>NC_090446.1:862742410-864073660 GCF_031143425.1 Pleurodeles waltl | reverse complement strand
TTTAAAATAGCTCACTGGTTTCAGAGTGAGTCACAGGTTTTAATCTTAGCATGGCCAATGTAGCTTTTTAAGCTTTAAATCAATAAAATAATTACCAATAAGTGGGTTAGTCAGAACACATTTTCTTTAAGTGCAAAGGCCATCTTTAAAATGTGGGTGAAAGCATCACCTTCATGCATTTCTTAAGTCTGCCATCATTCATCAGTTGACCTAGCATGGCCACAGCACATTTACCCCCATTTAAAGAAGCAGCTGGGCTGTGATGTGATAATGGTGGGGGGCAGCATACATCATAATAACCACAGATGTATGGTCATCCTTATGTCCCAGTTCCATCAGACAGAACTGAAAGAACTAAGGGCTAGATGTTGCTGCAGCTTGAATTATGCCCCAAAGCACTCCCACAGCAAACTCTAAAAACAGGAGCCAGGAGGCAAACCACATTACTCTGTAGTGAGTGCAATATGTAAATGACCAAAACAATGGAGAATTAATTAATGCACTCTGTATGCAATCAAACAGAAAACCAGAAGTCTGTGTACACATAATTGTGAAATTGTAAAAGTAGGTGTGTTATTGTCTCCGGTTAGGCACCTACATGTGCATATTAAACACAGACAAGAGAGCAGCAAACTGCTGTTTGGACTGCTAAGATTGTGGTGCAGAAGTAGGGAGAAGTATCGAGTGTCCTTAGCAGGTCCAGTAGTGAACTGTAGAGTTGGTTAGAGGGTCCTATTTTCATACCTGGTGCCAGCTTTGAAGGGAAACAAACTTCTGGAGTTTTCCACTCACTGATTGGTTCTGTAATGTCCTGCCGCCCTGCCCTCGTCCTAGATGCCTGGTGTGACAAAAACTAGTGTGAAGTTATTTGTGAGTGTGCTAAAACAGCCCCTTTGAAGTGTAAGTTGGGCTGTGCACAGCTCTGCCCCGTCATGCTGACAGGATGGCACATCCTGCCAACACCTAGTCCTCCTCTGTTACACTGTCTGGGAGGAATCCACAAATGGCCAATGCCGACTACACCTAGGGCTTCATTACGACTTTGGCGATCCATTCACAGGACCGATGAAGCTGCTGCAGGCGAAAGATCGCCAGTAATGGAGGTCTTTTGCCCACCATATTAGGAGTGTTCCGCTGGCCCAGCGGAACACTCACCACAACATTGACGCCGGCTCATCACTGAGCCAGCGGAAATGTTGTGGTGCATCGGGTGCAGGAGCACCCGTAACGCATTTCACTGCCCGTAATTCGGGCAGTGAAATGCACGATGGGGCTGTGCATGGGGGCTCCTGCACTGCCCATGCAAAGTGCATGGGCAGTGCAGGAGCCCCCAGGGGGCCGTCAACACCCCCATTCTGCCAACCTTTCCATGGCGGTGTTTACCGCCATGGAAAGGCTGGCAGATGGGGACTCGCAATCCCCATGGCAGCGCTGCTTGCAGCCCTGCCCTGGCGGATTACAACAGCCGTGACCACCAGGCTGCAGGCTGGCTGCAGCTTGGCGATGTCGGCGGTTTGACCGTGGCGGCTCCGTCGCGGTCATAATGGTGCGGTCGGACTGCCCTGTCTGCTGCGGTCCAACCGCCATCACGAGGCTGGCAGTCTTAAAGACCACCAGCCTTGTAATGAGGCCCTTAGTCATGTGACCCAGAACACAGGCTGCAGGCACCAAATGGTTAGGACAAGAACATTAAAACTTTCTAACAGTGTCATTTTCAGGATTGCAACTTAAAATCTAACTGTACCATTAAAGAGTTTTTTTATATTTAAAGTCATGCAAGAATGATTTACTACCCAAAATGCACTTCGATTGACTCATTTGTCTTGTGATTCTGCGTCAAGACAGTTCCTTGGCAACTCATTTCTGATAACACTAGCTCCTCAACATAGAATACCTGTAAAAGACAACTCGACCTTCCAACCAATTCAGCCTGGCTTAATGCATGGTGTTTCCCGTTGTCCTACCTGTGTTTCTGGGAGGCAGAAAATGTGTGCATCTGTATGACTAAGGCACTGAATAAACAGTCTACACCGCCTATTCCTTAATCCTTTTAAGGATTTTGTTTGCTATGCATACAAGGAACTTAACTTTTTTTTGTTTTTTACTCCAAAACCTAGACTTTCTTCTGATGATCCTGCCCAGAAATAACTTCCCAGGGAAGTCCACCTCTACCCACTGGGCAATAGAGAAAATCCACCACTCCGACTAAGCCTAAAGATTTAAAGAAAATAATATGTGTTTTGCTTAAGTGTGTGTGTGTGTGTATATCTTATTGGTGAAAATAATCCCATTAACTAAGTATAAAAAAGAACTGGCTTAATTCATACCAAAAGGCATGGATTCAGTTTACCCAAAATTTCTTCTACTGTATGTGTGTCCCTATCCTATGGCCTGCAGCATTAAGGGGCTATCAAATCCCCTATCATACGTTAACATCATGGGCAAACATTGGAGTCTCTGCCTGCCACTGCTTAATGTTCATAGGAAGAGCAGCCTCCACAGTAGAATAGTAAAAGGACTATTGTACATTTAATTCCTGTATTGCACGTGAACTGTTGCACCTCTTCGATCCGTTGACTTAAAGCTATTTATAGCTCATAGTGGATCTTGCAGTAAAACAGTAGCTGTCTGTTTGAATAGTTTACATTTTGAGACTGTTAAGATTACTTCTTAACACTGCAGCTAAGATTTACCAAAGTCATTCTTAGCTTGGTTCGCATGGGTTGGCTCTAAACCGATCTTGATGGACTCATTTAGTTTCTTGTTCAATTGAAACGTTTAGACTGTCCTTTAAAATATGCACTTGAATCAAATTTATAATTTCGTTTTTCTAGTCTAGGGCTGTCTCAAGAATATTGAGAAATTGTACATTGTTTCATCTTAGCCCATTTTTAAGTTTTCTAGTCTTTCTCCTAGTTGTTGAACAATACTTTTCAAATGTTTGATTGCATCTCTATTTGCACTAACGTAGTCTTGTGTAGTTTTAAACTTGATTTCTAGATGTCATTAGTTGTAAGGTCCATAATTTTCTACATGTCATACCAAGATTCATATATTCTAGCCTGACTCTCCTCTGATATTTACAATTTTGCAAAGATCCTACTCTTCAGCCAGTGCAATCAATACCCAATCTTTTGACCCTTTTTCACTCATCATTTGTAGTCCTCGCTCTTGTGCTCTTCTTCTGCGCTTGCGTAATTTAGTGGATTTGAGGCCGTCTCATAATCATTACCTGATGGGATTGCTCTATCCTTATCTGAACCCTCATCAAGAGAATTGATTTATTACTTTTTTCTGAAAGCTTAGAGGCCAGAGCTGAGCACCAGGCTAGGTAAATATCAGTTGAGATGCAGGAGCCATCTTTAAGACAACATATCCTTGTCTGTAAAATCATCCTCTAATCTCCCATCGATGCCCTCCATTCAGCTTGCTTCCGGAAAAACCACTGACATTAGGTCAACGTGTTAAAGGATGATCGGGACAGAGTTAGAGGTTTCTGTCGAGTCTGTGTTTTCTCCGATACAGATGTCAAACTGTCACATCACTGTTTAAACTGAAGAGCTATAAAAAGCTAGACTTGTCCTTGATGGAGTTGGAACCATAGATGTCAAAATGGGTCTAAGTCTACCTTCTACCTGATAATCAATGCCACTATGGCCTTCAACTGGGTTAGTTGGACATATCGATGGCTCACGTTATAGCACTTTTGGTTGAGTGATAGGCTTATAGTAATAACACAGACATTGTATAACAGCACTCAAGCTATGATAAAGATGAATGGCCAGTTGACAGCAGAGTTAAGTATCCAATGTGCAACAATGGAGAGCTGTCCTGTCTCGCTAACCCTGTATGATCTACATAAACAGCCTATGTTACAATGCACTAGGCAAAGCAAAGGTATTGCTCCTTGCTTCCAGAAGGGCTTGAGGAGCAAGATTGCTTTATATGTGGATACTGTAATCATATACTCCAACAAACAACAAAGTGAAATAATTGACAGCTTTCTGCACTTTCAGGCTATTACATAAATGAAGTCAGAGATTACAAATCACTTATCTGCCTCATTCAAAACGTCTTGAAAGTACTTGGAGATATGGATAGTGGGCAAATCATTCAATATTGAGCTATATAAAATCACCATCCTTCTAAAAGATTCTGAAGTTAAATTAGATTACTGGGGAAAATGGCTGCTTGCTAAAGCCACCTGTGAACCCATACAGTAATCCCCCACAATCCGATAATACAGCTGAAAAATTGAAGAGGGGAAGGGACCAAGAGCACCAAAATCTGGAAGTTGAAGCTGCCCGTGGGTGATGTATGAGGCTGCAGGATCGGGTCCACAAGGAGAACTGTGGCTTTCTAGTAAATGGTAAGGTGGAGTGAGTGGTAAAATACTGCGCAACTAACCTGGGGTAGCAGTGGAGACAGCGTCTGTTTTGCTGACACCCTGGGGACCCCCTGCATGATCTGTCACAGGTGCAACCATTGGCAAGCAGTGAAAGAATCATCTGGAGTGGCATTGCAGGGTGCAGTGAATGGGCCTTGGGGTGCTAATGAAGCCCCTACAGGACTGCCAAGTGACTGCAAGCAGCCTCAGCAGAAGGGAGGTGGGGCCGAAAGAGGGGCAGCAACACAGGACTCGGGGTCAACTCCCAGTGAGTGTATTGAGCGACCAGGCACTGGTACAAGAAGGCAAACCCTGACGGGCTTAGTGGTGCCGCCAGGAAGAAAGGAAAATAAAAGGAACACTCCGCGGGAATATTAAGGGGAGCAGGGGAAGATCTGGTGTGCTGCGGCACCCCCGAGGGGCCTCTCAGCTGCACGCTACTGACATTGGAGGTCAGGCGAAAAGAAACTGTGAAGCCTGGCACAGGTACGCCATAACTACCAGCTCAGGCCCGTTGGCCCCAGGAGGCAAGCACTGAATTGACACAGCAGTACTCACTACACACTGGGGACAAGTAGTACTGTGAGATTTGGAAGTGATTGGTAATAACGCAAAGACCCCGCCAGTGCGGTAAACAGACACCAGGGCTCGCACTGATTGCATTGGGACCAGATGTGAGGGAGAGCCAGGGAGCACGAACCTGGGGTTTGGCCTGGAAACTAACTGGGGGAGCACGATGTGCCTGGCAACACACCATCAACAAATAACTAAGCAGATGTAAAAGGGTACTGGCACGAAGAGGAGCCTGTGAATAGTGCAAACAAAAAGGCAGTCAATGCCCTTAGTTGGTCTCATATCTAGAATGGATCTTAACTGCGCCTTCCAGATGTGCCGGTGGCGTGGCAAGGGTTGTCTGGGGGAAAACTGGCAGGCCTCTGGGATGAGTGGTTGTAGGCCTTCACTCTTGGCTGGCAGTAGCAACTACCCCAGTTTCCACAACAAAGTGAGGTGTTGAATGCATCATTATGACCGGGGAAGGGGAGCACGTGCAGTGCAGCAGATGAAGCTGAACAGTTACACCTTCCCCGAGATCGCTCAAATAAAGCAGCCACTGGAGATAACAGAGGACCAACTGATAGGTCCACCCCCAGCCCTTTGCAATAAGGGGATGCCCCCATGCTAACGGACAAAATGGCAGTTATACGAGAGGTACAAAAATCCTTGGAAAATAAGATTGATACCATGGCCACTGAGCTCACACTCGTGAGAGCAGACTTACGCGCCATAAACATGCAAGTGAGGGCAGCGAAAGACTTGACTGAAACATTGAATGCCGACACAAATGCCTTAAAGAAACAGGTTGCGCAGTTATAAATGACTTCGGAAACCCTGAGTGACAAAATTGAGGACATCAAGGTGCACTCGAAGCGCAATAATATCCACCTAGTTGGTGTGCCTGAGAGTGGGGAAGGGTGACTCTGTGGACTTATTTGTGGAAGAGCTCATCCTGAACATGATGCAGCCAAAGGGTCTGTCAAAACTTTTTTCAGTCGAAAGGGCACATAGAATTCCCACACCCCCTAACCCCCTTCTCAGACAATCATAGCCAAAATACATAATTATAGGGACCTTGACAATTCTCCAGGCAGCCCGTTGGGCCCCACCGATGAGGGTTGAAAAAATGGAAATTGGCTTCTTCCCGGACTTCACTCTAAGGATCCAGAGACTTAGACGTAGTTTCATCGAAGTAAAGAGGGTCTCCTGCAACAAATAATTGAAATATTCAATGAGGTTCCCGGCACAACTCAGAGTAGTAGCTGAAGGGAAAACCTTGTTCTTTATGACCAAAGAGGCGGCATGGGACTGGTTGCAGGGGAGGAAGAGATCTGTAGGATCGAGGCCTAAAGTCAATCGCAATGACTAGGGGGAGATTGTGCTGGCACAGACCAACTGGGGACCACAGATATGAGCCGGCCCGGGGAATCATCTGCACTGTGTCCTCCCTCCCAAGTCGCAGAGGTCACTGCATA
Organism: Pleurodeles waltl; assembly: GCF_031143425.1. Taxonomy (NCBI): domain Eukaryota; kingdom Metazoa; phylum Chordata; class Amphibia; order Caudata; family Salamandridae; genus Pleurodeles; species Pleurodeles waltl. The sequence continues at coordinate 864,067,243 of NC_090446.1, read as the reverse complement.
GCACCCTGACTGGTTTGATGGGGTGGGCGGAGTTGCTCACCTGCCAACAACCCCTCCTGAAGCAGTGGCCATCAGGGAGTGGAGGCGAATGGAATATCTCCTCACAACTGCAAAAGAACACTGATGAGAGTCCTGAAAATTAATAACCGACCAAAATACTTTTGATACAGTGTTATGTTCATAAAAATGGGGGTGGGTGGGTTCTTTGTAGCGGGGTGGTCATAGTCCTCCACAGTATATAGAAAGGGCTATGGGCAGGGCCACTGGAATTATGCGGCAGGAGAGGGCCAAATTATGTGGCAGGGTTGAGTAAATTATGCAGCATAATACGGCACATTTTGATATGGTATTCTTTCATTACTTTGTCATTTTTAAACTTGGTAACGCTATCTCTGGACATTGGTTGCACCTCATTAGTACCAATTTCACACCCAAAGGTGATCAGTCCATTTTTGCAAAGGGTTGTCCACTGTGCGTCAACGCAGGTTATCACATTTTTGGTAACTTTTGAACCGTTTCAGTTAGAAACAAATATAGCAATAAGCAACACAAAGGTAACCAGTCCATCTTTGCAAAGGGTCACCCACTGTGTGGCAATGCGGGTCATCGCATTTTTAGTAACTTTTGAACCGTTTAAGCTAGAAAAAAAAAATGTTTTTGTTAATTTGTGCAGATTATGCAGCAGATTATGGATAATGTGGCAAAGGCCCTGGCCCTTTCTGCAGGGTCATACCCAAACTTTTTGCCCCCTTCCTCCTATTTTTTCTGACCTCTTGCTGTTGTCTATAGAACTCTGAGCACTTTAATCACTGCTGATCAGTGCTAAAGTGCAGGTGCTCTCTCTTCTAAAGTTGGTATGATTAGCTTACACCTAAGTGGTACATTTAATTTACCTATAAATCACTTGTACAGTGGTATCCCTATACTCAGAGCCTGTAAATTAAATGCTACTAGCAGGCCCACAGCGTTGCTTGCACCACCCACAGAAGTAGCCTTTCAAACCTGTCTCAGGCTTGCTAGCACAGGGCCAAGGTACTGCACCAGGGATCTGGCATCTAAATGTACTTGCCAGGCATGGAACTCTCCTTTTACTACATGTAAGTCAACCCTAAGGTAGGCCATAGCTAGCCCTATGGGCAGGGTCCCATATATGCAGAAAGCAGGACATGTGCCTAGTTGTGGTAGTGACAAACAGCTGTTTTGGTTTCTCACTGCTGTGAGGGCAGCCTTGCTCATAGGATTGCCTTGGAAATGCCCGGTCTTATGTCTAGGGGGTATTGTCTGATTTATGAGGGTTAGCGTAGGCATGTGTAGTATGGTTGTAATGGTAGTGAGAAATGCTGCTTAATGATGTAGGTATTTTTTTTTTATTACCATTATAGAAATGCCACTTCCAAAAAGTGAGCATTTCTGTGTGCTTATGACTCTGCTGTTTTGCAGCTTGACGCCAATCCACTTCTGGGGCAGGGTGAAAGCTGGGCTTTGTGCATACTTTCCAGACAGCCTGTTCACAGGGAGGGGGGAGGTGTCACAGAGATGCATCTGCTTATTGAATGGTCTTCCTGGGTTGAGAGAAGGGAAGGCTGGACACAACTGCATTTGTAAAGGCTGTGTCCTGGCCTCACACAATGGGCTTGTTTACCCACAACTGATGTCTGGAGCCTGTGCTGGAGGAGACAGAGGACACTCCTGGAACCAGTTGTAACTGGTTGGAACCTCTTCCCCCCTCTTTGTAAGTGTTGTGCAAAACTGAGTATAAGTACAGGGGATTTTCCACATTTTATAAGAGACATCCTTGAACAACTCAACTGGACACAGAATGCTGCTGGAGGGACTCACCCGGAACCACCTTCCACTGCTGCGGTTGTGCGGACCTGTGACCTGCTGGGTCACTAGGAGGAACTGCCACTGACTGCAACCCCTTGTCCTGACCGGTTTGCTTGGGCCCTGCTGCTCCGTGCCCCATTATGCTGTCTCCAGGGGCTGGGTGTGGTGGCCCCTGCCCCCGCGATTACTTCTCTTTAAGCGCGAGGACAACGCTATGTTGAGGGCTCCTGTGCTGAAGCCTAGCGCCTGACAAGTACTTTACCTTGTTGACTCAGCGCATGGAGGTGCACACTGCTTGATTTGTTCAATGCGCATTGAGAGCACTTTCTCTTCAGCTTTCCCGGTGTGAGGGAAGTGCTGTGTTCTCTTTAGTCCCACTTGCCTGAGGCACTGGAGGAGCGCATTGCCTTGTTCACACTGAAGCGTGTGAAAAGTGCTTGTCCCTTTGTTGACCGGGGGGGGGGGGGGTGTCAATCACTGTCGCGACCCGGGCAGGCTGTGACATCGAAGCACATCTGAAAAGCGCTATGCTGGGTGCCCCCGGAATACGGGAAAAAGGAGGTCCTAGCAAGAGCACTCCTTGCTGTGCCCCCGGGGCACCAGCAGGGCCCAACTTTGGCCTGAAATCACCACAGCGGTCCGGGGACTACAAAGACACTTGTCCACCAGATCGGGTGCGGGCGAGTTCGTCGGAGCAGCCCCACGAGGGAGGGAGACCTCATCGGAAGACCCTCCTGCTCGCAGGGCCACCCCAGGGCCTATGACGTCGGCTGAGCACGCTCGAAGGGAAGACACATGGCCCCCGAGGTGCAAGAGGCTGCAAGAGCCTCTCTCCTCTTATCAGGCGGCAGGAAAACCTCATCGGAGGTTCCGCCCGTCAGAAAGGGTGTGCACAGTACTGGGCATATAATATACAGGTAAGGCCTCATCATTAATGTGCATTTCTGAGGTCATGGTGACTGTGGCAATATGAATCATGCTGGTTCATTTATGGTTATGGTTTGGCAGTGATGTTCCTGTCATGGACATTTATGAGTATGCTTTTACTATGACCCATGCATTTATGATGATATGTTTTCATGACTTCCCATGTGTTTTCTGATGTTCCTTTTATGGGCATTTATGCTTGTATCATGACGTGCATTCTTTTAGTGATATTTACCAGACTACTGCTTAGGTTACAGGATAACCAGTAACGTATGTGTTTTATATGACTACTGCTGGTTTTCGCAGAGTAATAGCACTGTGTAATGTTCTGACAACTGCTTGGGTAGCAGGGTATTACTGACATGTTGTGCTTGGTCTAATAATGTGTACAATACAGTTTATTTTGATATAACTGGGTGTTGTGTTTCCTTTGTGGTGGGGATACTGCATCACATGTGTTGTGTAATCGGTTTACACATTGCCTCTGGGATAGGCCTGACTGCTCGTGCCAAGCTACCAAGCGGGTGAACAGGGGTTATCTTGGGTGTGTAACTCCCTCGCTCTGACTAGAGTGGGTGGGTTCTGCCTGGCTTAGGTGCATACCCTAGCCAATCAGAAACCTAATTTCTAACAGGCGGCAAATCTATAATTATGTGAAAATGGTAGAGGCCGCAAAATTGCATTATTCCAGAGGCCCTTGTTATGGATGACAGACACACTGCAAGGCTGGGGTGGTGGAAAGTTCGGAGTCCGCTATGCAGGGAGACGGGGGTGATTTGTATTGCACTGTACGACAGGTTTGTAAAGTGCATGGCTACCCATAGGCTTCCCAACGCTGCATGAGTATGAGCAGGCGCCCAAGGACCATTACATGCGGGGGTCAAGAAAGCAACTATTGTAGATATAAGCAAGTTTTGAATACCTTTGTGAAAATGGTTTTATTAGGCTCATTTCTCAAATGAGTCATTATTGAATTCCAAAGTTTAGGGGACAGATATGAGAAGGTCCCCCGCCCTTAAAAAATTTGGCATTGGACCTACTATAGTAGTAGGGCGACAGAAGGGTCCTAATCAAGATAGTTCCCTACAGGTTAATTCCATTGTGTGTGAAACACAGTGTCAAATTCATTTTTTCCTCCACTGGAAGCCAATGCAAGGTAGCCATAGTTCTTTTTACCATTGCATATTTGGGAATTTTCAAAAGAGTTTTAGCAGTCACATATTGGACTACTTGGAGTCTTTTAATGATAGCTTTGGTTGAGCCCATAAACAGGGAATTCCCATAGTCTAGGCGCGAGAGAATAAGTGCCTGAGCCACCATTCTCCTGGATTCATGGGTAACAGGTCAAGGATTTTGCGTATGGTCCTCAACAGTGCAAAGCAGGATGTCAACAGTTTTTCTTGCTTTGTCCTCCATGGATAGGGCGTTGTCCAACAACATGCCCAAACGTTTAATTGAAGGCAAAGGAGTTGGAGGAGTTCCCAAGCACTCTGGCCAACTGAGTTGTGGCTGGGTCATTGGTGTTTTTCCCCAAAAGCATCAACTCAGTTTTGTCCCCATTTAGTTTTGGCGAGCAGTTAGCCATCCACCAAGCCACTTTCTCCAGGCATGGGGGTAGGTGCTGTTGCGCACCTGTCTCCGGGGTAAGGGAAACAACCAATTGGGTGTCATCAGCATATGAAACAATCAACAGCTCAAATTCCATAACAATGTCAGCTAGAGGCTGCATGTAGATATTGAAGTGTGGGGCTAAGTGCAAAGCCCTGTGGCAGCCCACACTGCAAGGGGACTGCCTCTGAGTGACAGGGCGGTTCACAAATTTAGAAGGAACTGTCTTTTAAAAAGGACGACAGCCATCTTAAGGTACCGTCTCTTTTTCAGAGTTCACTCATCTTGAGAATCATGGTCTCATGGTCCACCGTGTCAAACCATTTGCTCAGGTCAAAGGAGAATAATTGCTGCTGAGCCTCCTTTGGCCAATACAATATCTTTAACTCCTCCATTATGGTTAATAATGCTGATTCTGTATTGTGTTTTGGACAGAAACCCATCTGGGTAGGGCTGAGAAGAGAGTTTTCTTCTAAGAAGAGCGACAAACTCTGATTCACATGCTTTTCTAGTACTTTCCCCAAGGTTGGTAACAGGTAGAAAGGTCTATAGTTACTAGGAAAAGAGGGGTCCAGCGCGGTTTTCTTTAACAAAGGTTTGACTACCACATTTTTCCAAGCTTGTGGGACCGTCCCAGAGGAAATAGGCAAATTAAAAAGACTAAAAAATATGGGGACGATTTCACATGCTTCTCTGCAAATAATATTGGGTGGAGCTGGGTGCAAAGGAGAATCCAATTTAACTTTTTCAAATAAAGCTGAGAGTGTTTCAAATTTAATCAAGGGGAATTTTGTAGAGACAAATTGACTCCCTGCACATAGTGCATGTTTCAGGAAAAAATGGGTAAAGTTTCCTTTGCCTTTTCAAAAAAATTATTGTAGATCCCAGAAACTTTGTCTTGGAAGTAGGCTGCCAATTTGTTGCTGCAAGTTTATGTGGTAGAGGACAGCAAGTTTTCTGCTTTGGAGGTGGTGAGGGACTTCACAATGCAAAAGAGTTCCCTAATGGCATTGGCAGCATTAATCATCAGAGCTTCATAATATGAAGTCTGTGTCATCTTAATTTCCAGAGGGTATTGCCCAATAGTTAGACGATAGGCAAATTTGAATTTTTCTTCATCATTTCCTCTCCATTACCTATCCAACTTTTTGCACTCTTTTTTTTAACCAAAGTGCCGATTTTTCTCTATTTCCCTTTTTTAAGGTGGTAATAGGGATGAAATCTTCTAAAGAGTTACTGATCCATTTTTCTACCATGCAGTTTGCAACCAACGGCTCATTCCCTAGGGCCTGTTTTGCCCACCCCAGAGAGGCCATCCAGGTAGCATTATCCAGTTTTGATCATCCCCAGCCTTGAGAGGAGGCATTACTAATGTCCGGTTGGGCAGAAGGACCCTACAGAGTAAAACGAATCATAACATGGTCAGTCAAAGCCATAGGGCATGGTTTCCCCATTTTTAAGTTCGGATCATTACCGAACACCGGCTCTAGCAGATGTGTTTTATTGTGAGTAGGCACTACTACTCTTTGTGTTAGTTGCAGGCAGCTTAGATCATGCAAAATGTCTGACGCCATGGGGTTGCTCATCTCAACAAAGTGAACATTAAAATTGTCTAGAAGAGTGAAATTGGTTTTTTCAGTAACATTACTAGCTACTTGTAGGAAAATGGCTCCCTGTTACAGTTACCCCCCCACTTTTTGCCTGATATTGATGTTGACTTGACTGAGAAGTGTGCTGGGACCCTGCTAACCAGGTCCCAGCACCAGTGTTCTTTCACTTAAAATGTACCATTGTTTCCACAATTGGCACACCTCTAGCACACAGATAAGTCCCTTGTAAAAGGTACCAGTGGTACCAAGGGCCCTGTGACCAGGGAAGGTCTCTGAAGGCTGCAGCATGTGTTGTGCCACCTTTAGGGACCCCTCACCTTACACAAGCACACCGCCATTGCAGATTGTGTGTGTTGGTGGGGAGAAAAAGGCAAAGCCGACATGACATCCCCTCAGGATGCCATGCACACAAAATACTGCCTGTGGCATAGGTAAGTCACCCCTCTAGCAGGCCTTACAACCCTAAGGCAGGGTGCACTATACAACAGGTGAGGGCATAGCTGCATTAGCAATATGCCCCTACAGTGTCTAAGTCTATTCTTAAACATTATAAGTACAGTGTGGCCATGTTAAGTATATGGTCTGGGAGTTTGTCAAAAACTAACTCCACAGCTCCATAATGGCTACACTGAATACTGGGAAGTTTGGTATCAAACTTCTCAGAATAATAAACCCACACTGATGCCAGTGTTGGATTTATTAAAAAGAAAATGCACCCAGAGGGCATCTTAGGGTATTTTACCCAATCCTTAGGTGCAGGACTGACTGGTCTGTGCCAGCCTGCTGCTGAGAGATGAGTTTCTGACCCCCTGGGGTGAGAGCCTTTGTGCTCTCTGAGGCCAGAAACAAAGCCTGCACTGGGTGGAGATGCTTAACACCTCCCCCTTGCAGGGACTGTAACACCTAGCAGTGAGCCTCAATGGCTCAAGCTTCGTGTTACGCACTCCAGCTAGTGGAGATGCCCGGTCCCTGGACACCCCCCCACTTTTGGCGGCAAGTCCAGGGGAGATAATGAGAAAAACAAGGAGGAGTCATCCACCAGTCAGGACAGCCCCTAAGGTGTCCTGAGCGGAGGTGACCCCTGCCGTTAAAAATCCTCCATCTTGATTTTGGAGGGTTCCCCCAATAGGAATGGGGATGTGCCCCCCTCCCCTCAGGGAGGAGGCACAAGGAGGGTGTAGCCACCTTCAAGGACAGTAACCATTGGCTACTGCCCCCAGACCTAAACACACCCCTAAATTGAGTATTTAGGGGCGACCCTGAACCCAGGAAATCAGATTCCTGCAACCTGAAGAAACAAGAAGGACTGCTGACCTACAAGCCTGCAGAGAAGGAGGAAGACAACAACTGCTTTGGCCCCACCCCTACCAGCCTGTCTCCAACTTCGAAAACCTGCTCCAGCGACGCATCCGACAGGGACCAGTGACCTCTGAAGCCTCAGAGGACTGCCCTGGACTAAAGGACCAAGAAACTCCCGTGAACAGCGGCCCTGTTCAAAACCAGCTACTTCTTTGCAACAAAGAAACAACTTTCAAAGACTGCAGGTTTCCCGCCGGAAGCGTGAGACTTCACACACTGCACTGGACGGCCCCGGCTCGAGATCCAGAGAACAAACACCTCAGGGAGGACTCCTCGGTGACTGCGAGCCCGTGAGTAACCAGAGACGACCCCCCTGAGCCACCACAGCGAAGCCTGCAGAGAGAATACAGAGACTCGCCTGACCGCGACTGCCTGTAACAAGGGACCCGACGTCTGGAACCAACACTGCACCCGCAGCCCCCAGGACCTGAAGGAACCGAACTTCAACGCAGGAGTGACCCCCAGGCGACCCTCTGCCTAGCCTAGTTGGTGGCTGTCCCGAGAAGTCCCCGTGTCTGCCTGCACCGCTAGAGTGACGCCCAGGTCCCTCCATTGATTCCTATCTAAAACCCGACGCCTGCTTTGCACACTGCATCCGGCCGCCCCTGTGCCGCTGAGGGTGTGTTTTGTGTGCTTACTTGTGTCCCCCCCCCCCCAGTGCTCTACAAAACTCCCCTGGTCTGCCCCCGAGGACGCAGGTACTTACCTGCTGGCAGACTGGAACCGGTGCACCCCTGTTCTCCATAGGCGCCTATGTGTTTTGGGAACCTCTGACCTCTGCACCCGACCAGCCCTGAGCTGCTGGTGTGGTAACTTTGCGGTTGCCTTGAACCCCCAATGGTGGGCTGCCTATGCCCCAGAACTGAGACTTGTAAGTGTTTTACTTACCTCCTAATCTAACCTTTACTTACCTCTCCCAGGAACTGTTGATTTTTGTACTGTGTCCACTTTGAAAATAGCTTATTGCCATTTTTACAAAGACTGTATATTATATTGCTTTTATTCAAAGTTCCCAAAGTATCTAAGTGAAGTGTCTTACATTTAAAGTGTTTACTGTAAATCTTGAACCTGTGGTTCTTAAAATAAACTAAGAAAATATATTTTTCAATATAAAAACCTATTGGCCTGGAGTAAGTCTTTGAGTGTGTGTTTCTCATTTATTGCCTGTGTGTGTACAACAAATGCTTAACACTACCCTCTGATAAGCCTACTGCTCGACCACACTACCACAAAATAGAGCATTAGAATTATCTACTTTTGCCACTATCTTACCTCTAAGGGGAACCTTTGGAGACTGTGCACACTATTTCTTACTTTGAAATCGTATATACAGAGCCAACTTCCTACACTACTATCTCGGGCAGGGCCCCCACAAACTTAGAACATGGACCGGAGGTCTACATATCTAAAGTCCAAAAGTCCGGGAAGGAGAAAGTAGGCGATACATTTATTGTGAAACACATTCTCACAGTGTGGGATGGGGAGGGTGTTATACATCTATCAAAAGGTGTCTTTTACTATGATGGCAATGACTCCGCCGGTTTTGTGTATGTGATCCTTCCTACAAATGTAGTACCCTGGGGAAAACACTTGGTTAATATCAGGTATGGAACTGTCCTCCAACCATGTTTCAGTGAGAAAAAGAATGTCTAATTTATCGTCCTCTATTAGTGAAAATAGTTCTAGCTCATGGCGCAGCAGTAATCTGCAATTAATCAGGGCAAAGTTCCCTTTTTTCAGTCCTGGACATTTGGGTGTGTCTTCCACAGCGTTATGAGGTGAAAAGTTAAAAATAGGGCAACTTTGTTCTCCATTTTCCAGCCATAGGAGGGGGCAGACATTTACCGATGGTTTGGGCCTATGCTAGATAAGCGGAGTAGCTTAGCTTTTTTCCAAAGATGCAAGTAGGTGGCCTGGCCCCTGGTCCTGTTTGAGCACGGACAAGGCAGATGGACTTGCATTTGACACACCTATGGTGTGCCATCAGTGCATCTGCTGCATTCCCGTGGCCCAGCTGGCAATTAAGGCTGCAATGAAAAATGAAAAATTAGAGCACCAACTTACCTGGCATCTCTATGGTCTGAAAGTGCTGAGAGTCTCAATGATCCGATTCCATTTCCCCCTCCTTCAGTGTCGTACTCCTTCCCCGAATCTTTGGGGGCCAACGTTGGGGTAGTTTGTCAGCCTCCACAGAAGGGGCAGTTCACAGTCATTCAGGAGCACCAACACCACACACAGGGACAGGCATCAAAGCTCCTCAGCTTAGATCCTGCTGTGTGGCCTCCAGGACAGCTCCCGCCAGGCTCATAGCTCTGTTCAACCTCCTAGACTATGATGGGATCTGAGGCGCAGCAGTTCAAATTCCTACAGTGGAACTTAAATGGCCACCAGGATAAAATCAAAAGGGGCATTGCCCTACAGTACCTCAAAAGGTATGCTCTGGATGTGGTCCTCCTACAGGAGACCCATCTGAAGGCAACAGTTATAAAGCACTGGACAGATGGGGTTACAAATTAGTGGCACTTGCAGATTACACTACTGACTGACAGGGAGTTGGAATCATGGTTATCAAATCACTGCCCTTCACGATCTTCCAGATCTGGCTGGCTACTCACGGTCAGTTTATGGCATTCACAGGGAGTTTGGAGGGCCACACCACTAATCTCTGCTCAGTTTACATTGAGCCATGCCTCTATGAACCCACCATGGCTACAGTGGGCACCCTACTCTTTAAAATGCCAGTGGGCAAATTGGTTACAGGATGTGACTTTAATTTGGCCCTGGATGATGGAATTGACCGACACCCTTCTAGGAAAATTCCAATTATGCATTGGACATTGTCAGGTTTCCTCTGGGCTTTGGGACTGACAGGCTTATTGTCTACCCAACATCAACCTGACCAACAATTTGCTTATCACTCCGGGACCCATGGTAGTCCCTCACATATAGACTATTTACTTACACATCTACATCAGGCACATCTTTTTCCACATGGGTGAGGTTTGGACAGGTTGAAGGACCATGACACCACCCCATTTCACTCAATCAATGGTATTTGAAACAGCCCAGGATCAAAAAGAACTCAGCATTGCCACTGATCCCTACTTCACTGATAATGAACATGGTTGAATCGGCCCAAACATCATGGGATGCCTACAAGACAGTAATTAGGGGATAGGCCAGAACCCTCATAGTGGGTTATAAGAAAGACCAAAGGGCCAGAATGAAGGGGCTGGACAGGGAACTTCCGACACTCAAAGAAACACTGACCCAACAGGACAGGACAGTTACTAGACACATCCTTGCTTTGAAACAGTGGGAATATAAAGACTTAGCGACTGAGACAGTCCACTTAAGTCAGAAAGCCACATAATATTGAATATATGAAGTAGAAGAAAAGGCTAGCAAATTGTTGGTGTGGCTGGACAAGAGGGAGCAAGCCAATCAATGGCTAATAGAAGTGCAGATGCGGGACACAGCCCCAGTTAGAGGTAAACAGGAAGCAGCAGAGGCTTTCGCAGAGTACTATACTCAATTGCACTCCCCGGCAATCATCAGCTAAGGCAGAGGACTGCCGGGAGTTCTTGGCTGGCATTTGCTTAATGTCCTTCTCTGCCCATGGTTGAGCAGATCTAAAGGAAGAGACTACAGGAGATGAAATCACAACAGATATGCGATAACTGACTTCAGATAAAGGAGTTGGCCCAAATACATTGCCAATTGAACTATACAACGGCTGAGTCAAAAACTAGTCCCAAACTTCCTTAGCATGTTTGTAGAGAGCAGCTAAAAAGGTATACTGCAGAGGGATCAGAGACTGGCGATAGTAGTGGTGATCCCAAAAGAAGGGAAACCATCTGAGGACTGTGCCTCTTATAAGCACATTTGTCTCCTAAATGCAGAAGTCAAAATCCTAGTCAAGGTCCTAGCCAATCGCCTGATAAATGAAGTCCTGCAATTGGTTTACCCAGACCAATCGGCATTTATGCTTCTGTGCAGTACTGCACTGAATCTGTGATGCCTATACAGCGTGCCGCATAGAATCCCATACCTGCGGGAATGAACCCTGGTGTTTTCCCTAGATGTTCGCATGGCATTTTATTCTGTTGCGCAGACATACTTATTTGAGGTCCTGTTTAGGGTGGGTTTCAGCCCGAGATTTAATAAGAAGGTGTGCCTCCTCTAAACAGAACCCCTGGTGCAAGTGAAAGTAAATGGAGGTCTATTGATTGCTTTTTAACTGCAGCAGGCCAATGTGCCAGGGTTTCCCCCTCTCCCCTTTGATACCCGTTTTGGCTCCGGAACCATTGGCGGCATGGGTGTGGCAGGACCCATTGGTCCAGGGTATGCGTTGTTCGTCTGAGGATTAGGATGACAGAATATCGCTTTATGCGGATAATGCCCTGCTCTACGTCACAGATCCGGAACTTACCTTGGCCAGACTCATGCAAATATTTCACACCTTTGGCCACTCCTCTGGATACACAATAAAGTGGGGGAAATCCCAGATCTACACCTTATGCGGAGACCCATCACCTCCATTACTACCAACACCACCTTATTCTTTGAGAAGAACTTGAACCCACCTCTGGAACGTCCGAGAAGGGATGTCAGACACTGGAGTTCTCTCCCGCTGACACTCCTGGGCTGAGCGCCCCTCTTTAAAATGACGTTGTTACCCAGGTTCCTGTACCTTTTACACAACACACAATACCTGGTGTCTAGGTCACTTTTTGAGATATCGAGAGGGAGACTGGTACTCTGCTATAGGATGGGGGCCCGGCGTGAATTGCACAACACAAGCTGACTATGACAGTGGAAGTGTGTAGGAAGTTGGCTCTGTATGTGCTATTTCAAAGTAAGGAATAGCATGCACAGAGTCCAAGGGTTCCCCTTAGAGGTAAAATAGTGGTAAAAAGAGATAATACTAATGCTCTATTTTGTGGTAGTGTGGTCGAGCAGTAGGCTTATCCAAGGAGTAGTGTTAAGCATTTGTTGTACATACACATAGACAATAAATGAGGTACACACACTCAGAGACAAATCCAGCCAATAGGTTTTGTTATAGAAAAATATCTTTTCTTAGTTTATTTTAAGAACCACAGGTTCAAATTCTACATGTAATATCTCATTTGAAAGGTATTGCAGGTAAGTACTTTAGGAACTTCAAATCATAAAAATTGCATGTATACTTTTCAAGTTATTGACAAATAGCTGTTTTAAAAGTGGACACTTAGTGCAATTTTCACAGTTCCTAGGGGAGGTAAGTTTTGGTTAGTTTTACCAGGTAAGTAAGACACTTACAGGGTTCAGTTCTTGGTCCAAGGTAGCCCACCGTTGGGGGTTCAGAGCAACCCCAAAGTCACCACACCAGCAGCTCAGGGCCGGTCAGGTGCAGAGTTCAAAGTGGTGCCCAAAACACATAGGCTAGAATGGAGAGAAGGGGGTGCCCCGGTTCCGGTCTGCTTGCAGGTAAGTACCCGCGTCTTCGGAGGGCAGACCAGGGGGGTTTTGTAGGGCACCGGGGGGGACACAAGCCCACACAGAAATTTCACCCTCAGCGGCGCGGGTGCGGCCGGGTGCAGTGTAGAAACAGGCGTCGGGTTCGCAATGTTAGTCTATGAGAGATCTCGGGATCTCTTCAGCGCTGCAGGCAGGCAAGGGGGGGATTCCTCGGGGAAACCTCCACTTGGGCAAGGGAGAGGGACTCCTGGGGGTCACTTCTCCAGTGAAAGTCCGGTCCTTCAGGTCCTGGGGGCTGCGGGTGCAGGGTCTCTCCCAGGCGTCGGGACTTTAGGTTCAAAGAGTCGCGGTCAGGGGAAGCCTCGGGATTCCCTCTGCAGGCGGCGCTGGGGGGGCTCAGGGGGGACAGGTTTTGGTACTCACAGTATCAGAGTAGTCCTGGGGTCCCTCCTGAGGTGTCGGATCTCCACCAGCCGAGTCGGGGTCGCCGGGTGCAGTGTTGCAAGTCTCACGCTTCTTGCGGGGAGCTTGCAGGGTTCTTTCAAAGCTGCTGGAAACAAAGTTGCAGCCTTTCTTGGAGCAGGTCCGCTGTCCTCGGGAGTTTCTTGTCTTTTCGAAGCAGGGGCAGTCCTCAGAGGATGTCGAGGTCGCTGGTCCCTTTGGAAGGCATCGCTGGAGCAGGATCTTTGGAAGGCAGGAGACAGGCCGGTGAGTTTCTGGAGCCAAGGCAGTTGTCGTCTTCTGGTCTTCCGCTGCAGGGGTTTTCAGCTAGGCAGTCCTTCTTCTTGTAGTTGCAGGAATCTGATTTTCTAGGGTTGAGGGTAGCCCTTAAATACTAAATTTAAGGGCGTGTTTAGGTCTGGGGGGTTAGTAGCCAATGGCTACTAGCCCTGAGGGTGGGTACACCCTCTTTGTGCCTCCTCCCAAGGGGAGGGGGTCACAATCCTAACCCTATTGGGGGAATCCTCCATCTGCAAGATGGAGGATTTCTAAAAGTTAGAGTCACTTCAGCTCAGGACACCTTAGGGGCTGTCCTGACTGGCCAGTGACTCCTCCTTGTTGCTTTCTTTGTTCCCTCCAGCCTTGCCGCCAAAAGTGGGGGCCGTGGCCGGAGGGGGCGGGCAACTCCACTAAGCTGGAGTGCCCTGCTGGGCTGTGACAAAGGGGGGAGCCTTTGAGGCTCACCGCCAGGTGTCACAGTTCCTGCCTGGGGGAGGTGTTAGCATCTCCACCCAGTGCAGGCTTTGTTACTGGCCTCAGAGTGACAAAGGCACTCTCCCCATGGGGCCAGCAACATGTCTCTGGTGTGGCAGGCTGCTGGAACTAGTCAGCCTACACAGACAGTCGGTTAAGTTTCAGGGGGCACCTCTAAGGTGCCCTCTGTGGTGTATTTTACAATAAAATGTACACTGGCATCAGTGTGCATTTATTGTGCTAAGAAGTTTGATACCAAACTTCCCAGTTTTCAGTGTAGCCATCATGGTGCTGTGGAGTTCGTGTTTGACAGACTCCCAGACCATATACTCTTATGGCTACCCTGCACTTACAATGTCTAAGGTTTTGTTTAGACACTGTAGGGGTACCATGCTCATGCACTGGTACCCTCACCTATGGTATAGTGCACCCTGCCTTAGGGCTGTAAGGCCTGCTAGAGGGGTGTCTTACCTATACTGCATAGGCAGTGAGAGGCTGGCATGGCACCCTGAGGGGAGTGCCATGTCGACTTACTCATTTTGTTCTCACTAGCACACACAGGCTTGTAAGCAGTGTGTCTGTGCTGAGTGAGGGGTCTCTAGGGTGGCATAAGACATGCTGCAGCCCTTAGAGACCTTCCTTGGCATCAGGGCCCTTGGTACTAGAAGTACCAGTTACAAGGGACTTATCTGAATGCCAGGGTGTGCCAATTGTGGATACAATGGTACATTTTAGGTGAAGGAACACTGGTGCTGGGGCCTGGTTAGCAGGGTCCCAGCACTCTTCTCAGTCAAGTCAGCATCAGTATCAGGCAAAAAGTGGGGGGTAACTGCAACAGGGAGCCATTTCTTTACACAAGCCCCCCCCAGCCCACAGGCCAGGAGACTCAGCCCAAGCTGGGAGAGTCTTCCTAGTCTGTCAGGCGAGGAAGAGTAGGAGAAATAGGCTGGTTAGTTGCAGGGCCTACTCTGCCTTACATCCTTCTGTTCAGGTCATTCCCTTTGGGGAACTGACCTACTTCCACAGTGATAGGACCTAGTCTGAATTGCCTCTTGTCTGCCTCTTCAATGTCTCCACCCATTCTTTCTATTTTGGTCTTAGAGGTATCCACCTCTGCTAACCTTATCTTGGCCAGGGTTACCCCTAGCTTACCCAGAGAGGTTACCCAGAGCTGAGTAACCCCACCATGACCAATAGGGTCAGGGGGCCTAACTTGCTATTTGGCATGGGGTCAGACCACCATGCTAAGGATAGTGCAGCCATAAAGGCTAACACCCAGCAGAGGCCACTGACAGCTGTCAGTGCCCAGAACCACACCTTTAGCTCTTCACCTAAAAGGGAAGGGGCTAAGTTACAGGCTTCTTTGGGTTCAGGTTGCCTGTCTGCTGTATTGGAGTGGGGGGTTACCACATCTTGTAGTAAACACCCTTCTTCCACTCTTTCTTCTGTTAGCTGAGGAGCCACCCACTCAGGTTTAACAGTTGCCTGACTAGCCAGGACTTCTTGTGGGTCAGGTTGGACTTTATCAGGGCCATTTTTGGAGTTCTCCCCTACTGGAGCAGAATCTCCTTGGCTTGCTGTAACCTTGGCTAAAGGTTGTCCACCCTTCCTACTCTGTTTTCTTTTCTTCTTCTTCTGGGGCCTGCTTGCATTTACTGCAGAGGCAGGACTTCCAGAATCCTTGGGAGAGGACTGGCACTGGACCAGTTCCTCTCTTGAGCTCTGACTAACCTCTGGGTAGTCATTTCCAAGGAGACAATCAAGGGGGAGGTCTGTACTGACTACTACCCTTCTCCAGCTAAGAGTGCCACCCACTTCTATGGGCACTAAAGCCACAGGCCTCTTAGTGACCCTGTCTAGGCTAACTCTTACCCTGGCAGTCTCACCTGGGATGTACTGGTTTGAGAGCACCAGCCTGTCATGCACAATAGTGTGACTGGCACAAGTGTCTCTCAGGGCAGTGGTTGGGATTCCATTCACCAGTAGGTGGTGGAAGTGTCTACTTCCCTCTGGAATCTCCAACTCACCTGTTGGGCCCTGTTTCCAGTTGAAGGCTAGGAAGACCTCCTCATCTGAGGAGTCATCTCCCATGGCTACACTGGTTACCCCAGGAATTTTGTTCTGGGGTTTGTTTTTGGGACAAGAAGTGTCCTTGGTGTGGTGCCCAGACTGTTTACAGTTGTGGCACCATGCCTTAGTGGCATCCCAGTTCTTACCCTGGTACCCACCTTTGTTTTGGGTTGTGTCTTGGGGCCCACCCACCTGTTCTGGTTTTTGGGGGCCTACAGAGGACTCTTTTTCCTTGTTTCTAGTGTTACCCACTTTCTCCTGGGGAGTTTTTGTAACCCCTTTCTTTTGGTCACCCCCAGTGGAAGTTTTGGTTACCCTAGTCTTGACCCAGTGGTCTGCCTTCTTTCCCAATTCTTGGGGAGAAATTGGACCTAGGTCTACCAGATACTGATGCAACTTTTCATTGAAGCAGTTACTTAAAATGTGTTCTTTCATAAACAAATTATAAAGCCCAACATAGTCACACACTTCATTTCCAGTTAACCAACCATCTAGTGTTTTTACTGAGTAGTCTACAAAATCAACCCAGGTCTGGCTCGAGGATTTTTGAGCCCCCCTGAATCTAATTCTATACTCCTCAGTGGAGAATCCAAAGCCCTCAATCAGGGTACCCTTCATGAGGTCATAAGATTCTGCATCTTTTCCAGAGAGTGTGAGGAGTCTATCCCTACACTTGCCAGTGAACATTTCCCAAAGGAGAGCACCCCAGTGAGATCTGTTCACTTTTCTGGTTACACAAGCCCTCTCAAAAGCTGTGAACCATTTGGTGATGTCATCACCATCTTCATATTTTGTTACAATCCCTTTGGGGATTTTTAGGATGTCAGGAGAATCTCTGACCCTATTTAAGTTGCTGCCACCATTGATGGGACCTAGGCCCATCTCTTTTCTTTCCCTTTCTATGGCTAGGAGCTGCTTTTCCAAAGCCAATCTTTTGACCATCCTGGCTAACAGGGGGTCATCCTCACTGAGAGCATCCTCAGTGATTTCAGAAATGCTGGACCCTCCTGTGAGGGAAGCAACATTTCTGACTATCATTTTTGGAGACAGGGCTTGAGAGGCCCTGGTCTCCCTATTTAGGACTGGAAGGGGGGAATTGCCCTCCAAGTCACTAATTTCTTCCTCTGTGAAGTCATCCTCAGAGGGGTTGGCTTTTTCAAACTCTGCCAACAGCTCCTGGAGCTGAATTTTGGTAGGTCTGGAGCCAATGGTTATTTTCTTTATATTACAGAGAGACCTTAGCTCCCTCATCTTAAGATGGAGGTAAGGTGTGGTGTCGAGTTCCACCACATTCATCTCTGTATCAGACATTATTTTGCTAAAAGTTGGAAGACTTTTTAAAGAATCTAAAACTGTTTCTAGAATCTAATTTCAAACCTTTAACAAACTTTTAAACTCTAAAAGACAATGCTAAACAGGGACTTAACATACAAGGCCCTAGCAGGACTTTTAAGAATTTAGAAAAATTTCAAATTGCAAAAATGAATTTCTAATGACAATTTTGGAATTTGTCGTGTGATCAGGTATTGGCTGAGTAGTCCAGCAAATGCAAAGTCTTGTACCCCACCGCTGATCCACCAATGTAGGAAGTTGGCTCTGTATGTGCTATTTCAAAGTAAGGAATAGCATGCACAGAGTCCAAGGGTTCCCCTTAGAGGTAAAATAGTGGTAAAAAGAGATAATACTAATGCTCTATTTTGTGGTAGTGTGGTCGAGCAGTAGGCTTATCCAAGGAGTAGTGTTAAGCATTTGTTGTACATACACATAGACAATAAATGAGGTACACACACTCAGAGACAAATCCAGCCAATAGGTTTTGTTATAGAAAAATATCTTTTCTTAGTTTATTTTAAGAACCACAGGTTCAAATGCTACATGTAATATCTCATTTGAAAGGTATTGCAGGTAAGTACTTTAGGATCTTCAAATCATAAAAATTGCATGTATACTTTTCAAGTTATTGACAAATAGCTGTTTTAAAAGTGGACACTTAGTGCAATTTTCACAGTTCCTAGGGGAGGTAAGTTTTGGTTAGTTTTACCAGGTAAGTAAGACACTTACAGGGTTCAGTTCTTGGTCCAAGGTAGCCCACCGTTGGGGGTTCAGAGCAACCCCAAAGTCACCACACCAGCAGCTCAGGGCCGGTCAGGTGCAGAGTTCAAAGTGGTGCCCAAAACACATAGGCTAGAATGGAGAGAAGGGGGTGCCCCGGTTCCGGTCTGCTTGCAGGTAAGTACCCGCGTCTTCGGAGGGCAGACCAGGGGGGTTTTGTAGGGCACCGGGGGGGGACACAAGCCCACACAGAAATTTCACCCTCAGCGGCGCGGGGGCGGCCGGGTGCAGTGTAGAAACAGGCGTCGGGTTCGCAATGTTAGTCTATGAGAGATCTCGGGATCTCTTCAGCGCTGCAGGCAGGCAAGGGGGGGATTCCTCTGGGAAACCTCCACTTGGGCAAGGGAGAGGGACTCCTGGGGGTCACTTCTCCAGTGAAAGTCCGGTCCTTCAGGTCCTGGGGGCTGCGGGTGCAGGGTCTCTCCCAGGCGTCGGGACTTTAGGTTCAAAGAGTCGCGGTCAGGGGAAGCCTCGGGATTCCCTCTGCAGGCGGCGCTGGGGGGGCTCAGGGGGGACAGGTTTTGGTACTCACAGTATCAGAGTAGTCCTGGGGTCCCTCCTGAGGTGTCGGATCTCCACCAGCCGAGTCGGGGTCGCCGGGTGCAGTGTTGCAAGTCTCACGCTTCTTGCGGGGAGCTTGCAGGGTTCTTTCAAAGCTGCTGGAAACAAAGTTGCAGCCTTTCTTGGAGCAGGTCCGCTGTCCTCGGGAGTTTCTTGTCTTTTCGAAGCAGGGGCAGTCCTCAGAGGATGTCGAGGTCGCTGGTCCCTTTGGAAGGCGTCGCTGGAGCAGGATCTTTGGAAGGCAGGAGACAGGCCGGTGAATTTCTGGAGCCAAGGCAGTTGTCGTCTTCTGGTCTTCCGCTGCAGGGGTTTTCAGCTAGGCAGTCCTTCTTCTTGTAGTTGCAGGAATCTGATTTTCTAGGGTTCAGGGTAGCCCTTAAATACTAAATTTAAGGGCGTGTTTAGGTCTGGGGGGTTAGTAGCCAATGGCTACTAGCCCTGAGGGTGGGTACACCCTCTTTGTGCCTCCTCCCAAGGGGAGGGGGTCACAATCCTAACCCTATTGGGGGAATCCTCCATCTGCAAGATGGAGGATTTCTAAAAGTTAGAGTCACTTCAGCTCAGGACACCTTAGGGGCTGTCCTGACTGGCCAGTGACTCCTCCTTGTTGCTTTCTTTGTTCCCTCCAGCCTTGCCGCCAAAAGTGGGGGCCGTGGCCGGAGGGGGCGGGCAACTCCACTAAGCTGGAGTGCCCTGCTGGGCTGTGACAAAGGGGGGAGCCTTAGAGGCTCACCGCCAGGTGTCACAGTTCCTGCCTGGGGGAGGTGTTAGCATCTCCACCCAGTGCAGGCTTTGTTACTGGCCTCAGAGTGACAAAGGCACTCTCCCCATGGGGCCAGCAACATATCTCTGGTGTGGCAGGCTGCTGGAACTAGTCAGCCTACACAGACAGTCGGTTAAGTTTCTGGGGGCACCTCTAAGGTGCCCTCTGTGGTGTATTTTACAATAAAATGTACACTGGCATCAGTGTGCATTTATTGTGCTGAGAAGTTTGATACCAAACTTCCCAGTTTTCAGTGTAGCCATCATGGTGCTGTGGAGTTCGTGTTTGACAGACTCCCAGACCATATACTCTTATGGCTACCCTGCACTTACAATGTCTAAGGTTTTGTTTAGACACTGTAGGGGTACCATGCTCATGCACTGGTACCCTCACCTATGGTATAGTGCACCCAGCCTTAGGGCTGTAAGGCCTGCTAGAGGGGTGTCTTACCTATACTGCATAGGCAGTGAGAGGCTGGCATGGCACCCTGAGGGGAGTGCCATGTCGACTTACTCATTTTGTTCTCACTAGCACACACAGGCTTGTAAGCAGTGTGTCTGTGCTGAGTGAGGGGTCTCTAGGGTGGCATAAGAAATGCTGCAGCCCTTAGAGACCTTCCTTGGCATCAGGGCCCTTGGTACTAGAAGTACCAGTTACAAGGGACTTATCTGAATGCCAGGGTGTGCCAATTGTGGATACAATGGTACATTTTAGGTGAAGGAACACTGGTGCTGGGGCCTGGTTAGCAGGGTCCCAGCACTCTTCTCAGTCAAGTCAGCATCAGTATCAGGCAAAAAGTGGGGGGTAACTGCAACAGGGAGCCATTTCTTTACAAAGTGCCCTTCCAGATGTTCAAAAATATTACTAGGCTGCCCAGCTATCCACAATTAACGACTGGGCCTTTGGCCCATCAGATGAACCGGCCTACCGACTTGATAAAGGGCAATTTCAGCCAGGGGAATTCCTGGGTGCACTATATGGACCCAACAAACACCAGTAATTCAGGGACCCCACTGCAATAGTAGTGAACATTTGGCACACTGCCACACAAAAACTGGGTTAAAAAGGAACAATCACTCAAGTCACACCTCCATGGGACAAAGCAGTGCTGGGTACATTGAGACGTCTCCTAGGTTGTGCCAAATGGAATATGATTGTCATCTTCACAGTTGGGGACCTATGGCAGCAGGGAGATGTGGTACCCTTTACAGAACTACAACAGGAATATCAACTAGCTCCAACCGAAATCTTTTGGTACCTACAAATCAGACATGCACTCAAATCGGTGCTCCCAAAGGCTGCAATACTGCTGGAACCGGCCCCCTAAGATTATTGGACAAACACATGCCTAGAAAAGCCATTTCACTGACATGCAAGAAAATATTGTATGACATGCCAGATAGGTTAAAGCCATTGAGAGACTGATGGACTTCCGACATAGTGAACATAGAGGATGAGGAATGGCAAGAGGCCCTGACCCCCCAGAGACGTATTGATACGCTCAGGCTTAGACTGGTTCAACTAAAAATCTTGCACTGTGCATAATACTCCCCAAGTATCCTAGCTAATATGGACAAATACCAAGTGCAGGCGGAGTTGTTGCCAGGAGGTACCTATTTTCACGTACTTTTGGCCTTTACCCACATAAAAACTTTCTGGGGGGTGGCAAATGATTGCTAGAACAGGGTGTTCAGAATAAATCACGCCCCGGTAGCAAAGATATGTCTACTAAATGTATGGGAGAGTAATGAATTGACTCAAATGCACCGTATTTGTGTAATGCTGGGATGGGCCACTGTGAAAAGAAATGAAGCCAGACTGCGGGAATCTGAACAAACACCGAAACATGAGGACTGGTAAGGAGAACTGGATTGGTGCATGTTGGCAGAAAAGGTGAACTATGGAGGGTGGGGATGCCCGCAAAAGTGGAATAAGATCTTGTGACATTGGAACGGGTATAGAAGAAACATTTGTCAGAACTCACAGCCAGTGGGAGCAATGGAACAGGGAAATGTTGGACTCTGCATGGGCATGAAGGGGTACATCCGAGAGGGGGGTGATCCTGTGGGGAGGAGAGAATAAAAGACAGATCAAGATGCTATGCCTCGATTCAATATTATCGTAATATGGTTGCTCCTTTTGTGGTTAAAATTAATAAAAAGATTTATAAAAAAAAATAAAAAAATAAAATAAAAAATAAAAAGAAAGCTCACTGGATATCGCTCCCATTCATTATCATAGGAAGAATTAACATAATGAAAATGTCCATCATTGAAAAGAAAAACTTTGTTTAATAGAATATGCTGTATTTTGATAAGACCATGTAAAAAGTAAATTCAGCCGTTACTAGTTATGTGTATGTGGGCAAACAAAGAAGTTAGTTGAAGAATTCCAGAAGAACACTTTTAAATGGTGGTTGGGCTTTCCCTGACCTATAGTTATACTGCTGGGCAATGAAGTTGAAGCAGGGAAAAATATACAAGCTTTTGTCAGGCCATGATCCAGTCTAATGAACGACCAGGTTTAAAAAATGTAATATGATAGTATGCCTTTCATTTAAATGATCACATTTTGGACTTTGAAGTCACTTGTTTTAATAGGGAAGACGTTTTTGGGAAATATTGGCTCCACTATTACTCATATTATCAGCCTATTATATTGAATTGTTAAGCGTACTTGTCATCCTCGAGGGAATCCAGAAGCTGGACAGGTGAGTAGGATGAGCCTATACCCAGCTGTGTCTTTGATGTACCACGGAGTTGGGTGAAAAGCCGGGTCTTCAGCTTCCTGCAGAATTCGAGAAGCAAAAGAGGAGGACCTGATGTGTTTGGGGAGGTCATTCCAGATCTTGGCAGCAATGTATGAAAATGAATAACCTCTGGATCTGCGGGGTGCGTTTGAATGTGAATGACACTGAGCACAGATCTGTGGAGTGTTGGTAGAAGTGTAGATGGTGGATGAAGTAGGCAGGTCCTATGTTTTGAATACCCCTTGATAGAAATGGGGTCTCCAGTTGGCAGTCAGTTCGCACCCTGTCCAAGTAGGGACTCTAACTCTAGTCAGGATAAGGGAGATACCCGCTCAGATAACCCCTGCTCACCCCCTTGGTAGCTTGGCACGAGCAGTCAGGCTTATCTCAGAAGCAATGTGTAAAGCATTTGAACATAACACACAGTAATAAGTGAAAACACTACAAAAAGGACACCACACCAGTTTTAGAAAAATAGCCAATATTTATCTATATAAAACAAGACCAAATATGATAAAAATCCAACATACAGTAATAATAATGTGAATGCTGCAAGATGTACTTAACAATACAGTTCCTTGAAGTCGATAACTCCACCTGGGGCTATCACGGCGTCGTGAACAACAAAACCAAAAGTTCAGGCTGGCCTTGGCAACGCGGGCCAACTGTGCTGTCGGGAAGACCCACTAACAGTACCTTGGATTCGCAGAGCGTCGTGACCCTTGCGGTGTGCTCCGGAGAGCGGCGACGGTTCCGGAGTCGGTGCTGGAGTCGTCGGGCCCTTAAAGTCACGCACCTTGGGGATCGAACTCCGGGCTGATGAGATCAGGTGCGCTGGCGGGGATGGCGTCGGGGCTGCGGTGTGCGATGCCCACAGGTCACGGTGCAGGCAACGGCTCGGTGATGGCGTCCAGCGGCGTCGGTGAGACCAGGGCTGTGGTGTGAAGCGGGGTGGTGCAATGTGCGGTGTCCACAGGTCACGGTGCAGGCAGCGGTGGCGGTGTTGCGGAAGTACTGTCGTCGGTAGGCCCAAGCCAGCGGTGCAGGATGGGACGGTGCTTCGTGACCCTCACAAGCGGTGTACACAGGCCACGGTGCAGGCAAGGATGCCTGGTGACGACACTGGAGCCGATGGTGCTGGCGTCGGCGGACCGGGGCTGCGGCACGGGACGGTGCTTCGTGCTCCTCACGAGCGGTGTCCACAGGCCACGGTGCAGGCAGCGGCGCCGGTGTCAGCAGGAGCGACGTCGTCGGGATGCCCAAGCTGCGGTGTGAGCAGGTGACGCCAGAGTGCAGGGCCCTCAGGCCGCGGTGCGAGCAGCGGCTCGGTGAAGTCGTCTGATGACAGCGACGGCGAGACCAGGGTCGCGGTGCAAAGCGGGACAATGCGACTCCGTGCGGCGTCTGCAGGTCACGGTGCAGGCCAGTGGCGTCGTTGGCGGCATCACAGTGGTTTCTCCTCTTGAACAGCACAAAACACACAGTTACCAATGCTGCAGGTCGAGGAAACTGAAATCTTTGGTGTCCCTGAGACTTCCAACAGGAGGCAAGCTCTACTCCAATCCCTTGGAGAATTTTCTCAAGCAGGACACACAGCAAAGTTCACCCTTTGCAGTCTTTTCAGGCAGAAGCAGCAACTGCGGGCCAGTCCAGCAAAGCAACACAGCAAAGGGACAGTACTCCTCCTTCAGCTCTTCTCCTGGGCAGAGGTTCCTCTGGATTCCAGAAAGATTCTAAAAGTCTGGGGTTTTGGGTCTGCTTCTTATACCCAGTTCAGCCTTTGAAGTTTGCAAACTTCAAAGCAAAGTCTCAAGTGTTTGCAAGATCCTTCCTTGTCCAGGCCAGGGCCCAGACACTCACCAGGGGGTCAGAGATGGCATTGTGTGAGGGCAGGCATAGTCCTTTCAGGTGTGAGTGACCACTTGTAGGAAGTTGGCTCTGTATGTACTATTTCAAAGTAAGAAATAGCATGCACAGAGTCCAAGGGTTCCCCTTAGAGGTAAGATAGTGGCAAAAAGAGATATTTCTAATGCTCTATTTTGTGGTAGTGTGGACGAGCAGTAGGCTTATCAGAGGGTAGTGTTAAGCATTTGTTGTACACACACAGTCAATAAATGAGGAACACACACACAAAGACAATTCCAGGCCAATAGGTTTTTGTATAGAAAAATATATTTTCTTAGTTTATTTTAAGAACCACAGGTTCAAGATTTACAAACAATACTTTAAATGAAAGGTACTTCACTTAGGAACTTTGAATTAGCAAAATAGCATATACAGTTTTCACACAAATGGCATTAGCTATTTTAAAACTAGACACAGTGCAATTTTCAACTGTTCTTGGGGGAGGTAAGTGTTTGTTAGTTTTGCAGGTAAGTAAACCACCTACGGGGTTCAAAGTTGGGTCCAAGGTAGCCCACCGTTGGGGGTTCAGGGCAACCCCAAAGTTACCACACCAGCAGCTCAGGGCCGGTTAAGTGCAGAGGTCAAAGTGGTGCCCAAAACGCATAGGCTTCAATGGAGAAGGGGATGCCCCGGTTCCAGTCTGCCAGCAGGTAAGTACCCGCGTCTTCGGAGGACAGACCACGGGGGTTTTGTTGGACACCTGGGGGACACAAGTCGGCACAAAAAGTACACTCTCAGCGGCACGGGGGCGGCCGGGTGCAGTGTGTAAACAGGCATTGGGTTCGCAATGTAATCCAATGGGAGACCAAGGGGTCTCTTCAGCGATGCAGGCAGGCAAGGGGGGGGGGGGCTCCTCGGGGTAGCCACCACCTGGGCAAGGGAGAGGGCCACGTGGGGGTCGCTCCTGCACTGGAGGTCAGCTCCTTCAGGTCCTGGGGCTGCGGGTGCAGTGTCCTTACCAGGCCTCGGATCTTTGAAGCAGGCAGTCGCGGTCAGGGGGAGCCTCGGGATTCCCTCTGCAGGCGTCGCTGTGGGGACTCAGGGGGGTCAACTCTGGCTACTCACGGGCTCGCAGTCGCCGGGGAGTCCTCCCTGTAGTGTTTGTTCTCCACAAGTCGAGCCGGGAGCGTCGGGTGCAGAGTGCAAAGTCTCACGCTTCCGGCGGGAAACGTGTGTTGTTTCAAAGTTGCTTCTTTGTTGCAAAGTTGCAGTCTTTGTGGAGCAGAGCCGCTGTCCTCTGGAGTTCTTGGTCCTTCTAGATGCAGGGCAGTCCTCTGAGGCTTCAGAGGTCGCTGGACCCTGTGGAACGATTCGCTGGAGCAGAGTCTTTAGAAGTGGGGAGACAGGCCGGTAGAGCTGGGGCCAAAGCAGTTGGTGTCTCCGTCTTCTCTGCAGGTTTTTCAGCTCAGCAGTCCCTCTTCGTCTTAAGTTGCAGGAATCTATCTTGCTGTGTTCTGGGAGCCCCTAAATACTCGATTAGGGGTGTGTTTAGGTCTGGGGGGTTAGTATCCAATGGCTACTAGCCCTGAGGGTGGCTACACCCTCTTTGTGCCTCCTCCCTGAGGGGAGAGGGGTACATTCCTATCCCTATTGGGGGAATCCTCTATCTGCAAGATGGAGGATTTCTAAAAGTCAGAGTCACCTCAGCTCAGGACACCTTAGGGGCTGTACTGACTGGCCAGTGACTCCTCCTTGTTTTTCTCATTATCTCCTCCGGCCTTGCTGCCAAAAGTGGGGCTGTGGCCGGAGGGGGCGGGCAACTCCACTAGCTGGAGTGCCCTGGGGTGCTGTAACAAAGGGGGCGAGCCTTTGAGGCTACAGTGCCTGCAGAGGGAGGTGAGAAGCACCTCCACCCAATACAGGCTTTGTTACTAGCCACAGAGTGACAAAGGCACTCTCCCCATGTGGCCAGCAACATGTCTGGTGTGTGGCAGGCTTCTAAAACTAGTCAGCCCACACTGGTAGTTGGTTAAGGTTTCAGGGGGCACCTCTAAGGTGCCCTCTGGGGTGTATGTTACAATAAAATGAACACTGGCATCAGTGTGCATTTATTGTGCTGAGAAGTTTGATACCAAACTTCACAGTTTTCAGTGTAGCCATTATGGTGCTGTGGAGTTCATACATGACAGACTCCCAGACCATATACTCTTATGGCTATCCTGCACTTACAATGTCTAAGGTTTTGCTCATGCACTTATGCCCTCCCCTATGGTATAGTGCACCCTGCCTTAGGGCTGTAAGGCCTGCTAGAGGGGTGACTTATCTATACCTATAGGCAGTGTGAGGTTGGCATGGCACCCTGAGGGGAGTGCCATGTCGACTTAGTCATTTTATCCCCACTAGAACACACAAGCTGGCAAGCAGTGTGTCTGTGCTGAGTGAGGGGTCCCCAGGGTGGCATAAGATATGCTGCAGCCCTTAGAGACCTTCCCTGGCATCAGGGCCCTTGGTACCAGGGGTACCAGTTACAAGGGACTTACCTGGATGCCGGGGTGTGCCAATTGTGGAAACAGAAGTACAGGTTAGGGAAAGAACACTGGTGCTGGGGCCTGGTTAGCAGGCCTCAGCACACTTTCAAATCATAACTTGGCATCAGCAAAGGCAAAAAGTCAGGGGGTAACCATGCCAAGGAGGCATTTCCTTACACCACTCCTCCCCTCCAGCACAGATGGCTAATCAAGATATGCAGGCTACGCCCCAGCCCCCTTTGTGTCACTGTCTAGAGGAGAGGTGTGAACAGCCCAACTGTCAAACTGACCCAGACAGGGAATCCACAAACAGGCAGAGTCACAGAATGGATTAAGCAAGAAAATGCCTACTTTCTAAAAGTGGCATTTTCAAACGCACAATCTTAAAATCAACTTTACTAAAAGATGTATTTTTAAATTGTGAGCTCAGAGACCCTAAACTCCACATGTCCATCCGCTCCCAAAGGGAATCTACACTTTAATCAGATTTAAAGGTAGCCCCCATGTTAACCTATGAGAGGGACAGGCCTTGCAACAGTGAAAAACTAATTTAGCAATATTTCACTGTCAGGACATATAAAACACATTACTATATGTCCTACCTTAACCATACACTGCACCCTGCCCTGGGGTCTACCTAGGGCCTACCTTAGGGGTGTCTTACATGCAAGAAAGGGGAAGGTTTAGGCTTGGCAAGTGGGTACACTTGCCAAGTCGAAGTTACAGTCAAAACTGCACACACAGACACTGCAGTGGCAGGTCTGAGACATGATTATAGAGCTACTTATTTGGGTGGCACAACCAGTGCTGCAGGCCCACTATTAGCATTTGATTTATAGGCCCTGGGCACCTCTAGTGCACTTTACTAGGGACTTACTAGTAAATCAAATATGCCAATTATGGATAAACCAGTCCACAGTACAATTTATATGGGGAGCACTTGCACTTTAGCACTGATTAGCAGTGGTGAAGTGCGCAGAGACAGTAAACCAGCAAAAACAGAGTACAAAACCAGGAGGTCAGAAGGCAAAAAGACAGGGGAAACACGCCAAAAAGCTGCCAGGTCTAACACCCATGAATGCATGGGTGAGAAACTTGAACTGACGAGGTTTCTGGATGGGGAGCCAATGGAGCTTCTCTGAGGCAAGGTGAAGTGGGATGTTGGAGATGTGAGGGAGGTCGACGAGGAGTCTGGCGGCGGTGATCTGAATGGTATGGAGACTGTGGATGAGATGGATTGCGACTGGCGTAGAGTGTGTTGCCTTAGTCTGGATAAAGTTCTTATAGAACAATTTGACACTTACATCACCACAGGAATCCGCGATTATGTGCTTTGGGCACCCAATCACTACACAAAAGGGAGTCGACAATCATCTAAACTGCAAGTCTGGAATGACTTGCAGAAGACTGCAAAAGGTAGATTGCCCTGGTTAAAATATGCTCAGAATATCATTGGACTTGGGGGATGTTAAATTAAAATTACAAAGTCTTCTGCACTGTAGTGTTGGTAAAAAGGGGAAACTAATGAAAATCTAAAATTGTTTTTTGAATAATTTAATATTCCTCTCGGCAGAGATAAAGGTCACTCTAAGACTATTTTAAATAATTGGCAACAATGGGTATTGCGACGGAAGAGCTGTCAAGCCAGAACTAAAAACAGCACATGCCAAAAGGTTTCTTTATATTCGACTTTTGTGGAGAGTGTATAAAGATGCTGTCAAACAAGGGTTGTACTTAGCCACTGCTCCCCTCTGGGTGATACCTGGGTCAAGTCCCCGGTCATGAAACACCCACAGTGGATGGCACACAACTGTAAAGGAATACTTGTTCAGCCACCCAACCTTGTGAAAAATAATAAATGATCCATATACCCAGAAACGGTAATCATCAAGTCTCATTGGTTACTGGATGTTGATGCAGGGTGGCAAGAAAAATCCCCTTTTGCCACTGAGACAAATGGGGGAGTTGAAATAAAATTACAGCAGTTGCCACACAGCACTTAAATTCCTCATACAAATATAAGAATGGAGTGATGGCTGTGCATACATAACAAGCAGAAAATCGGTTATTCAACACTAGATAGGATGCACAGGGTTTGGTGGTCAATGAATATACTAGCGCTGATTCACAGGATGCTGAGGGACAGCAAATTGCTTTCATAACTGGTAGACACAACAGAGATAGGCAGACATACAAATACACTGAACTTTGTAGAAAATACATTCCACAGGTAGGAAAGAAAAGGAAGAAAGAAACATATAAATACATATGCACAAAGTAAGGCATACAGACACATACATACACTCGTTGACAGATAGCTGGCTACATACAGACATGCAGGAATACAGAGACCGATATATTCATACACAGAGGACAGGTATGCATATACAGAGAGACAAACATATTTCTGGAGAGGCTGACAGATACATAGACAGACATACAAATATGTTTTGGGAACAGTAATAAAAAAGTTTTATTCAAAACAGCATGATCGTTTGTATCTCGGTATAAATAGTTAAGCCGACACAGCACCCACC
Source organism: Pleurodeles waltl (assembly GCF_031143425.1). NCBI lineage: Eukaryota > Metazoa > Chordata > Amphibia > Caudata > Salamandridae > Pleurodeles > Pleurodeles waltl. Next base: position 864,038,090 of record NC_090446.1, on the reverse strand, counting down.
AGTCTACCATAAACGTATCTTTATACGAAAACACATGAACATTGGCTGGGGATGTTTTGGAAAATATTCTTGCTTGTTCTGCATGTTCTCTGCTGTGTTGTTATCCCTTGTTGTTTTATACCTAAACTTCAGGACTTCTTAATGTGGTATATTTGAAAGGTTTCTGGTCTTTGCGTGAGGAGAATCAAATAGGAATGGTTTGTATCGCTTCCACCCAGGCACATCCAGTTTTGGGAACGAAGATGACTATGAGTACACTTTTTAAAAGAAGCAACCTGACAATACACACAAGTAGACCCTATTGGACTTCAGCACTCACCAATCGATTCAAAATACGTAAAACTCATGTGCACACGACATTCAATCGTACTCATCATTAAAGTCCTAGACATAATGAAGGCAAAGGTCCTCAGTTATAGAGAGTTGAGCAAAATCTTACACTGTATGGAGGGCAGTAGACAGTCTCTCCCGAGAATTGCAGGTGAAAAGTCTTGTGCCCCCGACTACAGAGAATACTGCCACCACTGCCGGTCTCGCACGGCGTGGTTTAAGGGGCGAGAAGCCAAACTCACAGAAAGGGAAGGGTGTAATTATGGTGCTCACCTTGATACCTAAGTTCAGCAGTGAGGTTCAAAGTCAGAAGAACACTCCACAGGCTTGCATGATTTTCAAGCTCACTAAAGTGGGAGGGACCGTTCAAGGGTGAGGGTGGCACAGCTTTACAATGACATGCTGATCACATTTGCCCCAATAAGCATTATCTTCATCATGACCTTACTGATGACATTTTTCTATAAAACTCAATAACTCTATAGTAGCTATATGTTGTTGCTGTGTTCTCTAACCAACATGCTCTGGGCTCACAGGGTAACCTTCGTTTTTTAGGATGTGTGAATGAAACGTTGTGTGGCCCTGGGGCTTCTGTGAGTAGTTATTGTGAGAAGAGTAGGCATGCTCCACCCACAGAAAATCTGCACAACTTTGGCATGTCCAAACAATGGGTGGATCCGTGATGGTGTTAACCTCAAAGTCTATGAGATCATATGTCCCCAGAGACAAGATTTAAAACAGCATTTCAAAATACAGTCAGTAAGGAAAGACTCAAAGATGGAGCTTGAGATTAGAATTTAGAAAAAACATGTATGTTTATTAAAAGTTAAAGTGTGACACAGAAATTTGAAAAATACAAACACAATAGCTATCTCAATTAAAAAAAACATAGAAATCATTTGTCACCAAGGCTCTCAGCAATAGGAATAGTACAAAATGATAGTCAAAACCAGAAATAGATTAAATGGCTGGTTTATAGCTTGGTAGTGTGTATACTCCATTGCATCAGCAACTGAGTATATCTACCACCAAGATAAAGGTCAACCCGCCCAATTTAGATGCGGACAGACCATAGATGCGGGCGTACCATAGACTACTCGGTCTACACCGTGATTAAGCTTCTCCGACTGGCCTTCGGAGAAAGGGCCCTAGGAAGCAGACTTATAATTCTGCCCACATGATTTAGATGGGTGGAATCAGAGGTCAGTTTTCACTGCCCATCACTGCCACCGCAGTGAAATATGCAAAATGCTCCCCTCGCCATGGGAGTGATTCTAATGGCGAGGGGAGCATTTTCTTTTGCATTTTTAAAAAATAAATTTAACTTTAGAATTTTCTTTTTAAAAATACAAAAGAAAACAGTTTGGTGCTGGGTTTAGCCATGTCGACAGAACCTTGCACCTAAGTTCACAAAGTACTGACAGGAACCGGAACCACTGTGACAGCGGTTCCTGTCAGCCACTTGGCTGTCATTTCTCAATGTAGCAGACGTCACTGACGTCAACCTGACAAAGCAATTTACTCTGTCTCCCTGACAGAGCACTGGGCTGCCCGCCAACCTCAAGATCAGGCCCCTGGCGTCGAAGGTGCACCAAAATCAGAAGAATATTGGCTAGTATCCCTAGTAGAGACCAAAAAGATCTTGATCAAAGCCAAATTAAAGGGTTTATATACAGTTTTAACATAGAAAATTACTGAAATTGTAAGTCAGCATGGTATGAGAAAAAATATCACAGTTTCAAGAAATGATATTGCAATATTCTAAAACATCATATAACCCTATCACCTTAGCACTAACCCATGATATGAATGAATACGGACTGCCTTTCCAAAGACGTCCGGTGGTGTTAGAACAAACTAGTTACATTATCAACAGAGAACCATTGGGAATTAAAAGATTGCAGTTTTTTAGGAGGAAGAACCTTGGGATATGTGGCAAAAGGCTTCCTATAGTGAGTTTTTCAAGAATAATATGTCATACAGAAACAAAAATGTACCTCTTGCTACATGTAGTGTCAAGAAAAAAATATAAACACAGAACAAACATCTTAATTCAGCATCCATTTTGAACACGACTGCTTCGAGGCTGAAGCCTAGTTAAATATAAGTCAGGAAAACACATTTTAACACATAATAATTTTATTTCAATTGTAATAGCTTCATGTCAGTATACATGTGTGAATTCAAGTGTAGAACATCTAACAGTAATGCACATTTAAGTTCAAAGAAACTAAAGCTCTCTCAGAAGCAATCTATACAAGTCGATACTGAAAATCGGTCTGACAAAACACATTAACTGCCATAATCCCACAACAGATGGAACTGCCTGTTTGACAGGACTGTACATTTAACAGAACATGGGCACTCTCAAGAATGTAACCACTGCATAGGTTTGAGACTTGTTATTGAGTCCATTTCAAATAATGCAACTAACTTGGTCTTATCCCCGCCGACCTTTGGAATGCGCCAGTCTGTCAAACAAACCTCAAATGTCCCACAAGAACAGTATCTTCTGTTATTGTGCTTTCATTTTACAGTACGTCACAATGCCTAGGGAGGTCACTACCATTTCTAAAGATTAAATGAAATGTATATAGAAAAGAAAGGAGATCTAACTACAAACCTAGCAAGCACACCTTTTCCACACTCATCCTAAATCATCAAGAGAAAAAAGGAGCCAAAACAGCCTGAGCCACTCCCGCACCATTTAACAAGAAACATTAAATTTATCAACGCATGGTACCTGATCTGGAGCCTCGATTTGTGTTGGAGCTTCAGCCGGACAGGCCTCCTGTGTGTACGAAAGGTAAGATTTTATGTTAAACATATTACATGAAAACTGGAGTAAAGCCCACGGTACTCAAGACTGAAAATTAACAAGAAAATGTACTGCAAATACTAGAATACCCCTAAACACTTCCACTACAACAGAGATAATGTGTTAGCGAAGTCAGTGTGTAAGACAAAGGTGTAACTGCCAAATTTAAGAGGAGTAGTATGATGGTGTTCTATTGGGATATCTGGTAATCCAACCATTCCAAGGTAGGTTGTGATCCTGCTCATGACTGGGACTTGATGAGAGGAGGAAGTGGGCAAACACAGAGACACTAACTTGGGCATTCCTGAGTGAGCAATGGCCACTATCCCGGTGTTCTTCCAGGCGATGGTGCCGGGATGGTATCATGGCATAGGTACACCTGCAACCAAACCCCACATATGTTTCATGAGGGAAGGAATAGAAATTAACTCTCTTTCTGTAGACACACAGTCCCTGTGCTGTCAATGCAGTATTTTGTCCTTCATTGCCCTAGACTAGGAAGCTCTGGGAGCTGGAGTTAAAATATAACCAGTGTTGTCTTGATTCTATTACTCTGACTCCTTTGTATATGTGCAGGGGGACAGTTGCACCAGACCCGATGTAATGACCCTGTATGATAGAACATGTTGGGTGACTCTAGACCTGGGGGCTATTTTATGTCTGGCAGGCTGTGCTCCATTCGGTTTGGTCAGAGGAGGGATGTACTCCACAGCCCTGATGGACTACAGCCTGCCACATTTAGAGGTCTCTGCCAGGCAGGCTACTCTAGACATGTTGTAAGGACATCGTGTTCAACATACCGGCACAGCCAAGTTTTTTGTTTTTCCAAAAACAAACTCTCAAGGTGCAAGTTAATAAAAACAAAATAAAGGGGCCCAACATGTTGGCAGTTTGTCCCAGCACATGGGGTGTTATTCATCCTATTTACTGTTTTAGAGAGCTTTCCCTTGCAACCAAAACAGGAAAAAAAATGCTGTTAGAATGTCCACCCTCAACAGGGCGGATGGTTTCCATTCGCCCTAATGTCAGTCAGTCCACTGGTCTAAGGGTTATGACAGGGGAGCCAGCAGAAACTCCACCAGCAGTAACATGATTGTTCCCCCGACTCAATAGAGTGGGGTAAGCAAGCATTTGGTTGACAGGGTACTCAGTCTTTTTTATGGTGAACTACCGTGTCCACCAGACTCTAAATAAGCACCTCATTTGGGAAAGTCTGGGAGGACGTAATTCCCCTGGGAAACAAACCCTTATAAGTCCTCCTCATGTGAGTAATATCCATTTCCAATTCCTTGTAACTTCCCAATAACGCAGTGTGGTACAAAGACAGTGTATGCCCCTATTGGAATAGACCGGATGAATCAAGCATTTATAGACTCTCTAAACCACCAGTTAAAACCACAATGTGTGTTGGGTTTATTGGATAATAGTGCAAATGGTGCACTCTGAACTGCATACACCAACGCTTAAGCCTCTTCAGTTCACAACTGTTCATCACCACAATCTCTGCTGATCATAGTTCATCCTAGGAGACAGCACATATGCAGTTAAAAGTTCCCTATCCATATTTTACCTAGAAGGACCAAGAGTAAAAAGGGTCTAGACATCACTGAAAATCGAAAATATGTAACCTACTCTTGGGAGATTTTTACCTGTATACAATTAAAATGACACTGTTCTTCTAAAAGGTAACAACAAAGTAGGAGGCGTTCTGAGTATTGAACTTCAGATTAAGTGAGTAAGGGCCTGGATTTGTGGTGCTGGAGATAGCAAATATGAAATGCAAATTGCAGTCTGTTTTTGCCAATTCTGAATTGGGAAGATGTTGCTCTTGTTGCAGAGCAGACTGACTTTCACTCAGTACTGACCCAAGTCATTATTCCTTTGTGTTTAACACAACAATTTCAACAGTTTTCTGGTCAGCATTGCATCATAAACGTTTTCTAGCACAGCATTCAGAAACATCACTGCAGCACATCATGGCAGAGCTTGTGGGCTGCAAATGGAACTATTGCTCCCTCTTACACTGCTCCATTCCTAAACCAGAACCTGCTCCAATACCACTTTATGGATCTGCTAAGTGACTGTCTACAGCACTGCAGCAGGCAGGGGTACTAGTGTGTTGCCCAGGGAAGTAGAAGGAGTATGCACTACTCTGCATAAGCGAGTTTGATAATGAGACCAGCAGATGAATGCACAAAGGCCACTGCCTAATTTACACAAGGATAACCCATGGCAGAAGGGTTCAGGCTAAAGCTAAGAACAACAAAGATCTACATTTCCCAGCTAAATGGTAACATACCGACACACACTGAACCAGCAAAGGCACAGAGAAGCTCCCCCACTACACCCAAACTCCACCAAAAGTTAATTCTTACCACTAGAGTAGCTGAATACACACAGAGATTTTTGTGCTGCGCCTAACATACAGCACTGAACATTCATGCCATTCTCTCAAAAGAAATTCTAGTGAGCCATTTACTCAATGAAATGAGTGAATGTACACTTTTACTTAGACTGGGAAAGAAGAGAATGGTGACGTATTTGTAACTTATAGGTGCAAGTTCTTACAGCTTAAAGCTCCTATAGCTGAAGATATTTCTTTCTCCTGTCTGAAGAGCTGACCAATGTCTAAGAGATATTGACCTTAAAGAAAATGCAGTTTGTAGGTTGGAGAAGCACTTTATCAAAAACATAATTGGGGTTGATTGGAGTAAAGTGGAGTGGGATAGATTTGAGAGGGTGGTTGACTGGAGAAGGGTACACTGGGGATGACTGAAGTGGAGTGGATTAGATTAGAGTGGAGCAGATTGGAGTGGGGTAAAATGGCGTGGAGTAGGTAGAGACTGGGGTAGACTTGGTTGAAGTGGAGCACATTGGGGTGGAGTGGAGCAAGTTGGGGTGAAATGGAGCAGACTGAGGTGGAGTGGAGTGGAGTGAGCTAGATTGGGTTAGGTTGGGGAAAACTGGGGTAGTGGGAGGTAGAATGGAGTGGAGTTGGATAGACTGGAGTACAGTAGATCAAAGTGGGGTACACTGGGGTAAACTGGAGTGTAGTGGGATAGACTAGAGTGGGATACACTGGGGTAGAGATCGGTAGACTGGGATAATGTGGAGTAGACTGGAGTGTGGTAGATTGGGATAGACTGGGTGGAGTGGGGTAGAATGTGGTTGGATAGACTGGAGTGCAGTTTGATAGACTGGAGCAGCATTGGGTAGATTGAAGTGAAGTGTAGCAGAGAGGGGCAGATTGGAGTAGATAGGAGTACAGTGGGGTAGGCCGGAGTGGAGCGTATTGGTGTGGATTAGGGTAGACTGGGGTAGAAGTGAGTGAGGTGGGGTAGACTGGAGTGGAGCTGGGTATAGTAAAGTGGGTCAACATGGAGTGTAGTAGAATGGGTTTGACTGGAGTGAACAGGGGTAGACTGCAGTGGATTTAGCTGGGCTAGATCAAAGGGAAGGGGAGAGATTGGAGAGGAGTTGGGTAGATTGTAGTGGACTGGGGTAGACGGGAGTGGACTGGGTTAGAGTGGTTTAAACTGGAGTAGAGTGGATTGGGGTGGACTGGAGTGCTGTAGATTGGAGTGGTGAGTAGCTGTAGCCATTATGCTACACCTCTTGCAGCTAAGTGCACATGAATATAGAGTACTTGAAAACGCTTTCAATGGGATCCATATGAGAATGAGGATTTAGGCACAGTCTTTAAGAATGGGGTAGTTGCTGTGCTGCACAATACTGAAGTGCTTTAAACAAGTACTTTGAATGTGCAGAGAAGAGGTGGAATTCTTACGAGACTGAGAACACAGGTTTTAAGGAGAAATGGATAAACTGCAGGGCTGCCCGAAATGGAGTCACATTAAAGAGCCACATATTTTGTATGTGAAGAGGCACAGATGTTTCCAAAATGTTTATGTTGCTTACTGACAACCTGGCCTGAAGCATGTGACCGGACTGCCTGTCTAGAAAGACTATGGGAGTCCAGTTTTAGACGAGTTTACACCTTAAACAGACAAATACTTTGTATGTCAGGCCTCGAAAAATCATAAAAATGTTTCTAGACCTGCAGGTCTAGTGACTTAAATAATCTACTCGACCTAAATGTAATGCTCTTGACCCATGAACTGGTTTCAAATTACGTAATCCTAAACTAATATTTTAATTCACTGAGTTGCCATTTTCTTCATTATCACATGCAATAGCACCTTTAAATATGTTAATGCAGAAGATGGCGGCCGCATAGGAGCATCTCCTCAAAGCTCCGCAATCTGCGACTGGCTGGGAGCAGTTCAGGTCTATACGGTAGCCATCCGAGGCATCCATTTTGCCCCTGGGAACTTCTGAGACCAGTGGGCTCTGTCCTGAAAGGTGAAGAGCAGCAGAGACGGTGTGTGCTGTAGTGTAGCAGTGAACCCAGGCCTCTGGAGATGAGAGGCAGCAGCTGTGCCGAGCGGTGGGCTGAGCCGCCAAGCTGGGGATGAGAGAGGCGGTGAGGAGGAGACGGGGACAGCAACACTGATTCCTGCCCCTCCCCTTTATCTGCGCTGCCGGTGGAATTCCCTGGGACCGGGGCACCCACCTTCTCCCTGCAGGCACCTGGAGGCCTAACGCAGCAGCAGATGGGCCACGGTGAGATGAGGCCGGTGTCAACAATCGCGGGGAGCAGTGAAGAGTGCCGCCTCTAAGTGGAGCAGAGCCTGCACCGACAGCGAGTCAGATCAACTCTTGTGGGTGCGCCTCTGGTGAGCCCGGGCCGTTCAGCAGGCACAGACGCATGCGACTGGAGGCCTGGAGGGGACAATAACTTGAAGCACACATTTCAGCCAGACAGGGGGGCCTGGCATGGGGCCCTCACGGGAGCGTGCAGCTGAGTCCTTGATTCGAGCTGGCCTGGTGACCGGGTCTGGCTGGTGGGCCTGCGCCAGGGCCTGGCGGAGTGGCGGTGGGGACAAGAAGTAGAAAGGGCCAAGTAATCATCTGTCAAGGACAGCACAGACTATGTCAATTAGCCCTAGATATCCTAACCAGTGGGTCCTGTTGCGTAGAACACCCTCACCCACCCGCAATGAACTCCCAGAGATACTCTAAGAAGGGCGGCCCTCTCAAAGACCTCTTTGTAAAGACTCCTGCTAAAAAAGCTAGAGCCTTCCAGGCAACCGGTCGTGATGGGGGGGCACTGCCACAGGATCGGGCCCAGCAGGGAGTGATGACGCCCCCATCATGAAGGCACTCCTAGAGCACCTATTTGGTGTCCTCATTGGGGACTTTGCTACCTTAAAGCAGGAAATAGCAACAGAGGTGAATTGCACATTGCCCCCACTCTGAAAGAACAGGACATAGTACTACACTGGACCCACCAGGCGGGCCAGTCTGCCCGTACCCCGGGACAAGCTCAGGACATACTCACTTGTCTACATTACTATCGACAGATAGAGGCCATCTTAGCGGCAGTCCGTGACCAGGCTACAATCGAGTTTGAGGGCCTTAACGTAGGCCTCTTCCAGGATTTCTCTTTGGTGACACTGCAGCACCGCAGAGTTCTTCGGCCATTACTGACACCCTCAGGGAGAAAGAAATCAGATATAAATGGGGGTCATCCTTTTTGCCAACAATTTTTCTGGCAGAACGAAACTCGAAGCGTCCGCATGATGGAGGAGGCCCAGGATATACCCGATTTGCCCCTGAGGATGGGAGACTGCACCGGGGGATCCCGCACAGGACCAGCAACCACACGCAGAGGAGGGGGGGGGGGGAGGAGTATGGGAGGTGGGGGACGCCGCGAAGCCAGAGCATGTAGATATAAAGCACCCAAGCCAACAAACCTGGAAAGTAAAAAAGAGATTCTGCACTTCTCAGAAGCCTGCGGACTCTGGACAGTGCATCAGAAGCCAACTCAGAACATTAGGGTTATCCCACCCAACTTTTGTACTGTGCTGCCTGCCTGATGGGCAGGACTGCAAAAAAAGGCCCCACTGAGTTTCTCGTTGTTGGACGGTCACACATAGAAAGCCGGACGTACTTGATGTCAATAGACCGGCGGAGGCCACAACTCTAGAGCAAAGGATGAGGCGCATCAGAATATGACGACAAACTGTACCCCACAGAAGTATTTGGCCCCATTCCCAGGCAGGAAACTTTGTTCATTGTTCATTAAATGTTTATATTTGCTTTTCTACCCTTTTGGTGGTGACCATAACAGGTGTATTGTCTGTGTTAAGGAAACAGGTAGATGCCATTCTCTGGGTTGTGGGGCCTTTGATTGGACAGCTGGGATATAACCTAACACTAGCTACATAACACTGAATGATACGCATACTTAATCTTCATGTAAGGGGACTTAACGCTCCTATGAAGAAGTTGGCCATTCTCTCATTGCTCTGGGAGATAAAATGTAATATCTGCTTGTTACAGGAAAGCTGCCTGCTAAGAGTAGACTGGAAACGACTACGGTCAAGATGGCATGACCATCAGTACCACTCATCGGGGCAGGGCAGGAAGGTGGAAGTAGCGATTCTGATTGGCACACATTTCCTGGGAAAGATAGTGGGCACACAAGCAGAGATACTCGGGAGACTCCTGTACATACATATTATCAACCACGATCATACAATAACAGTGGCAAATGTCTATGGCACCAGTGACCATCAGGAAAGTTTTCTTAAAGAAGCCATAGGGAGAGTTCTCCTTACACCGAACATAGATGTCATTATAGGGGGAGACTTTAATATAGTCTCGGATTCCAAATTAGACAGGTATCCCCAACTACATGATCAGTCAGGAGCCTTTTCAAAAGGCTTTCGGGATTGGCTAGGCAAGTCAGGCTTGACAAATACCTGGCGATTACACCATCCACTAGACAGAGCTTACACCTTCTTTTCAGCGGCCTACCAAACGTACCCCCAAATAGACTTTTTCCTCACCATGCTTCAGTAACACAGTGTCCCGTTTAGAGATCGGACCACTCTCCAATTACTTTGCAGCTCGCTCTCCCCACAACCTCATTGAATAGGAGACACTGGCTCCATAACACTAAAGCTCTCACATACGATGACATTAGCTGAAATTCGGGATACAATAGACCATTACTTAATCATAAACGATACCTCAGAGATCACAATTGGTACACTATGGAAGGCACTTAAAGTGGTTCTTGAAGATCAACTTATAGCCATAGCGGGACACTTAACACAATCATACATAACAAATTAAAGCAGCTAGAGGACTCTATACGGGACTTGGAGGCCTCACATAGGCACACAGGTCGATGGTGACCAGGAGACTTCTAAACACGACCCGAAAACAGATAAGAGCATTAGATGTTGACAAAGCGGAACATGCCTTATTACGTACGAAACAAAAGTACTACGTGGGGGGGGAATAAGGCTAGTCACTTGCTAGCACACCGCCTCCAGTCGCAGGCGATGAAAAGGAGGGTGGCAGAGCTGACTCTGCCCGCGACTCCTTGATGCGCCAGGTGGACCAAATATTCAAACAATTCAAAGAGTTTTATACTTTCCTCTATGCCGCCGAAGATTTTGTTGCAGACGGAGTGGGGACCTATTTGGACTCGATTCCCCTGCCCTGGATACCACAGGTGGCTAGAGATGCACTAGATGGGGACATTACCCCCGCTGAGGTGCTTTCGGCCATCCAGCGCCTCCAGGCAATAAAGGCTCCAGGTGCTGATGGCTTCGGGTAGAATGTTATAAAGCCTTTGGAGCCCAACTGGGCCCCATACTGGCAAGGCTCTACAATGCTTTGAGTGCTGCTGGCTCCCCTACCCACTTCGAAGCAACCTGGTACAATAACGGTCATCCCCAAAGCGGGGAAAGACCCAAGACGGTGCTCCTCCTATCGCCCCATCATGTTGCTGAATGCGGACACTAAGGGATTTTCACCGGCGTTCTAGCCCACAGGTTGGGTCCCTACATGCAGCATTTAGTAGATCCGGATCAGACCTGGTTTATCCCGAGACATCGTTTGCTGATAATACTAAGCGCCTCTGCCACTTATTGGACAAAATTCAACAATCACAAATGACGGCCATACTCCTCTCTATAGATGCGGAGAAAGGCTTTGACCGGGTGCACTGGCCATATTTACATGTAGTTATGGAGTGCTGCGGTTTGGGTCTCACGTTCTGTAACTGGATTACGCTGTAACTATGATACGTCCAGAGTGGCAGTAAGTGTGAAGGAACCCTTTCTCAATAGTTCCCTGTCTCCAGGGGCACACGGCAAGGTTGCCCCGCATCATCCTTATTGTTTGCCTTATACATGGAACCCTTTGCTGAACGCATAGGAGCACATCCCCACAAAGGCATACCCATGGGTGGTAGGGCACACAAGTTAGCCCTCTATGTGGAAGATGTGCTTCTTCACCTGGCCCGGCCACAGACTACCCTCTCGGCAGGTATGGAGGAGTTGACAGCCTTCAGTAAAGTCTCTGGCTTCAAAACGTATTTATACAAGTTATCCATTCTGAATCTTACGCTACCAGAGGCAGACAGGGCCACATTGGAGGCATCTCTGCTTTTCTCCTGAGCCACTATTGGGATTTAATAATGGGGTTTACAGATCCTTCCTACCCTAGGAGCTACTGCACACTGCAACTTTAATGTGCTCCTGCAGAACGCCCAAACAGAATTGGCAGGGTGGAAGGCGTATGGCCTCTCCTGGCTGGAACGCCTAGCCGCGGTCAAGATGATGCTCTTGCCGATGGTGCTCTATGTCATGCAGACTCTACCCTGGCGGCCGCCTTCCGGTGTACTGCGTAAAATACAAACATATATCTGGGACTATATATGGGCTGGCAAGAAAGCCAGGATGGGGTAGACTCATGCATATTTAGCCCAGGCTGATAGGGGACTTGGAATCCCACACCTGCTGAGTTATTACCATGCAGCCCAATTGCGTTACACAGTAGAATGGTCACGGCCATACACTGAGAAACACTGGTGCTTTATTGACCATGCCGTAGCTGGGGTACATACCTGGAAGATCCCATGGCTGCCTAAGGAGCACTGTCCAACGGGTGTCTATAGTTCCCCTATCCTACAGGCCACAGTGGAGTCGTAGCACAGGGTCCAAGAGAGGAAAAGACTGCCCACCCTGGTCTCACTGCAGACCCCATTTATCGGGAATCCGGATTTCCCACCTGCACAGAGCGAAACCTCGTTCGCATCATGGGGAAGACACTAACTGTAAAAGAATTAGCGACTTTTTCGATGCGGAGGGGATTATGGACTTCGCCCAGATACAGGAGGGGTATGACCTTCTGGACATGGCATATTGGCAATACTTAGCAGTCCATCATCGGGTGACATCCACACTGATACGACCTCAAGCGAGCAGACCCCTCATTCCATTTGAAAGATGGTTGCTTACGCGCATATCGGACAAACAACCCTTGTTGGACTTACACACCTTCCTGATTACCCCCCTATGCTACCCCACACGTCAGCCAGGCGAAGATGGGAATCAGAGTGTGGTTGTTCATTCACAGACAGGGAATGGAGGGCTATCTTACAATGAGCATGAGTCACCACACGCAATGTGTCAACTAAAGAAATGTTCCTAAAGATTGCTCATTACTGGTATTATACGCCCGTGGGGGTTGCCCGATGGAGACCACACAGCAACAGTAAGTGCTGGCGTGACTGTGGTCAAGAGGGCACCCTTACCCATTTGCTGTGGCAATGCCCCAAAAGTGTCTCCTTCTGGGAAGCCGTCCTACAGGTGGTAGACGAATTTTACGACACCAACATCCCAAGATTCCCCAGCTATGTACTATTGGGACTCCCTAACCCGCAGACATATCATCTCCACTCGCTTAGAAGGCACACCATTACACTAGCCCTAGGGGTGGCTAAAAACCTGCTACTTTCACACTGGGGCTCAGAGGTCATACCCACACACACCGACGTATTACATAAACTATGGAACATAATGGGTATGGAAAAGTTGACAGCGGCGGTGTCGGACCAGCTGCCCCTCTTTGATAAAATGTGGGGCCTGTGTATCCGATACTTATTGGAGGAGTTTAGGGAGTGGACGAGCCCGCAATATCTGCATATTCTCCGACTGACCACATGCAACACAGACAGAATATAGGGGAGTTAGATACTGGAGACAATGGAGGAGTGACTCCCGCAACACAGGCCTAACCCATTACTTCACACTGGTTTTACATAGGATTGGTCAACACCACAAATGTTTTAACTACCACTTCCTCACCCTTTTTTTTTTTCTTCCCGCTTGCTAGGATGAAGTCCCCCATCCGCTACTGGATGTAGGTGGGAAGTGCTGTATTTTTCCTTGGTTGTTTAATATTACAAACTAAAAGAGATCTTAAACATAAATATTGTACAAAAAATCCTGTTTAATAGTCTAAATTAGCTGCATATAGGATACACATAACGCCTGACTTGCCTCTCAGTCAGGGCCACTGGAATTATTCAATTGAGTGGCAGCGGCAAGTTTTGCATAGTTCTAGGTTTGCCACATTTTCCATCATCTACTGTATAATCTGCCGATTTTAACAGAATTTTTTTTTCTAGTTCTGACAGTTTGAAAAAAGCTGCTAAATATGCGATGACGTTGCAGCACAGTGAAAGTCCCTTTTCAAAGCTGGACTTGTCACCTTACTGTTGCTTTCTGCTAAATTTGGGAGTTACATTGGTTCGAATGAGGTGCACCCAATGCCTAAAGAGTTTTACCAAGTTTAAAAATGACAAAATAACAAAGTAATATTACAAAATGTGCAGCATTATGCTGCATAATTTGGCTTTTCTTGCAGCATAATTTATGCAACCCTGCCGCATAATTTGGACCTCTCCTGCTGCATAATTCCAGTGGCCCTGCTCTTAGTTTAATAACAGCATTGTCATTGGTGTGGGCAAGAATGTTTCTCTAATCATGGTTCAAATCTTTCACTTTTAATAAATATATGTAACTAAACCCTAAGGTGGTAGCGTACTGTCATTTCCAATCAGCACATTTTACATTGAAATAGCCACAAACTTTCCAAGTGACATGCAGTTTCACTGATGAAACTATATAGTGTACAAATAGTAATGTTTGGAAATCGAGTTTCTGCAAATATTTGTTATTTGGACATCACCAAGTAAAGTATTCTAATTTGTTCTGCTCCTATTTCAATCTTTGCCTCCCACTTCTGATTTACAACAAAGTGCGTTTGTAATTCCACATCTACTTTAAAATATTTATACTATTGCTTCTCCAGAGTAACAGGATTTTGTTAGAAGTTTACAGAATGGATAATCACTTTTCAAGGATAATTTTCGGAACTGTCTCAGATTATGCATAGCTTTTTCTGAAAGCCACTCATATGGGGAAAGGAAGGTTGTTGCACTGCTGAGTACTTTACCAATGAGGTCCGTAGGAAGCTGAATCTGTATGTACTATGTCAAAATGAGATATATTGTGCACAGAGTCGAGTGGTTCCCTAGAGGCTTAAGAGAGGCTAAAGTAGATAATACTAATGCTCTCTTTTGTGGTAGTGTGCTCGAGCAGTTAAGCTTATCAGAGGGTAGTGCAAAGCATTTGATGTACACACACAGACAATAGAAGAAGCACACACTCAATGACTTAACTCCAGAACAATAGTTTTTATAGAACAAAAATATATTTTTTAATTTATTTTTAGAACCAAGAGATTCAAGTTGCAGGTAAGTCCTTCAATAGATTGGTATATCACACATGCATCAACAGTACTTTGTTTGAAATCGATAAGTTATACAGTTTTTGAACAAATTGGCAATAATGTGCTTTAAAAATGGACACTCCAATTTTCATAAACTGTTCCTGGGGGCAAAACATGTTAGTTCGATTTGCACCTAAGTACAACACTTACAGTTTCAATCTCCGGGTTTTAGGAAGTCCACCGGTTAGGGTTCGAGTAAACTCCAAACACTCATCACCAGCAACACAGAGCCGGCCAGGTGCCGAGGTCAAAGATGAGCAATTTTAACGTGGGCTCCTATGGAGACTGGGGGTACTCAGAATCAGGTCTGCCTGCAGGTAAGTACCTGCGACTCTGGAGAGCAGACCGGGGGGGATTAGAGGAGCACTGAAGGGGCCACAAATAGGCACCAAACACACACCCTCCGCGGCACAGGGGTGGCCGGGTGCAGGGTGCAAACAGGACATTGAACTTCTAATGCTGGTCTATGAGGGGACCCCAGGGTCACGCAGAGGCAGCAGGCGAGGTCCAGGGGTTCGTCTCGGGCAGCCCACAGGCTGGACAGGGAGGAGTGTTGCCTGCAAAACATTGCTGCACCGAAGGTCGGGTTCTCTGAGGTGGAGGGGCTGTGGGTGCAGCATGTCTTTAGGCATTGGAAATCTTCGTCTGCAGCTTCACTGTCAGGGGGGTCCTCTGGATTCTCTCTGCAGGCCTTGTCGTGGGTGGGTGGAGAGACCTAGGGTGGGCACTTGCTCTGGGGATCCTCTCTAGCTGGTTGGGCCACCTGGACAAGGGCTGTGGGCCTCGGGTACAGAGTGGTTATCACTCACGCATTCGGAGTGAGGTGCGAGTCCTTAGTTGTTGGTTTCTTCTTGGACAGGGCCTCTGTCCACTGGAGTTCTTGGTCCTATTGGGTGCAGGGCAGTCCTCTGGAGCTTGTCAGAGGTCACTGGTCCCTCTGGATGCGTCACTGTTCTTTTGCAGGATCTTTGAAGCAGGAGACAGGCCAGTAAGGCTTGGGCCAAAACCGTTGTCGTCTTCCTTCTTCTCTGCTGGGGGTTTCAGCTAAGCAGTCCTTCTTCTTCATGTCAGGTCATCAGGAATCTGGTGAGCTGGGTTCAGGGAAGCCCTTTAATACATGATTTAGGGGTGCCACAGGGGTCAAAGGGCAGTAGCCAATGGCTACTGTCCGTGAGGGTGGCTCCCTTTGGGGACGGGGGCACATTCCTAACCCTATTGGTCCCTGTCCCCCAAAACAAGATGGAGGATTCTGCAGGGAGGGGGTCACTCCAGCTCTGGACACCTTAGGGGTGGTCCCAGCTGAAGTCACTCCTCCTTGTTTTTCTTAAGTTTCCCGCTGATCTGTCCGCCAAAAGTGGGGCTTTGTCCAGGGGGCGGGCATCTCCACTAGCTGGAGTGCCCTGGGGCACTATATCACGAGGCTTGAGCCTTTGAGGCTCACCGCCAAGTGTTACATTTACTGCAGGGAGGAGATGTGAAGCACCTCCACCCAGAGCAGTCTTTGTTTCTGGCCTCAAAGAGCACAAAGGCCCTCGCCACGTGGGGTCTGCTGGTGGCAGGCTTGCACAGACCAGTCAGTCCTACACTAGAGGACTGGGTAAAATACAGGGAGCATCTCTAAGATGCACTCTGTGTGCTTTTTAGAATAAATCCAACACTGGCATCAGTGTGGGTTTATTGTGGTGAGACGTTTGATACCAAACTTCCCAGTATTCAGTGAAGCCTTTATGGAACTGTGGCGTTCGTAATGACAAACTCCCAGACCATATAATTAATATGGCCGCACTGTACTTACAATGTCTAAGAATGGACTTAGACACTGTAGGGGCATATTGCTTCTGCAGCTATGCCCTCACCTGAGGTATAGAGCACCCTGCCTTAGGGCTGAAAGGCCTGCTAGAGGGGTGACTTACCTATGCCACAGGCAGTGTATTGTCGGTATGGTACCCTAAGGGAGAGGCCATGTCGACTTTGCCTTTTTCTCCCCACCAACCCACACAACTTGCAATGGAAGTAAGCATGTGTTAGGTGCGGAGTCCCTTAAGGTGGCACAATGCATGCTGCAGCCTTTAGGGGCCCTCCCTGGTCACAGGGCCCTTGGTACCACTGGTACCTTTTACAAGAGACTTATCTATGTGCCAGAATTGTGCCAATTATGGAAACAATGGCACATTTTAGGGAAAGAACACTGGTGCTGGGGCCTGGTTAGCAGGAACCCAGCATCCTCTCAGTCAAGTCAGCATCAATATCAATGAAAAAGTGTGGGGGGGTAACTACAACAAGTGCCAGTTTCCTACAAGTTCTAGCTCTCACTCTCAACACCACTGTGGAATGTTGAGAGCTCCATCATATTTTGTGTGCAGTTGGTGATCTTCCAGCCCAGTTATAGACTTTGATCTGCTCCTACTGGATCGATGGTGAGAGCCAGAGGGCTCTGCACCTGTTCGTACATGGGTACCTGCTCCATTAGGGAGTGCAATGAGGTGAAACATTAAAAGACAGGCTGCTGGCTGAGTCGTTCTGACCACTGATCTACAGTAAAAACTGCCAAGACTGATGCCGCTCTTCTGCAATGGCCGAACATTGTGTGGAATGGCATTCTAAAAATCACTTGTGACTGTTCAAGGTTTGGGCTCTGGGTTTGGTGTAGCTACTGTAATGGTGGTATTGGGGGAGCCAGATGCCCAATGTGTCTGTTTTAGGCTGTGTTGCACAGATGATGATCCTTATTTTACCCTATAGCCTTGAGAGCTGTCGCTGCTGGGTGGCCAAAAACAAGAAACTAAGGACCCCCCAATGGTGACTGCAAGACAGAAAACCATAGTCATTAAAGCTAATCACCCTAAACACTGGCAGTAGGCCTGAATTAATTATGCCTGAGAATTATTTAGGGAATGGTGAGTGTAGTAGTAGTAGTAGTAGTAGCTTTATTTCGGTAAGAAAAAAATACCATAAAAGCACAGACACTTACATAAACTCATCAGATAATATAATAATAAAAGAGAAAAGTGATAAGATCGCTGACTAATGTTAACATGCAATAAATATATCAATTCTACCAAATAAAATCCTAATTTAGAAAAAGAGTACAATGTAATAAAAGCATGTAGGACTAATACAAACAATGTTAAAAATCATATCTGCAAAAGCACAACACATCACATATTCTCGGTTAAAAACTGTTTCTCATATGACCTCACTGGGATATTAGCTTCCAACTTACAATCGCTGACTCATAACAAAGTACTGGGTATAAGAATTGACATTTCAAAGCTTTACATCTAATGGGCCAAATTGCCTCTAATACTTTTGCCACTGCACATACCACGTTACCATGGGCATTAGATTGAAGGATCCTAAAGGCTTATATCCCACTCCTAAAGCCCATGGATCTGCACATAAGCTAGCGTGCTCTCTGCCTTGAATAAGCAGGGCAACAAAATAAAACATGGGCTGTGTGTTCAACAGCTCCACATCCCATCAGACATAGAGCATTATTCGAAAAGGAATTTGTCCATTTACAAGTAAAAGAATAAAGTGGCAAAGTACCTAACCTAAATCTAATGTAATGCACATGTGCTAAAGGAGAGTAATCAAGTCCATAAATTGTTCAAATTCATAATGCCATTTCAAAGATAGAAAACTATCAGTAAAGCTAAGCGAAGGAACCTCCGCTAATTTTTTCACTTGGACACTCAGCCAATATGCATTCTTCAGGATCTGTACGCAGTTTTTGGGAGGTGAGAGTAATCTAACCAAAAGTTCCCCAATCCAAGATTAAAAAAAGGTTTCTCTGACATAACTACACCACCTGACTTTCTTTACGGCTTGCATACTCATCAGGGCACTAAGCCCAGCTCTATATGTCCCAAAAGTGTACAACGACCATATCCTGATCCAGTGCATCAATGGCCTTAAGGTGGCAATATGCGAGATAGGGGAAGATTAAAATCCAACCTAATAGGCAGAGTAGGGGACCTTTCCGGTATTTTTAGTAAGGCTTTAAAAAAAATTCTGCTTTCTCCAAATCATTCAAATTACAATAACCCCATAGCTCTGCACCGTATAATACTCCACCCCTTGCCTGGGCTTTGTATATTTCTATTGCAGGAGTAATTGCGAAGCTGGGGGATTTAGCAGCATACCTTAAGATACGCCCAGATTTTGGTTTTAAACTCATGAGAGACTTCGATAAATGTGCCTGCCATTTATGGGAGTCCTCCAATCTTAGTCCCAGATAATCAAAGTCAGTTACTCTCTCCAGGACCTCTCCTTCCAAACATATCTTCCTCCTTATTTTTTGTTTAGGGTCACCAAACACCATGTATTTAGTTTTGGAAGTATTCATTTCCAGGCCGTGGTTTTCACAATGGTGAGAGGTATCCTTTTGGTTAAGCAATAACACCATGGGATTTGAGTACCTTAGGACACCTTCTCATTATGTTTTGCTGGGTAGCTAGACATTGTTACCTACTGTACAGAGAATGGTTATTTTGAAGGTTTGGGGATATGCCAGAGTAAGAGACTGGACCAAATCAAATTAATATGTTTATCTTCTGAAATCACAATGCCTTCACGTTAGTCTTGTTTATTTCAATTAAAATTCAGCAGTACCACTCCATATATTAAGACCTTGCTCATTTTCTTAACCATTTGAGAGCAACCGAGGTCACTAGGAAGGTGAGAAACCCCATAGTTTTGAGCTAAGCAAGGTTGACAATCCCATTTATGTAAGTAGAACTAGATGTTTTGACTTACAGTTGTGTCCGTGTGTGTGAGAGAGAGAAAAAAGTGAGCATGTGTACTGCAATGAAAATGACAGTCACTGCAATGACAGTCCTTGCATAGCACTGCACAGTGAGAGTGCTGTTGGGCCACTGCATTCTATGTGGGCACTTTAATGACACTGATTCACACTCGGCCATTTGGTCTGTGTGATGATCCAAAGTTCTTAGAGATCATTCCTGTAATTTTCCATGGTATCATATACAACCATTTATTTTTACTGAGCTGGATCACATGCAATGAGGTGTAATTTCCTGTAATGACAATATCTGGTCAAGAGTTATGCGATGGTTCTTCCTGTGATGTCACTACACTAATTGCCATTTTTGAAACATAAAAATCATAACTCTTTTTGGTCAGAGAATGTTCTCAGGAATGCAGACAGCTTGTAACTTGAACTACCTGAAGTTGTACTTTTGAACAGATTCATAATTAAACTGAAAATAAAGATCTTTAAAAAAAATAAAAGAAGAATGCAGACAGCAGTGCTGTAAAGTAAAGGGACCCTGCGGGATCCAGGTTCCAACAGCTATTTCCCATGGAAACATGCTGTATTTGCCTTGGTGTAATTTCCCAACATCCAGACATAATTCGTCAGCACCCCCACATTGTCTGCATGCCTTCTGAGCAGTAACCTGAGGGGAGGATTTTCTTTCTTAACCATCCAGCTGGTCCATAACAAAGGCCTGGCTTAAAGTGCCTTCAGCCCTCTTTGTGTCTAAAGATCATCCTGGCTGGGAGCCATTTGGAGCCTAAAACCTACACACCAATGCAAAAGAAGGAAACAAAGGCACACATCTTGTCATCACTTCACAAGTACTTAAGCGAAACTACGATTTGGAGGCAGGTTTTTTATCTTTATTCAAATCCCCCTGTGAGAGATATGCTTGTACTGTAGGAAGCTAAGATTGATCTGCCTGTATGAATAATTGCACAAATATTGATGTAAGTGACACATAGTATTTTTTTTTTTGTATTCTTTTATACCTTTACTCATACCAGCGTAGGGTGTCAGAGTGCTTTAAATCACACACAAATAATCAAGTGTGTAAATCAATGTAGGAAATCTTACATAAAACAATGAGGATTTTAAAATGTAGGATTCATACATCATCTATGCTTGTAGATATTATGTGTTAACAGCGAATGGTCGGGAGAAACACAAAGTCCGAATATAAAACATAACACATTGATTGCGGTTGTCTGTGCGAATGAGGCTTATTACTTCCCAAAGAAGCCTTATTTGTGTCTTAGAACAACAACAGAATGAGAAAAAAACTAGAAGGATCCGACCTCATTACTTACAGTTTGCATGCAGCACCTTAATATCTTAAATAGATTACTATGCTGCATCGGAAGGGTTGCAACTTATGAACTGGAACTAACAAATTAGTCTGTCAAAAGAAGTAGCCCACTTACCTATCTAAATAAAATACAAACCTGTGATCTCCCAGAACTCAGTTAACGACTAAAGTTATCTTACCACTATTAAAAATCCCCTCAAATTGCTGGGCACACAATGATCTCTGCAGCAGCTGTTATAACCTCGTAAGATATTTTAAAATGCAGCATCTTTGAAAGCAATTAAGCAGTTTAGGACAGTTATATTGAAACATATCTCCGTATTCCCAGTGTTTTGCATTTTTTACATAGCTGTTTAAATTGACCATCACATTTTGATTTTGAGGCTCCGCTCCTCGTGACCTCCACCCCTGGCCCATCTTGGCGCCCTCAATTTACGCTAATTCCGGAGTGCATTTCTACCAATTCCGGCAATTGTCAAGCCCGACCTAAAACGCATCTATCAAGTATAACACAAAGACGTGCACATTTTGCAGCGCAACTACAGTTACATAATAACCCTGGGCCTCAGAGACACTACCGCTCAGATTGTCTCTGTACTTTTTGTCCAATATCAGAGATAAACTGGACCTGTACAACCACTAACAGTCAGTCACGCTTACCTGGCTGGACGCCGCCATATTTAAAAGAAAAATAAAACCTAGGTCCTGGAAGGTAGTTAAAGCAAACTTTGATGTACAGCAGGGAGCAAGTCACGCCGTCGTGAGAAAAGAGTGCTGCAGCTAAAAAAAAAAATCTAATCTACGAGATGGAAGGCTGAACTGCCGATGTCTTTTTTCACAGTCAGAAGTAAATAATTTAGGTGAAGTTTTCCGCGATGCAACATCTGCAGGTCCTTCCAGCCAGCCAATAATTACAGCGAGTCACCGACGTCGTTACGTAAAACCCCGTATTCTAATAAAGATCTCGAGCGCTAACTTCGCCAACACACATACAAACTGCGCGCGCCATATTGCTCTGCAAAAAAGTGAGTTTGTGGTTGAAGAAAAGGACGTAGTTGGTGTTTGGACTAGATTGTCTGCAATGTAGTATTTTGTGTGCAGTTTCACATACTTATGCTGTAGGGAATGTCCTGTTGTTAAAACGGTTAATACATTTCCTAGATCCGCAACACTAATATTTATCCATCACACCCAGACAAGTGCAATTCTAAAGACTAATGTACAGGTTATTATCTAATATTTCTTTGCCATCACGCCCTTAAATGTGGACATCCACCTCCTTGCAAACACATTTTGAAGCAATATGTTTGAAATTAAACATCTTACCTCGCCCTTAATACATACATAGGGCTCGCTGCCTATCCACCACCTGTTTTTTTGTCTACATTACAGCCTGAGAGAAAATGGTTTATTAGTTATGGTACATTGATGTCCACCACACTTAATAAATTCACTATTTTATTAGATCCAGTTAAAGGTCTCAGTAATTTAAATCTGAGCTTAACTCCAGTAACTATGGCGCAAAGCAGAAAGGCTTTACTTAACAAAACTATGTAAAGCACTTAGAAGTACCAATACAGTTAACACATAGAAAACACAACACAACAAATACCTCACTCCAAGTTCTAAATATAGACCATAGTCTATTAAGGAAAATTACACCAAAACAAAAATGGGGAACAAGAGATATTAATTTTTTAAAGATTTAAGTGAAAATATTGTCAGCAAGGCTCTAATAGCAGTCCCAGACAACCACAGTAATACACCTATAAGGCCCTTAGGACCTCAGGGAAAGGGGGTTAATGACAGAGTCTTAGGGTATGAGGAGAGGCCACCAGCAAAGTCCAGTGTCCAAGTTGCAGTTGCTACTAGTAAGCTGAGAATTTCCAGGAAATGGCTTCTTGCAACTTGCTGTGTCCCTGTAACCACAATGGTGGTCAGCCAACTGACCCTTAGAGTCCTCTTAATTTTCCTTGTCATTTTCTTTGTCCTTGATACAAGATGAAGCAGGTCCAGTCCTTCAGGCCTCCTCTCAGGTCAAAGATAGTAGGTCTAGTCCTCTTCTGTTCTTCTGCAGGTCCATAACATGTTCTGAGTAAGGCTGGTTGAGGGCTCAGCTTTGTAGCATTTACCTGTGGGTGGGAGGAACCCCCTAACAAACTCTTAGTCCTTCTTTTAAAATAAAACAATGTACAAATAAGGCTTACTACTGTTTATTTTGAGATCAAGAGTTACTCTGTCGTTTCAACAGCTGTTCACCCCCATTATGCAATCCCCTGTATCGTTGCTACGATACCAGTAGCCTCGTTACCACATTTCCCCTCTTTCAAAATACATTAAAGAGTAACAAAAAAAAAAAAAAAACATACAAATACTAAATACACTGAAAACATTATTGCATTATTCAATAACTAATACACCTATGTATAACATGAACACTTATAAATACATTCAGGTATATTTAATTTAATATAAACTCCTTATATCTCATAGGGACTCTTACATTTCTACCAATACGTGTATTGACACATTTCTTTGTCAAACCAGATGACTCATTGTTGTTCAAACCTTCCCTCACATGTAAATCCTCTCAGGTTACATTTGCCTCACCTCTGGTAGCAGGACTCACCTCCATTGCATCATTCCATAACCATTCATTCGTGCAATCTCTAGCCAAGTCCTTCTTCATTACATCCCCCCAATCCATAACCTTGTTGCATCTGGAAAACCTACTAAAATACCACACATTATTATCACTTAGTCGTGCAGACCTCCCATACACCTCCCTAACTTGCAAAGGCTTGGAAAATTTACTGCACCCCTTATTGGTTTTGTATCCCACTTTAACTCTTACCCAATCTCCAGGATCCAACTCAACTTCCTTCACTGCATGTTTCTTGTCATGATACTCCTTGTACAAAATCTGCATATTTTGTAAATTCCTTCTCACTACTGATGGAGACCATTTACTACATAATTTCATATCCATCCAAGCCTTATTATCCTTTGTGAACGGTTCTCTTCCCCTTAAAATTTTAAAAGGGCTGTACCCTGTTAATGTCAGGGTAATTCTATATGCCCAAACAGTCTTGGCTAATTCTTTCTCCCAATCCAGTCCTGCATTTATGGCCGCCTGAACACTTCCCATTACAACTCTATTAAACCTTTCCACTGTACCATTCCCTGCAGGATGATAAACCGGGGCACGTCTACTCTTAATTCCATTTCTTTCCAAGAATTTGTTACACTTTCCAGATGAAAATTGTGGCACATTGTCACTAATCAATACCTTGGGGATTCCTTCCCTCAAGAATGTCCTTTCCAAAAATAAAACTACTGTGTTAGCATCCATTACTTCATTTATCTCAATCTCAGGCCATCTAGAATAATTATCCAACAGGACCATAATATACTTAGCAACCCCCGATCCATCCAAAATGGGCCCACAAATATCCACACTCAACTCCTCCCAAGGATTTCCCGGATATATGTGTTCTCCCATTGGTGGTCTAAATGTAGTCTGCATCTTATCTGAACTTGCACACACTGTACAAGTTCTGACAAATTTCTCAGTCTCAACATCTATGCCCAGCCACCAGTAAACAGATTTTACTCTTTTTTTAAATTTAACAATACCCAGGTGACCCTCATGATTAATCTCCAATATTTTGACTCTTAAACCTTTGGGTGGAACCAGTCTATCTCCTCTTAAGATGTGACCTTTTTCACTAAGAGATAGTTCATCCTTAATTTCCCAAAAACATTTGCAATCCCCCTGCAACTTGCTTTTCTCCTTCCAACCTCTTACAATAAATTCTTTCACTTGAGATAATGTCTCATCTTTGTCATATTCATTTTCCATTCATCTTCCAAAATTACAGAGCTGTCCTCATTTATCATAGCTACACTATATTCACTCCATCTATTCTCAGTGTGCGTTGTATGTTCATGTAGAGGCAAAGGTGACCTACTCAAATAATCTGCAATCTTCTTTTTTATACCAGGTAAGTACTCCACATCATAAACAAAGTCTAAAAGCCTTAGTGTCATTATAGCAATACTTGGTGTTGCTTTAACCAGGTTACTTGATGTCAAACTTTCACCAAAGGGTTATGATCCGTTTGTAATCTAAATCGAAAGCCCCAAATGTATTGTCTAAATTTTTCCATGCCTCAGACCGCAGCCAACATTTCTTTTTCAATCACTGAAAACGTCTCTTCACTTGAGTTTAATGAACGAGAAGCATAAGCTATAGTGTACTCTTCTCCTAACTCATCAGTTTGGCTCAAAACAGCACCTAAACCTTTGCCACTAGCATCAGTGGTTACAATGCTGTGTGCATTAATATCAAAACCATGTATCAATGCAGTGGTACATATGTCTGATTTAATGTTCTCAAAATCCTTCTGAAGATCCTCGTTCCAAACAAATGTTTCTCTTATTTTTAGCAATTGTCTTAAACCATATGTTTTTATTGCAAAGTTTTCCACAAATTTAGAATAAAATTCCGCCAGCCCCAAAAATGATCTAACTTCATCTCTAGATGTTGGAGCAGGAGCCTCTCTCACAGCATCAATTATGGCTTTCTTTGGAGAAATACCATTCATCCCCACTTAATGTCCTAAATACATTACTGATTTTAGTCCAAATTTATATTTCTTTATTTCTGCTGCTAACCCATTGATGTTAAGTATTTTTAATACCTCTTACAATCTATTGTCATGTTCCAGTTTGTCTCTTCCCATAATCAGAATGTCGTCCTGAAAATATGTTACACCATCCATATTTTGGAAAAAGTTATACATCAACCGTTGAAACACTGCTGCAGCAGACTCAAGGCCAAATGGCATGCCTACACACCTGTAACAACCAAAGCGTGTGATAAACAAAGTCAAACTTCTGCTATCAGGATGTAATTCTACTTGGTGGTAAGCTGATGTTAAATCTATGGTAGAGAACCATTTTACCCCAGTCGTCTGTGCCAAAAGTTTATTTTTGGAAGGGGATGTTTGTCCACCACAATGTTCTTGTTTAAGTCTTTAAGGTCAATGCATAACCTCAATTGTCCATTAGGTTTTTTGGCTACTACTAAAGGTGCCAACCATTCTGCACTCTCAACAGGTTCAATTATTCCTTTCTCCTCTAATTTATTCAATTCTTCTATCACATTCTTTTGTAGTCCCAAAGGTATATTCCTTGCTTTGTGACTTATTGGTACAGCTCCTTCCTTTAACACAATCTTGTGCATATATCCTTGTAATTTTCCTACTTTTCCTGAAAACACTTCAGGAAACTTCTTTACCACTTCTGCATGTATGGAGGTCATAGATTCATCCAATAACAGAACGTGTTAATTACTGTTAGGATCCAAGGTTGTACCTAACTTTCCCTAGTCCATCCACCCTAACACGAGGGTCCTTTCTCTGCTTCATATAACTTTCCTTGAGATTTCCTTCCATGAAACTCAAATGTGACCCATTTAAAACCTACCATAGGAATCTTTTCACCAGTAAAGGTAACAGGATGCCTATTTGTATCCTTTAACTCAGTTCCTAAAACTTTTGCAAATTTATCATTCCAAACAGATAGTTGTATTATCGTATATGGAAAACCTGAATCAGGTATTATTTCAATGTCCACTCCAGCAATAGTCATGTTGCACATTGGTCTTTTTTTTACATTTGTCAACAAATCCAAAATTGCATTATCTTCAATACTCAAAATAATATCCTCTTCATCCGATTCATTCCTTTCTCCCGATGTCTTTTTTCTTCCTCTAAAATGCAATGTACTCTCCCTCTTCTTTTCCACCTTCTGCAAACTTTTGCAAAATGACCCATTAACCCACAATACGAACATTTGCTTCTCAAAGCAGGGCAGTTCTTATCTCTTGCGTAATGCCCTTTATTTCCACATCTGAAAAATTTCTGGTCTTTCCCAAGTAGTCTATCATCATCCTTAGTTTTTCCCTTGAATATCCTTGCAACCGATTTCTCGTTTTGCTTATTCTTGAAAGCACTACTGCCCTTAGTCACTTTACAGACAGATTCCACTTCTGTCTCAGTCTTCTTTGCCACCTTTGCACATCTTCTAGACATCTCCGCCTTCTTTACTATGGCAATTATCTCATTAAGTGGTGCTTCCCCACATACCCACAATTGTTCTTGTATGTTGTCATTGTTCGAATGCATGATAATCTGATCTCTGATTAGATCTTCTTGTAGTGTTCCAAATTTACAGTTTATAGCTAATTTCTTCAAAGCAAACACATCATCCTCTATAGATTCTGTCTTGTTCTGCTTCCTCTGAAATAAATTTTATATATCAATAGCTACCCACACTGTAGGTTGATAGTAAGTATCTAAATCTTCCAAAGCACCTTTGAAAACATACCTAGTTCCTTCCTCTCTAAGTTGTTTTTCCATTTCAGTATATAACCGTAAGCCTTCAGGTCCTAAACTGTGTAATAAGATCTTCTTTTTCCTTTGCGATGCAAATTCTTCATCATATTCATCTTCTATTGCAGATAAATAGTTCTTAAAATACTCTTTCCAGTCCACCCATTTCATTTGAAGCTCACCAGGACATGGTAAAAAAGGTACTAGTGTTGTTAATCCTAAATCCTGCATTTTTCCCTTATTTATTCTTCAGTATTATTCCAGATTGTCATCCTATGTTCTTCACACACTTCTGCTTCTGTGATAGACAAGTAAAAGTTAAAGTCAGTTTATTTATTCAATATACTTCACACTTCACACTCTTTACTGCTTCCTTAATAAACGATGTTTCCTTAATAAACGATTCTCACATTTCACAATTGTTGTTTTTTCCTTCCAACAGTATTTGTATCGTTCCCTTAACTGCCAAGGGTTAACTGTGCAGTCGAGATCGGCACGTATCGAGGTTGCTTAGTAACGCGTCTCCTCAACTCTCCTTCAACTCCGCGTTGAATGCATATCCTAGCAACGGCTCAAGTCTCTAGTATTTGTTTTTACAAACAGGTGATTTCCCACACTTACGATCCTTTGTTGGCTTGCTGCCTTAGAATTAACCTCCTGCGATGACTCCTCCTCCTCATCTGTCTTCAAAAACACAAGGATTTTCCTTCCACCTGATCAGCGCCGTGCCTCGACAGCAGCACCATATCCCAACAGCACTTCCGCTCACCGCCTGCTCTCCGCGGTAAGTGCCTCGTTGTATCCCATCCTCCGGTTGCCAAATTGTAAAATAAAACAATGTACAAATAAGGCTTACTACTGTTTATTTTGAGAGCAAGCGTTACTCCGTCGTTTCAACAGCTGTTCACTCGCATTCTGGAATCCCCCTGTATTGTTGCTACAGGGGGATTCAAAGACAGCAGGTCTACTCCTCTTCTGTTCTTCTGCAGGTCCATAACATGTTCTGAGTAAGGCTGGTTGAGGGCTCAGCTTTATAGGAGTTACCTGTGGGGGGAGGAACCCCCTAACAAACTCTTAGTCCTTCTATCACCAATGGAGTAAATTCTCCCAGGCCACGGTTGTGAGCACATCTAACCTTATTTGGTTTCTTAACTTTAGTTTATAAGGTTTAGTTAGAGGTTCAATGGACCTTTTGTCTACACTTAGAGTAAATCCAACCACAAGTTACAAATTCAATGCAATCTCAATCTGCAGCACTAATCATCTTTGGAGTCAGTAATCTTACCCACCATGACCCCTTTGGCCATGAATAACCACACCTTTATGCAAAAGTTAGAAAGTTTATTTCCCTATATTACCAATGCTAATATCACGTAACTTAGTCTCAAAATCAAATGGTATACATACAAAAACAACACTGATTGGCCAGATCTTCTAAAGAATCTCGATTTAACCAAACATGAATTATTATGCATTCTAGAGTTACAGTACAAATCAACAGCAAGAACAGCTGCGCAATAGAAATCACATACATCTAGATTCAGCAACAGAGTAACATTAATTGTTTATTAATAGCAACTTATTAGCATTTTAGGATTTCCTCTACTAACCTTTTGATTAGAATAGCATGTTTGGGCTTCATGCAAAATAATTTAGTCAACACAAATCTATTCCGCTATCTGAACCCTTTGTAAAGCAATGTCTAAGGAATCAGCATTCAGCATTAGAAGTTTAAGCAATAAAGTTAAAGATAGAAATAAAGTCCTCAGGAACTGTTCAGCTCGTCAGACAGAATAAACAAGCTCCTCCCAGGAGGATATCAACGTGGGAAAAGCCTGTCTCTTCTCAGTGCAGTCGGGCTGGGTTTAAATTATCTAAAACACTTCCCACGTTGACATTGGTCAAAAAATTGTATGTTTACATTTAGTCCAATGAATATAGAACTTCAAATCTAAGATATAACTAAACAGTTTTCACATGTCACTGATTGGTTCCTCTTCTCCTGTTCCCATCGGCAGGTTTTTCAGGTATCAATTTTGTATCACTCTGTTCTCCAGTCAGTGCACCCATTGTTAGCTCCTGGGAACATCACTTTATCACACACTAAACTTTACAAAGTAACAATAACTAATACAGCATTTCTAGCAAGCAGTTCTCATGGGAAAAAAACACATTTGCAAACGTTTGGTCAACTCAGTGGAAAGAACAATTTGCGTTTTAATTTCTTCAAGCGGACATTTCTCACAGTGTTATCTTAACAGTGCAGTTTTACATTAGATTGTGCAAACTAAGCCCAAGACCTCGCTAACTTTAAGGCCTACAATTAATAAAGCAAATACATAATACGTAATCATTAATATAAGGCACTACTACATTAATTTAAACAATGCCACATAAATTCACTTTAATAAGAAATTAATAAGGACACTTTGTGATTACTGGCGGCCACTCAAGTAAGCACACTATCCAAGTTGTGCATTATTTTCTATATTAAGTCGATTCTATGCAGATTCTTAATTAAAATACATGAATATTTATTAGTAAGAATTCAGCATTCACAATCCCTCCTCTGATGACTAAATATGTCATAACACGTATATTTTCCCACACAAATTTTTGCTCCCTTAAAATTTGTCCTCCCTATCTCTTTTAATTCTTCGTCCCCTTTTCAAATTTTCCCTGAACAGTTTCTCCATTGTAATTTCTTCTCTTCTCTGATCATTTTTCAATTTCTTTAATTTAATCACATGATACAATTTGCATATTCCTCATGCTCTAAATATACAAATTACAAAAATAAATATCCCTTGCATTATTTTTAATACTATCCCTTCCCCTAGGTTGCTAAGCCAATTCCCCACGGAAGCGAATCCTTTGCCAACATTTTCCCAAACTCCAGGCTCT
Source organism: Pleurodeles waltl (assembly GCF_031143425.1). Lineage (NCBI taxonomy): Eukaryota > Metazoa > Chordata > Amphibia > Caudata > Salamandridae > Pleurodeles > Pleurodeles waltl. The sequence continues at coordinate 864,007,833 of NC_090446.1, read as the reverse complement.
TTCAATTCTTTCAAATCAGCACTATCATTAGAAAGATTGTTAATAAGGCTTCTAATTTCTTTACTATTATCAGGAATATGTGAACAACAATGTTTCGAGTTCAGCATTTTGCAAACTCCGCCATCCTTTGCCAAAAGAATGTCTAAGTCAAGGCGGTTCTGAAGAGTCATAGATCTTATTGCAGCCATTTCTGTATCTATTAGGATCATGGTTCCTGAAAAATTTGTCAACATGTTATGCACAATAGTAGGCAACTTTTGAATCTTTATAGAATTTAGGACAACTCTTACTGAAGGAATTATTGCTCCAAATACATCTCCAACTATACTAGAAGGAGACTCTCCCTTTTGTCTAAAGTAATGTAATTCAGTCATTTTCGGTAACTTATTCAAGTCCTCAAGTTGAAATATCTTTGGGAAGACTATCCCCAAGTAACATGTGCCATACCATCCTCTTGGAAGACAGTAATATGCATTTGGTGAACAGATGTAATAAACTCCTGGAATTGCCGGATCCTGTCCATTCAACATGAACGTCCATTTACTATGAAACAAAAACACATATCTACGTTCACTCGTTCCCGCAAACAACTTATCAGTTCTAGATTTAGGCCTATATACAAAAAGCTTTCCTGTGTGTTGTGCATCTAAAGCTAACCTTCCTTGTGTCTTTATTTCACTAAATGCATAATCATTTCTAAATGTCCTTTTCTCTAAGCCCTTTTCTAATTCCTCCTTTAATGCCTTTCTTCTATCATCTGTCTTATCCTTGTAATGTAGGGAAGGTAATCTTCCAAAATAGAAGGATTGTACCGTGGAGTATATCCGTGGTATAGGATAATTCAACCAAAAAATGGCCTACGTAGACCCAACCTGTACCACCCCAGACTCCGAGGGTCAGGGAAAGAAACCGGCATGTGTGGTTAGACGCAGCGCATGATAACGCTGCCGTGTTCTAGTGAAAAGTGGTTGAATTATCCTATACCACGGATATACTCCACGGTACAATCCTTCTATTTTGGAAGATTACCTTCCCTACATTACAAGGGCCGACCTAGACGTTGACAGATTACTCTTAATTTTGGAATAGAACCACTATTTGAGGTTCAACAGAAGGACTTTAGAAACTTACCTTCTTCAATTGTAGTTACTGAGCCTTGAAAAAGTCCGTGAGGACGAAACACGTGTTGGCTGTTTCTGTAACTCCCATGTGCCTGATCTAACATGTGGACTTGAACAACCTTTGAGTACTTATTTGATTTCCTACTACGAAGGATTAAAATAGTTCCTGCAACTTTACACATCTTGGACTGATTATTTTGGAGTGCCGTGGTTGCTCTTTTGTCTTGCAGTTTGTCCATACTATATCAATCTATTCATTCATTGGTGTGTTCAAGCGTCATTCACATTTTATTTTGCTTCCACCCAACACAGTATACAGAATGGATCAGGGGGCAGCCCAAGTCAGCCATTAGCTCTCTTCTCTCTGAGTGACTGCATTTTGGTCTTGCACAAGTGAATATACGCCTAATAAGGTGCCTACGTAGGTATCATGACTTGTAGGTCAACCTTTACTTTCATTTATGATTTAATTTAAAGTGCTTTCAATGTCCTTTTGAAAAGAAAGTTTATTTTTTCCAGATGGCTAATACGTTTAAGTACTTGAATGTGAAATGTCCCCTTTCTGTTGCTGCAGGCTACATGTGAGAGCTATACTTCTCCCTTCCACGCTCTCTACAGATGCTGATGTTGAGAAGTCTGTCCCCGTGCCATGCTGTGTGGGCATCTGTTTGAGTACTGAAAAGAGCGCATTAATTTCATGTATGCAGCCCTGGCAAGTGGCATACTTCCAGAGCTGGAGTAACTTATTAAGCGAAATTTCGAGCATCACTGTGGATGCATAGACATCTTGAATGTCAGCTGTTGCAGGGATTTCTATTGATTTTGTGCTTCGGACTTTGCACTGCTCTCATGCATACAGCACGCAGCCAATAAGAAGTGTAATAATATCCCAGCTATGTCCCAGTCCTCTGTGAGTGCCTGTGGATAACTGGTGCAAAGTTTTTTGGCCCTGCGCTTACAGGCACTAAATTAATGAAATTAGTAGTGTACTGTTGGCTGCATCTGTGGGCTTTGGTGACACTGATACAAGAATTGAAAGCTTCTGAGACCGTCTCCTGGCAGTTAATATATAAACCTCAGGGTTCTCCAGGATGCTTCAGCTTTTGTGGAAGGAATGTAAAAGACAGGCTGAAACTGGGCACCTCTTCTATATTGGGGGACATAGTGCCACATTATCGAACATCCGCATCCAGGATGGCTGTACTAAAGTATCTGCTTTCAAAGTATGCATTCAGCCTTTTTAGGTTTCGCCTACATTTATGCGGTTAGGTAAAGCTATTGTGATAGAAAATGCTTAAAAATGTCTGAACAAGACCTGAAAACTTCTGTCCAATCATTGTTTTTTGTCAGACTGGATTACTATAATTCCCTCCTTGCAGACCTACCCAAGCCCCACCTTTCTCATTTAAAATCTACCCTTCACTCCGCTGCATGCTTCGTCTACAATGCAAAAAAAAAACCAATCACATCACACCTATGCTGCTAACTCTTCGCTGGCTTCCTATAGAAGCCAGGATAGCATTCAAGACTGATTGTATCACCCACAAAGCCATTCACACTTCCACCTCTCGCTAGCTAGCCAACAAACTCAAAATATCAGGTGCCTCTAGACCTTCACGAAATGCTGGAAATCTGCTGCTCGAACCTCCGACCTTCAAAAGGGAGTGTGTCATGGCTCAATCCCTCTCAAGCAATGTGACTAGAATATGGAATACGCTACCTCCAAACCTTCACACCACCACCTAATTTCAGAGCGCCAAAAAGGACCTTAAAAATCTTCTCTTCCAAAGAACTTTTTCTCAATAGCACTCCTCGTCATTGCTCACTCATTATACAGCTTGGCCCTGTATGTTGTGTGACACCTTCGAGAGCTTTAATGACCTTTAGCTACAACTTTGTACATATGTAACTGTAAATTTTCCCTATTAGTTTTATCCTTTCCACTATCTAGTTTTTTTTTTTATTTTATAATTTGGAAATATTTAACTATCAACATGAGCAATCGTAATATCTATGTATATTGTTATACGGTAAAGTGATCTGACACCTTCGGGTAATGTTTTCGCTATATATATATATATATATATATATATATAATAGATCGTTAGGATTAGGACCCGCTCCATACTTACCGATACCATTGAGCTCCGTTGTTGGTCTCATTTCCTTGCTTCTCACTGGTTAGGGCCTCCTCCTGCTTTCATTTTCTCTTTGATACTCTCTGCCCTCCTGTCCTGTCCTCCATGGAGCTTGGAGCAAACACAAGTTCGTGCCTCTGCAGCCAGTGTCTTTCCACTGGTCACCACTTTCAGAAGTAACTTTTTTTTTTTTTTTTTAACCTAGTACTCCTTAAGAGTGCATGTGTTTGCAGCCCTTATTTACTACTTCCTCTTTGTTGTTGCCTATATATGTATTTATTTTTTAAAATATATAGTGCAAGCTCGACCTGAAGGTAATGGAGCGCGTTCCATGTGCACCAGTTACATTACACAAAGAACCCCATTAGATTATACGATCGCTGTCCAAAACCAAGCTAACAGGGATTGGTAATTGGTACATATTGTTTCAGAGCGTAACGAAGCCAGACTTGGTTCCCAAACATGTAGAAAACATTTACTTGAGAACTAGGTGCATATTATCGGAAAGTGATTGGCAGATTATATCGGTTTTAGGGGCTAACTCTTTAAGAGAAGCAAATGTCAAAAGAATGACCTTTCTTTCAAGATGGTTGGTTTACTATACCCCATACACTACATAAAATGTAACCTGGAGTACAGGAGCAGTGCTTCCGTTGTCATCAAGAGGGAACAGGTGATTGGCTTCATACATTTCTTCACTTGTCCAAAACTGGGTTATTTTTGGGAGCAGCTTTTTAAAAATATAAACAAGCAGGTGAGGTTTGTAATCCCCCCGGAAGCAGGATTGGTGCTATTCGATGTGTCTAGCGAAAGTCGAAGAATGAAGCAGGCAGGCCTGTGTTATATTACGAATGTATTAGCAGTGGCCAGATCACCAATTCTTCAAAAGTGGCAGACCAATTCGGTCCCCTCTCTGCAGAGATGGGAGGAAAAATATACGCAGCTTCGAAGAAGCTTATGCTAAATGTGCAGGGAACAGCACCAGATTCGAAGCAATATGGTCCTATTACTGTGTTGTGTTTTATGATGGGTAGGTATGACGTGGGGATAGATTGTAGGGGTGCGAGGTGGATGATGAGGGGGTGGAATCTCGGAGGGCTGGGAGAGCGAGGTGTGGGTGGAAACGGTTGGAGACTGGAGAGATCGGCAGAGGGATTGCTCCTGTGTACAATTAAATTTACCCTAATCAGTTTATCATCGGAAGACTAATTTCCTCATATTTTGGCGACGATTGGGAGTTGGAGCAATCCTTATTATCTGCGCTTTGTAGGCGCGCGGTGAAACGGCTGGAAAAATGGAACTGAAGCATATATTTTGGTGAGATTCACACGAGCTCAATCTCAACAGTGAGTGCTATAATTTCCATGGAGGCTAGGTGGCAGTGTTTACTTACACATCTACTGCTATCGCCTGTTGAAAGGAGAAAATAATTCACAATTGCATCGATATCTTTTAGAAACAGAAAGGAAACGTGCAACTATTTTTTTTCTTCTTCTTCTCCTTAAAGTGCCTCGGCATTCAACATTATAAACAGATATTTCTATGTCAAAATAAAGTGAATTGGGTTCCACAGTAACCTCGAGGATTTATACATTTTAAATTGACCTGACTGAAATTGTTCAATTATACTCAGCATTTCATTCAAGTTGCTACCAACTATATAACGTCAGGTATATCTCCACCACCATTATTTCCACAAAATAAAGGAGAACCACCTTTAGAATGGGAATTATGGAAGTTTTATAAAAAGATGAATGTTCACCTCAAGGGAAGCTTGTTTTACTAAAACATACGTTAGGTGTATTCGGCCTGAAAGAGTTTAAAACATTACCACCCCTGAAAGATGCTGGTGACATGAACAGTTATCTAATCGTTATGGGGAAAAAGCTAATACTGTGACGGAAAGGTTCAAATGTTATTCAAGAGTGCAAAATAATGATGTAAATATTGAAGAATATGTACTTGCACTTAGAGCTCTTGCTGCAACCTGCGAGTTTGAAACAATCTCGTATGACCAAGTTTTAGGAGATCAGGTCATGATGAAGACAAAAAGTAAATATGTGCAAGAAAGGCTCTGGGTGGGCACTGACATTTCACTGAGTGCCACCATTAGTATTGCAAAAAGCACTGAGCAGTCAGAGGAATGTGTTCAGGAAATTTGAGGTGGTAACGTTCCATAATGATGAACCTTCGAAATTGAAAATAAGTAATACTGTTAATACCATCAAAGGTGGAGAGGACGAAAAAAAGAGAATATTTTCCATTAAAAAAAAAATTGTCTTCCATGTGTTACAGATGTGGCAGTAACTTTCACCTTGGAAATTTTTAAAATTGTCCTGCCATTGACAAAAATTGTAGCCGGTATAAACAAAAGGGGCACTTTGGCAGAGTATGCAAAAGCAAACCCATGAATATTGTCAATTCCATTGCAGAGGAGGACTAGGGAAGAGGAATTTAATCCAAATGCCATACTGTGTTTTAAAGATTCTAAAGTTAAAATTTTTCCTAAGTGTGTAGTCAACATAAATGGACAGGATGTTAAGGTTATGGTAGTCTCATGTGTATGGGATAGTATCATTTGCCAGGATTTATGGCAATTGAAGTGGAAACATGAGAAATTACTGAAGCCAGATGTACATCCTGGAGGTTATACAGGTCATAAAATTTACGTACTTTTTTTTTTTTTTGGGGGGCCAACATTAGTATTAACAATAGGAAGACTCGTGGGAAAATCTACGTAGCTACTAAAGAAGACCCAATTTTGGGTTGGCCTCATCAACAAGAGCTGAACATGAGACTTGATCCTAATGAGGAGCCAACAGTGTATGCTGTCAATAAAATGGAAAGGATAAAACTATAGAAGTACTAAAGAATGATTTTCCGGAGTTCTTTTGAGGAAAATTAGGGAAATTCCTTGGTTTCAAACATAAAATCATTTAGTTGGATTATGTTGTACCATTAAGGCACAAAGTTCAAAATGCTCCTATATCTTATAGAGCAAAGCTGAAAGAGATGTTGGATGATCTGTGTAAAAAAGGAGTGATTCAACCTATTGAATCTTCTCCATGGGTGTCACCAGTCGTCATTGTCTTGAAACAGTCAGGTGACCTTATGCTGTGTGTCAACCTTCGGAGCCTCAATAATGAGATATGGATTGACAAACATCCTTTGCCAAAACTACAGGAATTAGTGTCCATGTTGGCTGGAGCTACTGTCTTTTCCACACTGCATCTGGCCAGCGCGTACCACCAAGTGGAATTACAAGAGGAATCGCGTCATTTGACTGCATTTATCACTACTGAAGGGCTGTTTCAATTTTGTAGAATGTCTTTTGGTCTGGCAAGTGCAGCATCTGTGTTTCAAAGATTGATGAAAGAAACTTTAGGTGTGCAGGGGGCGATCGCATTCCAAGATGACATTTTGGTCTTTGGGAAAAATGAGGAAGAACATTTATTAAATTTGAGAACAGTTCTTAAAAGATTGCGGGAAAAAGGTTTGACTCTACAAGAATCCAAGTGCAAATTGAAATGTGGTGACGTGGAGTATTTAGGGCATAGCATTTCTAAAGATGGTATCAAGCCAAAGCAAAATCATATTAAAGCCATTGAAGATGCTCCTATTCCAGCAACCAAAGACCAGTTGGCATCATTTTTAGGTGTTACGGAATATTATTCAAGATTTATAGATGGGTGTGCCACTAAAGTGGAATGTATACGTAAATTATTAAGGAAAAATAATGAATATAAATGGTGTACTGAGCATGATAATGCTTTTAGGAATCTTAAAAAAGAGTTGGTTAATGCTCCTTTTCTTAAATTTTTTTGATATACGAAAATAATGTATAGTAGCAGTGGATGCTAGCAATTATGGCCTTGGAGCCACCCTTATGCAAAGAACAAAGTCTGATGTATATGTGGTATCATATGCATCAAGGGTTCTCAGGGAGTCTGAAAGATTCTATTCCGTAATAGAGGAGTTACTTGCTTGTAGGTGGGTGGCCGATCACTGCAGGCAATATTTATGGGGTAGCGTTTTGTGTTAAGAACAGATAAAAAACCCTTAGTAAATGTATTTTCTCCAGGAGGGGACAGGAATTTAACTACTAGGGTGACACGATTGGCAGCTAAATAACAATCATATCAGTTTAAAATCGAGTACGTACCTGGGAGATTAAATGTTCATGCTGATTGTTTATCGAGGTTACCTCTGGACAAAAGTGTGGATGATGATAACTTGGATTATGATTGTGATGTGGCATATACTATGGATGACATTAATGGCTGTGATCACAACAGCATATGGATGAAAAGTATTTCAAAATAGGATTGGGAAGATCAAATGAGTAAGGATTTCAAAATTTCTGCAGTATGTGAATACTTGACTAAAGGTTGGCCTGAGGAGAAGAAGCTGAGTGGGGAAAAAGAGAAACTTTTTAAAGTAAGAGATGAGTTAATGTTTTATGGGTTCTGATTGCTTAAAAGTGAGAAGATTATTCTCCCAAAAGGCTTAAGAAATAGAATTCTTCATTCAAGTCATGATGGTCATGTAGGCATGTCATCTATCAAAATGAGAATTTGTGAATGCTATTGGTAGCCCACCATCAATAGTTTGGTAGATAATTGGGTCAGAGTCTGTAAGCTGTGTGCTAACAATGACAAATCGATGAAACCATGCTCTGCTGACGTTACTCCGGTAGAAGTAGCTCTAGAACCCTTGAGGAAGTTAAGAATGGATATATTGGGTCCGTTTTGTACTATTCCAAAAAAAGAAGCATGTGCACTAGGACTAATAGATAATTTCTCGAAGTGACCAGAGGTGAAGAAGACCGAAAGAATAACTTCAGAGATTATTATTGAGTTCTTAGATGAGATTTACTCTAAGGAAGGGATACCTGAAGAATTAGTTATGGACAATGGAGCCCAGTTTGTGAGTAAAATGTTTTAAGATTATTTGCTCAGGTGTGGGATTAAACATAAGAAAACTGCAAATTATTACCCCCAGGCTAATGGTCAGAATGAGAGATTTAACTGTGTATATACAGAAGCTATACCAAGAGAAGATGAAAAGGAACCGAGGTAAAATTAAATCTCACAAACAGTTAGGAGCACACCAAATTAAATCTGTAAAATTTGGTAGAAGTATTGAAGTAGGAGATTGGGTTTGCATCAAAAAACCTAATGTGTATGGGAAGGAATTTTCCAAGTGTTCTGATCCTGTTAGATTATTACAAGTATATATCAAGGAAGTAAAGGTACAAGGGGGAAAATGTTTGAATTTGAGTAGAGTATCTTTACATAGAGGTAGGGTATCTGCAGAAGCAGGATATAGTATGAATGCTTATGAATCAAAGAGGATGGTTTACATGTGGATGACAATTGTTTCTTAGATTTTCTAAACAATGGTTATTCTGTGAATGACAATTCTGTGAGAGCAAATGAGAGTGAGATTGACAAGGATGATTCTGTGAGAGCGAATGAGAGTGAGATGGACAAGGATGACTCTGTGAGAGCTAATGTGATGGACAAAAAGTCAGAATATGATTTACTGACCCAGGAAAAGTTTCAGACTAGTAATGATTCTAATCGACAGCTTTAGGAATCCAGAAGTGAATGAGCTAACAGTGGTTTTGCAAAACCTAAGCTAATTCAAAAGCAAGGCATATAATAAGGAAAAGTTCTAGGGTCAAGCATTGTCCAGCAAAATTGGCAGATTATGTTAAGTGCTAACATAACATAGTGGGTATGCATTATTACATGTAAATTGCTAGTTATGTATTCTTCTTAGATTAATAGCCCTTCGTGTTTATCTATATTTAATTTTTATTGTTTTAAGGGGAAAAATGTGTTGTGTTTTATGATGGGTATGTATGACGTGGGGATAGAATGTAGGGGATGAATCTCGGAGGGCTGGGAGAGCGAGGTGGGTGGAAACGGTTGGAGACTGGAGAGATTGGCAGAGGGATTGCTCCCTGTGTACAATTAAACTTACCTTAATCAGTTTATTATTGGACGACTCATTTCTTCACTTCTCAATGAGTCAGCATAGAGGAGGGGGCGGTAACATAATATAGGAGGAGCTTTTAAGTGTGGGACCATCCATGGCAAATGTCTTGAGTACGTTTTTTGTTCTATATTATTTTAACCCTGTAGCAAAGCGACTGTCGCCTACCAATCATCTATATTTAATTGTGAAACATCAAATGGTATAAAGACAAGAGAATGGACTAATGGATACATTAATGTATGTTCATAGCATATAAACTGTATGTATTTCGCATATTACTGTGTATGTTTTTTTAACTCAATAAAATAAAATAAAAATTAAAAAGGACACACAGATTTTATTGTAGGCACTTATTGTAGGCAAGTGGAGGTTAAGAGATTTGCTCAGAATCACAGGATGTTGATTTAGCACTGAGGCTCAAACCTGGTTCCCTAGCTCCAAGGTCGGCAGCTCTGCCGCCCGTTATGGCACATTCTCTCCCTCTCTCATGTATGCATGAGTGAGCGCAGGTGGGTGACTCCAGTAGGAATTCAGTTAGTCCTTGTAGAGAAACTGGAGAAGCATTTTGGTGGCATTGTCGTGTTTTGTCCATTTTTTTGTTCGTCTTTTCAGTGACTCGTACATTTTGCAGAAAACGTTCATTTACTTCTCCCTGTCCATCAGTGGAAAGTAAATGGAGCACCCGTCCAAAGGCTCAGTGCACCAACGCTCCGACAGAAAGCATCTGTGTTTCACACCATGATTCTAGTACTTAGCCCTTCTTCCTCCTCACAGAAATGAAATGAGTGACGTTGAGCTGGGTACCGACAATTGTTTGTTTGTTTTAGAGCACGAAGAAACATCTCGAGGCGAATGTTAGATTTACAAATACACATCATGTTACAGGTCAGCTGTGGCACGGCACAGATTTACTTCACTTGATGGCAATGCGTAAACCTACCTTCCAGTGAGCTTTAAATATTGCTTCCATTGATGAAATTCCTTTCACAGTAGAAAAGTCTGGACTGCCGAGGAAACCGATACCATTTGTTTCCTGGGTTTCTGTATTTGTCATGTATTATCTTCCCCTAGAATAACCCTGGCCAATGCACATCTCATTATAAAATTAGTTATATAAGCACTGTAACCCTGCAACAAGGCACCCTTTTACGCTACTCTGATGTGGTTCTTTCTAGAAGAACATACTTCTAGCACATGGATTGTTCATCCGCATATTTCTCACATCGTTTGTACGCTGCACTTGAACGGATGACTCAGGAACCTCAGTTATTTTTTTAATTCCACTAACAACCACTGGTCAGGGAAACATTTCACTAAAGGTGAAGTGCAGCTGATGTGATAGCTATAATAAAGACTGTCTTAAATTAAGGTGCTGTAAAGAGCAGCTGTGTGATGGTTCAAACAAGGTAACACATAGAAACGTCACAACAAGGCTGAGGTCAGAGATAGGGTTGTTGCTTGACTGGGGTACGAATCTTAGCAAATAGCAACCACACTTCTAGTCTCAGTAAGTGTCAGGCAACCCTTGGCACAGAACGGTCAGGCTTAACTTAGAGGCAGTGTATAAAATATTTGTGTACCACTTCGAACAGTAAAACAGTGAAAACACCACAAAAAAGATACCACACCAAGTTAGAAAAATAGATCTGACTTTAATAAATAAAACAAAACTAAAACACAAATCCTAAGTAGAACTCAAGATATTGATTTTTAAAAGTTTTAAGACTAGTGCTAATAAACGTAAAGCGCTTGTAGTGGATCCTGTTTAGTTTTAATGGGTCTCAGGAGTTTAGCTTAGCTTTCTAGCTTGCAGGCCTTTCCCCCTGTCACCTAGTGACTTTTAATCTACTTAGACTGCTCTGTCATAAACTATTTATTTTATTATTTCTTTTAAGATGGTTGCCTTTGTTAAGAGTTAGAGCAATGTTTTGATTTACATTATCAGTGCCACTCTGTGAAGGCGTCACTATCAGCATCACAATTAAGTGATTTACGTATATTTTCACATTATGTCCCTTTCCCACTTAGGTATGACAGGAACATGATGTACTTTTGGTGGGGATTGTTTACATAATTGCCACCACAAGCCCCCCCTTATCTACTGTTTGGGAACACACCTGCGCCAGGGGTCCTATAAGATCCGTATTAATACTTCTCAAACAGACAAGGTGATCAGAGGGATTCCTACCAGATGCTTTTGTCGCCATCGATGCTGCATGTCGCCTTGATGCAGACCCAGCGTTGGTGTCACCACAAAGTCTGACCTAGACCTTATTCCAAAGTAACGAGGATTGGGGGCGCTTCTCAAGGACAAGGCATGGCAGATTAGGTGTGTCACACCTAGCTTTCGTTAGGGATTAAGTTCTCTATGCTAGGGATTTTACATTCTATGTTTATTGCAATATTGTGGGGGTCTTTGTATACATGACATCTTTTCGATCATGCTTCTTTTGTTATGCATTATCCTAATCATTGCAGCAGATGACTTTTATCGTAGATTTCTGCCATTTCAATAGACTTACTGAAAACTCTCTTGCATCTCCTTCTTTGCCTGTGTGTGAATGAGACTTATTGCTGACGTGAGAAAAGGGTAACTTCCGTGCCACCCCGACTCCCCTGAGATGTCGCACGCTAGAGTCCATGCGTAAGGCTGCCAGAAATCACCTTTTACTGTTTAGGTTTTTGGTGAGGTACTGCTTGTGAGATGGCAGGGTTGGGTTGACAGTTGCAACTTGTTGTAGGATTGGCCTAGTCACCTACAAACAAAAGTGCTGTCATCCCAAAACCAGCAGTCTCGCCTAGGAGCGAGAGTCCAACTACGACAAGCTAATAGTGGACATCTGATCACCTCGGACCAGGCCTAAGTAAAAAGTTCAGTCCAACTGCCATGGAGCATGGGCTGGGTACAGGGACCCAGTTAGGCCAGCTGAAAAAAAGTAACTTAATCTGAGGCTGTGGAGCATTGCGTGGGCTTGGGTCGAGGATGAGTTATGCAGCAGAGATGTTGCACCAATTCTGACATGCAGTGAGGCTGTGTTGTGAGATCCTGATGTACCAACATCGAGGATCTTGTTGACGGGGCTTGCGATGCGAAGACCAGTGTTAAGGATATGTTGTGCAGTCGAGGCGATTTGTCTATTCCAATGAGCAGTGAAGCTGTGATGTGGAGCTTCATCATCATCATTGAGGCTGCAGTTGACAGTGATGTGAGGACCTTTGAGCTGGGAAAAGTGTTGCATAATGGTGGTTCTGAAAGTGATTTGTCAGTCTCAAGTTGCGGGATGCAGTGGTGATGCAAGTGTTTTGCGATGGATCCAATCCACACAGCAGTGGTGATGCATTGGTTCTGCTCAGCGCACCTCATTCGAGGCGATGCATCAGTATGGCTCAGCGATGCGTCGCTCAGCAAAGGATGCATTGGTTCCGCTGGACCAAATACCTTATGCTCACATCTAAGGGACTAGGGTGGTGTAAGAAGCTGGTGTCTGGTTGCAGTACCCTCCCACTTTCTGCCTGGTTTTTGATGCAACTTTAACTGAGGTGCATTAGGTTCCTGCTAACCAGGTCCCCAGTGTCAGTTCAGCAAAACAAGACTCATGGTCACTTGATCCCCAGGTGGTCAGGCCCCTTTAACACCCCTGGAAGTCCCCAGTAAATGCTACCTTTGGTACTAAAGAGGGTTCCTATGAGCTGCAGTATAACTTGTGCCACTCTAAGGACCCAGCAATAACCTCATGCAGACTGCCATTCCAGGCTGCGTGACAAGCTGCTCCCAAAAATGAAAACACAACATGGCACACAACCTGTGTGCCACTGTCCCCTAAACACTGCATGTAATATTTCTAAGTCACCCCACACAGCAGGTTTTACAGCCCTAGGGCAGGGTGCATTATATTACTTGTGTGGACATATCTGCAAGAGCAGATTGCCCCTGCTTTGTCTTTGTCGATTCTCAGACATAGTAAGTTTATACAGAAGCCATTTTAAATGCATGAGCTGGACACTGGTCAGTACGAGTTCCCCAGCTACATGATGGCTTCACTGAAAATAGGGATGTTTGTTATCACACATCTCGTATTAATAAACCCTCGCTGATTCCAGTGATGGATTTATTAATACATGCACCCATATGGCACCTTAGAGGTGTCCCTAAAAACCTACCAACTGCTGGTGGGCTCATTGCTAGTTCTAGCCGACCTGCCAGACTAAGTTTTGACCCCCTAGGTTGAAAGCTTTTGCTCTCTGGAGGTCAGAAACAAAGCCTGCTGTGTTAGAGGTGTTACACCACCCTTCCCAACAGGCTAACCTGCAAATCTGCATTCCAAGGAAGAGAGCTTCAAAGAAGCACATCACCTTTGGTATGCAGATCTAGCCTTCCTCAAAGGAAAATGCCAACCCTCTGCCCAAGGGCCCAACTCGCACGTGGACAGGCAGGAAACATAGCTATGTGTGAGGCGTGTTGCATTTCCTAGAGTGACCACGCTGAAATGAACACAGCCTGAGGAATTCCCCCATCTTGTGTGTGTTGGAATTAGGAATTCTGGCACAGGGTGATGCCCACTCTCCAAAGGAAGTGGCCATCTGGGGGGTGTAGTGACACCAAGGGTAAGGATCCCATTGGCTACTACCCTTCACTCCCCTGAAACCCCTCTAAATTGAGTATTTAGGGGACTCCCTGATCTTCACTGGACACAAAAGAAGGAGTGGACAAGAAGCCTGCTGAACCCAAGAATCGAGAAGCACGACAGACTTGGCACCAACCCTGTTAGTGTGCCTGCTGCACCTGACCATCGAGGAGCAACTAACATGTCCTGCTGCTGCAGCCTCCAAAAAACTGGGAGAGCTGCCAGTGCTTCGCAAATCACCAAGAAGAACTCCTTCAGAGCAGAGGCACTGCTCCCCTGCATCTGCAGGCACCCAAAGAAAAAACTATGAGGATCGGGACTGCCAAAACCCGACGTCCAACATCACCACTGTAACCGAGCCACATAGTCCGAGCTGAAGTCGACCAACTGTGCCAGCGTGTTTCCCAGGCCCTCCAGACACAAAGCCCACCTCGAGCTTTCCCTCTGTAGACTTTCTGATTGGGTCTTAGTTTGCAGACCCCCCTTCACCACAACCTCCTTTGATGACGGAGACCTGGTGGTCCACTGCACCTCAGCACTTAGACTGAGAAGGACCACTGGTGTTCCCATCTCCCCCAGGCTCATGAGACCGAGGCCCACTTGTTGGTTCGACGGTACTGGTTCCACAGTTCACATCTGCAGCCTATATCTGTGGGCCCCCTCCACTGCGACTACCACTTGAAATGGTAAACCTGACGGTCCAAACCCCCACTGCAGCCAGACGCCCTGGACCGAGAACATGACCAATGGTGGCTCTATGTCCTCAAGCCTCACAAGAACAGAACACCTTTGGTGGTTCACCTGGACTGGACTCTCAGTCCACCCCTGCAGCATCTTTGTGACTGGACCAATCCCCATAGACTTACATGGGGTACCCAACGCTGAGCTTCACTCGGCCGCCACTGTGCCGCTCAGGGTGACCGGTCGTTGTGGCTTAGGACCCTGCCATGTACTCATTTTAAGTCCAGAAGATTGGTCCTGTAAGGTGCTGTGAAGTACGCGTTTGCTTGTGTTTTCTCCACCATAGAGTAACATAGTTTTCTCTCCCACAGAGTAACATTGGTGCAATAGAAAAATGTCAACTTTTGAAATTTCTAGAATTTCTTATCTCAAAAAGTACTCACTTGATTCCAGTGATGTTGGTATCTCACTTATCGAAAAGTACCATGTTATCTTTAGGGTCGAGTGCAAAGCACTCGGTCTCTGGTGTAATCTTTCTGTGAACTTTTAACCACGCCCATGTCAAGCCCATCTTTTTGGTTGGTTCGTGGGCTTGTCTTTTAAAATTACCTTGATTTAATTAGTGGAAGGCATGCATACTTTCATGCCTTTACCAGTGTTTAGTCCACCTTGAGCGCACCGGTAAACTACTGAAAACATACGAAGCTCCATGTTTTCCATATGGTTTCTGCACTACTTTTTCTCTGTACTTCATAGGCAGCGTGATCTCACTGGGCAGTAGTTGAGCCCTTTGCATGACATTGACCCTGTTACATGGATATTTGCACTTTTGCCGGATATATGGATAATTGCACTTTTGCCGGTTACATGGATAATTGCACTTTTGCCTTCACTGCAAGTGAACTTCTGTTTCTTTTTGTGTGTTTGCTTTGTGCTCATGGCAGCCATCGGCTCGCTTATGTGAAACTGTTTACTTTTCAGTTTATATGGCAAGAAAAGTCCGGTTAGGAGTTTACAACGCTAATCGCTTTAAATCGAGCAAACGGGATACACATTGCATTGCAAATGCTTGTTATAAATTGGTGTCGGATTTCTTTATTGAGTGTGTGTCTCATTTACTGTATGTGTGTGTGCCTTACATGCTTAGCACTACCTTCTGATATGCCTAACTGCTCATCCACAGTACCACTAAAGAGAGCATTTGGGTTGTCATTTGTGCTTCTGTGATATCTTTGGGGTTTGCCTGGACTCTTTGCACAGTGTACCTCATTTTGGACCACTATACAAAGAGCCAGCATCCTACGGGTGGCACCACTTGGCAGGGCAGACTAAAATATGGCAGAGTCCAGGTGCAGACCCAGGGTGGTTGGAAGTCTTCTTTGCCCTCGAGACTTCAGATCAGGGGCCAGGAAGCTAGCCCTTGAAGTCACTCTGGGTTCAAGTGATGCAGGTCCAATCCTTTGCATCCACGCAAGAGCAGCAGGCAGCACAGCAAGGCAGAAGTTCAGCAAAGTAGCAGTACAACTGAGTCAGTCCTTCAGCAGCACATCCGTTCTTCTTCCTGGAAGAGTCTTTACAGATCCAGGAGTGTACTTAAGTGGTGGTGTCAGCGGTCTAGTACTTATACCCAGTTGGCCTTTGAAGTTGAGGAGACTTCAAAGACAGGCATTTGAAATTCAGAGGTCGTGCTCTTCCTGCCTTAGCTCCACTCACTACAGGGGGAATGCAGTCCTTTGAGTGGGGACAGGACAAAGACTATTCATATGTAAGTGAGGCTGGGTCCAGCTCCTTCCTCCCATCCTGCCAGGATGCCCCATCAAGGCACACTTAAGCTTCCATTGCACGTGGCTGTCTACGGGGAAATACACAAAGCCTGGATGTCACTCACCCCAGACGTGATCAGAAAGAGGCAGCAGGTACCATATGGTTAAAATAAGAAAATGCCAAGTTTCTAAAAGTGACATTTTCAGAATCAATGTAATAAGGTAATTCCAGTGTTATCCTATGGGATAGACAGACCTTGCTGTAGTGAAAAACGACTTTGGGAGTTTTTCACTACCAGGATATTTAAAATTTTAAAGTACATGTCCTGCCTTTAGGTACATTGCACCCTGCCTTCTGCGTTTCTCAGGGCCAACCTTAGAGATGACTTCTATGTATAAAAAGGGAAGTTCTGGGCCTGGCAAAAGGGTTACTTTAATGAAAATTACAAATGTGTATCTTGCAAATATTGTGGAATCCTGCGGGCTGGTGGGTTGTGCAAGCAGGTTCGGTTTGCCAGGATGATGTGGCAGTGTAAAACTGCATACACAGGTTCTGCAACGGCGCAAGCAGTGCTGCAGGCCCACAAGTAGCACTTAGTTACAGGTCCTAGTGCACTGTAATAGGGACTTTTACCAAATGAGGTTGGAAAAGTGGAGGGATAGGCAAAAAGTTGGGGGGTGAGGTGGGGAGGACCACCCAAGGCTCTCAGAATTAACAAGGTCCCAAATCTGGAAAACTGAGATCCCATTTGGTCATTATGAAAGGGGTTGAGGAAACTTTAAAACCCTTTCAAGAATCTCAGTACAATCTGTGATTTATAAAAAATGTGATTGATCAGTCTAACATAGCATGGCTGATAAAGACCATAGGTAGCCCTAACAGTACCCACCACTCAATTCTGTTAGGCCAGCTACAGAGCAAACTGAAGAATTTAAGACAAAAATACCTAAAGATGTTCTATGAGTTGCCAGTACACCATGTGACAAATTTGCCTCATCTGGCTGAAGACCGTTTTGGTCAAATGTCTTCCCGAGCATTAGATAACTTCCACTACTTTAGAATGTAAGGAAAAAGAACTCCAGATGCCCCACTAAATCTCCAAGCATGAAGGTGGAGGCTCTGGAGGCCAGGATGTGGCATCTGCCCTAGTGACTGAGAAAATGTCTTATCATGCGAGGTAGAGCGAGCAGAGAACACAGGGAGATGTGAATGAGATCTCTTTACCAAACCCTTCGTGGGCAGTCTGGGGAAATAATCACTCTGGCTCAGTCGAGGTGAATCTTCCTCAGAATGCGAATAATAATGGTATGGGAGGAAATGTGTAATGAAGCAGAAAGTTCCACTTCAAACGAAATGTGTCCCCTAATGCTCCCTGCATCGGAAACTGGAGTGCACAGAATTGCAGGCAGTGAGCATGCTGTTGAGTGGCAAATAAGTCTATCTGAGGCATCTCCCATGCCTGGAAGATGTCCTGGACCACCTCTGGATGAAGAGGCCACTTGTGGTTGCCAAGAGGACACTGAGAAGGTAATTGGCTACTAAGCAGAACTTGTGGTCTTGCGCTCAGACGCTAATTGTTCTGCTGGACCCATTAAAACGGGCCTAAATTCAATTAAGGACTGTGTGCAGAAATTGATAGGCCTGCATTTACCAAAAATTGGGACAGCGTATAGACAATAGATGAAAACTGACGTCTTTTTGTCTCCCTTATGTCGATGGTGTTTTTTAATGTGTGTTTTATTTAATATGTTTCTATTCGCTATGGGTAGCATTTTGTAATTTTATGGGAATGTAAAAATCCCTTTTTTTGGGAATTATTTAATTAAATTGGGTTGTTTTACCGATTCCTTTATTTGAGATTCATCATTGGAGTGATTGAGTGGGCTATATTGTGTGTGGTATATTTGTAATGAGTTATTGGAGTGTAAGGGTGTATTGATTGGTTATTATTTTGGTTGGGGACTCATTTTCTTCTTTCTCAGACTAAGAGGTGCAGAGATTCTTGCCAAAGATGATACGATCCCACTCTCCCTCGCTTGTTGATGTACCACATTGAGATCGTATTGTCTGTCAAGATATGGACAGACTGACAGAAGGGAATGGGAGAAAACGAGATCCAGATGTATCACCTGTAACTCCGAGAGGCTGATATGTAACGTGTTCTTCTTGAGACTAAAAGGCCTCCCACCCTCAGTTCTTCCAGATGAGCTGCTCACCACAGGGTAGAGGCATTCATGATCACTGTTGTCAGCAGAAGAAGGTAAAGTGGCTTTCTCTGTGTAAGGGTGCTGCTCACACTCCATCATAAGTCCACTGTGGTGTCCCCAGAGCGAATGATACAGCTTTTGCGATCTCTGTTGTGTTGGAACCACTATCTACAGAGGGAAAAAAACTGGAGGGCCCTTATGTACCAGCATGCATGGGTGAACAACAGAATGCAGGCAGATAGTAGACCAAACAGGCATACGACTCTCAGGACTGGAAAGTTTACTTGATTCTGAAACATTGAAAGCATAGCGTGAATGTATGAAGCCTTTAAGGAGAGTGGGAAGGCTTGATTCATGATGGTGTCCAGTACTCGACCCATGAACAGGATGTGCCGAGAGGGCACCAAGTGAGGTATAATTTCTGGAGAGCTGGCTTTTAGGAGCCAGTTATCTAAGAGAACACTGGATTCCCTACCATCTGAGATGGGCCACAACCACCGCCATTACCTTTGCGAAAGTGAGGCTAAACAGTACAACCACAACTGGTAGTGTTCAGAGCCTACGGTGAAGAAAATAAGTTACTTACCTGTAACTGTAGTTCTCCAGTATTAGAATCTTTCATAGATTCACATGCTTGAATCATTCCCAGTTGTCGAGATGGGAGCCCCCGGTATAAATTTCACAAGTAGTGTTAAAATATATTAACAAAAAAAGGCCATGGGCCTCTTCACTTTAACAGTCTATCAGAGTCATTTTAGGAAAAGGACCAAACTTGAGCATCCACCAATCAGGCGACACCACCCTCTAGAATCCTCCTGAGAGAAGCTCCAGCACCTCAGATTTTCAAAGCACAAGTGCGTTAAAGATAGGAAAAGAGAGAGGGAAAAAAAGGTGAAAGTGAGCTTCTCCGGGGAGGTGGGTGGGTCGCATGTGAATCTATGAAAGATTCCAATACTGGAGAACTACAGTTACAGGTAAGTAACTTATTTTCTTACTCCAGTATTGGAACTTTCACAGATTCACATGCTTGAATCAGAGTAGAGAGCAGTACTTATGCACATTGTACCATTGTAACCATATAGAATACAAAACACGTGCATATATAAAACATAAGTATATACATGTATATAAATCCACATAATTATATATTAAGAAATACTTCAAAGAACATATAGTATGTGAATACTATCATTAATTATGTCCACTTTTCTCTATTTTACAGTGTTCTCTTTTTTTTTTTTTTCATCACTCTCTAAACAAAAATAAGGGATGTAAACAATGTGCATACCTGTTCTAGGATGGAGGGATGGAAAAGAAATGTCTCACCTTCACCTGAAGAGATTCCTGAGAAATGCTAGCCCCACTGCTACCTCTCTGAGACAGAGACTCCAAGCAGTAGTGCTTTGTGAATGTATGACAGCTCCTCCATGTTGCTGCCCTACAAATGTCTTGGAGGGAAACTCCCACGAACAGCGCTGCTGACGAAGAGACTGCTCTCGTAGAATGAGCATGTACAGATGAATGCAGAGGTTTACCCGCTGCTTGATGGCAGAAACGAATGGCTGAGGCGATCCATCTGCAAATACTCTGCTTGGAGAGTGGTTGGCCTTTTCTAGGTGCACTGTATGCTACGAATAGCTGATTCGGGAATCGAAAAGATTTAGTTCTGTCCAAATAAAATTGAACACATTTTTTAACGTATAAGGAGTGTAATGCTCTCTCCGCCGGAGTAGAAGGATGAGGAAAAAAGGATTTGAAGACTAACGGCTCATTGATGTGAAAGTCTGAAGAAACCTTCGGGATGAAATGCGGATTAGTACGCAGCAGCAGTCTGTCTCGTTTAAACTGCAAGAAAGGCTCTTGAATAGAGAGGGCCTGCACTTCGCTGACACTTCTGGCTGATGTGAGAGCCACCAATAAAGCAACCTTCCACGAAAGGAATTTGAGAGAGGCACAATGGATTGGCTCAAACGGATGCTTCATCAGCTGCGCTAAGACAATATTTAGGTTCCACGAAGGAGGTGGTGGTCTGAATGGAGGGAAAACCCTGAAAAGCCCTTTCAAAAGTCTCTTGATCAGACGAGAGGAGTAGATCGTCTCCTGTGGATCCGGGTGCCATACTTGCCCTTTGCTCATTGTTAACAATTGTGGAAACGGTTTCAGCGGAATGTGAGGCTTGATTGACAGAAGGAGTTCCGCAAACCAATGTTGACGCGGCCAATACGGGGCTATTAATATTAGAGTGCACGGCTCTGCCTTCATCTTCGTGAGGACTCTTGGGATCAATGGAACTGGAGGAAAGGCTTAAGCAAAGATGTCTGACCAGACTATTGAAAACGCATTCCCCCAAGATCCCTTTTGGTGATGTCAACTTGCGAAGAACTGGCATTTGGCGTTGTCTTTGTTGGCAAAAAGGTCTATTGTTGGTATTCCCCACTGGGAAAAGATGTAGTCCAGTACCGACTGGTCCAACTCCCACTCGTGGCAACTTGATTTTTGCCTGCTGAGTGCATCCGCTGTCTTGTTCTCTATTCCCGGCAAACGCACAGCTGAGAGCATGATGCCCTGCTGCGAGTCCCAATTCCAAATTCTCTGGGCTTCTCTGGAGAGAGTGAGAGATCTTGTGCCTCCTTGTTTGTTGAGGTAATGCATCGTAGTGGTGTTGTCTGTTCTTATTACTACGTGCGATCCTGAGATTTTCAGGAGAAAGGCCTGTAAAGCGAGGTACACTGCTCTGAGCTCTAGACAATTGATACGCATCGCTGTCAATTGCGGTGGCCACTTGCCACTTACTTGAAGATTCTGTAGCATGGCTCCCCAGCCTTCCAGAGATGCGTCCGTAGTGATTGTCCACGGAGCCGGATGATGTAGGAACAAAAGGCCTATTGATAGATGATGCCTTTGAGACCACCATTTCAATGCTCTGAATATTGCTGGGGTTATGTGTATCTGATCCTCGAAGCTTCCTGAAACCTGGAGCTATTGACGATTTAGTTGCTCCTGTAACAGGCGCATCTTTAGTCGGCATAGAGGAATGCATGATGACATCATGCCCAACAGAGACTTGAATAGGCGGACAGTAACATAGTTTCTTTTTTGTATAGATCTGGTCAGTAAGCTTTGTTGCCTGTCTAATGTGGGACACGCCATGGCGGATTGCGTGTCCAGGTTTGCCCCTAAGAAGGTGATACTGCGTGCTGGCAAAGGTTTGGACTTCTCCCAGTTGATGGGGAGTCCCAGATTGGTTAGTAAGGAAACGCACTTTGTTGATCTGCGCGCTCCTGCGTAGGTATTTGCTTTTATCAGCCAATCGTCTAAATATGGAAAACATTGGTGTTTCCCCTTCTGAGGAAGGCTGCGATTGGTGGTAGACATTTGGTAAATATTCTGGGAGCTGATTTTAGGCCGAAGGGAAGGACACGAAATTGAAAATGGCTGCCGGCTATGGCAAATCTCAGGTATTTTCTATGGGCAGGGTGGATGGGAATGTGGAAATATGCGTCTTTCAGGTCTAGTGTAGACATGAAATCTCCCTGGTTGAGGCGCAGGAGGACATCTTGTAAGCTGATCATACGGAACAATTGCTTTTTTAAGTAGGTGCTCAGTTCCCGTAAGTCGAGAATCGGCCTCCAATCTTTCCACTTTTTTCGAATGAGGAAGAACCTGGAATAAAATCCTCTTCCCTGCTGTGCTCGAGGCACCTTCTCTATAGCTCCTTTGAGAAGCATGTTGTTCATCTCCTTCTTGAGTTGTTGTGGGTATCTTGAAGGAGTCCTGCGAGGAGGATTAGAGGGAGGCAGTTGGGTGAATTCTAGAGTGTGGTCCGTTTCACTAATTGGAGGGGCCACTTGTCTGATGTGATGATTTGCCATTGTTTGAGGAATAGGGATATACTTCCGCCTAAAACCAAAGGAGAAGAGTTGGATGTAGCCGGCGCCTCGGATGCATCAGGCTCTCCGAGCCGAGTCTTTAGCCGGGCGAGTTGAGCGTCCTCTACCACCAGATCTACCGTAAGCCGGTTGTGGCGGCTGCCTCTGGGGGGGTAGTACTCGTCAGTACTACCCCCCCAGTACTGTTGAGAAGAGGAAGGATAGGTGGAATATCTGTACTGCTGATATCCTCCTCTGTATGAGTGTTGGCCACGCACTCTAGCTCGAAAGGAGGGCTTTCGATATTGTAGTGTCCCTAATGACCTTGCCGTGTCCGATTTAATGGATTGCAAAGCCTCATCGATGTGTTTTCCCAATAACGCCTGGCAATCAAAAGATAAGTCCAGAATCTTGTTCTGCACCTCAGGACGGAAAGAGGTAGCCTTAAGCCAACCTTGTCTTCTAAGAACAGCTGCCTCGGCGAGCTGTCGAAATGCAGTGGTTGCTATGTCCATTGCACAGTCAATAAGTTCTGCTGACGTGCGTTGACCCTCCTGCAAAGTCTTGTTTGCGTCCGATTTTGCATCTTCCGGCAACTGACTAATATGTGGGACAATGTCCGCCCACAGCTGCCTGTCAAACCTAGCCAATAGAGCCAATGAGTTGGCAGCTCTTACCACTAGGCTAGTCATAGAGGAAAACCTTTTTCCGATATTATCTAATCGCCTACCCTCCTTGTCTGGGGGTGCGGAAATCGGTGCAGAAGGATTTTTTGACTTTCACTGTGCTGCTTGAGCCACCACTGAGTCCGGATGAGGGTGTCCAGTTAGACATGCTGGTGCATCGTCCGGTGCCTTGTACTTTTTGTCTAAACGAGGCAGTACTGCTGTGACTGTAGCAGGATTGTGCATGACCTTTAGACCTTCTTCCCACAGATAGCTAACCAGCAGAATAGAGCGTACGGATTTTTGGAAAGGCTCTTTAAAGTCGTAGAGAAAACAGTGTGTTTGCTTAGATGGCATTGGCAAAGCAAAACGCTTGGCAGCTCTTTCTAGGAGATTGTGAAATCCTCCGATGTCATCTGGTGGGGACTCCACCTTTGATTGAGGAGAAGGAGGTGCAGGGATGATGTATTCATGCCACTCGGAATGAGTGTCCTGGAGCTCCCCTTCTTCATGATCTCCCTGACATGTCCGACAGTGAAAATGTAGAAGTCGTTGTCACGGTTGTCAGAAGAACACTCACCGACGGTCTCGTAAACGATAAATCTGTCATCGACGGTGCTTTTTTCGCAGAAACAGAGGATGGTTTCTTAAAAGGCACAGATGGAGGGACAGGAGGAGGATTTTTTGTGCCTCTCTGAGCTGCTAGCATTACCTCTCTCCCCTTTGCTGGAAGATTTCTGAGGAGAAGAAGATGGGCTGCGGCCCTTGTAAGACCCTGAAGCAGTCTTTTTGTGGGCTTTCCTGGAGTGTTGGGAGGGGGATCTTGTGTCTGATCTCGTCCTCTTTGATGACCTTTTAGATGTTGAAGAGTCATCACTCTCAAAGTCAGAAACTGGATTTTCCCTGTATTTTAGTTTCTGCAGCCATATCAATAACCTGCCTTCTCTATCCTTTAAAGTCTTATAGGAAAAGGTACGACAAACCTTACAGTCCTTGGCTGAATGGTTTGGGTAGAGGCAGTAAATCTTGGTGAGGGTCTTCAGAATGAAGTCTTTTCTTTCCACAAGTTTTTTAATTCCTGAAAAGACCCTTCTTCTCCTTATCAGACATGTTGAAGATAGTTTTGCAATCAGGTCAGATAAGTTTTTCTGAGAGAAAATGTTGTTGAAAAGGTATGAAGAAAGAGCAGAGCTCTAAGGAGACTCCCTAGCACGACGTGCGGCAGAAAATCTGAGGTGCTGGATCTTCTCTCAGGAGGATTCTAGAGGGTGGTGTCGCCTGATTGGTGGATGCTCAAGTTTGGTCCTTTTCCTAAAATGACTCTGATAGACTGTTAAAGTGAAGAGGCCCATGGCCTTTTTTTGTTAATATATTTTAACACTACTTGTGAAATTTATACCGGGGGCTCCCATCTCGACAACGGGGAATGATTCAAGCATGTGAATCCATGAAAGTTCCAATACTGGAGTAAGTGCAGATACTTCCTGTGTGACAGCAGGAAAGGAATGTGGATATAGGCATCCTGCAAGACGAAAGAGACCATCTAGTCCTCCGCATCCAGCACAAGTAGAACCTGTGCTAGAGACAGCATTTTGCACTCTCCTTCTTGAGGAGCCAGTTCAGAATGCAGAGGTCTAGGACTGACTAAGATCTCTGCCATTTTTGGGGACTAACTCCACTGCGGCCTTCAGAAGCAAGGATTGAACCTTTTGTTGAGGGACACATAAATGGTCTGGCGTAAGTGCATCTGGACAGGGATGGATGGGATGGGGTTAATTTAAAGGTAGTCCATACCCACTTTCTGCAATCTGGAAGACTCAAAGGTTTCAAGTGATAGTCCTCCAATGGCTTGGATGTGATCGGGCAAGATGGAACTAGAGCTGCTTCCCTGCATTTCATGAGGGAGAAGCGGAGGGAGAGAGAAGGGAGGCAGGTGTTCGTCCTGTGTATCACTCTTTACCATGTTTTTAAAGGGGGATTGCCTGTTATTGCTGTTCTTGGTGGGCATACTGTTGAGCCCCCAAAGGAGAAATCCCCGCTGAAGTCTCAAAACCAACAGTCTCTGGTTTGAGTTTGGAGACCTAGAAACCTGGCTGTAACTTTGCTGTCCTTTTAATCTCTTCAATGCAGAACTGGGTTTTGCAGTGAAGAGGTGAGAGCCCTGTGCAAAACCAGAATTCTGCAGCCAAACATTGAGGGGTAGGGAGACGCACGTCCCCATGTCCCTTGCAACCAAATCAGCTGTCTCCAACCCAGATTGGATGACCTGCTTGGCTGCAGCATGTTCATCCACTATCAGCTCCGCAAAGTGGGTATGAAGATCGTCGGACAATCTAACAATGATTGCCTGCACCGAATTACGTAGAGCATGAACATATCTGCCAAGGAGACAGATGGCATTAATAGATTTGATGGCCATCCTTTCCACAGAGTACATACTTTTAGCAACTAGCTCCATTGTCTTTGTCTGTCAGATGGTGTAGTGGGAAAGGCTCCCAATATCAGATTCAAAGAGCATGAAGCCTGCACTAACATGTTCTCTGGTGATGGAGATGAAGATGAAGGTGGGATCACTAGCAGCTGGCTTACATCAGTGGACAATGGCTCTTAAAACCACAAAAGAAGTAGTCAGCTTCTCCATATCGCTAATGTAGGCTCTGCTGGGACTCACTAAAAGGAATTAATGGTTCCAACATGTGGGAGGCTGAATGAAGGACTGGAGTTTGGATATTTGACTCTACTTCTGTGGATGGAAGCTGCAGGTCCAACATGTCAACGGCTCTCCTAATGACTGAATGGTAGACAGCACTTAAGGTGGTGGACCTCAGCCAGGAAGAGAAAATCCCACTCCTGGGAAGTACCAAGCCCACTTGCATCTTTAAGGTCCCCAAAAAAGTAGGGTCGAAAGAGGACTGACCATCTCCATCGTCCTGCGCTCTGGGATTGTTGTGAGAATTTTTTTCGAAAAGGTATCAGCTTTCCTCTGTCAATCTTTGTCCTTCCCTTCTGCAGCGATGAAGTGGTAGCTTCATCAGGGGCAGAGACTCGGGACAAGATGGATGCGGCATCAGTGAAGCCAGATAGTGGTTGCAGTGGAGGAGGCGCATTAGTTTATGTGCTGGTGGACCCTGCTGCATGTCACGGATGTTGGCTGTGGTGCCGGAGATGTCTATTGCGGCACTGGGAAGATATTGGGGTCTGCCACTGAAGGGGAAAAACTCAGGATGATCAATGGTGGTGGTATCATCATCTGTCGATCCCGCTGGCAGGGGTTGTGTCAGAGATTGGTACAGCTATGATACTGAAGGAAATAGGAGAAACAGTATGAAGGGTGCAGATTGGTAGGGTGTGGGTAATCCTCCACACAAGAAGCGCAATGGACCCATGGGGCCAGCCTGTACCCCAGAGGGGGGCATGGATCTGCTGAAGATGTTAAACATTGCAGTCAAAAGATGTTAAACATTGCGTTCAGAAACATAGATGGGTCTGTCCCAGGGTTTGGAAACTCTTAGGTAGAGCTGCCCAGGCTGGGGCTTGTAGTCATCGCCGTAGACTGTAGGGTCTATCGGACTGGCGTTGAGTCATATGAAGTCACAGTAGCTGGATCCTCCGTGAGTTCAGTCGCTTGTTCTTGACCTGATGCTAGATGTGGCGAAGTTAGCGGTGGCGGTCTGACAATCAGTGAGGAGTAAACCTTTCAGGTGACTTGGAGCACCAAGCTTCAAGAAAACATCCAACAAACAGTTTCCTTAGCAACATCCTAGGGATCTGGGTCTCCCTGACATAAAACAACAGAAAAGAAACTTCTCTAGCATTATTCAACGAAAACAAAGAGCAATCTAGCAAAATCAGACATCACACTATAAATATCATCTGAATTATTTATACATTTCATTCTCCATCAGACTACAAACTCAAACATTCCACTTTTGAAATACCTCTTGCTGCTAAATTCCTCAACACACTCACCAACTGCATTTTCGTATAGCTTCCTACCAATACTTAGTCATGCTTTAGTCACCTTACCATAATGTATATCTCAACAAACGAGCACATTTCCATACTTAGAATGTATGTCTTAACTACTGAATCTGCTCGAGAAACAATTTATTTTTTCTTCTAATGTATCCTACCTCAAAAAACATTGTGAACATGTACAAGTTTTTCTTTTCATTAAACAAATATTTAAATACTTTCATGTAAAGAGTATTGCAACGTATTATTGGGTGTAACTGGAACTAATGATAACTGACAAAACAAAAAAATAACCGCTGGGCAAAAATAAGGGGAGAAAAGCCAAAGCCAAAGTATCATGGCAGATTTCTGCGAATTATTCTTTGGAGGAGAAGGGTGCTGCTCTGCTGAACCACTCTTAGAGCTGAGAAGAGTGCTGAGTCCAGACAGCATTTACATCAGGCGTGTGTGGAATGGTAGGCTGCCACGAGGACATGCAGAGAATAGGGGCAAGGACAGCTTACAGCGGGATGAATGCAGCTGTCGAATGCAACAAAAGAAGCAAATTCTGCTAAGCCAGTGAGATTGTTGTAGGGCAAAGCTTCCAGCATTATATTAACAGCTGTGACATCTAATATCCTTGCTCAACCTGTTTTTTTATCCTGTGGTAAATCCGACAAGTGTTTTGCAGGGACACCGTGTTTTTGTTTCTGCAGCATAATACAAGGCGTGGCTGGAAGAGGCAGCATAAAACGAACTCCACAAACAAGCAAGAGCACAAGCCTATGCATCTGTACCTCGCCGGAGGGTTTATCAACCCTCATATGCAAAGTGTGCTGAGGCCCAAATCTCAGCTCCTTTACTTTTCTCTGGATGTGTATGGATAACATGGTATATTCACTATTTGCAGGAACTATACTTACTTCAGCAACACAAAATCTTACATCTGTTGTAGGGAAACAAAAGTGTTTCTACTCTCTAAAAAAGGCAAGGCATAGAAATTCTAGACAGGAAACTAAGGTTGGTATGAAAGCAGAATTGCTTTCTTTCGAATAAGGTTAATTTGTAAAACAAAAAGGCAGCTTTTTAGTAAACATATACCATGGATAATACTAAAACTATACATGATTTTGTAACATGTTTATTGCTTCAAGTTTGAAACCATTAAGTGTAAATATTACATCATAATAGCACAAGAATCAACACTGGTCACTGTGAAGAAAATCCTGCTAAAAGTAAGACAAAATATATACAAAACAAAGTGGAAAATGAATTGCAGGGTTTTCAAAAACATTAATATTCAATTTAAATGCAATATATTATTCTGCAGTCAGTAAGCAGGCACAGCATACATCAAAAGGTACACTGTACTGAAGCAAACCAAGTTTATTTAAAAAAGAAAACTAGTCCATAGAATGATAGAGACCAAAGATTTCGGGGCTCCACGGGGCAGTACAATGAAGATCAGGGTTCCACTTTCAATACTTTGGCCTTTTCACTTCGACCCTACAACAGGAAATAAAAAAGGTTCAATAATCTCAGCAGAAATGTATTTGGCCAAACATGCCTCTTAAAATCAATAAGCTAAGAATCCAGCTGAGACTTGGATACAGCAATACAAATATACAAATTACCTTCAAGGCGGATGTGATATGTATTTCTTATTCTGTCTTCTTTACACATGAACGGGAATTACCTGGGTCAGCAGGAGGGATTGGGAAAATATGCCAAAAAATATCCTCTAGGCCTTTTAAGAATATTTAGAGTCTTGCATGAAATACACTTAATAAGGTGAAAGGTGGGACAAAAATTAAAAGATCGCCTTGGAGGTAATTTTTCCTCACATTGTTTTTCTGCCCTCCGTGTGAATTCACTGGGAATCTAATTTAAATGCCCGAAACGCTGGAAGGGGAAAACCAGCATATGCATAACCTCTGCTCAAGCTAACATGTTTCTCAGAACCTACTGGCAGAAAACTGCATCTTTCTGGAAGTTGTATCCAAACAACAAGGGGTGTAGTTCATTTGTTGCGCTATACGTGTCTGTGGAAGATAGTTATTAGGAACACCACTGGGGCTCTGCTGGAGTGAGTCTTGAATGGAGCCTCGCTTCTTCCATTGTCGTAGGACACTGAATGCAATAGATTATTCACCTGAAAATGGAAGTTTTAGCCTTTTCACATTTCTGAGTAAGACCACCCATTGGTACAAATGGATACTCAGAATCAGAAGGGGTTTAACCTTTCCCGTCATAATTTACGAGCTCTACAGACATGTAGCCTTTTCTTTAGTTGTAAATGTATGGCATTTAGGAGGAAAGTCATGGGCAGAATTTCTTGATTTAAACTAAATGCTTTAAGCTCCTTTAGTATGGAGGAAGGGATCAAGTGAAGCAAAACTTTGTATGAACTTCGTCTGTCTGGAAAAACAATACAAGGCTAAGGTGAAGAAAGAACTTAAAAACGTATTCGTTTTTCTAGTAGAGCTGATCTCCACCAAAAAAGATGACCTGCCAACTCTAAGTCACTGATGCAGAAGGCCTTAGGTTTATGCATGAGGCCTAATGACCTCATTTTTTAAGTGATGATATGAGATGGATACAGGAATACCCTTCTATTTGTCAACTACCTTGGATACATGAAATGTAAAAATCGCCTTCAAGGAGGATTTGGTAAGTAAGCAGCAGTGGCTTAGAAGTTATACAAATAGGATTCAATCTTAAGCCTGAATAGCAATTTCATCTAAGAATGGTGAAAAATATCAGAAACAACTACTGCAGAACGAAGCATCTGATAAACCAAAGAGATGTTGTAATACAAATAAACCCACTCATGAGTCAGCTCTGGAATCAGAATCAAGGAAATAATGATGTATAACAGGACAGATAGGACACCAAGTCATCACCTTGAAAATGTCTGCTAGCAGGACATTTCATATTAATGCAGCTGTAGCTCTCTACCTCTTGCAGAATGTACCGTGAGGTTATCATTTACTATCTTATTCATCAACTATTAGAAAAAAGCAATACACTATCCACCTGGAAATAGACTGCATAGAGGCAGGCATTCCCATTCTGAAAGGCCAAAAGTCAGAAGCAGACTCTCCGATTTTGAAATATTAATTATGTAACTTTCCTTGGTATAAGGGGCAGATGAATAGAACTACTCTTAGAATGAAAAGATGTAAGGTTTATGGGAACTCAGTGCTTGGATTTCACTAACATATTAGAAAAATGTTATCACTAACAAAAAGGTAGTCTACAAGGACAGATGATATAATAAAGCCTTATTAACGGGCTCACAAGGAAGAGGACATCAATTTGGCCAAAATGACATTACCTTCCAAAGAGGAGGAAGGTTTTCTTGCTGGTGGGTATACTTCTTTTGTACCTTCTAAGAAATGTTTATGCACAGGAATGGTAAAGTAAGAAGCATGTGATGGTCTTTTCCTGTACGTTATAATAGCTGACCGATGTCCTTTGATGAATGAGAACTGAACACTTGCCTTTGTCGGTATGCCAGTATGGCAGCACTATTGGTTTTTGACAGGTAGTTAGATTAAAGGATTTTTCTGACACCTATGTAGCATCGCTTCTATTTTAAAGCATAGGTTTTTCTATTTGGGTGGTCTTATCATTTCCTTCAGAATATTCACTTGGCAGTGAGGTTTAAATATCAATATCGCATTAATTCAGGAGCCATGCTACAAATATGGGAAGTTGGGAAGGTAAATCGACCCCTTCATTGTAGTCAAAAGGTTCAGTTTGCTTAGTAATTTCATATGTGGTTATCTGGTTGATGTACCACCACTGTCTCAACTATCAGTATCATTCTTGCTCTGGAATGACTCAGCTTTATCAGAGTTGATAGAATTGGAGTGAACTGTGGAACAGCATGAAGACATTTTCATCAAAAGGTTAATAAATAGAAAACCTTGTTTCTGAAACATGGACATGAAGCCTTGCCATTTCTTCTTTTCCACGCTGCAAATGGCTCCATTTCAATCTAAACCTACTCGCAAAAGATTTGTTCACAGAATGCCTGTAGTTAAGAGACCCATTCACAATTATATAACAAAGCTTTTAGAGACAAGTTCTTGGTCAGCAATCAGTTTGAAAGACAGATCGACTGAACATTTAATAAGACAGCACTAGTTTTCATACCGCCCTGCTTACGGAGATCAGGCATCATTGTGGTGTTGTCCAACACATCATAACTCTCATCCCCATCAAAAATGTAAGGGAATCCTCAAGAACCTAACACTAACAGAATGATATGACCAGCGCGCTTGAATTGTTAGGATGGCCAAGATGAGAACCGCATCCCGCCATGGTCACATCCAAAGACTCTGATGAAGTTGAACTCCCACCAGCCGATTCAACAAATGAGCCATTTGATTGACCGCAGAGTTGCTCATGGCAATCAGTTTGTCCTGCCACTTGTCTTTTAGCTGATTCCACTAGTCCTTTAGATACTGTCTTGTGCAAAACAATGAAGAAGCAAGGTGTCATCTTTTCCAGGAATGAAGAAATCTGAAGCACTGATTCACTAAATGAGAAACATTAATAATTAATTGGCAAAACTCTCCCCTGCAAAAGATACACTTTCCATGCAGTGGGTTCAGAAAACTGTGATAATTCAAAGTCTTTACTGGAGTTGCCGTGGATTTGAAAAGAATAATGCATGTCAATTTAGTAGCAAGAAAACATGTTTATTAATCCTGAGAAGCCTTTAGAGGAGATGCAGCTTTTATCATCAAATTAACCAAGTAAGGACATATGGATAATTTTTCCTTTTTCAGACACAAGGTCAATAATGGCTTGTCCTTTTTAAAAGTGAAGGGAACTGTTTTAGACTGGAGGGAAAGATCTGGGATGTTAGTACTGTATTCCCACCACAAACCTGAGAAGCTAAGTTTAGGAGCTATCAGGATGTGATTATATGCAAAATACAAGTCTATGACATAGGTCATTTTCTTGCACTGTGGCTATCTCTGATGTGGAACTAACATTCAAAACCTTTCTTTCTTCATCCATTCCTATGTCCATCTGAATTGCAGAATAGAACAGAACTTGAATAAATGCATTTATCTCTTTGGGCCTGAGGAACTAGCTACATTACCATTTTATGGAGAAGGATCTTTGTGTCTGCACGACAGAGGTCCGATTGGAATTTTGGAAGCAGGTGGAATCTTTAGTTTGCTTCCTACTGAGATCTGAGGTCCAATACCTCGTTACATGTTCAGAAGATAGTAGGTTCTGTTGAGATAAAGTCTTCAAGCAAATTGCTAACATTTAAAGTGGCATACATGCTTGATATTAGAAAAGGGACAGCTCTATTGTCATAAAAATGCTTTGTACTGGCCTTCAGGACGTATAGGTGAGTAAATAGAGATTCACATGCACAAGGAAGCAGGTAATTCATCACCCAACCTTCACTTATGTATGACCGGAAACCTGCTGTTCTCGTCCTTTCCACTTCTGCCTTACCACCTGTAAGACTTGTGGGCAGTACACATAACTAAATGGAATCCACCAGACCGTCAGAACACCTGACATGAAGTGGTTGAAGTCAACCAACAAAAATGAGATGTTTCAAATGCGTTTACAGCTGAGATTTTCCATCAAAGCACGAGTGAAAGGAGAGTTTGGTTTCAAAATGTAATCCCACTCCTTAGGCGCATGTAATAGGTCTGGTCCGTAAAGGAACAAAGAGACTCACCACTTCATTCAAATGGACTCCTCCTTTTTAGAGGTGATACATGTTGCTAGGATTCCCATAATGCAGGGTTCCCCAGCTAGACATGGATCTAATTTTAGCTGTTCCCCTTGAAATGGGCGACTTGAATCTTTACATTCAGTTTCAATTTTACTTGTAGGCTTGCGGGAGTGCAGGGTAGTGCGTCATTTTCGAACAGGAGTTTAATTCCGTTTTGTTTTCTAATGTAAACATGAGGAAACATTGCAAACCAAGGTCCTTAGTGAAGTATGTAGACATACTACACTTTAATGGTTATAAAGGATGTGAAAGTTTGCTAAATGTGGGGAGGGGCTCTTCACTTTCTTTAGGGTGAGGGGTTCTGATATAGTTTCTTTTATGGGTCCTCTTTAGCTTCAGATAATGGAAAACTAGTCAAGGCTGTGCAGTGGCTCCTTGCATCATGTATTCCCACAGAAGAGAGGCACTACTGTACAACCAGTGTTGAAACTGGTCCATACCCTTTGACAGCATTTCTTTCTTTCCCAGGCCAACAGATCTGCTATCTATTTTCTAGGAACCCCCTAACACCAACCTACTCACATAAGTTATTTTCCTGCTAGGAAGGAACACTCCCCTTCCGTTTTCTTGTGTGACCATATGTGCAGACAATTTAGTTCATAATCTGAGTTTCATAAGCTGACGTAATGTGACACATCATATCTCCAGAAAGATCATCCATGTTGTTACTCACCCATCGGCCTCCAACTTCTTTCGCTTTTCAATAATCTGGAAAACAATATAGGTGCATTACTTTTGAAGTAATCTAGGCGTTGTCTGACAGCACAAGCAAAATGGGAAAAACTCTCAAACTGGAGTTTTCTCCAATAAAGAATAACATTTCCTCAAGTCATTGCTAGCAAGTGAATAAAGTGCCTATTCTTAATGCACACCAGTAAAGAAACTGTATTAGCCCTTATTCAGACAAGTGCTGGGTCCCCATCCTTTGCTTCACAGATCCATCACTCACTTTCAAGGCTCTATTATGTCTGTTCATCCTACCTGAACACAGTCTCCCAATTTGGGAGGACAGGCTGTACTGCTTTATCTACATAAGCCCAGTGTAATGAGCACTTTCTGAATTAGCAACCTCCAGGTCCCAGTTTCTAAACAAGGCTTTTATTCTTCTGATGGGACTACAAAGACAATCACAGTCTGCCCAATCTAGTCTGTAAATAACCTCTCACAAAATGCAGCTGTCGTTTAAAGGTACAGGAGAAGTGCATGTTCAAAAATGCTCGGACATTAATGGCCCAGCACCACTACTAACTTTCACCTTAACTTGTTTCAGTGCCCTCACCTACTGTTCATGGCTGATGTCAAGCACTAAAATTACTGACTGACTTCACAGTCACTAATGCTGTATTACATAAAATAACAAATGGCCAAATCAGCCTGTAAATTGCCCTGAAAAGCACAATACTATTATATTAAGTAACAGCGTACAGAAAGACATAAGTTTAAAGAAAATTACAACTATATTAGAGACTTCCGACTACGTCATTGAAACCCGGACAAGATCACAAATCTGCTAAGACACCAAATATACATTTGTGTTGACAGGATTTTCGTTGGTCACAGAGAGAGCAGGGCTTGGGATGTACTTTGACAGAGCTCTTCGTGCACCGACCAAAAATATGAGACACATTTTTAAGACATAGGGCACTGGGAAAGAGCCATGTGTACCATTTCTATTTACAGAGGCATGAAGCAAACATATGGCAAGTTTAGAGGAAGAAATACCCAGAATAAAACAGAGATGCTCTACATTATGTCCATGTGGCACCAATGTCAAACTTCATGATTCCAAACTGGATCAGCATCCAAGTAAGCCATTCCTGCCTAACCCATGCCACTAAAGATTCACCCAGAAATACTGCCCTTTCCCTATTACGGTGAAGAGCATCCCAAGAACACTCACTGCACTGATCTTTTTCCACTGTCGGTCCAGCTCGGCCTTCTCATTTGTCTCTTTGAAACGCCTTGTTTTGCGCCCCTCTGACATCTTGATGCCATATTGGAAAGCGGCCCTATGAGAGAAGAGAAAGCATGACAACAGAGAAGGAATGCTTGTGCTCATCACAAAAAAGAGCTGCCCAATAAATAAGAAAAGAACCTGTAGGATATTGATGAACTTTTAAGGGGACACTTTAGTTCATTGCTCTGTTTTAGTTACTGGCTTTAGTATATAGTAATATACATCTTTTTTAGATCCGATGTTGTTTCCTGCTCCTAATTTCGGGCAGTTTATCAAAATAACATTTTATAGCACCCCATTATCCAGTCATTTAATACTTTATCTCTTCTAATAAGAGCAATCAATTCATCCTTAGACATCACTTCACCCTTGCTCAGTCTCTACAAGTGAAGTTGCACTGTAAAAATAACATTACCAGTTACTGGGTAAGAGGGAACTTTGAGCAGCAAACAGTTAGGTTGAAGTGATACACACTTATATGAAATCTATCAGGGGATCGCATGAATGATGGGAAGCGGAACAATCATCTCTGGTGTTCAGGGTACGTTAATGGCAGCACTGGTTAACAGGCTATGAAAATAGTGAGGATAAAGCTGGAGCAGAGGGTGGCTTTAGGGAAGTCTACATTTGCTAACAATTACAAAAGTAGTATATATAGGTGAAAAGTCAGGCAGACAACAGACTGCATCTTTTAGAAATTCAAACTCACTTGGGCAAAGCCTCTTTGTTGTTCATATAATCGCTGTATTCTTCCTGGGTATCAAAGTCCCAGCGTCCCAGGGGGCCCTTCTTGTTGCCCTGCAGTGAAAAGGAGGAAAAAAAGGAATAGAGGTAACTGGCATTTAACTAATATTTAAATATTAGACTAACGTATGCAGAGAAGCAACATTCATGACCTTAAAAAAGACAACCTGGTAACAATTTTCACAAAATAACACTGGCAGAAGTAACAAAAAATCTTTTTAATTATTAATGCAGCACATTATCCCCTCGAGCTGGAATGAGACTTACTGTCCCTTTTGGTAGCAATAATGGGAAACAGTGCTGCATTGCTCTGACAGGCGACAGCACACATCCATGCATGTAGTGGATGCAACCAACAATTGCAAATGCAGGGTTGGTTAAGATCTGCGATGGAGGTTGCGTTCTGTTCTCAGTCCTAGCTGGTCAAATTTGTGTCAATTTTGTTTTAGGATAGAGGCAACTATGAATACGCCTTGGCATTTTGTGCTAAGCAGCTTCCACATCCATCATTAGGGCATTACTACTCACCATGACCCCCTAAATAAGACAGAAGAGATATAACAGTCTTGTAAACAGTCACACTTTCCCGATTTCCACGTGGTCAGCTTGCAAGTGGTTACAGATCTTATTTACTTTTTTTGTCAGAGCTCATTTCTAATACAATAATAAGTGTGAGGGAGCATGTGCTCTTTGAAAGACATCATACCTGGTCCATTTTGCTGTAATCCACCTCTTCATCGCTATCCACCGCCATGTCATCCATTCTGAGAAGAAAAATAAATGTGTTGCACATCAGAATTGTCTTCCAGGACATAAATCCCTCCACTCAGCAAAAGTTTCTGCAACATTACAACCTTCTCATTTCCCCATTATGCGGCTTTAAAGATTATTGTGGTAACTTTCTGAACCCTTGTGTGACCAGGATTACACAGGTTGTTTTGCATGGTGTACAAATCTAATTGAAGGATAACCAGGAAGGACTTTAAGCCCTGTTGTGGAGGTCATACTTTCACCATCAGCTTAAGAATGCAGCTTTTGGTGCATTGCTTGAATTGCATGAATAGCAATTTAGTGAGAAAGTAACAATACTACAAGTTTACAAAAATATGAACCTCAATATGAAAAAATTAAAGTAATGGTATTTACAATCAAAATGGAGACTTCTAGCTTTAGTTCTTTTCTGCTGAAAGAACCGAGTTGCACTGCTCTCCTCTCAACAGCCACGATACTAATCTACATTCATTGATTCTGCTCCGACTAAGCCCACCTACGTTTAGAACTCTCCGTTCAGTAGAACACGTAGATAAACACCGCTTAAGGTTTGGTGCACAAAAACCCCCAAAGCCAAACTGACCCAATCAAATTTTCTTAACAAGCATATGTATCCCCTTTCAAACCTATTGGCTTTGCAAGTGCCATTTGCCCATGCTGTGCAGCATAAGTCAAAATGGAAACAAAGAAAAAAGACACAGTGGCCTTTTTGTGGGTGTGCATGTGTGTGTCATGACATATCTGTCTGCCTAAGAATCAAGTGCCTTTTTTCAAATTTACCAATCTGAAATAAATCAGTGTTTATTTAAAATAATAATAATTTAAGTAGCGTAAAAGTGCTTTTGAGGCACTGGCGATGCTGCAATTTGTCTGTCTGTGCAAAGAAAAAAATAATAATATATAAACAAATGTGACTGGGGCGTGGGCACGGTCAACTGAGAAGCTGGTGGGGGAAAGGAACAGGGAGCAAGAGACATGGAGGTGGTGGCAAAATAAAAATAAAGCTGGTTCAACATAAAGAAAATATTAGTACCCTAAATGTGAGTAGTGAAAGGATACAAGTCAGCCAATTAAAAGGATCCTAAAGAGGCAATGGTTCAGAGAAAGGACAAACACAAGAGGAGGAAGGCAAGCCATTCAGTAAGTACTAAGCACATGAAAATGACAATAAAGCTAAACAAGCATTTGCAATGCAATACGTCTCACATTTTCCTGAGTCAGAGCTATTGGCATTGTAAATTCATAGCTGGACTTTTCTTCCCACATAAATTGGTCAAACCTGCCTCATAATTTTGTCTTTTTCTGCCATATAATTCCAGTGGCCCAGCATTTAACTAAAGCACTTCCATTTACTTTCTTTCTCTATCATAAAACATATACAATTATCATTTAACCCATTATCAGAAATAACATTTTGGCATAAGAGTGTAATGCTCAAAACACCATAACAAAAATATCATTTGGGACAGATTGGAGGGTGAAAGGAAAGAGGGAGTCGGGAATAAAGATGGAGGAGACAAGTAGTGTAGTAAAGGTGTCATGGGCCCTGAAGTAAGAAAGGAAAATGGTTGACTGCAACTTCAGTAGGAAAATCCAGCAGTAATTAGAGTTCAGTAAGGTCCTTAGGTCTCTGGGCCCTGGTACCACTGCACCTTTTGCTTCATTGATAATTAGGCCTCGGAAGAGAAAGCGGATGGCGCAGGAAAAGAGAAGCAAAAGGAATGCAAAAGACAAAAGGAAGAAAGATAAGGGGTTGCGAAGAAATGAAAGAAAGAATGAATGAGAAAGTGAAAACACAACTAAGAGAAGAAATAGAGCAAACATGTGAGCCAAAAGAAAAAAAGGGAAGGAAGCTACAGAAGGAAAGACAGATAAAGAGGAAAAAATAATGAAAGAAGTGTGAAAAGAAAGAGGAAAATTAACATTAGAGAAAAACGAGAAATGGTGAGAGAAACAAGGAGCCAAACAATCAAGGCATGTATGTACAGACACATTTACCACAGACAAAGAAGGGGAAAACCACTGACACTTCGGGTCCAGACAAGTAACTTGTGGCTTCCACACACAGATGGGAAAAAGAGGGATTTATAGTAAAAACGTGAATTGACAGATAAAGATAAGAAACACACCGGAGAAAGGAAGGAAGAAAGATCTGAATAAATAAATAAAAAAATAAAAGTGAAAGGACGCACACCGAGTCAAAGGAAAGAGCAAATAAAAAAGACAAAGAAAGAATGAAGGGAAAAAACAAAATAGTGAAAGAATGAATGCCAGATGAAGAAAAAAGATGAATGAAACAAAGAAAGAAATAACTACATTTTTGTGAGTTTGAAAGAGGAAGTAGCAAGAGGAAGAGGGAAAAAAAGGAGGAGTGGTAGAAATAAACAGCTGAAAGAAAGAGCAAAACCATTAACGTGTGGATTTTAAGAGCTGGAAAGAGAAAAGTGGGGGAAGAAAGAAACTATTGAGAGTAAACGAAAGAAGAGAGTGAGAACGGTGAAACAGACCCTCCCAAATAAAGATGGCAGCCAATAATACATTTAAATGGCTCCCCCACGTCTGCAAACAGAAGTCCGAATGTGGAACAGCAGGGGGCACTGCAGAACAGAAGGAGGTGCATTTGTAGAACCCCAATACAATAATACTGGGGCGCCTCAGATCACGATTGGGGGTATAGTCAGAACTGTGTCCCAGCCCACTGCTGGAATAACAGAAAGGCAGCAGGTGAGGGATGAGAAACAGCGCACTGTGTTATTCCTGGTATTGGAATAATGGGGCGCTGCAGGTTAGGGTTAAGGTGCACTGACAGAGTTGTATGGGGGCTGCAGTACTGGAATAGTAAGGGGCACACAAGGTCAGAAGTGAGGTATGTTAATGGAGCTATGTGTGGAACCTAGTATTGGCATGCCAGTGTTGCAGAGTGTTAGCCTGGAGGTGCCCTGGTGAAGCTGGGAGTGGGTCCCAGTATGGGAGTGACATTGCCTCTAAACCACAAAAGCGAGGAGTCCTAAAGGGCATGTGTGTGAGCCTTAGTACTGAGAATTAATGTGCACTGAATGTTAGAATTGATGGATTCTACTAGAGCTGTGGTGGTTCCCCATCAACAGTGACATTGGATGTTAGATTTGAGATGCACTGGCCGAGCTGGATTTTGCCCTTTTGGGTCCAGTATTGACCTGGCGGTGGGACTGAATATTAGAACCGAGCTGCTGTAATGGAACTGCATGTGAGCGGGGTCCCAGTATAGGAAAGGAAGTGACCTTGCCAGTGTAGAACTGAGGTGCACTGATGTAGCTGCGCCTGAGGTCCTAGTACTGTAACAGCAGAGTGTACTGATTGTAAGAATTGAGGTGTTCTGGCAGACAGCATGTCTGGGGTTCTGGCTTGGCCGAAGGACTTGGAGTGCATGAACTGAGATGCACTGATGGAGCTATGCCCGAGGTCCCAGTACTGGAGCAGCAGAGAGTAGTGACTGCAAGAACTGCAGTGCTCTGGCAGACAGCGTGTGTGGGCTTCGTGGCACTGACACGTCTGAGGGCTTGGAGTGTGTGAACTGAGGTGCACTGATGGAGCTGCCAGTGAATCCCAGTATGGAGCAAAAGTGGGCACTGACTAAGGATTGCGGAGCCCTGGTAGAGCTGGGTGCTTAGGTATAAGCAATTACAAGTGATCCACTGTCCTTGCTCTCAGCACACAGGCAGGCACACTTGGTAAAGAAATTCCAAGCCAAGGAAGGGTGGGAGCCTGGCAGCTGAGAGAGGGTGCAGAGAGCCCACAAAGACCAAATGTGACCAAGATGATTTATAGCCTTGTTTACAGCTAAGCTCAGAGGAAGAATGCTCTGCAAATGAAAAGGGAAGCTTCCCTGGACAGGAGCAGGAAACAAAGTAAAAAAGTCCCCTACAGACCAGATAAACAGGAAACAGCGTAATTATACAGTAGTTGGCCCCTGCTCCCACACAGAAGAAGAGACAATGAAGCATGATTGATCAGCAAGGATTTTTAAATGACGCTGAAACTAACAAATTAAATAGCTGGAAGCCCACAGAAGAAGTAGTATACAAGAGGTTCTACGCTTACACTCAACCTAAAAATTATAGGCAACTGATGGGCTATAAGCCCACAGTAGCTTTTGGTTAGCCCACAATAGGTCTTTTGTAACCAGGCAACATGAACTGTCTGGTATGCGTGACCTAAAAAGCTTTCATTCAAAGAAAAATGCTTCCGTGCCTGGTGCACTGCTGCTGTAGGGTAAAAAATAAAAAAAAATAAAAAGGCTATAATATTACTGCATAATTAGTGTGGGTTGGAGCTCCAATTCTTGGAACCCATGTGTTATTTCCTTACAGAAATGTACTCTAACACATCTGGACAGACTACTTACGTCCCAGGATAACACTCTGCGTAGCTGTTTGACATTCCGAAGAAATCTCCCAACTGCTGCTTCTTTTCGTCATGTTTCTTCAAAGTTTTCAAACATTAAGGAAAAACGTTTTTTTACAATACTTCATGCAACCGGCACCACCCACAGCTGGTCAAGGATTTTTACACATAATAGGAGTGCTGAGCTGCTGTCTTAGGCCTGGGCATCCCTTAAAGCCTGTAATCAGAATAACACTAATGGTAATAGTTCAGACCACATTGAACTCATGGCATAAACAAGTTATATGAAGCCTGGCTCTCTTCTGGCTTACAGCTTATGATGTAATCAAAAGCGAAATCAATAGATCATAATTCTCAGCTTGCACCATCATGGGCATAAAACCAAAACGTATTATTGAAAACAATATTGTGGTGCTTTGAAAGCACTCATTTTGGTCTTAAACCTTTTTTGTTCCCCAACTGACAATAACTTTAGCAACCCTGTAAGTCTCTGGCCATCCTGCTTGAAGGAGGTGATAACTCCTCGGCCCAGAGCAGGCTTTGTTTCTGACCTGAGAGAGCGTAGGTTCTCATCTCCATGGGGTCAGAAACTCATCTGTGGCGGCAGGCTGGTCAGGGCCACTCAGCCAGCACACTGGGAGATGGTAGGTTTTCAGGGGGGACCTCAAAGGGAGTCTATATTAATAAACCCAGCACTGGAATCAATGTGGGTTTATTAATACAAGGCGTTTGAAACCAAACACCATAGGTTCAGTAAAGCAATAATGTAGCTGGGGAACTCGTTTTGACCAGTGCCCAGTAAATACATTAAGATGGCTTCCTTATTCACTTGTACTGTCAGTAATCGAACTGGCCAGCACAGGGGCATATCTGCTCATGCGGATATGTCCTGACATGTAATATAATGCACCCTTACTTAGGGCTATAAGCCCTGCTGCAGGGGTGACATACAAATATTACATGCAGTTTCAGGGGACATGGCACACAAGTGTGTGCCATTTTGTGTTTTCACTTTTTAGAGCACCTTGTCACGCAGCCTGCAAGCAGTGGTAGTCTGTGAGTTTGGTGCTGCATCCTTTAGAGAGGCACAAGCTATGCTGCAGCTCCTAGGGTCTCTCTTTTGTACCTATACCCTAAGTACCAGAGATACCATTTACTAGAGATTTACAGAGACAACCGGAACCGCACCGCACCAGTACCTAGGGTTCCGGACCACTTACCGTGACTGAGCAGCTGACGAGGGACTTCGGCACCAGAGAGACCCACTTTCAGAGTGTTCCAGCTGTCCTGCTTTTGCATCCTCAACCGGCAAGGGCCTTTGAAGCGACCAGCCTACCTATCTACTCTGCACCAGAGTGCCCAGTCCGGGTACCCAAGATGGACTATGCTCTCTTGCTTCCAGGACCCTTTGACCCGAGTTCCCCACTGGGAGCTCCCAGACTTGTCCCCAAGTCCCCCTCTACAGCCTGTTTCGAGGAGGACCCACTTCTTTCCACCAGCATAGTGCACAAATCTACAAAGCCAACCAGCACCTCTGCACCCGAATGCCCCAGGGTAGGTAAGGACTAACTGCTGGTGGTACTTTGCACCTTAGCCCCCTATGATCCTAAGTCCTGAAGGAGATCCTCAGAAACAGACTGTAAATAACTGTATGCAACATATGCCTTTTTCCCTATAGGAAAGCACTGCTGCATAAAGACGTATTTAATTGAACATTTTACTTACCTGTAAAAATCAATATTTGAAAAAAGTACTTATTGATAACGAAGCTCTTGGTATCAACATTTACATTTACATAAAAATGTGTTATTTTTCTAAACTGGTCTTGGATTTATTCTTTGAGGTAGTGTCACATTTATTGCCTCTGTGAGTACAACAAATGCTTAGCACTACCCTCTGATAATCCTCAACTGCTCACCCACACTACCACAAAAGAGAGCATATGGGGCCAGATGTAGCAAAATCAGAATTTTCGATTCTGAAATTGCGAGTCAGTGCGACTCGCAATTTCAGAATCGCAAATCCTGATGCAGAACGGTGTCTCAGACACCGTCTGCGACTCGCTATGGGGTCGCAAAGACTCACCTCAAATATTAATGAGGTGGGTCGCATTTCGCGACCCCATAGCGAGTCCCTGCACTCACAGGGATGGTGGCTTGCTGAAGTCAGCAGACCCCCATGTCTGTGACTGCTTTTTGAATAAAGCAGTTTTTTATTTTTATTTTGCAGCCCGTTTTCCTTAAAAACCTTGGACCACTGCCTGCTCTGAAAAAACCTTTTGGGCAACATTCACAAAGGGGAAGGGGTCCCATTGGGACCCCTTCCCTTTTGCGAATGAGTTACTACCAGTGTGACACTGGTGGTAACTGCGAATTGCGATGCGAGTCGCAAATAGGAAGGGAACACCCCTTCCTATTTGCGAGTCGCATTCACAATTTGCACGTCGGTACCGACTCGCAAATTGTGAATGAGCATCGCATAAGGCTGTTTGCATGGCGCAAACTGCGATTTTCGCAGTTTGCACCATGCAAATTGCTTCCTACATCTGGCCCTTAGTGTTAAAATTTGTGCCTCCTTTAAACCAACAGAGGTTTGCCTAGACTATTTACATAGTGTACCTCGTTTTGGTCCACTATATAAAGAACCTGCTTCCTACACAATCAACCTCCAAGAGTACCAAAACAACCAGCAATTACTATAACAGTTACTGTACCCAGTTATAAGGATCACAACACACACACCATCAGGTGGAACTTCCACTCCGTGACACACGCTGACAACTTAAAAAAATCAGCCCTTGAAATCTAGACTGGCCTAGAAATGAAGGCCAACCTTGAAAAGAGTATGAATCCAATCTCATAAACTAACTGGTCCGAAGGATAAGTGAGCTGAGAACCCAGAGTGAAATCAAAATAAGCACTGGA
The DNA here is from genome assembly GCF_031143425.1 of Pleurodeles waltl. NCBI lineage: Eukaryota > Metazoa > Chordata > Amphibia > Caudata > Salamandridae > Pleurodeles > Pleurodeles waltl. Next base: position 863,964,251 of record NC_090446.1, on the reverse strand, counting down.
CATGAATTGTACATTGACTAAGGGAAGAAATTGGTCTTCTCCCTAAGGATCGGTCACCAAAAGTGCCTCGAACTGAAAAACTGCTCTGACCTTGACAAGAGGGTACACTGTCAGACAACTGTGTTGCTCAAGAATGTGTCCTAAAAAGTACATTTCTTTCAGGGAATCGAGACTCTGCTATGCTGCTTGGTTATAGAAAGGATTTGGGGCAAAGAAGGATTCACACAGACCCTGAATAAGGGAACAATTTCTTCCTTCACAACCACAAACTCCGTTTTCGCAGGAACAGCCTAAAAAAGAGGACTTTACTCTTTGAGGAAGCAATCTCAGAGAAGTCACTTCAATACCCTATTCCTAAAATGTCAAAGCTAGTAAAGATACAGAGACGTTATTGCAACCACAGGCCATGAAAGCTAGTAACTGAACTGCAACTTAACCTAATCACATGAGTAATGCAGTCAATTCGAAAAACGTAATTTTCTACAGGTTGGGACTATTCAAAGTCTGGCCACAGACAACAAGGAAGAGCGATGAGAGGTGTTTGCTTTCAAAACAGGAATTTGGAGTGCAGGATATATATTTTGTATCTCTTGCCCCCTTATCATTTCCATTATAACAACATACCAGCTTTGCAATAGAAATGAAGTTGTACATGTGTTCAGTTCTCAGTCACTAGTATAGATTCAAATATAGAATGTAATGTCATTGATGGGTACACATTTCTATTAAGATTCCATCCATCATATGCAGTTTCAATAATCCGTGCAACAAATAATGCGCTACCAAAGGCAAGAGCCGTTTCATAAAATACAGTACTGAAGCCTGCCATATAAAAGGATATGCTTCTGCTGCTTCCCATCCAGGGCCACCAGCAAAATTTTCATTGATGGATTTGAGGAGATCCTTGGCTGAACCGGGCCCTACAAATATGTAAACGTAGTCAGTGAGTCATAATAGAAGTACTCCATTTACCTTTGCCAGCAGTACTTGTCCAGCAGTCTGTAGATCTATGGTAGGCAAACACTTAACAGTCCCAAGACTTTATTCACTCTGATCATTTAAAAATCGATTGCAGCATAAATTGTCAATACCAATTACACATAGTACTGAAAAAAAATCGCAATGATGTGAGTTGCAACAATGTGTCTCAGAAAGTAAACCAGAGTTATATTTTTTTAATGATTTTGTCAAAAAGTAATGTTATATCTTAACAATAATACAAACGTTGAAAGAGACCTGTATGTTTATTTCCTCATGATAAGAGATACAGGTGTATAAGAGAGAAAGAAAAAAGAAAGTCGGTTTTTCTAGTAGAATTTTTTCATACAGGGGACAGACAGCATGGTTTACTAAGAAGATTATGCATGAGTGGTTTATCAAGGAGACCTGGTTTGCAGTAAACCTGTTAGTTTAGAAGATGTAGCTAGAAAGGCGTGGCTCAGTCTAGCCAGAATTTGAGAAGTCTGTCCAGCAGCTGTCACATTAGGCTGTCTGACAGTTGGCCCAGGGGAAGTGGTCATGGATAGGGTAGAGAAGAGAGCTAGAACAAGTCAAGATGAAGAGGCCTAGTCTAGCAGGGAGGTGTAATCTTCCAAGGAAATTGCTTGGTGTTTTCAGGAAAAGTGACTGAGTAGCTAACAAGGAAGTATGTTATTCCAGAGAGGTATGAAATTCAGAGTGTAGGATAGTGCCCCTTTCTGATATGGTCACTCCACTTTTTGTCTTGTAATTGATGCAATTTTGACTGAAAGTGCACTGGGTTTTTGCTAACCAGGTCCCCAGCACTAGATATTTTCCCATAGAACTGTGTAATTGTTCCCTGATGGACAGTACCTTTGGCACCAGTGTAAGTCCCTAGTAAATGGTACCTCTGGCACTTAGGGCACAGGAACCAAAGAGGGTTCCTAAGGGCTTCAGCATGTATTGTGCGACCCTTAGGGAAGGCTCATTTAGCACATGCCGACTGCCACTGCAGTCTGCATTTCTTGGTGAAGCTAAAAGTGAAAACACAACATGGCACACAGGCTGTGTGCCCTGTACCATTACACTGCGGCAATATATGTAAGTCACCCCTACAGCAGGCCTTACAGTCCTAAGACAGGGCGCATTATATTACATGTGAGGTCATATGTGCAAGAGCAGATATGCCCCTGCCATGTGTTTGTGGATTCGTAAACATAATGAGTGAGCAGGAAAGCCATTTTAAGTACTTGTGCTGGACACTGGTCAATAGGAGTTCTGCAGCTACATGATGGTTTCACCGAAAATAAGGATGTTTGGTATCAAACATCTCGTATTAATAAACCCTCACTGATGCCTGTGATGGATTTGTTAATACATACACCTAGAGGACATCTCAGAGGTGCCCACTGAAAAACCTATCAACTACCTGTGTGGGGACTGACTAGTTTTAGCCAGCTTGCCACCAACATATGAGATTATGCCCCCCTAGGGTGACAGCCTTTGCTCTAGGGCAGTCAGAAACAAAGCCTGCTCTGGGAGAGGTGTTTACGCACACCACCCAACAGGATGACCTGTGACTCTGCACTTCACGACAGCAGATTTCAAAGAAGCCCACCACCGCTCTTGGTATGCAGGTCTGGCTTCACTCAAAGGAGAGATGACGACTCCCACCCCCCACCCCCACTCGCCCCAGGGCCCATTTGGCACTGGGACAGATGGGAACTTTAGTATTCAGAGAGGTATGCCCACCGCTCAGGTCAGTCCCAACCCTAAGGTGAGCTGCCTGATGTGGACATCACATTTAGTAATCTGTTATACTGGTGCTGGCAGATTTAGGAACTATGGGACAGGGATATGCCCACTTCCCTTAGGAAGTGGTCATAGAGGGGGGGTGTAGCAACCCTGTGGGTAAGTAGTTTATTGGCTATTACCCTACACTCCCCTAAATTTATTTTTTAGAGGAGCCCCTGGCACCAGAAAACCTGATTCCTGCTGACCTGACTCAAAAGGCAAGAACTGAGGATCTGTGATGGACTGTGCACCAACCCTGCCAGCCTGCCTGTGGACTTCGACAAATGCGAGAAAGACACCTCATCCTCCAGCTGCTGAAACTTCCAAAGTAACTCCTGTGGAGTAGCAGAGTTGCTCTCCTTCATCCTTGAGGCACCCAAGAACTGCTGAACAGGACTCTGGACTGCCAAAACCGCGGCGGGACAGCACCACTGCACCCGAGCCTCCCAGCCCGTGTTGAAGTTGGCCAATGGTGCCAATCTGGTACCCAGCCTCTCCAGAGACAAAGTCCATTGTGGGTTTCCCCACTGCGACCTCCACTCAAACGCCAGCAGATTCACCTCAACCATGTTTGCCTATGGTGACGGCAACCCGATACTACACCTTTGCATCCGGCCACCCCAGTGCCACCCTTTGTGGTCTGTTAGTGTGGTCCTGACCCGTGCCCAATACTTACCTTAAATCCAGGAGATTGGACCCGTAAGTCGCTATACTATGCCAGAATGCAGTACTTGTTTTTCTCTCCATAGGATAACATTGCAGCTTCAAAATATTTCACTAAGTGTCGACTTTTCAGATCTGTAAAGATTTCTCTTGCAAAACATACTTACCTGATAGAGTTGATTCTGGTGCCTAAACACACACACACACACACACACACACATATATATAAAGATACTTGTTATTTTTGTAAATATTGGTGTGGATCATCTCGAGTTGTGTGTGTCTCATTTATTGTGTGTGTATCTTTGCGGATGTCTTACACTCCCCTCTGATACGACTAAGGCTGCTCGACCACACTACCCCCTAAAAGAGCACCTTGGGATTGCTAGAGCAAGACCCTGTCTACTGGTAAGGGAATCCCTGAACTCTTTGCACGATATATCTCATTTTGATATCATACAAAAAGCCAGCATTCTACTCGGAGAAAATGTGGTCTCCAAGGCATGAATACTGGCCTAGCTAAAAGGCACCGCTCTCCTGAGCTCAACCCCACCGTCACCCCCACACATGGATGAATAATGGCCTACCAAAAAAGATGTGACCAAAAAAAGGAAAGGTGTGACCTGGAAAGAGGCTGGTATGCTCAAGCAAAGAAGTGTGCTAAAGCAAAAAGGAGGCACAATCTAGCTAGGAGATTATGTGATCAAGCCAGTGGTGGCATCGTTTTACAGGGACAAGTCAATGTGGCGCAAATTTCACCAGTCAGAACATGTGGCTCAACCGTGAACTAAAGTCGGCTCTTCTAACCAAGTGGTGTGCTGTAGAAGAGTTAGAGTGGCCTGGCGGGAAGGCAGAAAGACTTCTCAGAGCTGGTGAATGAAAATGGATCCTACTGTATTGACAAATTGCACAAAAAAACTATTGATTTTACAAATGACCAATTTGCTAAAACAGTAACAAATACACAAACTCACCTTTTTCGATTTCAATGGGCTGAAAGAGAAAAAAGAAAACCAAGAAAGTTTAAGATTTAGTAAGAAATACCAACACCAGACTTTCCAAGCTTTGCAAAATTCTAGGCATTTGTAAATGTTCAATGTCTTTATGTATTACAAAGTTTTCCCGCAAACTTTTAGTTAAACAAATTTATAAAGCTCTATTCCAAAATGTAGACCACAAACTCCCTGGAAATAGCATGTTATTTAAGACCTGAAACACACCATCAGCACCAGGCAGTTTTTTCTTGGTACTAAAATATGGTCGCAGACAGTAGTCCGAGGTAGGGGTAGGCGGTGAACTCCGCTCTGCTCACAGAGTTTTTCCTGCGACGCTTAGAGTGCAGAGTTCTGAAAAGCTACGCACAGCCGAGGTTTTTTCCTAGTTCGCGCTAACCAACGTTAAGTTGCCGAGCCTGAGCGAGGAAACTCTTACTCCAGACAACTTCCCAGCAAGATTTCTCAACCCAGGTGGTCATTGATGGTCGCTACCGCTGACGTTGAGAAAGCTTCCATTTGCATTGAGAAAGCTGTTGCTCAAGTAGAAAATCTACTTGAGCAGCAGAAAAGAAGCAGCACCCTCTTGCACTACACTTGGTGCTGTTCGCCATAATTGTCAAGCGCGGAACATCTGGTGCTAAAAATCAGCACAAATGGTGTGACCCAACGCACTCCGCAGCCTGCGGAACTCTGCGTAGCGTGGCAGAGTTTTTTGGTCATTTTGCATAGTTTCGCACAGCAGAACGCCACCCAGGCCTAGTCAGAGGTAGACATTATGATAGGTATGTGAAAACAACATCATCTTTAGTGTTTTCTGAAATGCTGGTGTGGCACAGTAAATTCTAAAGTTGAGGGGCAAAGAGTTCCATAACGAAATAAGCTGTCAGTGAGAGCATACAGCAACCCAATGGAGTCAAACGTTTTCTGGAAAAGCATAAAAGAAAAGGACTAACAGAGAACAGCAATCTTATTGGGCAGTTCCTGATCAGGGGATTGGGGATACATCTAAAAAACCTCAATAGAAAGGGGTTAAAGAAATCAAAGTGAGGCCCACTGAATAAAATGAGCCAATGAACTAAACAGCAGAACAAAGGCAGTCACGTCAAGGGTGCATCCAGTAGCCTGGTTCAGTAAGGTGAGAGATAGCTGTGAGACACCAAGACAGAAAGATGCCTTACAATGTAAAGAAAGGGCATGTTGATAAGCAACACAGGAGTGACACCACTGAGTAGATACAGTATAAGCTGAGGTGCCTTTCTAGGCAGCACCCTAGCATGATTCATTAGATTAAAACGGAGCGCATGCTGCAGGAGACTACTGAATGGAGAATGGTGCAGTACGGCTCACAGGCCAGAACATAGGCATTCCTGAGATTGGTTCCATAAGTTAAATGGAGGGAAAACTAAGGGGTGCTCTAGGGTGAAGAGGTACCCAACAAACGAAGGCTACACTCTGATAGATTCACTAGGGATAATGGTCTGGCCTGGCAAAAGGACAGCATTCTGTGTTAAATCCCTGGCAGTAGCATACCTCAGAAGGTTAAATACAAGGCAGATCATATGGGGTTCCAGCCTGGATCAATATTGAGAACAGGCCACTGTACATGCAGTCAGAACAATTGTCCAGTAAGGAAGAAGGCCAGCAAGGAATTCCACCTAGGTATATGACTAGATAGGATAACCTGAAAGCAGACATTGTGGCATTCCAAGTGACAGACTAGTTTGGCTAGGATCACGGTTCTGCAAAGTCGGTTCTGGAGAGCCGGGTCCATGCCAGATTTTTAGCATATCCACATTTAGAAACAAGATGTTTTAGAAATCTACATTTTGTAAAATGTGGATATGCTAAAAATCTGGCATGGACCCGGCTCTCCAGGACCGACTTTGCAGAAGCCTGGGCTAGGCTAAGACAACAGATATAGGGTCAGGTAGAAACCCAAATGACCACAAGAATTTGCAAGTCAACAACTGACAATATATACTCTCTAGCATAAGCAGTTTGCCATTAATGAATAAATGACCACACTGAGGTAGAATAACTTTGTAAAACTGATCGGATGTTAATCTCCATCTCAGAAATGAAGTTGTTTGATGAAGTAGTAATGGTAATAATATTACGGCATGTAATCAAGGACTAAGATGTTGCTGTAAGCACCAGGTCTTTGCAGACCCCGTGTCTGCCAAAGAACTGCTATGTTTTGATTTAAAGGCAACATATGTTCTATATTTGTTCACATCCAGACAATGCAGTTTGGAGGAAAAATCTTGACACTACACTACATGCACAGAATGAGAACAGATAAGGATGCACACGAGACAAAATTGGAGAATAGGAGTCCAGAAATTAATGCATCTCATCTCTCTGTAAGATGCAGTCAGCGTCCAGAGACATTGGATGTCTCCAACTGCACAGGCCTGAGTGTATATCTTGTCCACAATACGTCAGTGCTACAATCTGCAAGTGACTAATTTAAAAAAAGTTACTGTTGGCACAAGACAGAGCCCCAATTACATCAGCTCCTACCACTGGGAGAATTAAGGTAACAGTCCTGGTTCTGGTACTGGGGGAATCTGGGAAAATTCCTGGTTCTGGTGCATCAAGCCATCTTGAGAGCATTGAACTCAACAAGCATATAATCTGGCACCACCAATATTCAACATAACACAACTGATTTTCTTATGCTGTGCTCAAGGACTGCTACAAGAAGCATTAAAAAGGTTTGCAGACACTAAGAGCAATCACAAAATTACTTTTAGCTGTTGGGATTCACAAATATTTGTATTGTATTGCACCATTTATAAAGTACTTATTGCCCCTATCTGGGGTGCTGAAGCACTTGCCTACATTGGTAGCATGCTACACCATGTACGTTGTGTGGTTAGAAATATGATGTCTTTGTTTTAATCCTTCGTGGTAATAGCATCCCATCCCATATTGGACTGTCAGTAAGAGATGTAAAGAAGAGGTCAAAGTATATAGCTTGTTGAGAACTACAGTAACGGACTAACAAAGTCCTCTGTTGGCCAGAAGCATGTGGCAGATCTCATCAGTTACGTCATGCCTTTTCAGTCCGTAATGGGTAGTTTATTGCTACAGACTGGGCGACAGACATCACCTGTAGTAGTTTTGTCTTAAGGGAGTGTGACGGAACAAAGCATTTCAAGGAAGTAATTATGCAGTCTACAATCAATTGCCTAGACACATAGTTGTGGTATTTGTACTAGTGTGGGCTAGCAGGGTTATTTACTGTTACAGTCCACTATGAGATTGTAGGCACTTTAATTGAGAAATGGAAAAGAAGGCTACACCAATGTGAAAGGACAGCAGCATGGAATGGGATGGAGGCGGGTGTCACAAACAACAGCCAGAGATCAGCTTATCTTTTATCAACTAAAATACAGGGACGGAGCCCAAAGCCACGATGAAGGACACCATGCTCACCTGTCGAAAACTGAGACAGCTTCACAATCTGGATGCCACGGACCAAAATGCCCCCCCCTGCTAAATGTACCTCCATGCTTAAAAAATACATACAAGAATATCCATTAGTTGCTACAAACTGCCTGCCCTGCAACCCACTCCCCATGTGTTAAGTAGAGCAGACCATTGCACTTTACTGAATTAACAGTTTAGTCATGGCCCAAAACTTAACAAATTACCTCATCTTCATCAGCCTTGGGCTTCTCAAAGTAACTATGTCTTTGGTTTTCCTCCACTTCTTCTTCTTCTTCTTCTTCCTCTTCCTCTTCTTCCTCTTTTATCTTTTCCCTCTCTCTCTCACGGTCACGCTCTCTGTCCCTCTCCTGCTCTCGCTCCCTATCACGGTCACGCTCTTTCTCACGTTCCCTTTCACGTTCCCGCTCTCTCTCCCGTTCCCTGTACTTCTCACGCTCCCGTTCACGCGAGGCTTTTCCAGCCGTTGGCACGTAATCCCCAATATCTTCAAAAATGCTAAAAAGAGAACACAGGGGAAAAAAACACAAAGGAAAATTATTAAATATTCTTCAAATATAACTCACACATGACAGACCAGCAGTATCTTCTGTAACTTGGAGCATAGACTACAAATGTAAACTCACTAGATAGCCCTTCAATTCTGCAGAAAAAGAAAGGTGTCCTGAAAGTGTTTTTGCAGTCGTAAATATGCAAAATCTACTGCACAATTCAATAATCTCAGTCTTTGATATAAAGTGGTCGACACTCAATATTAAGATAACGTTTTTAACTAAAATATATTCATCCTGTGAAACGCCCAATGACAATTTGAGGAGCGTTCCAAAACATGCTGATACACCTACTTTTTTCCAGGTGTTGTTGCGAATGCACCAGCCTGAAGGTTATAAATAAAGCTCCCAGTTTTCAGTTTTTACTGATTTTTACAGATAAATACAGACAGAAAACAATGTGTTTCCTGTCTGTTTGTATTTTTAGAAGTGGAAACATTTGAAAAATTGTGCTTCTTATGGGTGACTCTCCATGCTGTCTTTCGTGAATTCCAGGACAACAGATGAGCAGATAGGAGGGAAAGGTAAGAATACACATGTTGAGATTTCTCTGAATACATACATATGTTATCATATATGTGTATTGTAATGGTGATAATTACCAGTGGGAGTAATGTTTCACTATATTTGGCTACTTAAATTTGCTAAAACGCGACCTGTAGCAAAGTTTGGTTGCATGTTTTTCAGTTAAAAAGCTGTGGAAATATTCCAGTTTATGACTCCATTTATTCTTGAAACATAAAATAAATCTGAATAAATACCAGTAAGATGGCCAAAAAATAAATATGGATAAGTACAGATGGAAATGTTGAAAAAATAAATACCATAAAACCAGGAGCCCTAGTTCTAAACCCACTAAATAGCAACTTAACTGAAATGGCATTAATTCCTTACCTCAGATCTGCTTCTGGAGCTTTCTTCTCATCCAGTTTTCCTGCAGTGGCAGAAAGCACAAAATGTACTTGTCAGATATCAAAGTCAATACCTGATCATAATCCAGCCTCAGTGAAAAAAGATCAGAACACAATTTAAGATAAAGCATTGCAATAAACTCCAAAGCAGGATTTCTCATCCACCAAACATGCACTTTATTTGTACTTATGTGTTCAATTGAATAACTATTTATATGAGGTACTTGCCACAAGGTCGAGTAAAATTAAAACAACAAGGAATTGTCAGAGGGATAACACCTAAATTCTGAGGGCCTTTCTCATTCACAATATCATGAGATGTTTCTCATGGGCAAAAGGTTCCTCAAAGTGTGCCAATAACGAAAAGGCCCAACCTCCTGTTCTCTATTTTCTTATTTTCATAAGAGCGTGGAATCGAAGACTATGTCCACATAGAGACTGTAGGTTTTTAAAGATAGAAATAGAAAACACTAACAAAAAACTGGATGAAGTTGATGCAAGATGCCTTTAACCTAATATGCTACTCCACCCTGGAAGCAAGTGTAGGTGGTGCTGAGACCCAGCACCCTATTTCTGGACACCGTTGGTTAATAACTGAAGATAAAACATAGTTCAGAAGTCTGATATGGAAAAATACAATAAAATACATATACATTTTGAGAAATTTGCTCACGCTGGATTAAAACAATAAGTAATACAAAGCTCTTTTAATGGAAAACGAAATGAAGCCAGACTATAATTAATGTGTGCATGTCAAAATATATATACATACATATAAATATATACACACACACAAATATATTTACACATCCACACACACATTTATAAAAAATAAAATAAAAATTACAGTAACTTTATAATTAGCTAAACATGCCAGTGACAATGTAAAGTTTTAAACTTAAAAAAAAAAACAACTCTGAAATTTATCAGAAACAGTGCTTAATTTGTGCTTGTTGTTTCCGGTGCTGAGCACCCGCACTTATTTTTGAGGGCTGGGGCTTATTCTTTTGCCTCAAGCATTTGCTGTGAGCAAAAGACACATATGGGAAAGACGGAGGAAGGGAAAAATTAAAAAGCGTCACAAAGGGAGAAAGTAGAAAGCTGCAAGAGTGAGCTGAAGGGGCAGCGAGTGGCTTTATATGGATTGAAGAGGCCCGAGAGGGCTTCAGGATTATGTCGCCTCAGTATTCCTTATTCACACATTTAATTGCAGCAGCCTTTTGTTTAAGAGGAGGGTTTTGGGCACTGGCACCTTTTTATGTACAAATTAAGCACAGATCAGATATAGTTATCTCAAGCAACATAACCCATGTCTTTGTAACTATAAACCCTCCCCATCATGCACAGTGTTGTCATCAATGATGTCAGTTGAGATGTCATCAGTAATGCTATCAATAATATCACTGAACATGTCATGCGTGTTGTAATATGTGACTTCATAAGCAGGACATGGCGAAGGTCCGAGTCATAGTTACTTTAGGGCACAAGTTATAGTTGCTTGAGTTAGTTATGACTGGTTGGTGAACTTCAGTGGTTTTTCTAAGCTCAAAACATTACGTCGTCACTGAAATTTTTGCCTAAATATAACATTACTCTAATCTATGTTTTTTTCCAGTGAATTTCTTTTTTAATGTAAAGTAAGATATAATTAGAACTCCTAACTATAATGTCACTTTAACCTTTGTTTTTTTTCAGTGAATTATTTTTTTCTTCTTTTTTTAATGTAAGTTAATATTTTATTCCATACATAAAGCCAACCCCATGCAGCGCTTTTGGCCATGCATGGCGTAGGGATGGGCACAGGGCCTGGCCTACGGCTAGTCCCTTGTTCTTCTAGCGTGCGCAAGAATGCTGCTGGTCTCACAGATCCTGGCCACACGCAGGCGGACTTACTGAATTTGTCAAAGAGTTACAATGCCAAAATATTAAAGTGGACTGCTTGGCTTCTTCAAGGTGAGACTGTATCAAAATTTATAAACCAGATGTATCATTTTGTTAAAAAAAAACTAAAAAAACGCCAATATGTTTAATCAAATATATATTTTAATAATTCAGACAATGCAATGCTTAAGGATAGTGCTTATTGTAATAATGTTTAAGTTTTAATCAAAAGAAAAAAAAAATCAACATGATTGACCCTTTCTTTCTTTTCTTGTTGGTGCCCTCACAACATCTAAGGGCATCACCAAGCTTAAAACAAAAAGTATACAGCCCTTGCAGGGCATTATGGGGAGCAGTCAATAAAAAAAACGAGTGGCTCCTGCCGCCCATTTATTATTGATTTTGTTTCTTTGTGAATGTCCCAGTGCCCACCCAGGACATCTACAAATGTAATTTTAGTTCGTGGCCGTAGGGTTAGGCCCAGCAAGCACACATCATATGTGCCACCCGGGACACCAACAGCTCTATTTTTAGGTGGGGGCTACGGTGTGGGGTGGATCCCATCCCAGCATGTATTTATGTATGTATGTACATATGTGTGTCTGTGTGTGTATCTATAAACAAATGCTACAGGCACTTTATAGTTAGGAAACAGAATTAAAAAACCTTCGAAATTCACTGAAAAAAAACAAAGGCCAACCCCCTAAAAGCATCCAACCTTGTACGGTGCACAAACTTCACCTATGCGCAGAGGAGATTGCCCGCAAGACCTGGCACGCAGACAGACCCTGTGGCTAACACCTCCTATCCTAAAACCACGATGTGCACAGCACTTTGGCTGTGCACGACGGGAGTTGGCGCCGGCATCTCTGGGTGTGAGAATAGGTGTGAGAGGATAAATCCGGGGGTGAGAGTGGTTGTCAGATTGTCTGTCCGGGTGTGAGAGTGCATACATCAGTGTTTTACTGGGTGTGTTAGTGTATTGCGTGGGTCTGTGAGTCGGTGCATTAGGGTGTGAGTGGGTGTGTGAGTGGGTGCGTGAGTTTCTGAGTGGGTGCATGAGTTTCTGGGTGGGACTGCAAGTGGGTTTGCAAGTGTCTGAGTGGGTGTGTTAGTGGGAAAATTAATTGAAAGAGACTGCAAAAGAAAGGGAGAGAGAGAGAGTTTTTTAGTCTTTGATGTCTGATAGAGTTATTTGGTTCCGAATTAAAATTAAAAATGTAATAAAAAAAAATATAATCTTTTTTTAATAGACAAAAATTGAAATCAGTCCAGCTGGACTCAAAACCCTAAAGCTCAGCTTAGCTTTGGTGTTTTTTTTTTAAGCTCCTTATGGGCTATCTGGGACCTCCTTCCTCATTTATTTATTTATTTATTTTTTAACTAAAATGCCCTTTATGGGCTACCTGGGACCGCGAGGGACATCTTAAGGACTCCACTGCGGTCCCTCATTTTTTAAATTCTTTTTATAAAAATTCCCTCTTTACGGGCTACCTGACACTGCAGGGGAAGCCTTAAGGCTTCCCTCGCAGTGCCATTGCTTCAACAGGTACGGAGTTGCTTTGACAGCAGCTCCCTGCTTGCTGAAGCATTTCATATCTCTCCTCAGGAGACAGAGATGAAAGCTCTGTTGTTGGACAGCGGGACCTGCTTTAAAGTGGGGGGCGGGGGAATAAAATTAGCTTAATGCCCCGGGGCAGCGGGGGTTCATAAGACGCTCCAATACCGCCTATTACATTAGAGCCCTGGGGAGGTGGGGGTCCCTGGGGAGAGAGGGGGTGGATGATGGGGTGGGGCGGGAATGTCTCCTCACATACAAAAAACATAATGGGGAGTGGCGGTCTCGGGACTTGGCCCACCCAGGGACATTAAATGAACAAGGTGAGGGAGACCGTGTTTTGTTTTCTTAAATTTTATGAGCAGATTCGCGGATCCACCACGTCTCCACTCGTAATATAAAAAAACAATGCTTTTTAGCTCGGGCTATCCCTTTGGGACCCCACCACCACAGGCTTCAGCCGAGTCCCAAGATGGCTGACAACACTTCAACAGCTTCTGTTCTTGAAGTGTTATCTGCCAATCAGATCTCAGCACAAGATCATTAGGGACCACAAATCTTATGTTCCTAGATATACAAATTTGTTTCCCACTTAATTTCTCAAAAACTACTGCAAGGAATTACAACAAAACTAAAAAACACTCTTTCTGGACCAGGACCTACCTTTCTGCCAAATTTTGTGTAATTCCGCATAGTAGTTTTTGCGCTATCGCTGTTCAAAGTCTCTATTGAAAATTGAATGGGAATTGGGACCTCCTTTTTTTTTTATCTTCCCCCCTCCACCCTGAAGGATCACCCCGAAACTTTCCAGGCAGCAGCTGACGGGACTATCAAATGTTTTTGTGAAGATTTGTGAAGATTCATCAAGCGGCACCAAAGATATAGGGAAAGTAAAAAAAAAATGCTTTTGATATAGAAACTAGGTTGTAACTATAACTACGTAGTGGCCACTGCCACTAGGTAATATATATTTTTTCTTTTTCTCTTCTTTTTTTTTTTCCAGGACAGGGAAGTCCCATAATCCTGGCTGCAGCACGTTTTGGTTTCTTGTTGCGGCCAGCCAATCCAAACTCTTGCTCCCACAGGACTCTCACTCCTGCAAGAACACTCCATTTATCGACACTTAGTTTGCAGGACTCTTGCGAGAGTCCCATGCACTCAATCACCAAGATACACAAATATTTTTAAACCATAACTTCTTAAAAACTACTGCTTGGATTAACACCAAAACACAAAAAGCAAGCTTTCCAGACCAAGATCTAGCTTCCTGCCAAATCTGTTGTAATTCCATTCAGCAGTTTTCGCGACATCGTGTTACAAGAAAAGTCTTTGGGAAACGTGTGAGGAATTCATATTTTGGCCTCTGACCCCACCCCACCCCCTTGAATCGCCCCCCGCATAACGGATTACCCCGAAAGCTTCCATGAAGAAACTAGGCAAAGAAGAGCACTTTTATGGAGTTCCTATGGAAAAGCAGACGTAACTAGAACAACTCAGTGGCAAATGACAATGGGATAGATATATTTGCCATCTTGCTGGGTCTTTTAGCTCAAGAAGTCATTCCTGCTCAACAAATGTGCCCCTTAATTTACAAGCTCTTTCAAAAAGAGAGTGTTCTGGTTTGGAAATGTTTACGGCTGTGCCAAAATGTCTCTGCTGCAAAGAACATTGCTCTCAATTTTACATCACCTGTCTTATGGGGCAAAGCAACTACACATAAAAACATGGCAGGAGATAAAGGTAGTAACAGTTTGGTTGCTACTGAACAATACTAACAGAAATAATGTGTCAAACAAACTGTTACTACGTCTCCAGTGGTATCACCAGCACTTTGCCACAAGAATGAACTTTACTATTTTTACTGACTCTTCTGACGAAGATATTGAATAACCAGATCCTGTGCCGCTAGCAGCACTTCTCATCCCAATATGCATATGTGCGCCTTCTTCCCCTCAAACTACCAAAACACAGTATAAATGGACACCAGAATGGATTTTGTTTTGTGTACTTTCACAGAATCTCACCATTTTACTACTGCTGTAAAAGCAACTTCATTTGATGCTGCCCGCTAAAAAGATGTTTTTGATTAGTTTTTCTGGCAAAAATCTTTATATCATCTTGTATTTCACCTCTGATGTTTGTATATGTTATTCCACAGGTATCCAACCTGCACAGGTTGTTGGGACTGCATAGCTTTAAGCTTACCTTGTTCTTTTTTTGCTGGGTCTAATTTTAGTTAATTGTTCATTTCTTACTTCATTAATTTGCTGTCCAGGAGTTTCCTTGCATATTTTACTCAGCACTGAACACGCATGGAAAAATCACAGAAATCAATGCTCAGTGCAAAGAACCACCCAGTACACCCATTCACCTTTATCTTTTTTTTTCATCTTCTTGTTTCTTGTCCCCTGTCGCAGGTAGGAGAGGATCTGCGTTAGTTTGCTGATGACGATGTCATTGGTTGTAAGGGTTGTCTGAGCCTAGAAAATTAAGAAATGCAAAGGATACAACATTAAAAATGCCCTTTGAATAATAGAGTCAACTGAGGGACTCTTGACATAATGGCTGTAAGGAAATGCCTCCTTGGCATGGTTGCCCCCTGACTTTTTGCCTTTGCTGATGCTATGTTTACAATTTAAAGTGTGCTGAGGCCTGCTAACCAAGCCCCAGCACCAGTGTTCTTTCCCTAACCTGTACTTTTGTATCCACAATTGGCAGACCCTGGCATCCAGATAAGTCCCTTGTAACTGGTACTCCTAGTACCAAGGGCCCTGATGCCAAGGAAGGTCTCTAAGGGCTGCAGCATGTCTTATGCCACCCTGGAGACCTCTCACTCAGCACAGACACACTGCTTGCCAGCTTGTGTGTGCTAGTGAGGACAAAACGAGTAAGTCGACATGGCACTCCCCTCAGGGTGCCATGCCAGCCTCTCACTGCCTATGCAGTATAGGTAAGCCACCCCTCTAGCAGGCCTTACAGCCCTAAGGCAGGGTGCACTATACCATAGGTGAGGGTACCAGTGCATGAGCATGGTACCCCTACAGTGTCTAAACAAAACCTTAGACATTGTAAGTGCAGGGTAGCCATAAGAGTATATGGTCTGGGAGTCTGTCAAACACGAACTCCACAGCACCATAATGGCTACACTGAAAACTGGGAAGTTTGGTATCAAACTTCTCAGCACAATAAATGCACACTGATGCCAGTGTACATTTTATTGTAAAATACACCACAGAGGGCACCTTAGAGGTGCCCCCTGAAACTTAACCGACTATCTGTGTAGGCTGACTAGTTTTAGCAGCCTGCCACAAACCGAGACATGTTGCTGGCCCCATGGGGAGAGTGCCTTGTCACTCTGAGGCCAGTAACAAAGCCTGCACTGGGTGGAGATGCTAACACCTCCCCCAGGCAGGAATTGTCACACCTGGCGGTGAGCCTCAAAGGCTCACCTCCTTTGTGCCAACCCAGCAGGACACTCCAGCTAGTGGAGTTGCCCGCCCCCTCCGGCCAGGCCCCACTTTTGGCGGCAAGGCCGGAGAAAATAATGAGAAAAACAAGGAGGAGTCACTGGCCAGTCAGGACAGCCCCTAAGGTGTCCTGAGCTGAGGTGACTCTAACTTTTAGAAATCCTCCATCTTGCAGATGGAGGATTCCCCCAATAGGGTTAGGATTGTGACCCCCTCCCCTTGGGAGGAGGCACAAAGAGGGTGTACCCACCCTCAGGGCTAGTAGCCATTGGCTACTAACCCCCCAGACCTAAACACGCCCTTAAATTTAGTATTTAAGGGCTACCCTGAACCCTAGAAAATTAGATTCCTGCAACTACAAGAAGAAGGACTGCCTAGCTGAAAACCCCTGCAGAGGAAGACCAGAAGACGACAACTGCCTTGGCTCCAGAAACTCACCGGCCTGTCTCCTGCCTTCCAAAGATCCTGCTCCAGCGACGCCTTCCAAAGGGACCAGCGACCTCGACATCCTCTGAGGACTGCCCCTGCTTCGAAAAGACAAGAAACTCCCGAGGACAGCGGACCTGCTCCAAGAAAAGCTGCAACTTTGTTTCCAGCAGCTTTAAAGAACCCTGCAAGCTCCCCGCAAGAAGCGTGAGACTTGCAACACTGCACCCGGCGACCCCGACTCGGCTGGTGGCGATCCAACACCTCAGGAGGGACCCCAGGACTACTCTGATACTGTGAGTACCAAAACCTGTCCCCCCTGAGCCCCCACAGCGCCGCCTGCAGAGGGAATCCCGAGGCTTCCCCTGACCGCGACTCTTTGAACCTAAAGTCCCGACGCCTGGGAGAGACCCTGCACCCGCAGCCCCCAGGACCCGAAGGACCGGACTTTCACTGGAGGAGTGACCCCCAGGAGTCCCTCTCCCTCGCCCAAGTGGAGGTTTCCCCGAGGAATCCCCCCTTGCCTGCCTGCAGCGCTGAAGAGATCCCGAGATCTCTCATAGACTAACATTGCAAACCCGACGCCTGTTCCTACACTGCACCCGGCCGCCCCCGCGCTGCTGAGGGTGAAATTTCTGTGTGGACTTGTGTCCCCCCCGGTGCCCTACAAAACCCCCCTGGTCTGCCCTCCGAAGACGCGGGTACTTACCTGCAAGCAGACCGGAACCGGGGCACCCCCTTCTCTCCATTCTAGCCTATGTGTTTTGGGCACCACTTTGAACTCTGCACCTGACCGGCCCTGAGCTGCTGGTGTGGTGACTTTGGGGTTGCTCTGAACCCCCAACGGTGGGCTACCTTGGACCAAGAACTAAGCCCTGTAAGTGTCTTACTTACCTGGTTAACCTAACAAATACTTACCTCCCCTAGGAACTGTGAAAATTGCACTAAGTGTCCACTTTTAAAACAGCTATTTGTGAATAACTTGAAAAGTATACATGCAATTTTGATGATTTGAAGTTCCTAAAGTACTTACCTGCAATACCTTTCGAATGAGATATTACATGTAGAATTTGAACCTGTGGTTCTTAAAATAAACTAAGAAAAGATATTTTTCTATATAAAAACCTATTGGCTGGATTTGTCTCTGAGTGTGTGTACCTCATTTATTGTCTATGTGTATGTACAACAAATGCTTAACACTACTCCTTGGATAAGCCTACTGCTCGACCACACTACCACAAAATAGAGCATTAGTATTATCTATTTTTACCACTATTTTACCTCTAAGGGGAACCCTTGGACTCTGTGCATGCTATTCCTTACTTTGAAATAGCACATACAGAGCCAACTTCCTACATTGGTGGATCAGCGGTGGGGTACAAGACTTTGCATTTGCTGGACTACTCAGCCAATACCTGATCACACGACAAATTCCAAAATTGTCATTAGAAATTGATTTTTGCAATTTGAAAAGTTTTCTAAATTCTTAAAAGACCTGCTAGGGCCTTGTGTTAGATCCTGTTTAGCATTTCTTTTAGAGTTTAAAAGTTTGTAAAAGTTTGAATTAGATTCTAGAACCAGTTGTAGATTCTTAAAAAGTATTCCAACTTTTAGAAGCAAAATGTCTAGCACAGATGTGACTGTGGTGGAACTCGACACCACACCTTACCTCCATCTTAAGATGAGGGAGCTAAGGTCACTCTGTAAAATAAAGAAAATAACAATGGGCCCCAAACCTACCAAAATACAGCTCCAGGAGCTTTTGGCAGAGTTTGAAAAGGCCAACCCCTCTGAGGGTGGCAACTCAGAGGAAGAGGATAGTGACTTGGAGGAAAATTCCCCCCTACCAGTCCTATCTAGGGAGAACAGGGTCCCTCAAACCCTGACTCCTAAAATAATAGTCAGAGATGCTGGTTCCCTCACAGGAGAGACCAACACCTCTGAAATCACTGAGGATAGCCCCAGTGAAGAGGACATCCAGTTAGCCAGGATGGCCAAAAGATTGGCTTTGGAAAGACAGATCCTAGCCATAGAGAGGGAAAGACAAGAGATGGGCCTAGGACCCATCAATGGTGGCAGCAACATAAATAGGGTCAGAGATTCTCCTGACATGTTGAAAATCCCCAAAGGGATTGTAACTAAATATGAAGATGGTGATGACATCACCAAATGGTTCACAGCTTTTGAGAGGGCTTGTGTAACCAGAAAAGTGAACAGATCTCACTGGGGTGCTCTCCTTTGGGAAATGTTCACAGGAAAGTGTAGGGATAGACTCCTCACACTCTCTGGACAAGATGCAGAATCTTATGACCTCATGAAGGGTACCCTGGTTGAGGGCTTTGGATTCTCCACTGAGGAGTACAGGATTAGGTTCAGGGGGGCTCAAAAATCCTCGAGCCAGACCTGGGTTGACTTTGTTGACTACTCAGTGAAAACACTAGATGGTTGGATTCAAGGCAGTGGTGTAAGTAATTATGATGGGCTGTACAATTTATTTGTGAAAGAACACCTGTTAAGTAATTGTTTCAATGATAAACTGCATCAGCATCTGGTAGACCTAGGACCAATTTCTCCCCAAGAATTGGGAAAGAAGGCGGACCATTGGGTCAAGACAAGGGTGTCCAAGACTTCAACAGGGGGTGACCAAAAGAAAGGGGTCACAAAGACTCCCCAGGGGAAGGGTGATGAGACAACCAAAACTAAAAATAGTAAAGAGTCTTCTACAGGCCCCCAAAAACCTGCACAGGAGGGTGGGCCCAGAGCCTCTTCACAAAACAATGGGTACAAGGGTAAAAACTTTGATCCCAAAAAGGCCTGGTGTCATAGCTGTAAGCAGCATGGACACCAAACTGGAGACAAGGCCTGTCCCAAGAAAGGTTCCACTCCAAACTCCCATCCAGGTAACACTGGTATGGCTAGTCTCCAAGTGGGATCAACAGTGTGCCCAGAGCAAATCAGGGTCCACACTGAAGCTACTCTAGTTTCTGAGGGTGGGGTGGATTTAGCCACACTAGCTGTCTGGCCGCCTAACATGCAAAAATACAGACAGCAACTCTTAATTAATGGGACTAGAATAGAGGGCCTGAGGGATACAGGTGCCAGTGTCACCATGGTGACAGAGAAACTGGTTTCCCCTGGCCAATACCTGACTGGAAAAACTTACACAGTCACCAACGCTGACAATCAGAGAAAAGTACATCCCATGGCAATGGTTACTTTAGAATGGGGAGGGGTCAATGGCCTGAAACAGGTGGTGGTCTCCTCAAATATCCCAGTGGACTGTCTGCTTGGAAATGACCTGGAGTCCTCAGCATGGGCTGAGGTAGAACTAAAAACCCATGCAGCAATGCTGGGTATCCCTGAACTGGTATGTGTGAAAACAAGAGCACAATGCAAGGCGCAGGGTGAAAAAGTAGAGCTGGAGTCTGGAAAAATGGCCCAGCCTACCAAGAGAACAGGAAAGTCAGTTGGGAAACCAACTGCAACCCAGCAAAAGAAAGGGAACCTCTCTTCTCAGGAAGAAGTTCTGCCCTCTGAGGGAACTGAGCCTTTGGAGCTTGAACCTTATCAGGTTGAGCTCTTAGGCCCAGGGGGACCCTCAAGGGAGGAGCTGTGTAAGGGACAAGAAACCTGTCCCTCTCTTGAAGGCCTTAGGCAGCAAGCTGCTGAAGAGTCCAAAGGCAAGAAAAATGGAACGCATAGGGTCTATTGGGAAGATGGACTCCTGTACACTGAGGCCAGAGACCCCAAACCTGGTGCCACTAGGAGAGTGGTAGTGCCTCAGCTGTTCAGAGAGTTCATCCTAACATTGGCCCATGACATTCCCCTTGCTGGACATTTGGGACAAACCAAGACATGGGAGAGGTTAGTCAACCACTTCTACTGGCCCAATATGTCCAACATGGTTAAGGAGTTTTGCCTCTCCTGCCCCACCTGTCAAGCCAGTGGTAAGACAGGTGGGCATCCAAAGGCCCCCCTCATTCCACTTCCAGTGGTGGGGGTTCCCTTTGAAAGAGTGGGTGTGGACATAGTTGGTCCACTAGAACCTCCCACAGCCTCAGGAAATATGTATATCCTGGTAGTAGTGGATCATGCTACCAGGTATCCTGAAGCTATTCCCCTTAGGTCGACTACTGCCCCTGCAGTAGCCAAGGCCCTCATTGGTATCTTTACCAGAGTGGGTTTCCCTAAGGAGGTGGTGTCTGACAGAGGTACCAACTTCATGTCAGCATACCTAAAGCACATGTGGAATGAGTGTGGAGTGACTTATAAATTCACTACACCATACCATCCACAAACTAATGGCTTGGTTGAGAGATTCAACAAGACATTAAAAGGCATGATCATGGGGCTCCCAGAAAAACTCAAAAGGAGATGGGATGTCCTCCTGCCATGTCTGCTTTTCGCTTACAGAGAGGTGCCACAGAAGGGAGTAGGATTCTCACCCTTTGAACTTCTGTTTGGTCATCCTGTAAGGGGACCACTTGCCCTTGTTAAAGAAGGCTGGGAGAGACCTCTCCATGAGCCTAAACAGGACATAGTGGACTATGTACTTGGCCTTCGCTCTAGAATGGCAGAGTACATGGAAAAGGCAACCAAAAACCTTGAGGCCAGCCAACAGCTCCAGAAGTTTTGGTATGACCAAAAGGCTGCACTGGTTGAGTTCCAACCAGGACAGAAAGTCTGGGTTCTGGAGCCTGTGGCTCCCAGGGCACTCCAGGACAAATGGAGTGGCCCTTACCCAGTGCTAGAAAGGAAGAGTCAGGTCACCTACCTGGTGGACCTGGGCACAAGCAGGAGCCCCAAGAGGGTGATCCATGTGAACCGCCTTAAGCTCTTCCATGACAGGGCTGATGTGAATCTGTTGATGGTAACAGATGAGGATCAGGAGGCAGAGAGTGAACCTCTCCCTGATCTTCTGTCATCAGACCCAAAAGATGGCACAGTAGATGGAGTGATCTACTCAGACACCCTCTCTGGCCAACAGCAAGCTGATTGTAGGAGAGTCCTACAACAGTTTCCTGAACTCTTCTCCTTAACCCCTGGTCAGACACACCTGTGTACCCATGATGTGGACACAGGAGACAGCATGCCTGTCAAAAACAAAATCTTTAGACAGTCTGACCATGTTAAGGAAAGCATCAAGGTGGAAGTCCACAAGATGCTGGAATTGGGAGTAATTGAGCGCTCTGACAGCCCCTGGGCTAGCCCAGTGGTCTTAGTCCCCAAACCTCACACCAAAGATGGAAAGAAAGAGATGAGGTTTTGTGTGGACTACAGAGGGCTCAATTCTGTCACCAAGACAGATGCTCATCCAATTCCAAGAGCTGATGAGCTCGTAGATAAATTAGGTGCTGCCAAATTCTTAAGTACCTTTGACTTGACAGCAGGGTACTGGCAAATAAAAATGGCACCTGGAGCAAAAGAGAAAACAGCATTCTCCACACCTGATGGGCATTATCAGTTTACTGTTATGCCCTTTGGTTTAAAGAATGCCCCTGCCACCTTCCAAAGGTTGGTGAATCAAGTCCTTGCTGGCTTGGAGTCCTTTAGCACAGCTTATCTTGATGATATTGCTGTCTTTAGCTCCACCTGGCAGGATCACCTGGTCCACCTGAAGAAGGTTTTGAAGGCTCTGCAATCTGCAGGCCTCTCTATCAAGGCATCCAAATGCCAGATAGGGCAGGGAACTGTGGTTTACTTGGGACACCTTGTAGGTGGAGGCCAAGTTCAGCCACTCCAACCCAAGATCCAGACTATTCTGGACTGGGTAGCTCCAAAAACCCAGACTCAAGTCAGGGCATTCCTTGGCTTGACTGGGTATTACAGGAGGTTTGTGAAGGGATATGGATCCATTGTGACAGCCCTCACTGAACTCACCTCCAAGAAAATGCCCAAGAAAGTGAACTGGACTGTGGAATGCCAACAGGCCTTTGACACCCTGAAACAAGCAATGTGCTCAGCACCAGTTCTAAAAGCTCCAGATTATTCTAAGCAGTTCATTGTGCAGACTGATGCCTCTGAACATGGGATAGGGGCAGTTTTGTCCCAAACAAATGATGATGGCCTTGACCAGCCTGTTGCTTTCATTAGCAGGAGGTTACTCCCCAGGGAGCAGCGTTGGAGTGCCATTGAGAGGGAGGCCTTTGCTGTGGTTTGGTCCCTGAAGAAGCTGAGACCATACCTCTTTGGGACTCACTTCCTAGTTCAAACTGACCACAGACCTCTCAAATGGCTGATGCAAATGAAAGGTGAAAATCCTAAACTGTTGAGGTGGTCCATCTCCCTACAGGGAATGGACTTTATAGTGGAACACAGACCTGGGACTGCCCATGCCAATGCAGATGGCCTTTCCAGGTTCTTCCACTTAGAAAATGAAGACTCTCTTGGGAAAGGTTAGTCTCATCCTCTTTCGTTTGGGGGGGGGGTTGTGTAAGGAAATGCCTCCTTGGCATGGTTGCCCCCTGACTTTTTGCCTTTGCTGATGCTATGTTTACAATTGAAAGTGTGCTGAGGCCTGCTAACCAAGCCCCAGCACCAGTGTTCTTTCCCTAACCTGTACTTTTGTATCCACAATTGGCAGACCCTGGCATCCAGATAAGTCCCTTGTAACTGGTACTCCTAGTACCAAGGGCCCTGATGCCAAGGAAGGTCTCTAAGGGCTGCAGCATGTCTTATGCCACCCTGGAGACCTCTCACTCAGCACAGACACACTGCTTGCCAGCTTGTGTGTGCTAGTGAGGACAAAACGAGTAAGTCGACATGGCACTCCCCTCAGGGTGCCATGCCAGCCTCTCACTGCCTATGCAGTATAGGTAAGCCACCCCTCTAGCAGGCCTTACAGCCCTAAGGCAGGGTGCACTATACCATAGGTGAGGGTACCAGTGCATGAGCATGGTACCCCTACAGTGTCTAAACAAAACCTTAGACATTGTAAGTGCAGGGTAGCCATAAGAGTATATGGTCTGGGAGTCTGTCAAACACTAACTCCACAGCACCATAATGGCTACACTGAAAACTGGGAAGTTTGGTATCAAACTTCTCAGCACAATAAATGCACACTGATGCCAGTGTACATTTTATTGTAAAATACACCACAGAGGGCACCTTAGAGGTGCCCCCTGAAACTTAACCGACTATCTGTGTAGGCTGACTAGTTTTAGCAGCCTGCCACAAACCGAGACATGTTGCTGGCCCCATGGGGAGAGTGCCTTTGTCACTCTGAGGCCAGTAACAAAGCCTGCACTGGGTGGAGATGCTAACACCTCCCCCAGGCAGGAATTGTCACACCTGGCGGTGAGCCTCAAAGGCTCACCTCCTTTGTGCCAACCCAGCAGGACACTCCAGCTAGTGGAGTTGCCCGCCCCCTCCGGCCAGGCCCCACTTTTGGCGGCAAGGCCGGAGAAAATAATGAGAAAAACAAGGAGGAGTCACTGGCCAGTCAGGACAGCCCCTAAGGTGTCCTGAGCTGAGGTGACTCTAACTTTTAGAAATCCTCCATCTTGCAGATGGAGGATTCCCCCAATAGGGTTAGGATAGTGACCCCCTCCCCTTGGGAGGAGGCACAAAGAGGGTGTACCCACCCTCAGGGCTAGTAGCCATTGGCTACTAACCCCCCAGACCTAAACACGCCCTTAAATTTAGTATTTAAGGGCTACCCTGAACCCTAGAAAATTAGATTCCTGCAACTACAAGAAGAAGGACTGCCTAGCTGAAAACCCCTGCAGAGGAAGACCAGAAGACGACAACTGCCTTGGCTCCAGAAACTCACCGGCCTGTCTCCTGCCTTCCAAAGATCCTGCTCCAGCGACGCCTTCCAAAGGGACCAGCGACCTCGACATCCTCGGAGGACTGCCCCTGCTTCGAAAAGACAAGAAACTCCCGAGGACAGCGGACCTGCTCCAAGAAAAGCTGCAACTTTGTTTCCAGCAGCTTTAAAGAACCCTGCAAGCTCCCCGCAAGAAGCGTGAGACTTGCAACACTGCACCCGGCGACCCCGACTCGGCTGGTGGCGATCCAACACCTCAGGAGGGACCCCAGGACTACTCTGATACTGTGAGTACCAAAACCTGTCCCCCCTGAGCCCCCACAGCGCCGCCTGCAGAGGGAATCCCGAGGCTTCCCCTGACCGCGACTCTTTGAACCTAAAGTCCCGACACCTGGGAGAGACCCTGCACCCGCAGCCCCCAGGACCCGAAGGACCGGACTTTCACTGGAGGAGTGACCCCCAGGAGTCCCTCTCCCTCGCCCAAGTGGAGGTTTCCCCGAGGAATCCCCCCCTTGCCTGCCTGCAGCGCTGAAGAGATCCCGAGATCTCTCATAGATTAACATTGCAAACCCGACGCCTGTTCCTACACTGCACCCGGCCGCCCCCGCGCTGCTGAGGGTGAAATTTCTGTGTGGACTTGTGTCCCCCCCGGTGCCCTACAAAACCCCCCTGGTCTGCCCTCCGAAGACGCGGGTACTTACCTGCAAGCAGACCGGAACCGGGGCACCCCCTTCTCTCCATTCTAGCCTATGTGTTTTGGGCACCACTTTGAACTCTGCACCTGACCGGCCCTGAGCTGCTGGTGTGGTGACTTTGGGGTTGCTCTGAACCCCCAACGGTGGGCTACCTTGGACCAAGAACTAAGCCCTGTAAGTGTCTTACTTACCTGGTTAACCTAACAAATACTTACCTCCCCTAGGAACTGTGAAAATTGCACTAAGTGTCCACTTTTAAAACAGCTATTTGTGAATAACTTGAAAAGTATACATGCAATTTTGATGATTTGAAGTTCCTAAAGTACTTACCTGCAATACCTTTCGAATGAGATATTACATGTAGAATTTGAACCTGTGGTTCTTAAAATAAACTAAGAAAAGATATTTTTCTATATAAAAACCTATTGGCTGGATTTGTCTCTGAGTGTGTGTACCTCATTTATTGTCTATGTGTATGTACAACAAATGTTTAACACTACTCCTTGGATAAGCCTACTGCTCGACCACACTACCACAAAATAGAGCATTCGTATTATCTATTTTTACCACTATTTTACCTCTAAGGGGAACCCTTGGACTCTGTGCATGCTATTCCTTACTTTGAAATAGCACATACAGAGCCAACTTCCTACAATGGCAAACAAGTTTCCATCCCACCTGTCACTAATTAAGTGATGTACAAACAAAGGGCGTTTCCAAATTTATGAAAAGAGTACTTTATGTGAAGAAGTGTAGCACATTTCCTCTTTACGTAAAAACTTTATATTTCAACAATCTTTCAAATGTTTGGCATGTACCAGTAAGGCATTGCTAAAAATTGTGCACTAAATATTATCTACTCATTAGAGCTTTTTAAAGTGCTACATGTCTCCTTCTGGTTATTGCAGAGCATTGCTAACACTACAGGAAAAGAGGGAGGCGTAGCAGGCAGAAAATAAGGAGTGATGCATTAATGAGAATCTGAAAGACCTCATTACAGAGATGCCATTTTAATTGTAAGTACTGTGTTTTTGATGGTAATTGTATTAAAATTGACAAGACCAAAGATACCACATTTCTCCAGAAAACTGTTCAATACAGTTGTGTAATATTACCTCCATGGTAGGACAGTCTGCCTTGCTCCGGATAAGGGTGGTGGGAATGTCAGTGTCTGCATACTCATCATCCAGGTCCACCACATATGCCATCCTTCCCGGCAGGTAGAGCTCGCTCCTCTCATATGCCTTCCCCTTAAACAGGATACGATAGATGTTACGGCCTACAAGTTGACAGAAAGCAAAATTGAGATCTGGACCACAGCGGTGCTTTTCTATAAGACAGGCCTCTGGGGCCCAAAAATGTCACAATAAACATCTTTAAGAGATCAGATGCTCTTAAATAAGAGATTTAGGGATTTAGCAAATGTGCAATTTAGTCCACAAATTTAAACCTTCTCAGTGACAGTCATTAAGTTCTAAGTATCAAATCAAGTCACCATGCTGAACTTACCCAAGCGGGTCTTAAATTCAATTTTATTCTCTGGATCCTCATCTTTTCTGGAATAAAACATGAAAATAAGTATTGACATCTAAACAGTAAATCTGTATTGTAACGGCCAGGCACATTCTGACTTTCAGATACTTACTTTGCCTCCTTTTGCGGTTTTTCAATCAGGTCATCTTCTTCTTTCTCTTTGCTGCTAATCTCAGCACGTACCTGAAAAAGGAGAAATGAGAAGTTAGTCAAGTGGGAATTCAGTGAGCATTGCACACTTAAATACTTCTGATCAATATTCCAACCAATGCTTTGGCTATATCAATAGTCCGCCACTCTGATGGCGTGGAAAATAGACAAACCTTGTGCAAAAATATTTGTGAACAAAACAAGCCTGATGAGATCAAGGAAAAGCGTCTCATTGGAGGAGACTGACAGGAGAGACTTTGTCCACATTACAAGCTTGGGGGGGAGGGAGGGGGGGGGAAGGGTTGGTGAAGGGGGATTTGTCAGATGTTATCACTCTGTAGGAGCAGAATATAAATTATGCCTGTTCTCTCTGGAAGGAGACAATGGTCCTCGTTTCATTTCAGGGGCACAATTCTCTCCAACTGACATTGACATTGACAAAAACTCAGCTTTTGGTGAGTCTTGAGCAAAATTGGCTAAGGACTCCGATGGCAATGGGACAGTATTGTAAAGGTCCATAGAAATTCTCTCTATTTAGAATGAAGAAGTGAGTTATGTGCATTTTCTGGATGACAGAACCATTTGAAAGCAACTAATCTACACGGAGTGGGGAAGGGGGTTTAGTGGTGAAAAAAAGTTGCATAGTAATGTGCGTCAAATGATAAAATTACAGACAATTAAAATGTTTCACTGGTGCTATCATGAACACATAAACTAGTGAACCATTATTTACAGCTATAATTCCCAGACACATGGTTAAGTCAATCTTTGTGGGCAAAAAAAGCAGCTGTCTATTTGCAGATAATAACAAGGGAAACAAGAAATAGACTTTCTATCCAATCACTCTCCAAGAAAACAAAGCAAATTAACTTGAGCCCGAGCGTCTTCTTAGATCACTTGTGGAAAGCTCCATAGAGTAGTAAAAAGTAGGTAAAAGTCAACATTTTCCTCTAAACATGTGAAGTATTAGTGTTTCTGTAAAGAGGAGAGATGGTAATTAGACCGGGTGGACCGTCGGATGAAGGTCAGGACTTACTGACTGCATGTGCTTGGTCACAGCCTTAGGTGGCACAGTGTGCAATGAAAATTGATCGGAATTAAGCCTAGAGTAGATACCAGTCGGTGTTTGAGATCAATTTAAGTAATACATTCATTTGTTTTTGCTCGTAGGTTTTTTTATTGATATCTTGCACCCTCGCAAATCAACAGACAAATGTTTATTCTGTCCGCTCTGAAAAGAATTCTTGAGCAAAACGGTACCCAGCCTGACTTTTCCATAACACGTCATGCAGCAAAGTAAAAGTGGACACATCTGAGGACAAATGGTCTACTATCACAATGCTCTCTAGCATGATGTACAAGGGCTCGGAAAATCATAAAAATGTTACTACACCTGCAGGTCGAGTAACTTAAATAATCTACTCGACCTAACTGTAATGTACTTGACCCATAAACAGGTCTCAAATTGTGTGATCCTAGGCAAATAGTTTGCAGAGTCGCCTTTTTCTTAATTCTCATATATGATTGCACCTTCAAATATGTGAGCTCAGCATTTCTGTAGTACAAAAAATACTCTTTTGTTTGATTAAATAAAGTTTGCTGCATGCATCACAAGAATGTAGCCAACATACCCATGAGGTCTAGCCACATAACCTAGGACTTATTTTAGTTTACTAACAACATTGCCATCAGGGCAGGAGTGTTTCTCAGTTTGTTTAAACGCTCAATTTTAATAAATATATTACTAAACCATGATGTGGTAACATATTGTCATCTACACACAGTAACGTTCCAAGAAATGTCCAAAAACCTCTCCACTAACTTGCAGCTTTACTTATAAAACTATATAGTGTATTAACAATCTTTGAAAATTGGATTGCAGAAAA
Organism: Pleurodeles waltl; assembly: GCF_031143425.1. Lineage (NCBI taxonomy): Eukaryota > Metazoa > Chordata > Amphibia > Caudata > Salamandridae > Pleurodeles > Pleurodeles waltl. The sequence goes on along the minus strand of NC_090446.1, from coordinate 863,935,560 downwards.
TAATATCCTTTAAACACCAACATGTAAAGTATTATGCTTTGTTTTCATCCCATTAAAATATTCTTTCATCACAGAGACATATACAAAAAGGGCTTTCACAACTACTGAAATATATTTTGAAATGTCTGCACAGTTGGCTTAGTCATTTACATGTTGTGTGTTAGGAAAAACCTGACACCCTATATCCTTTTATTTTACATTCTAAGCAGCAGGACACAAGGTTCACCTTACAAAGTCCTGGAACTCTGCAGTCAGAAGGAAAATTAATTGTAAGAAAAACTGTCTTTTGACCTCTGTCAGTGAACAAAGAGCAAATGTGACATAGGAACAAGATTTAACGGCATCTTGTATTGCCCCCTCCACTTTTCAACTGAACAGAACAACTGTTCAGTGTCAATTCGCCAGACTAACTATTAAAAATAGCTCGACCTGATCAGATAAGACTCGCCAATGCAAGTGGTTGAGTGGATTTTTCGAGCCCTGTGTACCATTCACACATATATTCCCACATATGAACTCCTACTCACCTTCTGTAGCAGGGCAAAATCAAGACCTTTTACCAAGTGGGTATGCTCCATGTCACCACCCAAGAACTTGGACTCCTGGATCAGCTGCCGCCTCTTTTCCGCTGCAGATTTATCCCTGAATCAGGAAAAGACAGGTCACTGGATTGTAAAACAAGGGGAAGAGAACGTTTTAATGCACGGCACAGTACCAGCTGAACCTAGAACTGAGTGCCATGGTGCAAAAAGGGGTTACTAAACATAGGGTACTAGAAGGAAATAAAAAGTCATATGAAATGACTGGTTGCAAATACTGAAATGGAAGATCTGAAACACCTGCTTTTGTCTGCACCCCCACTTGTCCCTCTTGAATTCTAGACCTTAGTCAACATAGTTGTCCGGTCAACTTATTTACTGGACCACACAAACCAACTTGTTTAGTGAAGCATAAAAAAAGGATCCCTGGTCAGTGAGATAACCTAGATTTATTAGCTATGTTTTCCAGAAAATGCAATTAATATGATGTGAGAAAATAAACATAGGTCTACAGTGAACACGTGTGGGCAGCTAGGTCACATAGCCTAGGAGTGATTGTTCACAGATAATTTGTGCATTAGTCAGGTAGCACAGACTAGTTGTTATCAATGAGGCAGCACATTTCAGTGGAGATCAAGGAGGCAACACAGATAAGCTATTATCAAAGCGATATCACAGACAAGCTATGAATGTAATATAGCACAGACCAGTTGGGATCCCTGAATTTCCCACAGCGCAAGTAAGAGGAACTTGCAGCTTTCTAAGTTTAAGAAACTTTTTGGGGAACTATGTGGCATTTAATAATGGAGTTTTCACTTACGCCTCTGCAGTGGGCCCTACTGCTCTATAGTTTGCAGTTGTACTGATGAGCTCTGTCTCCTCATAGTCCTTGTTCACACCATCCCTCCTTTCCTTGGCTCGGTCCCGGTACTTTTCCGCAAGCTCACGCTCCCTTTCAACTTCCTGCTGCCGCAACTTTGCATAGTAGCTGAGGAAACAACAAGGAAGAATACTTAGTCTATGCGCCAAGCTTCAGACAGAAAGACACACCCGCCACACTTCTGCATGAAAGGTACACATTGATGTAACATTATGCTTCTCCCTGAATCAATTTACAAATTATAATTGTATTTGACAAATGAAAAAAACAGAATCAAGCTGGAATGAATACTGAAGGAACTGTCCCACTGTTTGATTGGCCAGACTTCCAAAAAAATGAGATGCAGCTCCACATACACTTCACTTTCATTCATCACCATACACCAGATTACCTTTTTTTCTTCCGCCTGCGAGCAGCAGGGTCTTCCTCCTCATTATACTCCCGGGGCATCCTGGAAAAAATTAAAATGACCGATTTCAGTATGAAGACCTAGCCTATTTTTTGGTGGGGACTTTATTGTGCAGAGACCGGGGCAAGGTTTGTAAAAAAAAATAATAATGCAGAAATGTACTCATGCTAGATAATCACAACGGTACAGGTAGGTCCCTTGGCTTCCACTGCAAACACAATTAATGTATCAGATTTTATAAAACTCAACTCTCAGAAATTTTTAATAGATAAAGCAAACATTAATACATGCCTGAAAACAACCTCTGTTAAATGTATTATTTTATAGCAAAAAAAAAAAAAACATAAGAGATGTGGGCTTGTTTAATAGAAAGAGAAAGTCACTGTAGGGCAGTGCATCTCTTTGACATGTTCCCCCCCCCCCCCCCATCCCACTTCTGATGTGATTTTGACAAAGTTCACAGAGTTGCTGTTAACCAGGTCCCTAGTGCCTGATCTCTTTTCCCAAATTGCACAGTTTCCCCCCCAATTGGCAAAACCTTTCGCACCCTCTGTAAGTCCCTAGTAAATGGTACCCCTGGTACCTAGGGCCTGGTGGGCTAAGGAGGGTCCCTAAGGGCTGCAGCACGACTTGTGCCACCCTCAGGGAACCCTCACCAAACACATGACAGGCTGCCATTGCAGGCTGCATGCTTGGTGCAGACAAAAGTGAAAACACAACATGGCACACAGCCTGTGTGCTATTTCCCCGAACACTGCATGAACTATATGTAAGTCACCCCCTAGCAGGGCTTTCAGCCCTAAGGCAGGGTGCATTATATTACATGTGAGGCCATATCTGCACGAGCAGATATGTTCCTGCTATCTGCGTCAATTCTCAGTCATACGAAGTGACCAGGGAAGCCATTTTAAATGCGTGCACTAGAAACTTTGTTCAAAACAAGTTCCCCAACTACATGAAGGCTTCACTTAAGATAGGGATATTTGGTATCAAATCCTCCTGTAAACAGCAGACTCTGGTTCCTCAGCTCCCAAGAGACATTGTGGTTTCACCTCTCCTGGACTCCTCGAACTCGCGTGCAGCTACTGCACGCAGGACCCCTCTCACGCGGCCTTTGTGGTGAGAGAAACCAGAAACCTAAAACAGCCACTGCACCCGTTGCCTCCGGCCCAAGTTGAAGTGGGCCCCTGGTGTAATTTAAGTCACCCAGCTCTCCTGAGCTCGAGTCCACTGTGGTTTCACCCCTCGTGGACTCCCTGACAACGCCTGCAAGGTCAGACCACAGGACCTCTCCACTGCACGTGCTCCCGGACATAGAAGCCCGACACCAAAGGACACCTCTGCACCTGTTGCCCCTGGCCCATGGAGAAGAGGACCAAGTGCGCACCCACGTTCCTGAGCACCCTGCGTTGGTTACCTACCTGTTGGCTGTCCTCGACTGGCTTCCTAGCCACAGCCTGCAGCCTTTTTTCCACGGAGACCGATCTCCACTGAAATACCCTAGGCACCCAACCCTGTACTACACCTCTGCACCAGGCCTCCTTATTGCCACCCAGAGTGACCTGTTGGTGTGGTCATAACCCTTGCCCAATACTCACGTTAAGTCTTGGAGATTAGTCCTGTAAGTTGTCATACAGTACTTGATTGCAGAACTTGCTTTTCCTCCCGGAGGATAACATTGTAGAACACAGAAATTGCACTGTGTCCACTTTTTAAAGTTAAAAGAATTATCATTTTGAAACGTACTAATCTGAACAATTTTTCTCTGATGCCTAAACATTTAAAGATACTTGCTATTTTTATAAATAAGAGTTGATCTCCTTTTTAAGTTGTGGGTCTCATTTATTGACTACTGTGTGTATTTGTAGATGTCTTGCACTCCTCTGTCTTAGGCCTAAGGCTGCTCAACTACACTACCCTTAAACAGAGCACTTTGGGATTGCCTCCCAAGCCCTGTCCACTCACTAGGGAACCCCCGGACACTTTACACTGTATTCAGATACCACATAAAGGACCAGCTTTGTACGGTCATGTTGTAACAGCTCCCTAGAACAACCACAATTTACAGAAAAAATACACTTTGATAGCAAACCAAAGATTTGGACTACCACTATGTTGACTGCATGCAATGTACCTCTCAAGTCCATATAAAAACTACACTGACAAAGTTTTTTTTTGTGTATGAATTTGCATATTTATTCCCTGCTTGTCTTTTTATTTGTATTATGCAAACTCTGAATTGGGGACATTGTGAAGGAGAGATCTTTCATATTTCTGTATGTCTCGATTTAGTTCAGATCCTTTCCTTTTGTAGCATTGCCTACTAACGCAAAACGTGAGGTAGTTTGCTTATGAGAAAGAATTAAGTGATGTTTTTTGAAAGATGGGATTTTCACTTATTTTCTGAAAGTGTAATAGTGACTTGGTAGGTAAAGATAATTTTTAAAGATGTTTTAGAGATCATATTTAACAGCGTAGAACAAAAAGAATTATGTGGCGACAAATACATTTTTACTTGCCATTAGCTTTCATGAAATTCAGAAATTAATTTCTTCGTTGTCTTCCAGATAAAAGAAACACATTGGCAGTTTTATTTTCCATTGGATTCTCTGTTGGCTTTTAATATAGCTGTCCATGACCTATCTTTATGTTTGCCCACTTATGCATGGTTATCTCCTTTGACCTGTGAAAATCATAGAGCAAGATGATCTATTGAAATGAAGGCATGTCATTTAAAAAAAAAAAAAAAACACAAGGGTAGTGATCTCAGGAAAATGTAGAGTGTCATCTAATACATAAAGAATTGCTGATCCACTTTGCATTCTCTTTCATTGCTTCTGGGTTCCCCAATACCAACTTTGCCCTTGTTTTCTTCTCTACTCTTCATTTCATATTTGATGTTTGAATTGTGTTTGCTTTACAGACAGTATTTTTAAGTATCTCACTGAAAAAAGTAGTGTTGTCGTTTTACCTAGGTAAACAGATCGTACTTTGTTTAGAAAAACAAAAAGTGTTTACCCCACGAATAACTCTTTGGGCCCTTCAGATTTTGTGATGATGCCAAATTTATTTCACTGTTATGAATGCTAGCCCTACAAAAATGAATTAAATTTTAATTAAATCATTACACGAAACATAAAAAAAATCAAATTGTGAACTAATGTAATCCTATTTTTTTTCCTAAACTAATTTGGAGAAATTACCAATCTTTTCGCATAAACCTCACAACATAAAAAGGGCATAAAATCTTAAACTTTTAAATTATTGCTTGCTGCTCCCATGCAGCTCAATGAAAACCTTCGAGTAGTGAAGTATGAAGATTAATAGTTGATTCAAAGTTTAGTCTGCTCACACGTCTTCTGGACTTACTCATGATGTTGAGACGACTTGGTTGGTGGTGCAGATGATGGGGTTGCCCTAGGGGTCATAAGAAGCTTCCTGAAGTCTTCATTTGTCAGCTTAGACCTATTGAGAGATAAAATGTTAGAAATTTTCTTCGTACTTAGATAAGGATCACCATTTATATAGTGCATACAGAATATTAAAAGGTATCTCACTAATGAAATATAAGATGCTGTTATGACCCAACTCATGGTAGCACATTTAACACATCCTGAAGGATGAAAGGCTGGACTGTGGTTGGTGGGATTAAAACCCATAACCTGCAGATCAAACAGGTCCTTATAGCAGGAATTCGAACTCTAAATGATCCTACTGGCTTTTAGACCATCCACTACTCTGAGCAGAATGCTTTTCTTAATTCGCATACTGAGCTCTGTGCAGATTAATACTGAAATTTCGAAGTTTCAGAAATGCATTCCAAAAGCATTAAAACTACTGATTCACAAGGCTTTTGTGACACCATCCTTTTTTCTCACCATCTTTTCTCTAAATAGACAACTCACCTCGCCACCCTCAAAAGGAAAAAAAAAGCTGCAGTACTCACTGGAAGGAATGAAGATCCTCAACCTCATGGCCTTCTGGGGCCAGAGGGTTGGAAAACATATCAACTGTGAAAAGCAAACAACAAAGAAGTTATAAAAGAAAAAGAAAAAAGGAATAGCTTCTGCTGACAAGTTACATTTATCAACTAGAATTCCCCTGCAATTATAAACAAATCTCAAACTAATCTCCTCTCACAATGCTGCCATATTCTCATTTTATCTCACAGCAAAGACTGGAGCTATTTAAGTTTCTTTCTTTTTTAATTTTCTTTTTTAATTTTATTAATTGCAGTAACTGAAAACAGAATAGAAACAAAGGCAGTGAAACATCATACAGGCAATGCATAACATGCAGGACATTATCTCTATGCGAACCTTGCTTGGTCTATGCCGGTATCCATCGCCACGGTACCAGCCCTCCTCAAGAGCACCGATAAACTACTGAAAACATTTGAGGCCCCATGTTTTTCGTATGGTTTCTGGACTACATTTTATTTTTATTTCCTACGCAGTGAGATTTCGCTGGGCAGTAGTCGAGCGCTTTGCATGACACTGACCCTGTTACATGGATAATTGCACCTTTGCCGGTTACATGGATAATTGCACTTTTGCAAATACGTTTGACTACGAGAAAACCTCTGTTTCCCTTTGTGTGTCTCCTTCCCGCTCATGGTGGCCATCGGCTCCCTTATGTGAAACTGATTTACTTTTCATTTTCAGTTTATATGGGAAGAAATTGGTCCAACGTGACGCCATTTATGAGCAGCCGCGCTATCAGGTTGGTGTACAGTAGTCTAATCTAGTGTTGAAATGTCTGAGGCAGGTCAGCACTGTAAGCATATATGTCCATTGTATGGAATCTAATATTTTCGCAGCATCCAATAGGACTGCCACCGCTTCCATTTAGGAGCTTAATTGGTAAAGGACTGCAAAGAGCGTTCGCTGATTGTGTGGTGAGGACCGCGCTGGTAGGAAACCTGCTTGGTCCGTCAGGATTAATTAATTAGTCAAGCAGGGGCAGGTGCTGCATTTCTATTATCTTTGCCATTATCTTAGAGTCTGTGTTGATCAATGATAGGGAGCGGTAAGATTCGCATCTATCTGCCGATTTATCAACCTTCAGCAGGATTAGAGTCTCGCGCAGGGAGGCAGGCAGTGTGTGCATCTCATAAGCCTCAGTGTACACTGCGAGCAGGGGTAGGCCAGTATATTTTTGAACTCTTTATAAAAGTCGTTCAGGAGGCCATCCAGGCCTGTGGCTTTCCCATTATGCAGGTTTGCCATTGCCTCCTTGCTCTCCTCTGTAGTGATAGGCTGCATTAGAAATTCCCTCTGCCCTGGGGAGAGCCATGCTAATGCTATATCCCCAAGATGTGCTGCTATCTCCGCTTCAGACGCAGACTCTCGCACACTATATACGTTTGCACATAAATCCACAAAGCATTGAAGAATAGATGGGGTGTCATAGGCCTTTTCCCCTTCCTGCACTGGGATACTCACTACCTGGTGTGATGCCCACGACTCTTTAATTTTCTGTGCTAGAGTACGATTCGGCCAGTCTCCTCATATGTTCTTGCCACCCATCACCTTGAAAGGTGCTGTATCTCTTGTGTAGCTGTGTCATTGTACTCAGTAATCTACTCTCTGATGGCTGCAAGTGTAGCAGTGTTAGAGCATCAATACAAACCACAACCTAACTGCTGTAGTTTGCCCTCAATGGTACTTAATCGATTTCAAGACCCCAGCTTGAAGACTAATGGACGCCCCACATATGTTACTTTGAATGCTTCCCATAAATGTTCCCGCACTGTCTACTGAACCTGTGTTTTCGACAAAGTACTGCGTTACTGCCTTGTGTAGTACATCTCTAAAGACAGGGTCTAGCAATTCTGTGGGTTGCAGGCGCCACTGAAACTACAGCAGTGTATGTGTTGGGATCACTTTTTCCAGTAGCATTGGGGAGTGGTCTGACAGGGTTTGTGGCAAATGCTTAATTTGTGTCACCCATGTGCATACCTTGTTCGTTGCCAACCAGTAGTCCAGTCTTGTGGACTGCGGAATAAAAGGTTCCCTCCCTGTCTGTGGGGTGTCAAAGGAGCCAGACATCTGAAAGCCCATACTCAGTCATACCATTGTGTAACATCTGAGCAGCATTCTTTCCTTGCCAGTGTGCAGTAGCGGACTTGTCCAGTAAAGGGTCTAGATAAACGTTAAGATCCCCGCCCCATATCATCACAGAGGATTGCAGGGTATGCTGTATGCCCCATATATTGGAATAAAACTCTGGGTTATCCCTGTTAGGGCCATAGGTATTGATAATTGTGATAGCTGTCCACGCTACAGTACCCTAGGCAATGATATATCGGCCCTGATCATGAGTTTCAATGTAGATTAGTGTAAAAGGAGTCCCTTTCTTGACCAGCAGTAGCACTGCTCTAGAATATGAGGAATAGGAAGAGGCTTTTTGAGTGATAGCCCATTTCCCGCCCATTGTCGATTGTACCCGGGGGCAAAATGTGCCTCCTGCAGCAGCGCAACCTGGATACGATGCCTATCTTGGTAGCTAAACATCTCACTGATTTTTCTGAGGTCACTGAGGCCTCACACATTCCAAGTTAGCAGTCTAATACTCCCCACTATGTAGACCAAAATGGGGTCTGGGTCTTGTCTTGCACCGTATTCCGCATCTGTGGCATATGTGCCAATCCTGATGTTCATGTGTAATTATGCTAAAGCTATTTCCTTTCCCATAACGAAACACAAATTTGGAACTCAGAAAAAAGAACATACTAAACTGTAAATTATCAAATTTTCGCATGTGGTGGGGCACACCCTCAGTGGGCCGCTAGAAGCCAAGAGCCCCCTGGTGTACGGTGGGTGTCAGGGATTGACATTTTTGCAGTGACATTTGTTCTGCTAAAGACTGTGCAGGCAAGACAACCTCTTTTCCACAATTGCACAAGGAGTAGGCCCCACCAGAGGGTTACTTCTGCAGTTTAGGGCAGCTGGGCAGGGCCAGAACCCAGAGTCCCTCTCCACTGCCCACCCCCACACATGATGGGTGCCAGCAGCGTCACCTGGCCAGTCATCAATGTGGTTATAATGTATAGCCAGGAACACACACTGCAGCTATGTCCAAATAGAGAGTTATAAAACTATTGTTGTCATGGCTGTCTGTTGCCATTGCGGAGACAACCTTACATTACTCACCCTGTTTATCGTTTGCGGCGAACCCTGCCTCTACCCAGGCTATAGATTGCGCAAAGTCCACCGCTTCTTTAGGCGAGGGGAACATTTTGGTTTTCAGTCATGGTCAAAACGGAAGCGGGCGGGTGGAGCATGGCGTAGCTAATGTTGGCCGCACGCAAACATTTCTTCAGCTGGGAGAACTCCAGCTGGACCACTTGCCCGGCCATAGTGAAATCTGGGTAGAAAGCAACTTAATTTTCTTGGTATTACTTCTCTGTGGCAAGTCGAAGTACGGTATCCCTATCGCGATAATTTAGAAGTTTGGCTCTGATTGGCTGCAGTGAGGTGCGGGGGGGGGGAGCTTTGTTGCTAGGGATATGTGTGCTCTCTCTGCAATAAGAATCGAGGACAATTGCTCCATGATAAAAATTGCCCACAGCATATCCTCCATGTAGTTCTCCAGCTTGCCTGTATTGGTTGACTCAGGGATTCCTACACTCCATACACTAGCGTCCCACCCGCTCTAAGTTTCAAAATGTTATCTCTTATGTACCATATGCTGAGCTTGGTCTCATATTCTGAAACTGGCTTCTATTCATCATTATTTTAGTCAAGTATTCAACCAACATTTCCTCCCTTACAGTGTAGCAAGTTCTCCCTCTTCTTATGTCACCTCTAGACTTCCTACTGCCTATTTGTATCTTCAATATAATAGATGACTGGTCTTGTGATATATTTGTTTTCAGGATTTTTCTGCTCCAAACATGCTTGAGGTTTATCAGAGTGTCTAGACATCAGTGCTGGAATTCTTTGCTTGCTCATGTTTGGATATTCCAAAGAACCTCAAGTTTTTTATTTCTGTTGCTATCTGCAAGTTGAATGCTCTTTACAATCTCTTTAGTGAGACTGTCACTGTCTGCTCTTGTGCCTTTCACAAACCTTAGAAAAAAAGCATCCTAGCCTACTTATCCTTACCGCAAAGAGTGACTTTGGTGAACACTCTTTAAATCCATGCTATATACTGCAATAGATCCTACCTCATTGTCCTCAATGGGGCTTCTAATCCATTGTCTTCACTGAGTACAAAACACTGTTGACAGACTACGATTTGCCACGGGAAAGGAGTCGTACAATGAAGGCGACACTTAACTAAAATTCAAAATGAGTAGTCTAAACCCAGAACTCACTTCATGGGCATATGTAAAATTGATGATTCAAACATGGTTAAAGAATGGACAAAAATAGTTTCCTTAAAATGAACTACAGACATAATCAAAAAGGGGAGCTGAATGAAATTCAGGAAATTCTCTTTTTAATCCGCAGATAATGAAAACTTTACGACTTACCTCCGTTAAAATCTTTACAACTTGTTGCTTATGAATTTAACTACCTAGATTAGCATATGGTAGCATATGTGATAAGCATTAAATTGACAGTGTTCATTCAACTAGCATTTTAGAAAACTAGATGTGAATTATATTAAACAAAATTGGTGTACAGAAACAAAGGTTTTACTTTACTCAAACAAAGAATAAACAAGTGCAGATCAGCATAACTTATGTTTTTTTTTTTGGCTGAACTATTTAGGTGAATTCACATGTGTATGTTCATGTTTTCACCTAATGACTGATTGACTAAGATGCTACAAAATTGAACAGCTAGGGGTAGTTCACTTGAATGGCAGACGTACTGTCCCATTACATCTATAGCAGTAATTGAAGTCATCTCTCCAAAAAAAAAAAAAAAAAAAAAAACTTAAGGTGGGCCACCGATAATGTAAGTAAGAAATAACTTGGAGAGGCCTTTAATTAATAAGATTAAGAAACTAATTTTGGACCACTGAGTTGAAACAGATATTGTTAAGTATTATGGGTAAGTTTATTATATGTGTAATACAATGGTATTTTGTGTTTAAGGCTCCAACTGTTCTTCAACAATTTGAGATGAAAAGAATGTTTGTAACTTACAGAACCTTATTTTATGTTTGGTCCTTGTAGGAAGTTGGCTCTGTATGTGCTATTTCAAAGTAAGGAATAGCATGCACAGAGTCCAAGGGTTCCCCTTAGAGGTAAAATAGTGGTAAAAATAGATAATACTAATGCTCTATTTTGTGGTAGTGTGGTCGAGCAGTAGGCTTATCCAAGGAGTAGTGTTAAGCATTTGTTGTACATACACATAGACAATAAATGAGGTACACACACTCAGAGACAAATCCAGCCAATAGGTTTTTATATAGAAAAATATCTTTTCTTAGTTTATTTTAAGAACCACAGGTTCAAATTCCACATGTAATATCTCATTCGAAAGGTATTGCAGGTAAGTACTTTAGGAACTTCAAATCATCAAAATTGCATGTATACTTTTCAAGTTATTCACAAATAGCTGTTTTAAAAGTGGATACTTAGTGCAATTTTCACAGTTCCTGGGGGAGGTAAGTTTTTGTTAGTTTTACCAGGTAAGTAAGACACTTACAGGGCTTAGTTCTTGGTCCAAGGTAGCCCACCGTTGGGGGTTCAGAGCAACCCCAAAGTCACCACACCAGCAGCTCAGGGCCGGTCAGGTGCAGAGTTCAAAGTGGTGCCCAAAACACATAGGCTAGAATGGAGAGAAGGGGGTGCCCCGGTTCCGGTCTGCTTGCAGGTAAGTACCCGCGTCTTCGGAGGGCAGACCAGGGGGGTTTTGTAGGGCACCGGGGGGGGACACAAGCCCACACAGAAATTTCACCCTCAGCGGCGCGGGGGCGGCCGGGTGCAGTGTAGAAACGAGCGTCGGGTTCGCAATGTTAGTCTATGAGAGATCTCGGGATCTCTTCAGCGCTGCAGGCAGGCAAGGGGGGGGTTCCTCGGGGAAACCTCCACTTGGTCAAGGGAGAGGGACTCCTGGGGGTCACTCCTCCAGTGAAAGTCCGGTCCTTCAGGTCCTGGGGGCTGCGGGTGCAGGGTCTCTCCCAGGCGTCGGGACTTTGGATTCAAAGAGTCGCGGTCAGGGGAAGCCTCGGGATTCCCTCTGCAGGCGGCGCTGTGGGGGCTCAGGGGGGACAGGTTTTGGTACTCACAGTATCAGAGTAGTCCTGGGGTCCCTCCTGAGGTGTTGGATCTCCACCAGCCGAGTCGGGGTCGCCGGGTGCAGTGTTGCAAGTCTCACGCTTCTTGCGGGGAGCTTGCAGGGTTCTTTAACGCTGCTGGAAACAAAGTTGCAGCTTTTCTTGGAGCAGGTCCGCTGTCCTCGGGAGTTTCTTGTCTTTTCGAAGCAGGGGCAGTCCTCAGAGGATGTCGAGGTCGCTGGTCCCTTTGGAAGGCGTCGCTGGAGCAGGATCTTTGGAAGGCAGGAGACAGGCCGGTGAGTTTCTGGAGCCAAGGCAGTTGTCGTCTTCTGGTCTTCCTCTGCAGGGGTTTTCAGCTAGGCAGTCCTTCTTCTTGTAGTTGCAGGAATCTAATTTTCTAGGGTTCAGGGTAGCCCTTAAATACTAAATTTAAGGGCGTGTTTAGGTCTGGGGGGTTAGTAGCCAATGGCTACTAGCCCTGAGGGTGGGTACACCCTCTTTGTGCCTCCTCCCAAGGGGAGGGGGTCACAATCCTAACCCTATTGGGGGAATCCTCCATCTGCAAGATGGAGGATTTCTAAAAGTTAGAGTCACTTCAGCTCAGGACACCTTGGGGGCTGTCCTGACTGGCCAGTGACTCCTCCTTGTTTTTCTCATTATTTTCTCCGGCCTTGCCGCCAAAAGTGGGGCCTGGCCGGAGGGGGCGGGCAACTCCACTAGCTGGAGTGTCCTGCTGGGTTGGCACAAAGGAGGTGAGCCTTTGAGGCTCACCGCCAGGTGTGACAATTCCTGCCTGGGGGAGGTGTTAGCATCTCCACCCAGTGCAGGCTTTGTTACTGGCCTCAGAGTGACAAAGGCACTCTCCCCATGGGGCCAGCAACATGTCTCGGTTTGTGGCAGGCTGTTAAAACTAGTCAGCCTACACAGATAGTCGGTTAAGTTTCAGGGGGCACCTCTAAGGTGCCCTCTGTGGTGTATTTTACAATAAAATGTACACTGGCATCAGTGTGCATTTATTGTGCTGAGAAGTTTGATACCAAACTTCCCAGTTTTCAGTGTAGCCATTATGGTGCTGTGGAGTTCGTGTTTGACAGACTCCCAGACCATATACTCTTATGGCTACCCTGCACTTACAATGTCTAAGGTTTTGTTTAGACACTGTAGGGGTACCATGCTCATGCACTGGTACCCTCACCTATGGTATAGTGCACCCTGCCTTAGGGCTGTAAGGCCTGCTAGAGGGGTGTCTTACCTATACTGCATAGGCAGTGAGAGGCTGGCATGGCACCCTGAGGGGAGTGCCATGTCGACTTACTTGTTTTGTCCTCCCTAGCACACACAAGCTGGCAAGCAGTGTGTCTGTGCTGAGTGAGAGGTCTCCAGGGTGGCATAAGACATGCTGCAGCCCTTAGAGACCTTCCTTGGCATCAGGGCCTTTGGTACTAGAAGTACCAGTTACAAGGGACTTATCTGGATGCCAGGGTCTGCCAATTGTGGATACAAAAGTACAGGTTAGGGAAAGAACACTGGTGCTGGGGCCTGGTTAGCAGGCCTCAGCACACTTTCAATTGTAAACATAGCATCAGCAAAGGCAAAAAGTCAGGGGGCAACCATGCCAAGGAGGCATTTCCTTACACAACCCCCCCCCAAACGAAAGAGGATGAGACTAACCTTTCCCAAGAGAGTCTTCATTTTCTAAGTGGAAGAACCTGGAAAGGCCATCTGCATTGGCATGGGCAGTCCCAGGTCTGTGTTCCACTATAAAGTCCATTCCCTGTAGGGAGATGGACCACCTCAACAGTTTAGGATTTTCACCTTTCATTTGCATCAGCCATTTGAGAGGTCTGTGGTCAGTTTGAACTAGGAAGTGAGTCCCAAAGAGGTATGGTCTCAGCTTCTTCAGGGACCAAACCACAGCAAAGGCCTCCCTCTCAATGGCACTCCAACGCTGCTCCCTGGGGAGTAACCTCCTGCTAATGAAAGCAACAGGCTGGTCAAGGCCATCATCATTTGTTTGGGACAAAACTGCCCCTATCCCATGTTCAGAGGCATCAGTCTGCACAATGAACTGCTTAGAATAATCTGGAGCTTTTAGAACTGGTGCTGAGCACATTGCTTGTTTCAGGGTGTCAAAGGCCTGTTGGCATTCCACAGTCCAGTTCACTTTCTTGGGCATTTTCTTGGAGGTGAGTTCAGTGAGGGCTGTCACGATGGATCCATATCCCTTCACAAACCTCCTGTAATACCCAGTCAAGCCAAGGAATGCCCTGACTTGAGTCTGGGTTTTTGGAGCTACCCAGTCCAGAATAGTCTGGATCTTGGGTTGGAGTGGCTGAACTTGGCCTCCACCTACAAGGTGTCCCAAGTAAACCACAGTTCCCTGCCCTATCTGGCATTTGGATGCCTTGATAGAGAGGCCTGCAGATTGCAGAGCCTTCAAAACCTTCCTCAGGTGGACCAGGTGATCCTGCCAGGTGGAGCTAAAGACAGCAATATCATCAAGATAAGCTGTGCTAAAGGACTCCAAGCCAGCAAGGACTTGATTCACCAACCTTTGGAAGGTGGCAGGGGCATTCTTTAAACCAAAGGGCATAACAGTAAACTGATAATGCCCATCAGGTGTGGAGAATGCTGTTTTCTCTTTTGCTCCAGGTGCCATTTTTATTTGCCAGTACCCTGCTGTCAAGTCAAAGGTACTTAGGAATTTGGCAGCACCTAATTTATCAATGAGCTCATCAGCTCTTGGAATTGGATGGGCATCTGTCTTGGTGACAGAATTGAGCCCTCTGTAGTCCACACAAAACCTCATCTCTTTCTTTCCATCTTTGGTGTGAGGTTTGGGGACTAAGACCACTGGGCTAGCCCAGGGGCTGTCAGAGCGCTCAATTACTCCCAATTCCAGCATCTTGTGGACTTCCACCTTGATGCTTTCTTTGACATGGTCAGATTGTCTAAAGATTTTGTTCTTGACAGGCATGCTGTCTCCTGTGTCCACATCATGGGTACACAGGTGTGTCTGACCAGGGGTCAAGGAGAAGAGTTCAGGAAACTGTTGTAGGACTCTCCTACAATCAGCTTGCTGTTGGCCAGAGAGGGTGTCTGAGTAGATCACTCCATCTACTGTGCCATCTTTTGGGTCTGATGACAGAAGATCAGGGAGAGGTTCACTCTCTGCCTCCTGATCCTCATCTGTTACCATCAACAGATTCACATCAGCCCTGTCATGGAAGAGCTTAAGGCGGTTCACATGGATCACCCTCTTGGGGCTCCTGCTTGTGCCCAGGTCCACCAGGTAGGTGACCTGACTCTTCCTTTCTAGTACTGGGTAAGGGCCACTCCATTTGTCCTGGAGTGCCCTGGGAGCCACAGGCTCCAGAACCCAGACTTTCTGCCCTGGTTGGAACTCAACCAGTGCAGCCTTTTGGTCATACCAAAACTTCTGGAGCTGTTGGCTGGCCTCAAGGTTTTTGGTTGCCTTTTCCATGTACTCTGCCATTCTAGAGCGAAGGCCAAGTACATAGTCCACTATGTCCTGTTTAGGCTCATGGAGAGGTCTCTCCCAGCCTTCTTTAACAAGGGCAAGTGGTCCCCTTACAGGATGACCAAACAGAAGTTCAAAGGGTGAGAATCCTACTCCCTTCTGTGGCACCTCTCTGTAAGCGAAAAGCAGACATGGCAAGAGGACATCCCATCTCCTTTTGAGTTTTTCTGGGAGCCCCATGATCATGCCTTTTAATGTCTTGTTGAATCTCTCAACCAAGCCATTAGTTTGTGGATGGTATGGTGTAGTGAATTTATAAGTCACTCCACACTCATTCCACATATGTTTCAGGTATGCTGACATGAAGTTGGTACCTCTGTCAGACACCACCTCCTTAGGGAAACCCACTCTGGTAAAGATACCAATGAGGGCCTTGGCTACTGCAGGGGCAGTAGTCGACCTAAGGGGAATAGCTTCAGGATACCTGGTAGCATGATCCACTACTACCAGGATATACATATTTCCTGAGGCTGTGGGAGGTTCTAGTGGACCAACTATGTCCACACCCACTCTTTCAAAGGGAACCCCCACCACTGGAAGTGGAATGAGGGGGGCCTTTGGATGCCCACCTGTCTTACCACTGGCTTGACAGGTGGGGCAGGAGAGGCAAAACTCCTTAACCATGTTGGACATATTGGGCCAGTAGAAGTGGTTGACTAACCTCTCCCACGTCTTGGTTTGTCCCAAATGTCCAGCAAGGGGAATGTCATGGGCCAATGTTAGGATGAACTCTCTGAACAGCTGAGGCACTACCACTCTCCTAGTGGCACCAGGTTTGGGGTCTCTGGCCTCAGTGTACAGGAGTCCATCTTCCCAATAGACCCTATGCGTTCCATTTTTCTTGCCTTTGGACTCTTCAGCAGCTTGCTGCCTAAGGCCTTCAAGAGAGGGACAGGTTTCTTGTCCCTTACACAGCTCCTCCCTTGAGGGTCCCCCTGGGCCCAAGAGCTCAACCTGGTAAGGTTCAAGCTCCAAAGGCTCAGTCCCCTCAGAGGGCAGAACTTCTTCCTGAGAAGAGAGGTTCCCTTTCTTTTGCTGTGTTGCAGTTGGTTTCCCAACTGACTTTCCTTTCCTCTTGGTAGGCTGGGCCATTCTTCCAGACTCCAGCTCTACTTGTTCACCCTGTGCCTTGCACTGTGCTCTTGTTTTCACACACACCAGTTCAGGGATACCCAGCATTGCTGCATGGGTTTTTAGTTCTACCTCAGCCCATGCTGAGGACTCCAGGTCATTTCCAAGCAGACAGTCCACTGGGATATTTGAGGAGACCACCACCTGTTTCAGGCCATTGACCCCTCCCCATTCTAAAGTAACCATTGCCATGGGATGTACTTTTCTCTGATTGTCAGCGTTGGTGACTGTGTAAGTTTTTCCAGTCAGGTATTGGCCAGGGGAAACCAGTTTCTCTGTCACCATGGTGACACTGGCACCTGTATCCCTCAGGCCCTCTATTCTAGTCCCATTAATTAAGAGTTGCTGTCTGTATTTTTGCATGTTAGGCGGCCAGACAGCTAGTGTGGCTAAATCCACCCCACCCTCAGAAACTAGAGTAGCTTCAGTGTGGACCCTGATTTGCTCTGGGCACACTGTTGATCCCACTTGGAGACTAGCCATACCAGTGTTA
Source organism: Pleurodeles waltl (assembly GCF_031143425.1). NCBI lineage: Eukaryota > Metazoa > Chordata > Amphibia > Caudata > Salamandridae > Pleurodeles > Pleurodeles waltl. The sequence continues at coordinate 863,918,391 of NC_090446.1, read as the reverse complement.
CCTGGATGGGAGTTTGGAGTGGAACCTTTCTTGGGACAGGCCTTGTCTCCAGTTTGGTGTCCATGCTGCTTACAGCTATGACACCAGGCCTTTTTGGGATCAAAGTTTTTACCCTTGTACCCATTGTTTTGTGAAGAGGCTCTGGGCCCACCCTCCTGTGCAGGTTTTTGGGGGCCTGTAGAAGACTCTTTACTATTTTTAGTTTTGGTTGTCTCATCACCCTTCCCCTGGGGAGTCTTTGTGACCCCTTTCTTTTGGTCACCCCCTGTTGAAGTCTTGGACACCCTTGTCTTGACCCAATGGTCCGCCTTCTTTCCCAATTCTTGGGGAGAAATTGGTCCTAGGTCTACCAGATGCTGATGCAGTTTATCATTGAAACAATTACTTAACAGGTGTTCTTTCACAAATAAATTGTACAGCCCATCATAATTACTTACACCACTGCCTTGAATCCAACCATCTAGTGTTTTCACTGAGTAGTCAACAAAGTCAACCCAGGTCTGGCTCGAGGATTTTTGAGCCCCCCTGAACCTAATCCTGTACTCCTCAGTGGAGAATCCAAAGCCCTCAATCAGGGTACCCTTCATGAGGTCATAGGATTCTGCATCTTTTCCAGAGAGTGTGAGGAGTCTATCCCTACACTTTCCTGTGAACATTTCCCAAAGGAGAGCACCCCAGTGAGATCTGTTCACTTTTCTGGTTACACAAGCCCTCTCAAAAGCTGTGAACCATTTGGTGATGTCATCACCATCTTCATATTTAGTTACAATCCCTTTAGGGATTTTCAACATGTCAGGAGAATCTCTGACCCTATTTATGTTGCTGCCACCATTGATGGGTCCTAGGCCCATCTCTTGTCTTTCCCTCTCTATGGCTAGGATCTGTCTTTCCAAAGCCAGTCTTTTGGCCATCCTGGCTAACTGGATGTCCTCTTCACTGGGGCTATCCTCAGTGATTTCAGAGGTGTTGGTCTCTCCTGTGAGGGAACCAGCATCTCTGACTATTATTTTAGGAGTCAGGGTTTGAGGGACCCTGTTCTCCCTAGATAGGACTGGTAGGGGGGAATTTTCCTCCAAGTCACTATCCTCTTCCTCTGAGTTGCCACCCTCAGAGGGGTTGGCCTTTTCAAACTCTGCAAAAAGCTCCTGGAGCTGTATTTTGGTAGGTTTGGGGCCCATTGTTATTTTCTTTATTTTACAGAGTGACCTTAGCTCCCTCATCTTAAGATGGAGGTAAGGTGTGGTGTCGAGTTCCACCACAGTCACATCTGTGCTAGACATTTTGCTTCTAAAAGTTGGAATACTTTTTAAGAATCTACAACTGGTTCTAGAATCTAATTCAAACTTTTACAAACTTTTAAACTCTAAAAGAAATGCTAAACAGGATCTAACACAAGGCCCTAGCAGGTCTTTTAAGAATTTAGAAAACTTTTCAAATTGCAAAAATCAATTTCTAATGACAATTTTGGAATTTGTCGTGTGATCAGGTATTGGCTGAGTAGTCCAGCAAATGCAAAGTCTTGTACCCCACCGCTGATCCACCAATGTAGGAAGTTGGCTCTGTATGTGCTATTTCAAAGTAAGGAATAGCATGCACAGAGTCCAAGGGTTCCCCTTAGAGGTAAAATAGTGGTAAAAATAGATAATACTAATGCTCTATTTTGTGGTAGTGTGGTCGAGCAGTAGGCTTATCCAAGGAGTAGTGTTAAGCATTTGTTGTACATACACATAGACAATAAATGAGGTACACACACTCAGAGACAAATCCAGCCAATAGGTTTTTATATAGAAAAATATCTTTTCTTAGTTTATTTTAAGAACCACAGGTTCAAATTCTACATGTAATATCTCATTCGAAAGGTATTGCAGGTAAGTACTTTAGGAACTTCAAATCATCAAAATTGCATGTATACTTTTCAAGTTATTCACAAATAGCTGTTTTAAAAGTGGATACTTAGTGCAATTTTCACAGTTCCTGGGGGAGGTAAGTTTTTGTTAGTTTTACCAGGTAAGTAAGACACTTACAGGGCTTAGTTCTTGGTCCAAGGTAGCCCACCGTTGGGGGTTCAGAGCAACCCCAAAGTCACCACACCAGCAGCTCAGGGCCGGTCAGGTGCAGAGTTCAAAGTGGTGCCCAAAACACATAGGCTAGAATGGAGAGAAGGGGGTGCCCCGGTTCCGGTCTGCTTGCAGGTAAGTACCCGCGTCTTCGGAGGGCAGACCAGGGGGGTTTTGTAGGGCACCGGGGGGGACACAAGCCCACACAGAAATTTCACCCTCAGCGGCGCGGGGGCGGCCGGGTGCAGTGTAGAAACGAGCGTCGGGTTCGCAATGTTAGTCTATGAGAGATCTCGGGATCTCTTCAGCGCTGCAGGCAGGCAAGGGGGGGGTTCCTCGGGGAAACCTCCACTTGGTCAAGGGAGAGGGACTCCTGGGGGTCACTCCTCCAGTGAAAGTCCGGTCCTTCAGGTCCTGGGGGCTGCGGGTGCAGGGTCTCTCCCAGGCGTCGGGACTTTGGATTCAAAGAGTCGCGGTCAGGGGAAGCCTCGGGATTCCCTCTGCAGGCGGCGCTGTGGGGGCTCAGGGGGGACAGGTTTTGGTACTCACAGTATCAGAGTAGTCCTGGGGTCCCTCCTGAGGTGTTGGATCTCCACCAGCCGAGTCGGGGTCGCCGGGTGCAGTGTTGCAAGTCTCACGCTTCTTGCGGGGAGCTTGCAGGGTTCTTTAACGCTGCTGGAAACAAAGTTGCAGCTTTTCTTGGAGCAGGTCCGCTGTCCTCGGGAGTTTCTTGTCTTTTCGAAGCAGGGGCAGTCCTCAGAGGATGTCGAGGTCGCTGGTCCCTTTGGAAGGCGTCGCTGGAGCAGGATCTTTGGAAGGCAGGAGACAGGCCGGTGAGTTTCTGGAGCCAAGGCAGTTGTCGTCTTCTGGTCTTCCTCTGCAGGGGTTTTCAGCTAGGCAGTCCTTCTTCTTGTAGTTGCAGGAATCTAATTTTCTAGGGTTCAGGGTAGCCCTTAAATACTAAATTTAAGGGCGTGTTTAGGTCTGGGGGGTTAGTAGCCAATGGCTACTAGCCCTGAGGGTGGGTACACCCTCTTTGTGCCTCCTCCCAAGGGGAGGGGGTCACAATCCTAACCCTATTGGGGGAATCCTCCATCTGCAAGATGGAGGATTTCTAAAAGTTAGAGTCACTTCAGCTCAGGACACCTTAGGGGCTGTCCTGACTGGCCAGTGACTCCTCCTTGTTTTTCTCATTATTTTCTCCGGCCTTGCCGCCAAAAGTGGGGCCTGGCCGGAGGGGGCGGGCAACTCCACTAGCTGGAGTGTCCTGCTGGGTTGGCACAAAGGAGGTGAGCCTTTGAGGCTCACCGCCAGGTGTGACAATTCCTGCCTGGGGGAGGTGTTAGCATCTCCACCCAGTGCAGGCTTTGTTACTGGCCTCAGAGTGACAAAGGCACTCTCCCCATGGGGCCAGCAACATGTCTCGGTTTGTGGCAGGCTGTTAAAACTAGTCAGCCTACACAGATAGTCGGTTAAGTTTCAGGGGGCACCTCTAAGGTGCCCTCTGTGGTGTATTTTACAATAAAATGTACACTGGCATCAGTGTGCATTTATTGTGCTGAGAAGTTTGATACCAAACTTCCCAGTTTTCAGTGTAGCCATTATGGTGCTGTGGAGTTCGTGTTTGACAGACTCCCAGACCATATACTCTTATGGCTACCCTGCACTTACAATGTCTAAGGTTTTGTTTAGACACTGTAGGGGTACCATGCTCATGCACTGGTACCCTCACCTATGGTATAGTGCACCCTGCCTTAGGGCTGTAAGGCCTGCTAGAGGGGTGTCTTACCTATACTGCATAGGCAGTGAGAGGCTGGCATGGCACCCTGAGGGGAGTGCCATGTCGACTTACTCGTTTTGTCCTCACTAGCACACACAAGCTGGCAAGCAGTGTGTCTGTGCTGAGTGAGAGGTCTCCAGGGTGGCATAAGACATGCTGCAGCCCTTAGAGACCTTCCTTGGCATCAGGGCCCTTGGTACTAGAAGTACCAGTTACAAGGGACTTATCTGGATGCCAGGGTCTGCCAATTGTGGATACAAAAGTACAGGTTAGGGAAAGAACACTGGTGCTGGGGCCTGGTTAGCAGGCCTCAGCACACTTTCAATTGTAAACATAGCATCAGCAAAGGCAAAAAGTCAGGGGGCAACCATGCCAAGGAGGCATTTCCTTACAGTCCTGAAGAAGGTGGAGCGAACCTGTAGATCCACTGAAATGGTACATCATCAGTTTAATTACTGTTTTCTGACAGTAGAATATACTGGATGAGAAGTTAATGAATTGGGCAGCAATGAAAGTATCAGAAAAACATAATTTACTTTAGTGCAATAATGTACGCTTCTGTTAAGATTGTGATATTTTTAAAAGTCTTTGTGGATGTTTTAATATTAACTATGAGCATTGTTTTATTTTATATAATAAACGTGGTTAGTGGATATTTGTAACACAAAGCTTTTCTAAAAATATATGGTCCAATATTATTCTAAAGGGGAGTTTGAATGTTGTGTGGTTTGCCAAAGGAAAAACCAACTACTTCATCCCAGTGGCAACCACCCTGCACTGCTTGTCAGTTGCTATATTAATGCAGTCCAGTCTCTCTGCAACCAACTACCATAAAAGACCTTCCAAACCACTCAGATTCCAGGAACAGATGGCATTCCAAAGAGGCCTTTTAAATTGAGAGTTTTATATTTTAGGACTTCCAATAATAACATTTGTTAACTGCATCAAGAAACCACTTTAGTGGCACACATTATGCCTCATAAAGAAAACCTATGCAACATAACACATTTCTTGATGCTTAGCAGACTTTCTTACTATCATTGTCTACAGTGGTGTACATGGATGTAAGCTCCACAATTGGATTTTGAGAGTGGTGATGGTGACATTTGATCTGTTATTCCAAACCATATCTGTGTTTTTCACAATTAAAGGGAGTAAACTTTTTTTCACTCATGTTAAGGGACACCTTGTCTGACTTCCCTAATCTGAATTTTAGCCTCTCTGCCTTCAGGAAGATAGAACAGACAGTACTGGAGTATGATGTGGTAATGCCTTATTCTGACTATTGTGCCCCTTCAATTATGATCACTGTTACAAGTGGGATCTTATCTATAGTCCATGGAAACAAATTATTTAGAAATGGAATCCCATTTCAACCCACCAACCTGTAACAAAAGGTCATGGTATAAACTGATGCCAGGAGGACTTTTAGAAAAATATTACCCTATCACAAGTTACCAAGGCATACCTTCTGAAGATTAAAATATCAGAATGATAATATATTCACTGAAAAAAACAACGTAGAAATTCACTGTTGCAGTGATTTTATCAATGAGGTCATAGAAGATGTCATGCATGATATAATATCTAGGGTAATTAGCAGTGCATGGTGAAGGCCCAAGATATAATTACCTTAGCCGAAACCCACCACCTATTGTTTAGGGTCAACGACAACAAGTTTTCATGTTCATCCTGTACTTGGGACAAGTAAGCCTAACCACATGCAGCACAAACCCCTTGGCTGCTAGTTTACAGGCAAGGGAACCGTCTGTAGTTGAGGTAATACTTGTGTCCCTATATAAATGCTGTTCGAACTTGTATTTATGGTTCATTAATGCAAAGCCTTTACTATTAAGATGAGCGCTCTAAATAAATGTTGTAAGCTCACAATGCAATACTGACAGTGACTCCAGTAAAACAAACGTGTAAACCCAGGTTTGAAAAATTTAATATGAAGCTACATATAATGCTCCCAGAATGCTCCCTGATTAGATGCAAATTTTTGCAGAAACTTGCAATCTACATTGATGATTTTTTGCTTTCGAAATAAAGTGCTAAAAAAAAAGAAAAAGTAAGTTGGGGAAAAAAATGTTTTGCTAAATTACTGTGAAAGTTTAGGTACTATTTCTTTGAAGCATCATTTAGTAAAATGTGTTGATGCATTCTAGCATTTCCAAAAGATCTTCATAATGGAAAATCAGTGTAACCAGTTTCAACAAGATTATGGAAAAAATAAAAAAAAAGGAGAAAAAACTAAAACTGGCAAATCCAACTGATCTGACTTTGGTGGTCAGTATTTTGTTTTTGTCAAAGCGTGTCTTGTTTTGACATGGCTTTTGTAAAACTTCATTGCTGTGGATGCTGCTTTGCCCTCATCATTTTAACAAACATTGGCTAAAAGCAAAATAAAAATAAAAAAATGATCTTAAAAAAAGCACACTATAGGAAAGCACCCTCTTTCTTGGCATGGTTACCCCCATTTTCTGCCTGTTGTCAGTGTGTTTTACTGTGTTCACTGGGATCCTGCTAATTAGGACCCCAGTGATTACGCTCTCTCCCTTCTAATTGGGAACTTGTACCATTTTCACCCCACATTTGGCATACTGGTGCCCCCATGTAAGTCCCTAGTATATGGTACCCAGGGCATTGGGGTACAAGGGGATCCCCCATGGGCTGCAATATGTATTATGCCACCCATGGAGAGCCCAGGCAAAGTGTTCTGCAGGCCTGCCACAGCAGCCTGCGTGAAAGGGTGCATGCACCCTTTTTCACCGTAGGTCACTGAACCAGGTCACTATAATTCATCCCTATGGCAGGCCCTCCAAGCCCAGAGGGCAGGGTGAAAGTGCCTGTGTGTGAGAGCACCCCTGCACTAACAGAGGTGCCCCCACAAACTCCAGTGCCATTTTCATGGACTTCTTAAGTGCAGGGACGCCGTTTTATGCCTGTACTGGACAGAAGTCACTACCTATGTCTATCTACATAATAGTAACTCTGAACCTAGACATGTTTGGTATCAAACATGTCGGAATCATGCCCCAATACCGTTGCCAGTATTGGAAATATGATTCCACGCACTCTGGGGCTCCTTAGGGGACCCCCAGCATTGCTCCTACCAGTCTTCCAGGGTCCGGGCAGCCCAAGCTGCTGCTCCCATCAGACAGGGTCCTGACCACCTGCTGCTTGAACAGCTCAAGCCCAGGAAGGTAGAACACACGATTTCCTTTGGGGGAGGGGGGGTAACACACTCTCCCTTTGGAAATGGGTGTTACATGGCTTGGGAGGGGTAGACTCCCCAGGCCACTGGCATGCTTTAAAGGGGAGATACGGTGCCATCCGTGCATAAACCAGTCTACACCGGTTCAGGAACCTCCAAGTCCCTGCTCTGGGCGAAACTGGACAATGGGAAGGGGGAGTGACCACTCCCCTGTCTGTCACCACCTCAGGAATGGTGCTCAAAGCTCTTCCAGAGGGTCCCTGGGTTCTGCCGGCTTGAATCCCAGGTTGGCAGGGACCTCTGGGAGCATCAGAGTGGCCAGGTCAGGCAGGTGACATCAGAGCCCCCTCCTGATAGGTGCTCACATGGCTAGGTGATCAATCCCCCCTTCAGGGCTATTTAGGGTCTCTCTTGGGTGGGTCCTCAGATTTGCTTTGAAGATTCCAGCAGGACTCCTCTGCAACCTTACTTCGACTTCTAGACATTGGAACCGCGACTGGATCCTCTAGGAACCGACAATCTGCATCCTCGAAGAAGACTCTTTTTGCAACATTGTTTTCACGGATACTTCCAGCTTCTGCACCATTTCCCCGGCTGTGCATCCTCTGTGGGCGGCAAGCCTTCAGTCTGCACAAGAAGGAAGAAGGAATCTCCCTTGGAGTGGAGTCACTCCCCTGCATCCGCAGACACCCACTGCAACGACGACCGGCTGCGTGGATCTCCTCTCATCCTGAGCTGTGTGGATCCTGCATCACAGGTGGTGGTCCAAAGTAGTCCTCTTGATTCCTCTCTGCCGGCTGTCCAACTCTGGTGAAGGTAAGCCCTTGCCTTCCCATACAGGACAGTACCCCATGCAGTGCGTCGCTTGCAGTTGCCAAGGCTGGTTTGCATCTCCTTCCAGGGATCTTCAGGCTGCATGTAGCCCCAGCACCTCTTCCTGCGACGCACAGCCCTCTGCGTGGTTCTCCTGCTGTGTGGAACCCTTCTTCAGTTGTGCTGCGTGGGCTCTTCTGTGACTCCTGTGTCCTCATCCTGCGGGACTGCTGTGGGTGTCGCCTCTGCTCCCGTGGACTCTCTGGGTCGCTGAGAGTCCGCTGTTACTCCCCCCCCCTCCTGGGTTGAGGCTTCTGGGCCTGGTTGGTCCCCAGCAGCTCCACTTTTCTCGAACCCTGACATTTGTCTTTGCCAAAGCTTGTTGGTGGGATTCCTGCACCAACCACTGACTGCAGTTCTTCTTGCGGCATGGGGCGTCGCCTTCATCCCTCAAGAACTCTTCAAGTGGCTGCAATGCTGACCCTCTTCACATCACTGTCAACCAACTCCTACATCCACAGCTGGGAGGGTAGTAGCTCCTACACCTCCTGGTCTCTTCAGTAACTTCTGGACTTGGTCCCCTTGTTCCAAAGGTCTTCCTCTTCAGGAATCCACTGCTGGTTTCTTGCAGTCTTGTCTGGGTGTTGTATTTTCTTCATTTTATTCCTTTTGGGTGGTTTGGGGAAAAAGTAGTAACTTTCTTCCTAGTCGTGGAGGGCACTGTGGTACTTATGTTTGGGGTTTTCTAGTACCCCCAGCTTCCCTCTACACATTCTACTTAGCTAGGTGGGGGTCCTGTGTTTGCATTCCATTTTGTTAGTATATGGTTTAAGCTCCCCCTAGGGTCACTTTTGTCTAACTGCATTTGCAGTGTTTTCTATCACTTTCTATGCCTACTGCTGATAGCTAGTGTATGTATGTGTGTGTATATATATATATATGTTGTTTTACTTACCTCCTATTGGAGGGTTGTCACAAGTACTTTTTGGTAAAGTACCTTTATTTTTGTAACACTGAGTGTTTTCTTTCATGTGTGTGAGTGCTGTGTGACTACAGTGGTATTGCATGAGCTTTGTCTCCTAGAAAAGCTTTGGCTGCTCATCCACAAGTACCTTTAGAGAGCCTGGGTTCTAGACATTGCCTACACTACACTAATAGGGGATACCTGGACCTGGTTTATGGTGTAAGTGCCTTAGGTATCCACCACACACCAGGCCAGCTTTCCTACACACACTTTGCCACAGTAGTTCCTGACACCGATGAAAACTGCTTTGTGTGCCCAATATGCTCCTTGTGGAAGAGCAGAAAGCTATTACTAACAGTAAAGCCAGCCGATACATGGCTAGAAAGAGAAAAATCATTTTACCCCTTTCAGTGCAAGTGTCGGCCAGTGGCCGACACACGCACCCCCCCCCCCCCCGGTGCGGGCCGCGATCACTGGCGCAGTTTCTACAGGAGTAGAACCTGAGAAAAACCGGCTTGGCAAAATAAAAGAAAGTTATCTTTAAAACAAATATAACTTTGCCATTTTGTTTGTCCTGCTGGGCACATTTTTGCCAGTCACAAGCCCCAGGCTGTAAAGAAGAGTGCTAAGCAAACCAGCAAATGGTAAGCGGCAGACGGACTCCGAGCCTTTTACTGAACACAACAGAATCTTGCAAGTGAGAAGCATGTGTTAGCGCATGCACTCACAGGGTCAACTATATATAAAAATAAAATACAGAGAGGGATATTTTTAGATAGCTTTCAGGCAGCAATAAAAATGTCAAGATAACTCTTGTGATTAAGTTCCTGCTAGAGAAAGTGATCAGACGGTTGTCTAGTAGCAGTTTTGACACCATAAATAAGCGCAGAAGGTTTATTGACTCACTGCAAAGAACAGGCCTGTACTATACAGTTGTAGTCGAGTGGACTAGTAAAGCCAGCTATTACCTGCGCTTTAAAACAAATGAAATGTATGTGCGAGGGGGCTATGGAGAGATGAAGGGCATTTTTGCTGGGTGGTAGTGAGGGAATACAAGGGGTGGTCATGGGACGGGAGCGCCAAAAATGATTGTCACACTGGGCACCACCAGTGCTAAAGGCTGTGATGATGGGTATGTGGCAAGGTGAATTAATAGTGTGTCTTTTTTGTTTTTTTCAGTGTCTTGAGAGAAGAAGCAAAAGGTAAGATGATGAAATTTGCTGTTGCCCACATCACACACACACACACACCATCAATTTTGTGACCCTATCTGCCTTCTATTTAGGCTTGTGCTTTAGAGGGAAATTTTAGCCAGTAGCCGAGATGGTGTCTCGGGTGACTGGTGCTCAAGCCCTAACTTGGTTTATGGAGGACAACTCTGAGGCAGGAACAGAGACTAAGACAGCGGAAACTGAGACAGCACTGAGATACTGGAGAGTACAATGGAGCAAAATCTGGCAGTGATTTTTCAGTCGTGAGTCCCATCTGACGACACCTCTTCCAGTGATTCTGAGGGAAGACGATGAGAACAGTCATGCTGTCCTTTGCAGCGGGACAACAGCAGGTTAGCCCAACCCAGGGAGCAGGTGCGTGTGGCAGCAAAAAAAAAGCGTTTTACTGGAGACGGTGGACGTAAAGTCAATACAGCCAACTTTTTGTCAGTTGACTACGTCCATCTCTTTTTGGATGTTGACTTTCTCCAGCCAACCGTGCAGCCAACAAATTTGTGTGTAGAACAATTTCTGAGGAAGCATGGAGGCACTCTAGGGCCCTGTTCTAGGGCACGCCAGTGGACTCCCACTTTTCTTGCGGAGTTGAAGATATTTTTGGGCCTTACACTCAAAATGGAGATAGTGCAGAAACCCACATTGCAGTCCTACTGGACAACTCGCACGGTTCGGGTAACCCCCATCTTCATCTTCACACCGTACATGAGCAGAGAACGTTTTTTGCTAGTGCAGAGCATGCTGGATTTCAACGAATATTATGCTGCATTGCCCTGGGACCATCCAGACCATGACAGGTTGTTCAAAGTTTGGCCTGTCGTGGAACATTTGTCTGTCAGGTTTCCAGAGATCTATACTCCTGCAAAGAATATAGCAGTTGATGAGTCCTTGATCCTGTTCAGACAGTACACTGCGAGCAAAAAAGCATGCTATGGAATCAAGCTGTGCGTGCTGTGTGAGAGCTCTTCTGGCTATGTGTACAGCCTGAGAGAGTATACAGGGAGGGACTCCACACTAACTCTTGTAGGTTGCCCTCCCACGTTAGGGGTCACAGGGATGATTGTATGGGAGCTTGTCCAGCCACTCCTTCACAAAGGTTATAACCTTTATGTGGACAATTTCCCTACAAGAGTAGAGCAGTTCAGTAAGCTCTACAAAGCTGGCACTGTGACCTGCGGTACAGGTTGTTTTAAGCACAAATAATTCCTGCAGGATCTTATTTGCAAGAAGTTCAAGAAGTCCCAGAGTACTGCGTTGTGTTTCAATGAACTGCTCACAGTCAAGTTCTCAGATAGGAGTGATGTATACGTGCTCACTACAATTCATGACCTACCAAACCCAGACATTTCTAAAAACTAGACACCCAGGGCAGTCCAACTAGCTGTGGCGTGTGTGGATGCCACAAAGTTTTCTTATCCAGAATACCCTGCAGAGGTAAAACGTTTATTAAAAATACAATTTTTCCTTGCTTTTCCGTCATGTAAACTACGGGAATGTGCAGGGATCCACAAAATTCCTACGACCCAATGTTTCCTCACTTGTGTGCCTAGTGCCCGCATCAGGAATGTATCACCCCAGGGTCAACAGTAGCCCTCATTGAAGGACCACCATTGACCCTTGTGTGATCTATTCCTGTCACAGGCACTAGGCCCAGGCACACCAGTGGGGATATGTTTTTAATGGGACAAGTTGGGTAATGCTAGGTGGTAAGATGTCTGTGGATTCATGCATATTCCTATAGTTTACTTCCCAGAAATGCAAAGAAAAATACTGTTTTTATTAAACATTTCACCTTTGCAGGGTATGTTGGGTAAAAACACTTTGGGGAATTCACACAAGGCACACCTCCGTGGACTCCCCTAGGTGTTTTTTTTTTTTTTATTTTTATTTTTTTTTAAAGAAATATCTGGGTTTGATAGGTTTCCCTAACTGGTTCCATATCCTAGGACTAATTAGTACACTCACCTCAGTTATCATTATCACCACAGTATGTTTTGGGCATTTCCTGTCACAGGTACTAGCCCTACTCATCCAAGTGAGATACCATTTTTATAAGGTGACTTGGGGGAATGTAGAGTGGAAGGAAGTTTGTGGCACCCATCAGTTTCCAGAACTTTGCAGCACCAGAACGTAAGGAAAGAGTATTTGAGGTCTGCAAAGAATTCTCTGAGAGAACCCAGTGAGAGCCCACAAGTCACCCCATCCTGGGTGTCTAATTTGCAAAAATGTACATGTTTGGTAGGTTTCTTTAGGTGCCGGTTGAGCTTGAGCCACAGCTAGGCACTTTGCAAAAAAAAAAAAATCAGTTTTCATTGGAAAAAATGTAATGTGTCCATGCTGCGTTTTGGGGCGTTTCCTGCCGCAGGCACCAGGCCTATCCATGCAAGTGAGGTACCATTTTTATCGGGAAACTTGGGGGAACACAGAACAGAAGAACAAGTGTTATTGTCAATTGTCTTTCTCTACATTTTTGCCTTCCAAATGTAAGACAGTATGTAAGAAAGAAGTCATTTTGAGAAATGCCTTGTAATTCACATGCTAGTATGGGGACCCCCAAATTCAGACATGTGCAAATAACTACTGCTTCTAAACTCATTATCTTCTGCCCATTTTGGAAATACCTAAGTTCCCTTGATACCTATTTTTCACTCTATGTTTTACCAAATGAATTGCTGCGTATCCGGTATACAATGAAAACCCATTGAAAGGTGCAGCTCATTTATTTGCTCTGGGTACCTTGGGTTCTTGATGAACCTACAAGTCCTATATATCCCGGCAACCACAAGGGTCTAGCACACGTAACAGAATATTGCTTTAAAAAATCTGCCATAGTTGGAAAAAGTTACGGAAGAAGAAGTAGACAGAAATGGCTGTTTGTTTTTAACTCAATTTCAATATTTGTTTTATTTCAACTGTTACTTTCTGTAGGGAAATCTTGAAGGATCTACACAAATGACCCCTTGCTGAATTCAAAATGTTGTCTACTTTCCAGAAACGTTTAGCTGTCCAGGATCCACCATTGATTTCACACCCATTTTTGTCACTAACTGGAGAGAGACTGAAAGCACACAAAAAATAGTAAAAATGGGGTATGTCCCAGAAAAATGGCAAAACTGTGAAGAAAAATCTGTTTTTCTGATTCAAGTCTGCCTGCTCCTGAAAGCTGGGAAGTAGGTGATTTTAGCACCACAAACCTTTTGTTGATGTAATTTGCAGGGGCAAAAACAGATGCTTTCTTCTGCAGTAGTTTTTTCCTATTTCTTTTACAAACCCACACAATTTGTTGCTGTAATTTGGCTAATTTCTTGGTCTCCTCTAGGGGAACATGCAAACTCTGGGTACCCCCAGAATGTTGGAAAAAATTACGCAAATTTGGCATGGATAGTTTATGTGGTCAAAAAGTTATTGGGCCTAAGAACAAACTACCTCAAATAGACAAAAAGGGCTCATCACTGAGGGGTAAAAAGCCCAGCAGCTAAAGGGTTAATAAAACCAAAAGTTCTTGATTAATGCCATACCAAATTAGTCCCTCCTCCTCCCCCCCCCCCAATTCTTAAAGAAAGTCACAAAAGTATACCCATGGTATACGTCTTTGCATTTGTGCAGAATTATGACTGTCATGATTTCAGAAGACTTTACGGAGGTAGATCAGGAAATTGTACTCCTAGAAAATATTTGTGAATTGTATTTTTGCAGGAGCAAATATGCATGTGTAGATTTGCTCATGTGAGAATCTATTGAGTGTTTACAAGTTCACTTTCCATTTTTTCCCCAATCCTGGAAGAACTTCCACTTCTGCCTTTTTCCAGAGTAAATTTCCAACCTTTTTCAGTATAGGAAAAGATTAGAAAAGAGCTGGAGAAAGTTCTTAAAACATGCAAGTTAGTAGGTTTGCACAGACCCAAAAGGCATATCAACCCTGGAACTATTGTTTACTGTTTCTCAAGGCCCACAATGTAGATCTGCAGAAAGGTGGAAAAATAATGAAATTGCTTTTATTCAAGCCCTAGAATAGTATTAGCCCTGTCATATTATCAGAGCTCTTATATAATAAGATTGCTGACATAATTTGTCACCACACTCCATGGTACTGAAAGAGCGCATCTTAGCTATGCCACTACATCTAGGGGAAAAATAATGTAAAGGGATTATCATTTTCTGGTAGTCACAAGATGGTGGCCACATTTTGTGTAACTGTAATACAATTCATTTAATTCCTCACTGTGAAGCATGAGAGTGAAGGGCATCTTTTTTATGGCATATAATCAACATTTTATGATTATCTTTTCGAGACTAATGTTTTAAAAGTACTATTTTGTATACCCATCTTGTATGTTCTTATATGTAGTGGTTAGAATTTGTGTAATTTGAAAATATATTCATGTTTTATTAACTTGGCTGGAGTGGAGGCCTACACATATAATTTTATTTTTCTATTTAACATTCATTATGGAGTTGTTTTTAAGTTGAGCGTAGCAGCGTGCAACAGCTGCTTTCTGGCGTGTGTTATCTATCTGTGGGCTTTCACCACACCCAACTCACACCAATCACTTTCATTCGTTCTTGGGCATGTCTTTCAAAAAACCCTTGATCTTGTTGGTAAATGCCTTATGTTTGTCCCACCTTGAGGCTGGTTTGTTACCGCCTTACAGACTGACCCTGTTACATGGCTTATCGAATGATCACCCATATAGTTTATTGTGGATGCACTACTTTTATTTTTGTCTTTCCCCTTTGCATCGCGAGGACATGGCAGTTTCAAGCATGAACTCCATTTCCCCTTCCTGTTGCGCTCCATGGCTGCATGTCTTCTAAGTGAGTCACCCTTTCTGGCCTCAGAAAGCTCCTATTACTCCTCCTTATTTTTCACCATTTGCTACTTTCTATATGTGCCGCTACAATTTATAACAATTGCATTTTTTATTTTAAATACACATAACTATACAGGGGCTGTTATTTCAGAGGGGAGAAGTGCGAAGAGAGGGTACTGTATTTGCTCGAAATGTAGCTTGGTGGGCCGTGAAATAAAATAAAAGCATGATGATTTCTTTCTTTCTTTTTTATTTTTCAAGCAAATTTTTGTAATCTAATCACCTTTGACTGCTGGCTCCGGTTCTAACCACAGAATGGCCTCTTAAGTCGGCAGCGCAACGTTTGTTGCATTGGAATTCCTATCGCCCGACGCCCGGGACATCTTGTTTGGGGTCAAGGGCAACAAGTTTTTATGTTTACTTTGCCCTTGGGACAAGTAGGCCCAACCCTCTGCAGCACAAACCCTTTGGCTGCCTGTTTACAGAGAGTGAAACTCTCTGCAGGTGAGGTAATGTGTTTCCAAAAGATAATGCTGTTCGAACTTGTATTTATGGTTCATTATTTGAAAGCCTTCATTATTAGGGTGAGTGCTGTAAATAAATGTTTTAAGGTCACACTTCACTACTGACGTTGGTTCCAGTATAAAAAAAAACACGTGTATACACATGTTTTAAAAGTTTAGGCTATGAAGCTAAGTATAATGCTCCCAGAATACTCTCTGATTAGATGCAAATGAAGTGTCATTTAGTAAAATGTTTTGATGCATGCTAGTATTTCCCAAAAATATTTCTAATGGAAAATCAGTGTAACCATTTTCAACACGATTATGGGAAGCATGAAAATAAACAAACACTGACAAAGCCAACTGATCTGACATATTTTTATAAGTCTTTTAGTTTCATCAATGCGTGTCTTGTTTTGACATGGCTTTTGTAACACTTTATTGTTGTGGGAGCTACCAGGCCCTCAACATTGTAACAAACACTGGCAAAAAAAAACAAAAACGTTTTTGAACTCTAAAAGCACACGTTGCCACCAGTGGCATAACAAAGGCCCTGCAGCCGCCCTCCAGGGGGCCCCTTCAGCACAGCACCTGCCCTGAGTGAGTCTGGAGAGGGGGCTTCTCCATGTTCTTTGCAAAGGGGCACCCTCCAGTTTCGTTACGTCACTGATTGCCACTGTAGTTCCCGACACTGAACAAAACTACTTTGTGTGCCAATATGCTCCTTGTGGAAGAGCAGAATGCGATCACTCACAGTAAAGCCAGCCGAAAGAGAGAGAAATAGAAGTTTAATAAAAACAAAATGTCTTTGTTACCACCAGACCTAATTAGGGACCAAGACCCACATGTAGGTAGCTTTTTGCATTTCGCAAACAGCGACTTTCGCTGTTTGCGACGTGCAAAAAGCACATTGCGATGCACAAACCCAGTTTTGCGATTCGGTAACCTGGTTACCGAATCGCAAAATGGGTTTGCGACTCGCAGTTAGGAAGGGGTGTTCCCTTCCTAATTGCGACTCGCAGTGCAATGTAGGATTGTTTTGCGAACGCGGGCGCAAACCAATCGCAGTTTGCACCCATTTCAAATGGGTGCTAACACTTTCGCAAAAGGGAAGGGGTCCCCATGGGACCCCTTCCCCATTGTGAATGTCACTGCAAAAAAAAAAATCAGAGCAGGCAGTGGTCCTGCGGGCCACTGCCTGCTCTGAAAAAATGAAACGAAAACGTTTCATTTTTCGTTTTTGTAATGCATCTCGTTTTCCTTTAAGCAAAACAGGCTGCATTACAAAAAAAAATAACTGCTTTATTGAAAAGCAGTCACATACATGGTGGTCTGCTGTCTCCAGCAGGCCATCCCTGTGAGGGCCGCCATTCGCAAGGGGGTCGCAAATTGCGACCCACCTCATGATTATTCATGAGGTGGGCATTTGCGAAGCCCTTGCGAATCCAAGATGGTGTTAGGGACACCATCCTACATTCGGATTTGCAACTCGCAAATTGCGAGTCGCTCTGACTCGCAATTTGCGGGTCGCAAATCTGAACCTACCTACATGTGGCCCCAAATTCTTAAAGAAAGTCACAAAAGTGCACCCATGGTATATGTCGTACCCCTATAAAATATTTGTGAATTGTATTTTAGCATGGGTAAATACGCATGTGTAGATTTGCTCATGTGAAAATCTATTGAGCATTTGCAAGTTCATTTTCCCTCCAGCCACTTTCTTCCCAACCCTGGAAGAAGTTCTAATTCTGCCATTTTCAGGAGTAAATGTCCAAACTTTCTTATTATGGGAAAATATTAGAGAGAAGCTGGTGAAAATCTTTAAAACATGCAGGTTAGGTTTGCAGACTCAAAGGCATTCCAGCCCTGGAACTATTGCTTACTGCTTCCTCCAGCCCCAGTATGCAGATCTGCAGAAAGGTGGCAAAATAAGGAAATTGCTACAGTAGGGACTGAAACTGCAAGTATTCAAGCTGTACTGTGGTAGTAGCCCTGGCATAATCAGAGAGGCTACTATCAGAGCTCTTACATAATGAGATTGCTGTCATAATTTGGCGCCACACTACATGGCACCAAAGGGACAAGTAGATATTTTTACAGGACAAGTAGATTTGAGAAGTAACCTGTCCCCTGGACAAGTAGATATTTTAATAAATTCCACACCCCTGCAATGGAATTATTAGTTTCATATACTAAAATGTTTTGCAGGCTGTAGCAGAGGCAGCACTTTTGATGGAAAGACCAGTGCAACTACAATGTATTTAGAACTATGTGCCTTCAACTGTGGCGGTGCAATGCCGCAGTCAATTTTATCAGAAGTGTGCTTTCATAGTATCATGGTTTTTCTGGTCAATTTTAAGCTTTGGCTTTATTATAGCACATGTTTGCTTCTGTCCATGCACCCCCCCCCCCCACCATGTGCGCGCCATGAGCACGCTGTTCTGGCGGGGTCATCTGACGGGTGCTGCTATCTCTGGATGGAAATGCTGGGGGAGGAGTCGGAGTTATGTTGGTCGCTCTTAATGCGGTGTACTATTTCTTTTAAGTGACAGACAAGCTTCCCTCATAGATAACGGAGATCCCAACAAGCCTAGAGGAAAGAAGTTGTCCTATGCTTATTTCATGCAGCCCTAGCAGGAGGAGCACAAAAAGAAACACCCAGATGCATTGGTGAACTTCCCCTCAATACCATCAGAAGCAAAAGCTACATGCTGGCCCACCTGCAAATTCGGGAAGCTAGCGTGGAAAGGCAGTAGTCTTGCAAACATCTCAAAACATGATGTTTTTTATTTTTGTATAAACGCACAATAGTCTTAAGTTTTAATGCCATACATACTCAATATACACACCATTCTATGATAAAGGACTGCTTCATGTGTACTTCTTAACACAATTTACAATAGAAACAATATCTGTTGGTCGGTTTTTCACTAACTGAGGTATACCTTTCTATAACCGAACATGGAAATTGTGCAATGTAAAATGGTAAACCTTTACATAGCTGGAAATGGCTTGCTTTATTAGTATGTCTTCTATGTCAAATCAACTTCGTCCTCTTGCCCCATCTCCTTTTTTTATTTGGCTATTAAAAAAAAAAAAACAGCAAGGCTGTTTCAGTGCATTAATATTTCCTTTCCGGATCAAATGGATTTCCATTTTCTTCTATGGGGCTGTCTTGTGAGCTTGACACGATTGGCAGTATGTTTTTTGTTTACAAACTGCCCGGTTGACAATAAACAGCCTACTGGTGTATAGGGGTTAAATGTTACTTTTAACTCCAAATCTTTTCAAATTGAGGCTTGGCCTGCAAAAGAGTCGTAACTAAACATACAAGGACTGTTTCTGTGCCCTGGAAGTGTTTTGCTTGAACTCTTAGCGCCAACCACACAGCTAATGGCTGCAGGCAGTGGATTTTTAGGCTGAGCTTGGCAGCGCTGTCTGCAAGACATGTTGTAGTGAATATGGGCTTTTAACCACACCCACTCTTACCATTTGTTCTTTGTTGTGATTGCATTAAATGCTTTTTCAAAATGACCTTCCCTTTTGGGCTCAGTTCCCTGCCGGGGGATTTTACTAAGAGAACATTTTTGTTGGTCATCACACTACATCACGCTTCCTCCTTTTACAGCGAGTGATAGCCCCTCCTCCCGTCTGGTACTTGGTTCTACGTCGCTTAAAAACGCACCTTGCCTTTTCATTTTTTTTAAGCAGCTCAGTTTTCCCCTTACTATATGCCTCTACTGTGTGCTCTGCTCCAACACCGGTGAACCCTTGCCTACCAGTGACTAAGCAGTGGTGTAGCTGCTGTGAGATCCGCCGTTTCCCCAGGCTTCCCCTTGATCTGGGCCCAAGATGCCTATCGTCTGGCCTGGGGCCTGCAGACTACTCGCTGCTCCGACAGCTCCCTATAAGGACTGGGGCTCTCTAGGCTCCTTCCCCGGTTTAAGGTTTCTTAATCGTGTTTCTGCCTGAACCTGGAGGGGCTGTTTTTTGCGCCAGGCAATGCTCATGAAGTGTTTCCACTCCCACTCCTGCCAGCACTTAGAAGACAGAGGCTTTACAGCACCATTTTCTGCCTTGGCTGAATGTGATCCTGGACACAGTGTTTCTGACCAGTGTTAATAGCCAGAAGATCCCTGGCTGACCAGTCTCTGCAAACGAAACAGATTACTTTTTTCCGTAATTATCTTATCTGTCTTGTATAATCTATTCAGTCATGTTGTTATCTCTATTCCCGCTCAGTCATTCGGTTTGTTTTAATTTATCATTATTTTTCATGGAGAGAAAACTTCAATCCCCTCCTATATTGGACCCTGCCATAACTTACTTCAACTCCAGGTGCTTCACAACTCTTTCTTTTTTTCAATCTCTGCTTTTTTTCCTCAAAAAAAGTACCCATTTACATTACGTGTCTATCTGTCGCGGTATTAGATGTCTTGTTTAATGAATCAATTCAACACGTTTTTGGATTATGTAAAGCTTGGTAGCAGCTGCATGTGCCCGAATGTCCCCAGCCCCTCTCCCCAATCGTTCATTCGCAAGACTGCATATGTAAGAGGTCTTGTTTACAGTGACGTCTGGATTAAGACGCCTCTCCTACATGATGCAAGGGTGGGTTAATGTGAGGTTTATGGATGGGAAAGCTGTCATAAGGTTGGCGCATATGAGCACAGCCACTGTGATGTCGCTGTACGTGGTACAGCTACTGCAGTGTTGCCATATGTGGCACTGCTACTGTGATGTTGCTGTATGTGGCACAGCTACTGTGATATTGCTGTATGTGGCACAGCTACTGTGATATTGCTGTATGTGGCACAGCTACTGTGATATTGCTGTATGTGGCACAGCTACTGTGATATTGCTGTATGTGGCACAGCTACTGTGATGTTGCTGTATGTGGCACAGCTACTGTGATGTTGCTGTATGTGGCACAGCTACTGTGATGTTGCTGTATGTGGCACAGCTACTGTGATGTTGCCGTATGTGGCAGAGCTACTATGATGCTGCCGTATGTGGCAGAGCTACTATGATGCTGCCGTAGGTGGCAGAGCTACTATGATGCTGCCGTAGGTGGCAGAGCTACTATGATGCTGCCGTAGGTGGCAGAGCTACTATGATGCTGCCGTATGCTGCAGAGCTACTATGATGCTGCCGTATGTGGCAGAGCTAATATGATGCTGCCGTATGTGGCAGAGCTAATATGATGCTGCCGTATGTGGCAGAGCTACTACAATGTTACTGTATGTTGCACAGCTACTGAGATGTTGCTGTATGTGGCACAGCTACTAAGATGTTGGCACAACTAGTGTAATGTCGCTGTATGTAGCACAGCTACTGTGATATTGTCATATGTAGCACAGCCCCTATAATGTTGCTGTATGTGGGGGGACGGAGAGCAAGATGGCGGCCGCGTAACGCAGCCGCGAAGCGTCTGCTCCGACCAAGGAAACCTCCCAGTGCTGCGGCAGCTCTCCCGCGGGTCGGAGCCTCCTTCGGCAGCCGCGCTCACAGGAAACAATGTAGCGGCATTGTAGCAGCATTGTGTTGACTCGCGTTGCTTTACCTGCTCCCTCTTTTTTTGGGGATGACTGTCCCAGGGCTGTCAGGAGGGGCGGCACAGGGGAAATATTGCGGATGATATCATTTTTTGAAGGACTGCTTTTCATGTGAGGATTGTTTTAGGCTACTTGGCTCCTGGTTTTTGCAGGGCCCTTTTTTTTGGTAGCAGGGTTGGGGTACAAGGGGTGGGAGGATGGGAGAGGGGGGAGAGGGGTGATGGGGAGTGGGGGGGCACTAATATAGGCAGAAACGTTCAGAACAATTTAAGGAAGACATATCAAAAGAAGAGGATGTATAGGATTCAATATCAACAAGTTGGTTTCTTTAAGGGAGAAAGTATTGACGTGAGATTGGTACATCAAACTGAGTGATATGGCAAATATATTAAGGATTTGTACATTGAATATTTGAGGTCTAAATAGCCCCCAGAAAAGGAAAAGAGTGGCAGCTGGTCTTAAACTAATTAAATCAGATCTATATTGCTTGCAGGAAACACACATTGCATGGAGTAAGCGAGCGCTCATACGAGAGCTTGGGTTGACGCCTCTTGTTTGTACCAGACAGGAGGTTTCCACACGTGGGGTGACGATACTTGCCAGAAATAACAATGTACAAGTTTGTAGATCTCGAGCAAGTAATGATGGGCGGTGGGCTCTCTTAGAATTATCCGTGAGTACATTTAAATTTACCCTCTGCACTATATATGGATCAGTTTTGGACGAGGCTGAGCCTCTGGATACGTTGAACATGGAACTAGTTGGATGGCCCTTACCAATAATTATTTGTGGCGACTTAAATATTCATTTAGAGGTAGGTAGCAGGAGCATGGGCACCCAGAGTTTATATCAGGGACGAAAGCCTAAAGTATGGAAAGCCCTAAGGAGGTTAGTAAGGGAACATGGGTTGAGAGATGTCTGGGAAAATATCAAAACTTTAGATCCAGGGTATACCTATTACTCGTTCCCACATGCTAAATTGGTAAGGTTGGATTATTTTTTTGTATCACAAAACTTAATCCATGGGGCTGAAATAGAATGCAAACCCAGATTCTTATCAGATCATAATCCATTAATATTGTCCATAACAATTAAGGGACCATCTAATCCGCGTCGTGTATGGACATTTGATAGGAAATTGTTGGTTGACCCAGGATATATATCCCATATGAAAGAGTGGATTCACCACTTTTTTTTATATCAATAGGAATACGGCAGATCCGGGGATGGTATGGGACTCATTTAAAGCTGCAGTGAGAGGTGAAACTCTTAGCTATAGTTTGGGAATACAGAAAATTAGGGGGAAGGAAATTGTAGAGCTTCAAGAAAGATTAATAACAAAAGAGAGGGAATTAGCTAGTAAAATTACTAGTAGAGAAGACATTACTCTCACTCAGACCCAAATGGCGATTCTTAAGGCTAAAATAAATGCTTACTTGAATAAAACAGTGGCAGCCGTCTATCAAAGTCACCGATTGGAGTGTTATGAGTATGGTGAATCCACAGGAAAAGTCCTAGCTAGACGGGTCAGACAAAAGGCAGTTAAACAGAATGTTTTGAATATAATTGATGGTAATGGGCGGAAACATACAGAGCTAGAAGGAATTCTAGAGGTTTTTAAGGGTTACTATCAGGAGTTGTATAGTGAAGATATAGTGTATTCTGAACAGCTACAAAAAAAGGTTAGTGAATTTCTGGGGGGATTAAAAAGTACAAGGCTCTCTTCTGAGGAACAAATTACATTAGATGCACCAATTTGTATTGATGAGATAATTGAGGCAGTAAGCTCCCTGGCAACAGGGAAAGCTGCTGGGCCGGATGCAATACCACTTGAATTTTATAAGACCTTCCTGACAGATATTAAAAAGGATATGCATAGCATTTTTTGTATAGCGCAGGCAGGTCAGGCACCTTTATCGTGGGAATGTGCAAGTATTATAGTGCTAAAAAAAAAGGATAAATCAACAGAGCTCCCCAGTTCATATAGACCCATATCTTTGTTAAACGTAGATGGAAAGATTTATGCAAAGCTTTTGGCCAGTAGATTGGCAAATGTGATAGTCAGGTTGGTTAGAAAACAACAACATGGGTTTATTCCGGGTAGAGATACAATAGATCATATAAGAAGAATAATAGCCATGTTTGATCTTGCAGAACTATATCAAACAAATTTAGGATTATTACTTTTGGATGCCGAGAAGGCATTTGATCGTGTATCGTGGAAGTTTCTATGGGAAGTCATGCGCTGGAAAGGTATAGGGAGTGGATATATTACAGCTATAAAAACTTTATATGTAGCCCCAAAAGCTAGAATTTGCATTGCTGGTTTGGAATCAGATATTATCTTAATCTCTAGGGGGACTAGACAGGGGTGTCCATGTTTCCCCCTGCTCTTTGCTTTATATATTGACTCTTTCTTGCTGAGATTAGAAGAATGCAAAAATATTCAACCTCTATTATATCATGGAGAAACATATAAGGTGTTTACATATGCTGATGATGTAGCTATAGTGACAAGTAACACGGAGGAAGCTATTAAGGCAATAGAAATAGAGGCAAGAGAGTTTGGAAGACACTCCGGATATAAGCTGAACTCAGATAAAACACAAATAGTATGTTCTGGGCACGTTTCACTAGTAGATAGACGATTGGTATCTGAAGCAGTGTATTTGGGGGTGAAGATTACATCAGTGGTTAATCGGTTGGTGGAAATCAATTTTATCCCACTATTAAATAGAATAAAGAGGGATTTAGACCGAATGCATAATTTGCACTTATCGCTAGAGCGTCGCTGCAATGTATTGAAAATGATGGTTCTGCCAAAAATCCTATATTTATTTCGGGCTATTCCCCTTGAGGTTGATAAAAAATGGCTTAAAAGATTGGAAAAGATGGGGAATAATTTTTTATGGGGATATGCTAAAACGAGAAGGGCAATGAAGTATATGACACTTCCCAAAGATCGAGGCGGGTGGTCAGTCCCTAATTTTACACTGTATTACTACGCCTGTTGTCTTCAACATATGGATGAACTTATAAGGGGAAGTTTTAAGGGTAATGAAGAAGTAAAATCAACCCCTATTTATACTATGATAGCGGGTGGGGAGGCAAGTGGTTGGTTATCAAAATTTGAGGAACCAAGTTACTTTAAAAAAGTAAGATTTAAGCCTTTTTTGTCCGCCTTCAAGGTTTGGGCTCAGATAAAACGGAGTATGGGACTGGGAAAGATTACGGCTTATACACCAGTGAAATTCTCAGCTATCCCAAATCATATCTTTAGGGATCCTATATTAGATTTTTGGCGTTCTAGGGGAATAAATAAAGTCGGAGACTTGTATTGTAAATCCGGTTGTAAATCATTTACGGATTTGCAGTCTCAATTTGGCTTACCTAAGACACATTTTTTAAAATTTTTGCAAATACGAAATTTTTTACAGTCTCAGAAGTACGGTAGGGTACAGTTGTCGGAGATCCCGGTAGTTGAGGCTGTTATAAATGGGGCAAAGATTGGCAAGTTATATAAGCTACTAACAGAGTTACAAGTAGATGATATGGCACAACAGAATGAGCGATGGATTGCACGATTTGGGGTGGACCAATCCTTAGCCATGGCTGAGACAACATTTCTATCAGCTAATTTGAAAACCCAGCATTACAAAACACTGATGGACTTATATTATACTCCAGCAAAACTGAAAAAGTGGGGGATATCCTCTGGAAGCTGCAATCGATGTGGGGAAGTTGAAGCTGAGATAACGCATATGTTTTTTGTATGCCCAATGTTGCAGGGAATATTAAACGAGATAGAGGTATTCCTTAAGAAGATCACGCATTGCAATATTCGGGTTACTGTTATGCTGGTAGTATTGGGAGTCGTGGACTCACCTGAAAGTATGGAACCTGCACTGTATAAAATAAGGCGATTTTTATTTTTGTCCATGGCAATATACCGCTTATGTATTGCTACAGATTGGCTCAAAAAAGAACCCCCCACGTTTGAGAGTTGGCGCTCTAGATTACTTACCATCTATAATACTGAATTAAGTCTTTATAAGTTAAAGGGTCATAAGAAGAGACATAGAGGAGAACGAATGTGGGCACCAATGACTAGATGGTTGGAATATCAAGACACAGTTTAAAAAAATAAATAAAAAAAATGCTAATTGTTTCGATATGTGATATATATAACTGTTGTATTTTTAAAGGTCTTCTTTCTCCCGTTGTTTTGTTTACTCTGCTTTCTTCGCACGGATATATTATGTCTTCTTCTTTTTTTTTTTCTTATGTAACCCCCTCCCTCCGACATATTAAAATAAAAAAAAAAAAAAAAAAAAAAAATGTTGCTGTATGTGGCACAACTACTGTTGTGTTGCCATATGGATGGCAGGCTACTATCACCACGCCACGTCCGAGGATAGGATACATTGTGGTCACTGAGGAAGAAGGTACATGGAAGTGCTTTCGTTGTATGCAGGTCCACTGGAATAATGTTGCAGGAAAAGACCTAATTGTGAGGCAGTGTTGACCAATTTATGTGACAAAAAAGTCCAGTTATAAATTTACAACAGCAATAGCTTTAACACAAGCAAATGCAAGACCTATTGCATTACAAATGCTTGTTTCTCGATTGTTTCTTTCGAAATGCAGGTGTTAGGAGCACAGATTGAGTCAACAAGAACTTCATTGTGCGTGAAAGATAAGAAAGCCTGGGACGAACTATGCAAGGACAAGGAGAGGAGTGTTCTGGAAGCTTGGCAGTCGTAACTCTTTTGAATTTGCTGAGACTGACAGAACGGACCTTCCTGAGGTACAGGCCTCATACCTTTATGAGGCTTCAAGCCATCACACCTCAACAGAATAGTCTACTGAATTTCTGGTTGTAGACCTTTCTCAATTATTTTTTAGAATTAGGATGGTTAGAGTTTAGTTGAAATGGTTAGGCAGGAGAGTTTGGTTCTTGTGACCAAGAATGATATGCTTTCCCTGATCTTTTGTATTGTGGCAATAGAAGTTTCAGTCTTGTATATGCTAACTATGTTTAATATTGTGCAACTCTTTAATTCTCCTTTAGTGATATTATATCTTTATACTTTGGTTTTGAGACTCATTTATGTAATGTTGACTTTGAGTCTGTAATAAACCCATTTAACCCTATTAATTGACTCAAAATGTTATTGTTTGACACTTTAAAAAACTGTTCGATGAAATTGAAATTTATTGCTCTTCACCCCTCAGCACTGAGAAGAAAAGATTCACCTGACCACAGAATTAGTGCAAAGGCCCCAGTCTCTATCAGTACCAAAGAGACAAGTAGATTTATGATGCAACCTGTCCCAGAGACAAGCAGATAGTTTATTAATTTCCATCCCCCTGCTTAGGGCACAAGTTAAAGTTACTTGAAATACCTAGAACAGCTGAATTTCAATGGTTTGTGTAAAATCTGAACCCAACCATAACATTCCAATAACCTTTTGTTTTTTAGTACATTTCTAAGTTTTTTTAAATTCTATTTCCTAACTATAATGTCCCTGTAACCTTTGTATTTGTCAGTGAATTCCTAGGTTTTTTTAAAACATTAAGTAAGATGCGCAGTGCAGGGTGAGTAGGGGGTGGGGTGGTGTAATGACATTCAGTATGTTTGACCACTGACTGTGTTTCACCACTGTGCATATTAGTTGTTCAATGTTCACTAGTAGCACATTACATTCTGTATTCAGTTTAGCTGCCTATTGGCTTTAACATGGCATTAGACATGTATTCAGTTTAGTTGTCTATCAGCTTTATCTTGGCATTAGACCTTACAGTTGAGACATTGCAGATGAGCTGCGATTTCCACATGGTAAACCAAGTTATGATTTTCATAGATTCTCTCACTGAACGCTAATCATGATAAGGAAGAGCATGTTTTGTGTTTTTCTCTAGTCAGCCTTGGGAAAAACAGGCCTTGAAGACTTGGCCAACCTTCGACGCTTGTTTTCTTCCAACTCTGACCTACAGTAGCCAGCATGTTTTGACTATTAGAGGGAAGGGCCTTTTAATCTATAAAAGGTGTCCCTGGGCAGCAGCGAGGGGAATTTTCCGAGACTTCAGTCAGGAGTAGACATCAGCTGCCTGACCTTATCCTGTATGGGTGGAAAATCTCTTTCTCGCAGTTGAACAGGAGTCATCAACTTGCAGGCATGAGAAAGATGAGGAGCAGTGATAGGCCCTACTGTGATGAATTTTAACTTTTAATCTTTGCTTTGAAGTTATGCTATAATATAATCACATGTATTTGCTGTGTACATTGCAATTGAGAATCACTTTGATACATTTTCCTTTCATTGCTGTGACTACTTTTAATCGTGTGCCTCCAACCTACTAATCTCCTCTCTCAGGAACCGTGTGGTGAAGTAATAATAAATGTCTTCTTTAAACTAAGAAGTGCATTCCAGAGACCGTTTTCAGCTCGGTCATTAGTGAAAGCAAAACATTTTGGCGTAGTCGATTGCAGGATTCGAAGGGGAAAAAAATGTTCAACAAGTTAAAGGAGTGATTGTTTCACGTTGTGCCCTAAATTATCCTGAAGTGCATAGTTCTGTTATTCTGAAGTTGTAAAGCAAACCAGGTGGACACAGGGCCTGGCATTGTGGTGTCCTCTTTAAAGCTTGCTGCTCCTGCCCCCCCTCCTCTGTGCCATCCAATGCCCAAGTTCCAGCCTCTGCTCCCTCAGTACAGCCCTCTGTGGCAGTTGTTATGCCACTGCCCTTCCTGCCTTCTCCAAACATTTAGCTTGCTGCCATATCCTCCTCCTCCCTACCCTCTGTTGTCCAAGTCCACGCACCAGCCCCCTCCCTCCTGCCTAACACAGTCCTGTGAGCTGCCACTGTCCGCCTCCCTCCTGCCCTTCACGAACCGTATGCTGCAACTTTCCCTTCTGCCAGTTCAGTTAGGTTGGCTTGCTGCCCTTGCCTCTTTACCCTCTGTTGTCCATATGAATGGCCATGACACCCTTCCTGTTGCTTTCCATGGTCCGTTGTGCTGCACTGCCATTCCACTTGCCCTGTGTGGTGCATTGTGCTGCTGCAACGCTTGACGCTTGCCTGTAAGGTCAATTTGGTGCCTCAGCCCATCTTTCTCCCGCCCTCTGTTACCTGCCTCCATGTCACTACCCCATTCCTACTGCCCTCCGTGATCCAATATACCATACTAGCCAACACTTTAAACTTGGTAAGGGGGAGATTTTTTGGGGGGAAAAGAAAGAAAAAAAAAGGAATTGATTTTCGCCATTGAAGTTTAAAAAAAAAGAGGATAGGCAGGAAGTAGATAACATAAAGCCCTTTGGGCTTACAAACAATGGGATCGTCCTGCCTGAATTGGGTCTGTTTGCATGTACGACTGTACTCCCACTAGCTTTTTTCTTCTGCTCTCAATGCCCTGTTATATTGCTACAGCCTCTCTTGCCTGTCCTGCATGGTTGGTTTGTTGCCCCTGCCTCACTTTCTCTGCCCTCCATGGTCCATTGTGCTGCCACTGCCCCGCCTACCAAGCGTGGTCCACTTGTTGCCTCTGCACCCTCCTCCCTGCCCACAATTATCCGATTCTGTGTCCTCGGCCTCTGCCTCCCACCAGTATTCTAAGGACCAACTAAATTTCTAACATTCTATATTAATTACAAAAAGTGTAGCGTGCCTGACGTCATCTTGATGTAACAAAAACTGTAATAACTACAGCAGTTCCTTTAGAAACTATAAAAAAAGAGGCTTTTTTTCCCACAAACATTTTTGTTAGTGCTATAAAAAACTAAAATGCAGACATATTTCAGAGTTATTAAATAGCGAAAACCAATTTTAAATTATTTGCAATCTTTATGTTTATTTTATCCAGTTGATCGCTTATTTGTTTGTTACACTTAGGAGAGAGGCTGTGGGGTTACGGCTAGAGCTGCATATTTTGCAACTGCGGAACAAGGTTTGAGTTTCAGCATCAGCTCGACATCCTATGATTTTGGGCGAATCACTTAATCTCATGATGCCTAAAACCAAAATGGATGTGTCCTTGTGTAATGTAGTGTAATGTTCATGTAAATCACTCCAAATCCTTTAGGTCAAGTCTACACTATATAAATCAGCAAACAAAAAAAAAAAAGTGCTCTGCACACTTCTGTCCTTGGGCTTTACTCGGGCTACATTTGGGCTATTTTTTCCTCTGGTGGCCATCATGGAAGACATTTGTTATGTAGCTCCCTAGTTTCCTCATTTACTACAGTACCCTTCAGTTTTCCACTTCGATTCCATCAAGATGGCGTTCAGACAAGACACACTTTTGGCATGAATTCAGAATGTTAGCACTCTAGTTGCACATTAAAACTCTGAGGTAGTAGTAATCTTTTATATTGTACAGATAATAAAATCCAATACAAATGAACAAGGAAAAAGCTGGGGAAAAAAACAAAAAAATAATCAATGACAATCGAAATAAATACCCTCCAGGACTGAATTCAAGCTAAAAGCACATCATAAGTTGCGCATATGACATGTTAAAAACGTTTCTCACAATAATAAATAAAATACAAATCACCCAACCCGAAACCCCACATAAAACACAGGGCAATATACACGGGCACAGCCTTAAAGTGCATGGTGCATGAATTAGTAATTGCACTAAGCATCAGCTTATACCATTAGAGCTCCTCATCCTAACCAATAGTGAGCAAAATGACAAGAGCGTGGAAAGATTCCAACTAGACGTGTTCGTTGCTGGCAGTGCCATTAAATTTAGATTGTGCAATTTTAATAAATTTGGTCAGTAACACATTTAGCATTGGATTGCCAGGGTCCAGAGAATGGATAATAGCTTGTCGACAGGAGCCGCCTCCCAATTTGATCCATTTGCTCCAGAGCAAGAATCTATGCTTGTTTAGTAGAGCTGGGCACAGACAAACCACATGGTCAATGGTTTCGTCCGCATTACTACAGCCTCTACAAGTCACCGAAGGGGGGGGGGGGGGGGGAGGCGAGAGGGGTAGCTGCCATTTGGGCTGGTGTTTTAAAAAACCCAATCACCCATCCTTAGGGCAAGAAAGGCCTTTTTCAACCAAAACCCGTATGTACAAGAGAAAAAACTGGAGTGCATAGCTGGCTTAAAGGAACCAATTACTGCCCAGGCATGCTTCCGGTGGACAAGAAGAGAGCAATCTTAATGATAAGAATACAGTTGGATAAGCCTTTTAATCTCTGATTTGAACAAGGAATAGGGGGGGGGGGGGTTATTTTCCCAAAGACCACCAGCAACCAATCGCCGTTTCCATTCAACCAAAAATTGGGAATATGTGCACTTAAATTTTGGCTCGCTAATTACTTGCCACAGGACTGCCTGCTCCAAGTGGCTGTCCGAGGCCGGACGTATTTTATAACACAACTTCAAAAAAGCACCAATGTCAACTGCCACTGAATCCGGAAGCCCAAATTCCACCCGTACCTGCGCGGGTGAGGCCAGGTGTGTAACATGAAAGACTCTCTTGTAGATTTTATTAACCAACCTATTTAATAGGCAAGAGCCTTTGCCCAACAGAATTTCTTGACCATAGGCCAACGAGGGAGTGATGTTTGCTCTCATAACATCCATTAAAGGAAGAAGGGTCGGCCGCTTTAAAACCTTAACTAATTTGGAAAAGGCCACAGCTTTAAGTTCCATTTCCTTCTTATGTTTAACAAAGCTGCCCCTGGAGTCAAAATGTACCCCTAGATATTTGTAGGCCTGGTCGGAAACAAGTTTAGGATTTTTATAATACCAGCTAAAGCCAGAATTATTTTTCCTACCAATAGGGGACCACTTTTGTTTTAGACAAGTTAACTTCTATCTGATTGGCAGAAGTATACATCGCAAGTTGGTTGAGCAACCGTTGAAGGACGATCTTAGTGCAACTAAACAAAACAAGGTCGTCGGCATAAAGCAGGTTACTATGCCTGAAGCCACCAATCTTGGGGGGGATGAGAGTTGATGGAGTCAAGAGGGGTTGACATATCTGC
Source organism: Pleurodeles waltl (assembly GCF_031143425.1). NCBI lineage: Eukaryota > Metazoa > Chordata > Amphibia > Caudata > Salamandridae > Pleurodeles > Pleurodeles waltl. The sequence goes on along the minus strand of NC_090446.1, from coordinate 863,887,455 downwards.
AATGAACAGATTACAAAGAGGAGGAGCCAATACACAACCCTGTTTCACACCACGAGTGGTGGGAATTTTCCCAGATAAGGAGCGCCCGTCACCAAGCTTAATACAGACCCAGATGTTAGTATGGAGTTCTATAATGGCACCCAAAAGAACTGGGGGAATGCCCCAGCTTTGTAATTTGGCCGATAGGGCACTCCGGGTGATCCGATCGAATGCTGCCTTGAAGTCCACAAAGCAGCAATTCAGCATCAGGCCTGACGAGATCGCCCTATCAATCAAGATAGAGAGTGCTAATAAACTAGTTCAAGTGCCTGAACCAGCAGAGAACCCCGTTTGGACTATAGGAATTAGTGACTTCGATTCAGCCCAAGCACGAAGACCCTGCAACAAAAGGCTGGCATAGAACTTAGCCTCATTGTCCAGCAGGGCTACCATCCTGAAAGTGGCAGGATCTGATCTTGGGACATTTTTATATAGAGGATGAAGGATGGCACCACACCAGGACTCCGGTATGGTTGAAGTTAAAAGGCAATGTTCAAACAAATGTGCAAAATGGTTGGCCCAGAGGAGGGGATCCTGCTTGAATAATGCCTGTGGAAGACTGTTAGACCTGACAGCCTTAGGGTAGTCACCCCTAACTTTTTGCCTGCCTGCCTCCCTCCACTTTTTGGACACTGTTTTTGCTGGTTTTTAGACTCTGCGCACTTTACCACTGCTAACCAGTGCTAAAGTGCATATGCTCTCTCCCTTATAAAATGGTAACCTTGAATCATACCTGATTGGACTATTAATTTACTTATAAGTCCCTAGTAAGGTGCACTTCATGTGCATAGGGCTGGTAAATTAAATGCTACTAGTGGGCCTGCAGCACTGGTTGTGCCACCCACTTAAGTAGCCCCTTTTCCTTGTCTCAGGCCTGCCATTGCAAGGCCTGTGTGCGCAGTTTCACTGCCACCTCGACTTGGCATTTAAAAGTACTTGCCAAGCCTAGAACTCCCCCTTTTCTACATACAAGTCACCCTTAATGTGTGTCCTAGGTAACCCCTAGAGCAGGGTGCTGTGTAGGTAAAAGGCAGGACATGTACCTGGGTAGTTATATGTCCTGGTAGTGTAAAACTCCTAAAATCGTTTTTACACTACTGTGAGGCCTGCTCCCTTCATAGGCTAACATTGGGGCTGCCCTCATACACTGTTGAAGTGGCAGCTGCTGATCTGAAAGGAGCAGGAAGGTCATATTTAGTATGGCCAGAATGGTAATACAAAATCCTGCTGACTGGTGAAGTCGGATTTAATATTACTATTCTAGAAATGCCACTTTTAGAAAGTGAGCATTTCTTTGCACTTAAATCTTTCTGTGCCTTACAATCCACGTCTGGCTGGGCTTGGTTGACAGCTCCTTGTGCATTCACTCAGACACACCCCAAACACAGGGTACTCAGCCTCACTTGCATACATCTGCATTTTGAATGGGTCTTCCTGGGCTGGGAGGGTGGAGGGCCTGCTCTCACACAAAGGACTGCCACACCCCCTACTGGGACCCTGGCAGACAGGATTGAACTGAAAGGGGACCTGGTGCACTTCTTAGCCACTCTTTGAAGTCTCCCCCACTTCAAAGGCACATTTGGGTATAAAACAGGACCTCTGCCCTACCTCATCAGACACTTGCTGGAGAAGAAACCTGAACCAGAAACTACATCCTGCCAAGAAGAACTGCCTGGCTGCTCAAAGGACTCACGTGCCTGCTTTCTACAAAGGACTGCTGTCTTGCTGTTGCCCTGCTGCCTTGCTGAACTCTTGTCTGGCTGTGAAAGTGCTCTCCAAGGGCTTGGATAGAGCTTGCCTCCTGTTCCCTGAAGTCTCAGGACCAAAAAGACTTCTCTTTTTCACTTGGACGCTCCGTGTGCCAAAAACTTCGACGCACAGCTTGTTCCGCGGCGAGAAAAATGCACACTGAAGCTGACCGACGCGACGCTCTGGGGACGATCGAAAATCCGACGCACGGCTTCGCAAGGATAACGCCGCCCGACCTCTAGAGGAGAAATCGATGCGACGCCTGCCGTGAGATCGTAATTTCAACACGCAGCCCCGCAGACCGACGTCTAGAGGAGAAATCGACGCAACGCCTGCCGTGAGATCGTAATTTCGACGCGCAGCCCCGCAGACCGACGCGCAGCCGGAGAACAAGCAGGAAAATCCACGCACAGACCCGGGACATCTGGTAATCCCCGCGATCCACAGAAAGACTGCCCGCGCGCCGGAAAACGACACCCGACTTCCCCGCGTGGAAAATAACGACGTGAGTCCGTGTGTGCTGGGGAGAAATCGACGCACACACCCTTTTTCCACGCACCTCTTCCTTTGTGGCCCTCTGAGGAGATTTTTCCACTCCAAACCAGGTACTTGTGCTTAAAAGAGACTTTGTTTATCTGCTAAAGACTTAAGACACTTTATATCACTTTTCAGTGATATCTCTACAATTTCCCATTGCAACTTTATTCTTTTTGACCTACAATTATCCTGATATATATTATATATATTTTTCTAAACACTGTGTGGTGTATTTTTGTGGTGTTATATGGTGGTATTGTATGATTTATTGCACAAATACTTTACACATTGCCTCCTAAGTTAAGCCTGACTGCTCGTGCCAAGCTACCAGAGGGTGGGCACGGGATAATCTTGGATTGTGTGTGACTTACCCTGACTAGAGTGAGGGCTTTTGCTTGGACAGGGGGTAACCTGACTGCCAACCAAAAACCCCATTTCTAACATTGGTGATCAGCGGTGAGGATAGGACTTGTATTTGTGCAGTGACATACAGTAGCTAAGTATTTCACTACCTACCCACAGTTGAAGGTCAACTTGTTTTTTTATCTCTTTTTGCAAATCCGTTTTTTCTCCTGACAATTTTCAAAAACTAAATCCTCACTCAACATGTCTCTGACTGGGTTTCAGACAGGGGACTTTGACCTAGTACAGTTGGATACATATACGGTCAAACAGCTAAGAGGATTCTGCAGGGCATTGAGGGTACCCACCCAAGGGGCCTCCAGAAAGGAGGACTTTCAAGTGGCGCTGAGGGCCTGGGCAGAAGCCCATTTAGAGAATGATGAGGAAGAGGAGCCAGAAAATGTCCCCTCAGAGGAATTTTCACTATCTGTGGATGGTGTTACCACTGCAATTGTGCCCCCTTCCAGGCCAGGGAGCAGTGTCTCTGTGCAAAGCCTGACCGCAGAGGAAAGGAGAGAAGAAAGGAGTTCCAATTGCAAATGGCAAAACTGAAAATTGAGGCTCAACAGGAGGAGAGAAGGGCAGAAAGGGAAGCCAAGCAAGCTGAGGCTGAAAGAGCAGCCAAACAAATTGAAGCCGAAAGAGAAACCAAACAGGTGGAGGCTGAGAGAGCTTTGGCTGAAAAGAAACTATTGTTGGCTCATGAACTGAGTCTCAAGGAGCTGGAGATCAAGGCAAGACAGTCTGAATCCAGCAATAATGGTGGCAGCATACTGACAGGACCTGCTGGAGAAAAGAAGGTTCGTATACCCAAAAATGTGGTGCCCAGTTTTGTGGTGGGAGATGACATAGATAAATGGTTAGCTGCTTATGAAGTTGCACTAAGGGCTCATGAGGTTCCTGAAGGGCAATGGGGGGTAGCTATGTGGGGTTATGTACCGCCATTGGGGAGGGATACACTCCTCACATTGAATCCACCTGATCAAAACACATACCCACTTCAGAAAGCCACTTTACTTGCCAAGTTTGGGCTGACCCCTGAGGGATACCGTCAGAGGTTCAGGGACAGCACCAAACAAACCACACAAACATGGGTAGATTTCTTTGACTTCTCCAGTAAGGCACTGAATGGATGGGTGCGGGGCAAAAAAGTAGCTGATTATAAAGGTTTATATGACTTGATTCTAAGAGAGCATATGCTTAATACTACTTATACAGAGTTGCGCCAGCACTTAGTGGATAGCAAGCTGACTGATCCCAGGAAGCCTGCTGAGGAGGCGGACCTCTGGGTTAGCATCAGAGTGTCCAAGAAGGTACCTGGGGGGGACTCCCACAAAGGTGGTCAGGGTTCCCAACAGAAGAAAGAGGGGGGAGATAAACTTGCAGATAAGGAACTCTCCAAAGGCCCCCAAAAGAATTCCCAGGGAGGGGGTGGCAACCCTTCCTTTTCCAAATTTGGGAAAAAGCCAGGGACATATGACAGGTCAGGGAAATCTAACCCCAAATGCATGGAGTGTTACCAGTATGGTCACTATGAAGGCAATCCCCAGTGCCCCAAGAGGGCACCGTCCACTACCGGACAGGCACCTGGGTTGACTAGTGTAGCGCTCGGGGGAGAGATGGACCCAGATAGCTTTGGGGAACAGGTAGAGATTTCCCTAGTGTCCCTGGGAGAAGGAGAAATGGTGCCCAAGGTCCACATGCCCAAAAATACTTCCAAGTACCGGCAGTGGGTCACCATTGATGGGCAGAAGGTGGAGGCTCTGCGTGACACAGGAGCCAGTATGACTACTATCAAGAGTCAGCTGGTGTCAACAGAGCAGATAGTACCTACCAGGTCATAGTCGCTGACAATCGCGAGAGTACCCTTTGAGTGGGGGGGGGGGGGGGGGGGGCGGGGGGCAGGGGCCCTCTGGTACTCTGAAAGTAGCTGTGAGTCCTGCCATGCCTGTAGATTGTCTGTTAGGCAATGATCTTGAGCATACTGCTTGGAAAGAAGTGGAGCTCAAGTCTCACCTGGAGATGTTAGGGTTACCTGAGTGGGTCTGCATGACCACACGGTCCATGGCTGACCGCGAGGGAAGTCAAGGGCGTCTGGAGCCTGGAACTATGGCCCAGAGAGCTGCCAAGAGGAGGGACCAGGGGCGCGGGAAACCGACCCCAGAAGTTCCCGCAGTGGCTGATGGGGATCCTGAGGAGGAGGCTCCCGAGCCAACTGGGGAAGACATTGCCACCCTAGGTGACTTACCTGAGCTTGCTGGCTGGCAAGTTGAGGGTGGACCCACCAGGGAGGAATTCTGCAAGGCGCAGAAAGAATGTCCCACTCTAGACGGTCTGAGGAAACAAGCCTCAAACCAGGCGGCAGGTGACACCTCTGGCGCTCACCACCTATATTGGGAGAATGATCTCCTCTACAGTGAGCTTAAGGTTCCGGCCTTTGGGGCAGCACGTACGCTGGTGGTCCCCCAATGTTACCGAACCTTCCTACTGGGTCTGGCTCACAACATTCCCCTGGCAGGACATTTGGGGCAAGACAAGACCTTTGACAGGCTTGTCACCCACTTTTATTGGCCCAAAATGAGGACAAACTCAGATAAATTCTGCAGATCTTGTCCTACCTGCCAGGCCAGGGGTAAAGCAGGAAAAATGGTTAAAAGCCCCCTGATTCCACTTCCTGTCGTTGGCACCCCCTTTGAAAGGGTGGGCATCAACATTGTTGGTCCCTTGGACCCCAAAACTGCCTTAGGCAACAGGTTCATCCTGGTTTTGGTGGACCATGCCACCCGTTACCCAGAGGCAATCCCTCTGAGGACCGTAACTGCACAGGTGGTGACCAGAACTCTGATGGGGATATTTACCCGTGTGGGATTCCCCAAGGAGATAGTGTCTGACAGAGGCACTAACTTCATGTCTGCATACATGAAGTCTCTGTGGGATGCGTGTGGTGTAACCTACAAGTTCACCACACCCTATCACCCCCAGTCTAATGGTCTTGTGGAGAGATTCAACAAGACCCTGAAAGGCATGATTGGTGGCCTCCCTGAGGCCATGAGGCGTAAGTGGGACGTCCTCTTACCATGCCTTCTCTTTGCTTACAGAGAGGTCCCCCAGAGGGGAGTAGGGTTCAGTCCCTTTGAGCTTCTCTATGGGTACCCTGTCAGGGGACCCTTAAGCATTGTCAAGGAGGGATTGGAGAAAGCTCCAAAGGCACCCCCTCAGGACGTGGTCAGCTACATGTTGGCCCTCCGCAACCAGATGACCCGCTTCTGGAAAGAGGCCCAAAGTAACCTTGAGGCCAGTCAAGAGGTAATGAAACACTGGTATGACCAGAAGGCCACCCTGGTAGAGTTTCAACCTGGAGACAAAGTGTGGGTAATGGAGCCAGTAGAGCCTAGAGCTCTCCAGGACTGCTGGTCTGGCCCATTTGAAATCAAGGAGCGGAAAGGGGAGGCCACTTACCTAGTGGACCTCCAAACCCCTAGGAATCCCCTAAGGGTGCTCCATGTGAACCGACTGAAGGCTCATTTTGAGAGGTCGGAGATCAACATGCTTCTGGTCACAGATGAAGGAACGGAAGAGGAGAGTGAACCTCTCCCCGACCTCCTCTCTGTCCAAGAAGGTGATGGGTCAGTAAGCGGGGTCATTCTTTCTGACTCCCTGACTCTAAACCAGAAAGGAGACTGCTATGAGCTGTTGGAGCAGTTCTCCCCCCTGTTCTCCCTTACTCCTGGACTGACCCACCTCTGTGTTCATGATATTGACACCGGTGACAGTCTCCCTGTGAAGAACAAAATTTACAGGTTGTCGGATAAAGGTGAAGGCCAGCATCAAGGAGGAGGTCTCCAAGATGTTGACTCTAGGGGTTATCGAGAAGTCCAGTAGTCCCTGGGCCAGCCCAGTGGTGTTGGTCCCTAAGGCTACTGCCCCAGGTGCGAAGCCAGAACTCCGGTTCTGTGTGGACTACCGGGGTCTCAACTCAGTCACACGGACTGATGCTCACCCTATCCCCCGAGCTGATGAGCTCGTGGACAGGCTGGGCGCTGCCAAGTTCCTGAGTACATTTGATCTTACTTCAGGGTACTGGCAGATCGCCCTGACTGAGAGGGCTAAGGAAAGATCCGCATTTTCAACCCCTGATGGCCATTACCAGTTCCGGGTGATGCCGTTTGGACTGAAAAAGGCCCCCTTCCAACGGTTGGTTAACGGGGTTCTAGCTGGCAAGGATGCCTTCTGTGCAGCCTACCTGGATAACATAGCTGTCTACAGTTCCAGCTGGGAGGAACACCTGCTTCACCTCAAGGAGGTGCTTCAGGCCCTGCAACAGGCAGGCCTGACCATCAAGGCTAGTAAGTGCCAGATTGGGCAGGGTTCCGTGGTGTACTTGGGACACCTAGTGGGTGGTGGCAAGGTGCAGCCACTCCAGGCCAAGATTGAAACTATCAAGGCCTGGCAACAACCACGAACGCAGACTGAGGTGAGAGCTTTTTTAGGCCTCACAGGATACTACCGCAGATTTGTCAAGGGCTATGGTACCATTGTGTCACCCTTGACAGAACTCACTTCCAAGAAACAACCTAGGTTGGTGAATTGGACAGAGGCTTGTCAGAAAGCCTTTGACGCCCTGAAGGAAGCCATGTGCACGGCCCCCGTGCTCAAGGCCCCTGACTACTCCCAGGAATTTATCGTGCAGACAGACGCTTCAGAGCATGGCATAGGGGCAGTCCTAGCACAGCTAAATGAGGAGGGCCGAGATCAACCGGTAGTCTTTATTAGCAGAAGGCTATTACCACGGGAACAGAGGTGGAGTGCTATTGAGAGAGAAGCTTTTGCTGTGGTCTGGGCACTGAAGAAGCTAAGACCCTACCTGTTTGGGACTCACTTCCGGGTTCAGACAGACCACAGGCCCCTCAGATGGCTCATGCAGATGAGGGGTGAGAATCCAAAACTCTTGAGGTGGTCCATTTCCCTACAGGGGATGGACTTTACGGTGGAACATCGCCCAGGGGTTGACCACGCCAATGCTGATGGTCTCTCCAGGTACTTCCGCCTTAGCGATGAGAGCTCCCAGGAGGTCGGGTAGCTCTACCCACTTTCAGCTGGGGGGGACACATGTTAGACCTGACAGCCTTAGGGTAGTCACACCTAACTTTTTGCCTGCCTCCCTCCACTTTTTGGACACTGTTTTTGCTGGTTTTTAGACTCTGCGCACTTTACCACTGCTAACCAGTGCTAAAGTGCATATGCTCTCTCCCTTAAAAAATGGTAACCTTGAATCATACCTGATTGGACTATTAATTTACTTATAAGTCCCTAGTAAGGTGCACTTCATGTGCATAGGGCTGGTAAATTAAATGCTACTAGTGGGCCTGCAGCACTGGTTGTGCCACCCACTTAAGTAGCCCCTTTTCCTTGTCTCAGGCCTGCCATTGCAAGGCCTGTGTGCGCAGTTTCACTGCCACCTCGACTTGGCATTTAAAAGTACTTGCCAAGCCTATAACTCCCCTTTTTCTACATATAAGTCACCCTTAATGTGTGCCCTAGGTAACCCCTAGAGCAGGGTGCTGTGTAGGTAAAAGGCAGGACATGTACCTGGGTAGTTATATGTCCTGGTAGTGTAAAACTCCTAAAATCGTTTTTACACTACTGTGAGGCCTGCTCCCTTCATAGGCTAACATTGGGGCTGCCCTCATACACTGTTGAAGTGGCAGCTGCTGATCTGAAAGGAGCAGGAAGGTCATATTTAGTATGGCCAGAATGGTAATACAAAATCCTGCTGACTGGTGACGTCGGATTTAATATTACTATTCTAGAAATGCCACTTTTAGAAAGTGAGCATTTCTTTGCACTTAAATCTTTCTGTGCCTTACAATCCACGTCTGGCTGGGCTTGGTTGACAGCTCCTTGTGCATTCACTCAGACACACCCCAAACACAGGGTACTCAGCCTCACTTGCATACATCTGCATTTTGAATGGGTCTTCCTGGGCTGGGAGGGTGGAGGGCCTGCTCTCACACAAAGGACTGCCACACCCCCTACTGGGACCCTGGCAGACAGGATTGAACTGAAAGGGGACCTGGTGCACTTCTTAGCCACTCTTTGAAGTCTCCCCCACTTCAAAGGCACATTTGGGTATAAAACAGGGCCTCTGCCCTACCTCATCAGACACTTGCTGGAGAAGAAACCTGAACCAGAAACTACATCCTGCCAAGAAGAACTGCCTGGCTGCTCAAAGAACTCACCTGCCTGCTTTCTACAAAGGACTGCTGTCTTGCTGTTGCCCTGCTGCCTTGCTGAACTCTTGTCTGGCTGTGAAAGTGCTCTCCAAGGGCTTGGATAGAGCTTGCCTCCTGTTCCCTGAAGTCTCAGGACCAAAAAGACTTCTCTTTTTCACTTGGACGCTCCGTGCGCCGAAAACTTCGACGCACAGCTTGTTGCGCGGCGAGAAAAACGCCGCACACCGAAGCTGACCGACGCGACGCTTCGCAAGGATAACGCCGCCCGACCTCTAGAGGAGAAATCGACGCGACGCCTGCCGTGAGATCGTAATTTCGCCGCGCAGCCCCGCAGACCGACGCGCAGCCGGAGAACAAGCAGGAAAATCCACGCACAGACCCGGGACATCTGGTAATCCCCGCGATCCACAGAAAGAGACTGTCCACGCGCCGGAAAAACAACGCCCGACTTCCCAGCGTGGAAAATAACGACGCGAGTCCGTGTGTGCTGGGAAGAAATCGACGCACACACCCTTTTTCCACGCACCTCTTCCTTTGTGGCCCTCTGAGGAGATTTTTCCACTCCAAACCAGGTACTTGTGCTTGAAAGAGACTTTGTTTATCTGCTAAAGACTTAAGACACTTTATATCACTTTTCAGTGATATCTCTACAATTTCCCATTGCAACTTTATTCTTTTTGACCTACAATTATCCTGATAAATATTATATATATTTTTCTAAACACTGTGTGGTGTATTTTTGTGGTGTTATATGGTGGTATTGTATGATTTATTGCACAAATACTTTACACATTGCCTCCTAAATTAAGCCTGACTGCTCGTGCCAAGCTACTAGAGGGTGGGCACAGGATAATCTTGGATTGTGTGTGACTTACCCTGACTAGTGTGAGGGCTTTTGCTTGGACAGGGGGTAACCTGACTGCCAACCAAAAACCCCATTTCTAACAAAGACCATTGGGACCGGGGGCTCCAAACTGCTTAGCCCTCGAGATGATGTGGGGGAGGCATAATTGGAAAGACTTCCTTACTCCCTGCGGATAGTTTGGAGACCCTGTAAATGGGGGACACATTTTAAATGAGACTACGAAAGATCTATGGGCCCCCTCATCCAAGGGTTCCCCATCCTGCTCGCTAGCCGAAAAATGGGTGGTCATGTAGGCCGCCCACACTCCTTCTGAAATGTCAACAATGCCCGAGCCCCTTTGGTTACTATTTCGATTATTGATAAGGGACCAAAATTTCGTGGAGTTTGCATCTCTACTTGCAGTTAAAAGTTTAACCCAAAACTGGCTGAGATAGGTCTGATAGTCGTCATAAACAGCCTTCCTATAATCTTTCCTCAGTTGTTTATATTCAATGAATAGACACTCAGAATCGGGGCTTTTCCCGATTGCCCTTGCTAGCCTATTCCGTGTTTTCTTTAAGTTCTTGGTTCCCCTGGAGACAACAAAAGACCGGGATGGGGCACAATTGCGCGCGGATTGATGGCATTTTGACCATAAAAGGCAAGAAAGTTTGACCCACGACTTAATTGGGGACACATACCCCAATCCCTCAGAATTAAAAAAGTTAATACATTCAATCAGTACAGCACCGCTAATAGGTCATTCCATTTTATGCGCTTTAGTGATACGAAACAAGCGCCACCACCCACTGTCCGCATGACATCATGAGCAGGAACTCTTGATTTAATAGATACAATTTGAAGACAATGGTCGCTCTCACTCTGAGGGGAAATCAGAAACCTTTCAATGAGGGGAAACAATTCAATATGACAGATGGTGTAATCTAAATAGGAGTGAGATCAACCATCGGATCTTGTCCACCGTGGGGGGGCATCATCACATAAGTGACCATTCAAAACTTTGAAACTCTTACTGTTAAAATGCATTACTAAGTATTCTCCCAGCGGGCAGTGCAGACAACCCTAAGGCCTTAATTGTTCGGGAATTAGCTGATGGTGACCACAATCTGGACCCTCAAGAGCCTCCATTGTATCCTAAAACTCTGTAGAGAAGCTGCTGATCATTAGGGAGTTAACTGCCAGTCTGCTGCTGGTGCTGAAAGTGCATGTTTCAGGTTGCATGTCAGAATGTTTTAATGAAACAGAAGAGAAAGTTATTTGAGAGCTCATTTAAAACATGTCCTAATGTTTCTTTCTACAGCACTAACGATTTCAATGAAAAAATGAACCCCTTAATTTTGTTCCTTTCTAAATTAAATGTTGTAAGTTTTTACCAGTTTGATTCACTCAAGGGGGCTTCAGGTGTGCCAAACTTTTGTCATACGTAAGACTTTTAGCGTTCTAGCTGTTCTTTAGAACACTGAGAGGCTGCAGTAGAACACAAGGGAATCACCTGACAGGCTGCTCCTGTTGGGAGTACATGTTTTACTGAGAGTAAGAGACTTCATTCTCTTATCGCTGAGAACTATAGTGGGAATTTACAGAAAATATGCTCTCATTTTAGCTTCTGTAGCACCTTCCATAATCTCCATAGGAAAATCATGAGAAAACAGTTTTCTATCAAGCATGATTCATGAAATCCCAGCAGAAGGCTTTTTCACAGGGTGAAATCATCTTAGAATACACTACAATTCTGAAAATTAGTGTGGTAGCATCAACAAATGATTTATGTTGTAGTTAAAAATCTGGCATAACCCTTTATACGTTCCTCTTTTTGTGACCCTCAAAACCTGCCATTAACTGCAATCCATTTCAATGGGGTACTATCATATATATTGGTCCCAAGATGGCTGCCAGCACTTCTTGGTTTAAGTGCTGACAGTCAATCAGATCTCACCATGAAATATGTATATATTTCCTTTAATAACTCTAAAACTACTGAATGGATTTACACCAAATAACAAAAAGCATCTGCGCACATAGATCTAGCTTCCTGCCTAATTTGGTGTAATTCTGTTCAGCAGTTAAGGCTGTAGTCGTGTCTAAAGACCCTATGGGAAAATGCATGGGGAAAATGCATTTTTTGAGACCCCTCTTTTTTCTCTGCTTCCGCTTGACAAGTCACCCCGAAACTTTGAACCCAGCAGCTAAACTGACTGTCATACCAGTTTTGCAAATTTCGTGAAGATTCGTCAAACAGCATTAAAGTTACTGGCAAAAAAAGAAAAAGCTTTTCCTATGGAAACTGGGTCCTAACTATAGCTATATACCGACGACTGCCAGTAGGTAATTAATAGCCTATAATGTCTATGACAAAGTAGAAACATGAAAGTTACGTGTAAAAACGACTTAATTCAACAAATACGGATATTTATATGTTTCCAAACATTATGAAAATAGTAACTTAATTGTCCTTGCCTGCAAAGCAAATCTTACAATCCCACAAAAGGGACTGAATCCAAAGAACACCTTGATAAAAACAATGGTCGCACTAATCATAAGTATGTATAATTGTACATTACTTTCACTTAACTTAATTTGATTGTAAACTGATACTTAAAGACAATTTTGATCCATTTGTTTAGCCCTGAAAAGGTGTGTGAAACACTTGCAGATAAATAATAATGCCAATATTTTTTACTGGAAGCATTTTAAGTGATGACTGTTTATTAATCAAAAAGTTGAAAATACACTGAGAAACTAATTTTAAAGCTGGTAGATTGAACTGGGCTAAGCTGAAACTCCTGTTAAAACTCTGTCTGAGAAATTTGATAATGTGTGCATCTTCCATTTCAGGGCTCGAAAAATCCAATACTTGGATTTATACTCACTTAATACTTACTTGTCCCTTCTGGCAAGTTGACAATGAACAAGTGTTCTGTTGAAAAGTGGAGAGGCAGTAAAAGATGATTTTTATGATTTTTCAAGCCCTGCATTTGTATAGTTGTAGCACTTAACCGGGAAATGTGTGTGTGTATGTATATATATATATATATATATATATATATATATATATATATATAAATATAATCAGGCTCAACCACATGGGCAACAAAGCATTTTACATTTTTCTTGAGATATGACACATTAAAGAGGGGAACACTGCATTGAACATTGTGAATAGGGTTAAGAGTTTGGGCCTGATTTAGATCTCTGCGGACAGGTTAATCCGTCACAACGGTGATGGATATCTACTCCGCCGAAATATAAATCCCATTATATCCAACGGGATTTATATTTAGGTGGATGGAATATCTTGTCACCTTTGAGACAGAGTAACCGGTCCACCGAGATCTTATTCACGCCCTTAGTGTTTTAGCGATATTCCCTCTAGGTGAGCCTTAAGTTGTTTCGATAAAGATTGTTGGTCCAGGTTTACTCTCATTACCAGATTCTAAGTTTTCAGTCATACAACCCTTGGTTCAGAGGTTTGGAATTTTGAGCTTTAGAGACTTCAAGTAAGGTTCCTATGCCCAAATCAAACAAAAGCGCTTCGGCTTCACCAGTGTCATACAGCTTAGCTGCCCACGGTCTACTTAAAAGCCATGACATAAAGTGTGAATTATGGGATGCCTATAAGCCACCATTCAATTCTGCTGAAATTATGGGACAAATCATTGCCATATAGAAGGTCAATAAGCATGAGATGCAGTTGAATTTGGCCGTATCCCTCCAAATATAGATGCAGGTCAAAACCTTGGCAGCTAGATCATTTGACACCAACTTCCTCATCAAATGGATATAAGCAGTCATCTGAAATCAGCAGGCAGTTTACCTTGGACTTCTGTGAATGTTGGATGACCGGCACAGAAGTCTGCTGTCGCTATGCCTAGTCAGGGGGCATATTGCCAAGTTCAGAGGCCCAGCTGGAATTTGGTAACCAGTACGTAGATGCATAGCAGAATGTGCCTGTGTTAAGGGCTTGCAGGGAGCTTGTGTAGGATCAGCATGCCAAGTAAACAGTGATGGACTGTTCCTACTGCAGTAGGGTCAATACTAATTTCCATATAGCTGGGTCCAAACTGAGGAGGTATGGTTTACAGACTAACAATAGACTGGGATGTGGCCCGAGTGACTACCAGTGGCAGAGAGTAATTCAAGCATTCCATCCATCCCCTTTTTGTATACTTATTGTGTCGCCCTACAAGATGCTAGGGGTTTATGCACCCAGGAGCAGAGAAGAATAGTGTAGGCAAGTGGGTCGAAATGCAGGAGGATGGACAGGCAGGCCCAAGAGTGACTCAGGAAAGGGGAAAAGGGCCCCTGGGACAGTGGAGAGCCCCAGATGGGCCACATATGATTGAACAAAGAGGACCAGAGAAGATAGTCCTTACACATACCATCCAAAGAGAAGACGATATGGGATCAGAAGAATCCTACAAAGGCTCAAAGAAGGCATTATATAACATCACTGAGCAGATAAACAGAATATCCCTTCTTGAGGAACGTAATAGGGAACAGTCACAGTATGCCCACGTGGGAGAAGAAAACAATGTGAAGGACAAGTCTTACAAAGAGGGCAACAGGAACTGAAGAGATTAGCATTCAATGGTATGCATGCATGTTCATATGGGAGAAAGGGAACGTTTGGATCGCAGGAAAGATAACACTGAGAAAAGACCAGGCACACGTACTCTGTGTGTCCAGGCAATGATTTAATGCCCAATTAAATAGTAGGCAAGCATGAGAATAGTTGTACCTTTTACTGACAACCTAGCAAGTTGGACAGAGGGACTGACATCACAAATGACACCATGGTCACAAGAGGATTCCTTTGAGCCCCGAGACATGTCGAATGCAGAAATGTGCATTTCTCAGGGCATAGGGGATCCTTAATGGGACTATCCCTATATATAAAAAAAGTCTTCAAATATGGCAGAGGTATGCTCGTAAGTATGACTCACGTCACCCTACTGGCCATAGGACAACCGACTTGACACAATTGCTCTTGATATTTAAAGGCCCAGGGGAGCCTTAGTGTATACCACTGCACCAGATGGCCAACAAATGTGATATAACTCCTGCAGCCCTTGCTGACTCAACCACAGATACCGTCCCATCAGTTACAGCAACCCGTGCCCCAAATGCAGTGTGTGCCACAACAGACAGTGCAGTCCACCTTGCAGCCCCAGAACTCACAAGGAGGGGTAACGGTCAGGAAAGGTAATGCATTCCAGCAAAATTACATGGGAGGATATGTCCAATGAAGAGGTCTGTGGAGTTGTCTTGTTTGTTCAGTTTTATTGGTAACCCACAGGCCAGACGAGGAACTCACTATGACTGTAGCCATAAATGACAAGGAGTACACCTTTATTAACGACCTTCAGGCTACATGGTCCTGTATCCGTGAGAGGAGGCTCCCATTGTCAGATTCATCAATGGGCACCCAGGGGTTCTCTGGGGCTGTGATGAGGGTTCCTTTCACTAAACTTGTTGAGATGGAATTAGGGAGGCGGTATGTTGATGGTTGTTTCTTATTCTCTCCAAATGCCCCAGCCAACTTGCTGGACATGATGTCATGGCAAAGTTAAACATGAATGTTCATTTTGAAGAGGATGGATCCATGATCAGGGCTCCAAATATCATAAAAACGTTACTAGACCTGCAGGTCGAGTAACTTAAATAATCTACTCAACCTAACTGTAAAGTACTTGAGCCGTAAAAGGGTCTCAAATTGTGTGATCCTAGGCAAATAGTTTACAGAGTCGCCTTTTTCTTAAATCTCACTTATGATTGCACCTTCAAATATGTGAGCTCATCATTTCTGCAGTACAAAAAAACTCTTTTGTTTGATTAAGCAGTCTAAAGTTTGCTGCATGTATCACAAGAATGTAGCCCACATACTCACGAGGTCTAGCCCACATCACCTAGGAATTCTTTTAGTTTATTTACAACATTGCCATCAGGGCAGGAGTGTTTCTCAGTTTGTTTAAACACTCAATTTTAATAAATATATTACTAAACCATGATGTGGCAACATATTGTAATCTACTCACAGTAACTTTCCAAGAAATATCCAAAATCCTCTTTACTAACCTGTAGCTTTACTGATACAACTATATAGTGTATTAACAATCTGTGAAAATTGGATTTCAGAAAATAATATCCTTTAAACATCAACATGTAAAGTATTCTGATATGTTTTCATCCTATTAAAATACTTTTTCATCACACAGAAATATAAAAAAGGGCTTTCACAACCACTGAAATATAGATTAAAATGTTTGCACAGTTGACTTAGTCATTTAAACACTGTGGGGGTCATTCTGACTCCCGCGGGCGGCGGAAGCCGCCCGCCTGGCGGGAACCGCCAGAAGACCGTACCGCGGTCAAAAGACTGTGGCGGTCATTTTGACTTTCCCGCTGGGCTGGCGGGCGACTGCCAAAAGGCCGCCCGCCCGCCCAGCGGGAAAGCCCCAGCAACGATGAAGCCGGCTCCGAATGGAGCCGGCGGAGTTGCTGGTGTGCGACGGGTGCAGTTGCACCCGTCGGGATTTTCAGTGTCTGCTTTGCAGACACTGAAAATCTTAATGGGGCCCTGTTAGGGGGCCCCTGCAGTGCCCATGCCAAACACCCGTTCCCGCCATCCTGTTTCTGGCGGTGAAAACCGCCAGAAACAGGATGGCGGGAAGGGGGTCGGAATCCCCATGGCGGCGCTGCTTGCAGCGCCGCCGTGGAGGATTCCCTGGGGCAGGGGGAAACCGCCGGTTTCCCTTTTCTGACCGCGGCTTTACCGCCGCGGTCAGAATGGCCCCTGAAGCACCGCCAGCCTGTTGGCGGTGCTTCCTCCGTCCCCTGCCCTGGCGGTCCATGACCGCCAGGGTAGGAATGACCCCCTGTGTGTCCTATATCCTTTTATTTTACATTCGAAGCAGCAGATCACAAGGTTCACCTTACTAAGTCCTGGAACTCTGAAGTCAGAAGGAACATTTATTGTAAGAAAAACTGACTTTTGACCTCTGTCTGTGAACACAGAGAAAATGTGACATAAGAACAAGATTTAAAGGCATCTTTTATTGCCCCTCCTCTTTTCAACTGAACAGAACACCTGTTCAGTGTCATCAGAAGGGAAGAGTAAGTATTAAAAATAGCTGGACCTGATCAAATAAGACTTGCCAATGCGAGTGGATGTTCTTTTTTTAGCACTGATGATACGTTCTACACAGGAGTATCTTGTAAACGCCTCATGACTATGGTCACACACCTTTTAGACTGTGACCAGGTAAAGGCTAGACCCACAGACATTTTAGCCTTCACTAGAGCAGTGTACACTATCACAGCAAACACACCTGAATTGACAGGGAAATTAGTTGAATTACCTAAGAATGTTCTCGGCCGACAGCAGGGCCCCTATTCTGAAGCATTAGACAAATACCTAATTCTGGAAACAGAAGCTCTGGAAGTGTCTCCCACCTATGGGACACGGATGGCAAGTGACCAAACTGGTGTGATGTGGGCATGTGTCATCTTTTATGATTCCAATATACAGGTGGGAGACATATCAGATGACACCAGAAGGAGAGAGATTGTTTTCCAAGACAGGATACCGCTACGCACCAGAATGGAGGCAAAGCCTGTGGTACCAAGAAATTTCCCTAGTCCTATCAAAGATAATGACTTTGCCCAGTTACCCTTTAATTTGTGCACAAAAGGCCCCCATGATGTAGGCGTTCTCCGCACAGCAGTACCATTTAGAATAACTCTGAAGGAAGGAGCAATACTGCCAAGAGTGAGAGAATACCCTCTATCCAAAGAAGCTGAGATGTGCATTGTACCCGTTATATAGGCATTAGTGGAGCAGGGAGTCATATACCCCGTGCAACAATCCAATTTACCCCGTCAAGAAGGCCAAGGGCAACTCGTGGTGTAGGAGTCAAGACCTGCGCCCCTTAATGACAGTGATACCAGAATTCCCTGTAGTTCCAGACCCTTCTGTCATCTTCACCAATGTACCCCAAGATGCTAAATACTTTTCAGTCATAGACTTAAAGAATGCATTCTTTAGCATTCCCCTGCACCCAGTCACTATCTGAGCGCATTTTCCTTTCGTAGTTCTCAGTACCTCCATTCTTGATTACCTCAAGGTAACTGTGACTCCCCTAGGATCTTTAATAGGACTGTCAAAAATGACTTCACCAATTCTCAGTATGACAGCACAATGTTGCAGAATGTTGATGACCTACTGATCTGTAGTCCGACAGAGAAGCTGTGTATAAAAGCCACTGTGTCCCTGTTCCGCACGCTTTCTCAACAAGGTTAGAAGGTAGA
The DNA here is from genome assembly GCF_031143425.1 of Pleurodeles waltl. Taxonomy (NCBI): domain Eukaryota; kingdom Metazoa; phylum Chordata; class Amphibia; order Caudata; family Salamandridae; genus Pleurodeles; species Pleurodeles waltl. The sequence goes on along the minus strand of NC_090446.1, from coordinate 863,869,323 downwards.
CAGGGACAAATTACAGTACAGTCAGGAAGATGTCCAATACTTGGGACAACTGCTTTCAGCCTCTGGCCACGAGCTACACCCAAAAGAGCAGGATCCATCCGACAGATGACAGAGCCCGAGACAGTGAAAGGAATGCAAAAGTTCCTGGGCTTATGTAATTATGTTAGAGAATGGGTTTTTGAAAACAGTACTTTAATATCCCCACTGCCTTGCATTTATCAAACAGGCTAAAACACAGAAATACAGGATAACATGGACTAAAGAGGTGAAACAAACATTTAGCAAGTTAAAAACAGAAATAACAATGTACCAGTGTTAGGAACACCAGACTACAATGAAGAGTTTTTCCTTATTTGCCACTGCAATGACCAGGTGATGACAGCTGTCCTCACCCAAAAGTATCCTTTAGGCCACAAGCCAATTGCGTATTTTAGTGGCCTACTTGATTCTGTCATGAAAGGCCATTACCCTTGTCAACAAGTTTAGCTACATCAGCCTTTGCAGTCGAGAAAAGTGCCCCAATTGTTATGGGTGCACTTTTGACACTGTACGCTGAACATGCAGTGTTTGCAATAATTCAGAAAGCTAAAACGACACTGACAACACAGAATATATCAGGCTAGGACATAATATTATCATTGACATCCCTGACGGTAGTTAAATGTCACTCAGTTAATCCTGCTACCTTCTTTGTACATCCTATTTCGCACACAGACGGTGATGTCCATGACTGCGCCAAATATACTCCAAATGAGTGTAGCCAAGCAATAGAAGACCCCATTCCGGGTAGCATTGTATATCTTGTGGATGGGTCTTCTACAACAGACCAGGATACAGGAGTAAGACATACAGGTGCTGCAGTGGTCAGAGCGATGCAGCATCATTCTTCAGACACAATACAGATAATAGAACAGATAGATTTTCCACCTCAGTATTCATCCCAGGCTGCTGAATTAGTAGCTTTAGTGGCGGCCCTCAAACAAGGAGAAGGAGAAATAGTAACAGTATTCTCTGATTCAGCCTACGTTACCACAACAGTGCACTTAAGCATCATGCGGCGAAGCAGATGCAGATTCTTTAATGCTGATGGAAGTCCTGTCATGCACCGTTCACACCTGAGGATTTGATACAAGCCTTAACACTGCCACAAGCAGTCGCATTGGTGAAGTGCGCAGCCCACACTAGAGCTCAGGATTTTGTATCCAGCAGAAACACCCTGGCTGACTGGGCAGCCAAAGATGCAGAAAAAAGCCCCCTTAGTGACACACACACACACCACAGTTTTGGTAGCTAGTGAAACATCAACACCATTGGACCCTTTGGATAAATCGAGACATTATACTGAGACAGCTTACCTACACCTTAGAGAGATACAAGAAAGTGCCACAGAGCATGAGAAACAGTTCTGAGAAGCCAGAGTATGCCAACAGACAGCAACTGATTTAATATACAGATATCAACAGGAAAGCCTGTCATGCCCCAAGCATTGTTACTGATAGCTCTAAACCAGTGATATATTCCTTCACATACTGCCAGAGATAACATGTCCCTACAACTACGTCAGGATTGGTTTGTCCCCAACCTTCATGATATGATTACAAGGTACATACACACCTATACGGGGTGTCAGCAGTATTCACCAAGTCCTACTGTCAAAATAATAGCTTCCACAATACCCCGACCACAAGGACCGTTTAAGGAATTGCCCATGATTGACAGATGTAATAATTATCTCTACCTCATAGTCATAGTCTGCCCATTCTCAAGGTGGATCAAAGCAGGACCTTGTGTCCACTGTGATGCCAAGACTGCTGCTAGTTTTCTGATCCGCAAGGTAATACCCCGATGGGGCATTCTGAAGGGATCAGATCCAACAGTGGCACAAACTTTGTCTATAATATCTTCTCCCATCTCACCACCTTGTTGGCAATAATGCACAAACTGTTCTCAGCTTATCATCCCCAAAGCAATGATATTGTGGAGCACCTTAAAGGCCTCAAGAATAAAATAAGTAAACTATGTGTGACATTGAAAAAGACATGGCTATACTGCCTCCCACTGGCACTGTTTGCCTTGAGAAACACCCCATGATCCGATCAGAGCACCATCTGACTTACCATCAAATTGTGACAGGCAGAACAACTAACCTATTTGTGCCATTAACTGGGCATAAGTTGAAGACTGGGAGTTTACCTGAAATTGTACAAACTGAAATTATTGTATATATGTTTGAGTTAAGAAAGACTGCAGTTCTTCTCTAACCAGGTTACATGTACAGCCGACAAGCGAGCCCACACACTTCCCGTAGATGACTAACAGCTTCATTGCCACTGGGAACATTAGTTTACATCCGAAAATTTGGACGCAGGTGGAAAGCTAGCAGGTTTAATGGACCCTTCTATGTGACTGAAAGCACAATTACAGCGGTGAAAGTTCAGGGCCACAAAACATGGAAGCACCTGACGGATATCTGCCTAGCTCTGACTATGGCATCCATTCCTTGGGACAATTATGATAGAGAATACTTCTTTTATGTTATGTATTTCTTGTTTGTGCACTATTACTGCAATTTTTACCCCTTGTGCATTTTTACTCTTATGATACTATATCAACTATCACATACATGCGCAGAACTGTTGTAATGATTTTAACCGTCACCCTTGCCATACTGCAGTATTTGAGAATATGTGGTATCAGCACATGCATAGTATAGGCACATCCACATCCAGCTGTTATGTATGCTTCCTCATCCCCCATGCTTCTGTAGCAGATTGCATCACCCTAAAGAGGTATCCCCAAATATTATACACTCTCCTGCATCTGTTTTTTTATGTAAAATAAAAGCACAGCTAACTCATGTTAGTCCTGTAACTGCACAAGTTAATATAACTGGATTTGACACCACCCCTAAAGCCCTACACATCCTGCTAGAAAAACAAGAGCTAATGGAAGAGACATCAAGAATAAAGAAGGAAAGGGCAAAAGAGGGCTCACACAGAGTGGAAAAAAGGGGTATTACACCAAGGCATTTTTGAAAGATCTTGCCAATCATCAGAATGCAGTAACTATTTATCTAACCCTCTACCCCGATTGTGCGAGCAGGCCAGGTCTTAGCTTTACGGAATCAGTATTTGGCCATGAAAAATGGCACACTAGAGCCAAGTTCACATGTACAGCAATATCCTTATGGAATGGTACCAAGACAATCAGTCACCCAACATGTGATAAGAAAATAGGCCAGTGTCAAGAAATATGGGATGCAAACATACAGAGATATACATGGACAGGAATTACCAAGCACATTAGAACAGCAATGAAATTAACACACTTTTCTCTTTGTTTTAGAGGAAATGGGACAGTAAGGGTGGGGAGTAACCTCAGCTGCAAGATCACCAACTACGAAGCCAATATGCAGGGCAGCACCTACAGCTGTTGGATGTGTGGGGCCCGGCTCCACATGCAACTACACCCGAACTGGAATTACCTCAGCTCCCTCTGGACTTTATACACCCCCTCCCTGGTGATACTGGATGTGAACATCTTCCAGTTACAAGATCATCCCATGGGCCGTCCTACGACTTTGCTTCATCAGCACCAGAGAAAAAGAACTGTGGAATACTATGGTACTATAGTTTGGAAAGAAGTCTCACATGAACATAGACTATTCAATGATGCCTAGCTCTTTTTTGGAAGCATTCTACAGTTTGTTCAGGCAAAAGCACCTACCTGCTGGCTCCAAGTGACGCCGGGAGTTAATGAAGACAATCAATGCAACTGAGGATGGATCCAATGCTATCAAAGAAAAACTCTGAGCTCTCAGACTGATGGCAATGTTTTGGACTTAATGACGGTCATGAAAGGAGGCATGTGTAAGAAGACCGGGTCGGCCTGCTGTACTTATGTGCTGGCCAATGATGTGGACAATGGGGCATTAACTAGCCCATTCAGACATTGCATGACTTACACAAGAAAATGGTCGATGAAGGGGGTGCCCCTGACAGGCGGTTTGAATAGGTGTCATCCTCTATATCGGGTTGTTTAAGGCCTTGCTGCCTTTTATAGTGATATCGATCTTGACATTTCTTATTTTTAAGGTAATAATAGCATGTTGTAAAAAAAGATGACAGCTAAAATGTGAGGAGCCTTTTTGGTTAGGAAAAGTGCTAAGGATGTTGAGGAATAGAATAGTGAGCGTAAGGCAATCCCCCTAGTAGGTGGGAAAGATAGTTGAAGACTCAACTAGAACAGGGGGGAGGTGGAGGGAAATGATAAGAATATATTTTATTGACATATATACAAATATAAAATCACAAACCCCAATACACATATTTTTGGTGAGGGATAGTTTTAAAACCTACGTAAATAGTGAACCTCTGCAGAAATATATAAGTCATGGTGTACATCAGTTTTAAGAAACACACTCAAAGGTTGACAGAAGGAATTGGTTTTGCATTGTCACTGCATACAGGGTATAAACAAGAGTGGATTCTGCCTTACCGCAAGCCTGTTACCAATATGTTAAAGTCAGATAGGCTAGGCCCAATGACATAAAAAAAAGAGATAAACACTCAATATGTAGAAGACCAAAAAAAGTTTTTGTAGGTCATCTTGTCCCTATTCTGAGAACTACAAAAAAAGCCCACAAGAGGGGGCTTCTGCTACTCATGGACAGGTACACATTTTTTGAAACCTAAGTATATTGTAAACATGTTTTTGAAACTTATGTATGTTGACAATAACTTATCTGCTAAGCTTGCTATTTACTGCATACAGGAATTTGTAACGTGCTTTTTGCGGCTTTAGCAGTATATATACATACAACACTGCTTGTAATCCACAACTTTGAACTTCAGACTTCTGTTTCTTTTTGAGACTTGGTAATGTTCCCAATTGATTAAAACCATATTATTGCGTAAAATAGTTCTGTCTTACTTTATTGCTAGATGTTCACTCAACAAGTGTCTCACAAAAAAAGCACTGAAACGGCACGCATAACAAATATGAAACCATGGGAACATCACAAGAGAAATCTGAAACTCTTTCACCTACAACAACTGTACTGAAAGTGGGATTCGTCAGCCGTTTTAATGGTCATCACAAAAATACATTAATTAAGATCTTGAGAGTCTGGTACAAAAAGATGTCACCAAAGGGACAACTCGGCCCAGAAAAATGGACTACTAGAGTGAACACGAAAGGAAAGTGCAACTGCTCGGTACTCTTAACCACCCTCGCCTACACGCCCATCCACCCCGTTTATTAGCTGCACACTTACCAGACTCTCTTTCCGGCATATTGGCGGTGGTATTTGTGCAGCCAACAACCAAGAATAAACACCTCGGTCTCCCAGTTTCTGTTTTCTCCCACAACACACTGCGCGCGACGTCACGTAAAAGCAATCAACCTCAGAGTTCACCGATGTGGCTTACACATTGAAGAACGTCAGTCGTTTGCATGCGGTGGCCATTTTGGCATGGGATGAAGTCGTTGAAATCGCACAAGACACCAAGCTCATCGTGTTCAATTCAGAGACGAGCATATCCTCTAGTTTTAATACGAAGAAAAACTGTCAGTGGTTATGAAGGAGCAAACTTTACACAGCCACGTAGTGAGATGTTGTCTAAACCGATACTTTCAAACGCCAATAAAATAGACAACGGACATTTTTCACATACAACTAGAAGATAGACGAGCAGGCGATTGGTAGTTGTGACATCATGGCGGCTGCCGCAACAGTAAGGACTCTGGGGTCAAAGCTGGGAATGAACCTGCGAGAGATTCGAGTCCACCTATGCCAGAAGTCTGCCGGGAGCCAGGGAACCAGGTGATTTGTAGTGACAACGGACATAAGTTGTGAAGCCCTCTGGGCATTTAATATCCCCTTTATCGATCGCTTCATGATAGGATATACTAGGAAGCAGTGCAGTTCACAGGTTATGGGGACCAGTGGATTCAGCGTTGCATCGTTATATGGCATAGCGGTTTCCCCCACCAACGACTTTTCGCCGTTAGTGACATTGAGGGAGGAGAAATGGGGATTTGAGACTTCCCAGCAATTATGGCGGCTTTCTAAAAAGGAAATCTTCATGGTAGCATTAATATACAGAACCATGTGCAAGAACCGAATTAAACGTCGTATAAATGAATTAGATTTCCTGTTCTATATTTTCAAATTGTACTTAAGTCTTCACTAAAGTATTTTTTTATTGTACCTTAAAGGGTATTTGCATTTAAACTGGTTGGAATATGGCGGATAGTCATTGTACAAACATTGCTTTAGAACTTAAATGCATTATATGAATTCATACTGCACTTCTTTTTTGGTTGATATATACAAAAAAAGTGATGGATGGAATGCTTGAATCTCGGCCAATGGTAATTACTCTGACTCCATACCAGTCCATTATTATTTTGGGGCCATGCCACCTCAGTTTGGATCCAGCCACGTGCAAATCAGTCTTGAACCTGCTCCAATGGGAACAGTTAAACCCAAACTGCAAGGCTAGGTCTTTTTTGAACCGAAACAGAAGGAACATAATAACAGTACTGCTTTGATTAGGGCTCATTAGTCAGCTATATATTGGTTCCAGTGACGCAGTGGCTTGGGACCCGTTTCTGGGCATACCTGTCCCACTTAGGGTGACCCCTCCAGGTTTTTCTTGTTTGAGTGGGCCTATAGGGTCCCAGGCTGCCCACCAGCACTGGGTCTCCCCAATGTTTCGAATGTGGCCTGACTCTTGAATTGTAGGAACAGAGACTTTATACTTCACAAGACGAGGGAGCATGGCCTCTGGCATTTGGACAACGCAAAAATATCTATCTTACCTGATTAGACTACCTTTGTGCAACATCACACATTCCAGGAGATTAAACAGGTACTTTGTCAAAGAGAACTGAAATCCACACTGTACCCTTCCAAGTCGCAGGTAATTGCACACAGACATGCACACTTTTTCATGATTCCTTTTAAGGATCGTGAATGGCTGAAGACTTTAGAGATCTCTTGCTCTCAGGCTACAGGCAGGCGTAGACCTGATGGTCGTCCAATCATTGAGTATGCGGCTCAGGAAAGGATGAAAATGGTGCATGCTGTCATGACAGACCGGGAACGGATTAATCAAGCGTCAGAGAGTGAAACGCTTAAGGAGGCAGGGGATTCTGAGGAACTCTTGACAAGAGACCAGCTGGCCAAGGGCCCAGGTGTTACGCCCATAATGTCTGATATGTTCATCTGACTAGTAGGGCAGTTCTTTTGGTAAGGATGGGTGTGCTTATGCTGGCTGGGGAAGGGGTGGGGGGGGGAGGGGGGAGGTGAGACACTCCAGACCTCAGGGGCCGTAGACCAGAGATATGGGACACTGTATTATTGCCTGCTACTCTGGCCCTTACAACCGGTTTGGAATCACGTTACATGGTATTGTGCGGTGACCCCCTGAAGCTTGATTGTTTCTCTGCATGTATCTCACTTTAGGCTGATATTTCCAATAGGACATTTTTGTTTTTATTAGTTGGGTAGTGGTAGCGAGGTTGTTCTACAAGCTTTGAGATATTAGGAGGGTTTTTGCATCTTGGGTATGTAGTTTTCCAACATGCAGTTCTCTTTGTGAACTTCTCAGATGTCAGAGGCACTTCAGTGTGCACACCTTGGCTGTGCAAATATGACAAGGATGGCAGCTCACAAACCTACTTCTGCATTTGCTGGTGAGAGGCCATTTGGATGGCCCTCACTACATCTGACTCACGTTAGTGCGTGGGGACTGGGGACACCTACTAAAGGATGAGTATTGGCCTATCTGAAGTGCAGATCCATCCACTTTGCCTGCCTTGAAGTTACACATGTTATGTCTGCTGAGTTGGATAGGCTGAAAGGAACATCCTATTCAGCTTATGCCTATGAGGCATTGATATGGATAGTTCCAGATACACCCTTTATGGTAGCCACAGTGATGACTGATCCAGAGGAAGAAAAGGATTGCTTGATTTTGTAGACTTGGCAAGAATGCCCCAAACAAAAATCCGATTTAGTACATAGTCTTACTGGAGACATATTTGCCCCGCTTTACAGATGTTGCATGTCTGGGGGTGATTATAATATGATGTGGTGGTTCTGATTTCAGCTAGGTTGTTGCCTCTGAACCCCCTGTGCTACCATCTCTGAGCAGTTCTCATCCTGGCTCCAGAGGTGGAACCTAATTGAAATCTAGAAGTAACTGCAGCCACGGGGATAAGAGTTTTCCTTCTATTGTGGTGTGCGTAAGATGCACAGCAGGCCGGACTTGTTTCTTCTTCAATTAGGGGGCCCGTTAATATTCGCAAAATATCTTAGCTGTACAGTGTTGGACCACAGTCTTCTGTGACTACTAGCGGCAGTTGCCTGACACCACTCCTTGATACAGATGTGGCAGTTAAAGTTGGCTGTGCTGTGGGACACTTCATTCCGTGCAATGCCCAGTGACCAGATTGGCTTTTACTTTAAGGAGAACAAAGGAACAATCCTACATGTATATGATAAGTGGGACACATTTAAGATAGATCTGTTTGGTGTCCGTAAAACCACTTATGGAAGGTAAGTTGTCCTTACCCAACAGTTAACAACCCTGGAGAAAAAAAATGGGCACCTGGAAGACTGGCAGGGTGACCGACATGGGGGCACACAACCGACAACTGGAGGCTAATAAGTAGTGTATGGAATTGCTACAGAGACTCGAGCATACATATAAAACGTTTATTGCCAGACAGCATGGTGAGGGTGAAGGGGCTGCCCATCTCCTTGCCTGACTACTCCGCACTGAAACTAAGTGCAAACCAATATATGCAATTAAATCACTTACAGGGGAGATAACTTAAGCAATTAGGTATCCACGTGGCCTTTGGTGCCTATTACAGTGAGCTGTACTCTGCCCCCCAGAGGCTCGTCTGTGGAGCAACTGGAGTGCTATCTGACACTTATCCAAATGATGCAATTGTCAGATGACCAGAGAGCTACAGTGGATGCTCCACTTACCCTGGAAGAAATGGACTGTACTATTGAACAGGTGCCTAGAGGTAAAACACTTGCCCAAGTCAGTCCATTGACCAAATTCTTTGCAGAATATAAAGATATGCTAACCCCTAGATTACTGACATCTATGAGACTGCATTCCGATCAGGAGTCCTACCCAAATCCACTAAAGAAGCAACAATAGTGGCGTTGCTGAAGGAAGGCAGAGAGACCAACTGGATGTTCGTTCCAACAAGCGTCCCTCCATGAACTCGGAATACAAGATTCTGGTGAAACTCATAACCAGTCAATTACTTCCCTATTTAAGTGCCTTGGTTCACCCAGGTCAACGTGGGTTCGTACCTTGTCTAAGCACACATCTAAACCAGCGTAGGCTCTTCCTGGCGCTTGATGGAGCATCACGTGCAAACCCATGAGTTGCAGTCACCTCTCTTGATATAGAGAAGGCATTCAACGTGCTGGCATGGGGGGGGTCCTAGTCCTGTTGGTTTGCGCTGCTGCGTAAGGCGGTATGGGACCGAATATCCTAAAGTGGATACGGCTACTATACACAAACTCAGTTTGAGACCTGAAATTGACCTTACTGTATCCTTCCAAGGCGCAGGTAGTTGCGCACTCCAATGCACACTTTTTCATGATTCCTTCTGAGGCTTGGGAACAGCTGGAGACTCTGGGTATCTCTTGTGTGCAGGCTACAGATGATTGAGACTTTAGGTCTTGACCTGGCAGGAAACACAGGAAAGTCAGGCGTAGGCCTGATGCTCATCCAACTATGGGTCAGGTGGTTCAGGAAAGGGCGAAACTGGTGGAAGCTGTCATGACACACCAGCAATGGACTAATTGGGTGTGAACGGACTAATCATGATATAGCTGTGGGAAATATAGAGGGGAACAAGACTTGGATTTCCCCTCTCACCACTGCTGTTTGCGCTGGCAGTACAACCCTTGGCGTCAGCTTCGGGAGCACATGCAGGAGTAGGGAGCGAGGCTGAAGGTGGGGTGTCGCATGGTCTCCTTACATGCAGATGACACCCTGTTGTATCTGAGAGAATGCAACATAGTTTGCCAGAGATAAGAATTCTGGATGACTTTGGAGTATATTCCAGGCTGAAGGTTAACCGTGGGAAGAGTTAACTCTTTCTCCTTTTCTCAGGTCGCATTGAACTGGAGTGGGCTCCTTTTGACTCTACCTTAAAATGAGAACCCAATACTTTAAAATACCAGGGGGTGCACGTATATCACACTGATTTACTATTTGATTGCTGACAACTTTGGAAGGATTGTTGCAGGGAGTAGAGACTCCATCCCTTTGTGGTCTAGGCTACCTCTCTCTCCGATGGGACAGCTTGCAATAGTGATGATGATTATACTGCCACAACACTTACATCATTTTGCTGCACTTCTGGTGATATTATGCAAATTATTTTTCAGGGACAGGAGCAGTATGCTTGATCTGGGCGACCCAGAGGAAGCAACTAACCATAGCGAAGCTGGGAAGACAACTGATAGAGGGCAGTATGGAAGTACCACATCTAGAGGCATACTGTTTATCGTGCAGCACAATTGATATGGCTGATGAGACGGTTGGCGACAGTGGAAAGCCCAGAATCATTGGAAATGAGCTGCTGGAGGAGGTATCGCTGGTCTAGTGTTGTGGCCTGCTTTAGGGCAGAAGTGTCACATCAGAGCGGTCAATGCTGCTAGTTTTTGCTGGCAGTTATACACTACTTAGCTGGCAGAGACACCTCCCTATGTCCCAAAGACATATCTTTGTTGCCTACCTTGGTTCAGGTAGCTGGTGCATATAGTTGAGAAAAAGCCCTGGGTTGAGGCTAGAATTACCTCCGTGGGTGAGCTCTATGCAGGTGGGAAGATGAGAGCCTCCAAATCAATATGGTGAGACCACATGCATCACAGTTGGGCAATTTGTGGTCCATGTGGCCCTGGGACATCTGATCAAACCACATGCCGATCTGAAGACTTGGAACCAGCCAGGACGTGGGCCCTGATAACTATACTCACCAAAGGGGATGTGCAGTTACATTGTTGCATACAGCCATTACCCCAGCATGCTATACATCACTCAATCCTTAAAAGGTTTAGTGGGAGCAGTGCTTGGGAAGGGAACTCGTAGATGTGAAATGGACTATGGTCTTGGGGTATCCACTGATAGTTATCAGGAATCAGTAGTTTAAATACACACAACTGAAATATATCTGCATCAAAATTATTTTTTGCCCATGAAAATAGCTGGAATGTTCCCTGGAGCATCATATTTGTGCCCTAGATGTCTGCAGAGACAGGCTGATTTTTATCAGATAGTCTGATTGTCTGGTGATACAGGCATATTTGGTGGCAGCAGTGATGGAGACAGAGAAACTTGCGGGTGAGGTGGTCCCACTGGACCCAGAGACCTGTCTCTTGGGTCTATTGAAGAGAACCAAAGATCTCAGACACATAAGCTGTTCTATAGACCTTTCGTTTGTACTGCTCAAATGGAATATTGCAATGCAAGTTGTTGTAATGCTCCTTCGCTTGCCGACTGGTAAGGGGAGTTACATAAGTGGTCCCTAGTGAAGGTTACCGCCTTGAGTATGCTAAGGGGTTGAGTGGTGTGGGGGTACTCAGTGGCCATCTGGGAAGGATTTCTTAAGTCCTTCAAAGCTAAATCAGGTGATTTTCCTCCATAACTAGTTGATCTAGCCTGACTTTATGTTCCAAACCATAATTACTTTGGGACCACTACTCTAGACCTGGGTATCACGGCTCATACTGGACAAATTGTGAGCTGTTCCCCTTATTGTGGTTCTCGTTCTTGTATTAGTCTATGTGCAGCTTTAATTTGCTGACTCTATGGTTGTATACATGTTTATTGTTCTCTAGCCATCACATGTTTGAGTGCTGTGTCCTCAGCTCTGGGAAGGTAGGGGGTGAATGGGTTCAAATTTTTTTAATGTCTCAGCTAGAGAGCGCACGCGCAGTCTTGATGAGATGTTTTGTTCAATCTGTGGGCTCGCTCCTTTGTTGCTCTCATATTCTTTGTCACTGCTTGTGTCCCCATTGGTCCATGGCATGCATGTGTTCTGCTTCTTGTGTGTAGCCCTTCTCCAGAGCATAGACCAAGTATTTGTGTCCATCCTCAGTCCTCTTCCTCTTTTTTTTTTTTTTTTAAATAATTTTTAGCTACATTTTTCTTTGTGTTTGAGCGCTCCACATGAGTGCTTGTGTTTGTGTTTTATTTTTTATTTTTTTTACAAGCTGCATCTCACAGCAAGGTCACAACATGAGAACCAAAGGTAGCGCCAGGTCCTTTCTAGGTTAGTAAGTGAGATGTTGAACTGGGTTTATTTCTGCTGTACGTAACCCCACCCCACAGTGGTTAGGCTCACCTCCATTCTAGCTGTAGAGTGGTACAACTTTTTTTTTAAACTATCGTTATATCACAATGTGTACTATTTATCTGTGGTAGCCTGGATGGCAAACAGGAGACTGTTTTCATCAAGAGTGTGGAACCCCAACAGTTCGAATTGCAATACTCTTAGTGCCACATCTTCTTTTATGATTGTGAAAGCACATTTGCATTTCGCAACATAGGTCGGCAAACATGTTGCAACATTTTACCTGACGCATGAACCAGGCATCCTTGGCACGTGGATTCCTTTTGTGCGTGGCTGCAGGTTCTCTAAGCATAGCAGAACGGAGTTATCTAGACATAACAGAATGGGCACTTATTTTTAAATTAGTTTCTACTTGAATTTTATTCCGTGATTGTGGCAAGTTATATACTTAAACATTTTATTTGAAAGTTGAGTATTCTGGCCATTGCAGGCAGTCTGCTGCTGTTTACTTATACCAAGTGTTAAATTATCATTATTTTTTTTTTTTCGTCTGCACCATTAAATAAATAAACAGTCATTTTATTTACAACAAAAGCTGGCTGTTCTGCTTGCAAATTCAATCTTTCTTTCTGCTCAGTAGGACCACATAAAGCTGCCCTAACTGTCTTGCATAGTGAGGTGCGGTCACAATTGTGCGGTGCTTTCAAATATGTAAGTTCAGAACACAGCGCAGGCTGAGTCACAGCACTTTTTTACATGACTGTCAGCCGTGCTGCTATTCAACCTGGCTCAAAGACATTGACAACTCCAGTAGCTCTTGGATTGCCAATGCTTTTATGGGTTGATATAGTTTTGGTTGATATGTGATGTACCATGAGTTGAACTCCATACACTTTCAGATGTTTCAGACCTTTTTGGACCCCTTCCCCCTTTCCCTTTTTCTTGGCCCCTGCTTGACAGATCACCCTGAAAACTTTCCAGACGTCAGCTGATGGGCGCTTTTAATTTGTTTGGAAAGTTTCGTGAAGATTCGTCAACCTGTGCCAAAGATATAGGAAAGTAAAAAAGCAATTTTTTTCTATAGAAACTAGGTCCTAACAATAACTACCTAGTGGCAAGAGCCACTAGGTACATTTCTTTTATTTATTTCTATATGTATATGTGTTTTTTAATGAAATATGCATTCAAACTGTGCAAAGACTGCATCTGCTTTCAAAATGTAGTTTTTAGTAAAACCCAGACTGCGCATGAAGCATTTTTTTTTTTAGATCGAGCGCGCAAGTGCTCTGATATGTTGTAATCTATCTGTGTGCTTTTAACCACGCACATCACTATCACTCATTCTTGAGCTTGCCTTTCAAAAATCCTTTATCTTTAGTAAATGCTTTGTTTGTCCCTCCTTTGTGTTGTTTGGGTACTGCTTTTGACATCAACCCTGTTACATGGATAATTGCACGATTGCTGATATGTCTGACTGAGCAAACTTCTTTTTTCTTTTGTGTCTCTCCTTCACGCTCATGGCGGCGATGGCGCTTTGAATCAGCTTGCTTATGTCAACTGTTTACTTTTAATTTTCAATTTATGTGGCAAGAAAAGTCCAGTTAGGAATTTACAACGTTAACAGCTCTAACTCAAGCAAACGCGAGACCCATTGCGTTGCAAATGCTTATTTTGTAAAGCTTTCCATTACAGGCAAGCATTTCACCGCTCAGCTGGCAACTCCCTTGCTCCCTTCCATTCTTGGCACAATCCACATAAAAAAGATGATGGCTTCTTAAAACCTTTTTATAGCACATACTTGTTGGCAGTCTAAGCTCTCCACCGCATGCTTCTCTAGTTGGGGTCCCGCAGCTTCACCAATGTGACCTTCAATTACAGTAACTTGAAAAGCCTGTCACTGTTTTTATAACTAAAATGCAAACCACATATGCAAAGTAAGGGGGATGTCCCTACAGTATGTTGTAACAACTATTTTCTTGTTGGTCTTCGAGGACCTTTACCTTTAATGAGGGAAGTGGCAGTGATTTACGGAAACAATGCTTTTTATCAAATGTATCCAGTGTATCACTGCACAGAATTTCCATGCTGGCAGTGGCTTACTGCATGATGGAGACGCTGGAGTACTTGTTAAACTTGCCACGCCTGGCAGCCCTCTCTGTGTCGGTAAAATTGGGCCTCGCAAAATCATACATTTTTTACTAGACCTGCAGGTCGAGTAGCTTGAATAATCTACTTGACCTAACTAATGTACCTGACCTAGAAAAAGGTCTCAAATTGTGTCATCCTAAGCAAATATTGAATTTTACAGTCACTTTTTTCTTCATTCTCATGTATGAGTGCACCTTCAAGTATGCGAATTCAGCATTTCTACTGTTTGAGAAAAAAAAAAAATCCTCTTGTTTGATTAAATACTCTAAACGCTTGCTCCATGTATAATAAATCTAGCCCACATACAGGGTACACATGATCCATGCATGACTTGCCTCTTAGTTCACTAGTAGCTCTGCCATCAGGGCAGGAGTGTTTCTCAGTTTATGTTTAAGCACTCACTTTTAATAAATATATGACTAAAGCATGATGTGGTAGCGCACTGTCATTTACAGACAGTAAAATTCCCACAAATGTCCTAAAACCTTTCCACTAACTTGCAGCTTTACCGATAAAACAATAGTGTATTAACAATAATCTGTGAAAGTTGGGTTTCAGAAAACATTTATCATTTGCACATCACCAAGTGAAGTGTTCTGACTTTTTTTTTTTTTTTTCTCATCCTATTAAAGTATTTTTTCATCACATAGAAGTACAAAAAATGGTCTTTCACTGCTACTGCGATATATTTTAAAATGTTTGTAAAGTTGACTTAGTTATATAAATGTGTGTTAGGAAAAACCTGATACCAACAGCCTTTCTTTTCACATATGTCAGACTGTTCATCCTTACAAAATCCTGGAACTCTGCAGTCACAAGGAAAAGTATTTGCATTGCAAGAAGACAAACTTACTTTTGACCTCTGTTTCTGAACACAGAGCAAATGTGACAAGATCAAGATTTAAAGGCATCTTAATTGCTAATTCAGTTTCTGACTGAACAAAACACCTGTTCTTTGTCCATTCGCCAGAAGGGGCAAGTTGGATCTAAAAAATAGCTGGTCTTCATAAAAGAAAACTCGCCACAGCAAGTGGTCGAGTAGATTTTTTGAGCCCTGATCATGATTAAATGAAAACTCTTCGGGCTACTTTGGGCTATCGGTCTGTGACTAGGGGCCAGATGTACCAAGGGGTTTTATCCATTCTGTGTCTATGGGAAAATGTGTTTGTACATATGGCCCTAGGTGGCTTATGTAAAAAAAAAAAAAAAGCACCTGCAGCTGATGCCCTGTTACTCCTTTGTGAATAGTGGTGGCTGCTGTTCTGCCCAAAGCAAAGCACTCCCTCCAAAGGTATAGCAATTTTGGTGAACATAACATGTTCCTTTAAACATATATGGTAATCTAAACATACACCCATTGCAGTACAAGCTCATTGTTTGGTATACACACTGCCAGGATCTTGTAAAGAAGCGCTGGCTTACTTCTGGCTGCAGATGAAATAATCATGTCGACAGATGTTAAACTTCTGATCACTTTTCGTGTAAGTGCTTCCAATGCTGTCATACACATATACATCTAAAAAGCATGGTTACACCACAAGTTTTGAACCACCCTGACTCAAACCAACCTGAAAAACGGGCAGGCACTTACATGAAAAGTGGTTAGAAGATGACCATCTGTCAGCATGACCATTTTGTCTGCTTCAATGAAAAACTTGATTTGTTCTGCCTAGCTCCTACAGGCTGCTGGTTTGCATTTCACATTCATGAGGTTATGTCAGGCCTTTTACTCCGGAGTACAAGCGCACAGCACAATTGGGCGTATGCATATGCGTGGCAAATATATTTACTAAGAGGTGGGGAGTTCAGCAAGTGGCTCTTTCCACTAAAAGAGGAGTAGTAGCTGCAGCACAAAACCCTCCCTGCTCCTGGTGCTTAAAGAGCAAGTGAAAACATAAGCGCTATTACCGGCACTTGGAGCAAGGAGGAGAACACCTACATTAAACAGGTTTTTGCATATCCTTGGTAGTAGCCGCAGCACAAAAGCCTCCATTCTTCCTCTCCCATTGTTTAAAGAGCAAGTGAAAACATGAGTGCTCTTCATAAGGGTGCAAAACCAAGTGAAAATGCACCCCACTCCTGAGGAGGGATCATAAGCCAAGAAAAAAGAAGTTCCTAAAATGATAGCAGTGGAGGGATAGAAAGTACTCGGTCCTTGCTCTTGGGGAGTGGTAACCACAGGAAGAGACATGATAAATGCATGCCATGGACAACTGGGGAGAGAGAATAGCAGAGCGACGACTGAGCCAGCAAATCGTAAGGGATGAAGCCCACAAAGTAGATACAGACTGTCTCGATTCGAAACAGTGCATGCGCACCATCTAGAGCCGAGACCTAAATAGGAGTCGGATGATAGAGCCTAGAATGGAAATCTGCTGTTTAAGCAAATGCCCCCAAAACATGGACTGTTCACTTGATTAAGACACTATACAGTCAAGAATAGTGGACTGTCCAGAGAGTTACCCAGAATATTTGTCATGTACCACTATATACACACTCTAAAAAAATATCCAATTATTCACCCACTTAACTTTGACTAAAATTTTATTTCAAATTAACAGTGTGACATAGCGAAACAGTTGATGTCTTTGACCTTCACATGTGCTTTCTGTGGACTGTTACAAACATGTACGTGTTAAAAGCACACTCTAAAAATGTATAACATGTCTGTTCCTAGTTAAGAGAGACAGTTCAGCTGGTATTTAATTGAAATACCTTGTGCTAGTTAAACCTGGCAGTGTTTTGCACTTATTTCAGAAAAGGACCATATTGTCTCAGATGGTGTATAACCTGGCATTTCTTTTCATACAGGGATTTCATTGAACAGCAGTATGTGGAATTGAAGAAGGCAAACCCTGAGTTTCCCATCCTGATAAGAGAATGCTCCGGAGTAAAGCCCCAGCTGTGGGCCAGATATGGTGAGTGACACCAGGCCAGATTTAGGTGGCTGGCTTGCCCTAATCAAAGGGCCATGTTGTCAGTATTTCACAATAGAGCCTCCCTGTGACATCAGAACACACTAGAGACACATTGGACACACAAAACATATGAAACTTCATAGCAGGTTCGTGTAGATCTCGGCTGCAACAGTGCATGCACTCTCACTTGCAAGACTTATTATTTTCTACCATGGACTTGGAGCCTGCCCAGTGCTACCCATCCATTGGCTTCATTGTCACTCTTACCTGCGGCTTCATCGTTCACTTCCTCTTCTTTTTTGTGGAGCATGGACAAAGTACTTGATTGCGTCTTCTACATTAATGTCTTTCTGCTGGTCACGCTGTGATTGAGGTATTGTTCTTTGTTTTGCTTCTTATTTTTAGTGCTTCTCATGTCCCACTTATTAGTGTTTCTTCTTCTTTCCCATTGTCCTTGTTGCTTATTCCCTTCCCGCCTACCACACTCCTCATGTTGTCAGTGTTGCTTATTCACTCCCATCCCCCTGTTGTCTGTTTTTTTTCCCAAACCCCACTCAACATAAGAAAAAAAAAAAAAGGCATTAAGACACATAGGCCAGTGCTGGCCGTTTCTTGCCACTATTTCCCTTAACTTTTAGCCGTGCTACACAGCAGCTACACTACTGTACACCATGGCTAAAATACACTGGTAAAGCCAATAGCTCTCACATCGGCAAGACCCATTGGCTTTGCCAATGCTTGTTTTGCGATTATTAGTGTTCTCTGAAAAGAGTGTTGCTGAAGCTTTAGACTACAGGGATTGGCGGTGCGGCATTACTAGACCAGGGGCCAGATGTATGAAAGCATTTTGCATTCGCAAACGGTGCGAATGCAAAATGCCATTTCAGAATGTATGAAATACATTCTGAATGCAATTTTAAGGAATCGCTAAAATAGCGATTCCTTAAAATTGCGACCCTGTTTAGAGAGTCGCAAATTGCGACTCTAAATTAGAAATCGCAAATCAGGATTCCTTATTTGCGATTTCTTAGCACTTGTATGAAGCCATTCCTAAATGCGATTTTGGCATTTAGGAATCGCTAATTACCACCAAGTTGAACTTGGTGGTAACCATGTGCAAAATTTAAAAATGCATTTAAAATGCATTTTAAAATTGTACATGTAATGCACACATGCCCTTTTGGCATGTGTGCACCTTACACGTTCCCCAAAAAACTTTTGCGGTGCAGCAGAGGGCGCCTTAGCCCCCCCCAGCACCCTGGGGTTTTGCATTTCCAAAATTGCAATTTCTGGTTCAGAAATCGCAATTTTGGAAATGCAAAAAATTTGCAGATATGGGCCAACAGGCCCATAGCTGCGAATGGGGCCGGTATCGCAATTTGCGAATCGGTAATAGCATTTGCAATTTTTAAGAAATCGCTATCACCGATTCGCAAATGTGATACATGGCACTTTGCTAGTCGGAAATAGCAATTTCTTAAAAATCGCTATTTCGGAATCGCAAAGGGCCGTGATGATACATCTGACCCCAGATCTGGACAACATTGTTTCTTTTTGTACTTAGCTTGTTTGCCATGATTTTCAGGGAAGTACACTGTGTACAGCCTGTAACACATAGCCATCTGCATAGTAACAAATTTAAGTGCCTGCATATTCTGCAGTTTTGAAAAAATATAAATTTTGTAAGCACATAAAGAATTAGGCAAGAAGGTAAGCAGCTGTATTTTAAGCCAGCCCTCCTGGATTCCTACTGAAGTATCCACTTATTTCTAGCCCTTGTACTACTTTGTTCGTCTGAGAAGGTTCAAATGTTCAATCATAAAAGTACTGTTGGCCTGAACTACCTCCTCAAAAACAGACGTGGTTGTGCAGGTCAGGATGCGGTCTAGTAGTTAAAATGTTGACTTTGGAAGAAAGAGAATTGCGTTCTAATTGCAGTTACGGAATTGAAGACATCACAAGATCATGGACAATACCCTTTGCCTCTGCCACACTTGCCATACCTGCTTCGTTGGAAATAGTAGAAACAGTTTAGCGGCCAGGTCTGTGTAGTGACTGATTTTAAAAACATGATAATTTCTTTAAAAGATACTTTTGACCTTTATATGTATGTGCATAGTAAGCCAGTAGTATAAAATAGAATCACGTGGCCGTTAGTAAACATTACATTAATTACAAAAAGGGGATCACACTGCTCTAAACAAAAACAAAGAGCATTTTTAAAAAGTGTGTAAAAAGAAGAGAAAATATAGGATTTGGCGACTAAAGTAAGAAAGGAGGTCAGACCTGTACGCCCTAAGACATGTAGGTGAGGTGTCTCTGATCTCCACTCTTGGGAGGGATTGGGGCAGCGGGGGTCTTTTATCGGAATCTATACTCCAGACATGTCATGCTGCCTGAAAGGCTTAGGTTCTACAGTAGACCGGGACAGATCTGATGCAAACAGATGCTGGTGGCTGAAGCTTAAAACAGCTGGGACCTAGACACACCAAGAGCTCGGACACAGATAGTCCCTCCGCAACCATTGAGATCCTGGTGATTCTGCATATTCAGCTGTTTCGAGATTCACTTCTGCAGTCCAGATGCTTCCCATTGATGTAGATTATATGCCCTCTTCCTTCTAACACCCCCCCAAAGAACATTGCTACTCTTTAAGCATGTTCATATGCCCATTAATCTTATAAAGCACAAGCTGTCTTGATACAGAAGCACTGACGCAATAGCAAATGTTGACTCCCAGGTGCAGATGAGTACACTACAATCTACTATACAACTGTATTATGTAAATATCCAACTACATCCTTAAAAAACACTGACATTGGAGTAATGAGGGTTGAAAAGTGACCAATCACACAAATGTATGAACTTTACCCTACTGTAAGGAAAGCTGAGAAAAAAGGACAAGACTTGATATACTGCATTGGTGGCTTTGCTGTTGGCAATTAATATGCTGAAAGGCAGGTTGGCTACAAACTACCAAGGTGATTGTTTGAATGATCTGGGTGTATTTGACGGAGCTAAACACATGTGATTAGTTCTGACATAGAGACTGCTTTAGCTGTGCACATAGGATCATGAAGTCACAAATGGTGATCGATACATATATACAGGTACTTTGGATCAGCCCTCTTCATTCTTTGATCTGTTCTGCTGTCATTCACGTTTTCCTCTCGCCCAACACAGCATGCGGCAAGGAGCACTCGGTGAGCTCATCAGCCATTATCTTTCTTGCACTGATCAGAGACATAATTTTACCTTACTACATACGAACATCTGCCTAAAGGTAGTACACACCAGTGTCAGGACTGGTGGACCAATACTTTATTTTAACAATGTTTTTGCCCCATTTCCATAATTTTTGTAAAAATGACAGCTATTAGTATTCTGAGTACTTTTACCTGCTACGAACTACCCATAGTATTCTTTATGCAAAGATTTTTTTAATGACATTTACAATTTTCGTTGCTGCCATTTTTAGGTGACCGCTTGATTTCTGTCATCATCTTTTGCTTTTTGTGGCACATGCGTACAAGAAGACGATAGAAATTGTGCCAACTTGTGAAGTTCGACCTATTGGCTGTGCTCGTGTTTGTTTTTCTTTTGGGAGCTCTTTGGTGGTCAGCCAAATTCTGCAGGTGGGCAACATCCAAATTGTCTAGTAGGCCAGCTATTTATACTAATTCGTCAAATGAGGTCTTTTAACTGACTGAGTAGGGTTTGCGGAAACTGAAATACTAAATAATAGTCTCTTCCAGCAACATTGCCCAGTCTGAGAAAGTATAAGCAAGCCTTTAGTTCCTGATACATAATTGCCATTCTTATTTCTTCCCTCTATAGAATTTGGAAGAGAGAAAAATGTGCCACTCAATAACCTGAATGCAGACCAAGTTGCAAAAGCCCTCGAATCTCTTGTGAACACCAAGTTATGAAGGACTCAAACCAAGACCCTGTTTTGCTCTAAGTCAATAATCATTCAAGAAATGCATGTTGTGTGTAATTTAAACATGAACCTGAAAAGAGTTCAAATCGTACATACAAACGTCTGTTGATACACAACTGGTTCCAAATGTTTTATTACAAAAATAAAATGTTCTCTCGAATGTGCTGTACATTAAGTTGAGAGAGAAATCAACATTAAATGATGCTGACATGAATTCTGGTTCTTCTTGCTGTGCAAAGTGCCTTCATGTTTAGTACACTTTTGATGTGCAGTGCTTCATTGTTCTAATTGGCCTAAACAAAACAGAACAAAATTGTTTAATAGCATTGTTCCCTTAGCCAAGCCCAATGAGCCATCAAAGCACTTTACGATACATTATTTTATACATGGGAAACAAGTGAATTTATTTCAGAAAGCAGAGCTTTGGGTGACTGGCGGAAAGAACCTTACAAAGACCTATGTAAAGCACGGATGAGGAAAGATATGGCATTACAGCAGAAGTGATGCTTTAGAAATTGACCAAATATAGTTTAAAGGTTCTTGTGTTGGTGTCATTTGGCCGTTCATTAAAAATTATGCCACATGCATGTTTTTTCCCCTTCAGTTCTCAAATAGTAGTATTGGAAAATAACAATATTTCTAACTGGCTAACAATATTAACTGAGAAGGTAAAGCCACGTGATATACATTTATTTTGGATCCATCTCAAAGATATGGTGTAATCGAAATCTGAAGTTTTCTGTAAAAAGTAATTCTGGTGAACACATTCCGATTTGTGACTAAGCACCAGTTGTTTGAAGTGAATGTATTTTGTACTCCCACCTTTTATCGTGGAAATTCTCTTTGAATACATGAACACTGAACATCCCTGCCACCAATTACGTTGCATTTTGTAATTAAATTAACCTGTTGTTTTTTAACCTATTGAGCCGAGCCCTACAATTGATAAACTGAAGAGGTAGTCTTTGAAACGTTGGTACTTTTTTTAAATTTTTTTAAATGCAAGTATAACAAAGAAATGTGCAGATAGGTAACATGACTTCATTTTCCCATTAACTCCCTAGAACGTCTCTGTACAAGGGTCCGTTTTGGCAGTTGGCTCTCATTTTCATGGTTGTCTGTAAAATAAGGAACTTCCCTTGTTTTTCAGGGACGCAAGTCATTTGCTCACGATTTCCCTTACATTTGGCTTGTAAGAAGGGAGCAAATGTTCAAACCATATTTGTATGTCTTACAAAGTAAATGGAATCGATAATGTGATATTTGAAATATTTAAATACCAACATGAACAAAATACTTATGCTATTTCTGGTGCATCCACTTTAACTGCGGATTACTCATCTTTAAAATATCCACCTAGGTGCCAGACTGGTTCAGAACGGGAAACAGTCTTTACAAAGAAGGCTAAATCCTGCATGGCATTACCACACATCTTTACAATGAAAATGCCTTTACTACACATGCCATTAAAATTAATTTCGTTGTAAAGGCATGAATGTTAATGGCATATTCTTTGTAAAGGTTTTACAGGTAACTATTAAGTGTGTGTTGTGGTCATTGTAATGACCGTGGAGTAACTGCATGCATGGTTCCATCATACAACCGTTCTGAACGTTTTCACTGCAGCGCTAATGCATGTTGCCAGGTGGTGCCATGTGGCTCTGAGTGAGCCTCGTTCTGCTACGAAAGTGATAGCGAGGAGCTGCATATATGCACCACCCCTGCACATTGAAGTCAGTTTCTTGCTTGACTCTACCATGCCCTTGTAGGTACCAGTGCGCAGAGCTCTAGCTTGGGAAATTTTTAGATGGGAAAAAGAGACAACTCCTCAAAATGGCGAGGAATCTTCTAACTGCAGATTCCTCACATATATTTAGTAGATACAAAAGCAGTGCCTTCAAAGGTGGATGGTCTGTGGAGTGGGCTCCGATCAAAAAGTCCTGCAGTACCAAACTGTCTGTCAAGGCAGTAGTGCTTCATGAACATGTGCAGAAACACCCATGTTGTTGCCTGACATGTAAAGAACATGCCCTCTGTGTGCCAACACAGAGGTAGCAGCTTTGGTCCTTAGGGAGTGAGTTTTCAGTTTCAGAGACTACTTGGCAGTGTGGATCAGATCTTAAGGCAGATGACTGTCCACCTTGACAAAGTCCTTTTCTGTACTGCCTTACCTTTCTTTGCCTGCAAGAACTCCACAACATGCCGATTGTCTACCCAATGGTCTGTGGTGCGATTGGTGTCAACGCTTAAGGCTTTTTGGGGGTCCAGCCAATTAGGTTTCTCCTCCTCTTTTGAGGGGCGAGACAGGGCACCGCATTTTAGGAGGCTGATGGATTGTCCAACAGGAAAAGTAGTCACTCTTTTTGGGGAAAAAAAAAGGCTGACATGGTCCTCAACATCAGTTTTCTGGGAGAAATAGTGGTTTAGAGTGGCTGTACCAACAGAGCTTGGAGCTCACTTGCGTGACAAGCTTAAGTGACTGTAATGAGAGACAGTTTCAAAAGTCTGAAGACGCAACAAGCACCTGTGCACTGGCTCAAAGGGGTCAGGCATGAAAAATGCCAGGACTAAATTAGGACCCCAAGTGTGGCATCACACAGGGTTTAGGAGGGAACATGTGTGCCAAACCTTTACTTCGACCACAAAGACAAAAAGTTGCAGGACTGTCCTAAAAAAAATGGGAACGAGTCTGTAATTCTTTCTCTGATTACCGATATATAGCGTCAGGTCCCTTTGGGTGCAGGAGGTCACATCTCTCACATGAGCTGTGTCCCAATCCCAAACACCTCATGCGGGTCCATTACCGACATCGGTTTACAACATTCACTGCATGGTTTGAGCCCTGTAGTCTTGGGTGGGGACATAGTTCTCTCACAGAACTGAAATTCACTTTGAAAAATGTATTGTGAGAAAATTAATTGTTGGTTGGGGGCATGGTGGATGGTAAAACCCTGCTCAAGCAATGGCTGCAATCGTTTAACTGTGACCCACAAAAGATCAATAAATTAACTTGTGCTTGATTGTCTGGTCAGATGCTTGGCACAAAAGCAGTTGGGCTTAACGTAGAGGGAAAGTATTTATGCAGCACACAAACAGTAATAAAGTGAAAACACAACACAAAAAAAATCTATACCAATTTAGAAAAATATAGTAAAATGTGTAACACATTATTTGACAACAAAACAGATCTAATTTAAAGAACTGAATAGATATGCAATTTCAAAGATTTGAGGTAAGTATAGTGCCTAAAAGCACAAAGTGCCACTCACGGTTATGTGGTTGTGCGAGACTGAGTCAAAGTCAAAAGTTCAGGCCAAACAAGAGAGATCTAGAGCCAAAAATGTGGACCGGATTACTCCTGCTGAAAAGTTACCTTCTGAATTCCAGCACAAATACTTCTGGTCGCAGAGGAGGTGGGGGGGCGAGGAGCAGGCCGGGCATTGCAGACTGTTGTCGCTGTAGTGCAAAGATCCTGTTGGGCATCGCAGGCAGTCAATGGAGATTTCCATTGGTGGCCACAGCGGGCTGTCAGTTACCTAGCTGAAAGTGCAGATCTCGCATGGACAGTGCTTGCTGTAGCATGAAGGATTACTGGAGCTTCGCGTTGGCAATTGGGTGGGTAGCAAGATCTTGGCGCAAGTGGGTGGTGGCGAAGAGCCCAAAACTTCAGGATTGCCTTTTTCCTTTCAGGAGGATCTAAACTGATGCCACACTAAGGGTCCATGACCTGACGGGCATCTCTTTGAGATCAGGAACTTATTCCAGCAGGCCTCAGGCAGGTCCAGTTGCAGGAGGTCAGCTAGGCAATTGCAGAGAAGCCTCTGGAGCTTGTTGAATAGGTCAGTCAGCCTCCCCTTGGAGCCATTTCAGCCTGGGATCTGGGGTGCAGGCCCAGTCTTCCTTCTCAGCAACAGGTCCAGGAGTGTACTGAAGAGTGAGTCTGAGGGTCCCTTTTTTATGCTTGGTGCCCCCTTTGAAGTGGGAGAAGCTTCTGGAGTTTCCCCTCTAAAAAGGTATCTAGAATTTCCTGCCTCCCTGCCCTGGTTTCAGTCTGTCTGGTGCTACAATAGACTACTTTGAATCCCTTTAGGAGTGTGATTAGCCAGTGCCTTTGAAGTCCAAAGGTGGTAGGTAACTGCTCACTGCCCCCAACACCCCTGAATAAGTCAGGATGGCCTATCCTGCCAGCATCCAGACCTGCTATTATTACACTGACAGGAAGGACTACACAGAAGCCAACTACACGTAATCATAATGCAGGCACCAAACAGGACGAGAAAATGACAACTTTCTAAAAGTTACATTTTCAGATCTGAGACTTAAAATCTGAATTTACCATAAAAGAGGGTTTGAAATTACAATTCCTCAGACACCAAACATGAGAGTCCAATGTGCTCCCACACAAAAGTTATCACATATTAAATGTTATAAGGTAGCACCTTATCTCATGGGAAAACCAAAAAAGTAAATGTCCAACTTTTTAAATACAAAGGACCCTGCCCTATGTGCTGTTTATGGCCTACCCTAGAGGACACGTATATACCTTACAACAGAAGGTTTAGTCCTGAAAAAAAGGCTTATTTTGCCAGGTTGAAATGGCAGTTTAAAAGTGCTTACAGACTGCAATGGCAGACTGTGGCATGTTTAAAAAGGCTACTTAAGTCGGAGGCACCATCACATACCTGCAGCCTAGTATAGGGTTGGAGGGCAATAGTCTAAAAGTGAGAATTCTGCCTTTAGAAATACCCACCAGACTGTTCTACTACAAGAAACCTACCTACATTATACTGATAATACTGAAACCTAAAGGAGAAAGGATAAACTAGAAATTTCAGAGATGTTTTGCGAGTTCTGTGACAAGTATTCGCATGCAATAAGGTCACAGTGTGCCACTGAAAGTGGTAGATATCTAAAGAAAAGGTTGAATAGAAAATGATAAACTTCTTTACTAAATATTTTCAATGTATACCCCTGTTAAGAGTCCTTAATGAAATTAAGGCTTATTATCAATTCTAAATATATAATAATTTGTGGAGATTTTAATTTGGCTCGTGGCCAATTCTTAGATCAGAGGTCTCCAAACTTTTTAATGCCACGCCCCCCCAGTTGAAAAATAAAAGTCATTGGGCCCCCCTCAGAATTTTTCACAATTATTTTATAAACATGGCAATGTTTAAATATGTCTAAACCTATTTAAACATTGCAGTTAAGTACTGTTACCTTTTTAAAACTGCAATAACATGCTTCTGCTTAAAACAAAGGCCTGTTATCTGTATAATATTTATTTTGGCCAGAGTCTGGGGCCCCCCCTGGGATCACTTGAGGCCCCCCTAGGGGGGCCCGCCCCCCAGTTGGAAGACCTCTGCTAGATGTACAAAACTGAATACAGAAAGAAGCCTGGTCAGTTCTGTAAAATGCTCGTTATTCCTATAATTCAAGTGACCATAATACCTACTTGATTTCTCTTGGATAAATTCATTTTTTCAAACATTCAAATAACAAATGAGCAATATAGTTTTCTCAGGCCACGCTCATCCAAAGTTCAACCTTTACCACACAATCCAGCCTATGAAACTTTACTTGACAATAAATTCATACATATTCAATAGGAAGGGGTTTGAGAAAAATATAAGGAAGGAAATTACTTAAGTTGCCAATACAACAATGTAATCATGTGCACCTCTGCAATTGGTGAATGTCCCAACTGTTATGTTTGAGGTCTGTTTCTCTTTGAAAAACACACAAAGCAAGAAAGGATGTAAGGATGCAAGCATAAGGATGTTAAAAAAAAGTTAGCACAGGGAAAAAAATAGAAACAGTGAGAGAAGAAATAAATAAGATTTACACAAACATCTAAATTTGCCCTGCTAACAGAAACAAAAAACATTGAGATGGGATTAACAAAGTGGAAAGTTGTTAGCTTCCGAATAAAAACAGAACTACTCACTCCATAATTGATGACAAAGTTTATTTTGTGTAAAAGGAATTCAGAATCCCTTTAATTGCAAAGGAAGATGGGAAAGGAAATTAAAATAATCACATTGTACCTTCTGTTTACAAATCCATCTAGCAGTCTGTTTAATGGCATGTGTGTAATACATGTGCTCTACATACTCCTGCCATCTAGTGTTGGGTCCGGAGTTGTACAAGTTGTTTTTCTTTGAAGAAGTCTTTCGAGTCACAGGGTCGAGTGACTCCTCCTCACAGTGATAATGCGCATGGGCACTGAGTCCATTGTTGGATTGTTTTCTCTCCGCCGTCTGGTTTGGTTGTGTGTGCTTTCGCCCTGTTTTGTGTCTATTTCGGTTCGACCTTTTTTTTCTAGCCCCTTCGTCGGTATTATTACCATTCGTGTTTCTTACATCTGTGCTTTGTAGAAAAATCCTACTGGTTCGACTCTGTTCGAGCGAAGCCCCTTTGGGGTCCAACTTAGATCTTGTTAGACATAGGGTCTCTAGTTGGCAGTCGGTTTGCATCCTGTCTAAGCAGGGACCCTCACTCTAGTCAGGATTTCGCACATAACACACAGTAATACAGTGAAAACACTACAAAAGGACACCACACCAGTTATAGAAAAATAGCCAATATTTATCTGTGTAAAACAAGACCAGAACGAGAAAAATCCAACATACAGTAATAAAGATATGAATTCTGCAAGAATTAACTTAAAAATACAGTTCCTTGAAGTTGATAGCTCCACCTGGGGCTATCATGGCGCTGTGATCAACAAAGCCAACAGTTCAGGCTGGCTGTGGTGTAGCGGGCCAGCTTCGGTGTCGAGAAGACCTGCAAACAGTACCTTAGAAATGCAGGGCGTCGTGATCCTTGAGATGAGACCCAGAGAGCTGCGGCGCTGGAGTTGGTTCTGGAGTTCGGTGCGTGGGTTGCTGGGCCCTTGAAGTCACACGCGTTGTAGACTGAGCTCCAGGCTGATGAAGTCAGGAGCACTGGTGTGGAAGGCGTCGAAGCTGTAGTGAGAAGCAGGACTATGTGACGTGTGATGTACACAGGTCACGTTGCAGGCAGCGGCTCGGTGACAGCATCCAGAGGTGTTGGTGAGACCAGGGCTGCGGTGTGAAGCAGGGTGGTGCGACGTATGGTGTCACCAGGTCACTGTGCAGGCAGCGGCATCGTTGTTGCTGAAGCGATGTCATTGGTAGTCCCAAGTCCACGGGGCGGGCTCCGTGCGGCATCCACGGGTTAGGGTGCAGATAGGGATGTCTGTTGACGACACTGGAGTCAATAGTGCTGGCGTCAGTGGGCCGGCAGTGTAACTCTGTGCTGCATCAGCAGGTCACGGTACAGGCCAGCAGCGTCGCAGTGGTTTTTCCTCCTTAACAGCACAAAACAGGCAGTTCCCAGTGCTGTAGGCAGATGGAACTGAAGTCTTTGGTGTCCTTGAGACTTCCTACAGGAGACAAGCTCTACTCCAAGCCCTTAGAGAACTTTCTCAAGCACGATACACGGCGATGTTTACCCATTGCTCTCTTTTAAGGCAGAAACAGTAACTGCAGGCCAACCCAGAAAAGCCAAAAAGCAAAGGGGTAGTACTCCTCCTCCAGGTCTTCTCCTTGGCTGATGTTCCTCTTGTTCCAGAAAGATTCTCAAAGTGAGGGGTTTTGAGTCCACTATGCATACCCCTTTCTGCCTTTGAAGTTGGAAAACTTCAAAGAAAAGTCTGTTGTTAACAAGATTCTGCCTGGCCCAGGCCTGACCCCAGACACACAACAGGGGCTCAGAGACTGCATTGTGTGAGGGCAGGCACAGCCCTTTCAGGTGTAAGTGACCACTCCTCCCTCCACTCTAGCCCAGATGGCCCATCAGGATATGCAGGCTACACCCCAGCTCCCTTTGTCTCACTGTCTAGTAGAGATTCACAAACTGCCCAACTGCCAGTCTGACCCAGAAGTGGAATACTCAAGCAGGCAGAGGCACAGAATGGTTAAACAAGAAAATGCTCACTTTCTAAAAGTAGCATTTTCAAACTGACAATCTAAAAAACAACTTTACCAGTATATGCATATATAAATTGTGAGTTCAGAGACCCCAAACTCCAAATTTCTATCTGTTCTCGAAGTGAAACTGCACTTTAAGGATATTTAAAGGCAGCCCCCATGTTAACCTATGGGAGAGATAGGCCTTGCACCGAATTTGAGGGTATTTCACTGTTAGGACATGTAAAAGGCATCAGTACATGTCCCACCTTTAACATACAGTGCACCCTGCCCGTGGGGCTATCTAGGGCCTACCTTAGGGGTGCCTTACATGTAGTAAAAGGGAAGGTTTGGGTCTGGCTAGTGGGTATACTTGCCAGGTTGAACTGGTAGTTTAAAACTGCACACACAGATACAGCAGTGGCAGGTCTGAGACATGTTCACAGGGCTATTCATGTGGGTGGCACAATCAGTGCTGCAGGCCCACTAGTAGCATTTGATTTACAGGCCCTGGGCACCTATGGTACACTTTACTAGGGACCTACTAGTAAATCAAATATGCCAATCATGGATAAACCAATCACCAATACAATTTACATTGTTATTGGACCTGGCCCTTTATACGGGGTCATCCCCAAACTTTTTGCCTTCCTCCTCCTATTTTTTCTGACCCTTTTTGTTGACATTAGGAGTCTGGGCACTTTACCACTGCTAAAGTACAAGCGTCTCCCTTCTAAACTTGGTATGATTGGCTTACACCTAATTGGCAAATTTAATTTACCTGTAAGCCCTTGTACAGTGGTATCCCTATTCCCAGGGCCTGTAAAATAAATGCTACTAGTGGGCCTGCAGAGCAGCTTGCGCCACCCACAAAAGTAGCCTTTCAAACCTGTCTCAGTCCTGCCACTGCACGGCCCGAGGGCACATTATCTGCCACAGGGACCTGGCATCTAAATTTACGTGCCAGGCCTAGAACTCCCCTTTTACTACATGTGAGTCACCGCTAAGGCAGGCCCTAGCTAGCCCCATGGGCAGGGTACCGTGTATGTAAAAGGTAGGGCATATGTCTTTATGTACTGCATGTCATGGTTGCGAAAAACAGCCTATCTAGTTTGTCACTACAGTGAGCACTGCTCCTCATAGGATTGTATTGGAAATGCCCTAACCTATGTCTAACTGGTACTGTAGGATCTATGAGGGGTAGGGTAGGCATGTTTGGTAGTGAGAAATACTGCTTATTGGTGCAGGTGGATTTTTTTTATTACCATTATAGAAATGCCACTTTCAGAAAGTAGGCATTTCTCTGTGTTTATGACTCTGGTGTTATGCAGCTTGACTGCAATCCACCTCTGGGGCAGAGACAGAGCTGGGCTATGTGCATACTTCTCAGACAGCCTGTACACAAGGAGTGTGGAGGTGTCACAAGAGTGCATCTGCATACTGAATGATTTTCCTGTGCTGGGAGAGGTGGAGGCTGGGCACACCTGCATCTGTAAAGGCTGTGCCCTGGCATAACACAAAGGGCTTGTTTACCCCCTACTGATGCCTGGAGCCAGTGCTGGAGGAGAAAGGAAATATTTCTGGAACCAGTTAGTGCTGGTTGGAACCCCTTCTCCCCTTGTTGTGGAAGCTGCACAAAATTAATATAAGTACAGGGGGTTGCCCCCCCCCACATTGGGAGAGCACTTTTGGGTTTGCGACTGAAACTCTGCTAGAGGGACTGCCTTACTGCACAAAGGACTCATCTGGACTGCTTTTCTTTGGTTTCTGGGTGGCCTAGGGGACTCATCTGAATTGCTTTTCTGTATGTTGCTCTGCTGCCAGCCTTTCCCCTGACCCCAGACTACCAAGGTTCTGTGAGGCAGCTACAGGGAACCAGGCTGGCCTGTCTGCCCCGCCCCGTGTCCCCTCTGGTGCCTCCCGTCAGGCTGGCGGGGCCGAACTCGGAAGAGGCAGTGTTGGTGATTAGCAGCCAGGGATTACCTCTGCGGGTGGCTCTCTGGGCGTCGGGCATATGCGGGGAGACCACAAGAGATTTCCCAGCCAGCAGAGCAGGTGTGTGCGCCAACTGCTTATCCCCGCATACCTTGCACTGACCGAGGCTTGATGGGTGGGAGGGAATCCTTAACGGAGGCCCTGTCCCTGCTGAGCCTCGCCTACAACACATTCAGGGTTCAGAGTGTGCCCCCTGTCACTGCCTTCTTTGTGGAAGAGGAGCATGGGTTGTATACTAAAGAGGTGATTGGTGACCCTGGCCATAACTTCCTTTCCCTATGACATTTCTACCCCCCCCCCCCTCCACCCATTGTGTAGGTTGCACACTCCATGATCCGATCCCTACATTACTTTGTGCTTGCCAGGTTGGGAGTAGCCTGTAAAGCTTGAGGGTCTGTCTGAGCTGCATAGGGGGTAATGTTTATAGGCTCTGTGCCAGATGGGAATGTTCCATTTCTTTGTGCACCCCTGATTATGTCTTGGTCTATCTAATAATGTGTTTATCCCGGGAGGAGCTGGGACTGTGGGGTATCGGGGTGGGGAAGATCACGCACATTGTTTCCCTATATGCAGATGATGCATTGGTGTATCTTCGGGAACCCAGTGTCTCTGTGCCTTTGTTGCAGCTGCTGGGTGCCTTCGGAGTTGTCTCTGGTCTTAAGGTGAATAGGAAGAAGTCACTCCTGTTTCCCTTGGTGTTACTTTACGGTGTCCCTCAGGATGATTTGTCGAGGGTAGGACTCAGATGGGAGATTGAGAGTTTCCGGTATCTCGGCATATGGGTCACCCACACTGTGGCGGCGCATGAAAAACATAACATAGAATGAGTAGTTACGGGCCTGGAGCGTTCGGTCTCGTTTTGGAACAGATTACCTCTTTCTGTAATGAAGAGGGCAGCTGTAGCAAAGATGGTGTTCCTGCGCGGTGTCTTTACTTGGTTCAGAACTCCCTGTTTCCGATGTCCGCTCTGCTCTTCCGCCAACTGGTTAGCTTGCTGATCTCACTGGTGTGGGCCAGATGATGTAGTAGGGTGTCATTGCCTGTGCTACAAAGGGGGTTGCCTGTGCTCGAGGGGGTTGGGCTGGCGATACCCAATATGAGACATTATTATTACGCGGCACACCTACAACAGGCTGCAAAGTGGATGACTGAGTCAGACAACTGGTAGAAGAGACTTTGCAGGAATGCTGGGTGGACGGATGTTGGTGCATCTATTGATGTCGGGTGGTCGATCTGAATCAATCGTCCCCTATTTGGTCAAGACCACTGCCTTGATCTGGGAGCAGACCGTTAAGACTGTGCTATGACGGGCCCCATTTGACAGAGTTGAGGATATGGGACTTCGCACCCTTTAGGGACATGGAAACTCTGATGTCGATGGAGGGTGGGAGGCTGCAAAGTGGTAGGAGATTTGGCGGTGTTTTCCGATGGCCCCGCCCGTGCTGAATGGACTGAATAATTGGGGCGATTTGATCACCTGGTTTTACAAATGCCTTCGGGATGATCAGCTGGATGCGATAAGTGTGGTGTGGAGGGCGTGGGAGCATGAATTGGAGGACCACATAGAAGAAGCTGACTGGAAACTGGCGTTGTCATTGGTGCGCACGGTGTCACGCAACAATAGGTTTAAGCTGTTACACTTCAACTTCGTTCACAGGACATACCTCACACCTAGCCGACTAAACAAGATCGACCAGGGACGAAGGGTGGAGTGTTCCAGGTGTGGCGCTTTTGGTGCTTCCTTCCTGCATTTGGCTTGGTAGGTTGGTGCATAACTTCTGGCAGGAAGTAGTAGGGAGAGTTGAGGAGGTTACAGGATTGGGGTTGGAAGCAACGCCAAAGACGAGCCTTTTGGGAGTAGTGTGGAGACCACAGGGCCGGAGTATCCCATATAAGCTAGCACAGCTGGTGTTGGCCAGGCGCCGGGTAGCTATTGGCTGGATGAGTGCCCGGAGTCCTTCAATCCCCTGTTGGATTCGAGATTTAATGGAATGGAGTGCGGCTGAGGAACAGTATATGTGCCTGAAACGCAGGGATGAGGGGGCTTTAACAGATGTGGTGGCTTGGGGTGCACTATTGGAACGGTTCACTGGAGTGGAGGACTTAAGTTCTGCAGGAAGCATGGAGGATGAGGGGTGTGAGAGCACGCCTGGAACCAATTTGGCAGGTGACGGCCAACTATGGTGAGGTCATGTTTCTGTTTTATACAATATGTGTAATAACTGGTCTCATGAGGATCCTAAGTGGGGGAGGGGGTGTCTGGGGGAAATTCTGCCGCAGTAGTTGCTATCGTCCCTTGGCTTGGATTCATGTTAGTGAGGCCCTCTGGTACTGTGATATAATGATACTGCCATGTCTCGCAATAACCAGTACTGCACTGTATTTTTCTTGTTGATCATGTTTTTCAAACTCACTAAAAACAGAGTTATAAAAAATAATGTGTGTATCCTGCCCAGGGCATTGTGGGTGTCTGACCTAGGCCATATAGAAAGGTTTCGTTTTTTGTGCGTTCATGAGGATGCCCTGGCCTTCTTAATAATGTGTTTATTCTGACACATGCCTTTTCTGGTGATGACATCCTGACTACTGCTTGTGTTGCAGAATACCAGTAATCTATGTTTACCTGACTACTGCTTATTGTCGCAGAGTATTAGTAACTTGTGTGCTGTTCTGACAACTGCTTGTGTAGCACGGTATTACTGATACCTGTTGTGTTTGGTCTACAGATGTTTTTATACAATACAGTTTATTTTTATCTAACTTGTTGTGTTCCCTTTGTGGTGCATTTATTGTGCCACGTTTTGGGTGTGTTGTGCAAACTCTTTACACATTGCCTCTGGGATAAGCCTGACTGCTTGTGCCAAGCTACCAAGGGGGTAAGCAGGGATTATCTTGGGTGTGTAGCTCCCTCACCCTTACTAGAGTGGTTGGTTCTGTCTGGCTTAGGTGTATACTCTAGCCAACCAGAAACCCCATTTCTAACAGTCTCCCAGAGCCAACAATGACACTTCTGGCATATTCAGTGAGGAGCACGCCCAGAAGCAACTGTCGAAGAACAAGAGGTCTTGTCTATCGAGGAAAGCTCTGGCTCAGACCTTGAGGTTAATCTCGAAATGCAAGAAATTCCATTGGTTCAACCTGCGAGTACTGCACCCCCTGCCCTCCAACCCAAGCCGATGGTTGGAGAAACCTTCAGCTGCCCTCGCCTTAGAACCTGAGGTCCCGGGTCCACCACTGTTGTCTGGCCATGGTCAGCACTGGAACACCACGTCAGACACCTGTAGGAAGCTGGCTCTTTATATTGTGGACCAAAGGAAAAAGGCATACTGTGCGAAGAGTCCAGGCAAACCCCAAAGGTATCACAGAGGCCCAAATGACACTCCAAATGCTCTCTTTTATTGTAGTGTGGACGAGCAGTTAGGAATATCAGAGGGTAGTGCTAAGCATGTGAGGCACACACATAGGACGTAAGTGAGACACACACTCAATGAGGAAATCCGACACCAATTTATAAAAATAACACATACTTTTATATAAATTTAGATACCAGGATCACCTGAATCAGGTGAGTACTTTTCAATCGTCTGGACTTAAGGTGAGTAGAGGGCAGTGTCCTAGGCCACACCAACAGGTCACCTCGGGCGGCACTGGGGCAGCCGGGTGTAGTGCTGCAGTTCAGGGTCGGGTGCCCTGTGTAAGTCTATGGGGATTGGTCCATTGACAAAGATGCTGCAGGTGTGGCCTGAGAGTTCAGTCTGGGTAAACCACCAAGGGGGTTCAAGTCTTGCTATGGTGGAGGATATTGGGACACCTGTGGTCCAGTTCTCCTTGCTCTGGAGCGGCTGGGTGTAGAGGTGGTTTGGACCATCTGGTTTCTGTCACTGGTGGCAGCTGCAGTGGAGGGGGCCTACAAAAACAAGCTGCAGGCGTAGACTGGGGGAGCAGTCTGACCGAACCAATAAGTGGGCCTAGGTTTCACGAACCTGGGGTGTGTAGGGACACCAGTGGTCCTCTTCTACTCGGTCTGGGGTGTTCGGGTGCAGAGGTGCAGTGGACCATCGGGTCTCAGTCACTGGAAGCGGTGAAGTGGGAAGGCAGGGATGAAGGGGGGTGGGTATCTGCAACAAGAGGCTGCAGATGCTGTCAGGAAGTCCACAGTGGGTGAACTCAAGGTGGGCTTCGTCTCAGGAGGGCCTGGGATCCACACTGTCACAGTTGGCCCACTTCAGCTCGGGCTATGCGGCTCCGATGTCGTTGTGATGTCCCGCAATGGATTTTGCCGGTCCTGGGTTCTCACAGTTCTTCTTTTGTTGCCTGCAGATGCAGGAAGCAGCTCCTCTGATCTAAGGGAGTTCTTCTTGGTGATTTGCGAAGCACTGGCAGCTCTCATGGGTTCTTTGAGGCTGCAGGACAGGTCAGTTGCTCCTCAAAGGTTGCGCGCAGCAGGCAGGCTGGCAGGGTAGGCTCCAAGTCCATCGTGCTCTACGATTCCAGGGTCAGCAGGCTTCTTGGCTGCTCCTTTTGTGACCAGCAAAGATCCATTTTCCTGGTATCAGAGGGGTCCCCTAAATACTCAATTTAGGGTGCATTAAGAGGAGTGAAGCGTAGTAGCCAAAGGGCTACTTACCCCTGGGGTCACTACACCCCATAGATGACCATTTCCTTAGGTTAGTGGGCGTCACTCTGTCCAAGAGTTTTTAATTCCACCTAACACAAGATGGCAGACTTCCTAAGGCTGTATTCACTTCAGGCTGGTCACCCTAAGGGTGTGTCCAGCCTGTAATTGCAACACACTTTCAGCATAGCTAATTTTCCCGCCTGTCCAGGTGCCAAATGGGCCCTGGGGCAACGGGGTCAGCATATACCAAATGCGGTGGGCTCTTTTGACGCT
Source organism: Pleurodeles waltl (assembly GCF_031143425.1). Lineage (NCBI taxonomy): Eukaryota > Metazoa > Chordata > Amphibia > Caudata > Salamandridae > Pleurodeles > Pleurodeles waltl. The sequence continues at coordinate 863,833,158 of NC_090446.1, read as the reverse complement.
TCCTGTCTTGGAATTCAGAGTTGCAGGTCATCCTGTTGGTAGGGGTGTGTAACACCCCTTCCGTAGCAGGCTTTGTTTCTGACCTCTAGAGAGCAAAAGCTGTCACCTTTGGGGGTCAGAAATTCTTCTTTTGGTGGCAAGCTGGCTATAACTAGTCAGTTAGCCCACCGGCAGTTGGTAGGCTTTCAGGTAGCACCTCTGAGTGTGCCCTCTGGGTGCATATAATAATAAATCCATCACTGGAATCAGTGAGGGTTTGTCAGTATGAGATGTTTGATACCAAACATCCCTATTTTCAATGAAGCCATCATGTAGCTGGGGAACTCATATTGACCAGTGTTCAGAACATGTATTTAGAATGGCTTCACTTAGTATGTCTAGGAATTGACAAAGACATAGTAGGGGCACATCTGCTCCTGCATATATGCCTTCACCTGTAATATAATGCACCCTGCCTTTAGGGCTGTCAGGCCTGCTGTAGGGGTGACTTACAGGTATTAAGAGGCAGTGTTAGGAGACATGGCACTCAAGATTGTGCCATGTAGTGTTTTCACTTTTGTGAGCACCTTGTCACTCAGCCTGCAGTCTGCATGAGTTTGGTGCTGGGTCCCTTAGAATAACACAAGTTATGATGTAGTGCTTAGGGACCCTCCTTAGTACATAGGCACCAGAGGTACGATTCACTAGGGACTTACAGAGGTGCTAAAGGACCTGGTAACTATCTCCATTTGAAGACCCCTTAGACATGTCACCTCAGGGGCACCACGCTCAAGACACTGGTGGATATCGGGGCCGAAAGGAGACGATCCATGGGACACTTATGATACACATCCTCATGTAGTTACAGATCCTGATTTTTACTCCACTCACCCTACCCCCCCTTAGGACGCAGCAGCCTTTCACAATGTGGAGTTACACAGGGAGCCATTAGAGGATGACTTCCTTTGATTCTTTGTCCACTACACACAGGGCCACACAATATCTACCCATGTTAAAGGGCATGCTTCGGCATTCCAATGATACTGTTAAAGACCCAATTAGGGCTAGGGTCGTAACATCGAGAGTGGACAAAAAGTAGAAGCCTGCACCATCTGACCCTATCTCCATCAGAGGACAGCTACTACCAGACACTCTAATTGCCACCACAGCATGCAAAAGAGCCAACTCCCAAGCCACTGGAGACCCACTGTCTCCAGCTAAGGAGAGCAAAAGAATAGAGGCAGGGGGCAAAAGTGTTGCAGCTCAGGCTGCTAACCACTGGCATATTGCCAATTCCCAAGCTCTCCTGGCACGCTATGATTTTGCCGACTGGGACGAGATGGAAGAATTACTTCAGTATCTCCCAGAGAAGAATAGAACACACAGTCAGCAGTTGGTTGCGGAGAGACAAACCATCTCAAACACCTCTATACGGTGTGCGCTAGATACTATAGCATGTGGAATAAACTCCAGTAGTTTAAGGTGTCACCCCTGGCTTCTGGATTTAAACCTGAAGTTCAACAGGCTGTCTTGAACATGCCATTTGACAGGGAGCGTTTGCTCGGTCCCCAAGTAGATTCTATTTTAGAAGCTATAAAGAAAGACACAGAGACCTCTAAGGCTGTGGGAGCGCTGCAAACACCTGCTCCCTGGGTGACTTTTTGTTGCCCAGCCTACCATGGGGCTTAAAAACCAACCTCTTCAGAGGCATCCACCTCTGAGCAAAACATTCTCAATGGTCCTATGCCAAAAGCTACTATTGGCTCTTTCAGAGGCAATAACACCAAGGGTAGAGGTAAAGGTGTCTCCCCATGCAGAGCCACACCCTCCTCCAAGCAGTGACTACCCTATCTTACCCCACAATCACATAACACCTTTCAGGGGCAGACTGCAATATTTCCCTCCAACCTGGCATTCCATCACCACAGACAAGTGGGTATTTGCCATTATCCAACATGGCTATTGTCTGGAGCTCATTGCCACACTGCCAAATATTCCCTTAATGCTCCCAAACTAATGCAGGAACTTCAACCATTGGTCAAACAGGAAGTTCAATCTCTTCTCCTCAAAGGAGCTATAGAACCACTGCAGGAAGTTGCCTCTGTATATACTATCTCAAAGTAGTAGATAGTGTGCACAGACTCCAAGGGTTCCCCTTAGAGGTAAGATAGTGGCAAAAATTGATAATTCTAATGCTCTATTTTGTGGTAGTGTGGTCGATCAGTAGGCTTATCAGAGGGTAGTGTTAAGTATTTGTTGTACACACACAGGCAATAAATGAGGAACACACACTCAAAGACTTACTCCAGGCCAATAGGTTTTTATATAGAAAAATATCTTTTAGTTTATTTTAAGAACCACAGGTTCAAGATTTGAAGTAAACACATAAAATGCAAGGTACTTCATACGGGTAAGTTAGGAACTTTGAATAAAAGCAATATCATATACAGTCTTTGTTAAAATGGCAATAAGCTATTTTAAAAGTGAACACTGCAAAAATCAACAGTTCCTGGGGGAGGTAAGTAAAGGTTAGATGGTGAGGTAAATAAGACACTTCCAGTCTCAGTTCCTGGGCATAGGCAGCCCAACGTTGGGGGTTCAAGGCAACCCCAAAGTTACCACACCAGCAGCAGTTCAGGGACGGTCAGGTGCAGAGGTCAAAGAGGTGCCCAAAACACATAGGTGCCTATGGAGAACAGGGGTGCTCTGGTTCCAGTCTGCCAGCAGGTAAGTACCCGCGTCCTCGGGGGGCAGACCAGGGGGGTTTAGAGCATTGGGGGGCACTAGTAGGCACACAAAACACACCCTCAGCGGCACAGGGGCGGCTGGGTGCAGTGTGCAAAGCAGGCGTTGGGCTTCAGATAGGAAACAATGGAGGGACCCGGGGGTCACTCTACGGGGGGGGGGGTGGCTTCTCAGGACAGCCACCACCTGGGCTAGGCAGAGGGTCGCCTGGGGGTTACTCCTGCACTGAGGTTCTGTTCCTTCAGGTCCTGGGGGCTGCGGGTGCAGTGCTGGTTCCAGGCGTCGGGTCCCTTGTTACAGGCAGTCGCGGTCAGGGGGAGCATCTGGATTCTCTCTGCAGGTGTCGCTGCGGGGGATCGTCTCAGGCTACTCATGGGCTCGCAGTCGTAGGGGAATCCTCCCTGTGCTGTTTGCTCTCTGGATCTCGAGTCGGGAACGTCAGGTGCAGAGTGGGAGGTCTCACGCTTCCAGTGGGAAATGTGAAGTCTTTAAAAGTTGCTTCTTTGTTGCAAAGAAGTTGCTGTTGTTGAGCAGAGCCGCTGCTCACGGGAGTTTCTTGGTCCTTTAGTCCAGGGCAGTCCTCTGAGGCTTCAGAGGTCGCTGGTCCCTGTCAGATGCGTCGCTGGTTGCAGGTTTTCGAATCAGGAGACAAGCCGGTAGGGCTGGGGCCAAAGCAGTTGTTGTCTTCCGTCTTCTCTGCAGGCTTGTAGGCCAGCAGTCCTTCTTGTTACTTCAGGTTGCAGGAAGCTGACTTTCTGGGTTTAGAGTCACCTCTAAATACTCAATTTAGGGGTGTGTTTAGGTCTGGGGGGCAGTAGCGAATGGCTACCGTCCTTGAGAGTAGCTACACCTTCCTTGCGTCTCCTCCCTGAGTGGAGGGGGGGGGGGACATCCCTATTCCTATTGGGGGAATCCTCCAAAATCAAGATGGAGGATTTCTAAAGGTAGGGGTCACCTCAGCTCAGGACACCTTAGGGGCTGTCCTGACTGGTGGGTGACTCCTCCTTGTTTTTCTCATTATCTCCCCTGGACATGCCGCCAAAAGTGGGGGCTGTGTCCAGGGGGGTGGGCATCTCCACTAGCTGGAGTGCCCTGGGGCATAGTAACACAAAGCCTGAGCCTTTGTGGCTCACTGCTAGGTGTTACAGTTCCTGCAGGGGGGAGGTGTGAAGCCCCAAGGGGTCAGAAACTCATCTCTCAGCAGCAGGCTGGCACAGACCAGGCAGTCCTGCACTAAAGGATTGGGTAAAATTAAGGGGGCATCTCTAAGATCCCCTCTGTGTGCATTTTATTAAATAAATCCAACACTGCCATCAGTGTGGGTTTATTATTCTGAGAAGTTTGATACCAATCTTCCCAGTATTCAGTGTAGCCATTATAGAGCTGTGGAGTTCGTTTTGACAAACTCCCAGACTATATACTTAATATGGCCACACTGTACTTACAATGTCTAAGAATAGACTTAGACACTGTAGGGGCATATTGCTCATGCAGCTATGCCCTCACCTGTGGTATAGTGACCCTGCCTTGGGGCTGTAAGGCCTGCTAGAGGGGTGACTTACCTATGCCACAGGCAGTATTTTGTGGGCATGGCATACTGAGGGGGATGCTATGTCACCTTTGCCTTTTTCTCCCCACCAACACACACAATCTACAATGGCAATGTGCATGTGTTAGGTGAGGGGTCCCTTAGGGCGGCACAACATATGCTGCAGCCCTTAGGGACCTTCCCTGGTCACAGGGCCCTTGGTACCACTGGTACCTTTTACAAGGGACTTATCTGTGTGCCAGGGGTGTGCCAGTTGTGGAAACAATGGTAAATTTTTAGTGAAAGGTTCCCAGCACACTTCTCAGTCAAGTCAACATCAATATCAGGCAAAAAGTGGGGGGTAACTGCAACAGGGAGCCATTTTCCTACAACCAACTCGTCTTCAACATCAGGGCTCAGAGATATACTCTCTGTACTTCCTAATCCCCAGAAAGGATGGTTCATTAAGACCAATCTAAGATCTCAGACCTTTAAACAAGTACATTCTATCAGAGAACTCCCACATGATCTCTTTACAGGACATCACTCCTCTTCCTCAAAAGGGAGACTTTATGGCAACACTAGACCTAAAAGACCCCTATTTCCACATACCAAGACACCCAGCTCACAACAAATACTTAAGGTTGGTCATAGCAGGCAAACATTACCAATTCAATGTTCTTCCATTCGGGGTAACTAACGCACCCCAAATTTACACCAAATGCCTAGCAGTGGTAGCTGCTCATCTAAGCAGACAAAATGTCCTCGTATTCCCTTACCTGGACGACTAGCTTATCAAAGCCAGCAGTTGTCATCAGTGCCAGCAACACACTCAGATGATAATAGGTCTTCTCCACAGCTTAGGGTTGACGGTCAACATTCCCAAGCATCACCTACATCCATCACATGTTCAACCATATCTAGGAGCAATCCTAAACACACAACTATGATTAGCCTGCCCTAATCCCACAAGAATTCAAAACTTTCAGGCAATAATGCCCTAGTATCAGACAAGTCAGCAACTCACAGAGAGGATGGTCATATGGGTTTGAGGGTTGATGTCTTCCTGCACTGCCATAGTTCCCCACACAAGATTACACATGCGTTGGTTACTGGAATGGCTAACTCATCAGTGATCTCAGTCAAAGGGTCAGTTGTAGGATCTAGTGTTTATAGACTGCCACACACACCACTCTCTGCAATGGTGGAACATCACCAACCTGTTGAAGGGACTGCCTTTTCTCGACCCTGTTCCCCCACATCACTCTCAAAATAGATGCATTACAGACAGGATGAGGTGCTCTCTTACAATTCCTCACAGTGCAGGGCCTCAGGGATGCCAAGCACCCCCTCTATTTCAACTCCCTAGAGCTTCAAGCTGTTCACCCAGCATTGCAAGCATTCCTACCTCACTCAAATTGTTGTCCTAGTCCAGATGGACAATATGATAGCCATGTATTACCTACAAAAACCAGGGGAGAGGGACACAGTCTCCACAACTCTCACAACTGTTTCAGACCATCTGAATTGGGCTCTACATCCCAACATTCAGCTGTTAGCAGAATACCTTCAGAGAACAGACAATGACTTTGCAGACCTGCAAACAAGTTATTCCAACAAGGGTTCTCCATGCACCTTCTTGTAACCTTGATATTGTACTCACAAGGGTCATTGGTCCCCTACACTCATGCCCTCTTCAATTCCTTTCTTGGAGGGTGGCATTTTTTAGTAACCTTCACTTCACTTAGGCATGTTAGTGAGTGCCACGGGATACAGCAAAAAGCCCACAAATGGAAACTCCACCCACAGGTCCCCCTACCATAATTCCAAAAGTGGGGGTTCCTTCAAATAGACATTTTGACACAGCAGAAAATGCAAATGCCCAAACGTTGCGTCCAAGTACCCACACCCACTATCCAAGGGCAATGCACTATGGATGAGTTGGTCAGTGGTACTTTCCTTCGCTTTTCCACCTCTCCCTCTCCATCCACTGGTTCAGCAGCTCAAGCTCAGGCTTATCTAACAATGATCCTCGTAGCTCCCACCTGGGCTTGTCAACCTTGGTTCATAACACTACTAGACCTCACTGTACTTCCACACGAGAAGCTTCCCAACAGGCCGGACCATCTCACTCAGAACCATAGGAAAATCAGGCACCCAGATCCCAAAACCTTCAACCTAGCAATTTAGCTCCTGCGGTCAGAGTTTGTTTACCGTGAATTACCAAAAGAATGTATGGTCATTCTTAAGGAAGCATGCAAACCAATCACTAGGGCCTGTTATGCAGAAAAATGGAAATGTTTGGTTTGCTACTGCCAATGAAAACATATTGACCCTTTTAACCCCTTCGCTGCCAGGCCTTTTCCCCCTCCTGTGCCAGGCCTTTTTTTGCCTATTTGGGGCAGTTAGCGCTTAGGCCCTCATAACTTTTTGTTCACATAAGCTAACCAAGCCATATTTGCGTCCTTTTTTTCCAACATCCTAGGGATTCTAGAGGTACCCAGACTTTGTGGGTTCCCTTGAAGGAGGCCAAGAAATTGGCCAAAATACAGTGAAAATTTCGTTTTTTTTAAAAAAAAATGGAAAAAGTGGCTGCAGAAGAAGGCTTGTGGATTTCCCCCTGAAAATGGCATCAACAAAGGGTTTGTAGTGCTAAACTCAGCAGCTTCCTAGCTTTCAGGAACAGGCAGACTTGAATCAGAAAACCCAATTTTTCAACACAATTTTGGCATTTTACTGGGGCATACCCCATTTTTGCAATTTTTTGTGCTTTCAGCCTCCTTCCAGTCAGTGACAGGAATGGGCATGAAACCAATGCTGGATCCCAGAAACCTAACCATTTCTGAAAAGTAGACAAAATTCTGAATTCAGCAAGGGGTCATTTGTGTAGATCCTACAAGGGTTTCCTACAGAAAATAACAGCTGAAAAAGAAAAATATTGAAATTGAGGTGAAAAAAACATCAATTTTTCTCTACGTTTTACTCTGTAACTTTTCCCTGCAATGTCAGATTATGGAAAGCAATATACCGTTACGTCTGCTGGACTCCTCTGGTTGCGGGGATATATAGGGCTTGTAGGTTCATCAAGAACCCGAGGAACCCAGAGCCAATAAATGAGCTGCACCCTGCAGTGCGTTTTCATTCTATACCGGGTATACAGCAATTCATTTGCTGAAATATAAAGAGTAAAAAATTGCTATCAAGAAAACCTTTGCATTTCCAAAAAGGGCACAAGATAAGGTGCTGAGGAGCAGTGGTTATTTGCACATCTCTGAATTCCGGGGTGACCATACAAGCATGTGAATTATAGGGAATTTCTCAAATAGATGTCTTTTTTACACACTCTCCTATATTTGGAAGGAAAAAATGTAGAGAAAGACAAGGGGCAATAGCACTTGTTTTGCTAATCTATGTTCCCCCAAGTCTCCCGATAAAAATGATACCTCACTTGCGTGGGTAGGCCTAGCGCCGGCGACAGGAAACACCCCAAAGCGCAACGTGGACACATCCTAAATTTTGAAAAAAAAAAAAAAAAACTTCCATCCCCGACTTGGGGGGGGAGGGGGGTGCACGGGGGGCGCGCTAGCGCGCCCCCAAGTTCCCCTGTGCCATGGACGAGATGATCTCGTCCAAGGCACAGGGGAACTGTAGCCTTGGACGAGATCATCTCGTCCAAGGCACAGAAGCGGTTAAAGCCACGGTGCAAGACATTGTCTGCTACCTACCTCACCTACAAAAGGCTGGGTTAGTGTTCAATTCTATATGGTTGCATCTTGCTGCACAAGCTGCCTATCTTCAAAATAAGCAGCACCTTTCTCTGTTCAAAATTCCAGTCATCAAAGCCTTGATTAAAGGACTCAAATGAGTTATTCCACCAAGGGTTTCCCCTGCACCTTCCTGGAACCTTGATATTGTACTCACAAGACTCATTGGTCCCCCATTTAAACCTCTACACTCATGCCCTCTTCAATTTCTTTCTCGGAAGGTGGCATTTTTAGTCACCTTCACTTCACTTAGGTGTGTTGGTGAACTCCAGGCTTTAACCTTAGAAGAACCCTTCTTCCAAATACACAGAGACAAGGTGGTTCTCTGCACCAACCCTAAATTCCTATCTAAGGTACTGTCTTAATTTCACCTCAACCAATTTATCGAATTGGTAGTATTTTTTCCCCAACCAGATTCTGTTGCGGAAAGGGCTCTTCAAACATTAGATGTCGAAAGAGTACTTATGTTCTGTATCGATAGAACTAAAACTTTTAGGAAGTCAAAGCAAATATTTGCCGCCTTATCACCACCACACAAAGGCAACCCTATATCCAAATCAGGCATAGCCAGATGGATAGTAAAATGCATTCAACCTTGCACAGCTAAAGCTAAAAGACCTTTACCTGTTCCTCCCAGAGCACACACTACTAAGAAAAAGGGAGCAACCATGGCCTTCTTAGGTAATGTTCCTAGAGATTATATATGTAAGGCAGCTAACTGGTCCACTCCACATATTCACCAAACAGTGTGTGAATGTTTAGCTCTTCAGCAAGCCAATGTAGGTCAAGCTGGTCTATGTAACCTATTCCAAACCACTGTAACACCCACAGGTTAGCCAGTTGGATTTGATGCCCATGCACATTATCACTGAGGGGAGGAGTCACTCAACCTTGTGACTCAATAGACTTCTTCGAAGAAAATCAATCTGCACAACTCCGGACCCAGTACTAGATGGAGGGAGTATGCAGAGCATGTGAATCTACAGCACTACATGCCACAAACAGATGTTTATAGGGTAACATATTCCTTATAATGTAGCTAACACTGAGTTAATCTAGTGTTTTAGTCCCGTACTACATTGTCAGTTTATATTTTTTATGTAGAAGGAGTATCACCACATCAAATAATGTAGAACTATAAGCAAAATTCATCCTGTTCAAAGGTCTTACCTTCCTTGAATTGCTTACCATAATTTAAAAAAACAATGGATTCTATGTGGTTCAGTGGCAGAAAGAATGTATACATAGGTTGGAAGTTAGGATTAGACATTTTCTTTGGAATCTGGAAAACTTTATTGGAACTATTAATAAATGACTGACAGGTCCTTAATTGTATTCTAGTATTAGTACTAGTTAAGTAGAGAACCCCTTCTGTCTCTGCATCTTGTCTTTTTGCCATCAGGTCCTGCATTTGCCTTCTCTAATACTGCCACGAGATCCCAATTAAAGTTAAAGCAAGGACAAGCATCCTGGGTTGGAGTGATATTTACTTGTAGCCGAGATGTAGAATGTCACTTTACTTAATGCAATTAGATTTTCCTTCAAAGTAAGCACCTTCAAGTGAGAAGGTACTTTTCAAAGATTAGACCTTTTGATTGAATAAGGACCTTATAACTTTCTTTCAGCACACACATAACATGCATATGAAATCACAGTTTGGTGGCATCTTTGAAGCAGCTACCTACCAGCAACGCAGATGAGTCCTTACAGACTGAAGCAATCAATCAGGATTTAAAAAGTGCAGAAAATCACCTGTGAGGGTCTCAAGGTGCTAGAGTTGCTAGATGCATCGCAGTGCTCTGTTCATTCGAACAGCTATGTCTTGAGTCCTTTTTTTGAACTCCCTGAGTGATGCAGCATTCCGGAGATACAGGGAAAGGTCGGTCTAGTCTTTGGCCACTAGACAAAGATGCTCGACAGCTGAAGTTACAAAAGGAAGCACTGTTGTTCTAAATAACTGGTCCACAGTAACAAAGCACTATATTTATACTTAGTTTTCTTCTTTGCCAAACTAATAGGAGTATTATCTGCTATTGTGAAATACATTTTTTATTAAATACTTTGGCAAACCTGAAAATTTGAGACGAGAGATAGGTAAGACAGCAGCATCGTGAACAAAAAGTTCTAGGTTTTATTTAAAAAATACATGTTTTGCATCTTATTCTGGTTTGATACTTGCATTATATTATCAGGGAAAAGACTCAATCAATACTAAAACCATGACCCATCCTGTACTGTTGGTGAACCACGAAACCCATGGTGTCACTGGTAGCATGTTGCTCATGTTTTTATTTAGGGACTGTAGATGGTCATCGCTTTACATCCAGCAGGAGGAGGGTGTACAAAAATACCCAGAGAAAGATGATGCATACGGCCTGAGAAGATGAAAGGAATTCTTGAAAAAGTTGATCAATTTAGTGACCAAAATTAATGGCTAAGGACCTGAAGAAAAGTATGTGATCACAGATTACAACATTGATTGTATAGCACCCAATCTGAACGTTGACTCAGGAGCTAAAATAACTATGTTGTCACATAAGCTCTTTAAAAGGATACAGAGAAATTAAAAACTGATGTTGTCAGATGCAACACTCACAGGATATGCTAAACAGAACTAGATGGCTATTTTATGACTTTGAAGGGAAGATCTACGTTTAGAAGGCAGACACAGCATTTTTGGTCTATTTTACTAAATTATATAAGATATTGTACTTAAAGTAGGGAAAGAAATTCAGGCTACAGTGGAATTCTCAACAGTGCAATCCTCGTACTATTAGGTCTCGCAGCATCACACATGATCAATTTAAGTCTCCGTTCACCACACTGGATAAAAACTCTAGCCTATCTGGGTATCCGGTTAGGACCGGTCTCTCCCAACGGAGTACATTAGCATTTTTTTGTAATCTAATAAAGAGAATTTTAATAGCATTTCAGACTGGTGCTTGTCGCCCCTTTCCCACCTTGGCCATGAGGTAGGAACTAAAGAAATTAGCTTGTTAAAGTATTCAAGAGGTATGTAGGGAACTCATGCCAACAGCCTAACACTCAGAATCAGCACCTATCACCTCTGCAAGGAAGCAACGTGAAATATTAGGTGTTAATACACATTGTGTGTATATATAATTATTAGTGGCTAGCACAGTATTCATGTCAAAAGTAGGCATTCGTAGCACAGGGGCCGAGTCATCAATTTTTCTCCGATGCTTAGTTAAGAATGTGCTAATCACTACTCACTCTTTATGTCTGTTTAAGGTTGGTATATGGAGAACAGAGACCTATCAATAAATTATTTTAAATCTTAAGCAACTTATTTGGGTCTTAAAACAAACTAAAGATAAAGCAATGTTCATAGAAAAGTTCCCTTTAAAGTGACTACATATAGTACAATATTTGGACATAGTTTACTTGCACCCAAACATATGTTACAATATTGGCTTTACAGGCCCATGGTTGCAGTATCTGGTGGCGTTCTAACAAGCCCTAACATTGGAATTTGGAGGCAATGCTCCCTTAGGATGGTGGTGGAGCAGGGGAGTTTTGTTTAATTTGATATCAGTAACATAACCGTGCAACATTAACCGTGTCGAGTGTGCTTGTTATTAATCACATTCTCCCTGTCACAGTCTGTAATCTAGTCTTGAACAGGCTGAAATCTCAATACTTCCATACAAAGCAAATCAGGTTGGACATGCTTCTAGGCCAACAGAAAGCTCCCTTTAAAGCACACTGCTAGTTCTTCGGCTAGTTGTGGCTTAAGTAGATACGAAGCATAGGTTTGCATATAAAGAAGCACTTTCAGAAATAAAAGGCTAGACCTGCTGGCTTAATCAATTCTTGGTGATATATGTAAATGTGCGCTACCTCACTGCAGTTTTTTCACGTGCTTGCCAAAATGGCCAATGCCTGCTTCTGTGCTAAAATCCAAAGGGTATTCAGTTAAAAAAAGGATTTAACATATAAAAAATGCCTATCAGTGAGGATCCATTGGGCCTGTATGTATATTTAGCATACAAGTATCCTTGTAGGACATTGAGAATTCCAAAATAACATTAAGAGTGTTCGCTGAGCAATCGTATGAGGCTGTTAGTTATTTTTTTTTATGAAATGCACATAAATAGTGTCTAATTAAGTCTCTCACAATGTGCTGTATGTTTCAACTGAAGGATTAATTGTGCTCATAACCGCTGCAAAACAAGTTGTTTATGTATGGCTTCAGTCATGTACAGAGATGAATCTGAAAATGAGTTTGACACGTTTATTTGTTTGAAAATATACTAAAAATCATAGTCTGAAAAAACGTGTTTGTCTGACCTACAGGTTGTTTGCAGAAACTCAAATATGGGCGGTGTGTGCTTGACTTACTGAGTCAACTTGGTAGAATTTAGAACTTCATTACTCTGGGAAACTGGCACATTGTTGCAGTACCCCCTACCCATGCTTTTTGCCTGGTTTCTGAAAGCAACTTGAATTGGAGTGCAATAGGATCCTGCTAACCAGGTTCCCACTGCCAGTGTTCTTTCCCTAAAATTGTAAAGGTAATTGGCAACACCCTTAACTACCACTATAAGTCCCTAGTAAATGGGTACCTAGGTACCCAGGGCATGGGGTTCTAGGGACAGGCCTCTGAGGACAGTAGCACTGATTGTGCCTCCCTCTAGGGCCATGCATTCAGGTGCACCCAGCACAGCCATAGCAGGCTGAGTGTCCTGGTGCAAACCTAAAATGCAAACTCGACATGGCACACTGCCTGTGTACCCTATCCACTCTACGCTGCATACCATATAGGTAAGTCACCCCTCTGGCAGGCCTTTCAGCCCTAGGGCAGGGTGCAGTATGTTGTATGTGAGGGCATAGCTGCACAATCAATGTGCTCCCACTGTGTCCTTGCCAAACCTGGGACATAGTGAGTGAACAGAGCAGTCATTTTAATACATGTGCTGGACACTGGTCAACAAGAGTTTCTCAGCCACATGATGGCCACTCTGAACCCTGGCCTGTTTGGTATCAAACAACTCAGACTGATAAATCCAAACTAGTACCAGTACCGTATTTATTATAAAATGTACCCACTGCAGAAGCTAACTAACCTGGCATGGTTGCTGACTGGTTCCAGCCAGCCTACAACTTCCATACAGCCAATATACAAACCTTGGGGGAGATCCCTGTCTCTCTGGTCTGTAAAACAATGCCCTTCCTGGGTGGGGGAGCTATCACTCCCTCCCTCAGGAATATGCACTACCCTGGCAGTGAGCTTCAAACGGCTACTGCCCTTGAAACTCAACCCCCAGCCCTGCTGCCAGCAGCAGATGGCCGCCCCCTTTGCAAGCACCCACTTTTAGCAGGAGCAAAGGTGGGAAAACACACAAAGGGTAGGGGGGAGTGGTCTCACTTGCCATGCACCACCCCTAAGGTGTTGTCTGCAAGGTGGACCCTCTATTTCATTTTCCTCCATCTTGCAAGGAGGAATGCAAGGAAAATAGCCAATCAGATTTAGGGAAGTGACCCTTCCCACAGGAAGTGGTCACTGAAGTCGGTGGGGTCACCCAAAGGTGAGTGTCCCATTGGACACTACCAGGTTTCCCCTAAAATGCCCACTAAATTCAGTATTTAGTGGGAATCCCTAGATCAAGAAATCAGATTCAAAAGGACAAAGAAGACCAGCACCAGAGAAGATCCAAAGCAAGAGAACTGTGGACCTGCGGCAATCAGAAAAGGCGCCAACCCCTGCCTGCTGCATACAGGACCTGACAATCGCCGCTGCGGAGGAGCTGGACACAGAACTGACCCCAAGAGACCCAGAGGACTTCCAGGCTTCACAAATCGCCCTTCGGAGTGGATGTGCCACTCTGCAACCAACAAAGGACCAAAAAACCAGTGAGGGTCACTTCAATGACCAGCCGATATCTCCCAAACCAGAAGTTACAGCCGGACCTGACGACACACCAATGACCGCTAGGACAAACCCAGCAACTGTGCTAGGTTTGGTGGCACTGCTTCCCCTGGTGGCCGGACCATACCAATACCCTGGGTACAGGTCAGCTGACGTCTGACAAAAAGAAAACTAGCTCCCCCAGAGCTGAAAAAGGATCAGGAGGAAGCCCCAGTCAAGGGACTTCAGGAACACCCCAGACCTCCCGCCAGAGTGTCCTCGTTGTCCTGTAAGCAGCCCTGAAAGAGACTCACCTCCAGCCCCAAAGGACACCATTGTGCACAGCTCCTGGATCAACAACTCGTCCTGCACCCGGCCGCCCAGCGCCCTGCAACGAGGAACAAGCTGTGCCCCCAGGGTCCCACACCCCTTGTGACCTTGACACCACAAGGGCACCCCAAGGCACCACCTTTAAATCTAGAAGAACCTCCCTTTCCAAAGTGGTGCCCCCGAATGTCCCTGTATCTGCTCCAAGAGACTTTCCAGCGCTGTGCCCGACAGAAACGGGAGCCGCTGAGCCTCTCCAGCTCTCACAGTGTTCCCACCGCTGACCTCGACCAACCTGCAAAAGGCGAACCTGGTAACACAACTGTACGAGTTTTTATGCATTTTTAAAGTGACTGCCTATTGGTTCAGATGGTGCATAACTACGCACAAAAGACTGCATTTATTAAAAATTTAAAAATGCGGAACTCAAAAAGTACTGAACCAATCTTGATAATCTTGGTCTTAACATTTATATAAAAATCTTAAGTATTTTAATAAAGTGGCCAGAGTTATTCCTTTGAATGTGCGAGATACATGATTGATACTGTGAATACAACAAATGCTTTGCACTTCTCCATGATTAGCCTAACTGCTCGACCAAGCTACCTCAAAAATTAGAGCATTAAGTGATCTAGGTTTTGCCTCTGGAAACCAATGTGTGGTTGTCTGGACCCCCTACACAGTTTGCCTAGCTTTGTACAATACATAAAGAGCCAGCCTCCTACAATTAGGAGGTCTGTTATCTCCCTGTTAACTCTGCGTATCTGGAGATGTGTGGCAAAGGCAATTCAAGGCTGTGGGGAAATCATCTAGGATTACAGTTGAAGCCCTGCTCTGATGTTCCCAATACCAGTGAGAAATTATCAATTCTAGGAATTTGGTCATTCTAGTCCCAGTTCATCCTATAATTTCTAGTTTTTCCCCAGCATTTACCCGCACAGATCCTTGGAGTTACTTCTGATTTTATATCCCAATTTGGCCAGTAACAGAAGTCTAAATCTGTAATGACAGAGTCCCTGCAATGAGGTTAGCTGACCGTATAAAAAAATAGTATTATCGAAAACGAATACCCAGGCTGAAACAACATTATATTAATAGACACCTACAGCTAATCCCACTAGGATACTACCATAAAAAAGAAGTTACTTACCTGTACAAATAGTACATGCTTGAATCTTCCCTGTCATTAAGAAGGGAGCCTCAAGATAATTATTAAAAGCATTATAAAAGAAAGCATTATTTAACAAGCTCAAAAAAGTAACATTGTTAACCAATTCACATCATTTTAAGAAGAAACAAACCTCAGACAATCGGGAATCCTCTCAGGAAGCACTCCTGTTCAGATTTCTCAGTACAAGTGTAAGGTTACTATAAATGAGATATTTATAAGTGGTGAGCTCTTATCGGGGAGGATGGTGGGTCACATGTGAATCTATAGAAGATATTGATACTGGTGAACTACAGTGTACAGGTAAATAACTTGTTTTTTCACCAATATTGATTTTTTCATAGATTCACGTTTGAATCCGAACAGCAAGCAGTTATTAACTCAACAAAACACTATATAAGTGGCAGTGGAAAGCGAGTTTGAGGCACTGTTTAGCATTGAGTATGAAGTGCTCTTTCTGTTGCATTAGTAGGATTTCAAAAGAAAGTTTTAAGGACCAATGGTTCATTCAGATGGAAATGTGATAGAACTCTGGGAGTAAAGCGAGGAACTCTTCTCAGTATGATCCTGTTATCCCTGAAATGCATCTATGGTTCCCAAAACAGGTGTTTGAAGTCTGCTTTGTGGATAGTTTTGAACATCTTTAGGTAATTTTCTCAATTTGCATACCCCAGAATGTATTTCTTCTATTTTACCAATTTGTTATGCTTTTGTTTAATCCAACATTGTTTTGCATGAGCTGGTTTAACATGTATTTGGATTGCAGTTGGTGTCCTGTTTTCCATCCAATAGAATCCTTTAGCTCAGGTTTGCTATTATCTTCCCAACTACTTCTGTAGTAGCCATTAATGTTTATTAAACTATTGCTATTAAAATCAATACAAATAAGTAATGGGGAGGGTTGAACTGACATTTCATTAATTTGAAAAGGACCATGTTTAATTGCCATGAAAGCAGTGGCTTTAACCAGTGGCACTCAGGGGCACTAAATAGGCCCTTTAGATATTCCTTAACAAGTCTAGATTATCATATCAACCTTCTCTCTGGTCTTATAAAGAATGAGGTAGCCGCTAGATGGACGTTAACAGAAGAATGTGAAGAATCTGAACATACCAGATGTAATAAATACAGCGAAATTTCATGAAAAAGGGTGAATGCCATTCTGAGAGCACCATATGCAGAAAAAAGTCAATTTAGCATTATAGGTTGCGTTAGTTCATTCAGTCTGATTCAGTAAGATCTTCTGCAATCCTGTAAAATATTTAAGAGATGCAACTTATTAGATTCAGGAGCCAGGATAATAAATTTAAAGATCTCGGATGTGAGATGAACAATTTGGCCTTTGTTCATCGTTAGCAGACCAACAGCTGGTCTGAATGGAATGTGCTGTTTTTCTGTTAGTAGACGTATGCCTGTGTATCAATATTGTCTTAGCCACAATGAGGCTATGAGGATAATGCAACATGGTTCTCTTTTCATTTTATTCAATACTCTGGGAATTAGTGAAAGAGGGGGAAATGCATAAGCGAAGATTCCTGTCAAGGCCATCTGAAATGCATTCCCCCACAACGATTTTGACGATGAAAAACCACAGGTCGCTTGTATCTGCTGGCACAGAGTGACATTTGCAATTGAGATATGTTGCAAATAAGTCTAGGTTTGGATTTCTCTAGGTCTGAAAAATGGACGTTAGTTGACTTTGATCCAGTTCCCATTTGTAGTACTTTCTTGAACTTCTGCTGAGAGTGTCTGCCCCATGATTGTTTATTTCAGGTAAATGCTCTGCCTTTTAGTTTTATTTGGTGTTGAAGTATCTGAACCAAGATCTTTTGGCCTTCCATGGACAATAAGCGTGACCTTGTCCCTCCTTGCTTGTTCTGGTAGTATATACTTATCGTGTTATATGTCTGAGTTAGTACAGATGATATAGTTTTATTCTTGTAGGAAAGGCTCAAAGTCTTACAGCTACTGTCCTTCGCTTTAGAAAATTGGTGTGCATCTTGGTTTCTTGAGACATCCATTTTCCTTTAACTTCCAAGGCCTTCTTGGAAAGCATCTGTATCATCACGAATTGAGGTGGCAGGTTTAGGAAAGTTAGGCCTAACAAGATATTGTCTTCCTATATCCACCAAGGTATGACATTTCGAATTCTTGGAGTGATCTGTATGATGTATTTGAAAGATCCTCGGCTTTGAGTTCAAACCCCATATTGATTTGGAGACTCAAACTGGAACAGATTTTCTTTTCAAGAGCTATGCAGCTAAGTGGATTAGCTTCAGCATCCTTCCTTTTGTAGGGAAGGCCTTGCATACAGTTGTATCTGAAAGCACTGCCAAGAAACGTTATTTTTATGTTGGATTAAAACCAATATTTCTCTCTGTTTATTGTGGGACCTAGATCTCGGAACAATTGGAGGGGTTCTTTGGTATCAGGAGAAAAGGACCCTTTATGAGCCAGTCATCCAGGTATGGGAAAAACTGATGTCCATTCTTATTGACATAATTCACAGCTGTGGCAATGCACTTGGTGAATATTCAACTCGCAGATTTGAGACCAAAGGGTGGAATGTTAAACTGGTAATGGCATCCGGCCACTGCGAACCTTAAATACTTTTGATGGCTGTGATGGCTGGGAATCTGAAAATAAGCATCCTGGCGATCTAAGGAGGCCATGAAATAGCCTTAATCTAGTAATGGGAGGACATCAAAAATTATTGATTTTTCAGGAAATTGTTTAATTGCTGTAAATAGAGAATTGGTCTCCATTCTCCAGATTTTTTCTTGACGGAGAAGAAACTGGAATAGAAACGTATATTCTGATGGGTGTAGGAGACCTTCTCTTTGGCTCTTTTCTAGAGGGTTAAAAGAATCTCCAATTTTAACAGACAATGATGTTGATAGGACCTCCTGTGACATAGACTTCGAGGAGGTTTCTGAACAACTTCTATGGCATATCCATATTGAACTAGATCCATGTCCCACCAATCTGTGCTAATAGAATTAAAGTTGTTGTAGTAATTGGAGAATCTTCCACCCCCCAGTTTTTGGGGGGGAATTGAGACCAGTACCACAAAAACATCTGGATGAATCTTGTTCTCCGTGCTGCAGATATCTTAAGGAGAGGCTGCTGGCGGTAAACTTTGTGGGGTTGGAAGTAAGGCTGGTATCTGTAAGACTGAAAGTTCCCTTGTGAGAAAACTGGCCCCTTCCTCTACAGCTTCAAGAGGGTTGAAGGCAGCACTGTTGCCTCTGTATCACACATGATGGACTGGAGAGCATCAATTATGTGTTTGCTAAATAGGGTCTTCTCTAAAGTAGGGCATGTCTAAAATTGTAATCTACACCTCAGGTTGAAGGGATGTTACTTTGTGTCATCCTTGCCTCCCTAAGAAGGCCGCACCAGCAAGTTGGAGGAAGCCGTCGAGGCAACATCCATGCATGAGCTGATGATTTTGGTAGATCTTCTCTCTCCTTCTTGTATGATTGCCCTAAATTTGTTCCTCCTGTCACCCAGAAGAAATTCTAAATAGGCTTGTAAGTTGGGACACTTTTACCTGTCATATCTCTCTACTATGGCAAAAGCATTTAATGCTTTAACAGGGTAGCAGCCATTACAGAAAATGGCTTCCTACATTCTCAAGATGTCTGCCCTCTGTCATGTGTAGTTGAACAAGGTGTTAAAGGGTTTCTCAAACCCCTCTGGGCAGCCTGCATGACTGCGGCATCCGGACATGGGTGTCTAATCAAGCAAACCGAAGAATCTTCTGGGGCCTTGTTCTTTTTTTATCAAGGAGTGGTACAACAGCTGCCAGTGTTGTACTGTTGCTGGATTCTTCATTAAACTGAGGCCCTCTGACCAGATGTGGTTGATCGAACCATCTTTCCAACAGGGCATGAATGTCATCCAGATAGGAATTTGCAGCTGGCAGAGTAGGCAGGGATGCGAGTGGTGCCACATAATCGTCCCATTCCACTTCAGCGTTAGCAAGTAAATCCTTAGTTAGCTCATCTTTCTCTGGTTTTTCAGTGTCAGAATAAATATCTTCGATAGTAACAGGTGATAGTGTTCTAGGTGAACAACCTGTTTTGACTGCGAACCAGGACTCCTTAAGGAATGGACTGGACTAGGAGTACAAGAAGATGCAGTGTGTTGAGGAATCAGCTGTGGAGGTACTGGAGGAGCACTCAACTCAGGAAACCTTTTGTAATAGTCGGTCAAAAGTGGTGGAGACCTGTGACCAGGCTGTTAGGCCCTGCATTATTGGCTCCGGATATTGATCCTGTTCATCAAAGGGATCACAAGAGTACTACTGTTCAGCAAAGGTCATTTTACAGCTTTATATCTGGTTGATCTTGGAATGAAAACTCTCTCACTAAATGCTCATCATCATCCTCCTCCTGACATAATTTGTGAAGTGAAGAGGAGCTGTATGAAGGGTCAAAAGGACCTTCAGCCACAGATTCATCAACATCCAACAAATGCCTGAGATGGTGGAGGAAAGACTTTGATGAAGTAAGTGCATTCCAGCAGCAGAGGGCCCGATATTCCCTTAGCCGTAATCAAAATAAAGTTTGGCTGCTTCGTGGCAGGCCCGTCAACAGTGTCATTGATGATGTCTTTTTATGTTTGAAATGCTACAGTCTCCGACAACCGAGACATTAATGTCATTGACAAAGTTGTTGTCGACAGTGGTGATACAGTAGAACATATAGCCATCAAAGAAATTGTCGTTGTCAATATTCATGAGACAAAGATGTAGTAGTCATTGGACCATTGAAAATATTACTGTTGCTATCACTGACTGTTTCTACTACGACATATGTCTCATTGACAAGAGGTCAGTTGATGTTTTCTTGCATCTGAATTAGAAGCTAAAGGAGGAGTGGGAGGCTCTGGCCTGGATTATTCAAGTTTTATTGGAGAAAACAAGTATTGCTTCTTCATGGGTTTTCCTACATTTAGAGCAGGACTTTTCTCCAAGTGCCTCTTTTCCTGGCTCTTGCGGATCTTCTTAGAGGGATCTGGAAAGTGTTCCCTTTATGTATGGAGTTTTCTTTTGTAGGCCTTTTTGTGAGAAGATGATGTTCCCTCAACTGCATCTTCAGAGGATGGATCCTTCCTTGCCTTTATTATTGGACCCAAATAAGTAACCTGCCCTCTTTGTCCTTTGAGAGTTTTTGCAGAAAAAGTATGGCAGGGCCTAAAGTCTTTGGCCTTATGTTTCAGGGTGAAGCCAGTAAAGGCAAACCCTTAAGGAACTCTTCAAAGCAGAGCCTAAGCTTCCAACAGGAACTTCAAGCGCAAAAATACCTGTTTTTGTGTGATCTGACATATTTTCATGTCAGAATTTACAATAAAGGTGAAGTCAGTTATAGTCAAAGTAGAATTTGAAAGTTTTTAAAAATCAACTTCAGGGAAGATAAACTGAGCATAGCTCAGGGAGTCTCCCTTCAAATGACATGCAGTAAGAAATCTGAGGTATAGTTGCCCTTGTGGCGACGAGGGCTTCTGAGCGGATCCTGATTGGCTGAAATTTTGTTCTTTTTTTTAAATGATGTGAACTTGTTAAACAATGCTTTCATTTACTCAGCTTGTTAATAAAAATGTGGGATTGCCACGTCGACGGTGAAGAAGATTCAAGCAAATGAATCTATGAAATCTTCAATACTTGAGACCCTCATCTACAATAGTCAATGAGCAGCAGACTAGCACGTGCAACGAAGCAGTGTGTTTCTATCAGAATTAAATAAAATGCACCTTTAGTAATGCTACATTCAACTAAGTAAGGTGATAAACTTAGTACAACAATTACAGCATGACACTCCTAGTGATTTTCATTTTTTTAATCAACCCTCTGGTAGAAAATGTCACATGACTATGGAGGGCCAATGGGAGAGAGTGCCAGAATGAGTGGCTTTCAAGTGACTTGCTGCCTGAAGGAACAGCATAACCTGAACTCCATCCGGGTCCAAGGACAGCCACAGCACAGCTCACCTGAGCGATAATGTGGAAGACACACAACAGGAGGAGCAGGACTCAAAGTGTCTCAGAGATGCCACATGCAAAGTTAGGCCCACTGTACAGTTTATTCTACACAAAGCAGTGCACAATGGCAGAACTTGCAGGTTAAGACTCGCTCATTTTGATGCACTATGGTCACAATGCTGCAATTATCCAGAAACTTGGTCAAATGTTCTGCTATCCCTTGCTCTTTTCATATGTAGTTAACTTTCGCAGACTAATAAGTGGCCTGTTACGCATGGTTATTATAGAAAACCTCTATAGTTTACACCAGATTCTAAATCATTTAACTCACTACTATGACATAGCAAAAGTTGATAACAAAACCTGTTACCCACTGTTGCTACGTCATAAACACCTTACAGGCCAGGCTAACAGAGCTGCTTGTCGTCTGCTTCGACAAAAAGCACAGCTGCAGGAGAGGGGGGACGAAGGCAGGTAAGGGGTTGGCCATTGGCTAAGGATCGCAGGTAAAGTATTTTATCTTAATTTGGGGCCGGAAGAAGAGGCCATGTTTTGTATCACTCCCGCATTACTCCTCTACCCCTGCGTAGCAGCTGAAAGAAGGGGCAGATGCATCAGGGGGCCATACATAACATAAAATTATAGATGGGTAAAAAGTGAATTACAGGAATGTTTTTCATCTCAGGGCTCCAAGTGGTTTCATAGACAACTTGAGCTTCCATCTCGTTGTCCATTTCATATAACTCGGAACTCCTCTGAGAAAAACATTCCTATAATTCAGTTATCTATTTGATGCAAAACCCATCACTTCTCTGCATGTTTGTAGCAAACAGATATCACAATGTTATAGTATGACATACTATGTTATCAGCCTCTCTGAACACAAATGGCGCCAAGTGTGGGTCTAAACTGTGCTTGCAATAAAGCAATACTTATGGATGCATCTGTACGGGTTTAAGCCTTGGCATACGGCTTTGCGCTGATGGGGCTGTCTGCACAGTGATGCTGCTGTCTGGAGTTCCTACATACTGGTGGGCGGAGCAGGCACTATGTACAGGGACGAATGCTAGCTTTGTCCTTACCACACACTGTCCAATGATAACTCTGATCTTGTGCTGGAGCTCTTGTTTGTCTTGATATTGTTCAAGGGCCTGCAGTCCTGATTGGTTCACAAAGTCTCCAGCCGCCTGTTTTACAAACAAAAAAATGAATACCACAGCAGCAGAACTCATTAGGATAATGTGCCATTTTTCAGCCCCCCCAACACACTCACAGATAGTTAATTATTCTTTTCTCAGACTTCATTGAGTATACAGTGCAAGTTTCACTTTGCCGCCAAAGCCTACGTACCTTAACCCTATACTGAGGTGAACACTACAATCAGTTCTCTGGCAATAGTTCATAGACTTTGTTAAGGTTGTCAGCAAGGGGCTGAAATGCGAGGATACTTTGTGAAAAGAACAGCAGACCACCAGAAGCCAGCCAGAGTACTGCAGCTGACTGCAACACATCAGTACTTGATTGGTCAACATGGCATTGAACCTTAGACCAGCAACCACAAGCAAAAAGGTTCTCTCAAACCTATTTCACATAATAGCTCCAGCCAACACCTGAATTTTCTCAATGGCGTCCTCATTTTCTCTACTATTCATCCATCTAGGCTCATGGACTGTTCCTTAGCTCTTTTCCGCTACTGCCTTTCTCTAAACCAGTCACGTTCATCATGCTCCAGAACTGCAATTTTAAACCCTGTGTTGGCCACCTAATTTCTATCTTCACCCACTGTCCACTAACATCACTTCTGACATATTACTGCAACGGTGCTCATTGCAGACTAAGGGCCTAATTATGAGTTTGGCAGACAGGAAAATTCGTCCGCCAAACTCCTGACAGGGTGTCTGCCGCCGCAGTAGCAATCACCCAACCAGACCTATTACGAGTTTCTTGCTAGGCTGATGGGTGGAAACCTCAGTTTCTACCGGACAGCCTTGTGGGAAACTGGCGGCAGCATTGTCTCTGGCTCGAAATCGAGCCAGCAGCAATGCTGTCACCTGCAGGGTGCACCAGCACCTTCGCAATGCTCACTGTCTGCACAGCAGACAGTGAGCATTGCGATGGTGCTGGGCAGGGGGACCCCTGCACTGCCCATGCCAGGTGCAGGCAGTGCAGGCCCCCCGTGGTTTCCTGCACCTGTTCTCTGGCAGCCATTTCATGGTGGTAAAAGCGCCATGAAAAGGTTGGCGGAGAACAAGATCGTAATCAGCAGGGCGGTGCTGCATGAGCTCCACTCGCCGTCAACCCGTCAGGATCACCAATCCTGGTGGAGACGGCAGAACCCTGGTGGTCTGACAGCCAGGGTCTTAATGTGGCGGTCGGATCGCCACAGCAGAGGCGGTCCTGACCGCCACCGTAAGGCTGGCGGTCTCAAGACCACAGCCTCGTAATAAGGACCTAAATCCTTGAAACTGCCCTTCTATTCTTTGCATTTATAGCTTTTCCCTGAACAACCAATGATTACTTGCACCTCTTCATTTTTCTACCCTCTCTCTATGGTCACTCGGGGATCTGAGGTAACTGAGAGGTCGCATTATATACAACAAATTTAAGTAAAAGTGTGGCAAGCTACAGTAATTACTTTCCTAGTGGTGTAGATTACCATGTTAACCAGTCATCTCCCGCCTCTCGCCATCTTTACTCACTAAATCGCCTATTTTCCCAATATACTACCAAACTAGATAACCAAAATACAGGCTCTTTGTGTGTTTAGAATGAGAAAGAAATAGCATACATGTAATATCTGTTCTCAAACATGGTCGTTGTCATTAAATTCAGAAACTATCATTTGTTCTCCCACACAGGGCCACAAAAGCAGAAATACAAATGTTTAGGTCCAGAAGCCTTCATTGTACCTCTAGGATGGTATTTTGGATAATATTCTAAAACACTGAAAACAATAGCAAGTGTGCCACTTCCAGCAGGCAGTGGGAGAGCTGTACGCAATGGAACAAAAAGGAACATATCTCTGTGGCAAGAACACGAGAAGCATGGCACACTTTGGCTACAGTGTCGCAGCCAAGAAATAAGACAAAGTCCAGGAGGTTTTCAGACTGGCATTCCATCCCCTTCTTTCTTTTATTGCAGCCCTGGAAGAACCTTCTTCAAGCAACTTAACGAAATTGCTGCTTTAACACTGAGAAATGAAAAGGTGTCCTGTCGTAATAAAGAGGTGCACACCCCCTGAATGAATAACTGCAAAAACAGTTGTGAATCCATGCACAGGCTGCCACAATGCGGCCAATAATTGTCTTTGGTGAAGCTTATTCTTAATAACTTAAACAACAGCCGTAGAGGAGGAAAACGCTACAGGGAGCTGAATGCACAAGGTTAGGCCAAGCAGTCTTGGAAACCAGGAGAGCACACATAACGCCAGGGCATACACAGCACTATGACAGCTATGCCTAGCAAGAGGTGCTTGAAGCTAAGAAACTAAAACTCGTTTTGCGTGTTTTAATCGGAAATTGAAAGGCAATACCATAGGTAATTACAGTCACTTCAGCTTAAGCTGGGTCGATGTCAGTGACTAAGGGCCAGATGTACCAAAGGATTTTACCCATTCTGTGTCTAAGGGAAAAAGCTTTCGTACATATGGCCCTTAGCCACTAATGGCTTGGTACCCTTTGAATTTAATAATTTATCCACCAGAGAGCAGTCCCTGCTTTCAGACTAATGCGAAACAGGTCTGTACTTTAAAACAGTCAAATACAACCAACCCCTCAAAAGGTTCTTTACCATCTTGTTCAAACATTTTTGGTAGGGGGAAAGTCAAATTTGTAGCTGCAGTTCCGATGAATGAACCAAGCATGACCACTAGTTGTACCCCCTTACTAAAGAATACGAGTCACCACTTCACACAGACCAAGTTGTTAGATATAATTTTTAAATTGACTACGAACCAGCAACAGTCACAAAAGATAGAACAGCAGAATGCATTTCAAATCTCAATTGACACATTATTTGACAAGCATTGGCAAAGCCAACAGGTTTTGCCTATACAAAATCTATATGGCTTTATCAACTTTTTTTAACATGCGCAGGAGTTTAGCTGCTGTGCAACATTGCTTAAAGTTTTTTTTTTTAAAAGGCGCAATAATGCAGCCAGCCCCACCGCGTATATCACTTTTTAAAAAAATAAATAAATAACAAGCAATGTTGCAAAGCAGCTCATCTGCTGTGCAACATGGTAAAAAAATAACAAAACAAATATATTTCACATTGGCAAAACCTATTAGCTTTATCCAATACTTGTTAAAAAGAGGTTCTGGGTAGTATAAATGAAGATTGATCATGCACCCAGAGTCATTTTTCAGAATAATAATTCAAAATTTCTAGAACAAAAAGCTCTCCTTCCTAGGTAGACCAGTTAAATCTGCCGATATCAAATTTTTGACTTTTCTGCCTAGCAACCGTACATGCCTACAAAACCAAGGACACACACTGCGCCTACTGCTGAATTCGCTTTAAAAAAAAAAAAAAAAAAAAAAAACGGCAAAAGGGTTGATCCTTTCATAACTGAAGGTTTAGGGCACCCTTAATATTGGAACAAATAATATAAACAAGAATGCTGGCATTTTTACACTCCCTGCCCTTCCATTTGAGGACAGGTGTAATTTGGCTACTGAAGCGAAGTGGTGGAAATTGACTTCAAAAAGCAAATAATCCCCGTTTTCAAAACTGATGGGGATGTTAATCAACAGCTTGCCCCCACCACCGGAAAGAGAGACCTCGGTAGGCGTTCCACACAACGCAAGTTAGAATCATTGATAAGCGCTCTCGTTAAAGAAAGAAGATCAAGGGCCAGATGTACGAAAGAATTTTACCCATTCTGTGTCTATGGGAAAAAGCTTTCGTACATATGGCCCCTAGCGTGTTAAATAGTTGCGGTAGTTGTCGGTAAACGTCATTAAAATGACAGCACTCCGCATTTCATCCTTCTGAGCAGCATAAAATGAGTTTCATGAGTCTGAAAATTCTGAGAGCTGTTGTCTTTACAACATTTGAAATTTTGCGGTTTTGTTGTTTTGCTACGAAAAAGTTATTTATATTACTCCTGTCTAAACCCTACGTATGTGGCGGAATAGTCGCATTCGCAAGTTAAGATTTAGTGCAGGACTGGGATCATTTCTGTATGAGCAGCTAGGAGTGGGGAAAAGAACTGTAAAAGAAAATAAGCTATTTTTTTCTAGGACTGGAAATTGTGTACCACGCGAAACAAAATAGATATTAATAGTCTAAATAGGAGTTGACTACGTTTTGTGTAGCGCACTCTGAGAATGAAATTGTCTCTCGGCATTTTAGAGGAATCACGTGAAGGGATCTGGTGTGCGTGATAAGTACTACAAAGAAAGCTCCAGCCCGAAGCCTCTTTAGCCAGTGTGTTCTGGTGCATTTTAGGGGAAATAATTTGGAAGGACCTTTCATCAACACCAGTAGGTAAGTATGGCTTGACAATAAGTGCACCTAGGTTTTACCATAACGGGTTGGTAATGTGCATCACTGGGTTGATGCATCTGCTGCGGATATCTGTTTAGTTTACAGGTGTGTGTTTTTTATAGTTCGGTCACATTTTTATCCTTCCGAGCTAGATAAAAGGAGTACCATTACGTTGTATAATTGACACATTTGTTATTTACAGCACTGTAAGACTGTGGCAGTAAGTACTGTTTACAATGTGTTCCGAGCTGCTGCTAATGCCTCTGGGGGTGCTGTCGGCTGCTCTTGGCTCTTTGCTCATTAACTGCTTTGTTTGTCTGCTGTTGTGTGAATAGCTCAGGTCAGAATGTGCAGACGGAGGTGTGTCATGGCTGTTTGCAGCTTGTTGGGAATATCTGAATCCTGCAGTGCGTCATGTTCTGGGAAGCGCCTGGCACGCGGAGCTGGACTGGGCCTGACTTGCCTGTGACACTTGTAACTTACTACCAGGTGGCTGCAAGAATAGCGCCTAATGCAGAGACGAACTTTCATGCTATTTCAGGCAAGACAGTGCTTACCTTAGAGCAGTGCCTGTGGGAAGACCACATATTCAGGCGCTAAGCATAGCACGCAGCTTTCTGCAGCAGGGGGGAGGCGAGGGGCTGCCAAAAATGGAAATCAGCAATGAGAGAGTAGCAGTGTTGCAACATGTCCAACTTACAGTTCAGCAGAGACATGGGATGTTTAAACGTCTACACAGATTTGACCACCATGTACCTACTAGTATGGCTGCATGTCGAAAAGTTAAAAAATAAAATAAAAAAATGCCAGTAGTGAAGGGACACCGGCCACCGGAACCAGTATTTCGTTCAGGCTCTACTGTAGGACGAAGACGTGAAGCCCAGGAGGAAGACGGAGTAAGGAGGAGGTACTGACCAATAATAAGTAAGGAAACCAAAATGACATGGGAGCCTCGTGGAGCAAGCCAATGGTAAGTAAAGTGACGTGAAAATCAGCCAATGGTAAATAATTAAGTAAAGCTCAGCCCCTTCTAAGATATTTTTTCTTTTAAAATACAAGTGATTTCACAAGCCCAGCACAAGCGATGTGTAGGTGAAACCTAAAAAAGACAGAAATCTGCGTATAGTAACCAGTAAACGAAGAGTTATGCTAAATTAAATTCTATGTACCAAAGGTATCTAATGCAACAATGGGGAGGAAAAACAATATATGGCATCTAAACATCTAAACTGGCCCTTACAAATGCACAGCATCACTTTCTGGATTTACCGCTGTGAAAGCTTGTGAACAGAAACCACCTCTCACTGTCCTGAATTGTAAAAAAAAAAAAAAAAATAGACTTTTCACTCTAAAAGCCTGTAAAAAGATTACGTCCACTGAAAAATATCGAGTAAATTAAATCTGTTGAATGAAATCATTAAAGAGAACCAGTTGAAAGTGAGAAATAAAGGAGCTATGAAATAAGGCATTCAAAACTGAAAGCCTGAAAACATTTTTGGGCCAGTTATAGGACAAAGACAGACTGACACATAC
Organism: Pleurodeles waltl; assembly: GCF_031143425.1. NCBI lineage: Eukaryota > Metazoa > Chordata > Amphibia > Caudata > Salamandridae > Pleurodeles > Pleurodeles waltl. The sequence continues at coordinate 863,804,770 of NC_090446.1, read as the reverse complement.
ATGCAATATGAAACTGACAGCGTTCAATCAAACGTGCATTGATTGACTGCTGAAATTACTAGAACAATTGTAGTCCTTATAACGAATCACTCAGAACGAAAGTGTCAGTAACATACAGAGGATCAGGTACCAAACAAAGAAGGGCTGCAAAATAATCTAATCCTGATGGAAAGTAACCCTGAACATAAAGCTAAACAGGACCACAATTGAGGTCATGCAGAAATTGTTTCAGAGCAGGACACAAACAAGGTCAAGCATTCTTTTGATGGCACAGAGGTCGAAAATACCACATATTACACAACATGACACTAAGAATAAGTGAAGTGACAACAAAAAAAACGTAATGAAAAAGCCCTTGATGATGCCTACGGCAACAACAAATGAAATAAATTGCACTGCCTGAAAAACTGATTCTAAATCAGTTCACTGAGTGACAGTGTACAATAGAACATTCACCCCCACCAAAAAACAAAACAAATATTTGCACTGCCACTTCTACAAATTCTATTTATTCACAGAAATTGGCCAAATCGTGGGTAATGCACAGGAATGTTTGCCCTGTAAGTTTAATGTTCATTTGAAGGAAAGTTAGAAAATCGTTCTACTAACAGGTTCTCAAAAAACAAGTAGACCTTACAAAGAATGACTACAATATAACCTCAGACCTACCACTTCCACTGGAGCAGCACTCTCAAAGAACCCTCACTAAGAAACCAAAAGTCGAAAAATTCATAGATACTATGACACGTTCTGTTCCAATAACCCGGATGAGTAGATATTTGGGACACTTGCTCACATGCTTCGAGGAATGAAAGTATTACCTAGACATCCTGAAGAATAAGCTGAAAAATTCAGAGAAACTGCCAGAAGGAATTCACAAGACCGTGATATTTGGGTAAGAAAGTCTCTGCAAAATGGTTAATAAAATAGAGGATTTGAAATTGCCCAGAAATAGAAACAATTAATACCAGAGAGATGGATAATCAATTTACATTCAACATATTTATGATTGTGACACTTGACCTACTGACCATGCAAATATGCTATGTTGTATTGCATGTAGGCATCTGTTTTTGGCCGGGTTGGACATGTGCCCCCATCCTTTATCTTCATCCTTTCTTTGCCCTCTTTCTCCCTCTCTAAATGTATCCTACCCCTTTGCCCCTAATCAGCATCTCAAAGCGAGCTCGTTTACTGTTGCCCCACATTCCAAGTTTGAATGCTTGAAATTCTTCTCTCCCCCTTCTGTGATATTTTCTTCATCTATTTGCCACTTGCTCTCTTCACTAATTTTGTTTCTCTTATGTCTCAAGTCTAGAGAGCCACTCTGCTTCATTGTCCGCACCCAACTTTGATACCATTTCCACTTTTCCTTGTGCCCCCTATTTTTACTTATGGACCGTTTTTCTTCTCCTTCAAATCGTGGAGACGCAAAGTGCTCAGAAGCTGGCAAAAACCACATAGTTGCACCTTTGAATTTGTGACAATACCAAGACAGGCTTCTTTTTTTCCTTACAGACCATGTTTGCCACATTACCAAATGCACTTATTATACGATGTGCAATTAACACTTCCTTTCAAACTTGATGGATTACAAACCACCATCAGGCTTTTCTGATGATACATGTCATGTCAAGGTCTTCAAGTAACTCATCCTTCTGATTATAGATCTCTTATCTAGGCCTCACCAGGGTAGTTGCAACTGTACTTAGAAAAGCTGTGGATATGCCACACATTTAAACAACACACCAGTGTTAATTCCCTTTACAGCTAATAATACACACAGGCCCAGCTGCCTTATCCATTAAAGCTGTCACAGAAATTGGCAGCAGCCCCAATAGAGTAATCTCTTGATATTACCCACATACTACATCACTTATAAGCTGGTCTTCACCCATGGATGGGAACTGAACCAGGAACTGTGTTAGCCTGTCTTCAGAATCAAAGTGGACATAAAACGAGGCTTAGCATTGCCACCCTCAGACCATTTGAAGGCATTCACAACTAATGATCATCAATTGCTTTGTCTAGACGTAATTGCGCCTATATCTGAGAGACAATACTGATCTAAATAACATAACTGATATTGTTTTATTTTTACAGATTATTGTGAGAGTGTAGCTATCCCACTGCTTAAGTCTTATAGCAAAGTCCTTGCTTGTGTGACTCCTAAATGGTCTGTTGTATCTCCTCTTTTGTAATAGTTATCTTTCCTCCCTGGTTGTTGGGGCACTATCTACATGTCTGAAAACAACACTCAGATTTTATGAAGGTAGTTTAGGATCTGGTTTCAAGGTCTGAGTGCAACTGCAAAAAATATTAAAGTGTGCCCATGAGCCAATGTGTTAATAACCAGCTCAAGATGCACATAACTAAAATTCAAATTCTTAGGATTATTACTATATTAATTGGCAACTACTGGCAATACAGACTCTAAATATTATTCACTCTATACCCATAATCCTCTAAGAACGGTCTGTATTCCCTGCAATATTATGTTAGCATGCTGTTTGTTTCCTATAGGTTATAGCCTGTGTGCTTATTAGAGACTGAAGGACCATTAGTTAGATTTCCCAACAGACACCATTTCTCTTAGCACCTTGTTCGTCTACCCGTTTTTCCCTAATCAAGAAGACCTTGCCTACCTTTTGCATCATAAAATGTCTATGAACCCAGCGGGGTCCCTTTCACTTAGAACCCCATTTTGCAACATCAAGCCAAGCATAGTGCTTTTATCTGAAGTATTTGGACCCTAGTACGCTTCCAAAACCACAAGCTAGAACCTCTGACAACGTCATTCCACAGAAAGTTTTATCTTCCTACCACAGATGGCGGAGTGAAGCAACGACAAATGTGAACTTCCCCTTCAGTTAAAGTAGCAAGGGATGGACAACAAGTAGGGAATTTGCACACATAGAACAAGACATTCTGCTCGCTCGTGCTGCACAAATGAAGAAAGGAATTCTCATTCATATTTATGCCTTTAAAAAGCGCAGTGCTAACTGAACACCTGGGATGCACAAACACTGAACCAGGTGAACATTTATTAAGACCTGTAATATATAAACACAGTCAAAACAGACATAATTAAACATAAGACTGCTGATGTGACACGTTCACCACTCAGGCAGTCACAGTCTGGAATAACCTTCGAGAATATTTGCAGAAGCGAGCAGACTATTCAGAGTACAAGGGAACACAAAAAACTCGCCATCGGCATGAATAGCCCCCCTTCCAATGATGAGGCCAGACATCAGCTTCTGTCACTGCTGTTCCATCTCACATAGGCACGTTTTCTGGTTATAGTCCTTTAAATGGGAAAGCTTGCTGCTAAGCAGCTGGCCCATAAATCTGGCATCTGGAGAAAAAAAAACAAGGTTCTGCACAATTGCTTTGCATACTAGATCAACCTCTCCTATGATAGGCGAGTGAGAGGGTCTGCCTCTTAAGGCACCGGAGAGGACTTCTGACGTACCACAGGCACCGGAAATAACAAGAGTCTTTATTAGGTACCTCCAAGCACTTTTCCTTCTCGTGGCTATGCAGAAATATTTATAAAATAGAGTAGGCAGTGTGGAGAAAGAAGAGCTTGTGTGTAGATAGTGAATGGGCCTAGAGGGAAGGGCATGCCAACTGTTTCCATGTCTTCGCTGTACCATGACAAGTTCATCTATTGCCATCCTTTATTTCTTAGCCAGTGCGAGGTGCTGGCTCCTCTCTGCAACCTTCCACCTCTAGGGTTCTCCGCCTTATTGACATGGACAGAGAGAAGCCAGAAGGTAGGGTGCGTGATCCAAGCAGAAACAGAACATCCATACATCCTCCTTCACTTAACCCTTCCTTACTCTCATCAATCCTCCCCCCCTCACCCCCCCGCTTTCTATGTTACACTGAAATCCTCCTGCCCCCAGTTCTACCGTCCATAGGCTACAAGGGCTCTCAAAGGGCTGCACATTAGGGTTATATAAACACCCAAAACATTAAAACCCTAGATGCACTATTCTGCACAGAGCGAAAGTGCTGAGGATCTACACATGCACATTTTTTTTGCCTGCATCCCGATACCTGCGGTCGGCACTTAGCATTTCTACAAATGCTCACCTCCGAACAGTGCCTGAGAAGCAGATGGAGAAACTCCAGACCCTGACCAGCCACCTCCAGGTCTCGCAGCTGCAGGGTTGTGATCAAGGCAGGCAGTGTGTGCCGGTGTCTCAGCTGCTGGCAGTAGGCAGGGCCCTTCTCTGCAATGTTGCACAAAACTGTGAGAACCTCAAGAGAAAGAAAAGTATGGTGTGTAATGCTCTTTTGTAGCCCACGTGTCACAAGCGAAAAAAACATATATAATGCAAAGAATCATGCAGCTCTTTCAGGGTAAAAAATAATGTTCCTTTTTTATGTGGATTGTAGTTGAAACCTTTAACGAACGTGTCATATGACCGGGAAATACACCGTAAAGAAACAGCAAAGACAATCCTTGCATCCATTTCATTGTACTTAGTCTATACCAGTGGTTTCCAATTTGTGGTTTGGGGACCATTGGGGGTCAGCAAAGCCTCCTCAGGGGGGTCTGTGATTGCTTAGAAACTACAATTTTATTAACAGATTAATAAAAGTATATATAAATAAAGGGGCTAAATGTACAATTAACATTTTTAAAATGTACTGTAAATGTCAAGGAATTTGCAAATTGGAGACTAAAAATTAAATTAGTATCCTCGGATGGATTTGAGTCCAGTGCAGGTGCATTTGTACAGGATACAGTGTGGACGATTTGTGGCTTCAATTGAATTTAGAAAGCTCCAATCTGCCTAATACAATTATTTACATTTTTTTTATTAATATTTGTTTGCAAATTAAATAAAATGTGTTACCATTTGTGTATGTGCTTGATGAATGTTTGTGTATTTTTTGTGTATTTGCGTTTCAAATCATTAACAATGTTTAGGCCGGGGTCCACGGCTTCCAGTAATGACTCAGTAGTTGGTCTCCGGCTTCGAATAATGATTCAGTGGAGATCCCCGGATTACCGTAATGATAACGTGGGGATCCACAGAAGTCAAAAATTTGGGAACCACTGACCTATACAATTCTACATTTGACCAATTAACATGATTTGATCATTTATATGAAAAATACGCAGCTAGGAAAGATGGAAAAGAAGGTGGAAAAAAACGCATTGGACAACCTGCTCATGGCACACTTATGATTTATCAAAACATAGCCAATCACTCTCATACTTATCCTGCAATTTCATTCTATGATAAATACACATCTCATATTCTTCTTTGGATGATCAAATCCAAACTAGTCCTCCAACACTGTTGTCACACTAGATTTCCATACTTTTAAACTGGTTCATAAGTAATTATCAAAGGATGTGAAAACCAAATCAGTTCTAGTAGGAGAGAGAAAAATTCTACTTCCCACAGCATGAAGCAGCACTACCAGCGGGGCCTATTCACCTTCTTACCAAGAACAATATTCCAAGAGCTCAAACACTTCCTGCCAAAATGTAACTACTCTCCTGAAACCCCGCTGCAAGAGCTATAGTGTTCCCGAATCGGGATGACAAGGCAAACATAGGCCAGATTCAAAGGCAGCAGCACCATTCGGGAAAGGGCAGTGAAGTAACGAAACTTTGGGGGGTGGGGGAGCTGCAAAGTACATGTAGGCACTCCCCCACCGGCCCACCACCTACCACTTTTGCTGAGGGGGCCCATAGCTCCAGCCTCTCCCCACCCCTGTGCGGCGCAGGGGTGGCAGGGGTTTATTTTATGCCACTGGGTAATGGTCTGATAAACCCAAAACATATACCACTTTCTGATGCATTATCAATTATGGTTAAAGTCCCAGACAGAAGACTCAGTTCACATTTCTCCTCACATGCGTTCATCTAGCTGGAGACCGCGCATCTTGACCCCACTGTATACCATATTTTTCAGGACCCTTGGGGTCTACACACCAGATAGGATCTCTGAAGATGTGCTCAATTTGGGAAAATAAGAAGCATCTATTCCTGCTAGCACTGCATATTTGTCTTTATTTTTGGGGCATACAGATTAGGAGCCCTATTACAAGAACCCTGCTGACGTATATTTTTGCAGGGCGAAAGTGCGGCCTTCTGTCTCCTGACCCACTAAATCAGCTTGGAATAAGCTCCTGTGGGTGCAGCAGACCATCATTTGCTTGGCCAGCCAATGGCCAGTACAATGGGCACACCCATTACAGAGAAAGAGAGAGCTAACAAAATTAAACTAACTTGTTTTTATTTTAGATAAGAGGCTCAATTTACTTGTAACTTAAATGTATATTTGCTATTTTCTTTCAGTGTTGCCTAGTAAACACTTCCCACTATGTTATATTTTTCCATCAAAGGGAATGGCTGGTTTGAACAGCCTTTGAGCAGCTCTTAGCTCAGTGACCTTACGTAAGGAGTTTACACAGTACACTAACGGGTGACCACGCCCACTGATCAAAACAATAATCATGGCTCAAAGCCTTCTGAGTAAAGGTGTGCCATGAGAACAACGTACCAGAAGATTCACTTCTTTGGAAACTGACAGGAGCTGAAGGAGAGCGGGGAGGAGGTCCCAGTGCAGTAGGGCAGAGCAGAACACGGGGTCATCCGCTGCAACAAGAAGAAGAGTCTGTTAACATCCTGAAACCGAATTAGTAATGTACGCTTCTTTAAGTTACAGAGAAGCCTAGACCTAAACAGCAGAGATTGGTTCATGGTAAGCTCCCTTATGCTTTCACACTTCAAGTGTTAATGAAATGAGCAACACTGTGTGATGACATCTGTTATTAGCGGCCTCTTCGTGTTTGCGAGCTCTGATGTCTGCAGCCCAAGTTCATGTGTGTGCTCTATACGTCAGAAACAAGAATCACGCACACCCCTTCTCTGTGTGTCATCACAAAGGATGTTATCATAGTACAGCCCATGAGTTCACGCACGTGAGGGAAGTGCAGACCCACTTCGGCAGCAGAATAACCTGCTTCAGACCAGAGCTCTTCCAATAGCTGTGATGGATATGATTAGCAGCGCTCCTCCAAGAGACTCGCAGGTACTAAAGGACCAGAGTGACTTACCAACACCCCACCCCTTAAAAAACACACAGAAGTGACAGCCATTAGAGACAGGAGCTTTAGCAGTGCTGATGCACTGTCCTCAGTGCGCAAGCACAAGCCATCATGCTGATTTATCGCCTCAGGCAGCGGCGAAGTTGGCATTTTTTAAATTATACCATTAATTAAAACTGGTCAATAATAACATATAATTCACTTCTGCTATAATAGCAAAAAGTGGCAGGAACAGAAAGGGCGGAGGCCTGAAACCCGTAAGGGCAAGGCACCAATGATTATATCATTGATTTGGGAAACCATACTTTCTGTTTCCCTCATCCGTAAGTAAAACATAGAAAACATGATATGTAATACTCATCATATCTAACCCGTCTTTAAAAAGGGAATATGGAGCATACCGCTGCATGTAAAAGTACAGTCACCAAATGCATGAAGTGGGAAAAAATAGAATGATTCATATGCACCAGCAAACTTGTTGGGACCCCAGCATCTGAAGTTACCTGTTAGGTTGTTGAGGAGCCACAGGCACTCAGGCACCACAAAAGGATGCTGCTGTAGAAAGATCTTCATGAAGACAAAGATGGCACCTAATAGCCGCCCATCCTGGATTTGCACCTGGCCAGCTTCATCCTCTGCCAGCAGATTTCCAAGGCACCGCAGCACAGGACACAACAACTGGAATACCAAAAGGAGCTGAAAATTTACATCCAGTTAAGAAAGATTATTAAATTCAGCAGTCACAAGAATTCTGCGGTGGTATCTTGCAGGTATGTCTTTACGAATGGAGTAATCTGCTGATGTCAGACTAATGGTAGGTTGACAGTGGGAAAGCGTTTTATAGGTCAGAATCAAATCGGGTAGGTTGCCATTTGATTGTCTAAAAGACAAACATGAACCTCACGCACGTAGACCATTGATATATTTAGAAAAATTGATCCTCACAAAGAAGAAAGACAGCTGACTAGTCACAGAGCTCTCTGCACTGCTGGCACACCCAACCCCCATGGACAAGACCCCAGGGAAGAGACTTTGGAAGGAGGAGCTGGGTAAGAAAAATACACAAGGAATGAGAGGACATCTAATATAGGGCTTGGCACACTGCACACAACACATTATGGAGACCGCTGTTAAGGTAGTTTCCAACTGGTACTGGACACCTCTTAGAGCACAGACATGGTGCTCTGAACTTACCACAGAATGCTGGAGGGATTTTGGGGGTGCTGGCACCTTGATGCAACTCTTCTGGCACCGCTCAAAATGTCCAGCTACTGGACATTGGTCTTGAATGATAGAGATAAACACTACAACACACAGATACTGCAATTTCCTATGTGCGTCTTGCCTGACCTACCCAATCCACAGACCTATCCCCTGAAGTCTCCAAAGGGACGACAGATAGTGATGGTACTCAGAGGAGCAACACAGGCCATTTTGTCAATAGAGACCTCAAATAAGGTCCCCGAGCACACTCACTGGGTTCATCATTGATGGCATCCGCTTAGTATGGAAAAGCAGACATTGTCTATTGAGCATAAACTGGATACCTTCTAGGAGGCATGGGCTCCACATATAGCCCTTCTGTCCACTGAATTCCATAAACCCAAAATATCTAAAGCTTTGGCACATAGACCTTCGCTGTAAGGGATGGAGCCAGACACCACATGAAGATTTAGACCGATTCAGAGAAGCTGAAAGAACTATTAACACTATGGGGAAGGGTAGAGATTCCACGGAGTGCTAATCCAAATACACACTGGCTACTGAGCGTCTTCGGAGAGGGCAGGTGGAGTTGGGTGGGAATAACATTTAGCTATGCAAACATCTCGCCGCTGGCCTCCAAGTTGTGGGCAACAGAGCTGTGTATTACGCTATTGTGTTTTTTTACTATAAACAAAAAATACAGAATTGATCCTAAAAGATAAACATGTTTTACAATGAGTTAATAGCAAGCAACTGGGTCAACAGGATAGATTGTTATTCGTGGTTAGGCATGGGAGAGTGTTGTGTAATGTTGTTCTCACTTAGAATGTAGAGTTAGTGGTATGTTTGTAGTTGAAAGAATGGAATGGGGAGGATGTGTAGAACTGGAGTAAGAGGCAGTTGGAGTTGACCAGGGTGGGGAACAGGCAGACACTGGTGTTGGCGTGCTTTCTTATTTGAATAAACTACAAGGAAACTCAATGTTGTTTGATGAGTTATACTACAAGAATTTTGGCGACGACTACATTTCAAGTCTGAAACCCTCGCTGATTCTTCTCGTCTTTGAGGCCACCCGGAGTGAGTAGCGCGCCAACACCTTCCCCTTTTTGTGACTGGGCATCTCTAAAGCAGAATAGCCAGCAGTTTCGCCCACCCGTACCGCTGCGCTGCACTGTGTGCTCCCACCGCTACACATGCGCCCAGGCAATAAAAGAGATCTTATACAGAGCTCAGTCCACAACAAAGCTCTGCAGCAATAGCTAGGAAAGAAGCCCAAGTGTCTGCTTTACCTTCCTCTACTTCACACGCCCACTCCTTCGCACTCACTGTGATCTAGGTGATGTGATCAGGGCGTGTACTAAATGCTACGCCCTCCTGGACACTAAAACTCTTTGAGGTGTCTTTTTGGCAGCCATATTGGATGTAACTTTTTGTTTTTTGAGAGACTTCTTTCATAATTTTGTAAAGCAAAGAAACAAAAATGAGTGCTGTTCAAACATTTACTCTTACTCCTCCACAACCTTTTCTGACTTCCACTGGAGATCAACATGTCAAGTGGCTAGAGTGGAAAGAATACTTTTTGAACTATCTAGATACTATTGATGACGAAGATTTGACTCAAACTAAAAAGAAGAACATTTTATTACACTGCTTGGGCCCTATGGGTCTTAAGGTGTATAACTCAATAGAAAAAAAAGTTCAACAAGATGGGGATTTGAATGTGTTTTCTCATGCTTTAGAAGACCTTGAGAGATATTATTCAACATCAGTCTGTATTGCAATTGACAGATACAATTTTTTCAGTAGGAAACAACAGAAAACAGAATCTATTGAAAAATATGTTTCCGAGCTAAAACAACTAGCACTTACTTGTAGGTTTAGTGGGTTGCATAATGAATTTCAGGGATCAAATCATTATGCATGTTAATAATTCTCACATTCAAGAGGAAGTTGTGGCTCTACTCAAAAAAGCTGAAATTTCAAATAAATGTGCAAAGGCCATTTATTGTGAGAAAACAGAAGTACAGAATGAAGTAGTTAGCAAGGTTAAATTTAAAAGGAATAAGGAAGAAACACATAGGAAACAGGTGGAAACAAAGAATATTGAACGAAAATGTTTTTGATGTGGGAGTAAAGCGCACTAAGCATTTTACAAGAAATGTCCGGCGCGAGACCAACAGTGTGCTAAGTGTGGCATTAAGGGCCATTTCGCTAAAGTTTGTAGGAGAGGTAGAAAAGTTGCAGCGGTGATCAGTAAATCAGATTCGGAATGCAATTCTGATTCTAGTGCCGATTCAAAGGGCCATGAGTATGTCTTAGGTATTAACAGTGATTTTGATGTAGAAGATTGTGTGGAAGTAAATCAAACAGAAAATTATTGTATATCACACTTAAGTTTACAATCTAGAAATAAGCCTGTTTGTGAAATTCTCTTGGGGGGAGTGCGTATACTGATCGTAGCAGACTCTGGTTCCCCGTACACAATTATAAACAAGAATATGTGGGAGCATAAATTTCAAAAGGTTCTGGGCTCCACATTAAATCCAACAGATGTGTTTCCAGAGAGTTTTACAGGTGAATCCATTCCTATGATTGGTTTTAAAGAAGTGGTTTTTTAATTCAAGGGCAGGAGAACCGTGGGCAAATTATATGTTGCTGAAGAAGGACCAGCAGTATTGGGTTGGTTGGATCAAAGGGCCCTGAATATTGTTTTGGATCCCAACGGTGTGGAACAGGTTAAGGTAGTGGGTGACTATAAAAGTTATAGTGTTACTTTGAGGAACGAATTTCCAGAACTTTTTTCTGGGACTATTGGTGCCCTTAAGAATTTTACACATAGAATTGTGTTGAAGGATAATGCTGTACCGAAAGTCCACAAATCACGTGATATTCCCTGGGTGATAAGAGACAAAGTGAATAAAGAAATAGAGTCTCTTCTACGCAGGGGTATTATTGAAGAGGTGGATGTGGCAGTACGCAAAGCCAATGGGAAGATTCGTCTATGCATCGACTTGTGGTACCTAAATAACAACATAGTAGTAGAGAGGTTTCCTTTACCAAAAATTTCTGAAATGCTTGCCCTGACAAAGGACATGGAATGGTTCACTTCCACTGACTTATCGTCCGCTTACCATCAGGTGAGATTACACGAAGATAGTAAGATTTGACTGCGTTCATGACCGCTCAGGGTTGTTTCCGTTATGTTCGTATGCCTTTTGGACTGGCCTCAGCGGCAGCGTTCTTCCAGAAACTGATGCACCAACTGTTTAAGAATATGGAAGGTGTAGTTGTCTTTCAAGACGACATTTTAATTATGGGAAGGAACAGACTGCAATATGATAAGAGGGTTAATTGTGTATTAAGTATCTTAAGAGAGAATGGCCCGACAGCTGAATTTTCGAAATGTATGTTTGGAGTTCAATGCTTAAATTATTTAGGAAATGAAATCACTATGAGGGGGATTAAACCAAAAAAAAGAGTTATCATCAGCCATTAGTGGTGCCCCAGCTCCTAGCAATAAGGACGAATTACGGTCGTTCCTTGGCTTACCGGAATTCTATGCAAGGTTTGTCAGGAGTTTCTCTGAGAAAACATTTAACTTAAGACAACTGCTGAAAGAAAGATGTAAATTTGTATGGACGGATGCGTTACAAGAAGATTTTGAATGTATAAAACGAGAGATTTGTGAGAGCAAAGCGTTGTCGGGGTTTGACCCTAACCTTGCTTCTATTCTCACTACTGACGCATCAAATATAGGTATTGGTGCTGTATTAAGCCAGAGAGGTATCACTGGTGAGGAAGTTACTATAGCCTTTGCCTCTAGAGCGCTTCCTCCCACAGAAGAGAGGTACTCAGTTATTGATAGAGAGACTCTGGCGGTTGTTTGGGGATTAGAACATTTCAGAAATTTTCTGTGGGGCTTTGACATTGAAATCAGATGCGATCATAAACCCCTAATCAAGGTGTTGACTACGGAAGGTTTGTTAAAGGCAACAGCAAGAATAGCTAGAATGTCCATAAGATTGTTGGACTTCAAATACAATTTGGTATATGTTCCAGGAGTTAAAAATAAGGTGGCGGACTGTTTGAGCAGATTGCCCTTACCACTTAAAGAATTAGTGGGTGATGACGAAGAGTTCATGGTCGCTTGGTCAGGGAGTTATGATTGGAAGGCCATTAGTTCTGAGGTTTGGAATGAAACTGTTGCAAATGACCCCATATTAACCATGCTTAAACAGTATATTCAAGAAGGTTGGCTAGGGAAAAATGGAATGCCAGCAGAACTCAGAGTTTTCTCTGAGTTACGAGATGAGTTATCTGTAGAACAGGATAAGGTATTGAGGGGTGATAGGATAATTCCACCTGAGAAATTAAGGGACTCCATTATTAAAATAAATCATGAAGGACATCTTGGCATTGTCAAAACTAAAAAGAAAGTTAAGGAGAACTATTGGTGGCCTGGTATGGATGTCAATATTAAAAGAATTGTTAGGAGTTGTGATTTATGCATGAATGCTGACAAATCGCAGGTGACCTTAAAACCTACTTTACATCCCGTGCCTTGCCCTGAGATGGCTTGGGAAGTTATAGGTCTGGATATAATGGGACCAATTGTAGAGGAGAATGTGCAGTGGTACATTATAGTAGCAGTAGACTACTTCTCAAAGTGGCCAGAGATTAAAATTGCTTCTACAGCTAATTCAAGGAATGTACTGATATTCTTGGATGAACTGTTTCAAAGGGAAGGGCTGCCTAGGAAGATAATAACTGATAATGGGGTGCAATTTAAGAGTGAGGAGGTTGAAGAATTTTTTGAGAGAAATGGCATAGAACACAATATAGTTTCTGTTTACCATCCTAGTGGAAATGGAGAAGTGGAGAGGTTTAATCGAGTTATTAAAGATTCTGTACAACTAGCTAAATTTAGAAATGTTGATTGGAAAACTAGTGTTAAGAAAATGATCTGGATGTACAGAACCACCCCAACGGTAACAGGATATACCCCTTTTACAGTTATGAGGGGTAGAATTCCATTTACAAAGAATAATCAGGGTTGGTTAAGCAAATCTAGAGTAAAAGAATGGTCACCTGCTGAAATTAAGGAGAATATTCAGAAAGCACAGGAGTTGTATAAAACCTATATGGATTTAAAAAAAGGGGCAAGAGACGTTGGTCTGAAGAAAGGTGATGTTGTTCGAGTTAAACTACCAGGTAAAGTTAAAAAAGGTGATACTAAGTTTTCAGAGCCTAAAACAGTTCTTGAAGTATACAAAAACTCTGCCAAATTAAGTGATGGTCGTGTGTGGCATATGAGTCGTTGTGCTAAGTTATTGGGTGATGCTGTTGGGCGAATTCTACTGTACCTATGAAGAATTATTTGTGGCTAGACCCTGTTTATGAAGACACTTTCTCTGGAGCTGCTAACATCCTAGAAGCTGATTCGGGGTCAGAAGATGTTATGGACAATTATGACATCCCGGCACAGGAAGTGGAAGTGTCCAAGGACCATCCGGACAATCTTGGAAGGAATGTAACCTACAGGAGCAGATTGGGTAGAATGATTAAGAAACCTTTGCATTTAAAGGACTACATTGTAAATTAAGATCTGTATTGTAAATTAGTTTACTTTGTATCATTTTCCTTCCTTTCCTTATGATTTATGTTTTACTTATTGTTTATTTTCCTAAGGGGGGAGATGTGTTGTGTAATGTTGTTCTCACTTAGAATGTAGAGTTAGTGGAATGTTTGTAGTTGGAAGAATGGAATGGGGAGGATGTGTAGAACTGGAGTAAGGGGCAGTTGGAGTTGACCAGGGTGGAGAACAGGCAGACACTGGTGTTGGCGTGCTTTCATATTTGAATAAACTACAAGGAAACTCAATGCTGTTTAATGAGTTATACTACAGAGAGTTCACCAAGAATGATAAGTGATGTGGTATTATTTTGTGAAATGCATATATCAGAAGAGTGGAGTTAGAATGTAAACTATCCTGTCCTCAAATACCTGGATGTATTTCTATGCCTCCCCTCGATGTTCGAGAACAAGCAATGAAAGGCAGTTGGTACTGGGATGCACAAAATTACAGTGAAGCTAGAATGGAATTGTTAGATAACTATGTCAGGAACGGAGGATGAGGTTATGCTCCTCTAACTTTACTGCAAAAGTTTAGCAGCCAATCAAAACATAATAAACACAACAACTTCATTTCCCATCAGTCCACCAACCAAGCAGGCTCCTGAGGCCCCTACATTATGGCTAACCCACGAGGACGACGACCCTTTCTTTGCTGCAGCAGTGAAAAGTTGAGTTTACATTATCTCTTTTCACTTTATTGTTGTACATGGTCTTATTTCCTGGTCACCGTTTTCTTGTACTTTTGCCTTCTTTGTGTGCTAAACCACAGCTGCGGCATGTGCTGTAATAGCTTTCCCCCTCCCATCGGGATGCCGATTAGCGCTTTGGATCAAGGCGCACACGTATGTGCATTGTCCCAGTCCCCGCGTCCTTGTGCTATTGGGGCCCATGTGGGGAGATCGGAGCTCATTTTGCTTGTCCTCTCGCTGTTGGCTTCTCCTCTTCAGATTATTGGCCTGGAGCAGTGTCATTTTACCACGCTGGGAGCAGCTGATTGGTAGCGGCATGCCCACTTTGCTTAGCTTGGTGAGTCTATCGTTATTTCCGGAACAAGCACACTTTCCCTTACTGTTTCCTTTCCTCCGCCAGACAGTTGATTGTGGTCATTCCCTACGCTATTTAGTCCTTTCTAACCAGATATTAAATTGATGGCGCTGCCCTGATTTTCATGAGCTCAGTTTATTGTGACGAGGTGCTGATCTCTGGATAATCCACAATATTAGGAACTGGGTTCCCCCGATTGCCCCACGTACACCCTGCCTTATTCTTCCCCTTTATATTTTTGAGGTGCATATTGCATTCTATTCTGCTTACTTCAGGTGCTCAGAACCCCAATCAGCCTTAAATGGCAGAGGAGTTCAGAGTGGGGAAGAGGTGGTTGAAGCCCAGGACTCCTCAGTCCAGCAGTCTATGAATAAAGCGTTGGCTGTTGCCCTGCAACCCTTCTCTAGCAAACTGCGCCTTATTGCAGAACATGTTCCTACAGCATCGCATGCTGTTCTTCCGCACCACCTTGAGCCCACACCAGGTACTTCCTGGGACCACAGGCCCATGGGGCGAAGTTTCCTCACACTGATGCACTGGCTCAGCTTTCCTAGTCCTTCTTGCTGGACCACATTTATAGTACTCCCAGTGGCACAGACTACCCCGTCTATACACTCCTCTAGTTTTTTTTCAGCAAGATGACAATGCCCAGACTGATCCAGCCAGTTCTCAAGAGGATAGTCCTGTCCCTTCTAAGAAGTGCCATCCTGATCCCTCCCAGGGCATCGCCCAGTCCGACCTCCTCGACTTTGACCCAGAGGACATATTCCACCCCAGATTTAGCAATTGGACCCCCAGACATAATTTTGTGGCTTATCTTAATGAATACCTCCGCAATGGGTTTGAAAAGGACATTTGTGCTAGGTTGCTGACACTAGAGGGTAAAGTCACAGATACCCCAGAGGAGGACAGCCTTATGAACACCTTCCACAAGAAATTTTCAAGAGACACTAAAATGGGTATTGATAGGGCTTGGTGGACATGTCAGAATTGCCTCCTTGATGTTACTGGGCCGCTGACAAAATTCCTTGAGATGGCAGTGGATGCCATTGAGTCAGGGAATTCTGTAGGCCTCGAGGTGTTATCGGGGTGGGGCCAGCGGCCATATTCCAAATAGGAAATGCTAATTGCGCCATTTCATCTGAAAGCAGGAAATCAGTTATTTTGCATACTGATCCAAAGCTCTCAGAGTTCGCCTCTTTGGAAGCGGCTCCCTTGGCTAATGATCTTTTTGGAGATCCCTTCATCAAAAACCTGGGCAAGTTTGTCAACACATTTACGGTTTTGGACAAGGCCTAGTCCTCACTCAAGAAAGTATTTCATGCTAACCTTTTTGCCAGAGCCAGGCATTTCAGGGACCACTTGCCCAGCCGTGGCTTCAATAGACTCTTTCAATCTGGCTTTGATGACCCTCACAATTCCTCCTGGCAGGATTCCAGCGGTGGTATCTTCTACCCTTCCTAGTCTTGCTTCTGTAGAGACAGACGCTGATGAGGCTGCTTTCATGGTAGAGCACAAGCAGGGGCTCAACTATCCATTACAGGTGAGCCTGATTTCCCTCTCTAATGTTGCTTTGGGCGTTTGTCTTCACCAGTTCTCTCACAATTGGGCTCAGATAACTCAGGACTATTGGATAGAGTTTTATGAGACTCAGGTTCAGCAAGTCCTCCCGCACCCGTATCGTTTTTCCCTTCGAGACCGGGTGCTCCTCAACAAAGTGATTCAAAGTCTTTTGGCTAAAGTTTCCATCTTACCAACCTATTGTCACCAGAGGGGGAGTTTTGAGCACAATCATTTTGGTCCCCAAGCGGG
Source organism: Pleurodeles waltl (assembly GCF_031143425.1). Taxonomy (NCBI): domain Eukaryota; kingdom Metazoa; phylum Chordata; class Amphibia; order Caudata; family Salamandridae; genus Pleurodeles; species Pleurodeles waltl. The sequence continues at coordinate 863,787,997 of NC_090446.1, read as the reverse complement.
GAGGGGACAGAGGTTAGTCCTCGATATCAAGGGTTTCAACGGATGGGTGTATTACTGTCACCTCAAGATGGAGTGTCCATCTTCTCAAGGTTCTTCTCAGAGAAGGTGACTGGATGGTGTGACTCGATCTGAAAGAAGCCTAGCTCACCGTTCCCATCTTTCCTCCCCTTTGGCGGTACCTCCAGTTTCAATGGCAGAACGCTTGATACGAATATTCCACTCTGCAGTTTGGTCTTTCTTCTGCACCCTAGGTATTTCACCAAACAGATTAAGACTGTGGTGGAATTCTTGGGCGCCCAATGGGTGCATCTCATTATCCATATGGACAATCTTCTCATAACCCAGGAATGGGACATTCTCATGTCATTTTTGAACGTGACCATTTCACTCCTTGAGCAGTTGGGGTTCCTGTTGAATGCTCAGAAGTTTTGGTTGAATCCCTCTCATTCGATAGAGTTTCTGGGTTCCTGATAGGTTCAGTGATGGCGCAATTATTGTTGCAATCTCATAAGATCTGGGAGGTCAAGAAGGAGTGGAGATTCCTTTTGCCCAGGCAGTTCAGTTTCCCTGAGGCAAGTGGCTCGGAATGTGGGGCTTCTCGCCTCTTCCATTCAAGCCATATTTCTGTGTCCCCTTCATCACTGGGCGTTTCAGAGGCTAAAGATTCACCACCTTTGGAAGGGTCTGTCCTATTGGGATTTAGTTCCTCCTATCTCAGGACACCAGAATGGAGATAGAATGTTGGTTGAGCAACATGGAGCCCTAGAACTAGAATGGCATGGCAATCTTAGACTCTCCTGGATATGGTCAGATAATCTGATGCAAGCAGGTGGGGCTGAGGAGCCCCTTGGGGTTCAGTCTCCACAAAGGGTCGATGGTTGGAGGAGCTTCCCCTCCATATCAACTACCTGGAACTCCTAGTGGGTTCTTTTACCGTCAGGTCTCCATTTAGAATGATAATCCACAGCAACCAGCACATACCTCTTGCCCTCATTCAGACCCCCAATGGGGCCAATGAAATCCAAACCCAGTTTTTTCCAAGGCCTATCAAGAAATTGTACTGGACTTAACGGCACCTCCCTCGTATGTAAGCTCTTATCAGCCCCTCTGTACTCACTACAACTCTTGACTGTCATCTCCACCTCAGAATCCATACCCGACCACCAATAATACAAACGCAAACGTTTCCTAGTGCCAGTAATCCGTACATGTCCTGTATGAGCCAATTTAATTAATCTGTTCCTTAACTCACTAGGTGGAACCAAATGCTCCCCTCTCATCAGCAGATTATCTTCCACATTCAACTCATCTTTCACCTTACAAAATGGTTTAATTTCCTCAGCTACACGATTTTCTTCAGGCCAACCTTCACAAACATGCTTCTTAACAAGTGAGAGAGAATTGTCCTTGATCACTGCTTCCTTCCAGGACTGTATGGAAAGAACCCTTTCCAAAACAAACACTCCATCAATTATCCCCACAACAACAGCCTCCTCCACTGTTTCCGCCACTTCACTCGTATTGGGTACCGGACACCTAGAAAAAAATCTGTCCTGCAGTTTTTTCCCTCCGCTATATGTTTCATTTTCATACTGAATTCATACAATCTAGCCAACAATCTGGTCAAGCTGGGACTGGTTTTGTTAAAAAGCTTATCATTCCACACGTATACTAAAGGCCTATGATCCCTGACTACAGTAAACTCTCTCCCCCACACAAGTCAGAAAATGGTCAGAACCCCAGACACAATTCAAAGCCTCTCTCTATTGTGCTGTAATTCTTTTCAACCGCAGAAGGACGCCTGGATGCAAATGCAATTGTATGCTCCCTGCCTTCAATCAGCTGGCTCAGTACGGCACCCAAACCTACACCACTTGCATCCACAGTAATGATGGAAGGTACTTCATCCCTGAAAAGTTGAAGAGCCGGAGTGTCCATTATAAGAGCTTTAAGTGTAGAAAACGCTTGCACTTGCCCTTGCTCCCACTTAAACTTCGCCCCACTCCTCATAAACTTTTGCATAGGTTCAGTCGGATAAGCAAAATTCTGCACAAACCGTGAGTAACATTCACATAGACCCAAAAACGATCTCAATTGGTCATTATCTTTGGGAGAAGGTGAATTTTCCATTGCACTTAAGTCTTCCTTAGTTAAAATTCCCTGGGCAGAGTTTCTGTGCCCCTAGGTAATCCACAGACTGAACCATAAATGTACACTTTTCTTTCTTTACTGTGATCCCATGATCCTTCAAAATTCCTAACACCTTATCAAGTTTGTGTACATGCTCTTGAACTGACTCAGAACCAATTAGAATATCATCTTGATAAGCCAAGACACCGCATTCAATCACCCAGAGGTTGATACATAAGCTTCTGGAAAACGGATGCTGCTGAAGCCAACCCGAAGGGCATACATAAGAAACGGTAAGCACCAAATGGGGTGACAAAAGTCATGAGATAACGAGATTCCTTGCTCAGCTCAACTTAGTGATAGGCTGACTTGAGATCAATTGAAGAAAAAAAACGTTCATACCACCAAATTGTGCCAGCATATCCTGAATTTTGGGCAAAGAGAAACACTCCACCAAAATGTTCTTGTTCAAGGACCTCAAATCCATGCATAATATCAAGTCTCCTGTCTTCTTAATTGCCACGACAATATGTGAAACCCACTGAGATGAATCAACTGGCTCAATGACCCCCTCAACACACATTTCATGCAAGTGTTCCTTAAGCTTACCTCTAATGCATAGCAGCACATTACGCACCTTATATACAACAGAAACAGCATCAGCTTTAAGCACGATTTTGTGCTCATAACCCAGTTTGTCTCTGAATATGGCGTCATGTTTGTCTAGAACATATTGTAAAGAATCCAATTTTGCATTAATCTTCTCAACTAAGGTAATTGGGTGGTCAGTGCCTGGCTTAAGTACCATTCCAAACTGCCCTTGGTCTCTGCACCCCCAAAATATAATAGCCTCTCTTAGCCACATATATTTTTGTATTAATGGTTTTGTGTTGGTATCTGATCTTCTCATTAAATAACCCATCAGGACTATTTCCTGACCATCAAAAGCAACTATCTTTATGTCAGGCGGGAGTAAAGCAAACATCTTTCAAATCAGATAATAATTCTCATCAGAAACTATGGTGATAGGTGAGCCAGAATCCACTGTCACATCTAACATGACATCCCCAATTTTGATTTTACAAACTGGATCTTTTGAAGATTCACCAACAGTGTCAAGGTTAGCAACAGTGTCAACAACTAAAACACACCTTCTTATCGAATCAACTTCATTGTCATCAACCTGCCACAAGGGTTGTTGTTGCTCCACCAACATAACCTTTTGAGACTACTTACACACTTGTGCAAAATGACCAGTTTTCTTACACTTCATACATACTTTCCCAATTGCAGGACAATTTGTTGAATTAGCTATATGTGACTTAGAGCCACACCTAAAACAGGACATACTTTTTCTATTATCTTTCTTTGTATCAGAAAGTGATACTTTACGTTTTGGCAATACCATGCTCACATTCTTTACTAAATTCATTTTTGTGTTGCTCAACTCTTTTGATGCTATTAAAGACCGTTCAATGCCTCTGGCTATCTCTAAAGTTTCATTCAATGTAGGGTTTCTACAACATATGATTTTTTCTTGTATTCTTGAGTCATAACAATTCACTACTAATTGATCCCTAAGATATTGGTCCAATTAACCTAAAAACTCACAAGTAGAAGCTAACCCCCTAAGCTCCGCTATGAAATTGTGAATTTTCTCATGTTGAGCTTGCTTCAGAGTAAAACATTTGTGTCTTTCAACAATAATACTAAGATCTTCCTTGAAATGATTTTCCAGTCTATTAACCACCTCTGTAAAAACATCCCATTGATCAGCTGACAAAGGTTGTGCGCGAGGCTAGTGATCAAAAATTCTTTGTCCTTCCGTTCCCAGGCAATTGTACAAAATAGCTTTCTTCCTAATGGCTAAAAAATTCAACCCATCAATAGCTACCAAATAGCTTTCAAAAGATTTATACCAATGGTGCCATTTGACAGTAGGAATGCCTGGCTCCGGCAGAAATGCCACAGGTAAATTTGAAGTTTGCATGACCAATAAAACACCACAACACCACCTATAGTAAAAATTAAATCATAAATATACACTACATAATATCAACTAAATAACCATTACATCTAATTCGTACTACAAATACACTTTGAAATATTATATATTTGTAAAATAAATGTTGCAGTTAACTACTTAATCTTATTAAAATCCTGAATACTTCAAAATGAAACTTGAAAGTGTGGGAGTCACTGTAGAATCAACTCGCTCATAATCCTTTACTCCATTTGAGCGACAAGGTCAAATGTTAAAGAACTAACACGCTGAAGAAAGATCTAAACAGTGTGCCAGTCATGGTAGCTTCCAGTTTGAAGCGTTCTCCAATCCATTGAGACTCGCTGACAGATCCAGTGTGCGAATCACTTTCGAAATGGCAACCTAGTTCGGAACAAAATGTCACACTGTGTAAATGTCAAAAATACAGCATGGGGATATTTCCCCGGTCAGGCCCAATAAACAATAAGCTGTGCGAGCGCGCCTTACCATGGCAACGCTGACTTTGAAAGTTAGTCTACAACCAAGCAACCTAAGACAAAAATTGCCAATGGCTATCCCCACGGCAACGCTGTCAAACCACAAGTTGTCAAAGAGGATTAATAGCGCAAGAATAACCACACATGCTACATTACAAATGTTCAACTTCCTTCCTTCCGAGGCACGGTGAAATCAGGCTGCAGGTTGCTGTTAACAAGCGCTCTAGAAAAGCGGCCGATCGTGTTTATAAAATAAATAAATGTCAGCTTACCGGCATTAATCAAAATAAAAACATCACGCTGTGAGGACCGCAACACAGAAACAGAAATGCGTAGGTTTGTAAAAAAAAAAAAAAGGTGTTGATAGAAGCTTGTCGCCAAATTCATGTAACATCCTGGATAGAGTACAGACGAACAGCAAGCAATATTTCGTCTTGGAGAAGGTAGTTTATACGATGGAATCAACACTGATGTCCTCAGCAGCCATCCAAAGGAAAGCAGCCTGTAAACTGCCAAACATGGAACAGCCCCCCTTGGGCATCGGAACTCACAGACGGTAACCTTCCATAAAGGTGCACTGAGAGTAAGAAATAGAACATAACACACTTGTAATAAAATTCATTGCACCATATGTTCTTAGATTTTGCCACTGCCTTCAATAAGGTGGCAAGGGCCATTTTGTAGGCCAACGTAGTTGGTGATTCATAGGCACCTATCAAGTTTAAGACAGGTGTTACACACCAATACATGGTTAGTGTGAAGTCTAAAAATATTTATTCTAGTAGATAGTAGCGAACAGCACCTTTATAAAACTACACCATCACCGCAGGGATTTAAATAGGAAGGAAATGGGAGCATTTAGGTTTTGTTTTTAAAATACTAATTAATATGGTAACCGTAATAAGTGACTGTCTGGCTTGCCATTTATCTATATGAAACGTTTTATTTAGGTATGAACTATACCTTGGAGGGTGCCAGAGTGCCTTACATTTCTACATTTAGAGTACAATAAATACAAGAGGCACAAAGAAGAAATAGATTTCTTCAGTGTTAAACAAGTGTGTTAGTACAAAGCAAGCTTCCACTGCCTAAGCTTAAACCAGCATAGTAAGTTTAAGGATATGGATAACAAAAATGAAGGTTTCCGAAAGGCAGTGCCTTAGCCAAGATATATTTACTGGGCTAACTATCAAGGAACATCCTGCAAAATTGAATTACTTTTTTTCATTTGGAAGTTGTGTTTTAAGGACAGTAGGAATAAATCAGTTTTAAGTTAATTTAATTTGTCAACATTTCGCTATTTTTGAATAGTGGATAGTCAAGAATCTAAGCTTGTGTGATCAGCATCGGTAGAGAGTCTAACCACGTATAACTGTGTATCACCTGTGTAGAGAAGGATAAGTTTCTTACCTGTAAATCCTAGTTCTCTTCCAGGGGTATCCTAATCAAAGTCATAAACATTGAATATTCCCGCCCCCGTGCTGGGATCCTGGAGCATATACAAAAACACACATGTATAAGTATGAAATATATAAGAAAAATATAAAAAAAAATAGTAGACAATTTTCATACCAGATTCATGTATACATGTGTATAACAGCAATGCAGACTATGTTGATAAACAGGCTAAATGTCAGAGTCACCAGATCCTCGGGGTCTGTGCAAGTCTGTGATGAAATCAGGACTTTCCACGGGCTGACGGCATTTACTGCCATGCGAAACTCACAAATGGACTTACCATGGTCCTCCTGATGGGCTATTCCTCACGCAATTTGGACGCCCTTTTTCCTATTCGGCACATATATACCAGCATTAATAGCTACAGATAAATTAGAGGATTTTGGACTTATCACTACTTCTGAGATCCCTCAGACTTACCTTGTTGTCAACATTACGTCAGATTGGCCTTGAAAAAGTCACCAGTGTGACGAAACGCTGTTTTATTTTGGAAAGATGTTCTTTGCTTAAAGAATACTACTTCGCTCTGAATAAAGGAACTCCCCTCCCAAGACAAGATCTGAATACCGATGTGCTTGATTTCTTCATCCACCTTTACTTCAACATTACAAAATGCTATGACTTTTTTCTGTGCTACTATTGCATATTGTGTGCTGTGATCTATTTTGCTTACACTCTGAAAACCTGCAGCAATACATTGCAAAGGAACAGTATTTGTAAGCATATTAAAAATAAGTTTTCAGGATTGAACTCTGCAATGCAAAAGGTTAAACCACAACATATCAGCACAATGCATAAATTACGTTGTTTTGAGAGTGCTGGGTTTTTGCATTTTTGTCGCCAATAGAGCGCGTACTGCTCTGGTGTTGACACTAAAATGCTTTATTTCTATAGAGTTGTTTTTTTTAAACACTCTCCTTTATAATTACAAGAAAAAACTTTCTAAAGCCCAATAGCCAGGCACAGAAAAAGAAATACCAGCAAGACATGTGAAAAAAGAGAAAAAAACTACATTGAAAACAATAGAGCATTGTTAGTCAATAGGCTGCATGCAAGTTAATACAGCAGAACCACAAAATTTGGCACCGTGCCTTTAAGACCCGGAGCACCTCCAGTATCCCACCATGCCTCAGGGGTGAAGGAGAGGTGACAGTTGGTTCACATTTAGGTAAGTACTTTTTTACGGTGACAAAGCATCCAACAGATTAGATAGATGGTCTGTACTCCACTTCTAGGAGACTTGCGTCCGGGGAGGAGGGTGGGTTGTTTATGACTTTGATGAGGATACCCCTGGAAGAGAACTAGGATTTACAGGTAAGTAACTTTATCATCAACACATAGCTTTATTCGGTTACTTTCAACCATAAAAGCAAAACAACCAACAATTGAATGAAAAAGGAAATAGAAATTAGGTTAAAAAGGATAAGAATAAGATAAAAACATATATTTCAGCCTTAAAACACATAAAATTATTTTCCTTAGAAAAAGCACCTAACCCCCTAATGCCTAACATTTAAATTAAACATGGGGTTTTATTTCAGTCTAGGTGTGTAGTTAAAATTTAGCAACTAAAACACTTTTTAAAAAAAAAAACATTTGGTCCTCATCATCATTATTTCCCCAAAAATTTAGTACGTATATGCCAAGCAGCTACAATATACTTGCTAACCGCACAAGATAGAGGGAGAGAAGTTTCCCTCATCATGATCCTTAAGGCAACAATACAATGTCTTACCCCCATATTACTGCACACAGATCGTAACCACTTCCTTCGCGCAATCAAATAAGCAGGGCATATAAACATAAAATGTACAATAGATTCTGAAATTTGATTGCAACTCGGGCAAGTATCAGGACTTGGGGTCGCACTCCGCGTACTGCCATAGGATTTAAGAGGCAGACAACCATATCTAAACTGAATATATAGACTCTTACTTAATGGATCAAGAATTGTATCCATAAATGGTTCCAGATATGGATACCATTTAAAATCAAAGAATTGTGACGTCAATCTACCGTGTGTTGAGCACAGCAGGTAGTTTTCCCTGACATGTATCCAGTAAACAGTTTTCAGATGATTCTTCTGATCCTTCCTTATACTTTCTGGATGACTCCAAAACTCACTAAGACCCAATCTATGAAACCATTTTGAGATGTGGTTAAACCAGGAAATGGTAAGTACATATGGTCTATCTAGAATGTCTTGAATAGACTCCTTGTATGTGGATAGCTCAGGGGTGGTCCACACACGGACCCAGAAAAGCAATGGTCGTAGGGCAATTACATCTGAGATGCGTGGAAGGCCAAGGTCCCAGAACATTGGCAGCAGTGGGGTACTGCGAGGACAGGCCAAGGTTGACCTTACAAAGTTGTTTTCCCCCACTGCTAGCTTGCCAGTGTTCGAGGAACCCCAAATTTCTGCCCCATAGACCGCAGCGCTCTGTGCCTTTGCTCGGTAAATTTTAATAGTTGGATTAATCACTCTCTCAGAGGTAGACTTGTGGAAGCGTAAAATGGCCCCAGATCTCTGTGCCAGAAGAGCTAAGCTTTTATCGATTTGGGGCCCCCAATGCAGGTTGTTGCTAATTCTCACCCCCAAATAATCTATGGAGCTTACCATACCTAGGGGGGTTCCATTATAGAAAATTGAGTATCTCTTAGTGGGGCCACAGCCCAGGGTCATAAGTTTAGTTTTGCTATGGTTGAGTTCAAGCCCATAGTCAACACAAAACGAACTAAACTTATCCACAAGTACCTGGAGACCCATAGGAGTTCTGGAGATCAGGAGGGAATCATCAGCAAATAGCAAAATTGGAATTTTGTGGTTATTCAAGGATGGAGCATCATTTTGGCAGTTGGTAACGACTTGCACCACCTCATTAATAAACAATGTAAATAGCGTTGGGGCAAGAACACAGCCCTGACGCACTCCTCTCCTAATATCTATTTTGTCGGTGAGTTCCCCCTGATTACCCCATCTGACTTGTGCAAATGTTTTTTCATGTAATCTTTGAATTAAATGCACTAAGTTTCCTGGGATACCGATTTTGTTTAATACTCCCCAAAGTTTCTCTCTTGGGACAAGATCGAATGCAGATCTCAGATCTACAAAGGCAACATAAAGTTTTTGCTTGGATAGGGTAACATACTTCCAAAATAGTAATGACAGTCTGAAGACTTGGTCCATGGTATTAGTTTTAGGCCGAAAACCGGCCTGTAAGGGGGATAAAATTTGGTTGTCTTGGATCCAATCGGTAAGCCTATCTAAGACTTGCTTAGCAAACGTCTTCTGAAGGATATCAATAAGGCTGATTGGTCGGTAGTTTACAGGTGAACCTACATCACCCTTTTTATAAATCGGTATTATTTCTGCGCCACGCCAAGAATCTGGAATAGGGCTACCAGCTGCTATGGCATTAGACAATAAATTGATGTACCATGCCCATATCTTTGGTTCTGATTTAAACAGGTCCCCTGGGATCTTATCTGGACCAGGGGCTTTATCTGGCCTCAAAGAATTGATTGCAGCTGTTGTTTCGCCTAAGGTAAAAACAATGCTCTCAGTTGAAGTCATGTTAACAGCCCAACACTCATCGTATCCAGGATCCTCCGGAGCTTGCGGTGCAGGCAGAGCGTATATTCCAGAAAAATAGGACACCCATCTTTCGGGCTGTATGTACATACCGATGTCATCATTGCCCCTTTTCGAACTAGAGGTCAACAGCCGCCAAAAGGAACTATCATCTTTGTATTTGACTGCTGCAAGCAGCTTCTGCCATATCTCATTATCCCAGTCTTTTTTTGCTTGTTTCAGGGCATTAGCATACCTACGTCGGGCCTCTTTAATAGCCACTTGGGTAGAGTTTTTTACAGCCTCGTTTAAATTAGATCTTGCTCGCACACAATCCTGATTATACCAATCCCTGCGGGGGGTATCAGCAGGTCTCGGTTTGGAAGGGATTTCCCTATAGAAGATACCCTGTAGGGAATCCACCAATTTAATGTGGATAGCCATAATGGGAATGTCAGAGGCTTCTTGTTCCTCATAATCTACGAAGAGTTTTAAAAATGATGAATATATTTCCCCAATCAAGTACGGATTGGATTCAACCTTTGGCCAACAGACCCGAGAACGTCTATGGTTCAGGTAAGGGAGTGGGACATTAGTGATCGTTGTGTGCTGGACTCTTAAAAATGCGTGGTTGGTCAGTACAAGGCACAGAGGATTATGATCGCTATCCAAGCGAGGTAAAATTTCCATGTCCAGTGAACTTGACCATAGCCTAATGTCCACCAGGATATAATCAATAGTACTAAAGGAAAGCCCTCGCTTGAAAGTGATGGCTCGCTCTGAATCAGATTTAGTGCGGCCGTTACATTCTCTCAGGCCATATTTCAGGCAAAGGGAAGACAACTGAGATGCAACACAGGAAACGGGAGAAAACGCCATTTCCTTAGATTGGGGAATACCCCAATGTTCGTCCTCTTCAGTAGTCAGATTGCTGATGGTGTTGTCCAACACAAAGGAACAATTAAAATCGCCTGCTATGATCAGAAGATCTGAAGGGTCCAGAAGCTCTATGTAGTCCGTCAGCTGGGTGAGAACAATTGATTCTGACCCACGGGGAACGGATCTTGCATAGGTATTCAGAACTATCAACCTGAATCCAGGTCGGAATGTGAGTTGCACACCCAGCAGATCATAGGAATTAAACTTTATCATAGAGTGGTCACATTCTAGCTTGTTGTTCAATAAAATCATTAACCCTCCTATCTGTCTTCCAAAGCCACCGGAGGCAGGTTGGGCAGCAGAAAAATAGGTTGTAAAGCCTTGTATGGATAACTGTTCTGCAGTCCAGGTTTCTTGAAAAAGACAGATATCTTGTTTATTAACGAGGCTTACCCATTCCGTGTCATCCAACTTTGACTTGATTCCTGCTACATTCCAAGATATAATATTGATTTTAGGAGGCGTTGTTATTAATTTGGATCTCATTAGAGAGGCGGGAGATGGAGTCCCTATAAGGTGACACTCATCATTTGCTATTTTAGGAAGTACTATAAAGGGGTAATCAGTCAGTCTGATTCAGAAAGTAAGGGGTAAGGGTTCTCAGATTTAGATGTTGCAGAATTATCTGAAGAGGAAATAACCCCGGCTACAATAGTTCCAGATGTACAACATCCTCTACATAGCGGGGCCCCAGGCGGCTGACTACTAAGTCTAAGATTCGATTCCCTACCTATACATAATGTACCTGTCCGCGTATCAAAGGCCAGGAGATCATTAACTAGACTACTATCATTAAAAAGAATCGAAATATAATCAAATTCCGACCCTAACTGATTATATCTGTGTGCCTCACGTATATCAGACCGGATAACAGAGAGACAGTTCCTCTGGGAGCGTATCCAATGAATGACTTTGTTAGTTAGAGAGTCACTCGACTCTCTATTGCCCTGAGGTAGCTTTGGCACCCTAGTCAAATATATGGTGGCATCTTCCCTCCTCCTTCTTAACCTTCCCTTGATGTCACAGGTCTGCGAGAGTGACAAATGATCAGGGTGAGTGGCAGAACGGGAACTAACACAACAACTTGCTGCAGAGGGCAATCCTCCTAGGTTTAACTGAGAGGTTTTTGGGCGAGGAGTACCTTTGTCCCCCCATCCAGAGATGGATCCACACTTGTTTACACCTAATTTTGGAACTCGCTCATGGGTGGAAGACATGGTCTGACAAGCAGACCTACCATGCGTTGGGGAGCTACCATTTCTTCCCCTAGCGATGTTATGTGTAGAAGAAGATGTCAATTTATCACCTACGGTTGGAGGACTAGGTTTTTTAGTTTCCATCAATAAATCAGAGGAAGGAACAGACTCATGTGGCACAATGCAATTACAACAAGACTTTTGATCATAGAGTCCAGCAATTTTGTTCATCAAAGATACCAACAAACACTTAACGTCATCTATTTTCTGAGAAATGATAGTCAATTGAGAAGCTTCGTTGTTGCCCATCTTTCCATCCAGAGAGTCTTTGTCAGTTCCTTCTACAAGTAAGGTTTGTGAATGTCCAGGACTTACAGTATCAGAGGACAAAACCGAAAACCTATTTGAGCAAGGAATGACAATAGGAGGTGGGGACGTGCACCTCAAATAAGGTGCACCTTCTACAGATAAACATCCATTAGTTTCCACCAAGGATGGTGAAATCTCCAAGAGTGAAGGAATTACACCCTGGGAGTGGGGAGGGGGATGTAAATCAGCCTTGACCTCTATTCTATGCATCAACTAGGATTTACAGGTAAGTAACTTATCCTTCTCTTCCAGGGGATCCTCATCAATAGTCATAAAGATTGAATAGATTAGCAACCCCATCCCTTATCTCTGCGGACTGTCTAATAGAAGTGCAGGAAAAAGACATACACTATGCAAACAAATTTCTCAGAGACGCTTGACCAACTTGAGCGTCCGCTTTGGCTTCTGAATCTAAACAGAAATGCCTAGTAAACGTATGTACAGATCTCCATGTAGCGGCCTTACAGATTTCAGAGATTGGAACATTATTAAGGAGGGCAGCAGTAGCCGCCTTTCCTCTTGTCGAATGAGCCTTAGGCCTAGCCAATAACTGTTTGTTAGCCAATTGATATGCAGTTACAATACATGAAACTATCCATCTAGATATGGTTTGTTTTGAGGCTGCATCGCCTGTTCTCATATGTCCGTAATTTACAAACAGGTGGTGGGAACGTCTAATCAATTTGGTCTTATCCAGGTAAAATGTTGACACTCTTTTCAAATCCAGGGAGTGCAAGGCTTTCTCCGCTGGAGTATCCAGATTGGGGAAAAAAGTTGGGAGTGATATAGTCTGATTGATGTGAAAATCCGACACCACCTTCGGTAAGAATGATGGATGAGTTCTTAGAACAACTCTATTTTCATGGAAAACCGTATACGGTTCCTTGGAGGACAAAGCCTGAATCTCACTGACCCTCCTAGCCGAAGTAATGGCTACGAGAAAAGCTGTCTTCCACATAAGGTGTTGCAAAGAAGCTCTGTGGATAGGCTCGAAATGAGGGCCCATGAGTCTAGATAATACTATGTTCAGTTCCCATGGAGGCGAGTGTTTTAGAATGGGTGGAAAAACCTTCTTTAAACCTTCTAAGAATTCCTTGACTACTGGCATTGTAAAGAAGGATTCCTGAGAAGGTGACTTATGATAAGCTGTAATGGCAGATAAATGTACCTTAATAGATGACAATTGGAGACCTGATTTCGCCAGATGGAGCAGGTAAGACAATATGACCCCATCCTGAGCCAGAATAGGATTCTGACCCTGTTGACGACACCATATGTAGAATCTCTTCCACTTGAACGCGTAAGAGCGCCGCGTGGAAGGCCTTCTGGACTCCTTTAAAATGTTCATGCATTCCTGTGAGAGCCCTCGTTGCCCATACTGCAGGAATTCAGGAGCCATGCCGCCAAGCTCAGAGAGGGAAGGATGGGGTGAAGAATCTTGCCTCCCAGCCTGCAAAAGAGATCCGGTCTGCACGGCAGCCTCTTGTGCAGATGTTCTGACAGGTTGAGGAGATCCGTGTACCAGAACTGTCAAAGCCATTGCGGGGCTATGAGAATCATTCTGGTGTTGGATCTGTAGAGTTTATCACCGCTGGTATCAGGGGAATCGGTGGAAAAGCCTAGAGAAATATCTCTGACCAGTCTATCAACAGGGCATTCCCTCGAGACCCTGGACAGTAGAACCTGGACGCAAAGTCTGGACATTTTTTGTTTACCTCGTCTGCAAACAGATCTAACTGAGGCTGACCCCATTGAGCGAAGATGTCTGCGATGACCTCGTCGTGAAGAACCCAGTCGTGGGTGTCCTCGAGGGTTCTGCTTAGGAAGTCCGCCTACATGTTTTGCTGCCCTGGGAGGTGAATTGCTGTAAGAGACATTCCCCTCGCTATGAGCCAATGCCAAATGGTTTGAGACTCCAGAGACAGGGGCCGGTATCTCGTACCTCCTTGCTTGTTCAGATAATACATTGTCGTCGTATTGTCCGTTTGCACCAGGAGAGACTTTCCCTGAATCGATGGTGCAAATGATTTGAGAGCCAGATGAACCGCTCTGAGCTCCAGCAGGTTGATATGGTACGTCTTCTCTTTGCTGGACCACAAGCCCTGAGCTTGAAGGGAACCCAGATGAGCTCCCCAGCCCTGAAGCGATGCATCAGTTACCAGAGTGTTGGAAGGGATTGGATGGTAAAAAGGAACTCCTACTGACAGGTGATGTCTGCGTGTCCACCATTGTATTGATTGTTGCACTCCTACCGGAAGAAGCATCCTGTCCTCCCAGTGGCCTGTGTGTCGATTCCAGTTTTCCTCTAGAGCCTATTGAAGAGGTCTCATATGCAACCTGCCGTTCGGGACAATGAAAATGCAAGAGGCCATGGAGCCCAACAGAGATGTCACCTGACGGGCCGTAGGCGCGGGGCAACCAAGAAGATCGCACCACTTCCTCCTTATTGATAACAGTCGTTCCTCCGAAGGATACACTCTTTCGAGCTCTGTATTCAGTATCGCTCCCAGGTAGTGGAGGGTTTGTATTGGGATGAGGGTGGACTTTTGGAAGTTGACTTGCAGACCTAGAGATCGGAAAACACTGAGAACAAAGTTTAGATGCTCTTTCGCCTGTTCCGGAGAGGAGGCTTTCAGTAGCCAGTCGTCTAGGTATGGATAAATGAAGATTTTCTGCTTCCTTAAATGCGCCGCTACTGTTGCTACACACTTGGAGAATGCGCGGGGGGCAGATTTGAGTCTGAAAGGAAGCACCTTGAACTGATAGTGTTGGGAGGCTACCACAAACCGTAGGAATTTCCGATGTTTGGGAAAGATCGGGATATGAAAATACGCATCCTGCAGATCTATGGAGCACATCCAGTCTCCTCGATGCAGTTGAGGGAAAATCTGATGAAGAGCCAGCATTCTGAATTTTTGTTTCTGTATGTATTTGTTGAGTAGCCTCAAGTCTAGAATCGGTCTGAAGACTCCTTTTCGACCCTTTTTTGCTACTAGAAAATAGCGGGAGTATACCCCCTTTCCTCTTTGGGCGGCTGGCACCTTTTCTATTGCTTTTTTCTGCAACAGGGCGCAAACCTCTTTGCGTAATAAGTTCATGTGAGCAGGTCTCGACTTGGTTGGTGGCAAATGAGGTGGAGGTTGTCGGAAAAGAAGAGTATCCACTCTCTACAATGTTCAGCACCCATTTGTCTTTTGTTACTCCATGCCACTCGTGAGCGAACTCTGTGATACTTCCCCCAACCGGAGTGGTGTACGGTATTAAGGGAAGCGAACCCTCATTGTTTTGTGGGGGCTTTGGGGGTAGACCGCTGAGGTCTGCTTGATCCTCGGTCTCTTGTGGCCTTGCGAGACTGAAAAAGAGGACGCCCTTGTTTCTGTTGAGGTCTTTGAGACCAATGAGGGGTTTGAACCCTCTGTTGGAACGGGCGCCTGTTGTAAGGCCTGTACCTCCTCCTGAAGTCTTTCCTTCTTTCGAGACCCACTGCCCTCATTGTGTCGACCTCCGCCTTCATACGTGCCATCTCATCATCCGTGTGGGCTCCAAATAACGAGTTTCCGTTAAACGGAAGATTCATGATACGCTTTGCGCTTCCTGCTTTAACCCTGTGAGCCTCAGCCAGGAAGATCTTCTCGCGCAAACCCCATGCGCGTATCCATGCGCCGCCAAGTCTGCACCATCTGCGGCTGCAGTGATGATTTGATTGGATACCAGACTTCCCTCTTGAAGGATCTCCTGGAAGTCCTGCCTGTCCTCTCTAGGCAGCCTTTCCGCAAATCTGCTCAGTGAGTCCCAGAGGGATCGATCATATCTGCCTAGGAGTGCTGAGGCGCTGGAGACCTTCATCATCGACGCCAGCGTGCCACACATCTTCCTACCCAGAGAGTCCAGATGTCTACTCTCCTTGTCCGGTGGAACCGTTGAGGATGACGGCACTGAATGCATCTTGCGGGCTGCGGCTAATATGACTGAGTCTGGTGGTGGATCAGCCCTGAGAAACAAAGGATCCTGATCAGGGACCTTGTACTTTTTCAAGATCCTAGCAGGAGCTGAACGGAGGTTTGCTGGCGTAAAAAAAAAGTCTCCATGGTCGGCTGGAGAAGACCAGGCACGAGTGGTAACAACTTCCCTGAAACCGTCCTGTGTTGCAGGGTTTCGAAGATTACTGACGAGAAAGTTGAAGGTTCCGGGACATAATATTAAGCTTTTGCGCTCCCCTGAGCAGCACCTCATTGAATGTTGTTATGTCATCCACTGGGGAAACTCTAGCTGGTGGAGAGTCCGTCAGAGTCGGGGAGTAACCTCTTATGGAAGACCTCGACGATGTGGACCAAGAAGTAGACCTTCTGTGATGGCGCGACCTTGACCTAGACCTCCTCTGGGAGCGTGACCTGCTCCTAGATCTTGTGGTAGTGCGCCGAGGCCTAGTGGCAGCTTGGTGAGACGTAGAACAAGCCCGTTCTGTATGCGCCGTTGGCGATGGTGTGCTCGGAAGCGACGCTGATGGTGAATACATCCGCGAGTATTGAGAGTCTGGAGAAGCCAGAGCCTTGTTAAGACTCTCCAACCACCTTGGCGACAGGTTTATGGGCGAGTTATGCCCTGACGATGAGGCCCTTGACCGTCTACACGATCCACTCCTTATGGAGACCACTGGACTTGGTGGAGTGACATTCTTGTCAGCCGGTGGTTGCTGGCACTCTTCCCCTTGAGAGATAGGCAGTAACTGTCTCGACGTGGAAAGGTGTACTGACGTCGAAGGAAGTACTGTGGATTGTTCAGGTCTCGACGTCGAGCGCCTCGACGGCGACTGGTGACCCCTTGTATGTGCGCGGCTCGATGTTGTATGTTTCGCCATCGAATGATGGACCGCTGACGACGGAAGCCTCTGCTCTCCCCGCTGAGGCGACCTCGACGTCGTCTTCCGTGCCGTCGAGGGGTGCGATGCCTTCGATGGCGTACTAGCACAATGGTGCTGGCTCGACATCAATCAGTGGGTTGCCGTCGACGGAGATCTGTCCCGATGATGGCTGTGCGCCTTCAACGTCGGTCGGGTCGCCGTTGACAGCGATAAGCGATGATGCGACGGTGGCAGCGATGACGTCGACGGGGAACAGACAGGCACTTTCTTACCAGCTGACTTCGATCTAGCCTGTCGCTCAAGAGAACGGCTTGTTGACTGCCTGGGAAGCGAAGAGGACGATGTTTTCTGCCTCTCATGAAGTCCAATTTTCTCTCTGTCCTTCAGAGCCCTTTTGGACATGTTTTTACAGTGCCTGCATGTGTCAGGGCAGTGGCTCTGAGGCAAACACACAATACAGAGAGAGTGTGGATCAGACTGGGCCTTCTTCTTCCCACAGGAAGGGTACTTCACAAAAAGAGAAGGCATTTTCCAGTCAGGAAAAAATCCCCTCACTCAGAAAAAGGTGAAAAACGTCGAGTGAAGGTAGAAAAAAACAATGTTTTTGAATATTTTTCTGTGAAAAACTCAGAAAAATTGAGAGCTCAATGCTCCAGGATCCTCTTAGAAGAAGCCGGAAAAAAGAACTGACCTAACTGTGAACCAACTGTCACCTCTCCTTCACCCCTGAGGCATGGTGGGATACCGGAGGTGCTCAGGGTCTTAAAGGCACGGTGCCAAATTTTGTGGTTCTGCTGTATTAACTTGCATGCAGCCTATTGGCTAACAATGCTCTATTGTTTTCAATGTAGTTTTTTCTCTTTTTTCACATGTCTTGCTGGTATTTCTTTTCTGTGCCCGGCTATTGGGCTTTAGAAAGTTTTTTCTTGTAATTATAAAGGAGTGTGTTAAAAAAAAAAACAACAACAAAAAAAACTCCATAGAAATAAAGCATTTTAGCCTGTTTATCAACATAGTCTGCATTGCTGTTATACACATGTATACATGAATCTGGTATGAAAATTGTCTACTAATTTTTTTTATATTTTTCTTATATATTTCATACTTATACATGTGTGTTTTTGTATATGCTCCGGGATCCCCGTACGGGGGCGGGAATATTCAATGTTTATGACTACTGATGAGGATCCCCTGGAAGAGAAGATATATAATCCCTAATTAGGTTTGCAGTGACCCAAAGGGTTCAACAGAAGTATTATCAAATAAGGTTGCCAATCTTGAGCCCTGGGATACACCAAAGGAGTTAATTTAGGGAGAGGCACCCCAATTTTAGCAAATTAATATCTGTCTGTACAATAGGTTTCAAACCAATTTAGTATGTTGTCATTTATTCCAAGCCTTTCTTTGATGGTCTGAAGGAG
This sequence comes from Pleurodeles waltl, assembly GCF_031143425.1. NCBI lineage: Eukaryota > Metazoa > Chordata > Amphibia > Caudata > Salamandridae > Pleurodeles > Pleurodeles waltl. Next base: position 863,769,571 of record NC_090446.1, on the reverse strand, counting down.
ACATTTTTGGTCCACTGTATCAAAAGCCGAGGCAGTCCCAGAAGTATGTGACAGCAACTTCCATTGTCATTAAAAACAAATATTGAGTATCATCTATCACATCTACCATTGACATTTCAGCGCTGTGCCCTATTCAGAAACCTGTTTGAAAAAGAGGATTGCATTCTTTCAGACAGTTCTTGAGCTATGATGCAACACACAGTTTTCCAGGATCTCCATGAGAAATAATAATTCTACAGTAGGTCAAAAATTGCCAAGGCAGTTTGGGTCTGCAGGATTTTTGTTTTAGGAAAAGGTTTAATGTCTTAGGTCAGGCACACAGTCATGTTCTAATCACAAACTGATCATGTCACGTCAGTTGGACGTAGAGGTTGTCTGATATTTTTAGCCAAATTAAGGAGGTACAGGATTAGTGGTAAAGCCTGCAGCATTAGTTTGCTTAATTGTGATGTTATAAGGCTCTTCCATAATTAGTTTAAGATGAAACTGTGGTGTGCTGTACATGACGAGCGGTTCGAGAACACCGACTCGCTCGTCATGTAGTTTGAACGTGCATCACAAGACGGAACGTGCGTATCAAAACAGATGGCAGTTCGTCAGGCTGGATGGCTGAAGCGTTTATTTAATAGGATTAAAGACACATTTAATTCAATATATCCAGCTTGTTTATCGTTTGTCTCACCTCTTTACACTGGCAACGAGGGTGAATGAAGCAACGCTTCAACATCGCAGCATACCAGTGAAGTGTGGAATTAATTGTGGGAGGCCTGGAAGTTGCCGGCAACTTGCAAGCAGTTTCTTTTTGGAGGCTGCGTGTTTTATTTCTCATTGGATACTGTGGCACACAGTTCATGAGCACCCTGGGAAGCAGGAAGTAAAAGGAAGATCTTCTATAATAAGGGGCTGTGATTGGATTTCAATGTTGCCTAAGCTTAAAGGCATTTTTTGACGTAAATGGGCAGGCTCCTTGGATTATTTCAGGAGGACTGAATGAAGTTTAAAGGAGTCAGCGTTTTTCTGGTGAAGTATTGAATTAAAGGGACAGGTAGACTCTTTTACTGTTTTGCAAACACAAAACAGTGTTTAAAAAAAACTTAGCAGATTAATTTTGGAAGTATTTAAAAAAAAAAACAAAAAAAAAAAGGAAATAAGTTTTGACTTTAATGTTTGAACCTCTTAACTGTAACTGTACAATTTATTTTTTTGATGAGCACGGAACGGACACAATTTGGATTTCGCCTATCAAAAAAGTACACAGTGACAGGCACACCTTTGTGGTTCATTTTTCTTGCCTGTCTGGAGTATACGGTGGCAGGCACACCTTTTATTATTATGATTTTTTTTTTTTCATCTAGTATAAAAGGGAAAAAGGGAAAAGTTAATGGAAGTATGATAACAGATGGTAGTGCCACATGCAATTTGTGGTGGAGACTACAGTTATAATTTCACTTATTTTTTCCTTTATTTCTCTTTTTTTTCTCGGTCATTACATTTCCAACTTGGAGTGTCGTGTATAAGTACGGCTAGAACGGTTAACATTGTTGTGTAAGATTATTTACCATGCAGAATGTAACACCACCTCCGTTCTTCTTAACTAGTCCTGGAGAACCTGTTTATCGTTGGACCATATGGAAAAAATGTTCATTCATTATGCAAGGGTATGTGGGCCAACTCTTAAGGCAGAGAGGAAACAGGCATTACTTATGCATTGTCTGGGTGGGGAAGGTCAGGAAGTTTTAGAAAATGTACCAGATTTGAATAGTGAGGAAATGAGAAATTTGAATTAATTTGAGATTTGTATGTTGAAATTGGACAAGTACTATTTTCCAAGAAAAGGTACAATTATGGAACAGTATTATTTTGGGAAGAGAGAGCAAGGGAAAGATGAGACGGTGGAAGAGTACATTACAAGTTTGAGGAAGTTAGCGGCCTCATGTAAATTTGGGGCTTTGGTTGATGAGAGAATCTGTGACCAGTTTGTGTTGAAATGTAGCAGTAATAAGATCGGAGAAGAATTGTGGCTGAAGCATGATCCACCTCTAGAAGAAGTTATCTGTGTGGCAAAAAGAGTTGAGCATGTGATGAAATGTGTTATAGAGTTGACTGCAAATTGGAAAATTGTAATTGGTGAATCTGGGAAGAATGAAGAGGCAGTATGTGAGGCGAGGAGTCAGGAGTTGGTAACCAAAAAGAAAAGAGAGGATACAGTAAAGTTTAAGGGTGAGTAGTTTAGATGAGGTAAGACCGGTCACAAAGCGAATGCTAGTATCTGTACCGCCCTAAAGGTAATCTGCAATTGGTGTGGAAAGAGAGATCATTTCTATAAGTGTTGTTGTAGTAAAAAGAAAGGAAACAGTGCTTAAGGTCGGATGAGTGAGGTTAAGGAGGTTTCGCAGGAGATTGTTTTCCAAATTGGAACACAATCAGAGAGATATAAGCATCCTAGTGAATGTATTAGTCTAGAAGGAACTAGAGTATTAATGCGTTTTGATTCATGTTCACATTTGACAATTATTTCTAAAGAATGCTTTTACACTTTAGGCTTAAAACCTAAGAAATTGAAGCAGATGGATGTGAGTCCTGGAGGATATGATGGACAACCTATTAGAATGTTGGGATTTTTTTGAAGGACATATTGAATTTAAAAGGGAGACATATTATAGGAAAGATTTATGTCTCACTCAAATAATGGTGACAATCTACTAAATTGGACACATCAAAGATTACTGGGTGTAGTGCTTAGTCCTAATCTTCATCCACAAATTCAGGAGGTTTGCAATCATGAATGTTTATTTGTGGGAAAATTTCCAGAAGTGTTTTCTGACAGTTTAGGATGCCTCAAGGAGTATAAGCATAAGATCAGATTGGAGAAGAATGCTGTACCAAGTGTGTCAAAGCTGAGGAGAATTCCGTTAGCATTAAAGGAACCAGTTATAGCAGAACTGAAGAGATTGGAGGGTTTAGGAGTAATTGAGGAGGTGGAAGCTACGGAGTGGTTGGCACCCATTGTGGTAGCCAAGAAAAGTAATGGAGAGATTAGGCTGTGTTTGGATTTAAGAGCTTTAAACAAAGAGGTGGTAGTAGACAAGTTTGCCCTTCCTAATATAGAGGAAATTGTGTCCGTGATTGGTGAAGCAAAGTATTTTTCAACTTTGGATTTGGCTTCAGCATACCATCAAGTAGAGTTGGAGGAAAGTTCACAGGAATTGACAGCATTTATAACACCTTTCAGTGCTTATAAATTTAAAAAAATGCCTTTTGGTCTTGTTTCAGCTGCATCCGTATTTCAGAGGGTGATTAATAAAATTCTGAAGGGTCTAACAAGAGTGAAATGTTATCAAGACGATGTGATAATTTTTGGGAATACCACAGAAGAACATTTAGAACGAGTAAACGCAGTGTTGGAACGCCTGAGCAAAGCGGGTCTAACTCTCAAGAAGAGTAAATGCCGGTTTGGTTTGGGAGGAGTAGAATATTTGGGCCATTTGATTTCAGGAAATGGAGTAAGACCAAAGTTGGATTTAGTAAATACTATTAGTAGATTAGTCTCCCCAAAGACAAAGGAAGAAGTTAGCTCATTTCTAGGTATATTTGAGTATTATGGTAGATATATAAGAAATTTGGCAGAAAAGATGGTAAATATTAGAAGCCTGTTTAAAAAAAAAAACAAAGGAGTTCAAGTGGGATGTTGGTTGTGAAGAGGAGTTTCAAAACATAAAAGAGGAGTTAGAAAAGGCTCAGAGTCTCCAAGCATTCAAACCAGAGAGACGGACATTTGTAATCACAGATGCTAGAGCAAAAAGGATCGGGTGCAGTACTTATGCAAGAAGATAAGGGTGAGAGAATGTTAATTACTTGTGCATCGAAAAGTTTGAGTGAGGCAGAGAAAAATTATTCTGTAATTGAAAGAGTCTCCTTGGCAATATATTGGGCTCTTAATTTTTTTTTACATTTTGTATGGGGATTGGAGTTTGAAGTTCTAACTGATCATAAACCATTAGTGGAGGTTTTCAGTTGCAAAGGAATAACCTGCATGTCCGCCAGAATAAGAAGGTGGATAATTAGATTACAAGATTTCAAATTTGAGATGGCTTATTTAACTGGGGCATTGAATGTGAGTGCTGATCATCTTTCAAGATTGGTTGATGCTACTGGACCTGGTGAAGAAAGTGATTGGGCAAGTTTACTTGAAGGAGATGTTTGTGTAATTGATAGTAGTGTAAAGGAAATTACCTGTGGTGCGATAACTGAGCAGGAGTGGTTGGATGCGTTGAAAGAAGATACCAAATTATGCAAAGTAATTGAAACTATGAGAAATGGGAATTTCAAGAATCTGGAGAAAGTTTGGAGTTTGATTTAGGAGGAATTAGCAATGGATAAGTTGTTGTTGTTGAGAGGAACAAGGCTAATTCCACCTTCCAAACTAAGGAAGAGAATCATAGATCAAGCTCACAATGGTCATTTAGGGATTGTGAAGACCAAAGAAAATTTGAGGGCAGATTTTTTGGTGGCCTGGCATGGATTTGGAGAGTGAAAGAATAGTTTGAGTGTGCATTCAATGCTCGGCTAATGATAAGATTTTGAAAACACGTAATGTACCTATGATTTGCAGAAGAGTCCCAAACAAACCGTGGGATGATGTAGCTATTGATATAGTTGGTCCTTTACAAAATGAACACTCGACTCCCTATCTTATTGTTTTGTTGGATTTATATTCACGGTGTGTTGAAGTTAAAAATGTGTGATATTTCTTCTAACAGTGTCAGATTATTTGTAGAGGAAATATTTCGTAAGGAGGGGTTTCCTACATCAATACTGTTGGATAATGGACCACAATTCTGCTCAAAAGATTTTGAGGAATATCCTGAAAGTTGTGGTGTTGTTCACAAAAAGACAGCTATGTTTCATCCTGAAACGAATAGTGCTGTAGAGAGGTTTAATGGATATTTCAAGGAAAGCATTTCAACTTGCAAGAGTGAATGGGTTAGATTGGAGAAAAGAGTTAATGAGGAGGATTACAGCATATCGTTTCACACCACATGCGACTACTGGCAAATCTCCGTATGAACTTTTCAGAAGAAGGATTCCCAACACCAAGCTTTGTCCTAGATGGATGGATTGGAATAAGAATACATTTAATTTGTTTGAACCAAAGTGGAGGGAAAGAGAGGAAAAATTGTTACTCAAGAGCAAAGAAGATTATGATATGAGAAAAAGGTTTTTGAAAAGACAGTTGATGTAGGAGATGTGGTAAAAATGTAAGCTCCTGTTGGATGTGCTGAATGGTCAAAATATACTAGACCCATGAAAGTCGTCAAGCTGTTCAAGAATGCGGTTAAAACTTCAGATGGGAGAATTTAGAATCTCAACAGATTGGTTTCTGTCATTGAGTCTCACAAGGAGAAGTTTGTTCCCTCAGGAGAACGGGAAAACACGGAGTTAAAACTGACCTTGAATAACTTTGATAATCAGAAAAGAGGTTTACTTAATGAGAAAAGGAAAAGCAAAAGAAGAAGCATAATTCCTCAACATTTTAAGGATTATATTTTAAAGTGACTGATATGTTTCTCATGATTTTGATATCTTTATTTTCTTAAACTGTTAACATAACTGAAGAGTTAGTTTTGAATTTGTATTCGCATTAAATATTGAAAGGAGATGTGTGGTGTGCTGTACATGACGAGTGGTTCGAGAACACTGACTCGCTCGTCATGTAGTTTGAATCGAAAAAGACAACAGTTCGTCAGGCTGGATGGCTGAAGCATTTATTTAATAGGATTAAAGACTCATTTCATTCAATATATCCAGCGTGTTTCTCATCATTTGTCTCACCTCTTTACAGAAACTGTGAGGAATTTTTATTCTTGTTGACAGTTATATCGGGGGGAATCTGAGATGGAGGAGGAACAGAGTTTCTGTCGGACCAGATTCACCTTCACAAACTCATTACATTTCTCTGCCCCAATTTTAAACTTGATCGTTGAAATGCAGTATTTGAAAGATATTTCTCTGTCTGTTTTTAGCCCCATTCAGGTGGCTGCTGAATTAGTTAACTTTGGCCACCAGAATTGTTTTCTAATAAATTGCATGTTTGGATTTGAGGGTATGTCTGTTTAAGGCTTATGACGCTTCTCTCCATTTTCTTTTAATACCTCACAATATCCTCTTTTTAATTGTTAAGTTTATCTGTGTTCAAGATTTCTTTCAACCTCTTATCTTCCCGAGTTAAAGATGGTAGCTGGTCGAGAGAGGAAGATGTCAAATCAATGTTGTTAGAAATGGGGTCTTTGGTTGACAGTCAGGTTACCCCCTGTTCAAACAAGGACCCTCACTCTAGTCAGGGTAAAAGAGAACCACCCTCAGCTAACCCCTGCTTACCCCCTTGGTAGCTTGGCATGAGCAATAGGCTTAACTTCAGAGTGCTAGGTGTAAAGTATTTGTACCAACACAAACAGCAACTTAATGAAAACACTACAAAGTGACACAACACCAGTTTAGAAAAATAGGAAATATTTATCTAAACAAAACAAGGCCAAAATAACAAAAATCTACAATACACAAAAGTCAAGTTATCAATAAAAATGCAAAAAAAGAGTCTTTAAGCAGTTTCAAACACACACTAAGGCTGTCAGCGTGAAAAAGTACCTTGGGCGCGTCAAAAATAACCCCACACAGGTGAGTGCGCGTCAAAAAGGGCTTGCGATGTGTTGATTCCACTCACGAGTGGGACTGTGCGTCGTTTCTCCTTTCGCCTGGTCGCGGTGCGTCGTTTCTTCTCTCCGCAGGAGAGCGATGCGTCGATCCGACCAGCACTCTCAGGTCCGGGCAGGCTTTGCGTTGTTTTTCCCCGTATAGCGGTACTTGAGTCGGAAATCCAGCCGCACGATGATCCGAAAACCCTGCAGCGCGGGTTGTGATCTCCCAGCCTTCATCAGCGATGCTGCGCGTCATTTCTCCTGCTCCGTCCGTCGATTCTTCGGTCGCATTTCCGGCAAGCGTCGTTTCTCAGCTGCGGAGCCGGCGACGCGTCCTTTCTTCAGCCGCAGATCGGCGACGCATCGATCTTTTCCCAGCACGGCACTCTGTGCGTGGATTTCCCTGTCTTTAGGCTGCCAGCTTCTCCTTTCAGAGTCCCAGGAAATGGATGGGCACCACAGGGCAGAGTAGGAGTCTCTCCAGAGATTCCAGGTGCTGGCAGTGAGAAGTCTTTGCTGTCCCTGAGTCTTCAAACAACAGAAGGCAAGCTCTAAAGCCCTTGGAGATTTCTTCTCAAGATGGAAGGCACACAAAGTCCAGTCTTTGGCCTCTTACTCTGGCAGAAGCAGCAACTGCAGGATAGCTCCACAAAGCACAATCACAGACAGGGCAGGTCTTCTTCCTCAGCTCTTCTAGAGACAGAGGTTCCTCTTGTTTCCAGAAGGGTTTCTAAAGTCTGTGGTTTTGGGTGCCCTTCTTATACCCAATTTCTCCTTTGAAGTAGGCCTACTTCAAAGTAAAGTCTCTTTTGAATGTGAAATCCTGCCTTGCCCAGGCCAGGCCCCAGACACTCACCAGGGGGTTGGAGACTGCATTGTGTGAGGGCAGGCACAGCCCTTTCAGGTGTGAGTGACCACTCTTCCCCTCCCTCCTAGCCCAGTTGGCTCATCAGGGATATGCAGGTTACACCCCAGCTCCTCCCTTTGTGTCACTGTCTAGTGTGAGGTGCAACAAGCCCAACTGTCAAACTGACCCAGACAGGGAATCTACAAATAGACAGAGTAACAGAAATGGTATAAGCAAGAAAATGCCCACTTTCTAAAAGTGGCATTTTCAAACAAACAATCTCAAAATCAACTTTACTAAAAGATGTATTTTTAAATTGTGAGCTCAGAGACCCCAAACTCCACATGTCCATCCACTCCCAAAAGGAATCTACACTTTAATCAGATTTAAAGGTAGCCTCCATGTTAACCTATGAGAGGGACAGGCCTTGTAACAGTGAAAAACGAATTTAGCAATATTTAACTGTCAGGACATATAAAACACATTACTATATGTCCTACCTTAACCATACATTGCACCCTGCCCTTGTGGGCTACCTAGGGCCTACCTTCGGGGTGTCTGACATGTAAGAAAAAGGAAGGTTTAGAACTGGCAAGTGGGTACACTTGCCAAGTCGAATTTACAGTTAAAACTGCACACAGACACTGAAATGGCAGGTCTGGGACATGATTACAGAGCTACTTATGTGGGTGGCACAATCAGTGCTGCAGGCCCATTAGTAGCATTTGATTTACAGGCCCTGGGCACCTCTAGTGCACTGTACTAGGGACATACTAATAAATCAAATATGCCAATCATGGATAAGCCAATTACATACACATTTTGTAAAGGAGCATTTGCACTTTAGCACTGGTTAGCAGTGGTAAAGTGCCCAGAGTAACAAAAACAGTAAAATCAGAGTCCAGCACACGGGGCGCAGCCGCGACGGGTGCCTGAAACATAGGCTCCGTCCCGGGCCCACTGATAGATCCTGATCGGCGCTCCCGGAGGAGTTTAAAATGCAGGCCCAGTCCAGCGGAGCCCCTTGGGAACCAATTGAGGGGTGGAGAGGCGTCACAGAGTGACGAGCGCGTCCCTGCGGATCTCCGTGCCTAGAAAGGCCTAAGGGGAGGCGACACAACCAAGTGGTCCTCCTCCCCCCCCCTCTCTCGGGGGAGGCGAGGCAGCGGCAGGTGGAGCACCTCGGTGGCCCCCAGAAGCAAAATACTGTGGAGTGGGGGGGACCCTGTCCCCCACTCCTCATCCTTCGCTGGGAGTGTGGAGATTGTGGGGAGCACGTGCCTGGATTCAGGGGTCTAGAGTGGAGACGCTGGGCTGCCATGGCTGGCTGGATAGGGCCCAGACACCGGCCCACATAGGAGCTGAAGAGGGAGATCTGCTCCCCGAACTGGGACACTGCGTTGTTCCCCCCAAAGCCACAAATTAACCAAAACAAGTGGGCTGTCTAATAGGGATATCAGCCTTCACACTGACCGCTGCTGTCGCAAAAAAGGGGGTGAAAAGACAAAACAGGTCGATCTATGAATCCCTCGATCCGTGGGGACTCTTGCTGATGCAGAGCGGGAGGGCCCGCATGGAGTGATTCTAAACTGGATCGTGGGAGCAAATCTACTGGGGAAACTTAATGTGCAAATTATACATTGGAGCATTGATCCAAATCACTGTGGAGTGACACTGAGCGGAGGGTCATGGCGGGGAAATCCAAGACAGCTATAGCCCAGGAACGCCCTGTACCCGCGGTAACACCAGGTGAGCAGTAAACAATGCCTAGTTTACAATCCCTAGAAACCACGCTGCAAGCCCACTCGACCCAATTCGGGAAAATTCTGCAGGCAATTATGGACACTAAATCCTCATTAGAAAATAGAATAGACACAGTATCCCAAGACCTCAATCTATTAAGGGTGGACCACCGCAATCTGGCAGAAAGAGTCAGTGTAGTGAAGGACACGTTGCGCAGGCTGAACCCATTGGTCGTAGAGAACCAGAAACAAATCCAATGCTTGGACTCCGAGGTGAAGGTCCTATGGCGACACGCTGAGGAAGCAGAAGGCAGGTCCCGTCGTAACAACGTCCGCTTCTTGGGGTTTCCCGAAAGATCGGAAGGGCAAAACTCTGAACTATTCTTGGAGCAATGGCTGATCAAAGAAGTACTGCACGGTGCCCCATCAAAGTTTTTCTCGGTGGAAAGAGCACACAGAGTCCCGGGCAGACAACCAGCTCCAGGGTTACCACCTAGACCGTTGATTGCAAGATTTCTAAACTATATAGACCGGAACGCAATACTGCAACATTTCTGCAGTAAAGGCCCTATTCAACATGAGAGCTCTTCTATCACTGCCTACCCGGATTTCACCCAAGAAGTACAGAGGCAGTGCAATTCCTTTATGAAAATCAAACAGCGCCTCCGTGAGCACAACATTAAATATGCTCTGATGTTCCCTGCTAAACTGAGAGTAATCTCGGATGATCGAACACACGTTTTCACCACCCCTGAAGATGCTTGGACATGGATGCACGCTAAAGGTTTGGCGCAGCCCCAGGAGGGAACGGGGGATGGCGAAGCATGGATTGCTTCACTGGCACGGAGGAGACCCAGAAACCGCTTAAAGGCCCAATGTTCCGAAAAGCAAGTGGCGGCAGAGAGAGCAAAGGTTTTGAAGGAAGCAACTTTGCACATGCAGAACTCCTTTGGCGCACTACAGACTAATCTAAATGACCATATAGACTTGGACTCAGCTAGCTCCGACTCGACGATACTGGAGGTGCTGAGGGGCCCGAAGGTCACACCCAGATCTGCAGATGCATTATGACTGTTAGAGGAGAGAGTGGTGGTACTACCTCATTCCTCATTGAGCTCCGTGGAAGTATAGCGGAGCTCTGGAACCAAAGAGCTGGACAGAACAAGAAAGACACTGCCTTTACACATAAGTATTAGTTGGATAGCCTTCTCTTTCTATATACTAGTAACTTACAATATTGAGCTCATTGTGATAGAGAGGCCAGCACTCCGGGAGCGCCGACATATGTATTCTTTTTTGTTTCAAGGTTGGGGGCCAAATATCAATATGACTTATGACATATGGTTTTTCACTGTTAGAAGTGTGTTGAGTATTCTGCTGTTACAGACAGCAGTTAGAACAATGCAAGTTCAGCATAGTTGTTGGGGATTAGTTGGGGTGGGTAGCGGGTGGGAATGTACTCATGTTCACTAGGTCTCTCTAAATTGCAAAGTATTTTGCTACAGCTGTTAGTCTATAATAAATATCAGAAATGGAACAGAATAATCTGGGGCGGAACTGAAATCCGGATCATAATACATACACAAATACTCTACAACAAAACATGGCTCAGATTGCAATCCACGCTATGCATGAATACAACATAATCACGTGGAACGTGCGGGGTATGGCAGCACAGGGCAAGATACACCAAATTCACACCTGCCTCAGGCGCCAGGGGATACATATTGCCATCCTACAAGAGACACACCTATTGGAGGCCGATTTGAGAGCAGTAGGGGGGCATTGAGGAGGACAGATTTTGGGCACATCATACTCGGCATATGCTAGGGGGGTTGTGGTGTGGATAGCACAGGGGGTACTGTATGTCCAACACACACATAGGATAGATTACAGGGGGCAGATATGTGGTAATAGAGGGGCAACTAGATGGTAGACAACTCACGATCATAGGGATCTACCCCCCTAACAACGCGCTGACTGAATTCATACGCACACTGAAACCAGTGAATCCTGAAGCGCCGGCCGTGTGTGTGTGGGGAAGGCAGGGGGGGTAGACTTTAATAGTACACCGGATATGTTACTCGATCGATCTATTCCACCCCGAGAGGGCTGACACGTGGGAGCGTCACTGGTCCACCGTTGGCATGGGCTGGAGACATTAAACTATATGATAGGACACCCTACGCAAAGGGAATACTCTTTCTATTCAGCACCCCACAAGGTACACACCAGGATAGATTTTATATGGGGGAACCCTGATATATACTCCCTAGTTAAGGACACTGGATACCTGGCCAAAACGCTATCTGATCATTCTCCACTAATGCTGACACTACGATGGGGCAGGAGACGCTCCGAAATCCCCACGTGGCGCTTACAGGTGGATGCCCTCCAGGAACAGGCTTTTAGAGAAGAAATGAACACAACAATAAGACAGTACTGGGAAATAAATAGGGACTCTACAGAAACAAGAGCGATGGAGTGGGATGCTCATAAAGTTGTTGTTCGGGGTTATTGTCTATCGGCCACTTAGGGGGTGCGGCGTACCCTTCATGTTGAGGTCGCCAAACTGGAGAAAGAAATGAGAGCTCTGGAAGTTGCAGTGGCACAAAACAGGGCACCATACACAGAACTAAGAGACGTGCGCATAAAATATGACGAGGCGGATTTACTGCTCCGCCGTCACGATTACAACTACCACTTGATGCGCTTACGAACAGAAGGAGATAGATCGGGGAGACTGTTGGCGTGGCTCCTTCGTGAGGACCGCCACCAAGCTCCTATAGGGCCTGGAACTATGGCCACCAGTCAGGAAGCGATCAACAAAGAGTTCAAGGGCTATTATACGGGCTTATACAGGGGACAGACAGCATGCACTACCCAACAATTGGGGTCTTTTCTCGGAGGGGTGCCCTTAGCACAGTTGTCACAATCAGACAAAGAGACATTGGAGGCTCCTATAAAAATGGAAGAGTTGGAGATGGCCATAGCACAGATGTCCAGAAACAAAGCACCAGGAATAGATGGCCTGCCAATAGAGTACTATACCACTTACTCGAAACACTTGAAACCTCACTTGCTGGTGGTGCTTGAGGAGGTGTGGTCCCGTAGTCTGCTCCCGCCTACACAAAGAGAAGCATTGATAGTGGTCCTTCCTAAGCAAAGCCTTGAACCTTCATACATTAAGTCATATAGACCGCTCTCACTCCTAAACCTAGATTGCAAAATTCTGGGTAAAATTCTGGCAAACAGGCTTGCTCCCATAATACATACCTTAATACACGAAGACCAGAATGGCTTTATCCCAAAACTAAATTCATTTCTAAATATCCGTAGGCTGCTGAGTATCATGGGGGACACTCCGCCGGGGGTATACGATAATGTGGCAATGTCATTAGACATCGAGAAGGCATTTGATACACTAGGCTGGGAATTCCTGTTTGCAACTATGCATGATATGGGATTTGGTCCCAGCTACATACGCTGGGTGCAGACATTATATGCTGAACCCAGGGTGAAAACAGGAGGCATTGTATCTGACAGCTTCCCCATTAGCAGGGGTGTCCACTTTCTCCCTTATTGTTCGCCATTGCGATGGAACCATTGGCGTCTAAGCTGCGAGCGGTCGGGGAGCAATAAGGGGTGCTCAAGACTGGAATTCGCGCCAATATTTTGTTACATGCGGACGATGCATTGATATCCGTGAGAAGGGGGTACGAAACAGTGCTTTCGGTGATCTCCCTGCTAGATGAGTATGGGAGAATATCGGGATTGGTGGTGAACTGGGATAAATCCTGTGTGTTCCCACTGGCTGATTGGCCATTGGAGAAGAGTCAGACCGCTCCAACGGGACGCCTGAGGTGGTCAAATACCTAGGAGTTAAAATTTATCATAAGCCTGGAGATTTGAGGGATGGCAACCTGGGGCGCGTGCTGAACTCCATGAAGGGATCCCTGCGCTTCTGGTGTTCACTGCCACTGTCGCCGCTAGGCAGAGTGGCGGTGGCGAACGTGTTATTACTCCCTCGCCTCCTCTATTTTGCGGCATTGCCGGTCGCAGTGCCTTAAAGCTTTTTCCGCTAATTAAATACAGTACTACTTGGACTTTTATGGGGAAGGGGCAGGACCAAAGTGGCACTTGCCACCCTGCATCGTCCATTAAGTGAGGGTGGACTTGGCGCCCCCAACTTTGACCTTTACTTTGCTTCCGCGCCATTGCAATGGATACTAAACTGGATACACAGACCAGAATCTGCATGGATCAATGCACAGCTGCACGGTGTACCGCTGATTACATGGCTGTCAAATAATTTAGCGAAAGGTGCCTCCGGTAATCCATTAATGATAGCTGCACATGAATGCTGGAAACAGTATATACAAAAGGGCCGCATGGGGTCCTCATACTCTCCCCTTACTCCCCTAGGGCAAATCCCGGGAAGGGGTAATATGTCTGGAATGTACTCTACTGCTGCTTGGGCAGAGGCGGGGATATTAACAGTAGGAGATTGCTTTGAGGAAGGCGTATTAATGTCATTTGAATCCATAAAAGACCTTACGTCAGTGGGACCAGGGCAGTTTATAGCATATTATTCTATATGCCACTTAATTAAGAAGGCGTGGTCGTCAGGCGACCGGGAACCAACTATCTCCCCCGCACTACACCATATGTTGCTATATGACAATCAAACTAAAGTCATAACAAATCTCTATAAAGTTTTAAATAGATTCCCCGAAACTGGATTGGAGAATGTAAGGGGTCGATGGAACGCGGTTCTACCAAACCAGCTATCACCTGAGGATTGGTCGCAGGCCCTATATCACACTCGAAGGGTGATCAGTATAGGGAAAGGTACAGAAGAAATGGTGACGCGAAGGGTTAATTAGCTTGAGCAGTGTAGATGAGCGTGATGACTGCTGAAATCACCGAACAATGTGGAAAAGTTCATGATATTATTTTCAAGCTTGTTTGTGTAGAAGGCTCCATCTCAACCTTGAGAACGAGAGTACAGGGAGAAGATGGAATGAAAACAAAGGCTGGGGAAGGGCAGAGCAGCCAAGTACTGATAACATAGCTAGAAAATTCCAGAAAGAGATAGAATCCAAGCTTCGAGTTATTTAAGCACTGAAGTGAGGGTGAGGGATTTGAAGCTCGCAGATGGGGTTGTGAAAGCTGCCATGGCCCAGCGCTGCCTCCCTGTTTTGCTGTTCAGAGACCGTGATGCTTGAGGGGGAGAGAGGTCCAAGCAGGCAGTAGAGGGCTTCCCAGCATTTCATGGACTAAGTTAAGTTCCACACAGGGATGAAAGGCCTTTGTTTCTCAGCTCTATTATTATGATTGATTATTATACTTGCACTGTGTTTATAATCTGAAGTATTCAGCTCGTTTATATTTTGCTTTCTAAACATCGTAGTGTGAGCCTGCTACAGTAATTGAAACATACATTTTGGAATGCAGTTAGGCAAAGCTAATCTGAAGAATTCAGCTCGTTTATATTTTGCTTTCTGGACATCGTAGTGTGAGCCTGCTGCAGTAAATGAAACATGCATTTTGGTGTGCAGTAAATCAAAGCTTATCTGAAGTATTCAACTTGTTTATATTTTACTTCCTGAACATCGTAGTGTAACATATTTTGGTATACAGTTATTCCAAACTTAGATTTGTCAATGAACTCTTTGCTCATATGTATACACAGATGCTCTTTGTAGTGTACTTATATATAAATAGATGCTTTTCATTGCTATTCTTATTCCACTATTGTTAATGTGCTAAATACCTACATTTACCTGAAATTCTAGTAAAGCTAAACTGTATTCATAATTGGCGTGTGGTCCTTCATGGAGCGTCCTTATTGACTTATACCGAACAGGTGTCAACCAGTCACCTGGATAAGACAAAGGGTGTCAAGAAACCCCAGGTTCCAGTACACCCAATTCAATTATACACACCAGACGTACCTCTCACCTGCTCGGCTGAGGCGCATGTTCCCTGGGTCTGACCCTCTCTGCGGTTCCCCGTCAGCCAATTTCGATCACATGGTTTGGGAGTGTGGTCCCCTGGAGGTGGTGTGGCGGGGAGTAGTGGCTGACATCTCAGAGATAACGGACCATTTATTCCCGCTGGACCCCATATCCTGCTTATTGGGTGTTAGGATAAGGAAAAAAAAAGCATAGATACATCCATAGGTTTGCAGACCTAGCACTCATAATGTACAAAAGATTGATTGCAATGAACTGGAAAGCCCCTAAAACACCAGAATTGAAAGCGTGGCGGGCCTCGACATTGCACTGGGTGCGAACGGAGCATCAAGTACTACGTAGTTTACTAGACAGAGGTCAGACACACACTGGAAGCAATGCTTGGGAAACATTTATCACTAAGTTGGAGGTCAAAAATGACGAGCGTCCACCATGAACCCCGATAATAACATAAGACCGTGGGAGGAGGATATCCCTCTCTGCACACATGGGAAAATAATCACACAGAATACACCCATTGTGAATGCACAAACAGACTGATATTGACCCAGCATACAGCAAGGGTTCGAATGGCAGGGTTATGGGGGAAATGCCGACGGGACATAAACACACTGCGGGATCGTGCACCCACAACACCGGACATAATGGGGAACAGAACAGACCTCATGCGTTCCACAAGGAAGTAACAAACACACAGTCGGAGCACACATTATAGCAGGCAATATTACACAATACACCACCGTAACACTCTAAATGCGGAAAAATGGAAACTGATACCGTCAAAACTGTTGTCCATAGCACCACCTACAATTCCTGATTCAACTGTGTACGAAAGAAGATGAATCTTGAGAGATGTAACTAGACCTAAGTTGTTGTTAATGTATCATGCTATCACAGATCAGATCAATCCTGTCACTGAAATAGTAGAATCTATTGTCATGTATCTGTACAGTGAGTGATAAAAAAAAAAGATGTTTAAAAAAAAAAAAAAAAAATCAGAGTCCAGCACACTTCAACAACCTGGGGAACAGAGGCAAAAATTTAAGGGAGACCACGCCAAGGATGAAAAGTCTAACAAACGTGTTGAGAGGAGCGGTGTGGTGTGAGCCACTTGAGAAACAGATTCAGTAGGTGCAGAGGCAGCAATTTCACATTGTATTCTAATTCTGTAGATTGTCAACATTTATATTTACAGATCACTGCCCCAGATTACATTTCTTACAGGGTGACGTGTAAATTTTTAAGGTGAAAGGAATCCCAAAGTCATCTAACAAATCAACTGTCACAAGGGTCATCAAGAGTCAGTAGGTTTAGCAATGAGCAGGTCATAGGTATAACATCTGATCTAAGTCGGATTACCAACAAGTAGGCTAATGCCTAGTTTTCTAGAAAAGGCTGAAGAATTTGAGTTGCCCATCTCCAAGAGATGTTGCAAGCTTCTAAACAAATCATTATTGATTTTATTCAGAAGTTGTTCTGTCATACGTTCTAGATATTTGCCCTCAAAACCCACGCTATCACCCAAATCACTATAAAGGTTTGCTATCATACAAAATACAACTTCTTTAAGATGGTTTAACTTTTTGTGGAGGGTTCTTTTGTGATCCGACAAGCCCAGTCCTTATTTCAGTGCCTTCAATGGTTTTGTTGAATCATGTATTATTTGACTGATATATTATAGATGACTGTATCCAAAAGTGTGGATCGCGACCCACTAGTGGGATGCCTGCCAACTTTTGGTGGGTCGACAAAGTCAAAGCAATAAACATAGATGCCTTTGAGTTCTGTAATTCTTTTGACATATCTGCTGCGCTTCGATGCTTGAGGTCAAATGTCAGGCTATGTCTCATGCTGCTTATTTTTTTTAGATTAATACTGGTGTTTACAAACTACTCTCACTCTGCAGTCAGAGAAAGAAAAGTAAAATGAATTATGTGACAATCGCTCTGGGGTACAAAAAGTGTAAAAGATGTTAAGTAGCAGCTAATGAAGTCATTAAGGCGTTTCCTCTTCATGCATATCAGTAGCAACACTTCCAGCCTTGTTCAGACTTGGTCTTGCCTGGTGCTGTTGGGGGGTGGGGCGGAGTCATCAGCAAAGTTTCCACACTCTGATCACACATTCTCATCTGCACTGGTATGTAGACATTCCTTAGTTGATAAGAAAAAGTGGCCTGTACTGGTGACAGGGCTGGGAAATTAGGTAATATGCAATTTCAAATCTTTAGGCTTCTGCAGACTTGGCGATGCATTACCGCAGCCTTATAAGCCTGTGACCAGCTTTTCTATCACTGTAGTCCCACCAGAGAGACTGGTTTGAACTGGCTCAGGTGGAATGAACAATGGGGGTTGGGAGGGACTCTCTCAAACAGGGAAACTACACTAAACGTCAAAGAGCTGGTGTGCTACCTCCCTCCGCTCACACAAAGAAACTCTTTTGGGTTCAGGAGACAGAGGGATGAGATTTTTGAACATGCAAGCTCCCACATCCAAAATGGACCCCGAGCAGCCTCAAAAGTAGCAGAAGACCATACTGAGCCCAACACTGACGTCACCATTCACTAAGCCAGGCACACTCATCAACCCAGACACATACATATATGTACATGTTCTTCATACATGTGCCATACATAAAGAAGGCAAGGGAACCCAGCTGGGGGAAGATTGTACAAACTTAAAAAGGAGGAACCTGAATAGACTGTCCCTCTATAGAAATACTCGAACACAGGCCTGTCATGTCGACTATAGGTACTGCTGGCAACACAGTCAGTCTCTCCTACCAAGGTAGTGGAAATATTAACCACCATCAACCAAAGGGTGCACTTAACTTGCATCCTCAACACCAGATCTTAGTTCTGATATCTTATAAACTTTAAGTTGGAGTCTCCTCAATGGACACACAAGATATTTGGGCTCACTCTAGGAAACAGGCATGGGGTTCTCCAGAATTGTGGGAGTACAGTGTAATACAGTCATGCATAGGAAATTCTTCCAAAAATCAGGTCCCAGGATGACTGAAGCATTTAGATTTAGGAATTACAATAAAACCACATAGTGACAGGCTAGCTTAAACAAGCACACTTTTGACATAGCAAGGAAGCTTATGTCATATGTATACATAAACTACATTAAATTATGGTCCTATATTTTTCTTACCATACAAGAAGCCATCACGGGGAAGCTATATATTAAGGCTGGCTTTATTTAACTAGTACATGGAAGTTCTACTTAGTGTAAGTACAGTTTCTCTAAATAAACTGCATGTGGTTAGAAATATTTAGGCGTGAGAGCTGCAACATGTTTTGCACTAAGATGCAACAAACTGCTCTTTTTGTATGTTGAACAAAAAAGATCCCTGTTAAAAACAAGAGGGATTCAATTTAGGAATATCTAACTGTAATCAATCAAAAGATGTTGCATGGAGGTTCAAGATCACAAGAATTCAAACACAATTAGCCCACAACATGCTGTCCAGCTTTTCCATTGTATTTGGCATTCTAAGGCAGTATTTCTTGCATAGAAAAATAATGAAATGTTGGCCTATGTAGCATTATGCCTTGTGTTGCAAAAGATGTGCAATTCTTGTTTGATCTGTCCATTTATGGGTAAAGCACAGAGCCGTTTGTGCGGTAAAACTAGAACTTTAAATATATTTCTATTTTTGTTTCCTAGTTAAAGATATGGGGAGTTAAGCCTCCTGCTTTGCATAACATGCTTCTGTCTGTTGAGTAGATTTTGACAGTTATTTGTTGTAATGTACTTCTGCATTTTAATATATGTGAATCATTTGAATCCAGAAATAGACACTTGCGTATCAAATCAGGATGAACAACATAATACCTCGGAGTGTTTTTTTATTTTTATTACTAATAATGTTTTACCCACAGGTTATTTTCAGATTTCTTTTAGATTTACACATGGAAGGTTGCTGAAAAAGCCTACTGCTTTCTGCAGTCATTCACTTGATATTACTGGAGGCTGCATTTGTTTACTTACCAACTCCAGTCCTTGAGCAGTATCTCGGGAGACAGAGGAGGCTGTATCCACCAGCAGTTTCACCAGAGTCTGTACAGCGTCTTGGGAGAGGACCAGGACATTGTTCACTTTGCTGTGAAAACAATATCCACAAAAGATAAAGTGCAATCAGGACTTATTGGATGAAAGACAGACCGAAAGCTGATTTATTGTTTGAACCTACGTTTAGATTGCATTGTAGGCAAGTATTTCTGAGTTGGAAATGCATGCTAAAACTTTATGTGAAAACCTTGAAGATTCAATGTCTACATCAAATTCAGACTTTAAAATTCTTTGGATTGCTTTCGAAGGTGTACACAAAGCTTTAAGACATGTTGCCCTCTCTTCAAAAATCATACTCCGTGGAACAACACAAAGTGGAGACAATGAACCATAACAATAAAGGAAGAGTTCTGCAGACCGGACAAGCGCCTGTGACATGTTTAAGCCTTAATTACAAATTGCTTGCCCAAATGTAGTTTGAAATAAACTTGAAAAGTGGGACACTAAGCCTGACAAACTATTACTCATAAAGTAAGGAAGGGTATTATTGTTGTTGACCAGTATGCTACAGGAAAATAATGTTTGTTTGTATCTTTAGCTAGATGCACCCTCCAAGTGCATAAAAACAGACACAGTGGAGGAGGAATAATTAATGACTGTGACAAAAGCGGGATTAATTAGGGGGAAAGTTTGAGAGAAAGCGGGCATGTCAATCATGTCCATGTTCGGACTTTCGAATGCTAATGGCACATAGAATTATTTAATTAGAATGTGCACCAGCATATACTGGACATGGTGGAATAGACACTAAGGGGGCTGGAAAGGGCTTCACTGACATACCAATGGCAGACTGTACAATATACAGTATGGCTCAGTATGGTAGCCTGCTGCATGTGAGGCCGCTCGGGGTCCATTTATGATGTGGGAGCTTGCATGTGCAAAAATCTCATCCCTCCGTCCCCCCCCAACCCAAAACAGTTTGTTTCTCTGGATGGAGCGAGGAAGCGCACTAGCTCTTTGAAGTTGACGGTAGTTTCCATGATTCAGAGTCCCTCACAACCGCTATTGCGCATTCCCCCTGAGTCAGTTAAAAGTCAGTTACATTACATATTTCATCAGCTTCTAGTGGCTATCAGATTTACAAGAATCTCAAGAACAGACTGTAGGTGTGTTAAGTTTAGGCAGTCGCCTCTAAAGCACAGCTTCTGGTGGGCATTTGTAGCAGGACAAGAGTAAGTATGTTTTGGTGGAGCTCCTCTGAACCCTAACACAAACTCGTGGCCTCAGTGCCTCTGAGGAGAATTTCGCAATTTAAGGGCGTTCCTGTGACACCCTAGAGCAAGTGGCCCTGTCAAAATGGCTTCTTGTCTGCCTTTCTGTTACCCAACAAGCTGGGTGCTGTGGTGACTGCCTTCCTGTACGTTGAGTGATGTATATGGCACTTCTACAATTGTGCCGAGATTCAAAGATCATCAGTTTTGTTTATGTAAATAAACCCTTTCAGACTTTGATTTTTATGCGCACAGATTTTCATCTTCATTAATAAGTGTGCAAGCCTGAAAATGCCCTCCAATGGCCAGACATGTTAACCAGAGCTGGGCTAAACACCACGTGACAAATCCCAGGCTGTATAAGTAAGAAAGAAAATGTCTCTGTGGGACCTTGGGTGGAGAACTGCCTAATGTTTGGCTTGCTGATCACGTCAACAGGTGCTAGCATATTTTAAAATGTTTGGAGGCTTTAGACAGTGTGGAGAAGAGCAAAGGCTGCATAGATCTCAGTACAGATGAGTAGTGGATGAATTAGTGGATTAAAGCGGTATGTTGTTCCGGCCTCCCTGGATCCTCTGCGAGCCTCCAGGGTTCTGACTAGAGGTTTCCGAAGTAAAAGGGTCAATGGGCGAGCGTGACCACACTTTTCATTCCCTCTCAATGATAGCAGAAGGGAAGAGCTATTAGACCTGCCCTTTCCCTTATTACATGCTCTACCACACCTCCTCCATGGAATGAACTACAGAAGAAGGCTCTCTTCCCTGGTTGCGGATGAATGCATTGTACAGAAAATGGGGGTCAATAAATCAAAATCAAATAAACGTCAGAAAAGAGGACTCCAGATTATATTATATACTAAAGATTATGTGGGTCTAGCTGGCAAGATAGCAGCATAGATGTGTTTTTCTGCACATCTCCACGGAGCCCACCCGCTAATCCTGCATAATCCTATGTACAATTTTGACTCTTACTGCAGGAGCTAGGCTATCAAAACAGAGTACTGGGTATTCATCGCAGTTTTCGATTTGTATGGGGGCAAGCGCTGGCTGGGGCTCCCGCTGTAGTGAGCAGCTGCCTAAAACTGCAGCGCCATGAGGAGTTGGCTGCCACAAAGAAGGGAGAGGCGACTGGCAGGGAGTGATTGCTGGGACTGAGGCTCCGTGGCAGGATGTGGCTTTAGGGAACAGATTGAAGGGTCGAGAATAACTACAGGACTCCGTGTAGATGGACACCTGTCCCTGGTGGAGGTGAGGTGCCCCGGTACTAATCTAGGCAACAGCAAGTGTTCCAGCTTTGATTGTTACCAGGAGGGGATAAGGGAGAGGACGCCTGTGTTGCATTGCAAAAAGTGATTTCTTAGCACTTCTGGCGGAGGATCGTTCCTCGAAGATGACCTGGGTAACCGCATCTAGTGCCTGCAGAGGCCAAGGACTGTAGTGCATTTTGGCTCACCTGACTCTTCCCGTACTGATAAGAATTTCTGTGCAGGCCAGGAACCCAAGGAGAGGGTTCTACCAGTGTTCCAAGCGTCATGCTGATTCGAGGGTACTCCCCCTCTTCTATGACATTGGACTTTGCCCTAACAAGCGAGGTGAGTAGCTGCCTCGGGGTGGGACGAGTTAGTTTTGGAGGCCTCTTCCATTGGTGTTGCTCACCATTATGGTGTGTGACAAACACAGAAAAGCAGTCCCAGAATAACACAAATGTACAATATACTACTGCAGTAATAGAGAGGACGAAAACCCACACAGCCATAGGGCATGGGGGTGCAGGCCCAGGGGGAACTAATGACCAAGGATCTAATGCTTGCTATCAAAGATACACAACAGGCCCTGGGGCACAAAGTGGACTCCTTGGCGACAGAAACGATGTTCCTCTGAAAGGATCTTCATAAACTTGCTTATAGGACAATGGCTACAGAGGCTTCAGCATGGGAGCTACACGCTCAAGTGACTGAAATGAGAGTGACGGTGATACTTGAGAAAGCTGAGCATTGACTGAAATGAGAGTGACAGTGATGCATATGAGAGCTGAGCGTGCAGAAGGAAGGTCCCACAGCATTAGTCTTTGCTTTCTGAGCTCTTTGGAGAGAGTAGAAGGACCATCAATGGACCTCTTTTTGGAGGAGTGGATCCTTACTGTACTGAAACCCAAAGGCCTCTCCAAGTACTTCTCAGTAGAATGTACAAATAGGGTGCTTGCCCCACATCCAAAACATTGAGCAACCCTGAGATAAATCATAGCACAATTCCTTAACTTCCGAGATAGGTATTCTATACTTAAGTGGGCCGATGATCTATATCACATCCTGAGATTTGGGTGCCGTATCTCCATGCGCTACGCAAAGCAGTCATGAGGGGGGATGGGATTCCCCCCCCCACATGGCATGCTGCTGTGATTGTGCCAATATATTAGAAGGGAAACAGAGACTCAACTGCCAATTATAGACCTAAAAGTTTAATTGACATCAGACAAAAGATATTGTCACGGAAAGTCTTGGCGAGGCTCCATCGGAGGATGTCTGAACAGCATATCCTCGAGGACTCTCAGGTTAGGTTCAAGATAGGAGTCAGTACCCGCGATCAATTCCTTCGATTTAAAGTTGTGTGCTGGAAGTATATTATCATCAGGCGGGTCCAGCTCTATGTCGCCTTTATTGATTTAAGGGTGGCATTTGATTTGGTCCCAAGGGAAAAACTGTGGGGGTTTTTAGAATCTTATGGCCTCGCTGACGATCTCCTCCAGATCTTGAGACTTGTACATTCTGATACCTACACAAGGGTGAAGCGGACTTAGGGGTGGGGGGGCATGTTACGGCCCAAATTTCAATAAAGCGAGGAATTAGACAAGGATGCGTATTAGTGCCCACTCTGTTTAGCCTGTACATTACTGGCACGGTGGACTGGCCAGCATAGTGTAAACATGGCGCCCCAAAGCTATCTGGTGTTCCCATGCCAATTTTGATGTTTGCTAACAATACCCTCCTCATCTCAAGAACCCTAATGGGCCTTCAAACAGTTGGATTCTTTTGCAGCAGCAGAGGTTTGAAAATAAATCCTTCTAAATCCAAGTACATGGTGCTGTACCCGTACAAGTCATTTTGGGCAAGACGGCCACTGGGCGAGCTCCTATTGAGCAGGTCAAATATTTTTACTACCTGGGAGTAAGGTTAGCAGACAAGTTGATGTGGGCAATACAAACTGAAAAGAGCAGAATTACTCTCCACCAGAGCGTGTCTACAATCGCTAGGGAATACAAGGGCACTATGGGGGGGTTAAGTGGGAGGGCTATTTCACCAGCCCTTAGTGTCTACAAAGCTTCAACAGTGGTAGCAGCAATATATGGTGCCAAGCTCTGGGGTTACACCAATTGTCATGCCCTAACACTGATTGAAAATAGGTTTATTAGGGTTTTATCAAATCTGCCCACAAGTACCCCCCTTACGCCATTGAGAATTGACATGGCCCTTAAGTATATTGACTGTGTAACTGCCTTAAAACCATTACCATACCGGGTACACCTCTCGACCACTGGGGAACTGGGCTCTTAAAGGGATGCCATAGCAGAACTGATTCGACAAACATCTCGGTACACCCTGGCTCAGACACATCAAGAACCTGTCCCATTCATGTAGGATAGGAATTCCAGAGGGCAAAACTTGGTGCTGCCAGTTGGAATATTAATGTATGATTTTATTATGCAGCTTTAAATACTGGGGTGAATGGAGCAAGATGGTGCCTGTTCGGTGTTCCTTTTTCTTTTGGTCTGCCGGACCCCGGTGCTCAAGTTGATCAATTGCGGGTTTGTCCTGCATGGTACAGAACATGTCTGATTATTTGGTTTTGTTTGATGGTGGGCGGAGTCAATATTTGGACAGTAAGGACAGAGTTTGCATATCATAGTTCCATGTTGGGGTCCTCAGGTGGTTGGGTTTGAGCTTCTTTATTGTTTTATCTGGTGTTTTTATCCTCCTCTATTGTGCAGCGCTTGCATGGGGTCCCACGGCACTCAGTGCGCCCCTGAGGTGACAAATTGGCTTTCCATTGCATTACTCCCTCACTGTTGTGTCGGTTGGAGATGGAGAGACTGGACGTGACACACCATAATGGCCCAGGAAACTATAATGCTCACATGGAATATCTGGGGTTTAAAGAACTATACTAAATACCAAACTGTCTCTGCCTACATTAGGACAAAGTGGCAAATGTTGTGCTTCTTCCGGAGATGCATTTAACATTGCAAGAACACAGTAAATTGGCTGTAAAATGGAGGGGACAGTTTTTTTTGCAGTCTACTTTTCTTATGCTAGGGGGCTATCTATCTGGGCGGACAGGCAGTTGTCCTTTGTGGCATGGAATAGGGTTGTGGAATACCTATAGCCGAACTCCCAGGACATATTGTTTGAGGTCAAGGGCAAGAAAATTTCATGTTTATTCTGCCCTTGGGACAAGTATGCCCAACCCCCTGCAGCACAAACCCTTTGGCTGCCAGTTTACAGTCCCACATAATGGATCAGGGAAGGGCATTGGCTGCTATTAAGGTAACCATGTGTAAATGCTGTTTGAACTTGTATTTATGGCTCATTAATGCAAATCCTTTATTATTAGGAAATGTAAGGAAAGGTAAGCTCGGACTGCACAACTGACAGAGACGCATACACACATTTGCAAAGGTTTCAATTTATGAGGTTATGAATAAGGATCCCAGAATGCTCTCTGATTAGATGCAAATATTAGCAGAAGCTTGAAAGAAAGATTTATGAGTCTTTGCTTTTAAATTAAATGTTCACAACAAATGCAACCAGGGTAAAACATTTTGCCCACCTACTGTGAAAGTGTAGGTAACATTTCTTTTAAGCATCTACTAAACTGTGTTGATACATGCTGGTATTCCCAAAAATATTTATAATGGTAAACCAGTGGGGGGAGAGAGAGAAAGGAAAGTTAATAAAATCAAAAGATCTTGGTTAACTCAAGACCTAATTTTGGTCCCAATTCTTAAGTCATGATATATGTCCTTGCAATACTGCAGATTTGCAGATTTCATGAATTCACAATCATTTATAGAAGTAAGCCAGGAAATCATACTCTTAGAAAATATTTCCAAACTTAATTTTAGCACGAACAAATATGCATGTGTAGATTTGCTCATGTGAAAATCCGTTGAGCGAATACACGTTCACTTTCCCTCAAATCGCTTTCTTCCCAACCGTGGAAGACCTTTTATTTCTGCCCTTGCCAGGAGTACATTTCCAACCTTTCTCAGTATGGGAAAAGGTTAGAGAAGAGCTGGTGAAAACCCCCAAAACATGCAAGTTAATATATTTGACCAGACTCCAAAGCGCATTCCAACCCTGAAACTAATGTTTAATGCTACCTCCAGCCCCAGCAGGTAAAACTGTGGAAAGGTAACAAACTGCAGGAAATGCTAGAATGCAAACCTTACTACAGTATGAGCAGTGGCAATGTAAAAAAGGCTGTTATCAGACCTCTTATATAATGAGATTGCTGCCATAATTTATCCCTGTACTGCGTGGCACCAAGGGGACAAGTGGATTTTATTAAAAAACAAGTAGATTTATGCAGCAAACTGTCCCATGCACAAGTATATGTTTTATTAAATTCCACACCCCTGGTGGTAGGTACTTAGATGCCCGAAGGGTTGATATCTTATGCTGGTGGAGGTCTTGTATGGGGAGCCTGTTTGTTTTCTTAATGTTTATAGTTCCAACACTGACAAATCTACCTTTATCCATAATTGCAGGCGCTGATGATGCCACACTTATGGATCCTTATGATCTGGGCAGGTGACTTTAATTGCATGATATCCTCACAACTGGAAAGTCACCCGGCGAGTGTTGCCCCCCCCCAGCTAAAATAACCATGCAACTGACTGATACCATCACACATATGCGACTGGTAGACCCTTGGCGACTCTATAATCGCCTACTCCTACTATTCGCAGCCTCATGGCTTGTATAGCAAATTGGATTATTTATTTTTCAGTCAAGAACGCTTATCTGCCTATGTAGATATGGCATACTTGGGCAGACTCCTCTCTGTCCACTCCCCTGTGATCCTGAAATTCCAGCGTGGGAGTGCCCACCTGGCGAATTGAGGGCACAGGTTCTTTTAGATGCAGAGTTCACTGACTATCTATCTCATACTCTGACAATGTATTTAGAGGAGGACTGGGGCTCAACTACCCATAGGGCTACCAAATGGGAGGCCATGAAGATGGAAGTTCAGAGGAAGCTTCCATAGGCTGCATGGTAGGAGTGGCCGGACAGTTGGACTGGGAAATCCATTTGGGGGAGCACCAGCTGGGGCAATTGTACACCTCTCAAACTCTAATGGGATGAGGGAACCAGGGGTGTGGATGGGAGGGACACAGTTCACAGAGGAGGCACTTCGGAGCTGGCTCCTGTCCCGCTGATGATAGAGGCAGTGGTGTTAATAATCCCTAAGCCTGGTTTGGAACCACTTTGAGGGTTCATACCGCCTGCTATCCATGATCACCACGGACATCAAAATAGTGAGTGAACTGATAGCCTGCCACCTGGCGGAAGTTATGTGAATGCTGGTCAACGAAGACCAAACAGGATTTATCCCACAACGAAGTACAATATTTAATCTTCAGTGGCTGGAGCATGGAGAAAATTCCTTGACCAAGGGTAGGACCCATATTGCTGTGGCCTCACTTGATATTGAAAAAGCTTTCGATACAGTGGTTTGGGATTATGGGGGTCATTCTGACCCCGGCGGGCGGAGGGAGCCGCCCGCCTGGAGGGAACCGCCAGAATACCGCTGCATGGTCAAAAGACCGCCGCGGGTATTCTGGGTTTCCCACTGGGCTGGCGGGCGACCGCCAAAAGGCCGCCCGCCAGCCCAGTGGGAAACACCCCTCCATGAGGATGCCGGCTCCGAATGGAGCCGGCGGAGTGGAGGATGTGCGACGGGTGCAGTGGCACCTGTCGCGTATTTCAGTGTCTGCAAAGCAGACACTGAAATACAAAGTGGGGCCCTCTTACGGGGGCCCCTGCAGTGCCCATGCCATTGGCATGGGCACTGCAGGGGCCCCCAGGGGCCCCACAACACCCCTCACCGCCATCCTGTTCCTGGCGGGCGGAACCGCCAGGAACAGGATGGCGGTGAGGGGGTCGGAATCCCCATGGCGGCGCAGCAAGCTGCGCTGCCATGGCGGATTCCCATGGGCAGCGGAAAGTCGGCGGTACACCGCCGACTTTCCGTTTCTGGCCGCGGCTGTACCGCCGCGGTCAGAATGCCCGGCGGAGCACCGCCAGCCTGTTGGCGGTGCTACCGCCGACCCCAGCCCCGGCGGTCAGAATGACCCCCTATATGTTTGAGGCCCTCAGGAAGGTGAACTTCTGACCAGGTGCTATTGGATGGCTTAAATTATTGTACACTCGCCCTGAAGCCAAGGTCCATACAGGAGGGTTGGTGTTTCTTAACTGGGAACCTGAATGGGGCATATGACAGAGTTGCCCACTGTCACTTCTCTTGTTCGCCATAGCCAGAGCCATTGAACCATTAGCAAACACACTGCCTAGAGAGATGAACAACTTGGTTGGCTCGGTGACATGGCGTCTATGTATGAGGAGGATACTTTTGTGTATATTTGAGATTTAGATCATTTGTACCACGTGTATTACAAACCTGGAGGACTTCCGGCGGGTATCGTGATTGACTACTAACTGGAACAAATCCAGAGTGTTCCCCATGGGTGCCCTTGTTAGACGTGCAGGAGAGAGAGCTATCTGACTTTAGGAATGCTGTGGCTAACTAAATCATTGAAGTATTTAAGGATACATGTGACTCATAACTCATCTAAAGACCTTGTACTAAATATTAGAAGCCTCTTGGAAGGCCTAGAGAAGACTGTCCCATTCTAGAGCAAGCTGCATTGTCCCTTGCGGGCACGGTACCCGTTTTTAAAATGATTCTCCTCCCTGGATGCCTGTATGTGTTAAAGGGCACGATGAGTTTGCTCCAAAATCGGTGTTTGAAAGGTTAGATACTTTGAATTCTGAATTCCTCTGAGAAGGCACACGCCCCAGGATAAAACTGGTCACGCTAAAATTGCCCTATGAGAAGGGGTGCATGGCACCCCCGACTTTGAATATTATTACATGGCGTCACAACTGCAGCACCTCCCGCTGCTGCAAATTAACACACCCAACTGGGAGAGGATGCTTCTTGAGGGCTGTTACCTCCTGGGGGACTTCAAAAGGGTACATCTGCTAGCCCTGATGTCCCAGGTATGGGAACGCTTCAGTAAACTTGTGGTAAAGGAGGACCCATTTAGTTTCAGATAGGATTTGTGTGAAACAGAGGACTAAACAAATAAATGCCTCTCTCCAACCTATGTCTGATGTGCTAGAGTGCCAGTCAGGTCATCATTGTGGTCTCAACATGTTAAAGACACTGGGAGTGTTTTCCTAGCTCAACCCATTGGAATGAAATGATAAAGCTTCTTTGCATGGCACTGTAGAACTTGCGATGCAAAACCGCCAGGACCCATCCCCTCTCAGACGACCTGCTCGCCGCAAAAAGGAAAGTTGATCGTCCGACGAGGAGGGGGGGGTGGGGGGTGGGTGGTGGAGGAGGCGGTCAGGTGTAGGGGACAGGTCGGGTGTCTGTGCGTGTGGGTGCATGGTATGCGGAGGGGTTGGTGAATGCATACGTCTTTGCGATTGAATGTGAATGTTTGTGTGCGTGTATGTGCGCGTGAATCGGAGTGTGTGTCTGCACGTATGCGAGTGAGTGGGGGTGTCTGTGTGAATGTATGCATATGCTGAGGGGTGTGTATGTGAATGCATGCGTGCATGTAGGGGTGGGGGATGTTTGCAAATGTGTGGACGGGGTGTCTGAATGTATGTGGACGTGTGGGGGTGTGTGTGCCGAATGGGGATTTCTGTCGCCGGGTGCGTTACCGCTAGGGTTTTCATGGCAGGGTGGCTGCCACGGAAATCCTGACGGCCCAGAGCTCTGTAATCCGGCCAGTAGGCTGAGGCCTGCCACTGGGTTGGAGGTGCTCACTGCCTACCACGTAGGTGAAAGCGCACCTGTGGGCCAGGCGGCATTGCAGAGGTTTGGCTTCTGCCAAACCCCACAACTTGTGATGTGGCGGTCTTTACCGTTGGGTACGCGGCGGTAAGACCGTCACGGCCAGGCTGGCAGTCTGATGACTGCAAGCCTCGTAATGAGGGCTTTAATCCTAAAGCGAGTGTAGGAAACTGACCAGTTATTAATGCTTTAATAACAACACGAACATTTTAGTGTCCAAAGTAAGCATTTGTAACACCGTTACTGCACCTGTCAAAAAGTTTGTGAAGAAACTTAACATTTTGTGCAACACCTAAATGCTATCAATGCTATTTTATAGGTTTTCCCATTTTGACAAACACGCTACTACTCTGCAAGTATATCGGGGACTGCCTCCTGGTTCACAGTTGTTAACTTATGTTCTGGGTTCTTCTCTATTCCTGTGCATCCAAATAACCAATTTTGTTTCGCCTTCATTTTCTGAGGGTCCCAACTAACATGATCCAGGCTCCCCGCTCCCCTGAGGTATACAGAGTCACCACCTAACTTTTCACAAGCACTTATAGAAGGCCATGCTGGCCTTTCCTAGACGGTCCACACTTGTTTAGTATGTTGATGATGCACTGGCTTCTCCCAGTTCATTGGACCAATTCAGGGTTCAGTTCCTATATTTGTTCCCTGAATTAGCTAAGAAGGAGCACAAGGCATCTAAAGACCGATCTTGAAAATGGTGCAAAGGAAGAGTCACTTGTATACATTTAATGTGAGTGTCCTAACCTCCACATCAACTGGACGGATATTCTTGATGCCAATGTCCAAAGAAGTACTCCTAGGTTCCTAGACTACACCTTGTTGGGCCTCCCAAAAAGACAGTTCCCCACTATATTCACCTAAAGAGAAACAATGTCATTGACTTTATGCACAGCCAGACAAGAAATAACCACGCTCTGCAGTTAAGCCAAGAATCCTGATAAGAACGACTGGAACTTTTACCTCTGGGAACTCCTTATAGTAGAAAAGTCACCATGACATGAGAGCATGGGGAGGGGAACTTTGAAACTAATGGGACATCTTGTCCTATTCATCATCAGATGACACAGAACTCACTTGTCTCAATTATTTCTGAGGTTTACAGACTGTGCCACTAGAATTGTAACAAGTACCCAGAATGGCAGATGGGGATGGCGGTTGGGGGGTGGGGGCGTTGTAAATCATTCAAACTTTAGTCTTTAGTAAATGTTACGCTTAATGTAACTCAAACAGAAGTGTGCACCTTTCACATTTACCATATTTTTTTGCAAATGGTTGTTACGTTACGTGTTCCATACATTGGCGAACTCTTGTTTTAGACAGTGCATAAGTACATTAAAACTTCAGTATACCAGATCGGTGTGTAACATGCAATGAAAGAGAGAAAAGACCAGGTTCTGTGGCACATGTAAAGTCATAGAAAGGTGCTCTACTTCACTGTAGCCCAAATAATTTGAGAAGCCACCAAGAAATGTACTCTCCACCCTCACTACTTGGCTACGATGCGGTGGAACAGACTACACAGAGACTAGAATTTGTTCAAGGCAGGGAACTATCAATTGGTTGGCCATTCTACTAGATCCCTATGCTGTATAACTGAGTCTTTGGGTTAAAACAAGTGCCCTTGACACCTCATCAGATGCATCAACTAAGTCACAATGATATGCTGGTGGTAATACAGTAAACTAGGGGGGATTAAAAAGACTTTCACTGGGAGACATGAGGCAGAAAACAGAAGTGATCATAAATCTCCATCTTCTTGATCTGACATAGCAAGGAAATAAATGCCAGATGGAATGACTGAACCTACAAAAAAACTGGTTAAATTCAGTTGATATAACATGCATCTGTTGGGAAGGTACAGTAAATCTTGTAACATTTAACCACTACCATAATAAAGAGCATAAAAGTTTGTAGAAATTCCTCAATGCTTTACCAAATAACTGGGAAAAGTAATATGGCGAGATGCAATCATTTCAAGTTGTGAAGCGAAACAGGGCGTTTTAGATCAAACCTGAACTAGTCTGAAAATAAAATCAGACAATGTCCTTATGTGAACATGCTGAATGACCATAGCATGCTACAAATCTCAATGGAGGCATACATATATATGTGGATGTTTGCATATACTATACTATGGAGAGAATAAAAGTAGTATATTGAAATTAGGCAGTGTTGTGCTGTGTATTCTCAAGGTTGGATGTCAGGAATAAGTAACAAAGCCCTCAATTCTTCTTGGAATATGAATGCAACTTTTTTCTAATATTTATTAATTGGTGATATATTGAACAAAGTGTGCTTAACTTTATGTATTAGTCCCTGTATAACTCACCAAGCAGTACAGATACATTCACAAACAGAAAGTAATGACCCAGTTAGTATCACCTATGAATCTACTAATTTAAAAACAACTTACCTGCAAATGATGTAATGAAGACACCAGGCAAACTCTACAGCTGCTCCCAATCCCAGCTCTAAATTAGGCTGGATTAAGCGCAGGACATGCTGGAGAAGGCCGGACTCCAGAACTAACCTGCAAAGACCAGAGGAATTATTTGTTCTATTGTGGTATAGACTGCTTAAGACTGTTATAGGAGGTTCATAGTGGCAAGTTATACTCTTTTCTTAGAGGCACCATCAAATGCCCAACAAACAGCCACTTATCCAGCATATCTACTACATAAATTATACAGACTACCTCACAATCTTTAAACCTCCACCACCCCACCTGCCCCCCCACCTATCTTCACCAGTGGAGCCCTGATTTCCAACTGCTTCTTACAATGCACATTGTTTCCCATTAACCTCACATAAATCACTTCCCCACTTATGTCATGCTCTTCGCAAAGGTTTGTTAACACGTGTCAGTTCTTTTGTCCCAATGCTATCTTAAGAGATATTCCGGATTCAGTGCTTAATTTATAAAAATAAAAAAAATAGATAAAAAAAATAAGTTGCTGGGCTGTAGTAGGAGGTCATTGCAGCTTGCACCCCCATTGCCCACCCCAGCGCCGCCAAGCAAGTACCAACCCAACTACTAACAATCACACTCCTACAAGTGTGCCAATTCGGATTATTCCAGACTACCCAACGTTGTAAGAATGGCCTGAGTGTCATGTCTTTTTAAATGTTTAATGTATTTAGCATTAAACACACTCTGGCGGTGTGCTCACATCTAAATTAGGGAAATAGCACCACCATGGTGGTGTGTCGTAAGTGCAGATGTTGAGAATTAAGTACCAATGATGGAACACTGGTTCAAATTAAACACTTTTCTGATTAATAAATAATGTTTGCTTAAAGTCATAAATGTTTTGCAATAAAAATAACTCTGCCTACACTAGCCCCAAATCCATCTTGGTTTTCAAATGTGACTATGTTTTTATTTCTCCCTCTGCACACAGCCAAATGTGCACAAATAAAATACAAAGCTTTTTGATGATGGGTTTCTTTTGCTGAACTCCAGTGGAAGATCTCCATTATAATGTAACTATTCAAGGGCTTTTGTACCTGTTATTCCAAGGAGCCGTTCACTGCATAAGTCAGTCATTGTTTTGTGTGTAACTCGACTTTTACTGTCACATCCAAATACATTATGTCAAAAAGGGACTAGTATTATTCATTTAGGGGATGGTATTAGGTGATGCTACATTACACTCTGTATTGTGATTCACTGAGCCTATATAACATTTTGATCACTTAATGCTGGAAGTGTGATTTTTCATTGTGTATTTTCCTATAAAGAGGGCTCACTGGGGAGATGAGCCAGTTTTAGCCTGACTTGGAGTTACTTTTTCAGACTTGGGAAACTTTTCTTGTTGGGTCAGACGTGCTAGGCAAGTAAATCTCTTGATTTTATGGAAAGACAGGAGGCTAGCTTTATGCATTAATCTTTTAGTCGGTCCTTCTGAGCAGGAACACTTAAAAGCTCCAAGAACACAGAACACAGAATCACATAACGGTGAGAAAGAATCTTCAATCCTATAAATAGTCCTTGCCCTCCATATTCTTCCTCTTTTGTTTGTTGCTTCTGAACAGATAAGTATTATTAGATAAGGAAAAGATTTTGTTTGCTGTTGTGTGCGTTTTGTTTCATATTTATGTATTTTGCGATTATGGGATTACCCAATTTGTGGGTAGTATGCTGTTTTAGTTAAAAAATGATTAATTGTACAACAAAGCAATGTATTTATGTACCAACTACATTTGAAATGTAAGTTTATTTAAGTAGAGGAGTAAGCCTACATATTTTAGTTGATTGATAAAATAATACTTGAAACAACATCTCTATAGATTTAAACAATAAGGTTTCAAATATTGAAATCATTACCTAAGCCAAATTGTGGACGTCTCATGCAGCAGAGAACGTTTTCAGCCAGAGCATACTGACTTCCGGACATTCTAGAACCTAGTATGGGCAGCATAGGCTTCAAAGGCATTGTGATTGCTGGCCGCCATATTTATTAAGAGAAAGCTGCATGTCTGATGATAGACATCAGAGCGCATTATTTTTAAAAGAAAAAAGACCTCTTTAGAAACTAATATACTTGTTTAAGAAGGAATTGGGGTTGCAAGGCAGGTATCCTAGCAACAAAATGCATCAGCAAGCGTTTGTTGCAGGATCGTGAATAGCAACAGTTGGCAAGGCTTAAGAGTTGAGGAAATTAATAAAAAAAGGGCAACATAAATGGAGAGAAAAAAACTAAAAGAATAATCGTAAAACTCTCGGACAATAGTTTGAAACAATGGCAGAGCAGGAGGCTTAGGAAACTAGTCAGAAGAGCATTTAAGAAACATTTTATCACAGGAACTGCACAATACAGCTCAACAGACAGTTAAGAAAGTGCTTAGCAATAAAAAAGAATTAAGTAATATGGATGAGGAAAAATATTTTTTCCACATCAGAAGAGGAAAAAAGAGTAAACAGTGGTTCTGGTGGCAAATGTATACAAAA
The DNA here is from genome assembly GCF_031143425.1 of Pleurodeles waltl. Classification (NCBI taxonomy): domain Eukaryota; kingdom Metazoa; phylum Chordata; class Amphibia; order Caudata; family Salamandridae; genus Pleurodeles; species Pleurodeles waltl. Next base: position 863,734,973 of record NC_090446.1, on the reverse strand, counting down.
GAGGAGGTATATGGATGTTACACCTAACAAATAGTGTCTCAAAATTATTTGGTGTCCAATAAGGCACACAGGAGGGGAAAGTTTAATGCCTCAAATGATGATAATCATTTTGATGACGTAGAACAGACAGGTGATGAAGCTAATTTGGATGAGTACATTTTAGACCTAGAGTATAAGCATTGGGTAGATGACACATTTGGTGATGGCGCAATTTCAAGACAAGAAGTAGGTTATGAACCTTTAGGAGAAAATTATTAAATTATAAGTGTTATAAGACACCAAAGGGGTGAAGATTGGTGGCCATTAGACCATGTTGCTGATTATATAAACCACTGGATAAGACAGCCTCCAGAAAAGTAAGAAAGGAATATAATGAGGTCTGAATGTTCACAACCCGGGTCAGATGAGAAGGTGACTATTACACCTAATTTGAATCAAGAGTTGATCACTTGCCTTTTTTAAAATGGGCACAGATCCAAAGAAAGCCTAGGAAACGTAATTGAAGCAAAGCCAAGATAAAGTTCTGTATATCCTGGGACCTTTTGCAAGAACCTTTGATTTAGTAGAAGAGGCTTATCTGGAGGGAAAATATTTGAATATTCACCTATTGAGAAGATGGTGTCAACGTGCAATTTACTTCTTAGGGAATTCAAATGCGGGTTTACTAACTGAAAATATAGCCCGAAGGGAGGGAATTCGGCAAAAAAGAAACCAGTGAGGAAGCAAAAGTTCTATTATTTGGGAAGGAATGGTTCAGTCTTTTAGTGAACAGGTACAAACGTTCACTAGTTTGGATAAGGCACAGTTTTCAATGGGTTGAGTATTTGCAGGAAATAGTTTTTATGCGAAGGCTGGAAAGAGAGCAACCTTTCAGCTGTGGAAACTTTAAGTCCCAGTACACAGGATACCAAATTGATTAAAATTATAAAGGATACCAGGGAGTTCCCAGTTTCTGTCCCAGTTAGGTACAGGAGGCAGAGTTAGAACATCTAGAGGACGAGGCAATGGTGCTGATCCAGGATAAGGTAAGTATGAAGACAGTTACTGGTTCTATCGAAGCAAAGATGGGAAGAAGATTTAGATTTTTTTCAGGAACAATGGAGAAAGAAAACAAAGGGTCCTTGGGATTAGACAGCAATAGAAGGTTAACAAATAGATTTTGGTCCAGAGCCTCACCAGTTAAAATAACCAAACAAATAAATTTTTCAAAAAAACGTTGGAGGATATTTTAACTGAGGAGGTGGCTCAGATGCTAGTGAAAGATGCAGTACTAAAGGTGGAGGAAGGAAAGATTTGACACATAAGTATATTGTTGGTGGAGAAAAAGGACAAAGGTTGGAGGCCACTGATATATTTGAGGAATACAGACATTTCAAAATGGAAGGGGTTAATCTTTTGAAAGATGCGCTACAGGATGTGGACTGGATGGTGAAAATGGATCTCAAAGAGGCCTACTTCACTATTCCAGTAGCCTTGGAGAGTCAATGTTATTTACAATTCAGAGGGCAGGGACAGTTATACCAGTTTCAATGTCTCCCTCTTGGTTTGTCCACAGCTTCATGATGATTTACAAAGGTTTGAAGACCTTCAGTGGGATTTCTGAGAGAAAGGAGTATAACACTGATTGTTTATCTAGATGACATTTTGATATTGAAAAATAACTTGAAAGCACTGAAATGTCAAATGGTTTAGGTGAAGGATGTGTTGGAATCGCTATGTTTCACAACCAATATGGAAAAATCAATCATGGTTCCATCTCAGTGTTTGGAGTTTCTGGGATCTGTGGTGGACCGAGTTATGAGTTAGTTACAGTTACCACAGAAAAAAGGAAAATAAAATAATACAAGGGATAAGAATTCTAATAAGGTAAGTGGAAGTGAAAGTGAGAGAGCTGGCATGTATGATCAGTCTGTTATCTTCTTCAATACCAGCTGTTTTTCCAGGATGCTTACATTACAGGACCCTTCAATGTCTAAAGACTAGGGGCTTATCAAACAGTTTGTGGTACGGGAACAAGACACACATGACACAGGATATGAAAGAGGAGTTCAAATGGTGAATAGTAAATCTGGATGCCTGGAACGGGCAATATTTGGAATAAAACCAGATTATGTTCTGGAGACAGATGCAAGCAAATCAGGATGGGGGTGAAATTTCTTCACAACAGGAGACAAGTGGAGTTTGTAATGTGTTGGAATGGGAGGAACACATTTTTTAAAACCTTTATTTATCAGTTTCAGTTTAACCAACAGTGCAGCTCTCAAAACAACAGTCACAATATACTGTGAGCAGCTGAAGGAACAATCCATACTTGAAACGACAAATACAGTTACATAGGAGTCGATCATCCAGCGACAGTACAGCAGATTATCCAGGGCATACCATCTTCACCTCTATGCACCCTGAGGACAAAGGAATTCTAACTGTTGTGCTGGTGGTTTTCCCCCTTGAGGATGCATCATCTGGGGCTACAAATCTCTCCACCATGGCCCTATATTTGTGGGTAGGTAGCCTTCCAGAGTACAACTGTCATTAGCTTCTGCAATTACATGTGTGGTCTGCCTAACCAAGAACAGTAAGGCATTCAAAATGCCTAATCCCTCCATCAGCACTGCCGGGAGGCTCCGCTCTGTCAACCATACCCGACAACAAACATTTCTCCCAGTTGCTACCATCCTCCTGCCAGCAGGCAGAGAGGAACGCATACATTGTTTAGAAATGAGAGAGAGGTTGTTTGCCTTGTGCAGTTTCAGAAGACAACTGAAGAGAAATCCAGTTCCGCTGAAAATGGACAATATAACTACAGTAACATATAAACAAATTGGGAGGAAGCAGGTCAAATAGACTGTAAGATCTAGCGAAAGAAATGTGGAGTTTTTGCCTGGAACACAAAATTGGTTTGAAGGCTGAATATTTACCTGGGGTTCACAATGTGGAGGCGGTTTGGAATTCAAGGAATTTGACAGATTTCAGTGACTGGAAATTAAAGGATTGTTTACGAAACATTCTGAAATGTATAAGACTGCTTGAGGTGGATCTTTTTGCATCCCGTTGACGTTCCAGCTGCCGCATTACTTCAGACCAGATCTGGGTGCCATAACAGTAGACCATTAATGCAGGATTGCAAAGGGATGAAAGGATATGCTTTTCTACCTTTTTCAATGATACAGAGAGTATTAATTCAGGTGAGAAGACAGAAGAGTGAAATAATGTTAGTTGACCCACTTTGGAAAACGGAAGCTTGGTTTCCAACAACTATGGAGATGGCAGTGAAAAGTATTTATTTAGTGAAGTCATGCAAAGGACTACTAAGGGGAGTGGAGAAGGAAGAGCACCCTTTAGTAGGGTCTGGTTTGCTCAACCTTCTAGTTATCAGGAATTCAGGTAGATTCTCAGAACTTTCAGAAACAGCTTCAGAGCTGCTTGATGAATCATGTGCTGCGGACTCATTGAAGAGATACAGAGGTGCATAGAAAGGATCTCATGGAGGCTGATAAAGTAATTAAAAAAAGAGGGGGACAGGGAAAATAATGGTCCAGTATACAACCTCCCAAATATAACCTATGAAACTCATTTAAAAGTACACTTTTCCAACAATATAAAGAATGGAAGCACAGAGAAAGCACATGGGAACTCTATTGCCAGGAGCAGAAAAGCCCTCAAAGACGCAATAGGATGTCAAGCTTCATCACTGGGCAAGCTCCTCGTCAAACCGGCATTGCAATGTCTGACGGGACCCCGCCTAAAAAAGGGGGGCCCTTAACCGGTGATCTTTTACCAAGTATAGTTATGTCGAGGATGAATACAAACTATTGGTGTGAGTAAGTGACCGGAGCATATTTGTTAATTTGAGTCCCATTAGGGTCTATTTAATATCCTAAGGAGAAGTTGGGTTTATGTTTTTGGTCCTGAAGAAGCGTCACTGGATCCTATGTGACCCCTAAGACGCGAAACATGTCGACCTAGTACTAGAGGAGATAGGATAATGTCCATCTCCCCTTGATTCACATGAAGTGAGAGTGCATATAAGCATTATCTCTACTAACACTCTCTGTACTGCTTTTAATCTTGGCCTAAGCCCATTTCTGATTTATTAAATATGATGGTTTTGGTTTAGTGCCAATTTTATTCTCTATTTTTCTTCTCTCCCGACTACGCCTATAGTTTGTATTCATCCTCGGCATAACTATACTTGGTAAAAGATCTCCGGTTAAGAGCCCCCCTTTTTTAGGGGGGGCTCGTCAGACATTGCAGTGCCGGTCTGACAAGGAGCTTGCCCAGTGATGAAGCTTGACATCCTATTGGGTGTATGAGGGCTTTTTCTGCTCCTGGCAATAGAGTTCCCCTGTGCTGCCATTCTTTATATTGTTGAAACAGTGTACTTTATATGAGTTTCATAGGCTGCTAAAGTAGAAATGGCAAATGTTTTGGCGGAACTGTTTGAGAAAGGCTTTACGTACAGAATAGTTAATTGTTATAGATTAGCTGTAGCAACAGGACATTCTTTAATTCAGGGAGTGTCAAACGGTAGAAGCCCATTGATTTCTAGGGCAATGGGGGGGAATTTAGGTGAAAAGATTGCCAAGGCCCAAGTATCCGTCACTATGGGATGCTGACTTGGTTTTAAAGTTGTTTGAAAGAAAGCCAAGAAATAGATATTTAGGAGTAAGATAATTGATATGGAAATTAGCATTTTTGTTGTGTTTGATTTTTTCAGAATAGTATCAGGTATAGGAGCAATGGAAGTGTCCAATAGATACTTTCAACCTAATGGGGTAGTATTTGAAATTTGAAAGAAAAGTAAGACAATATCTGGTTCGGTATTTTATCCCAGATTTGACAATTCTCCAAATTTGTGCGTGGTAAGATGAATAAAGGAATATGTGGAAAAAGGTGTGCTGGAGTGGATCAGCTGTTGATTTCTTATGTAAAACCATTTAAAGTTGTTACAAATGTGATCACTGCAAGATGGGTGAAGGCTGTAATGAAGGAAGCAAGTGTAATTTATCTAAATTTAAGGCATTCTGTCAGGGGAGGGATGGCAAGTAAGATTTTTATGGCAAGAGGACGATTAGAGGAACTTTTGAAGGCAGCAGATTGGTCTAATGCTGACATGTTTAGGTTTTATTTTAGACCAATAGAACATGTTTCAAGCTCTGTTCTAAAAGACATTGAACATGCCGAATGCCAGTGATAAAATAAATAAGATTTTTAAAGGTTAACTGCTAAAAACTAAAAGAATAATAAAAACAATATCACAATTTTACTAAAGAAAAGGAGGCTAGCATTATCCCACCCTCCCTTCCTGTATAAATTGGAAAGGAGGGGTCAGGTTGAGAATTAGGAAGGGATCAACAGTTAAATGTTTTGATAAAGTAAATTTAAGAAAACGGTGCAGATGTAAAAAATTATTTGAGAAATACACAGCTACTGTTGATTTGTTTTTTTTCAGAACATTAAGAGAAGATATAAGAGATCCAAAGCAGAAAGAAGGACAGTGTTGAAGGAAGAAACAAAAGAGGAAGAATGTGGAGGAGAAGGACTATTTATAGGATTGAAGATTGATTTTCATTGTGATGTGAGTCTTTCTTGGAGCTTTTAAGTGTTGCTGCTCAGAAGACATGGATAAAAGATTAATGCATTATGCTAGCCTCATTGTCTTTCATATAATTGTGATTCTTTATGCGGTCTTAGATACCAGACATATGCCAGTCTGTCTCATGCTTTGGTCAGACTTTATACTGCGATTATCTGAGCTTTATGCTAATTTCCTATATTGACTGGCCAACTAAATTTGGTCTTTCTGTAATGAATTTTGAATCTTTTAATAACCCTTTATGACTTCTGTGTACCGTGTCTCAATATGGCTTACCTAACTGAATATGTCATTTGTTTTAGTGAAAATGTTGATTCTGCTATGGGCGCATTAAGTCATCTATTTTTTAAGATAACACCACCCTGATCCTGCAAAGGCGGTTTATCTGCTATCTTATCAGGTAATCAAAAATACAGTCACACTAGTATTTAAACTCCTCCACTTGATTCTTTGTTCTCATATACATTACATAATTAGTGTCCAAGATCAAGTTGACTTAAGGTTGATAAATTCAATCAAATTAATCAACAATATCTAACAGAAACACCATGAATGTAGAGTCTAAGAGCATGCAAGAAATGCATACCCCCAATTTTAACCCTTTTTGTGATTGTATAATATAATATAAGTGCCAGTAAGGCTGTTTTTACTGATTTTTACAAAGTCATGCAGGTGGAAAACTCTGAATCTTTCTTTCCTACGTTATTTTTAAAAACAGCAAAATACTGAACGTGGTAATTTATTTAGTTTGCATTGATTGACAGCATTAGGGCTCAAAAAAGTGACAATTCACCAAATAGCTGCAAATGTGTATATGTGTGCAATGTTAATGTTTAAATGTACGTGAACTATTGTAGTATTGATGTCTAATTATAGTGCAAAAAACGGACATGTAACAAATGTGTGTGTTTATATATTGGTTAAATAATTGTGAGAATATACTAAGTGCACTTTGTGTTTTTTTTTTTTACTGAACACATAATATAGGTAAATACAGGTGGAAATGTAAAAAAATAAATAAAAAAAAAAACATACTCTACTTGAAAATTCAAATGCCATCCTACCGTGCTTTTGGCAGGAATAGGAGTCGAACCCACGAATGCTGGAACCACGCTTGTCTAAACAACACGGTCAGAAAAATGACCACGTTGTTACCACGAATGCCTTTACCACGAATGCCTTCACAACAATTTTTCATTGTAAAGGCATTCCTGGTAAAGGCATGCGTGGTAAAGGCATGCGTGGTTTCTGCATGCAACTCCCCCACTCCGACCCCCCCCTTAAAACAATCGTAACCCAACAGCCACCCCCACCCCTAAAAACAATTCTAACACTACTCCCACCCCTAAAACGTAAACTACCCCGCCCCTAAAACTACTGCAACCCCCACCCCCTCTAAAACCTAAACTACCCTGACACCCCGCCCCTAAAAACTAAAAATACCCCCACCCTGCCCCTAAAACTACAGCGAACCCCACCCCCTAAAACCTAAACTACCCTGACCCCCTCCACCCTAACCCAAAAAACTAAAAATACCCCCCACCCCAGTAAAACCTAAACTACCCCAACCCCCCCCAAACTGGCCCCACAATTACTGCAACCTAGTGTCACCACAAACTAAATGACATGAGCTAGGACCTTGGATTAATCCCTCTAGAACCACAGAGCCATGGACCACTATGTCAATAACACCACTGCTGACTAGGAGGAAGCAGGAGGAAAGCAGGAGCTGTGTTGAAAGTGTATCAAAGCATTTAAACATATGTTTGAGTACAAGTGAAAGTTAATGTGTTTGAATGAGTCTGTACAAGCAAACATGTTTGCTTCTAAGTATGTGTGGGAGTGAGCATATGTGCACATCTGTGTGGGTGTAATGAAGGGGCAGGGAAGCTCATCTGTGCCGAGTGGTGACTACTTTGCTGGCATTCTTGGGAACACGTTGACTAATCCCCTACATAACACTTTCCCCTTAGTGACTTATCGTGAGCAGGCTATGTTGGCAAAACCCAACAAATTGGTCTACAAGACCATTGCTAGCATATTTACAGACATCTGCTGGCGAACCCTGAAGTTTGGTGACATTCGGACTATCCCAGTTCCTTCAGTGAGCCATGCTTGCCATACCACGGGCATTTATGGCTATGTTCGGACTATTTTGAATAGCCGAACAGCCTTAAATTGCCATATTGTGATAATTCTTAACACAGTTTAGGCAAACAAAGAAATACCAGCAGACTGTCCTTAACTTATTGTTTCCGTTCTCAACAATGTTTTGGCTATTCCTGCATTACAGTAGAAAACATCTGTGCCACATGATGATCATCCCTGGTAGCTGGGAATGACAAATGGGCATGAAAGGCAGAATCGGTCTAACAGTAGCATATGTGGTAACAAAAGAAGTATGTTTTCGTGAAAATGGCAAAGCTGCATTTCAAGGTTAAATGTTCCTTTCCGGAAACTGACAAGCTCATGTTTCAAACAAAATGACTAAATTTCAGACATATATTTAAAGCTGGCATTTTAATGATAATCCATGACACGTTTGTGAAATTTACTGTTGGTTTTGGTTCGTAGGTAATAATGAAGCCCTTCCGGCCACCACTGCCATTTCACTACCTATGTGGAGGCATTAAGCATCTATATTGATAAAGCTGTTGAGATATTATCAAGTTTCTTCTAAAAAAAATTATTCAGCTTTTTCTTTTTATTCTGAACGTGCTGGTTACATCATGCCAAGTGCAATAAACAGAAACATAACAGACAGTCATGGTACAACATGAGTAAAAAACAATTACAGACATGTAAACGCATGATGAGAGGTTCAGATTATGAGGAATATTGTCAAAGAGACATGCATCACAAATTATTCAATGGCCTTGTTTGAGCAATGTGTCCCGGGACGCTTATCTGTGTAAGCGTTAGTAATTAAGGGGCTAACTTAGGCATCTTAGATGCCCTGGAGGGATGGATACAATATGGAGGGAAGGAAAGAAAAATCCTCTATTTTCAACTGGGGGAACAAAGAAACAAAAAACAGGATACAAGGTGTGAGAAACTACAATGGGACACCTACACAAACGGGACCGTCAAGTGATTGTATAAGAGAAGGCAGTAGATGGGGGCTGGGAGCTATAAGAAACTGGTGTGTATTGGGGAGGGGGGGGGGGATGTTGGAGGGGTGAATGAGAAGATTGCCACAGGAATGGCCTGATCACCATCACTCTGCACTGTGGAAGGGGAGGGGAACACTAACCCAGTGCAGGGGAATTTGAAGGCGATAGAGGAAGGGGACGGGGACAATTGTAACTGAACAGTATCACAGGGGGACTAAAGGGGAGAAGGGATCATCCGTAGCCAGCTCCTTAAATTAGGTGAGCATGGTACCCCAGGCTGCAGCTATGAGGGGGCCTTCGAAGATGTTGGGCTTCCTCCCAATGTAATGCAGTGCTTTTCGCCTTTCCCCAATGGAGAAGCACCTTGTGCCAGCAGGAAGGTGCTGGGGGCTGCTGGGCTCTCCAATGTATAATAAGGCTGCTTTTCCCAGGTGAAGATAATCAGAGCTGTGGCCTCACTGGAATTCAGTATTGTGATTTTGGTGACAGTGGCCGGGGTAGTGTGTATGTGTTGGGGCCTCTTGCTATCTTATGCATTCTCCCCACTACCTTAATGTTCCCTGCTGCTCAGCCACTGAGTGAGGTCACTGTATGGTTGGAATGTTGACAGTGTTTGTGCTTGGATGCGTGGACAGTTGGAGTGAGAAGGGCTGAGTGGCAGGATGCTGCTCCTTGTGGGGCCTTAACTGTAACCTACAACTAAGCTAATAACCCTACTTCTTTTATAACCCATGAGTAACCATCATTGATTACAACAATATGGCATGCCAGTAGCTGGCAATGCAGGTACAGAGCATGTTTTAGAGATTGGCTGTCTGAGCATGGCATCTGGGGCAAGCCAGTACTACTGCAGGGAATATGTGGTTCAAACGGGAGGGTGTGAGATAAGCTCTGTGTAACACCATGTATTGAATATTGTTGAATCATCCATTATGGGAAATAATCTAATGAAGCTCCAGGGGCCTGGACCTCTCTGCATTTTGGAGCGGGTTGGCCAGGTCCTTCTTCTAAACTTGTCAAAGGTGTGTCAGAGGATCTTTGTGTGCTCTCTCATTGCTTTGTATAACCATGTTAAGAGGTGACACCTTCCCTACATGATGTGTAAGGTATGTACTACTACATGAGTATGGGGGCTTTTCATCCACTGCATGCCAAAGCATTAAAATTGCTGCTAGTAGCTGCCTGTACAGCAGGAATTGGCCCGGGGGAATGTCATGATCCTTGCGCAGTTGTCAAATGGAATGAGATGCTCATTTTGGAAGAGATCACCAACCACGTCTAAAGAGCATTCGCACTACGCTGTTAATTGGTTGGCCCTAAAGTATCTATAGGGTCCCGGAAGACCCTGGAGGAGAATAAGTGGGGAGTTGGGTTGCACCTGTCGGGTTAGTTGAGCGATCCTGGCAAGGCATTTCCGGGCCACCCAAACATGGAGTGACCAGGAGCGATGCATCTTTATGGTGGGGTAAAGTAACTGACAATGGGGAAGGCCCCTTTCTCTTATATATTCTTTGTCAGTTTCGTATAGATGCCTGCCCGCCAGCCAGGGGACTACCCACTCAATCTGCGTTTTAAGGCAGCAGAACTAACCCAACCATTCCTGACCCACTGGCAGCTGGAGTTCATTAAGGGCCAACCGTTTTAGCTTACCATCCGACAACATGTCCCCTAGCATTTGATCCACATTCCGGAAAAAACACTGGTGAAGGAACACCAGTATATCAACAAAATAGAAGAGAGACCAGAGAGGATAATTATTTTGGAAAGAGCAATCTTGCCAGTGAGGGCAAGTAGCAACCACTGCCAAAATTACGTTTGGGACTTGAGGGCCGTAAATGCCCATCACAAGCAGGTCTTGATGTGAATAGTATAACCAGATACTGAGGTACCGGACCGCCGGGGTTGTCCATGCTAACGCTCGCCACCAAGGCATATGGCCTGAGGGGGTGTGTCTTGCAGGAATGGTAAGACGCAGAGCTTTCCCCAGTTCACCTGAAGGCCTGCTGCCTCCTCAAAGTCCTAGGAGGTCGTGGAGATTGACACTACATCAGCTGCTGCATCCCGAGGGTAGAGTACCAGGTCGTCTGCGTATAATGACACAGCATGACTGGTAGCACCTAGGGGAATACCCCAGTGTTGGCCTTTCAGTCTAAGATGGTGGGCCAATGGCTCCATAGCAATTGCAAAAAGGATTGATGGTGGGGGAAACAACCCTGATTTGTACCGTGGTAGATAGGAAACGGGGTGAGATCAGGTGGTCCACACGTGCTTGGGACATGAGATTAGTATATAGCATCCTCATGTATGTCAAAAGGCATCTGCCGAGGCCCGCTGAACTGCAAAGAGGTAATCCTAAGAATCAAAGGCCTACTTGAGGTCTAGTATAAGGCACACCTCCTGTGGATAGCATTGTGATGCCTGGTCCATTACATGGAAGAGCCGTCTGATGTTATCAGATGAACTATGGCCAGGGACAAAGCCATTCTGATCTGGGTGGACAGTGGCAAACAAAACCTGTAGATATCAGCGAGTACTTTGCCAAGTTTCTTGTATTCTGCTCTCAATAAGTTTATTGGGCTATGAAGAGAAATACGTGGAATCCGTATCCGGCTTCAAGAGGGAGAGTAGGAGCGACTCCTAAAGGGAAGCGGGCAGTGCGCCTATGGTGAGCACCTCCTTATAAACCTCGATCATCTTGGGAGCAAGGTGAGCCGGAAACCGATAATAGTACTCTATTGGGAGACCATCAACCCGAGGGGTATTATTACGGGCCAGATCATGTATCGCTTTCTTCATCTTGGCTACTGTAATCAGCTCCTCAAGCTCTTCGCATTTAATGGTGTCAATGATAGACAGGGGGTGGGGGGCACGTAAGTACTCAATCGCACTGAGAGGTGGAGAAGGAGGTGCCCTATATAGTTCAGAGTAATTGGAGCTGAACACCTGCAATGTTGCGGACAGTGAATGCATGATAGGCCCTGAGCCTGAGGGTACTTCCATTATTAGGGGTATGGGTTTCTTGGAGGGCTAGCCATGCCAGCAAGTGGCCAGGTTTAGCCCCCAAGGTGTGTAGGCAGGCTGTGTACTCAGCAAATCTGTAACAGTGAAGGCGCTCCGTCAGAGCGGTGTGCTTTCCTCTGGCGTCAGACAGGGCTTCGCGTGCAATGTCTTCCGGAAGGGCATGATTATCTAGGGCGGCTGGTGTCACCTCAGTGTCTTGAAGAGCCTGGGTTAGTTCTGGGCGAATCCCAATAATATTCTGAACACAGAAACTCCTAGTAACAAAGTTAAAGGAGTCCCACTCTATGGCATGGGTAGTACCTGTGGAGTGGTTCTCAGCGAAGTATTGACTAATGTAAGTCAGTTGCGCATCGCAAAATATTGGATCATCGAGTGTGTCCCTGGGAAACCGTCAGGTGGAAACCAGGTGTGTGGCACTCTCTAATCCAGGTCTGTGATACGGGTGGCATGGTCAGAGAGGTCACGGTCCAGGCAGTCTGAGTGCCTGAGTCACAGACGTATGGCTGTGGTGCACAAGAAGTGGTCCAGATGGACATGCAAGTCGTGGGGGACCAAAGAGTGGGAATCTAACAGGAGATGTGGGTTGTGGGCCCCCTAGGTGTCAAGCATGGACCATTGCTGAGCCCATGGGGAAAAGTGCTGAGAGTGTTGCCATGCGGGGACGGGTGGGGAGCCGTCAAGAAAGAGGTCCAAGACACTATTATAGTCTCCTCATATTAGCCAGAGGATGCTTACCCACTGGTCCGGGACTTCAGATAGGGGTCCAAATTACTGCCTGTTCTGTGTTTGGGGCATAGATACAACCCAGGAGGATGGCATCCCAGTCTAGCCAGTCTAGCCATCCTGCCATAAAAACATATCTTTTCTCCTTATCAGTGACCGTGTAGTGAGCTTGGAAGGGTCTACTAAGACAGATCCATAGAAAAGTACCCCATGAGATATCAATACAATTTGAACTCTCAAAATGTACACAATGTGCAATCTGTATGTTACGTGGCCCTGTGACTCCATGTAACTAAGCAGTAACATTACTGTATTGGGCTGTAAATTTGACAAGCTTCGCTGTTGAAAGCCTGAGATTTGAAGGTTTTCATAATAGATTTGCTCATCTTGCTCCTTCCATGTAGAGTTTCAGTCATCTGCCTAAAAGGGGCTAGATGGAAAACTGAAGTGAATATGTCATAAAGAGAAAAACAATGCAAACTGTGACCTTGCACAGATTTTCACAACTGCCTGAAATGCACAAAACTCTTGTTTTTGTCACCATTTCTAAACTGTTCTTGGGTAAGGTGAAGCCTCGCAGACTTGAAAAAGGTAAAGTTTGTCTGGCACAAACATTTTGGAACAGTAGACAACTAATGAAAACAGTCAGTGTATTATATTTCCAAAAAACATTCAGCTAACAGGATAAGGCAATACAGAATCAACTCTCTTGCTACAGCCCCATGAGTGATGGATTTCTTACGGTACAATCTTCTCAGAAGCTTCCTTGGCCTGGAGTAGCTGCGACAAGGCATAGCCCACAGCTTCTACCACTGCCCCGTCAGGAGACTGCAAGACAGGCAACTGCTGATTAGAACTATAAAGTGACATAATTCAAACTATTCAAACTATTCAAACTGTTCTAATGATGTGGATGGAGGTTCAACGATAAATGAGAACTCAATCAAACATTTAAATCACTAGAACACTAAGACATAATTTGCGGCATTTGCATAGATCAATTACAGGAAAATGTATTTTTTCCCAGAACATACCCTGCTATCAAATCTTCCCAAATGTATAATTTTAGTTCGGGAGGAACTTACGAAGACTACATTATTTTTTAATGTGGGAGTAATGACATCCAAAACCCACACATGCCCCGATTAAAGCAACACAACTTAACACCTCACCACACGACGGAACTACAACAGAATACATTACAACCACAACAATATAATAACACAACAGCACTGGTCCACATTAAGACAAATGCAAATACACAACACAGCAAAATCATCGAACAAAACATTAACATCACCAAACAACTATTACCAGTCATCAACCTGTGCCATTTATCCACCACCTTCACTACCTATTAGCTTCAATGAAGGTATTAAACTCCTTTACACTCTGGTACTCTATATACTGTGTAAATGCAATTACTTAAAAACGTTGATATTTTGTGATTTCATATTTGCAACATGGACTGCATACTTCTGGTAATTAGTATACTTTTATGGACCACTTGGGAGGTCACATGGATCTAGGCCGAAGAACAGTGACCTTTTTGGAATGTACGGCCTATACTATGCACCGTAACTACAGTTCATATTTCATATACATGGCAGTGTACTGGAAGTAAGGAGTAGGGCACAAATGCCATGCACTGTAGAGTCTGGGGCAGGGCGAGATTACATATGTCTAAATACTGTGAAATTCACTGAATATGTTAATTAAGATTGTAGAGACTATAGAGTTTATGCTGGAAACAGATGGTGTAACCCAAAGAAAACCCTCAGTGGGTATGATGCAGGGTGTAAAACCTCTTGAAATTCTGAAAGTAAAGTGTCTTTATAACCTTAACTCCCAGCCGCTATCCATTGCTCATAACTCCAAATGTCACAAATGACATCACAAAGGTGACTTGACTTATATAATATATATCCATGCCACCATTCAAGCTGACCTGAATTCCACAACCCATGGCTTGAGCCTTCTGGCCATGGGGAAGGACAGACTGTATCCTCTAGGAGGTGGTCAGCCCCAATCCCGATGAATGATAGGGCTATGCAAAGTGGGTTTTGTGAAAGTACCTGCCCAATTGACTTCTAAGTACATCAAGAGGACATGCTCAGCAGGACAAGAGGGAAGGGGTGTTTTGTACATGGTCCATGCTGAGGCCCAAAGGATGAGACCTGGGAAAATCAGTGCGGGATTCTCCATACTATGGAAGACCCAGAATTAAAATAAGACAATATTCAGCTTCAGCCAACAACAAAGAGAATTCTTTACAATGACATTTGCACAGTTAGGTTAAACTTAAGTGGACAAATGGCATGACACCAGTACGATCAACACTGAATTCACATTTTTAAATTTATTTTATACCCATAAAAGGATTTACTTACTCATAAGTACAATTACATAACTATTGTGAATGTGTGATTAAGTTTCAAAGGGAGTGCACAGTTTTTGATGAGGGCATCTATACACTACATACATGTTCCTAAATTGAATCCTGTCAGGGCAGGAGGAATCGTATTTGCAATAGGAAGGTGGAGGAAAAACTGCCAAAATGTGTGTAAAGGAAGGGATTTACCCACAGGAATAAATAAATAACTTCCCTTTGAAGGAAACAAAAGAATAATTTTTTGAAGATCAAATGCACTGCTGCTGGGTATTTATGCTTACATAAAATACAACGGTACATTTTCACAAGCAATCATGTAATTTTGATTTCACAAAAGAAGTTATCGTTTTTTTAAAAGTTTTTATTCTAATAACTTCATTAAAATATGCTTCAGGATTACATCAGTTCTGCCTTAGGCTTTCCTGGAACCAGGCACCTGGCATTCTATTTATCATTAGGTATGATATTTCTCATATGAGTGAATACATTTCCGTTTTCACATAGTAAGTTATTAACTCAAGTTGGCCATGTTCAACAACTGACACATGAGTCCCCGTAGAAATTCCAATTTCAAATGTACGCCTGCAAAGCAGATTGCTACACTCATATTTGGAATAAACCTGAGGCATGAGATTTAGAAGAAGCCTGAGCTGAACAACAAGCATTTAGCTGGGTCTGATGTGAAAGTAATAAATGGAACCGGTTTTTACATTAAAATGCTGGAAGTAACATTGCAACTGTGGCTTGCAAAAGGTAAGCAGAGCTTCAATTTGCTTACATTTGAAATATAAGTTGTGCACACTTAAAAAGGGCAACGCGAGCTTAAATATTCCAGTGAGCAGATGTTTATTAAAATGTAGTGTGCTGACGCTTGTTTTGTTAGTTAATACATAGAAAAGTAATTCTCATGGCAGACAACAAACATACGATTTTAAGTATAAAGGTTGCAAAAGTGACTAATTATATTTCATCACAATTTCTGAACTTAGGATAATCAGTTGTGCTGGTGTCTCAATCCCTTTACTGTGGCAAAGCTCACAGGGGCTTACAGGTAAGTGATGGCATAAACACTTCGGACTTATACAGGGAGTGCAGAATTATTAGGCAAATGAGTATTTTGACCACATCATCCTCTTTATGCATGTTGTCTTACTCCAAGCTGTATAGGCTCGAAAGCCTACTACCAATTAAGCATATTCGGTGATGTGCATCTCTGTAATGAGAAGGGGTGTGGTCTAATGACATCAACACCCTATATCAGGTGTGCATAATTATTAGGCAACTTCCTTTCCTTTGGCAAAATGGGTCAAAAGAAGGACTTGACAGGCTCAGAAAAGTCAAAAATAGTGAGATATCTTGCAGAGGGATGCAGCACTCTTAAAATTGCAAAGCTTCTGAAGCGTGATCATCGAACAATCAAGCGTTTCATTCAAAATAGTCAACAGGGTCGCAAGAAGCGTGTGGAAAAACCAAGGCGCAAAATAACTGCCCATGAACTGAGAAAAGTCAAGCGTGCAGCTGCCATGATGCCACTTGCCACCAGTTTGGCCATATTTCAGAGCTGCAACATCACTGGAGTGCCCAAAAGCACAAGGTGTGCAATACTCAGAGACATGGCCAAGGTAAGAAAGGCTGAAAGACGACCACCACTGAACAAGACACACAAGCTGAAACGTCAAGACTGGGCCAAGAAATATCTCAAGACTGATTTTTCTAAGGTTTTATGGACTGATGAAATGAGAGTGAGTCTTGATGGGCCAGATGGATGGGCCCGTGGCTGGATTGGTAAAGGGCAGAGAGCTCCAGTCCGACTCAGACGCCAGCAAGGTGGAGGTGGAGTACTGGTTGGGGCTGGTATCATCAAAGATGAGCTTGTGGGGCCTTTTTGGGTTGAGGATGGAGTCAAGCTCAACTCTGTCCTACTGCCAGTTCCTGGAAGACACCTTCTTCAAGCAGTGGTACAGGAAGAAGTCTGCATCCTTCAAGAAAAACATGATTTTCATGCAGGACAATGCTCCATCACACGCGTCCAAGTACTCCACAGCGTGGCTGGCAAGAAAGGGTATAAAAGAAGGAAATCTAATGACATGGCCTCCTTGTTCACCTGATCTGAACCCCATTGAGAACCTGTGGTCCATCATCAAATGTGAGATTTACAAGGAGGGAAAACAGTACACCTCTCTGAACAGTGTCTGGGAGGCTGTGGTTGCTGCTGCACGCAATGTTGATGGTGAACAGATCAAAACACTGACAGAATCCATGGATGGCCGGCTTTTGAGTGTCCTTGCAAAGAAAGGTGGCTATATTGGTCACTGATTTGTTTTTGTTTTGTTTTTGAATGTCAGAAATGTATATTTGTGAATGTTGAGATGTTATATTGATTTCACTGGTAATAATAAATAATTGAAATGGGTATATATTTTTTGTTGTTAAGTTGCCTAATAATTATGCACAGTAATAGTCACCTGCACACACAGATATCCCCCTAACATAGCTAAAACTAAAAACAAACTAAAAACTACTTCCAAAAATATTCAGCTTTGATATTAATGAGTTTTTTGGGTTCATTGAGAACATGGTTGTTGTTCAATAATAAAATTAATCCTCAAAAATACAACTTGCCTAATAATTCTGCACTCCCTGTAATGGGGGCCTAAAACATTTGCTTTCCAAATAAGGGTCGTCACAGGTAAAGGAGAACCTTTTACACAAGGAAACTCTGAGGCCAATCGCATCTGGAGATTGTGCTGTGCATATGAAGTAGGGGGAAACTGGTACATCTTACAACCATGACTAATGTCTGAAGAACCAGTCTTCATGAAAATGTTTTCATAAGTTGGTTTAAAAAAAAAAAAAAAAAAAACATTTGTTGCAAAGGATTAAAACTGCGATTTAATTGCCAGTATTTTCCCAATAACTTTTCCTTAAAAACCATTCACTGGTGGGCATTGCTTTGTATCAGTGTTTACAATAAATACACTACTGCCCATGATTTCGGTTTTCTTTTTTCAGACTCACCGCCAGTTCATCAGTTTGTGTATAATATTTATTTCTAAAAAGTGAATTAATTGGAAGAAAATACCCCTTTGGGGAATGGAAAATACCCCCTTTGGGGAATGGGTAAAAACTTCATACACAGTGAATACATTTCCAAATTGTATCTACCTCATTAAAAATATCCCATTCTTGGTACCAGGTGTTGTACAGAAAAATATACACACAGCATCGCACTTTGAACTTGGATGTTAAAGTGTCCAAGTTATCTTTGATGAAACAGAAAAGGAGTGGTGCTGGGTTTGCACAAGTAAAACTGTTTGAAATCAGTGGTGCTGAATGAATAGCTATTATCTGCATTGCACTGACGGTTGCTTTCCATACCATGGGAAAGAGGCTAAATCAAGGGTCCATATGTAGTTCAAGTATCTACAAAGCTGTCTGAATCCATGAAATTGCAATACAAGTGTGGTAGATAACCACATCCAGAAAAGTTGGTAAAAGATTTGTTACTACAAAGATATGTACATGGACAGCAAGATACTAGAGATGTTGGCAATAGAGATGGCTTTAGACAGTAGAATGTCGTAGTGATCTCAAACATTAAGGAGGCTTAGGTTTCATGTACACTCTGCACTCACAACGTCTAATAACTGAAACACAGAGCATGGCAATATGGGACAAATTGCATGCTATTAAACACATGTGGAAACCTCAAACCTGAATGAACCACTGGTGAAATCCAGAATTTAGTGAATGTTGATTATGAGGAAAACTCCTGAAATGATTGAGGTTGAAGAGTTGTTGGGAAAGATCTTGGGGGGTAACAGACTGGGAGGAAGGCAACTGGTGCCCTGGAGTGCCTTCTATTAGACCTAGTTTTAGACTGATCCAACTTATTATTCTACATCGTGCATATTAAACATAGGTCCAGTTTGGAAGAGTGATAAGAGTGTGAAAGGTTACATAAGGGTGGCCACTTTCTATTCATAGTATTTGAGAATGACCAATAACACAAGAATTCTGGGTGAAGGTTTAGAAATCACTTGTCAACATTTACTGATTCCCCAAGACAGTTTGACACTGAAATATTTGTATTGCGCAATGAGGGCATTGGATTACTTCCCTTCAAAATATGAGAAGCGTCTGTGTGAAACAGGATTGGCTTTCCCCAGGTCAGATATTGCACAATGCTGGGGCAGACGAATGTCACTGAAATTTGAAGTTTGGCAATTGAACATGGACTGGGGTATGGCTCCTAAGCTGGTGCTTAATGTCACCCATGGATGTCCCAGTATATTTAAAAAAGTGTGGGAATAAAATGAGTAAACATCATGGATGCAACTGATTTTCATGATAATGTACATCATTGCCATACCGCTGTGCTGAACGTTGTAAGGACTACGGGAATTGTGATTACATGAGATGTACAGAACAATATGGTGATTTATGAAGGAGTCTGATTTTGTGACATACCGTTATGACCCAGGATTTGTGTTGGAAAATAATAAACATGTATATTTGACAGGTATGGGACAACATGGTGATTCGCAGGGGATTTTGATTTTATGACATAAGGTTATGACCCAGGATTTTCATTTTATATCTGTATAACTGAACTCGAATTTGTGTGGTTGGGTATATTTGTATGGGTCTGTGTTATTACTCTTTGCTTCTGTTGGAAAATAATAAACATGTATATTTTTTTTTTACAAAAAAGTTTCACAAACTCCTAGTCTCTACAATAGACATACTTAATTTTGTGAAATTGTAAGTAATGATAATCAATTAAGTTTTCTATTTTAACCACATTGGCTTAGGATTTTTTCTGTTTTTTTTTCATAACTATAATGATGTACTAGTCTTGCTGTTCAGATACCACATGAAACATTTTCTGAGAAAAGCTTAGCAGATTGTTCATTACTACCAATAGCAAGCTTGTGATTTGTGTTTATTTAATGGACTTTGGATTGTGGTGACATTGTGGGAGTTTATCCACAAGGCAAATCAAACGTGAGGACTTTCCCTTCCTTAGTTTAGCAGCCTGACTTCCTATACCAAGATATTGTCAATTCCAGAACCACATGGGTATCCAAGAATGGTTTCTTAAAGATGAGGTTAATTAAGTGCTAGGTGTTCACCAAGCCCAAAATAGGCAAAATAAATTTCAGAGTGTTTCTGTCTTTCTACTTAAGCATCCACATGTCTGTCTGGAATCAAATCAGGTATGAAATCTAAGTCCCCTTCGATTATGATATTTCTGCAATCAAATATTGTTCATTAGTAAAACGATGCAATACCCAGATTCAAATTAGTTCAAAATGCACTTTCTAAAGCTAGGTATTTTAGCATTTGTATATGTAAAGAGTGCAATGTTAACTAGAGTCGTCTTACCGCTATAGAGAGAAACGCACATCAAATTACATTCCAGTTTAAACACTAATAAGGTTGGAGGCAGGTTTTAGTGCCTTCCATAATTTGAGAAGGTGCTTCCCAGAACAAAGGGTTTGAGGAAATTATTCCAATGAACTACTGTTGCTACCGAAAAAAGCTTCTCCACCAAGGAAGCAGCATTTGATCTAAGGATTTGTTTTAGCTATTACTGGTCTACAATCCTATCATTTTTAGTGTATGCCTCTGATGGTAACAAAGTGAGATAACAAAAGTGACTGTTAGCAGAAAGGTCGTTAAACTGAAAACTTAAAAAGGTTATGCTACACCCTCATTTATACTACAGCCATTTTCCTAAATAACATTACTTAGACGTAGCCAGCACACTGACTCGTAAGTTTGCTATGCAAAATAGCCAGTAACAGTTAATCAGGTAACGGCCAAGTCCTAAAGTTTAAGTATCTATTTTGGAAGAAGAGATAGAGAAATCAACCAACACAGCATTCATAAAATGATTCACTGTTTTTAGATTATTTACTCCAAACAAAACTGTTCAACAAGAGTGGTTTGAAACAAATGTTTTTTTTGTTTTTTTTTTACAACTACATCCAAAACATTAAGTATAATTGGAAATGATGCGATATTAGGTAAATGTTGCCCAAATAAAAGTCCATCTCGTTACATTTGATTGAGGCCAATAAAAATGACTTCATTTTCATAATTCATTTTCATAACCCTCGCTTTCAATTTCAGGTTGATCAGTACACAAATGCCACTCGAATTAAAACTGCATGTCTGTTTTCAGTGGAAAATGTTAAGAGGAATGTGTGATTTCACCCAGTATACTGAAGCTCCATGTAGAGAAACCTTGAGAGGCCTAACACAGGTTACCACACCCTGGATTGCCCAAATCATCTACTCTAAATGTTGCTAGAAGTTCTGGGTAGATTCTACAATATATCACTGCTAGAAGAACAGGTCTACTGTGGAATGCATGAAAGCATGGCACTTTAATTTTTTACTTTCTATTTCACTTTGATCCAACTCTATCTTCAACTGGGTCACTCCTTTATGACTCTAGCATACACTCTGGGTAAGAGAGCTGTCCTCGATTGATGTACTTCACTTTACAAACTGGCACATATCAAGTGCGCAGGACTTAGACATTCAAGTCCTAACTAGGTGGTGGTCGAGAAACAACTACAACATTCAAAACAAGAACAGCAAGTGTGGGATACATAAAAGCCCTTTTACTCACCTGTTTGGTAGAAGCATTCACCCTCACTTTGAAAGTGGATGATGGCCATAAGAGCAATGACCCACAAAATTAGCAGTATTAGTCTGACCAGCGAACATGGCACCCACACTTTAACAGGGCTCTCGGCGGTCGTGTCCTAATTCGCCATAAACCTACTTGCACTACTTAGCGCTTACCACCCAGAAAATGCAGAGGGGGCTAGCGAATGGGAGACCACTGGACGGCTACCGCAATGCGCCGAGATCTTTCTATTATTGGGGGGGGGGGGGAGGGGTACCTTGGTGCGGTGCTGGAGGGCCGTGATGGTGAGGCCACCATGGTGGTGGTTGGGGGAGGGGGGCTGTTGCCCATGAGGAGACAGTTCTTATCAGTTGGGGGCGATCAGGGCTCCTGGGTGTGCCCCGCCCCCCTAGAATGAGGGCCTGGTGGTGCTATGCACTGGGCTCACCTCCATTCTCGGCAGCAGGGGGTGTGACCCTGACTGAGCGTGCCCAGTGGCCGCAGTCGGCGGTGCACCCGGGGACGCTCTGCCTGTGGGGTAGACGGCTGGGCAGTGAAGACTGCATGCCCAGGGTTCTGATAGGGCAGTGGTTGGCCGGGGCCGCGAGAGGCCCTGCAAGGTCTTGCAGTGCCTGGCCCTGTCTGGCGAAGGCCTGTAGTGGAGCGGCCTGTGTGCTTCCCCCTGGTGGGACCGGGAGTGCCGTGCTCTGGCCCAGTGATGTTGGTGAGGCTTTGACGCAGCTGGATGGTGTTGGATCCTCTCCCCTGACTGAAGATAAGTGACTTTTGATCTTGCCAGCTGCCCACGAGCCGGGGGAGACTGTGACAGTCTGCACCGCTGTTGGGCACAGGGGGAACCCATCTTGAGCTCTGGGGCTACTTTTGAGCTTTGGAGTTGAGCACCACTGATCTCCTAACTTACTTGGAGTGCTGATGGAAAGGTGGTGCCCGGTGTTTCCCTGCACGCCCAATGACCTTGCGCAGTGAGCCCTGCTGTGAGCATTGAGATTGCGCTTTGTGAGGCACGTCGAGACCCTGCTGGAAGACCTTGCACCTGTTACATAGGCTTGGAGTTGGCGATGATTCCCCCTCCCCCCCAGTGACAGATCCTCCGGCATGGTGCATCCAGAGTTCGGGCAGCTTAGCACTCTCCCTGTACATTTTGTAAGTGGTCTTGAGCAACTGACCCGTTGTGCTTCTGTCGTCGATGTGGCTTGACAGAGATTGTGCATCTGAGTTGAAGCCCAGTTGTCTTTTTTTTGGGTGAGCGGCACCAGACTTGGGACTCTTTTAGGTCTGTGCCCTTGTTGCGGACACGGCCAGATTAGGTTCTGGTGCAGATGAGGGCAGATTGTGGTTTGGGGATGTGCCGTGTGCCGCCCTCCTTGCTAAAGCATTCTTTGATTCACCTGTGCAGGAGACCGTGGGGGGACGCCACTTGCTGCCAACTGCTCGTGTCGACCTTTGCGTCCCGGGGGTCAGGCGGGGCCGGTGCGCTGCTGGACCTCTAGCCTAGACAGTGCTACTGGACTCTTCATCCATCATTATGAGGGACAAGGTACACCCTGTTGCGGCCAAGTGGTGTACAATGGACAAATATGCCCAGATTGGGAGTGCAGCCCCGCCGGCGGGAGGAGCAGTGACAGAGGTTCTGGATAATGCAGCACTTCTGGCGGCCATTACGCAGTCACACAACACACCTGATGCCAAGATCAGGTGGTTGATTCCAACATCACTTGGCTCCGCCAGGATCGTCATCATGCGGTGGAGAGGATAACTGAGGAGGAAACAAGATTGTCTAGTGTGGAAGACTTGGTTGCAACACTGCAATAAAAAGTAAATGGCCTCACAGTGGTGCCAAAGGAGCTGGCGGTGTGGGTCAGTGACTCGGAGGATCACCCCTGCTGCAATAATTTACGCTTCACCGGCTTTCCAGAGGTATGAGAGGGCTCCTCCATGGAAATGTTTGTTACAAACTGGATCTGATCAAAAGTGCCTGCAGAGTCCCTGTCTTTGTTTAGTGGTGCGGAGCGCCTGCTGGGAACTAGCCAAAAAACCTCCACCCTGGGCAAGAATCCGGATAGTGATCGCCAAGATCCTGAATTACATGGATAGAGATGCAATCCTTAAGCATGCACAGAGTCAAGATAAAATCACCTACCAATCTCACCACATCATGATATTCCCTGACTATATGTGAATAGTGCAGCAGCACTGTCAATCCTTTGCAGCCGCTAAACGGCACCTGCAAGCCCTCAAACTACAACATATGCTGCTGTACCTGGAACGCCTCAGAGTGGTCTACACCACAAGAAACTTTGTTCTTTGATTCTCCAGAGGAGGCTATCAACTGGACGGATGAGTCGGTAGCGTTGAAGCCTCACACCCCGCCTTGCATGGATTCAGACTCATCCCAAGGCGATAGAGGGAACCGCCCCACAAAGCGCAACAGATCCAGATCTTCAAGCTGGAGTTCCCAAAGAGATGAGGAATCCTAACCTAAGCCCGACTACCTTGCTTGGCCATCACTCATCTACAACTGTTTGCATTATACTATATCTCTGATAATAATTGTGTCTGATACCTGTTGCATGTTCAGTAGTGTGCTATCCAGTATCTTCGACTGCGAAATACGGAGCTGGAAGTCTAATTATCTTTAAGAGTATAATTAAGAGAGGAATGAGGATCCATTGGGAGTGCTCGCTTGGCACCTCCTGTTGGAGCCTTGAGGGGCCACTTCCCACAGTAGATACTTCCTGTTCGTTGAAGTATGGAGTGGTGGTGGTGGGCGTTTCGGTATGTTTTTTAGTGTTGTAATGTACAGTGCAACTACACATCCATTCCTGGAACCACATGCGGCAGCACAGGATAATCCCCCATAGTCCTTGATGAGTGACACAAGATATGCCGGCCCCATGGGACATCTCAGTGTTATATCGTAGAACATGAGGGGGGTTCTTGACGAGGTCAAATGTGGAGAGGTCCTGAAACAGGCCAAGAGACTGGGCACGGATATCGTACTATTGCAGGAGACACACCTTCTCAGCACTAGGGTAGCTTGTCTTTGGGGTTCATACGGGGGTCCAGAGGCACTTTCATTTAGATTCAACATGGTATCCCCTTCAAATCCACCAAAACATGGACAGACAATCATGGCATATACACACTAGTTACGGGCACCATTTATGGGGAATCCCTCACACTTGGTAGTATCTACCCCTTTGGCTAGGACAGTCCTTTGTTGATCTTGTGATACGATTGTGGGGGGGAGCTTCATGGGGGCCTCTCTGTAATTGGGGGCGATTGGAATCACGTGATCGACCCCCGGATAGATCAATAGCATGCCCAGGGCAGCGTAGCAGAGGTGGCCAGGTCCAAGCTTAGTACATTTACATTGTGGCGGACGCATTGTGAGCATATGATACTACCAATAGTGGTTACACATAGTACTCCGCAGTCCACAGCTCATTCTCTCGGATCGACTATTTCCTGAATATACTCATTCACAGGGTGTCTAATGTTAACATTTTAGTCAGACACTTATCTGACCACCTCCCGATAGCCCTCAGACTTCCAGGTTGGCCCAGGAGGTCTAGGTTTCATTGGCGCCGCTCACTGTGGCAGTTACAGAACCCTGCCTACACAGCACATATCTTGCGTTCCATTGGGGAGTACTTTGCCCTCAACACAGACACAGACACTTCTGTGGTGGGCTTGTGGGAGGCCTTCAAGCCCATGTTTCGGTGAGATAGATATCAGTTATTGCACTGGGGAGCGTAGACATTGGAAACAGGGCCTCATAAACCTCAAAGAGATGATTCAATCCCTAGAGGCTCGTGGTCGTCAGTCAGATGCAGGGAGGGGGAGCTGCAAGGTGCCAGTTTGCGATAGTCCAACAACAATTACACCAGTTACAGATAGAGGATGCTAAGCTGGCTTGGTGAGCAATGCAGAGCCGGATATACCAATGGGGTGACGAATCGAGCAAGATGCTCCATCAGTTGTGTCAAACTGCCCGCCATAATGTCTCTATACCGGTATTTCGGGACGCGCAGGGTTGTTTGCTGACAGACCCCCACAATGTGGCTCAGAGCTTTGGCACATACCTTAGGGAAGTATATGCCCGGAAGTAGACTGATTCTTGTCCAAACTATCGGGTTTGTAGACGATCTGCATCCTCGGGCCCTTTCAGACTCTGCCCGGGCTCAAGTGGAGGAAGTAATTACCGGAGGAAGAGCTCTCCTTGGCCCTTGTGGATTTTCAGACAGAGAGGGCTTCTGGCCCAAATGGATTCCTGTGCGAACTCTTTAAGGCATACATGCCTCGCCTAGGGAAACACTTCTCAGGCGTGATTTGTTCTGCTGCTGAGGGAGCGTTGCTCCTGCCAGACTGGCAACACGCAAAGCTCGTGGTTCTCCCTAAACTGGGTCATCCACCAGAGGAATACTCTTCGTACTGCCCTATTTCCCTTCTAAACATGGAGGTGAAACTCCTCACTAAGACCTTGGCCGAAATTTATGCCAGATCTCGTCCATCCTGACCAGATAGGCGCCATGCCAAATCAGGCCACACGCCATAATATTAGACAAGTCTACAATGCTTTAGCCCTTGCAGACCGCCTGGGGAGGCCCGCGGTTGTGCTCCTGGCAGATATAGATAAGGCGTTCCACTCTGTCAGCTGGGATTAACTATTTGTCCTTCTTCTGAGATTAAAGAGGTTTCCGCTTTCCCCATTGTTATTTGCCCTGGCCACAGGAGTTGTTGGTCGCCTGGGTCCGGATGGATCCCTAGGTAAGGGTCTTCGAGTGGACTGCAGACTTGTCTGACGGAATTGCACTTTATGCAAATGATGTCATGTTCTTCTTTACTGACCCAGAGACCTGACGGCCACACATTCTACAAATAATGCGTACCTTCGGAGAAATGTCTGGCCTCTATATAAATGCCTTTAAATCTGTAGTGTTTTCGGTGGAAGGCCATGCGGGGAGGCAGATTGGGTGTCAGGGCTGACTTTGGTCGATGGTGGCTTCAAATATTTGGAAGTGTATATCTCCCTGGATGTGGCACACTCGTGGTCTCATAACCTGGCGTCGGCAATAGCGCGGGTAAAGGAGGAGGTATGAGTCTGGTCGCTCCTGTCACAGTTGCCGATGAGTAGGTCGGCAGTCTTCAAGATGGTCTTCCTACCCTGCTTGTTGTACCAACTGCAGAACTACCCATATGCTATCCCCCAGTCATGATTCCGACAGATTAACGTTGTTCTCAGAGGGTTCTTGTGGGAGGGGAGGGGCTGCCCATATCGCCCTTAGAACATGCTTCCAGTACACATATTGCAGGGGCATTGCCGCTGCTGATGTATTCTCATATTATATTGCTTCTCATCTCCTAGTCATCAACGATTGGTGGTATGGGTGGCAGTGTGATCCAGCATATGCTGTTGAGAAATGGGTGATGGGCAACACCTCCCTGCCAGACTACTTGTATGGGGGAAGGGAGTGGGGTTCCTTCCACTGGCAACACAGACGATCCTAGTTTTCTAGAGGTGCTCCCTGTGAAGGATGGTATGGTGGGGGACACTGACTGGGTGGGGGGTGGTAACACCGCTGTGGCAGGGCAACATGCTCATGCAGGTCATTCAGCTTGTGGCTTTTTGAATTTGGGTTAATATCAGAATCTACACCCTTGGTAATGTAATGAGTGACACAGTCCTGAAATCATTCTAGGAGCTGAATACCAACTGCACCGCAGCCAGTTCTATTGCTGCCTGCAGCTCCGTCGCACTCTTACTCCCATATATTAAGGGCCTCGTGGCCCTTTCAGAATTTTAATCCAGTGGAAGGTAAGCTCCTCATGGGGGACTTGCACGATCACTAAACAGTGAAGATTTAGCAGTCCCTGGTCATGAACAGTTCAAACACACTGCCTGTGCTCAGAGCGCTTTGGAGGCTGATACTGACGCACTTGATGACGATGACTGGACTGAGGACTTGGAAGCGCCCCGAGAGGCAGCGATTTCAGCTCACCTCAGCTTATCCAATTGAAATACATTCATAGAGCTTGATAGATAGACTCCTTGATGTGCCTCTGTGTAGGACAGATGAGGGTACTTTTATATATGGTGCTAGCCGCATATAGAGACTTACTTTTAATTGTTTTTAAGACTGGAATGGTGCCATTTTTCCTCTAGGCTTCTGTGGCTCGAGGAGACGCCATTTTGTTTGCTGGTCTATCGGCACTGTCTGCTGTCTCTCTGACCCCTTTATAAGGGTCATGAAACAGCGGACGTGCGCAGTGGGTGCACTGCTGGCATGCCAAAGTCAAGACCATCTGTGCCCATCCGCGCCCAGCCAGGGATGCTGTCCCTTCCGGCCTAGATGTAATAACATTTTCAGCTAGTCAACTCCTTGCCCTCAGAATGCCTGGTTTGAACTGCTGCCAGCACTCTTTTGACCGTGGTCTCCCACACTGGATCTGCAACAACTGCTTATGGACTCCTCAGAGTGTAGTCGTGCAGCCCCAAAGGAAGTACAATGGGTTATTCAGCAGATTCCTTTTAGTCAATTGCTGATCCCTACACACCCACAAAATTGATATCCATTTACTGTTGAGTGACTATGCTCCAGAAGTTTTATTTCTGACAGAAACTTGGCTCCAGGAGGAATCCTCTCCGGATGTCACCTTGGCCCTGCCTCCTGGTACTCAAACCGATCAGATGGGGCACATACAAGGGGTTGGGGAATCGCCATTATCTTTAAGGACTCTATTAAATGTCTCTCTGAACCTCTGATAATTCCCGATTGTGAAAGCATGTCCTTCTCCCTAGCAGTGAATCCTACATTTACATTCTCCGGGGCCCTTATTTACTGCCCCCTGGCCCTCACAATAGGTTTATTCAAGCTCTTACTGAACAAGTTGCTGATCTAGTTGGTAGCTAATCCAACTTTACTACTCTCAGTGATTTTAATATTCACACAGACGAACCAAGTAATACCGCAGCTAAAACACTACTTACAGACCTTGAGGAGCTAGGTCTCACACAGATAATTAATGGCCCTACACATACCAAAGGTCATATGATCGACCTTGTGTTCAGCAACATCTCAGAACTCACAGCTCAGACACCCCTTCCTCGGTCATGGTCCAACCACTTTTTAATTAGGCTCATGATACCCAAAACCGCCGCTGACACAGGTCGGCTAGCAAACAAGTTATCTGGTCGCCGCTAGTCCAAGCTAAATTGCAAGTAATGGACCTCCACCCTTGAGAACACTAGAGACATTCTCCTTAATTCCACCCTAAGTTCAGCAGACAAATTCAATGAATGGATCTCCACCACCCAAGGTGCAGGCCATAAAAAAAATCACCATGGTTCTCTCCTCAGCTTTGCCGCTAAAAAAGGAGTGTAGACGCCTTGAAAAAAAGTGGATGAAAACTTACGATATGTCCACAAAAGACCTTGCAGGCCAGGCTCAGGTTCTAAACTCCAGAGAGCCTCTATTAGATTTTTCGCCCCTTATGGAGGAATCAGTAACAAACTTGTTACACATTATAAAATCAGGATCTCCACTAGACCCTGCCCCTCCTCACATTTTGCCATTAGGTTCAGACATGATTGCCACTGCTCTGACTAAGGCCCATAACGAGTCTTTCATAACTGGCCTTATTCCGTCATATTGGAAACATGCTATCATTAAACCTTTACTTAAAAAGCCTCATCTAGATACAGCCCTATTGAGTAACTATAGACAAATTTCTCTCTTGCCGATAGAAGCTAAACTGATTGAAAAACATGTCAAAAGACATCTGTCAGGTTTTCTTGAAGAACACAAGATCCTTCATCATGCTCAAATGGGCTTCAGAACCCAACATGGTACAGAGACTGCCCTCCTGGCTGTTGAAGATGTTCAACAACGACTGGGTTAAGGGGTCGCTGCCGCCATCATTCTATTTGACCTAAGTGCTGCTTTTGACACCTTAGATCATAACATTCTGCTTCATAGAATTTTCCATGCAGGGATCAAGGGGCACACTTTGAAATGTGTCTCTTCCTTTTTGAGGGATTGAACCTTTCAAGTTCTTGATCACTCCTTTTTTCCAACAACCTTTTTCACAGCTGTGGTGTGCCCAGGGCTCTTCTCTCAGCCCTACGTTGTTTAAAATCTATATGTCCTCTCTGGCGGAGATTGTGGAACCTTACAGCTTACCACTGGTTTCCTATGCTGGCAATACACAGCTGGTCTTCTCATTCTCAACCATCTCTGAGACAGGTCAGCCTAACCCGACGTTTTTGGCTGGACTCCCTCCTGACTATGGACTCTCAATCTAAAAAGCTGACAGCCTGTTTCAGTCTATTAAGACTTCTTAGAAAAGTCTTTAAGATACTTCTTTTTCAACCCAAAAGACTAATCTCTCAGGCTCTCATAATTTCACCCCTGAACTATGCGAATATCCTCTGTCTGAGTTCACCTCAATAGGTGCTAAAGAGACTTCAGGTGGTGCAGAACACTGCAGCACGCTTACTTATGAAGATTCGCAGACACCTGTCCGTGAAACCTGCGATTGTTTCCCTTCACTGGCTGCCTGTGGAACAACTGATCAACTTCAAGGCCCTCTACTGTACTTTGCAAAGAGGTCTGCATAACAAGGGTCTGACCTTCCTTAAACAGACTGCAATGCCCTACATCCCTCAAAGGGCTCTTAGAGCCTCGACAGCCTCCCTAATTAACGCTCTACAGATTAAGAAAGCAAGCTGGGGAGGTCGATCTTTAGCATTTAGAGCCTTAAATTTCTGTAATTCCCTTCCCTTGGAGCTCCGCCAGGATAGTCAAGAAATTTCCTTTCCTGTTCACAGCATAGGTTCTGCTTCCGCTCTAGAGCTGGGAGGCCTTCGTGTAGCCATGCACTTTACAAACTCCTAAACTATACATACAGTGTGGAATTTGTGTGGCGCTGGATGGTTTTTGGCGAGGGGTGACATCATTCCTGGAGAAGGTCCTCTCTTGGAAAATTTCACTAGACCCAAAATTGGTTCTTCCCCATAGCATAGGTGGCATTGGAGGTAACAGATACAAACTTGTGCATTTGTTCCTGGGTCTTACCCTGGCGAAAAGGGATATAGCCAAGACATAAAAAGCTGATGTGCCTCCATCTCTTGGGGCATGGAAAAAGGGAGCAGATCACTGTATGGGGCTAGACATTGTAGTGTATCAGGTGAGAGGGTGCCCCCAAAACACCCTAAATCTGGCAGAGGTGGGCGGATTACAGGGGAATTGTTTTAGAACCTTTCCGCTCTGCTGATTCCCTCCTCAAAGAGTAAGTTAGAAGATACGGAGCCACAAAGAAGGGAAATGATGTACGTGACTAATGTTTGCCATGTTGCAAGACATGCATAATGTCATGTGCTTTATGGGTGAGGTTGGTGGGTATCACTGTGCATGTTGTTGTTTTTTCCTTTTGAGTATACTCATTAAACATCCTGTATGTACTTAGCGGCCCATGTGATCAAACATTTTTTTTTTTTTAAACCCAAAAAAATCGGTTTAAAATAAATAATTAGCAGTATTGTCACATTTACAAAAATCCGGATAACTACAAAAAAAGGATAGCACAGTTTATCAGACCACAGGACGGTTTGGGCTCACATGTTCTTGGAATAAGGAGCCACCTATCACAGACAATACCCTGCCAAATTAGAGGCGCATGCTTAACTTTTGCATTACTAAAATTGCCTGCCTGTATATGGGATGAGCACTCTTCGACTGGAAGAATGATGCAGTAACTCACCTGGATAGAGAGCAAAAGTGCAGGAATTACTCCTTGTGCTAGAAGCTTCCGTCTCACACCTTCACTCATTATTGCCAGGTTACCCAATGTGTACAGGCACAGCTCCTAAAAACATCAGAGTATATACAAGGATTGATACGGGTCATAAACATTCCAACAGTCAAACAAACATTTTTCATGCACATAACAGGCTTCATTATCTAAAAGTACAGCCCAAACAGACAGTACAATACATTTTCGATTTTCATGGTTAGCGTAATGGCTCCCATTGATACAAACAGGCAACACAAAACTGCATACACAGTACTTTGAAAATGTGTGGATTTTTTTTTTTTTTTTTTTACATGGGGCCAGTGTTCACAGGCTACTTCATATTTAACACAAAAATTCCGATGTCAATGAATGCGATCTAGCTGTAAAATAACATCTCTCATGAAACCTGCACTATGGCAATGATATGTAGTATCCCACCATCTCAAAGGGTGCCAGCTATTTTGTTTAGCATTCTACAGTGGTGAGTAAAATATATTTAACAATGTTTTTTCCTGTGCAATGTCTGTAAGTGATGACAAAAACATGCTATTAACTGAAAGAATGGTTCACTTTGTTAATGCCACCTTAATAATGACAGTGTTCCACATCTCCAAAGCAAATGAAGTTTATTAATCATAAGTGCTGAAGCACTGAATTTGAAGTGTTCGCCTAGTAGGAAGAGATGTACGAAGTCTCACTTATTATGTTCTGAGTGGGTCTTTATTGTCATCTCTGCCACCATTTTTAGTTCTACCTGGCTTTAAGGTGGACTAGGGTCTTTGTGCTTCTGAGATCACAATAGTACAAACTCAATCACAGCCAAGTAAAAGCATTGACACCAGTCCTAAAGCATCAAGAGAACCCAACAAACCTTTGTTTAGGGACTACAGAAGGGCAACGGGTCGTAATTTGATAATGCGTAAGAAACGGATGCCCATTTCTCAAACCGGTCTGGCTTGTTAACAAATTATCAGGCTATGAATCAAAAGTTTTTGTTTTCTTAATAAAGTGAATTTGGAGGGATTTACAAAAGAAACAAATTACACTTACCATGTGCTGTAAAATGAAAACACTGGGCATGACATATCACAACTCCACATCTTCCAGACACTCACTTATCAAGAATTTTCATCCCCAGAAAGCACAGGTAAAAATCATACATATGTACATTTCCTTTGCGAAATGCCAATTTTAGCTACATGATGTTAACAAATAAGGGCTTCCTGTCTTTGACTGATAATGGCATATTTAAAGTAGCCTTGCCTTAAGATAATGGTCCGATGAGGAGTTTTAAGTACCCTTGATGGCAAAAAAGTGGTATATTCTCATAGAAATGTGTTGTCCCACAGATTAAACTTGTTTTTTGATTCTAAAATGTAATCCTTCAGCAATGGGTTTCAGGGTCTCCCTGTAATGTGTAGGTCTGCCCATGAAGAATGCTAGTTTTGTTCTGCTTATTAAGTGGGGATTGCCCCATGTGGTTTATCTGCAGGTACTTTGATATTGTAATAATTTAAGAAACACTGCTGAGTAAGATTTCAGTTCTTGTTATTCTACACACCTCACTCGATGTTAAATCTATAAACTCCTTGCCTTCAGAAAGACTAAAAGTGAAGACAGTTGTTTAAGCCTGCAAGTCCTCAAGACCTTTTTCTACTCAGTACGGATAATCACCAGTTGTAGGAAGTTGGCTCTGTATGTGCTATTTCAAAGTAAGGAATAGCATGCACAGAGTCCAAGGGTTCCCCTTAGAGGTAAAATAGTGGTAAAAATAGATAATACTAATGCTCTATTTTGTGGTAGTGTGGTCGAGCAGTAGGCTTATCCAAGGAGTAGTGTTAAGCATTTGTTGTACATACACATAGACAATAAATGAGGTACACACACTCAGAGACAAATCCAGCCAATAGGTTTTTATATAGAAAAATATCTTTTCTTAGTTTATTTTAAGAACCACAGGTTCAATTCTACATGTAATATCTCATTCGAAAGGTATTGCAGGTAAGTACTTTAGGAACCTCAAATCATCAAAATTGCATGTATACTTTTCAAGTTATTCACAAATAGCTGTTTTAAAAGTGGACACAGTGCAATTTTCACAGTTCCTAGGGGAGGTAAGTATTTGTTAGGTTAACCAGGTAAGTAAGACACTTACAGGGCTTAGTTCTTGGTCCAAGGTAGCCCACCGTTGGGGGTTCAGAGCAACCCCAAAGTCACCACACCAGCAGCTCAGGGCCGGTCAGGTGCAGAGTTCAAAGTGGTGCCCAAAACACATAGGCTAGAATGGAGAGAAGGGGGTGCTCCGGTTCCGGTCTGCTTGCAGGTAAGTACCCGCGTCTTCGGAGGGCAGACCAGGGGGGTTTTGTAGGGCACCGGGGGGGACACAAGCCCACACAGAAATTTCACCCTCAGCAGCGCGGGGGCGGCCGGGTGCAGTGTAGAAACAAGCGTCGGGTTTGTAATGGAAGTCAATGGGAGATCTAGGGATCTCTTCAGCGCTGCAGGCAGGCAAGGGGGGGGTTCCTCGGGGAAACCTCCACTTGGTCAAGGGAGAGGGACTCCTGGGGGTCACTCCTCCAGTGAGAGTCCGGTCCTTCAGGTCCTGGGGGCTGCGGGTGCAGGGTCTCTCCCAGGTGTCGGGACTTAGGATTCAAAGAGTCGCGGTCAGGGGAAGCCTCGGGATTCCCTCTGCAGGCGGCGCTGTGGGGGCTCAGGGGGGACAGGTTTTTGTACTCACAGTATCAGAGTAGTCCTGGGGTCCCTCCTGAGGTGTTGGATCTCCACCAGCCGAGTCGGGGTCGCCGGGTGCAGTGTTGCAAGTCTCACGCTTCTTGCGGGGAGCTTGCAGGGTTCTTTCAAGGCTGCTGGAAACAAAGTTGCAGCCTTTCTTGGAGCAGGTCCGCTGTCCTCGGGAGTTTCTTGTCTTTTCGAAGCAGGGGCAGTCCTCAGAGGATGTCGAGGTCGCTGGTCCCTTTGGAAGGCGTCGCTGGAGCAGGATCTTTGGAAGGCAGGAGACAGGCCGGTGAGTTTCTGGAGCCAAGGCAGTAGTCGTCTTCTGGTCTTCCTCTGCAGGGGTTTTCAGCTAGGCAGTCCTTCTTCTTGTAGTTGCAGGAATCTAATTTTCTAGGGTTCAGGGTAGCCCTTAAATACTAAATTTAAGGGCGTGTTTAGGTCTGGGGGGTTAGTAGCCAATGGCTACTAGCCCTGAGGGTGGGTACACCCTCTTTGTGCCTCCTCCCAAGGGGAGGGGGTCACAATCCTAACCCTATTGGGGGAATCCTCCATCTGCAAGATGGAGGATTTCTAGAAGTCAGAGTCACCTCAGCTCAGGACACCTTAGGGGCTGTCCTGACTGGCCAGTGACTCCTCCTTGTTGCTTTCTTTGTTCCCTCCAGCCTTGCCGCCAAAAGTGGGGGCTGTGGCCGGAGGGGGCGGGCAACTCCACTAAGCTGGAGTGCCCTGCTGGGCTGTGACAAAGGGGTGAGCCTTTGAGGCTCACCGCCAGGTGTTACAGCTCCTGCCTGGGGGAGGTGTTAGCATCTCCACCCAGTGCAGGCTTTGTTACTGGCCTCAGAGTGACAAAGGCACTCTCCCCATGGGGCCAGCAACATGTCTCTGGTGTGGCAGGCTGCTGGAACTAGTCAGCCTACACAGACAGTCGGTTAAGTTTCAGGGGGCACCTCTAAGGTGCCCTCTGTGGTGTATTTTACAATAAAATGTACACTGGCATCAGTGTGCATTTATTGTGCTGAGAAGTTTGATACCAAACTTCCCAGTTTTCAGTGTAGCCATTATGGTGCTGTGGAGTTCGTGTTTGACAGACTCCCAGACCATATACTCTTATGGCTACCCTGCACTTACAATGTCTAAGGTTTTGTTTAGACACTGTAGGGGTACCATGCTCATGCACTGGTACCCTCACCTATGGTATAGTGTACCCTGCCTTAGGGCTGTAAGGCCTGCTAGAGGGGTGTCTTACCTATACTGCATAGGCAGTGAGAGGCTGGCATGGCACCCTGAGGGGAGTGCCATGTCGACTTACTCGTTTTGTCCTCACTAGCACACACAAGCTGGCAAGCAGTGTGTCTGTGCTGAGTGAGAGGTCTCCAGGGTGGCATAAGACATGCTGCAGCCCTTAGAGACCTTCCTTGGCATCAGGGCCCTTGGTACTAGAAGTACCAGTTACAAGGGACTTATCTGGATGCCAGGGTCTGCCAATTGTGGATACAAAAGTACAGGTTAAGGAAAGAACACTGGTGCTGGGGCCTGGTTAGCAGGCCTCAGCACACTTTCAATTGTAAACATAGCATCAGCAAAGGCAAAAAGTCAGGGGGCAACCATGCCAAGGAGGCATTTCCTTACACAACCCCCCCCCAAACGAAAGAGGATGAGACTAACCTTTCCCAAGAGAGTCTTCATTTTCTAAGTGGAAGAACCTGGAAAGGCCATCTGCATTGGCATGGGCAGTCCCAGGTCTGTGTTCCACTATAAAGTCCATTCCCTGTAGGGAGATGGACCACCTCAACAGTTTAGGATTTTCACCTTTCATTTGCATCAGCCATTTGAGAGGTCTGTGGTCAGTTTGAACTAGGAAGTGAGTCCCAAAGAGGTATGGTCTCAGCTTCTTCAGGGACCAAACCACAGCAAAGGCCTCCCTCTCAATGGCACTCCAACGCTGCTCCCTGGGGAGTAACCTCCTGCTAATGAAAGTAACAGGCTGGTCAAGGCCATCATCATTTGTTTGGGACAAAACTGCCCCTATCCCATGTTCAGAGGCATCAGTCTGCACAATGAACTGCTTAGAATAATCTGGAGCTTTTAGAACTGGTGCTGAGCACATTGCTTGTTTCAGGGTGTCAAAGGCCTGTTGGCATTCCACAGTCCAGTTCACTTTCTTGGGCATTTTCTTGGAGGTGAGTTCAGTGAGGGCTGTCACAATGGATCCATATCCCTTCACAAACCTCCTGTAATACCCAGTCAAGCCAAGGAATGCCCTGACTTGAGTCTGGGTTTTTGGAGCTACCCAGTCCAGAATAGTCTGGATCTTGGGTTGGAGTGGCTGAACTTGGCCTCCACCTACAAGGTGGCCCAAGTAAACCACAGTTCCCTGCCCTATCTGGCATTTGGATGCCTTGATAGAGAGGCTTGCAGATTGCAGAGCCTTCAAAACCTTCTTCAGGTGGACCAGGTGATCCTGCCAGGTGGAGCTAAAGACAGCAATATCATCAAGATAAGCTGTGCTAAAGGACTCCAAGCCAGCAAGGACTTGATTCACCAACCTTTGGAAGGTGGCAGGGGCATTCTTTAAACCAAAGGGCATAACAGTAAACTGATAATGCCCATCAGGTGTGGAGAATGCTGTTTTCTCTTTTGCTCCAGGTGCCATTTTTATTTGCCAGTACCCTGCTGTCAAGTCAAAGGTACTTAAGAATTTGGCAGCACCTAATTTGTCTATGAGCTCATCAGCTCTAGGAATTGGATGAGCATCTGTCTTGGTGACAGAATTGAGCCCTCTGTAGTCCACACAAAACCTCATCTCTTTCTTTCCATCTTTGGTGTGAGGTTTGGGGACTAAGACCACTGGGCTAGCCCAGGGGCTGTCAGAGCGCTCAATTACTCCCAATTCCAGCATCTTGTGGACTTCCACCTTGATGCTTTCCTTAACATGGTCAGACTGTCTAAAGATTTTGTTTTTGACAGGCATGCTGTCTCCTGTGTCCACATCATGGGTACACAGGTGTGTCTGACCAGGGGTTAAGGAGAAGAGTTCAGGAAACTGTTGTAGGACTCTCCTACAATCAGCTTGCTGTTGGCCAGAGAGGGTGTCTGAGTAGATCACTCCATCTACTGTGCCATCTTTTGGGTCTGATGACAGAAGATCAGGGAGAGGTTCACTCTCTGCCTCCTGATCCTCATCTGTTACCATCAACAGATTCACATCAGCCCTGTCATGGAAGAGTTTCAGGCGGTTCACATGGATCACCCTCTTGGGGCTCCTGCTTGTGCCCAGGTCCACCAGGTAGGTGACCTGACTCTTCCTTTCTAGCACTGGGTAAGGGCCACTCCATTTGTCCTGGAGTGCCCTGGGAGCCACAGGCTCCAAAACCCAGACTTTCTGCCCTGGTTGGAACTCAACCAGTGCAGCCTTTTGGTCATACCAAAACTTCTGGAGCTGTTGGCTGGCCTCAAGGTTTTTGGTTGCCTTTTCCATGTACTCTGCCATTCTAGAGCGAAGGCCAAGTACATAGTCCACTATGTCCTGTTTAGGCTCATGGAGAGGTCTCTCCCAGCCTTCTTTAACAAGGGCAAGTGGTCCCCTTACAGGATGACCAAACAGAAGTTCAAAGGGTGAGAACCCTACTCCCTTCTGTGGTACCTCCCTGTAAGCGAAAAGCAGACATGGCAGGAGGACATCCCATCTCCTTTTGAGTTTTTCTGGGAGCCCCATGATCATGCCCTTTAATGTCTTGTTGAATCTCTCAACCAAGCCATTAGTTTGTGGATGGTAAGGTGTAGTGAATTTGTAAGTCACTCCACACTCATTCCACATGTGTTTTAGGTATGCTGACATGAAGTTGGTACCTCTGTCAGACACCACCTCCTTAGGGAAGCCCACTCTGGTAAAGATACCAATGAGGGCCTTGGCTA
Source organism: Pleurodeles waltl (assembly GCF_031143425.1). Lineage (NCBI taxonomy): Eukaryota > Metazoa > Chordata > Amphibia > Caudata > Salamandridae > Pleurodeles > Pleurodeles waltl. The sequence continues at coordinate 863,697,021 of NC_090446.1, read as the reverse complement.
CTGCAGGGGCAGTAGTCGACCTAAGGGGAATAGCTTCAGGATACCTGGTAGCATGATCCACTACTACCAGGATATACATATTTCCTGAGGCTGTGGGAGGTTCTAGTGGACCAACTATGTCCACACCCACTCTTTCAAAGGGAACCCCCACCACTGGAAGTGGAATGAGGGGGGCCTTTGGATGCCCACCTGTCTTACCACTGGCTTGACAGGTGGGGCAGGAGAGGCAAAACTCCTTAACCATGTTGGACATATTGGGCCAGTAGAAGTGGTTGACTAACCTCTCCCACGTCTTGGTTTGTCCCAAATGTCCAGCAAGGGGAATGTCATGGGCCAATGTTAGGATGAACTCTCTGAACAGCTGAGGCACTACCACTCTCCTAGTGGCACCAGGTTTGGGGTCTCTGGCCTCAGTGTACAGGAGTCCATCTTCCCAATAGACCCTATGTGTTCCATTTTTCTTGCCTTTGGACTCTTCAGCAGCTTGCTGCCTAAGGCCTTCAAGAGAGGGACAGGTTTCTTGTCCCTTACACAGCTCCTCCCTTGAGGGTCCCCCTGGGCCTAAGAGCTCAACCTGATAAGGTTCAAGCTCCAAAGGCTCAGTTCCCTCAGAGGGCAGAACTTCTTCCTGAGAAGAGAGGTTCCCTTTCTTTTGCTGTGTTGCAGTTGGTTTCCCAACTGACTTTCCTGTTCTCTTGGTAGGCTGGGCCATTTTTCCAGACTCCAGCTCTACTTTTTCACCCTGTGCCTTGCATTGTGCTCTTGTTTTCACACACACCAGTTCAGGGATACCCAGCATTGCTGCATGGGTTTTTAGTTCTACCTCAGCCCATGCTGAGGACTCCAGGTCATTTCCAAGCAGACAGTCCACTGGGATATTTGAGGAGACCACCACCTGTTTCAGGCCATTGACCCCTCCCCATTCTAAAGTAACCATTGCCATGGGATGTACTTTTCTCTGATTGTCAGCGTTGGTGACTGTGTAAGTTTTTCCAGTCAGGTATTGGCCAGGGGAAACCAGTTTCTCTGTCACCATGGTGACACTGGCACCTGTATCCCTCAGGCCCTCTATTCTAGTCCCATTAATTAAGAGTTGCTGTCTGTATTTTTGCATGTTAGGCGGCCAGACAGCTAGTGTGGCTAAATCCACCCCACCCTCAGAAACTAGAGTAGCTTCAGTGTGGACCCTGATTTGCTCTGGGCACACTGTTGATCCCACTTGGAGACTAGCCATACCAGTGTTACCTGGATGGGAGTTTGGAGTGGAACCTTTCTTGGGACAGGCCTTGTCTCCAGTTTGGTGTCCATGCTGTTTACAGCTATGACACCAGGCCTTTTTGGGATCAAAGTTTTTACCCTTGTACCCATTGTTTTGTGAAGAGGCTCTGGGCCCACCCTCCTGTGCAGGTTTTTGGGGGCCTGTAGAAGACTCTTTACTATTTTTAGTTTTGGTTGTCTCATCACCCTTCCCCTGGGGAGTCTTTGTGACCCCTTTCTTTTGGTCACCCCCTGTTGAAGTCTTGGACACCCTTGTCTTGATCCAATGGTCCGCCTTCTTTCCCAATTCTTGGGGAGAAATTGGTCCTAGGTCTACCAGATGCTGATGCAGTTTATCATTGAAACAATTACTTAACAGGTGTTCTTTCACAAATAAATTGTACAGCCCATCATAATTACTTACACCACTGCCTTGAATCCAACCATCTAGTGTTTTCACTGAGTAGTCTACAAAGTCAACCCAGGTCTGGCTCGAGGATTTTTGAGCCCCCCTGAATCTAATCCTATACTCCTCAGTGGAGAATCCAAAGCCCTCAATCAGGGTACCCTTCATGAGGTCATAAGATTCTGCATCTTGTCCAGAGAGTGTGAGGAGTCTATCCCTACACTTTCCTGTGAACATTTCCCAAAGGAGAGCACCCCAGTGAGATCTGTTCACTTTTCTGGTTACACAAGCCCTCTCAAAAGCTGTGAACCATTTGGTGATGTCATCACCATCTTCATATTTAGTTACAATCCCTTTGGGGATTTTCAACATGTCAGGAGAATCTCTGACCCTATTTATGTTGCTGCCACCATTGATGGGTCCTAGGCCCATCTCTTGTCTTTCCCTCTCTATGGCTAGGATCTGTCTTTCCAAAGCCAATCTTTTGGCCATCCTGGCTAACTGGATGTCCTCTTCACTGGGGCTATCCTCAGTGATTTCAGAGGTGTTGGTCTCTCCTGTGAGGGAACCAGCATCTCTGACTATTATTTTTGGAGTCAGGGTTTGAGGGACCCTGTTCTCCCTAGATAGGATTGGTAGGGTGGAATTTTCCTCCAAGTCACTATCCTCTTCCTCTGAGTTGCCACCCTTAGAGGGGTTGGCCTTTTCAAACTCTGCCAAAAGCTCCTGGAGCTGTATTTTGGTAGGTTTGGGGCCCATTGTTATTTTCTTTATTTTACAGAGTGACCTTAGCTCCCTCATCTTAAGATGGAGGTAAGGTGTGGTGTCGAGTTCCACCACAGTCACATCTGTGCTAGACATTTTGCTTCTAAAAGTTGGAATACTTTTTAAGAATCTACAACTGGTTCTAGAATCTAATTCAAACTTTTACAAACTATTAAACTCTAAAAGAAATGCTAAACAGGATCTAACACAAGGCCCTAGCAAGTCTTTTAAGAATTTAGAAAACTTTTCAAATTGCAAAAATCAATTTCTAATGACAATTTTGGAATTTGTCGTGTGATCAGGTATTGGCTGAGTAGTCCAGCAAATGCAAAGTCTTGTACCCCACCGCTGATCCACCAATGTAGGAAGTTGGCTCTGTATGTGCTATTTCAAAGTAAGGAATAGCATGCACAGAGTCCAAGGGTTCCCCTTAGAGGTAAAATAGTGGTAAAAATAGATAATACTAATGCTCTATTTTGTGGTAGTGTGGTCGAGCAGTAGGCTTATCCAAGGAGTAGTGTTAAGCATTTGTTGTACATACACATAGACAATAAATGAGGTACACACACTCAGAGACAAATCCAGCCAATAGGTTTTTATATAGAAAAATATCTTTTCTTAGTTTATTTTAAGAACCACAGGTTCAATTCTACATGTAATATCTCATTCGAAAGGTATTGCAGGTAAGTACTTTAGGAACCTCAAATCATCAAAATTGCATGTATACTTTTCAAGTTATTCACAAATAGCTGTTTTAAAAGTGGACACACTGCAATTTTCACAGTTCCTAGGGGAGGTAAGTATTTGTTAGGTTAACCAGGTAAGTAAGACACTTACAGGGCTTAGTTCTTGGTCCAAGGTAGCCCACCGTTGGGGGTTCAGAGCAACCCCAAAGTCACCACACCAGCAGCTCAGGGCCGGTCAGGTGCAGAGTTCAAAGTGGTGCCCAAAACACATGGGCTAGAATGGAGAGAAGGGGGTGCTCCGGTTCCGGTCTGCTTGCAGGTAAGTACCCGTGTCTTCGGAGGGCAGACCAGGGGGGTTTTGTAGGGCACCGGGGGGGACACAAGCCCACATAGAAATTTCACCCTCAGCAGCGCGGGGGCGGCCGGGTGCAGTGTAGAAACAAGCGTCGGGTTTGTAATGGAAGTCAATGGGAGATCTAGGGATCTCTTCAGCGCTGCAGGCAGGCAAGGGGGGGGTTCCTCGGGGAAACCTCCACTTGGTCAAGGGAGAGGGACTCCTGGGGGTCACTCCTCCAGTGAGAGTCCGGTCCTTCAGGTCCTGGGGGCTGCGGGTGCAGGGTCTCTCCCAGGTGTCGGGACTTAGGATTCAAAGAGTCGCGGTCAGGGGAAGCCTCGGGATTCCCTCTGCAGGCGGCGCTGTGGGGGCTCAGGGGGGACAGGTTTTTGTACTCACAGTATCAGAGTAGTCCTGGGGTCCCTCCTGAGGTGTTGGATCTCCACCAGCCGAGTCGGGGTCGCCGGGTGCAGTGTTGCAAGTCTCACGCTTCTTGCGGGGAGCTTGCAGGGTTCTTTCAAGGCTGCTGGAAACAAAGTTGCAGCCTTTCTTGGAGCAGGTCCGCTGTCCTCGGGAGTTTCTTGTCTTTTCGAAGCAGGGGCAGTCCTCAGAGGATGTCGAGGTCGCTGGTCCCTTTGGAAGGCGTCGCTGGAGCAGGATCTTTGGAAGGCAGGAGACAGGCCGGTGAGTTTCTGGAGCCAAGGCAGTAGTCGTCTTCTGGTCTTCCTCTGCAGGGGTTTTCAGCTAGGCAGTCCTTCTTCTTGTAGTTGCAGGAATCTAATTTTCTAGGGTTCAGGGTAGCCCTTAAATACTAAATTTAAGGGCGTGTTTAGGTCTGGGGGGTTAGTAGCCAATGGCTACTAGCCCTGAGGGTGGGTACACCCTCTTTGTGCCTCCTCCCAAGGGGAGGGGGTCACAATCCTAACCCTATTGGGGGAATCCTCCATCTGCAAGATGGAGGATTTCTAGAAGTCAGAGTCACCTCAGCTCAGGACACCTTCGGGGCTGTCCTGACTGGCCAGTGACTCCTCCTTGTTGCTTTCTTTGTTCCCTCCAGCCTTGCCGCCAAAAGTGGGGGCCGTGGCCGGAGGGGGCGGGCAACTCCACTAAGCTGGAGTGCCCTGCTGGGCTGTGACAAAGGGGTGAGCCTTTGAGGCTCACCGCCAGGTGTTACAGCTCCTGCCTGGGGGAGGTGTTAGCATCTCCACCCAGTGCAGGCTTTGTTACTGGCCTCAGAGTGACAAAGGCACTCTCCCCATGGGGCCAGCAACATGTCTCTGGTGTGGCAGGCTGCTGGAACTAGTCAGCCTACACAGACAGTCGGTTAAGTTTCAGGGGGCACCTCTAAGGTGCCCTCTGTGGTGTATTTTACAATAAAATGTACACTGGCATCAGTGTGCATTTATTGTGCTGAGAAGTTTGATACCAAACTTCCCAGTTTTCAGTGTAGCCATTATAGTGCTGTGGAGTTCGTGTTTGACAGACTCCCAGACCATATACTCTTATGGCTACCCTGCACTTACAATGTCTAAGGTTTTGTTTAGACACTGTAGGGGTACCATGCTCATGCACTGGTACCCTCACCTATGGTATAGTGCACCCTGCCTTAGGGCTGTAAGGCCTGCTAGAGGGGTGTCTTACCTATACTGCATAGGCAGTGAGAGGCTGGCATGGCACCCTGAGGGGAGTGCCATGTCGACTTACTCGTTTTGTCCTCACTAGCACACACAAGCTGGCAAGCAGTGTGTCTGTGCTGAGTGAGAGGTCTCCAGGGTGGCATAAGACATGCTGCAGCCCTTAGAGACCTTCCTTGGCATCAGGGCCCTTGGTACTAGAAGTACCAGTTACAAGGGACTTATCTGGATGCCAGGGTCTGCCAATTGTGGATACAAAAGTACAGGTTAAGGAAAGAACACTGGTGCTGGGGCCTGGTTAGCAGGCCTCAGCACACTTTCAATTGTAAACATAGCATCAGCAAAGGCAAAAAGTCAGGGGGCAACCATGCCAAGGAGGCATTTCCTTACACCAGTTATGCATTCCTGTCTTTGAGAATAAAGTGATAATATTCCTGAAGCATGGCCTGAATCAATGGGCATACCCTGCCAAAACAAGCCAAAGATCAAAACAGGAAATAGATTAACTGAGTGTGCAAATACTGCAACAGCCTTTGCAAGGTGGAGTCAAGTAAAATACATCGGGCTAAATTATCCTTCAAAAGAAAACTGATTTTTAGACGTATTGCCTCTTAATTGGCATGAGTTAAGGCATTTCTAGAAAAGTATCAAAAAACTTAGGGCCTCTTTACGAGTGTGGCAGTCTTCAGACCACCACACTTGTGGTGGCGGTCAGGACTGCCTCTGTTGTAGCGGTCCAACCACCACATTAAAACCCTGGTGGTCAGATGGCCAGGGAACCGTCCGCACTGCCAAGATCCATGATCTCGGGGGCTTGGCGGTGGTGGAAATCGTAATCAGCGCTGCCCTGCAGATAAGACTTCCATGAAAAGACTGGCTAAGAACAGGTGCAGGGGGCTCCCTGCACTGCCCATGCACTTGGCATGGGCAGTTCAGAGCGCCACTGTCACAATGTTCACTGTCTGCGTGCAGACAGTGACACAGCGAGGGTGCTGGTGCGCCCTGCGGACTACAGCATTGCCACTGCCTCGATTATGAGCTGGAGACAATGCTGTAGCCTGTTTCCAGCTAGTCTGGCGGACGGAAACTGAGGTTTCTGTCCGCCGACCTAGTGGGAAACTCTTAATTACTCTGGCAGTGGCCACCCTGTTGGGAGTTTCGAGGACTGGTTTTCCCATTCGCCAAACTCTTAATTAGGCCCTAAATGTGTTGTTTGCCAACTTCATTCCCACATGTTTGCTACTTTGGAAATAATGTCTACTGCCCTGGACTGCACTGAGGACATGATCCTAGTTACCTCTAGGACAATGATCACTATTCGGCTGGAGAGAGGAACATAGGCTTGGGGCATGTGACAATCAAGTCCTTTGCTTGCAAGTGGTAACTTCCAACAGCTGTACATAAAAATAAATAAAGTGACTGCTGTAAACATAAAAGCAGCAAAACATCTGAGACACAATACCTTAACGGGATACGATCCCTTAACAGGGCACAATTTCCCAATCTGATGATGCGCACCATTATTTGGTGTGTCTGGTACAGACCCTAACCATGTACTTAATGACATTAAAAAAAAATGTGCCCTCTCCAGCACATGCGCTATTTCTTGGAAGTGGCCTAAGTTGGAAGGCCAGCAGCAGTGAAAGACAGAGTGGCTTTTAAAACAACTTGTCTGGTCTGCATTCCGGAGGGACGAGTACAGATACTCACAGGGGCATGCATTCTGTAACCACACACTTTGAGTAGAGAAAACTGTGCACTAACTCCTGGGGGGTTCACAATTCATACAAATAGCTAGCGTACCCTCTGCTTCTGTAATATGGTGCAAAGGAAATTGCTTTTTGTCATTTACATGGCACCACAGCCCCTTTAACATAATGTGGTTAAATAAAGGCCTTCACAGTGCATACTACAGAAGAGACAGAACAAGCATCTTCAGCCTTTACTGTAATATGGAAGTGCATGCAGGAAATTGAAATGATTATGCTGTGAACATGCATTTTAAGTATCACATAAGGTTAAATTATTGTGAAAAGCAATCAAAAATATTACTGCGAGTACTACGCTGTGCCCTGAAAGGTAGGTCAGGAGATAGGAAGTTGCTGGTATACACGCCTCAGAGACAGAGGGGTCATCAGACTGAGAAAGTTCATGTAAACATCGAGCTGCTTCCAATCGGTTATCTGCCATGTTGCCGGTGAACAGACCAACAAGGGTTCGCATGCTGCTGGGGATCCTGCAAAGAGGAAACAAAGATTATTCACCAAGTAGCACAGATTGAAGAGAAGAGTCATTTTACTGCATCAATGACAAAACTTACCACGTCCCTGAAGCAACTCTTTCTGTACAATTTACAAAAAGTAAAAAACGCATTGTAAGCATGTTGTTTTGAGACACTGGAATTAGACATTTTTCCCCTCTAAATCTATTTTTGGAGCGGGAAACAGAAGCAAGCAATGTACGTTTGCTGCAGGTAGCATGCATTCTGGATTCAGAATAAGCTGCTCAGTACAACAAATTACTTTAGAACCAGGAGTGCACAAAAAAGCAATTAACAATGTGTATTATAAACATAAACCAGAAACATAGCAAAGAACGGATGAATTAAAAAAAGAACATCAATTGCTAAAATAATAGTCTGTCATATCTGGTGTCTGAACTCTAGAACCTGTTTTATATTGTGTGTCACTGCCTAATTCACGAACTACCAATCAATTATATGTCAGGACCAGAGGCGAGGATTATGATTAACTTCTTTCGCTTTAATCAATGGCAGCCATATTCAAAACTTTACAATGAACTAAAAGTCCTAAGAGTCTTTGGGAATGTAACAAAGAACATCCAATCAAATGTAAGTATTAGTCCATAGCCAATCAGGTTCCAGCAGAGCCCCGTGTACTTCATTATCCATGTTGACTCAGCCTCTTTCTTCGCTGCTCGCAGTCACATTTCTAGTTCCTCTTTTTCAATAATTAAATGTGCACCTAAAATTATTGCCTATGTGTGCGGGACATGTGTTGCTATTGCCTTTAGACCGTGTACTCCTATCGCAGCAAATCTACTTGGTGCAGCTCTTCACCGCCGTGCGGTCTTCCACCTGCTAGGTGGCGCCTAGATTCGGCCCCAAGAGTGGACACAACTTTTGACTTCTCCTGTCAGTGAAGTCTGAGTAGCGCGCAGCTTCACCTGGAGCCTGAGACCTGGAGACAGATTCCCCAATTTGTTGGGGTTTATATTCCTTGCTAGACACCTGCATCAGGGTTGGTATTGCGTGTTAATACTACTGCCGGGTCTGCAATGTAGCAGCAGCATACATATTGAATATAGTTGGGACACGCTCCCACGCCTTTCCCTGTGATCAGCCTGCACCTACGGTGAGTGTCACGGGGCTCTGAACCTCATTGTGGACCGTCCCACGCTTAAAATCTTTGGCTGGACCCCAAGCCGTACATCGCAGCTTGTTTGCCCAAACTGTTCTGGAACCATACTTCCGCAGCACTATTCAGTATACATCAGCAGCTGTCTGTCCAAACTCTGCTGGAGTCATAACTCCACAGCACTATTAAGTATATATATATATATCAGCAAACATTGGCAGCTGGCCTTCCAGGCCTTCTGAGACATACGTTCAGTGGAAGTCCTGCCTCCTCCCACTGATGTCCTTTGCGCTTCCTTAATTACTCTAGCGCTTTTGTCATATTGCGCTGCGCCCCTTCTTTCATGGCCTATTTCACACCTTCATGGAGTTTTCTGGGGATCAGCAGTCACATAGGTACCCCTTAATGTTCCTACCCTGAGATGACTACTTTGATGAGGTGGATGACACTTCAATTTAGTGGGTGGTGGCAGAGGCCATGGGCCCCCTGGAGCAATGGCTAGCAGACCAAATTGTCTGTGCCTGTGCCCACCTTCTAAATCCCATTTTAAAGCCCAATTCACCCATGGGATCTTCCAGTGGACCCCTCCCTTTCCCTAATCCAGATCCAATCCCTTCTAAGTGTCCTTGCAAGGATGGCATTGATCATGATGCCTTTGCTCAACTTAAACAGGCTTTCTCGGCTAAAAACCTTTCATCAGTCCCTCTGGGTTCTTCTGATCCAGCTTTGGATCACCAACCCCCTCTGACCTCAGACTCCAGGATGAGGAATCCTCCTTGGGTTCAGATGAGGAGGCGGTCCCTCCAGACCAGGGTGCCTGTCCTCTCTTTACACAGCAGATCCCACAGCCCAGGACCAAGGTTCAGACATGCTTGATCCTGATGACCTCAGAGTGGGTCCTGGTGGAGAAGGTAGCCACCTATGTTACAAGCTGCCTTAGGAAGCCCCCAGAAAAAAATCCCATAACCACCTTCTGGTGGAATGCCCATGCCCTGCCTTGGAGAATAAGGTTGCCCTGACCCCCCTGAAATTGACCCCAAAATGGCCACTATCCTAGCAAAGTTCAATAAAGATCTGAAGAAGGGCATTGATCATTCCTGGAGGGCTTGCCAGGCCCCTTACCAAAATCCTAGATATGGCAGAAGACGCAAAGGCCATGGGTGCCCGAATTTCCCTGGAGGCCCTTTAAGGGTGCTTTCAACCTTTTAGGTAACACCAATTGTGCGATGTCCACTGAACACCAATGATCTCTCTTGATTAAAGTGGACCCAAAGCTCGGGGACCGCGTAACGTGGGAGACGGGCCCATTGCAAAAGGGGGGCTATTCAGGGAACACTTTATCAAGGAGTTGGTAAAGTTTTGTTAAAACCATCACCTCCCTTGATAAGGCCCAGTCATCCATAAAGAAAGTCTACCACATGGGTTTTCCAAGTGGCCTGCCATTCGAAACGAAGTTAGGAAGACTCTTGCCAAACCTCGCACCTCCCTGAGGCACACTGATCGCCTGGTGGGGCTCTTGTCATTGCCCAGCCAACTCATCTTTCTGGGACCTAAACTATTGGGCCTTACATATGTTAAAGGCCTCTCATTTGAGGAAAAAACGGATCTACTCCCAACTGGTGTCTCGGTCTGTTGAGGCAAAGGAAGAAATCGGCTGGTGGCTTGTCCTGCATAGAAGCACTGAATGGGAGAGCGATTTTCAGTTCGGCTGTACTTCTCATTATAGAGTCAGACGCCAGCAGATCAGGTTGGGGCACCAGATATGGAGATTTTTCCACATGTGGCTCTTGGTTTCCTCAAGAACAGGAGTTACCTATCAATTGTTTCTGGCTGCTCCTTCGCGGTTGGACAAAGGACAGGATTCAGTCATGCGTCCTCCTCAAGATGGACAACGTGTCTGAGGTCCACTACATCAACCATCTGGGGGGCACTCACTCCAAGATTCTCTCCAATCTTGCAACCAAATTTTTGCAGTATTGTCTGCACCATCAAATCTTGGTCCCAGCGGAATATCTTCCAGGGCAAGCGAGCCAGATAGCGGACTGGCTTTCTCGTCATCATCAGTATTCCAGCCTGTTGAAACTGCTTCTGGAAGTCTTTGCCAAGCTTCAGGAATGCTGGGGACGATTTTCAGTAGGCTTGCTTGCATCCCAGCTGGATCACCAATTACCCTAATTCTACAGTTGGAGCCCGGACCCGCTGGAGACGAATATCGCCTTCCTTCAAGATTGGAGCCAGAAGAAGGGTTACGCCCTCGACCCGGTTGCAAGGACCTTGGAGCAAATCAGGAGGCAATGCTCAGAAGTAGTGTTGATCACACCTTTTTGGAGGTCTCAAGTTTGTTTTCCAGTTCTTCTGGAATTTTCCTGGGATTTTCTAAGCCATCTCCCCCTGCTGCAGGATCTGCTTCTCAGTCCAAATCGGATCCCACAGCCCCTGGTGATGGAAGGCTCCCTGAACCTGATGGTGTGGTGGACTAAATGGGACGATGGTCGAACCCGGGCCTTTTGAAACAAACTGAAGAACTCTTGCCCAAAGCCTGGGCCAAAAGTACGGTCAAGCGCTATAGGTCAGCATGGACACGCTGGACTGGCTGGTGCTTGCAAAGGGGTGTGGATCCCATGGTCGCAGATGTATTTCAACTGCTTAATTAATATCTGGTGACAGAAGGTCTAGAGTATCAATTTATTAATACCTTTCGTTCTGCCATCTCGGCAGGACATTCCCCAGTAGATGGCTCTCCAATGGGGGAAATACCCTTTAGTCCACCGCCTCCTTACAGGGATTTGTCTCTCTCTTCCCCCAGAACCATGTTATTTGGCTCTTTAGGATGTCAACCAGGTGCTGAACTTTTCTTGTCCTGACAACCAAATAGATTCTTGTCCAGGTAGGAGCTTTCAGCTAAATTAACATTGCTCTTGTGCCTGGTTTCTTGCAGGAGGGTACTGGATGGTCGTGCCAGAGACATTTGCAGGTGCACCATCTCTCCGTCTGGAGTTTCATTTATGGTAAGTAGATGAACCAAGTGAAATACTAAGGTTATTTTTTATCCAGCCTTTCCTGATTCCCCCTACATTGTGTGTATGCCTCAAGGCATACGAAGAGATGTCTTCTGAATTTCGCCCACCTGGTGAACGCCAACTTCTGACTGCATTGTGGCAACGGCACAAGGCAGTATCTTCACCTGCTATAGCGTGGTGGGTAAGATGGGTCATGCAGGAGGCTGGCATTTAACTTAAGACTTTTGAAGCACATTCTGCTCAAGGGGCAATGGCCTCGAAGGCTTTTTTCCTGGGTGCCTGTTTGAAAGATATTTTGAATGCACAGAATGGTCTTCAGACTCCACTTTTAGGAGGCTCTATCTTAAGCCAGTGCTTGATTTGGCTCATTTAATCATGAGCAAGCTTTGAACCAACATAATCCACGCTTCCGGTCCTGACATAGAAGGAACAATTTCCCAGCTTTCGTAACGGAAAGTTTCAGTTCTATTAAGGACACGGAGGCGAGCGAGAACCTTGCTGACTGGTAGGTAATAACCTTTCCTGATTATGTTACTGATTGTTACTATGACAATGTTATCATCCTCTGTTATGAACTGGATGTTGAGAAGTACTTTTGTAAGATTTTCCGATGTGGCACCTGGTATTGATGCAACTTTCTCTTCCTAGGGACTAATTTGGGGAAGCAGGATTCATGATGGATACATGTAGACTGATCTTGCGTGACAAAAGAGGGTGAGTCAACATGGATAATGTACTATATGGGGCTCTGCTGGGGCCTGATTGGTTATACACTAATACTTACATTTGATTGGTTGTTGTTTGTTACATTGCCAAAGACTCTTGGGACTTGTAGTTCATTGTAAAGTTTTGAATTTGGCTGCTATTGATTAAAGCGAAGGAATTAAAGCATAATCCTCACCTCCATGTCCTTAACAGAACTGAAACGTTCAGTAACAAAAGCTAGGAAATTTTTCATTCTTACCTTATGAAGTTTTGCGGTCCTTCTTTGAACTGCAGACACTTTCGAAGGAGTGTCAAGGACTTCAATCGCTCTGGCCCATGCTGAACATCCTTGAGAAGCTGGTCAACCTTACAGAAAAAAAAAAGAAATGCTGTGAGTCAGATGTAGTAATTGTTTTTACAGTCACAAAAGTTAAAGTGCAGGCTTTGCAAACGCTAAAATCTAAAATTGCAGTGTACAAATCACTGTGGGTGGGAACTCACTTTGTGACTCACAATGCCCAAATTACCAGCCCTTGAAATTGTAAGCAAGGAGGAGCAAGGAAAGCCCATCTTCTTACAACTCACAGGAATGTGTTCAATGTATTGGGACTGATTCAGCGACGTGTAAACCACGTTCCACCATCCATTCCAATTCTATTTGGAACCACGAGGGACACTCACTTTGTGAATGTAAAATGTGGGCATTTGGGGAGGTAGAAGTAAGACCACTGTCCCCTCACAAAGTGTCACATTTTAATGTAGTATACCTTTTGGTTCAAAACAGGGACAGGGACTGCTATGACAGAATTTTATGAATGCAGAGATAGAAGCCTGCTGCTCTTCCTCCTTCACTCCTGCATTTGCAGCCATTCACAAGGATTCACACGAGGAATCATGCCTCTTCACGACTGATGGGCAGGAGTACTGGCAATACTTGCAAATGTCCTTTTTACGCGGCGCTGGACCCAACACAAAACTGAAAATGATTGGGTCACATCACCGTGCTGTGCAAAAAGAGCATGTGGCCAGCAACCAATTTCTTACTAGGTCTCGACAAAATACACACACGCACACACACATATAGACACCCTTTTTTTTGTAATTCGGTGCATTTAATATTACTGCTGAACATGCAAACTAAAAGCACTGCCTGCGAACAGAGTTTTATAAAGCTATTGCTATAGCTGTCCATGGTACTGACAGAATGTACTCCTAATTTGAAGCTGCATGTTTGGTATCGGACTTACATCCTAAGATCATTGTGTTCTCATAATGGGCAGAAACACGTTTGATGTTTTCAAATCTATGTAAGAGCTACGGTTTAGGAGGCCAATCGATCATTACTAGCACATACATTACAGAAAAGAAGCTATAAACTCACAGACCTGAAACTGGGAGAGAGATTCCGCTGCGAATGCTGTGCCATCCGGTTTTTCTTGTTCCAGGATGTCTCGTACCAGCCTTCTACTGATCAGATGTTGTTCCCTCCGCGCCTTTCTCAGGGCTGTAATAGAGGACATAAACCCAGCTCCATTCTGATATCACCTCAATTACATAGCCCTCATCAGCCGACCCAAAAAGAGACCAGCTGAATATCTGACGGGCTCATATAAACCAAATATGTTTGTTGGAATTCCTAAATTACATGCCACTAAGACTGTGTCCAATATTTAATTTGCGATAGTTTCAAAAGAATAAGATGTGCACTAAAACCCTTTCACATAAATACAAGTTAGAAGCACAGAGTGCAGCCTTTGTACATTTATCGAAGTCCAAAATATACGTATCTCAGTCAGTAACCTCCTCAACAGAAAACAGACTGCACGGGATGATTAATTCTATCCACACTTGTGTTACGCACTTCCTTTTAAAATAAGATCCTTCCTATGGTAGAAACAGTTAGTACCACTCAGATATTTATAAATGCAGGTGCTTAACAGAATTTGCTCTTTCCCAGACCTTCATGGCTTCATCCCCCATTAAAGTATTATGTAGAAATCCATGCAGAAAGATGGCAGAGTCTATACTCAGCTAATTATTGGCTGAGAATGACTGTCTACAATGCATTGTGATTGGCTACAACATGTGACCCATGGACTACTGAGGTCGTCCATAGGCTTTGACCAGTTACTACCCAGGGTATGAGGCCTGCACGAAGGGCGTGGACTATTTGGCCACCCTCTACACCAATTACAGGCAATACACAATAAACGCTACACAAATGTTACACACTTTCAAACACACAAGTCATGACAGCACATGCTATCATACGTGACATTAAAACCTCAAGCACAAGATAATCAATGGCATCCCTGGAGACATACTTCATGATGTGACCAATAATGTAATTTTCACCAAAATGTTATAGACTTGACACCTTGTAGCTAAAAACAGATTTTTAACAAAGACAATATAGGTTCTGTAACATCAACGTTCAAAAATGGTTTTGCATATGTAATGAATTGCATGATCGATAAAAGTTTATAGACAAAAAGTATTTTTTATAACATTTAGTTAAGACTTAATAATCTAAGACCTAACCGTAAAATTCCTCATGTACGTTTCAGTTAAGACTGAAAGTGAAGTTCCATAAGAAAGGGCATTTTCACTCTGCTTCCAATTTAGACCCTATTTTAATCATATGTACCAACTTTCAAAACCAAAACGTTAGTACACTCACTTGGATTTTGCCAACTTTGATGCACACTGGTTAAAGGCGGGGGTGGGAGGATGAGAGGTCTCCAAGAAGTATAAGAGGGGGCCCCACAAAATACTGTTTCCTAAGCTGACTGTTATAGTAAGCTTTATCAGTAAAACAGAGAAAAAGGCTGAAGAAAAGTGCATAAACCTTTGTAGGCATGTAGTGATTGACTCTGTTAGTTGCCTTTTACTGGTTTTGAGCATTTCCATTCAGGAGTTAGAGAAAGTTTTTCAAAAATGCAGTTTTTCAAATGTGCATGCATAAGCTATTCAATTGGTTACTCTTTGTGAAGATAGGAAAAATTAAAAAAATACATTTTACTGTCTGATGTTTCCAAAGGGAATAAAAGTGATGGTCACAAAAAGAAAAAAAGGAAGCCATGTGATTGGTGTAAAGCTTCTGAAATAGTGGCCATCTTGTTTCTTCTTCATTTGATCGGGAATATGAAAATGTTCACAATCAAAGCCGAAAGCAAACCGAGAGAGAGAGAGAGGTTATTTTCCCACAATAAAACATACTTCACAAAACGGGGATTATGATGCAGCATAATCGTTTTTCAGAAACAAAAGGATTTAAAATCTCTCTGATCCAGCAGTTGTGAACATTGTCGGGAATAAACACACACAAAAATGCATGAGTTGCAGCACAGTGAAGTACTAATGTAAATAGTACTATAATGAAAAACTGGGAAGTCGTTTAGGCCACACAGCTTTGGTGCTTGTCTCCCAGGCGGGCAGAGAGAGATTTCCATTTAAAAAAACCTTAGCTTCAGCCTTCCTGACTTTCCAAGGTATAAGGGGGTTTCAAAATGGGTCGGCATTGCCTGTGGGCCAAGTTCCAAAAATGAAATTATTCTTAGCCTGACTAAAGGCCTAGCGATCGCTTCTTTCAACCACAAAAAGGGAATCCTTCCACAGCTGTGTATAAGGGCTGGACGGTCATTTGGTTGCCCTTTTCCCTACCTACCCCTTCAACTCCAGGCCAAACATACATGCCAGGGAGGAGCACACAAATCCTCGACTTCAGCCAAGAACTGGGCATAATGCCCAATCATTACCCAATATGGCGACGGAGGGAAAAGTGTGTCCCCAATGCTTCTCCCCATACCACAGGAACTTCATGGCACCAAGAAAGTTATAAGAAAAGCTGTTCGCTGATTAGGCAAGACAGTCAAACTCTTACCCTCTCAGTTCATGGATCCCAGAGGGTCCTGTTCAAACCCCCCCCCCCCCACCCCCCAGCGCCTTGAAACCTTCACGGGTATGTAGCGCGCTTTACAAATTATATGATTGATTGATTGATTCCCTTGTCCTTTCTACTTGATCATTTCCGAAGGTCAACTCTGATGATCTTCCTGCTCAGCAGCTTCTTACAACATTGCCTATTACTCCATTCCAGTGGAGAAGTGTGGCACAATGGTTAGAGCGGCAGACCCTGAAGCAGAGATCTGGCTCAAGACCAGGGTTCAAGTCCCGCTTCGGCAGGTCTTGGGCTCAATTCCCTTGGACCAGATAATTCTCGCCTCAGTGCCTAATCTAATTAATGGGTCCCACTCTGCAACTCTGGGCAATAGCTTGCTAAATCTCCACAACGGCCCCAACAGCGCTTGGATGCCTGGCTTCACCCTGGGGGTGCCCAGGAGTGGGCACCTCACAGGGAAAAGCCAGGAGGGGTTCCATAGCGGTACGAGTACAGCGCCTTGAGACCCTAACGGGTGAGTAGTGCGCTATACAAGTGCAAATTTACATTTACATTATAGATACTCAGAGTCCCTATTTCATCATACTTGGACTTCCCCTCTGCAAGAATTTCCATTCACACCACTCAGCCCATGCCATACACACAGTGGACATCCAGTCTGAAATTCAAGGAGCCAGTGAAGTCCCTCAAATTGTCTTGACATATTAGCTGAGACTCCACAAAAGAATCTGCAGGAACACATTCACATGCCCATACCCAAACATTGAACAGGATCTCTTGCTCGCACCCTAGGGAAGAGGGTCCTACCCCGGTAAAAAGTGCTTCTCTTTTCAGGAGAAAAACACTTTTAGGCAATATGTTTTGTTGGCTCAGTCATTTAAGTTGTAGTGGCTTTCGTATATCAATAAACGAAAAGAAGGTTACGTCATATCAAACTTACCCATCTCTTTTTCCCGTCGCTGGGATCTCAGCTCCTCCATGCATGTCTCAGCTGGTCTCTGTCGCAGTCTCACCCTGCCCCACATCTTTACTGAAAGCAGATGCCAGAGTGCACAGCAAGTACAATCTGAAAGAGACAAAACCCTATTTGATACCAGTTTAATCAGAGAAGGTCCATATATTGTTGGCTCAGATAGTTTGTGGAAAATAATAAGGATTTCTGACAAAAAAAAAAAATAACAATCTTAATTTATGTTTACACTTGGGCATTTCATAGTCTTCTTGAAATATAAAAATAATAGAACACCAATGGAGCTCTGATGGCTCCAAAATTATCACCTGCTGATTCTGACTTCTGTCAGATGAAAAAAATGCAAGCCTGTGTGTGATAAATTTTTAGTATTACTTTCAAACACTATCTGGAATGGTACCCAAAGACAGATTAAAATAGGGTGTCCAACACTGTTCCACAAGTAGCAAAGAGCAGGTCAGGAGAACTTCCATCTACCTAAGAGAAATTCGAAGGCTCCATTCTGCACATCTCATGTTTCTCATCATTGTCGATGTACATCAGCTGAGATGCACTGTAAAACTATTCCAGTGCATTATAAAGTATATTTTACACAATGTATTTGTCAGTTAAGTACTCAACCGACATCCAAATACATATGTATCAGACCTGGCAGTGAATAACTGGAGACTGAATTATGCCAGTCATGTCAGCACCCAATCTTCACACTACGTAAACAGTACCCACAGATGGTTCCATGTTCTGGCGTGTGCCAGAAATCACATTCCAAGGTACACCTGTATGGTTTATTCTCTAACTCAATTTGCAGGTTACTTGTTGTATAAAATAAACAAACTGAAACGTATTTAGGCTTAGTTTATGCAAACCAAAATACTCTTAACTGCTGTTGAGCAAATGATTATTCAATGATTCTCTATTCAACGTGAATGCCCACGTGTGGCAGCTAATTTCAGGCATTCACAGTGTGCCCCCAAGTAATACTGTCCCGGTCATTAGAAGGATATGGTGGGCCACTAGGGTATTCATTTAGGTCAAATACACCATTAAATAGTATTTAGATATATAAACCTAGTCACATGTTGCATTCTACCACTAAAACACTTTACTAAACATACATATAAATCTCCATATCATAGCATTATTACATTACAGCATTATTATTTTATGACTTTTTACTAAGCATGCCTGACAACCAAACTAAGGATAGTTCAATATATATAAGAAATGTAATAATCCCCACATCCTGTAGCCTCATTTCTGTCCTTTTCATCAGATTCAAACACCTGGAGTCGATGATTGCCTAGAGAGAGCAAAGGAGGCTTTTCTGACTTAATGCATGCAACAATTTCTTCTGTCACTTACATAGGGCATTTCAACTACGTTAAATGCCTTTCCTTTTACATGAAGTCATCGTCAGTCCTATGACTAGGCACGAACTACCATGCCTCTCAAGAATCAGTTAGGCCCAAGATCCTGAATACGAGCAGATATCTAACCTACTTTAGACCCACAGATGCTGGATACCAGTTGATATCTAGCCTACTCTAGGCCACCGAATCCTGGATATTAGCTGATCTTAACCTACTGTAGGCACAAAAATCACAAGACAACTTCGGGAATCTTTGCATCATGGCTAAATCCAGAGTTGCAGACAAAGGTTAAAGCTGTGTTTCAGGTAACAGATCACTTACAGGAATCATGGACTTGAGTGAGCTACACCTTCCAGCCTTTCTTGATGACACCTGGAAGGACATCTAATAGCTCTGGTGCGAAAGTCTCCGCTATGAGCAACTAAAGGGTAGTAGCCAGCACCTCTTCACAACTCTTTAGATTGCTTATTCTGAATCAGATTTTATTTCAAGACCAGAGGGTCATATTATGCGGTCTTTTCTTGCGTTTTATTAATAGCAATTGAGAAAGAGAAAATTACATTGCCCAGAAAAAAAACTGGTAAAGTGCTACAAACAGTGACATCACAATAGAACTAATAGGACGCTGCGTAACCCAATAATTATCTTGACTGAGAGCAACAAATCCTGTTTTGTTGCTGCTCGCAGTCAAGATAAATAAAATTTTCCACTGCATCTGGTTATCATTCTGTTACACGCTTGTTTATTACTGCTTTATTAATATATTTGGGACATTATTACTTGCCTCTGCAAACACGCACTTGCTTCCTGGTAAGATCTGTTCTATCTCAAGCATTCTAACTTGAGCGTTTTCCTGTCTGAAGCACTTCGGCCTCTGTGCTCCTCAGGGAGCTTTTCACCGACACCTCCCACAATGCCTTGCCGTATTCTAAAGGACTTCTCAATTGAACCGCTTTGCGGTAAAATTTTTCTTCTCATTTGCTCCTCCTGGTCTGTAGTCCTTGCTACTGAGTGACTCCTTCCTTTTTACACGCCCGTCTCTTTATTGCCGTTCTTTTCCCTTTAATTCCTGCCTCTATTAACCCTTTCCTATTTCTTTGAGGCAATGGTTAGGAACTATTATTTTAAATTGTATTTCTTAGGGTTTTGATAAGTGTTTAGTGTTATAAAAGGTTATTATATTGTCCTAATTTTCAGTCATAATGTCTCACATTGAGATTTACCTAGCCTTGGTGTCAGAAAGACTAGCTTTTATTAAAGACACGGAGCCAAGTATTATCCCCCCAATGTTTCATTAACTCTCCCTGGTCTGTTTTATTCTGCAGATCCAATGCCTTCTTCCACTTCTGCTACCTCAACCTAATCCGACTGGATTTGTTGCTTTCGGTCAAGATAATTAGTGGTTACTCGAGGTACTATTGGTTGTTCTATTGTGATGTCACCGTTTGCAGTCCTTTACCATTTTTTCTGGGTAATGTAGTTTTCTCCTGCTTGGCTGCTGTTAAGAAAAAAGTATGAAAAGAGAGCAAAATGCTCGCCTCTGTGTCTTTAATAAAATTCTAGCCTTTCTGACACCAAGCCTAGGAAAATCTCAATTCTCCAAAGCACAGCAGGAACACCTCATCTAGTGGTTATAGAAGGCCTTCAGCAACTAGAAGCCTGAAGAATTTCATAGCTAGGCATTCTTCCCTGAGTCATCTGGCAGAGACCGACAAATTCCTTAGGCATTCCTGAGCCCCAGGCTTACATACCAGCCTGGCATGCTGAGACTCATAATATTGGAGAGAACCACAGCCCTGTTTCAGAATTTTTGTGTTCATTATTAATTCCCTGTCGAAAGTAGGAATACATGGCAAAGTTTGTTGATCAGGGAACCCCATCAAAAGCGCAATTCAGGCAGGACATGAGCTTGTGTATGGTAATTCAGTTGGCTCGTCCCCATTGGTTTGCAGTATCCTTATGGAGGTCAAGTTGTTAAGACCAGCCATCAGCAAGAATTTCACCATATGGGGAAAAGTTTTTGACCTTTTTAGGCTGTGACGGATAAGGCTGACCTTATCTTGAGCAACGGCTAGACAGATTTGTTAGAATCTATTTCTTGTGAGAGGGTTTTAGACGGAAGCTTCTAAATTTAAATTGTAGGAGGTCCAATACTAGTCTTATTTTTGTATATTCTAGGTTCACTAACAGTAAACTTTGTTTGGAGTGTTACCTGCAGGAATATGAGGCAAAGACATGATCTAAGACAGCAAGATAAAGATCAGCTGCTCATTTCCGTCAAAAAAACGTTTACCAGGATTTCATCCTACTTAGAAAGGTGGGTGAAAGACATCATGCATGAAGCTGGCACAGAGTTGTGCTTTCAGTAACATCATACCAAGGACTCTAGAGCTACCCGGTGGACTACCACAAATCTAGGAGAATTGAAGAGGTTCTTGGATTTAACATTTTTGATGGGCTTGATAAGGAAGCATTCACTGTCTTCATATTGGGCTACCTGAGCCTTGATGGCAACAACCACATTTCCTGCAATCATGAGTCGTGATTGGTATTTGCTTCTGCTTCAGATGCTGCATTTTGTTGATAATGCTTTAGTGTTGCCACAAGATCACTCCGATTGTGACTGTCTTTTTAAGATTCCGCTTGTCCTTGATCACTTTTGTAGATCGATTTTCAGAGATCTATGTTCCAGTGAAATAAGTAGCTGTGGACTAGTCTTTGGTCCTGTTCATGGGCAGTCTGGTTTTTACTGGGATTGGATTTGCTTTATCAAGTATGCCTGCCTGTGTACTGAGAGCAAGGGCAGAGGATCGCTTGTAATTGCTTCTAGCCTAGGCACCCAGCTATAACAGGGCTCTGCAATCCTTAGAGACAGTGCCCACTTCTGATCCATACTGGGATCCCACTTGCAGCTCCATCAGTGCACCACAGTTCACACACTCCACGCCCTCAGCCATGCCAGGAACCCCACAAACGCTGTCTGCCATAGCACTTCAGTTCTTGCAGTCAGTACACTCTGCTGCTCCAGTACTGGGACCTTGGGGCAGGTCCATCAGAGCACCGCAGTTCACACACTCCTAGAGCTCAGCCATGCCACTGCCAAGAACCCCACATACATTGTCTGCCAGAGCACCTCAGTTCTTGCAGTCAGTACACTCTGCTGCTCCAGTACTGGGACCTTGGGCGCAGCTCCATCAGTGCACCGCAGTTCACAAACTCCAAGCCCTCAGCCGTGCCAGTGCCCTCACACATGCTGTCTGCCAGAGCACCCCAGTTCTTAGGCAGTACACTCTGCTGTTCCAGTACTGGGACATCGCGCAAAGCTCCATCAGTGCACCTCAGTTCACACACTCCAAGCACCTCAGCTGTGCCCGAACCCCACTCACGCTGTCTGCCTGAGCACCTCAGTTCTTAAAGTCAGTACACTCTGCTGTTCTAGTACTAGGACCTCGGGCACAACTCCACCAGTGCACCTCAGTTCTACCCCGGCAAGCTCACTTCTTTTCCTATAGTGGGACCCCGCTCACATATAGTTCCATTACAGCAGCTCAATTCTAATAGTCAGTCCCACTGCCAAGCCAATACTAGACCAAAAGAGCAAACCACAGCTCAGCCAGTGCACCTGAAGTCTAACATCCAACACCACTGTTGATGGGAACCACCACAGCACCAGAATCCATCAATTCTAATATTCAGTGCACATTTCCTCTCAGTACTAAGGCTCATACACACACACACTCCCTTCAGGACTCCTTGCTTCTGTGGTTCAGAGACAATGCCACTCCCATACTGGGCCCCACTTGCAGCTTCACCTCCAGGCTAACACTCAGCAACACTGGCACAGCAATACTAGGTTCCACACATAGCTCCATTAACATACCTCACCATCGACCTGGTGTGCCGTTACTATTCCAATACTGCAGCCCACATACAACCCTGTCAGTGCACCTCAGCCCTGACCTGCAGCGCCCCATATTCTAATACCAGGACTTACACTGCGCTCCGTTTCTCATTCCTCAACTGCTGCCTTTCTGTTATTCTAGCGGTGGGTTGGGACACAGCTCTGTCTATACCCCAAATCCTGATCTGAAGCGCCCCGGTATTACTGTATTGGGGTTCACATACAACTCTGCTAATGCACCTCCTGCTGGTCTGTAGTGGCCCCTGCTGTTCCACACTGACTTCTGTTTGAGGACATAGGGGAGCCAATTCAATTTATTCTTAGCTGTCATATTTATTTAGGAGGTTCTGTTTCACCTGTCTCACTCCGTTCTTTCCTTTACTCTGTTTAATGTTTTCCTTATTCCCTCACTTTTCTCTTTCCAGCTCTTAAAATCCACACATTAATAATTTCACTCTCTTTCAACTGTTTATTTCTACTCCTCTCCTTTTTTAAATTTTATTTCCCTCTTGCTACCTCCTTTCAAACTCGCAAAAACGTGGTTATTTCTTTCCTTGTTTCATTCCTCTTTTTTCTTCATCAGGTGTTCATTCTTTCAAAAACAAATTCCTCTTTCGTTTATTCTTTCTTTGTCTTTATTTGCTCTTTCCTTTGACTCGGTATGTGTCCTTTCACTTTTTTTTTTTTTAGATCTTTCTTCTTTCCTTTCTCTTACTTCCTTTTGTCTGTTGTACTCCTTTTGCTTCTCTTTTTCTGCCTCTTCCGCTTTCTCTCCGGAGGCCTAGTTATCAATGGAGCAACAGGTGCAGTGGCACCAGGGCCCAGAGACCATTGGACCTCACTCAACTCTAATTAGTGCTGTATTTGCCTACTGAAATTGCAGTCAACCAATTTCCTTTCTTAGTCCAGGGCCCATGGCACCGTTACTACGCCACTTGTCCTCTCCATCTTTACTCCCGACTCACTCTTTCCTTTCACTTTCCAATCCATCCCAAATTATATTTTTTTATGGTGCTTTGAGCATTACACTCTAATGCCAAAAGTTTATTTCTGAGAAAGGTTTATATGATAATTGTATATGAGTGGAGGTGCTTTAGTTAAATGCTGGGCCACTGGAATTATATTGTAAAAAAAGACAAAATTATGAGACAGGGTTGACCAATTTATGTGGCAAGAAAAGTCCAGTTATTAATTTACAATGCCAATGGCTCTAACTCAAGAAAATGTGAGACTTATTGCATTGCAAATGCTTGTATACCATTGGGATCCCTTTTACATAAATGAGTGATAACAATGTAAAATTATCTAGCAAATATTATCACAGAATTCAGAGACTCACTCATCACAAGTGACGGGATGACATCTACTAGTTGGGTTGATCACTCACTACCAGGCTAAATCTGATACCTGATGTAGAAGTTTAGAACAAAGAGTCAGCTATCTTGGGAGCCAAGCAGTTCCTAACAGCTGAAGAGGCTGCAGGAAAAATGCACAAACAGCTGTTTGGCACACAACAGACATATGCTTCACATTTTGGTGATACTACACAGGGATATGGAATTCCTATAGCCCGACACCCAGGACATATTGTTGGTGGTCAAGGACTACAAGTTTTCATGTTTATTTTGTCCAAGTAGCCCCAACCCTCTGCAGCACAAACCCTTTGGCTGCAAGTTTACAGTACCACATAATAAAGCATGGAAGGGCATTGTCTGCAGTTAAGAGTAATATCTGTGTCCATATGTTAATGCTGTTCGTACTTGTATTTAGGATTAATTTATGCAAACCCTTTATTATTAGGGAGGGCGCTTTAAGGAAATGTTGTAAGCTCTGACTGCATTAATGAGATTGTTCCATTATGAAAATATGTACAGACGTTTGCAAAGTTTAACAATATGAAACTACAAGGAATGTTCCCAGAATGTTCTCTGTTGAGATGCAAATATTTGAAGAAGATTGAAAGCAGAGTGAAATTTTAGGTACCAGTTCTTTGAAGTGTCCTCTAGCAAAATGTGTTGATGCATGCTAAAAAAATAAAATCATATTGGAAAATCAATGTAATCATATTTAACAAGATTATGGGAAACATGAAAATAAACAATGATTGGCAAAGCCAATAGGTCAGATACTGGTGGTCTGCCTTTGGGTTTTGCCAATGCGTGTCTTGTTTTGATATGGTTTTTGTAAAACGTTATTGTTGTGGGAGCTGCCCCATCTGCACCTTTATAATAAACACAGGCAAAAAGAAAAAATGTTCTTTGGTCTCAAAAAGCATACTTTGCTCAGACGTCCCTGGCACTGAACAAAACTACTTTGTGTGCAGATATGCTCCTTGTGAAAGAGCAGAATGCTGTCACTGACAGTAAAGCTGGAAATAGAGAGAATTTTAATAAAAACAAAAAGTGTTGGTTCACATCAGACTTAATTACGGGCTTAGTTCTTAAAGAAAGTCACAAAAGTGCTCCCATGGTATATGTCCTTGCATTAGCGCAGATTTATGGCTTTTGAGAATTCACAATAATTTACAGAAGAAGGCCAGGAAATCGTACTCCTCGAAAATATTTGTGAACTACATTTTAGCACGAGTGTAGGAGGCTGGATTGGCTTGTAGTGAGTACCAAGGGGTACTTGCACCTTGCACCAGGCCCAGTTATCCCTTATTAGTGTATAGGGTGTCTAGCAGCTTAGGCTGATAGATAATGGTAGCTTAGCAGAGCAGCTTAGGCTGAACTAGGAGACGTGTGAAGCTACTACAGTACCACTTAGTGTCATATGCACAATATCATAAGAAAACACAATACACAGTTATACTAAAAATAAAGGTACTTTATTTTTATGACAATATGCCAAAGTATCTTAGAGTGTACCCTCAGTGAGAGGATAGGAAATATACACAAGATATATATACACAATAGCAAAAATATGCAGTATAGTCTTAGAAAACAGTGCAAACAATGTATAGTTACAATAGGGAAACATAGGGATAGGGGCAACACAAACCATATACTCCAAAAGTGGAATGCGAACCACGAATGGACCCCAAACCTATGTGACCTTGTAGAGGGTCGCTGGGACTATTAGAAAATAGTGAGAGTTAGAAAAATAACCCTCCCCAAGACCCTGAAAAGTGAGTGCAAAGTGCACTAAAGTTCCCCTAAGGACAAAGAAGTTGTGTTAGTGGAATAATGCAGGAAAGACACAAACCAACAATGCAACAACTGTGGATTTCCAATCTAGGGTACCTGTGGAACAAGGGGACCAAGTCCAAAAGTCACAAGCAAGTCGGAGATGGGCAGATGCCCATGAAATGCCAGCTGCGGGTGCAAAGAAGCTTCTACTGGACAGAAGAAGCTGCGGTTTCTGCAGGAACGAAAAGGGCTAGAGACTTCCCCTTTGGTGGACGGATCCCTCTCGCCGTGGAGAGTCGTGCAGAAGTGTTTTCCCGCCGAAAGAACGCCAACAAGCCTTGCTAGCTGCAAATCGTGCGGTTAGCGTTTTTGGACGCTGCTGTGGCCCTGGAGGGACCAGGAGGTCGCAAATTGGACCAGGAGAGAGAGGGGACGTCGAGCAAGACAAGGAGCCCTCTCAGCAGCAGATAGCACCCGGAGAAGTGCCAGAAACAGGCACTACGAGGATGCGTGAAACGGTGCTCACCCGAAGTCGCACAAAGGAGTTCCACGTCGCCGGAGACCAACTTAGAAAGTCGTGCAATGCAGGTTAGAGTGCCGTGGACCCAGGCTTGGCTGTGCACAAAGGATTTCCGCCGGAAGTGCACAGGGGCCGGAGTAGCTGCAAAAGTCGCGGTTCCCAGCAATGCAGCCCAGCGAGGTGAGGCAAGGACTTACCTCCACCAAACTTGGACTGAAGAGTCACTGGACTGTGGGGGTCACTTGGACAGAGTCGCTGGATTCGAGGGACCTCGCTCGTCGTGCTGAGAGGAGACCCAAGGGACCGGTAATACAGCTTTTTGGTGCCTGCGGTTGCAGGGGGAAGATTCCGTCGACCCACGGGAGATTTCTTCGGAGCTTCTGGTGCAGAGAGGAGGCAGACTACCCCCACAGCATGCACAAGCAGGAAAACCGTCGAGAAGGCGGCAGGATCAGCGTTACAGAGTTGCAGTAGTCGTCTTTGCTACTATGTTGCAGGTTTGCAGGCTTCCAGCGCGGTCAGCAGTCGATTCCTTGGCAGAAGGTGAAGAGAGAGATGCAGAGGAACTCGGATGAGCTCTTGCATTCGTTATCTAAAGTTTCCCCAGAGACAGAGACCCTAAATAGCCAGAAAAGAGGGTTTGGCTACTTAGGAGAGAGGATAGGCTACTAACACCTGAAGGAGCCTATCAGAAGGAGTCTCTGACGTCACCTGGTGGCAGTGGCCACTCAGAGCAGTCCAGTGTGCCAGCAGCACCTCTGTTTCCAAGATGGCAGAGGTCTGGAGCACACTGGAGGAGCTCTGGACACCTCCCAGGGGAGGTGCAGGTCAGGGGAGTGGTCACTCCCCTTTCCTTTGTCCAGTTTCGCGCCAGAGCAGGGCTAAGGGGTCCCCTGAACCGGTGTAGACTGGCTTATGCAGAATTGGGCACATCTGTGCCCAACAAAGCATTTCCAGAGGCTGGGGGAGGCTACTCCTCCCCTGCCTTCACACCATTTTCCAAAGGGAGAGGGTGTCACACCCTCTCTCAGAGGAAGTTCTTTGTTCTGCCATCCTGGGCCAGGCCTGGCTGGACCCCAGGAGGGCAGATGCCTGTCTGAGGGGTTGGCAGCAGCAGCAGCTGCAGTGAAACCCCAGGAAGGGCAGTTTGGCAGTACCAGGGTCTGTGCTACAGACCACTGGGATCATGGGATTGTGCCAACTATGCCAGGATGGCATAGAGGGGGCAATTCCATGATCATAGACATGTTACATGGCCATATTCGGAGTTACCATTGTGAAGCTACATATAGGTAGTGACCTATATGTAGTGCACGCGTGTAATGGTGTCCCCGCACTCACAAAGTTCAGGGAATTGGCTCTGAACAATGTGGGGGCACCTTGGCTAGTGCCAGGGTGCCCTCACACTAAGTAACTTTGCACCTAACCTTTACAAGGTAAAGGTTAGACATATAGGTGACTTATATGTTACTTAAGTGCAGTGTAAAATGGCTGTGAAATAACGTGGGCGTTATTTCACTCAGGCTGCAGTGGCAGGCCTGTGTAAGAATTGTCAGAGCTCCCTATGGGTGGCAAAAGAAATGCTGCAGCCCATAGGGATCTCCTGGAACCCCAATACCCTGGGTACCTCAGTACCATATACTAGGGAATTATAAGGGTGTTCCAGTAAGCCAATGTAAATTGGTAAAAATGGTCACTAGCCTGTTAGTGACAATTTGGAAAGAAATGAGAGAGCATAACCACTGAGGTTCTGGTTAGCAGAGCCTCAGTGAGACAGTTAGGCACTACACAGGGAACACACACATATAGGCCACAAACTTATGAGCACTGGGGTCCTGACTAGCAGGGTCCCAGTGACACATAACAAACATACTGAAAACATAGTGTTTTCACTATGAGCACTGGGCCCTGGCTGGCAGGATCCCAGTGAGACAGTGAAAACACCCTGACATACACTCACAAACAGGCCAAAAGTGGGGGTAACAAGGCTAGAAAGAGGCTACTTTCTCACAACGAGCAACTGTGCATGCATAGATTTTCTCATGTGAATATCTGTTAAGCGTTTACAAGTTCACTTTCCTGTAACCATTTCTGTTCCCAACCATGGGAGAAGTTTAACTTCTGCCCTTGTTTGGAGTAAATTTCCAACCTTTCTTAGTACGGAAAAAGATCAAAGAAGAGCTGGTGAAAATCCCTAAAACATGCAAGTTAGTAGGTTTGCACAGATTCATATGGGCATTCCATCCCTGGAACTATTGCTCACTGCTACTTCCGGCCCCACTATGTAATGTTGTTGCTGCACTAATTGGCACTAAAGGGATACTGGATTTTTTTTTTACAGTACAAGATGATTTAGGGCACAGCCTGTCCCATGGGAAAGTAGATATTTTGTGAAATTTCACACCCCTTAACTACATGCTCCATATTTCTGCTAGATGCCAACACATATTATTCACTGATAAAGATTATATATATATATATATATATATATATATATACATACACATACACACACTTTATTAAGGTGTGGAGTTATCTTAAGTGTGCATTTATTTTTATCATATTACTAATGTGTTACTTTGTAACGTAGTCCATATTTAAGTTTGTTTAACATTGTGTACTTTGATGTCATTAATATGTAAATTAGATCTCATGCATGAGAATTTGATTGCTTTGAGCCTGTACTACGTAATTTGTCTTTAATCTGACGATATGCTGCATAGTTTGTTTTTTCCTTGCCACATAATATGATGCATAGTTCAAGTCATCCCAAATATAAACAACAGAAAAATGGTCTAGCTTCACACGTAGCAAAAGCCAATAAAAAGTCTGGGAGCAGGAGCTTCAGTCACACAAAAGAGGCATTTTTCACCGCAAAACAGCATATTTGCATTAAAAGGTTCATCATACATACAGCAGTGAAAATGGCAATTTTATAACCAGAGCCACTAGAATTATGCAATTCTGTGGTCACCTTGCATCCTTGGCGTGGTCTCCCCTGTCTTTTGTGCCTCTGCGTCCTATGTTTTGACTGTGTGCTGGACTCTGGGCACTTTACCACTGCTGACCAGCGCTGAAGTGCAAGTACTTCCTGTGTAAATTGTATGTGTGATTGGCTTTTTCCATGATTGGCATATTTGATTTACTAATAAGTCCCTAATAAAGTGCACTAGAGGTACACAGGGCCTGTAAATCAAATACTACTAGTGGGCATGCAGCACTGATTGTGCCACCCATCTGAGTAGCCCAGTAAACATGGCTCAGACCTGCCACTGCAGTGTCTGTGTTTGCAGTTTTAAACTGCCAATTCGATCTGGCAATGGTACCTACTTGCCAGGCCCTAAAACTTCCCTTTTAGTACATGGAAGACACCCCTAAGTTAGGCCTTAGGAAGCCCCATGGGCAGGGTGCAGAGTATGTTAAAGGTGGGACATGTCCTGATGTGTTTTACATGTCCTAATAGTGAAATACTGCCAAATTCGGATTTTACTGCTGCAAGGCCTCTCTCTCTCTCATAGAGGGCTGCCTTTAAACAACTTTTAAGTGCATTTTCCCTTGGGGAGCAGATCGAGATGTGGAGTTTGGGGTCTCCGAACTCACAATTAAAAAATATCTTTTAGGAACGTTGTTTTTTAGATTGTCAGTTTGAAAATGCCTCTTTGAGAATGTGGACATTTCCTTGCTTAAACCATTTAGCTGGGGTGTAGTCTGCATATCCTGATGAGCCATTTGGGCTAGAGTGGAAGGGGGAGTGCTCACTTACACCTGAAAGGGCTGTGCCTGACCTCACACAATGCAGTCTCCAACCCCCTGGTGTGTCTGGAGCCAGGCCTGGGCAAGATAGGATCTTGTGAACAATAGAGACTTTCCTTTGAAGTTTGCCTACTTCAAGAGGCAGAAAGGAGTAGACCTAAAACCCCAGATTTTCAGATTACTTTTGGAACAAGGAGGAACCTCTGTCAAGGAGAAGAGCTGAATAGCTGGAGGAGGAGTAGTGCCCCTTTGCATCTAACTGTGCTTTGCCGGGTTGGCCTGCAGTTGCTGCTTCTGCCTGAAAGAGGGCAAAGACTAGACTTTGTGGTATATTACTGCTTGTGAAGACTCTCCAAGGGCTTGGATTGAGGTTGCCGCCTGTTCTGAAGTCCCAGGGCTATCAAAGACATCCTCTGTCAGCATTTGGACTCTCTGCTGTGACAGACTCCTGCCCTGCCAAGTGGTGCCCTATCCAGTCCCTGGGCCCTTGAATGGTGAAGCTGGTAGAACAAGGACTGAAATCCACGCGTAAGTAGCCGTTCGAGGAAAGTTTTGAAGCACCAACTGCAATGCTGTGGAAAAAACGACTCAACCCCCTGCAGCGTGGTTTTCCCAATGACGCACGGCCTCACTTGTGAGTAAGCAATCAACACATTACTGACTTTTCCAATGCGTGCTCGCCCGTGAGGCTTTATTTTTGACGTAAACCAGGTACTTTGAGTAACAACAACATTTCCATTATTTTCTATGGAGCAAGACTCATTGTAGTTTAAAAATTCATAACTTTACTTGAGTTTGTTGGATTTTTGTTGTTTTGGTCTTCTTTGATTGAGATAAATATTTGCCTATTTTTCTAAACTGGTGTGGTGTCCATTTTGTAGTGTTTACACTGTATTACTGTGCGTGTTTTGGTACAAATACTTTGCACATTGCCTCTGAGATACGTCTGACTGCTTGTGCCAAGCTATGAAGGGGGGTGAGCAGGGGTTGTCTTAGGAGTGTAACTCCCTTACCCTGACTAGAGTGATGGTCCCTGCTTGGGCAGAGTACAAACTGGCTACAAACCAGAGACCCCATTTCTAACATCCATGTTTTTCACAATATTATAGATTTACTGTATGTTAAGATAAAGAAAATGCTGCTCCCGTATGAAAGAATGTCAAGTTGATTAGTCCCCATCAACAGCAGATAAAAGGAAAACCACTTATCTTTCTCACAGTATTCACCACATAATCATCCATAACTTGCTTCTATAACATTTTTTAAAAAAGACTGCAGGGGTGGAGGGAAGCAAAGGGTGCAGGTGGGGGGAGTGGGAAAGAAGCATAAGAAGGAAAGTAACATTGGGGGCTGGGGAGGACACTGACAACTAAGCAAAAAGGATCATGGGAGTTTGTCAGGGGAGAAGCACATGAACGGGAGCTTGCAACAAGAGGGAGACAGCAACACAATGCAGAGACAGATACCTAATGGGTGAGTATATGAGAAAGAGAGCTGGAAAACACATGCACTCTTACTCCCATTAGGTGCTTAAGCAAAAAGAACAAATATTTCCTTAAAATAGAGCAGTGGAAGGAGTCAGCCAAGCCAAAGGATTGTAAAGAGGTTATGCCCCACAGGAGGGCTAAACACAAGACGGATAAGGAAACCCATTGAAGAAGCAATCAAATGAAAGTGACAATAAAGTCAACCAATGGTGGGAATGGGCAGGCTGCAAAACCACAATACCATAATAGGTATCTTCCAACAAGGCAGCTCAAGCTGTCTGGTGAGACCTAAATATGAGCTGGGGATTGGGAGAGCAACACAGAGGGGAAGAGGAGCCGGAGATGTGAAGGGGGGGGTGGGAGGGGAGTTGGGAAATCAGCAAACTTAGGAGAGGGGTTAAAGCAAGAAAACAGATGCACTCCAAAGGAGACCTATTGGCTTTGCCAACAGTATTTAGCGATGCTGTGCAACATGGCTAAAGAATGAAAAACAAAACCCTATGAAGCAGCCAACCATGTCATTTTGTAGGCATGCTCACCATGCATGTGTGCTGCAAAATGAAACAGGCACCTTTTCTTCCTTTTATTTGCTGATCAGTTGATTCATAAAATAAAAATAAAAATGCCTTAAAGGGCTTTTTTGGGAGAACTAGTAGGAGAGAATCAACAAAATGGTGGGCGGAAGCAGAGGGTGTCAGGGAATGGGCAACAGAAACACAGGAGATGCGGGTGGAGAAAAACAAACTGGAGCATGGAGAGAAAGCAAATGGCTGATAGAGCACAACGTGGAGCTGGCTGGGTGAAGCACATGGACAAGAAAGCAAGGAGAGGGTCATATGAGGGTGAGAACATCACAGAGAGGTTGAAGGAAAGGCACACACACACAGAAGAGACAAAGTGACGCAAGGAGGAGGTAGAGAAGCACACTAGGAAAAAAGCTGGAAAAGCATGCACTCTTGTGGAATGTTTACAACTATATTAAAGAAGTAGTTATGTAAATGTGAGTCGTGGTAGGACACAAGTAATTTACCAGTACTCCAGGGGAAGGAAAACCATGAGACGGACAAAGCAAGTCATGAAATAAGAAACAAGTAAATGAGATTGACAATACCAACAAGCAATGGGAAGCCTGTACGGCTCTGAGCTCTTGGTAAGCCCACAATATGTCTTTGCCAACCAGATAGCTTGAGCTGCCTGGTTTTCTCGTCCCAAAAACTAGCTTCCTGGATGTAAGCAGTGGAAGGTTAGAAGTGATTTGTAAAAAGGATGGTAAAACAGCTACGCTCCATGGGAGGAAGAACCAGTAGTGGAAGGAATGCCATTTATCAAGGAAGCACATGAGACGGACAAGAAAGCCATCCAATGGTAAGCATCGGGGTTGATCCAAAACCCACTGTACATATTGGTACTGTCCACAATATGTCTTTCAAAAACCACACAGCTAGGCTGTTTGGAGGTGAGGCATAAAAAGGTACGCTATTATGCTGTGTGACATAAGCATACATGCCAACATTTTAGAAGAGATAAATAGGAGATCTTAAAAAATAATAATAATCGGGAGAATGTAGTTCCCCTATTGAATTCTGCTGAAGAAGAGGCAATTTCAGCCAAAAAAAAACATTTTGGTTCTAAAGTCAAGAGTCTCCCGTCTGAATAGGGTATTTTGGCAAGTATGCATAATATATTACTACTATCACTAGTTCTGCAGCAGCATAGGCAGAGCGCTTAAGTTTAACGGTTCCGGCGTAACTTAACAAGTTGAGGAATTTTCTTTGAAATCTGCGACCTGTAGTCTTGGCATTACAATGAATCAAATCACTACAAATCGCAGGATTGTCAAGCACGGGTCGTACGTAAACTTGTTGGCTCTGCAGTGCAGAAGCGAGTACTTTACCCGAATGCCATTTCTACCATTTTCTCTAACACTATTATGGTAAAAGAAGCAGGTCAGTTTAATTCATACTACCCCAATATGTCGACCCGATATCAACTACAATGCCTTTATTTTGCTAATAAAAATGCTTACGATTTAAACCCTATTTTTTTGCCTTTTTTCTGGAACTCCGAATCGGCCACGTTACTATGAAAGGGGGAGTAATAAATCACCCCCCTAAATCCTACGCATAAAAAAATCCCGAAAATACCTAACATATTAAATTAGGAAGAAATGAGAGGGTTCCCAAGACTTCCGCATGGAGTAACCCAACAACTCTACGCTACGCCTTACCCTACAGAGGTGTTGCCTGGTCCCCTGATCCAAACCAAACGTTGACCATCAAAGACGGACTGCAGACAACCTCAGATACCAGTCGTTCGAGAGGAAGGCGTAAACGTGGCGGCCATCTTATACAAGTGCGGTATTCGGAAACAAAAACAAGAATAAAGTTACATATACATATATATATATATATATATATATATATATATATATATATATATATATATATGTGCTCATTCTGTCTGATTAATCTAAATTTGAAAATATGTTTGGTTTTAAAGCTGCAATCATATTGTGAACTACCTTTCGTTCGTATTTTTCGTGAAAAACAAAATTTTAAGCAAGCTTCTAGGCCAGAGGTCTTCCAACTGGGGGCCGGCACCCCTAGGGGGCCCTCAAGTGATCCCAGGGTGGGCCCCAGACTCTGGCCAAAAGAAGCACTGTTTGTTTTAAGCAGAAGCACGTTATTGCATTTTTTAAAAGGTAACAGTACTTAACTGCAATGTTGAAATATGTCTAGACATATTTAAACATTGCCATCTTTATAAAATAATTGTGAAAAATTCGGAGGGAGGGGCCCAATGATTTTTATTTTTCAACTGGGGGGGGGGCGCGGCACTAAAAAGTTTGGAGACCACTGTTCTAGGCTTACATCTCGGACAAGCCTCATTATAACCAGTTTTCAGTGGTGAAAACGATGCGAACATTGCACATGCTAAACGACCCTATTTATTCAGGAGACTCGATTTTCAAACCCAAAATGACTTTAGTTCAGGTATCTCTCGCCTAAAATCCTGTCCACTTTAATTTAAGTCAGAGGGGAAAATCAACTCCCTGACTTTTTTTTTCGAAATCCCTATCTTACCGGGTTCATGCTTGTTGGTATGTATGGAACAGGGGTCTCCAGATTTCCAGCAGTAAGAGTTACTTACGTTCAATTAAAATTATTCCGATCTAATAATATTATTAGTGCTATACACATCGGAAAACATTATGGCCCATATTTATACTTTTTTAGCGCCGCATTTGTGCCACATTTTGACGCAAAAGAGACGCAAACGTACAAAATACAATTATATTTTGTAAGTTTGCGCCGCTTTTGAGTCACAAAATGCGGTGCTAAAAAAGTATAAATAAAGGACTATATTGGTGGCCACTCTATGCAAGATTACCAGCCCTGATCACCTCTGTGCAGGATTACCAGCAATGATGTTAAAAAGAGACTGTTAATTTTGAATGCCTCTCTACAAGGATAATTTTATGACAAGACCGGAGGCTCCTATTATGCTTTCTTTTCCTGCTTTATTAAAACAGCAGCCAAGAGAAAAAGACCAATCCCAGGGCTTGCGAGCATGCAGCCAATGGGATTCAAGAGAAGTAACACTTAACCAATCAATACACTATATTACGTAAGATATACCAATCCTGACTGCAGGCAGCCCTCTTTTCTTGCTGCTCGCAGTCAAGATAAGTATATCTTTCGTTGCTCGATATTTTTAGATAATTTTTATTGTTTCTATTTGTTCTAATATGGTGTGCTAACATCTAGCGTGTATTTATTTCTATCATTAATGTGTATAATTTGTTTTGCGTGTCTCCCGCAGCGTCTAGGCTATATTTAGCCGTTTCTCTTTCATACGCGAAGAGAACGGCCGTCCGCAGCGTCTCCTCTTCACCCTGCTCGCGTCGCCGTGAACGTTCTATTGTGAACGCCGGCTGACACGAGCGCTTCATCCGCATTCTCCTCATTCCTGAGCGCATTCCTAAGGAAGCGCTCCTCCTATTGAAGACGTTTGCAGTGTTTCTCCGATTTCACACTGCCACGGAGCTCCGCTTCGCTTATTCGCTTCAACTTCACTGTTTCTTAGCCTATTTTATACCGTTTTCTCAGGTGTTCGGGTAAGTTACACGATATTTATCCTTAGAGTCTGCCCTTATTATTTAACCCTTACTTATCAGCCTTTTTGCCTCTTCCTTCTAGAAAAATGGAATTTTCAAACTTCTTCACAGAAAATGATGATTCCGATGAGAATTTTTCTTATAACCTAAATAACTTTATTCAATCTTCAGTCAAAAAAGCAGTTTCTGCTTCTATGTGAAAGATTTCTAAACAAATCCAATCTACGGTTTCATCCTGTCTGTCCCAATCACAAGTGGCCCATTCTGCGGGGGAAAGCAGAAAGCGCAAAGCCTCGGAGGCTTCTTCTAACCAGGCTAATGCCTCATCTGCGCTAATGGAAGGTGAGCTAAGCTCACACAGGATGGAGGACGAAGTTCCTCAAAGGCCTCCTAGTACGAAGGGGAACAAAATTACGGGTCATAAAAGTAAATCTAAAGTAAAAAACGTGTCTAAGACCCAAAAAATTGTGATTGCGGACATTAGAGACACTGATGACGATGATGATGATGGCATCAATGACTCTTCCTCTGATAACGAGGACGACAACACCTCAAATTTTTGGATTGGCCCTCCCCCTCCAAAAAATCGAAGTCAACAACATCTGATCAATCCCACGCCCCCCTGCTAGATTCAGATGGTAACCCCATGTTTGACCCCGGCCTTATTCATCACCCAAACTCAACCGAATGGTTACCTTCCGACCACGTTGCAAGTTACATTCTTGCAAAACTACGTCTTCCTTTGGACAAACAAGTACGAGCCAAGCTTCGCTCAGAATGTCCCAGACCCTCCCTTCCCTTACACATTACTGCCACCCCATCTATAGATCCGTCCCTTTTAACTTTTTTCTCCAAATTTGGGTTAGATCCCCGTAAAGGGGTGGACAGAGCCTGGGCCCTGTGCCAGGATAAAGTCCTTGATTTGGTCGGTCCCTTATCCCGTATTTTCGACCTTGCTGAATCCGCTAGAATGAATGATGAATCCATCGACCCCGAAGAACTCTCCCTCTGGATCCAGAGAGCCTTTTGTTTACTGGGTAATGCAAACTCAGCCATGACGCACGAGCGTCGTAAAGGACTACTGCTCAAACTAGATCCTAAACTAGCTAACTTAGCAGCTATGGATCCAGGAGCTAAAGCAGATGGTTTACTCTTCGGAGATAATTTTATCAAAGAACTTAGCAAATACGTCACCACCTTTGCTTCATTAGACAAAGCACAACAATCAATCAAAAAAGTCTTTAACTCACAGGTTTTTGCCAGGGCCGGTAGAGGAAGAAGCCGCTCCACCGGCCGGTCCTTCAGGAACCAAGGCTTCAGAGGCTCCTATCATTACCAACAACAGCAACAACAACAACAGGACTTTCGTCCACAATTTTACCCCCACCGTTCCAGAGGGTACAGAGGAAGGAACCATCGCAGGTCCTACAATAACTCAGGTAAGCCAACATTCTGGCCATCCTTCTATAGGGAGTCGTCTACATTTTTTTCGCCACAAATGGAAAGAAATTACTTCAGATCCCTGGGTTCTCAACACAATCAAAGGCTACTTAATAGAGCTTTACGAAACTCCCTTCCAGCCGTCCCCTGTTCCTCCCCTCAGATTTTCAGAAGAAATGTCAAATCTTATCGATTCAGAAATCCAAGATCTGCTTCAAAAACGTGCTATTCAACCAGCTCGTCCGCTTCACTCAGGCCTCATAAGCCCCCTCTTTCTAGTAATCAGAAAAAACAAGAAAATAAGACCGGTCATCAACCTCAAACAATTCAATCAGTTTGTCGTCTACAGACACTTCAAAATAGAAACGATTCTCCACCTAAGAGATTCGCTTCTCCTCAATGACTGGATGGTTCGTCTAGACCTCCAAGACGCTTACTTAACAGTCCCTATTCATCATTCCCACAGAACATTTCTCCAATTCAAATGGAACTATTGCACCTATCAGTTCACTTGCCTACCCTTCGGTCTTTCCTCGGCCCCTTGGTGTTTCACCAAGTTAATGAAACCTATAGTAGCTCTTCTACGATCTCAGGGTTTCAGACTCATAATCTATCTGGATGACATCCTTCTTATGCACCAAGATATTTCTATACTCCAATCCCAACTCTCTTTCACAGTCCAACTTCTGTCAGATCTAGGCTTCTTAATCAACAACGAGAAATCAATGTTTACTCCATCACAAACAACAGAATTCCTAGGTTTCCTAATCAATTCCTCTCAAGGCCTCTTACAACTCCCGGCCTCAAAAATAAAAAATATCAAATCCGAGATAACCCTATCTTTACAGCAGACTTCTCTCTCCCTCAGGTCTCTTGCAAGGATTGTAGGTCTTCTTTCTTCCTCGATTCAAGCAATCTTCCCAGGTCCCCTGCACTATCGAGCGCTCCAAAGATTACAAATTCGACACTTACGCAAAGGTCTTGCTTATTCAGATTTCATCCCCCTCGATCTCGAATCCCGTAAAGAACTCCAATGGTGGCTAGATCACCTAGAAGCCTGGAATGGCAGGACCATCTTTGCCTCAGCCCCAGATCTTGTATTAGAATCCGACGCAAGTCTAACAGGCTGGGGCGCAAGGTGTGGTCAGATATCGACTGGAGGCACATGGTCTTGACAGGAGTCTTCATTGCACATCAACTATTTAGAGATGCTTGCAGGCTCCTTTGCAATAAAAACCTTCACCAAAAACAGAGTCTCTTGCTCCGTACTCCTTCGGATGGACAATCTTACAGCTGTAAAATACATCAGTCATCTCGGCGGTACCAAGTCCAAACCCCCTGCAGATCTAGCGAAAAGTTTTTGGGAATATTGCCTTCATCAAAAAATTTCAGTTCAAGCAGAATACTTACCAGGTTCTCTCAACTCAGTTGCAGACTGGTATTCTCGCCATCTTTCCGATTACAGCGATTGGAAGCTTCACTCCTCAGTTTTCAACTCTATCCATCGCAAATGGGGTCCATTCCAGATAGATCTTTTTGCTTCTCGTTTGAATGCTCAACTTCCTCGCTTCTTCACCTGGAGACCCGATCCGCACACCTTGGCGACCGATGCATTTCTCCAACAGTGGAATCATGCAATAAACTTCGCATTCCCTCCTTTTATCATGATAAACAGAGTCCTCAACCAGCTTCGCCGTCAAAGAGCCACATTAGTTCTAATAGTCCTACTGTGGCAATCCCAAGTGTGGTACCCCAATCTTCTAGAGTTAGCCATCGATTTCCCGGTCCTTCTACCCTCCTTTCACTCCCTCCTTCTGAACCCACAAGGTCTTCCCCACAACCTCATTCTCAACAAAACTCTTCTCCTATACGCCTGGAAGGTTTCAGGTCTTCCTCATCTTACCCAGGAATTTCACTTGAGGCTTCAACCTATATCAACAATTCCTGGGCTCCAGGCACTTCCAAGGCTTACAAATCAGCTTGGTCCATCTGGTCTAGCTGGTGTTTGGGAAAAACACGTGATCCCTTTTCAGCAGATCTAACCCTAATAGCTAACTTTCTTGCTTCCCAAGCTAGCGCCGGCAAATCATACAGAACCATCAACCTTTATAGATCAGCTATATCCCTACACCACCCATTTATAAACGGAAAACCTGTAGGAGAACATCCCGTTATCTGTCGCCTATTAAAAGGAGTAAAATTCTCCAATCCCCCAATTCCCAAGTATTCCACTTTATGGGATGTGAATCTCGTTTTGCAAATGTTTGCTTCATGGCAGGATAACGACTCCTTATCCCTCAAAATGCTTTCAGCCAAATTAACAATGTTACTTTGTCTTGTGTCTATCAAACGTCTTTCTGACGTCAAAGCTCTAGACATTTCAGCTCGTCACTTCACTCCTTCTGGTGTTATGTTCAATGTCTCTCGTCGTACAAAAACTAATATTACTTCTGTTTTCTATCCCTTCTTTCCAAATCACCCGAAACTTTGTGTGGGAAACTGTTTAAAAGTTTATGAACAAAAAACGGCCGATCTTAGAACATCTTCCGCTTTCCAACTGTTGATTTCTTTCAGAAAACCCCATAAACCTATATCTTCACCCACATTAGCTCGTTGGGTCAAATGGGTGATGTCCCTAGCGGGCATCGATACTTCAAAATTTGGTGCCCATTCTGCTAGAGGCGCCATGGCGTCAAAAGCCTTTTGGGCTGGCTCACGCCTGGAAGATATTCTAAGATCAGCAGATTGGTCAAATGATTCTACCTTTCGTACTTTTTATTGTAAACCTGTTAGTACAGCAACTTCTGTAGTAGTTAACATGCTTTAAACAAGCATAATAGGAGCCTCCGGTCTTGTCATAAAATGTAGATTTTCCAAGTATGTTATGATGGAAAGTCTTAATTTTATTAAAGACACGGAGGCGAGTATTATCCCACTGCTTTTGTACTAATGTTGTTTTCCCACCCCTTCTAGTTACTACCAATGCTCCAGCATCCGCTTCAACCTAATTCAACGAAGGCCGTTTCTCCTCACAATATCCACTCTCTGCAACTTCCATTGAACTCGGACTTCTGCCTTCATCAGACTACCAAATCATCCTTTTCTCCGAACCTGGACAGAATTCAAGACTTTTTTGCTCTAGTCATGGCAATTTGTTTAATTTGTTGTATTGTTCCTTTATTTAAATCCTGTACTTGACTGTCTCGCATCTGAAAAGAGGGCTGCCTGCAGTCAGGATTGGTATATCTTACGTAATATGGTGTATTGATTGGTTAAGTGTTACTTCTCTTGAATCCCATTGGCTGCATGCTCGCAAGCCCTGGGATCGGTCTTTTTCTCTTGGCTGCTGTTTTAATAAAGCAGGAAAAGAAAGCATAATACTCACCTCCGTGTCTTTAATAAAATTAAGACTTTCCATCATAACATACTTGGAAAATCTACATTGTTGTGTCAGAGTTTAGAATAGAGCTAAGGGGTGAAATGTGGCTACTGGAATGTGGGCATTGGTGGAGGCTGGCCTGGTTTGTAGTGGGTACCTAAGGTACTTACACCTTATACTGGGTCCAGTTATCCCTTATTAGTGAAATGTAGGCAGTGTTCTAGCAGCTTAGGCTGTCTAGAGGTAGCTGTCGAAGAGCAGCTTAGGCTGAACTAGGAGACTTGCAAAGCTCCTGCAATACCACTATAGTTACACAGTACTTATACACAATAAAAGACAATACTCAGTATTACCAAAAATAAAGGTACTTTATTTTAGTGACACAGGCCAAAAATATCTTAGAGGCAATACTCCTTCTGGAGGTAAGTATTATACACAATATATTCACTGGTAACCAAAATCACGTAAGTAAACAGACATAGAATAGTCCAAACAGTAGAAAATACAATAGATTGCAATGGGCCTAGGGGCAACACAAACCTTATACTAAGAAAGTGGATTGCGATTCACAAATTCCCCCCTAGGCAAGTGTAGTGTGTAGAGGGGCACTGGGAGTGTAAGAAAACACCAAAGGTAAGTAATGTACCCCATCCCAGAACCCAGGAAAGTAGGAGTAAAGTACTGCAAGTTTCCTCAGGACACACTACAAGTCGTGATAAGAGATTTTGCAAGAACAAAGCAAGACTGCAATCAACAAACAGTGGATTCCTGGACCTGAAGACCTGTGAAGAGAGGAGACCAAGTCCACAAGTCTCAGAAGATTCCAGAAAGGACAGGAGCCCCTGCCAACCTAGAAGATGGTGCAAAAGTGGATTCTCCGGTAAGTAGAAGAGTACAGAAGAGCACCAAATAAAATGGCTGTGGGTTCCTGCATGGTGCAGGAGATGTCCCACGTTGAGTTTTTGGATACAGGCTGTTTGCGTCGCTGAATTCCGCCAACAAGCCTTGATTCATGGAAGTAGGCAGTTTGTGTCAGCATGGAGCTGCCTGGACCCAGGAGGGACCTGGGGGTCTCAACTCGGACTGAAGAGACAGAGGGGACTCTCAGTGCTTCAGAGAGCCCACAGAAGACCAGGCAGCACCCACGGGATGCCCAGGACACGTGGACAAAGAAGATGCAAAGTGCGGTCGTCGCAGCACAACAAAGGAAGATTCCACGCCGCCGCCGAAGAACTCAGCGAGTTGTGCGTCGCAGGATGGAGTCCTGGGCACCTGTGCTACACTGTGCACAAAGGATTCTGGGCTCTTACCTCCACCAAATTTGGACAGCTGGACCTTAGGACAGTCTGGGTCACGTCGGTCCACCACCTATGTTCCAGGGAGCATGCTCGTCATCAGGAGAGGAGTCCCAGAGTACCGGTCGTCATCGCAGAAGGGTTCCTGCAGAAGCAGGGAAGCGACTCCATCACTCCACGGGAGATTCCTTTGGTTCTTCTGGTGCAGGATGAAGACAGGCAGTCCTCAGAGCGTGCACGCCTTGGAAACAGTTGCAAATGCTGGCTCGAGCTGAAGTTGCAGGTCACAGGATTCATCCTGTATACTTTGTTGCAGTTACAGCGGTTCCTGGAGCAGTCTGTGGTTGATCTGACGGTCAGAAGCTGAAGCAGGGGATGCAGAGGATTCCCGGAGGAGTCTTGCAAGCTGAATCTGTGGAAAGACCCAGAGTAGAGACCCTAAATAGCCCTGAGAGGGGGATTGGCTACCTACCCAGGTGTGCACCTATCAGGAGGGGTCTCTGACGTCACCTGCTGGCACTGGCAACTCAGAGGTCTCCAGAGTGTCCCCACACCTTGGAATCCAAGATGGCTAAAACCAGGGGCACACTGGAGGAGCTCTGGGCATCACCCCTGGGTTGGTGAAGGACAGGGGAGTGGTCACTTCCGTTTCCTTTGTCAAGTTTCACGCCAGAGCCGGGACTGAATCGGTGTAGACTAGCTTATGCAAGGGGTCACCATCTGTGCTCTTCAAAGTATTTCCAGAGGCTCTGGGAGGATACCCCTCCCAAGCCTGTAACACCCATTTCCAAAGGGAGAGGGTGTAACATCCTCCTCCCAAAGGAAATGCATTGTTCTGCCTTCCTGGGATTGAGCTGCTCAGTCCCCAGGAGGTAAGAAAGCTGTCTGTGAGGTGGCAGTAGCTGGGGCTGCAGTGGAAACCTCAGAGAGCTGGTTTGGCAGTACTGGGGGTCCATGGTGGAGCCCCCAGAATGCATGGGATTGGCCCCCCAATACCAGATTTGGAAAGGCCCTGGACAGCGTGGTGGCACCTTTGCTAGTGCAAGGGTGCTCTCACACTTAGTAACTTTGTACCTAGCCTTCAGTAAATGAAGGATAGACATATAGGTGACTTATAAGTTACTTAAGTGAAGTGAAAATGGCTTTGAAATAGTGTTGGCACTATTTCGCTCAGGCTGCAGTGGCAGTCCTGAAGAAAGGTTTGTCTGAGCTCCTTATGGGTGGCAAAAGAAATGCTGCAGCCCATAATGATCTCCTGGAACCCCAATGCCCTGGGTACCTTGGTACCATATACTAGGGAGTTTTAAGGGGGGCCCAGTGTGCCAATTGGAATTGGAAAATGGAGTCACTAAACTATAGTGACTAATTTGAGAGAGCATAAGCACTGGAGTTCTGGTTAGCAGAACTTCAGTGACACAGTTAAGCATACTGACAACACACACATAGGCCACAAACTATGAGCACCGGGGTCCTGGCTAGCAGGATCCCAATAAGACAGGCAAAACACACTGACAAATAGGGTTTTAACTATGAACACTGGGGTCCTGGCTAGCAGGATCCCAGTGAGACAGTACAAACACACTGACTAACACTCACAAACAGGCCAAAAGTTGGGGTAACCATGCTAGAAAGTGGCTACTTTCTCACATGCTCCCCCCAAACGAAGGACAATAAGGCTAACCTTGGCCAGTTGAGACTTTATTGTCTAAGTGGTGATAAGTGGAGAGTAGATCTGCAATAGAATAGATACTTCCTTTATCATCCACTGTATGGTTCATTCCCTGTGGGGATGTAAACCACCTTGTTTGGAGATTTTTACCTAAACAACAGTGTAAGTGTAAATTCTCAGAGTTTCTATTTGTGGCAGTGGGGTTGGTCCACTGGGCCTATGTCAAGACAGGGTTGCTGACCTAAGGAAGAGAATGCCAGACAGGGATGCTGTCTCAGTAAAGCCATAGCTGGGCAAAACGTTTGTCCCTATGGCTGGAAGAGAGAACAGGGTTGCTGTTTCTCTTGGGTTGGAGCAGGGCAGGGCTGCTGTCCTATAAGCTCCACACTAGCACAGGGCTGCTGTCCTGAGTGTTCAGAGGTAGTGCAGGGCTGCTGCACTAAAGATTCTCTGGGAGGGCTGCTCCAAATATACTAAAACAGTACAATTTTGAACATCCGGTTTAGTAGTTCCACAGAGAGGTACTTTTACCTCTGGGAGGCCAGCTAAGGTAGATGAGGGCTCCTTTGGTACAGATTCCACCCAGGAGAAGTTTCTCCCACCACAGGAATGGTATCCTTAGTGGTAGGGTGGGGAAGGGATACTTTGATACCTATTTTACCTGTTGGTGGAGAAGGATCCTGAGATTTCAGGCCTTTTTCTCTCCTTTGCTTTTTCATTTCACCTGAAATGAGAGGAAGCAATTCCTCAGGGATACCCAGCATGGATCCTAAACTGTACCTCAGCCCAACCTGAGGCTCTAGGTCATTCCCTAAGAGACAGTCTACAGGTAAGCTAGGTGATACCACCAGCTGCTTTAGGCCAGTAACTCCACCCCAACTAAGTTGAACTACAGCTACGGGGAGAGACTGAGTGGAGTTGTTGACATCAGTAACCTGGCACTTCTGTCCAAGGAGGTGTTGTGCAGCTGACACAAAGTTTTGAGTCACCAAAGTGATACTGGCATCTGTGTCCCTGAAGGCTTGGGCCTCAATACCATTTATCACAATTGACTGCTTGTACTTGTCCATGTTAAGGAGACAAGCGCCCAAAGTGGCAAGGCCAATGCCACCAGGTGTGACAGAAACTGTCTTGGGATTGTCTACCCCAGTTTCTATGATGGACCCAAAAGTGAACCCAACTACACCCTTTGTTTGACTATTGCCATTAGTCCCACCACTATTACCACTACTGCTAGGGGCACTAGAGCTTGATGTACTAGTGGTGGTAGGCTCAGGGGCTTTACCTGGGCAGGAATTATCCCCTGGCCTACGGCCTTTACCTCTG
The DNA here is from genome assembly GCF_031143425.1 of Pleurodeles waltl. Taxonomy (NCBI): domain Eukaryota; kingdom Metazoa; phylum Chordata; class Amphibia; order Caudata; family Salamandridae; genus Pleurodeles; species Pleurodeles waltl. Next base: position 863,652,581 of record NC_090446.1, on the reverse strand, counting down.
CACATATAGCACCAGGGCTTTTTATTATGTGCAGAGTTAGAAGAAGAGGAAGATGATTTATCCCCACCCCCAGAGGAGTGTTTTGGACCTGAAGAAGGATCTCTGTGCTTACTTTTATCCCCATGCTTGTCCTGAGATTGTATAAGCTTTCATAGTCAGTCACCTTACTGCCATTTAACCAACCTTCTGAGGCCTTCACTGAACAGTCTACAAAGTCTATCCAATCCTGTGAAGACTCTTTTCTGGTTTCTCTGAACTTGATTTTATATTGTTCAGTGGTTAATCCTAATCCATCCAAGAGTGCACTTTTCAGAACGTGGTAGTTGTCTGAGTCATCTTCTCTGACAATAAGGAGTCTGTCTCTTCCCTTGCCAGTGAAAAGCAACCACAGGATAGCAGGCCACTGTGCTTGAGGGACCCTCTGAACTTTACAGGCCCTCTACAGTGCAGCAAACGACTTGTAAATGTCATCCCCATCCTTAAAAGGGGGGAAAGCTTTGTGCAGGTTTCTGGATTCAAATGTATGTTCTCTAACACTGGGGTTCCTGAAACTACTGCTGCTGCCACAATGGGGATCTAACCCCAACCCCTGTCTTTCCCTTTCCACAGCTTGGGATTCCCTGTTTAAGGCCAACTGTTGCTGCTGTAGCCCCAGTCTGGCCTCCTCCAACCTCAGCTTTCTGAGTTCCCTGTCTAGGGACTGATCCTCCGGGTTGGATGTGTGTGACACCTCTGAGACAAAAGTGACATGGCAATTAGCAGAGGAAGACCTTACCCTAACTTGAGTAACTCTAGTGACCTGGCCTCTTGGAGTGAAGGGTGCCCTACCTGTGTGTGACCCCTTCCCACTACCAGCTGCACAAGGAGGTTTGTTTATGGAAAGATCTGTGGAAAGACCCTCCCCTGGATCTTCAGAATGGTCTCCTGAATCTACCTGGGTGAAATCTCCCTCTACCTCCCCCTCTGACTGTACCTGACCAGTAGGATGTTCCTGGTCATCTTGCAGGAGGAGATTCAAGAGAAATTCATTGTTGGGGTTCTTCCCAATTCCTAAACTTCTTTCTAAGCAGAGACCCCTCAATTGTTTGAAATTCAAGCTTTCATAAGTTGTCTTTACAACCCTGGGGGTAGCCTCTACAACAGACATAGTGAAAGAAAGAGGTTAGGGGAAAGAGTAAAAAGTTAGCAAACTATTTGGCCTAACTTTTTAGAGAAAAGAAAAACTTTTCAAAACTTTTCAAAACTTTTCGAAAATTTGAACTTTTTAGAAAGTGAAAAATGAGTGGTAGGTACAATTGTATATAGCTCTAAGTATAGGAGTGCACTTTTCTTGTTAAAAGCACCAGTAACAAAGTGGTAAAGCAATTGCAAGTACTTATCCCACCGCTGCACCATCAATGTAGGAGGCTGGCCTGGCTTGCAGTGGGTACCTAAGGTACTTCCACCCTATACCAGGCCCAGTTAGCCCTTACTAGTGAAATGTAGGCAGCGTTCTAGCAGCTTAGACTGTCTAGATGTACCTGTAGCAGAGCAGCTTAGGCTGAACTAGGAGACATGCAAAGCTCCTGCAATACCATTGTAGTTGCACAGTACTTATACACAATAAAAGACAATACTCACTGTTACCAAAAATGAAGGTACTTTATTTTAATGACACAAGGCCAAAAATATCTTAGAGGCAATACTCCTTCTGGAGGTAAGTATTATACACAATATATACACTAGTAACCACAATGAGGTAAGCAAACAGTCATAGAATAGTGCAAACAGTAGAAAATACAATAGATTGCAATGGGCCTAGAGGTAACACAGACCATTTACTAAGAAAGTGGAATGCGATTCACAAATTCCCCCCTAGGCAAGTGTAGTGTGTAGAGGGGTGCTGGGAGTGTGAGAAAACACCAAAGGTAAGTAACGTACCCCATCCCAGAACCCAGGAAAGTAGGAGTAAAGTACTGCAAGTTTCCTCAGGACACACTACAAGTCGTGATAAAAGATTTTGCAAGAACAAAGCAAGACTACAATCAACAAACAGTGGATTCCTGGACCTGAAGACCTGTGAAGAGAGGAGACCAAGTCCAGAAGTCGCAGAAGATTCCAGAAAGGACAGGAGCCCCTGCCAACCTAGAAGATTGTGCAAAAGTGGATTCTCCGGTAAGAAGAAGAGTTCAGAAGAGCACCAAAGAAGATGGCTGCGGGTTCCAGCATGGTGCAGGAGATGTCCAACGTCGAGTTTTTGGATGCAGGCTGTTTGCGTTGCTGGATTCCGCCAACAAGCCTTGATTCACGCAAGTGCGGTGTGTGTGTCAAAATGGAGATGTCATGACACAGGAAGGACCTGGGGGTCTCAACTCGGTCTGAAGAGACAGAGAGCCCACAGAAGACCAGGCAGCACCCACGGGAGTCCCAGGACACATGGACAAAGAAGATGCAAAGTAAGGTCGTCGCAGCACAACAAAGGAAGGTCCCACGCCACTGGAGAAGAACTCAACGAGTTGTGCGTCACAGGATGGAGTGCTGGGGACCTGGGCTACACTGTGCACGAAGGACTCTTGGCTCTTACCTCCACCAAATTTGGACAGCTGGACCTTTGGACAGTTTGGGTTACGTCGGTCCACCACCTGTGTTCCAGGGAACATGCTCGTCATCAGGAGAGGAGTCCCAGAGTACCGGTCGTCGTCGCAGAATGGTGCCTGCAGAAGCAGGGAAGTGACTACATCACTCCATGGGAGATTCCTTCGGTTCTTCTGGTGCAGGATGAAGATAGGCAGTCCTCAGAGCGTGCCCACCTTGGAAACAGTTGCAAATGCTGGCTGGAGCTGAAGTTGCAGGTCACAGGATTCATCCTGGATACTTTGTTGCAGTTAAAGCGGTTCCTGGAGCAGTCTGTGGTTGATTTGATGGTCAGAAGCTGAAGTAGGGGATGCAGAGGATTCCTGGAGGAGTCTTGCAAGCTGAATCTGAAGAAAGACCCAGAGGAGAGACCCTAAATAGCCCTGACAGGGGGATTGGCTACCTACCCAGGTATGCACCTCTCAAGAGGGGTCTCTGACGTCACCTGCTGGCACTGGCAACTCAGAGGTCTCTAGAGTGTCCCCACACCAATGAATCCAAGATGGCTAACACTAGGGACACACTGGAGGAGCTCTGGGCACCCCCCCTGGGGTGGTGAAGGACAGGGGAGTGGTCACTCCCCTTTCCTTTGTCCAGTTTCACGCCAGAGCAGGGACTGGGGGGTCCCTGAACCGGTGGAGACTGGCTTATGCAAGGAGGGCACCATCTGTGCCCTTCAAAGCATTTCCAGAGGCTCTGGGAGGCTACCCCTCCGAAGCCTGTAACACCCATTTCCAAAGGGAGAGGGTGTAACACCCTCCTCCCAAAGGAAATGCATTATTCTTCCTCACTGGGATTGAGCTGCTCAGCCCCCAGGAGGGAAGAAAGCTGTCTGTGAGGTGGCAGCAGCTGGGGCTACAGTGGAAACCTCAGAGAGTTAGTTTGGCAGTACTGGGGGTCCATGGCAGAGCCCCCAGAATGCATGGGATTGGCCCCCCTAATACCAGATTTGGAAAGGGGGGAGAATTCCATGATCTTAGACACATCACATGGCCATATTCAGAGTTACCATTGTGAAGCTACATATATGTATTGGCATATATGTAGTGCACGCATTTAATGATATCCCCGCACTCACGATGTCTAGGGAATCGGCCCTGGACAGCGTTTGGGCACCTTTGCTAGTGCAAAGGTGCCCTCACACTTAGTAACTTTGCACCTAGCCTTCAGTAAATGAAGGATAGACATTTAGGTGACTTATAAGTTACTTCAGTGCAGTGAAAATGGCTGTGAAATAGTGTGGACACTATTTCACTCAGGCTGCAGAGGCAGTCCTAAAGAAAGGTTTGTCTGAGCTTCTTATGGGTGGCAAAAGAAATGCTGCTGCCCATAAGGATCTCCTGGAACCCCAATGCCCTGGGTACCTAGGTACCATATACTAGGGACTTATAAGTGTGGGTCCAGTGTGCCAATTGGAATTGGAAAATGGAGTCACTAAACTATAGCGACTAATTTGACAGAGCAAAAGCACTGGAGTTTTGGTTAGCAGAACTTCAGTGACAAAGTTAAGCATACTGACAACACACACATAGGCCACAAACTATGAGCACCGGGGTCCTGGCTAGCAGGATCCCAGTGAGACAGGCAAAACACATTGACAAATAGGGTTTCAACTATGAACACTGGGTTCCTGGCTAGCAGTATCCCAGTGAGACAGTACAAACACATTGACCAACACTCACAAACAGGCCAAAAGTGGGGGAAACCATGCTAGAAAGAGGATACTTTCTCACAATTGGTGATTCTCGTTCCAGGTTCAAGGCAAGTTGGTTGGTAGCTGATGCCTGGAGCTGTTGGTGGGTAAGTTGTTGTGCTGTCTGGGTTCATGAGGAATAAACTTAAACATTTTAAACTTCATCTGTTTTTGTTGCATCTGTCTGTGCCACTCAGAAGAACCCAACATAAACTGTCCATGAGTGGGCCTCCAGACAGCACCTACAAACGACACTGAATGGAAACTCCTCATTGCGACAAATGCTTTACTGGAGTGAAGATATGGGAGCGGAAGCATTTAAATACAGTACAGCCTAAGCAGCGTTTAACATTCTGGCAGAGACGCAAGCATGTATATTCTGTCACCCTGCTACGAACGCTCAGGCTCTCTGACGGCTGCTTCTGGTATCCTTCATGCTGCGCATGAGTCATCCTGCCGTTATTCTCGTGCTTACCTCGTGCCCCTCCGGCAGCCACTCCATGTTTGTCTTGTGCAGCACGTGATGGGCACACTGCTCAGCCTTCCTCCGAGCGTTGTATTGTATCAGGAAGCCTGTAGAAACACCATGCTCATTGTAAAACACAGCCTGGCAGTTTAGTCTCATTACTTGTCTTCCAGATTTTCAACGTGCTGTTTTCCTGATGCCAGTCTGTCAACCTTCAGATTGACTGATGATGATTTTTGCTGTGTTTTTTATACATGTATTCTGATTGCCCAATGATTTTACAGTCTTAGTTTCCAACGGCTCCTTCATATTTCATCCCCATCTTCACATTCATTGACCTAAAATGCTAAGCTAAGTACTATGTTGCATCTCCAGCACCCAATCATTAATTACTACTGTTAGCGTGTCAGACCTTATTAAGTAAACTTACAAGGGAGACGCGTATACGCCGATGGCCATTTTGACTGAGCTTCGAGTAGTTCCCACCATATATCCTGTATCAATACAGATCAATAACAACAATCAATTACATCAATAATCAATAGGAGTGTGACGGGCCGACCCGAGTCAGCCTGTACACAACAGCGACTGGTGCTGACACTGTCCCAGGTGCTCAGGAACTTCCTGGGGCAGGAACCAATCAGCTGTCCCTGGCGACCGTGACGCAGGGACCAGGAAGAGGAACCGCGGAACCCAGAGAGGGAGAAAAGCCGGCGTCCCAGACACGAGAGGTGCACGACCGGGAGGGAGAGGAGAGCGGCGTCGACGGAGAGCGGACACATCCCCGAACGAGACAAGAAGACGAGGAGGAAGCAGGCGGAAGTATGAACCTCGCGGCGGCCCGGGAGGCGGAACGAGGAACCCCTGCCACGCTTCTGGAGAAGCGTGGCGCAATCAGGTGCGTTTCCCTACCCAACTGAGGGGCACCAGTGGGTAGGGAGGACGGGAGGAGCACGGTATAAATAGCAAGGGGGAGTGGGTGGCGGGGATAATAAGGGAGAAGGAAATAAGGGCACTTTGAAGGGCATATACTCACTAAAAGAACACCCAGGAGTATAAGAATACTACAGGACAAAGCACTGCAGTAGTTGCAGCACCTGGAGGAAGGGCCTCAGCAGAAAACGAGCTAAACAACAGCATAGCAAGGAGAAGGAGCTGTAAGAAGAAGGAAATCATGAAAGACAGAGAGGTCCAGTAAAGGGAAAGTAGAGGCTAAGAGAGTTAAGGGAAAGCCGGTGTAGCAGAAAACCGTAGCAGAGGAAAAGAGACACAGAACCCTATAGAGGGAAGAGACAACAGAAAGAGAGAAACAGAGTAAACATTTACAACCGGAACAGAGAGAGAAAGAGAGAGAGCAAGACAAACGAAAGACAGAGCAGGAATGAAAAGAAGGTGTAGAAAAGGAAAAGGGACATAAAGAGAAAAGAAACTTACCGATACTTCTCTTGTTCTTCTCCACACATGCGCTTCCTGGGAGCCCTGAAAGAGAGGAAAAGACCACAGAAGAGGTGAAGATCCGGGAAAAAGGATAAAGAAGCGATAAATGAAACAGTACAAGAAAGACTGAAAAGACCTATTACTCACTCCACAATATTATTCAATAAATCACATTCGAAATCTAACCTAGACCTTCGTGTCGTCCTTGAACCCGGCCAACCACAAGTAGTCAGTAATTTCCACACACCATGACCTCTCGGCCATGAATAACCACACCTTCATGTAAAAGTTGGAATTTTTATTTTCCTGTATTACCAATGCTAATGTCACGTAACTTAGGCCCTCATTATGAACATGGCGGTCCCGACCCCCATGCCGGTGGTGGCGGAAATTACTGCCACTGGCATGGCAGTCTGAACCGCCATATTACGAACACTGAGGGACCACCACAGACGGCCCTCCACCACTGCGAGGCTACCGCCGCCAGGCAGCCTGACGATGGAGGAGTTCTCTATCCGACAGGGCAGCGCTGCAAGCAGCGCTGCCCTCCGGATAAAGAACCCATGTTCCTCTAACTTTTCCCTGGTGGTTTCCCTTGAGAGGGAAAGGCTGGTGGAAGGGGTGTTCCGGGGCCCTCCTGGGGGCCCCTGGACTGCCCATGGACCTGGCATGGGCAGTGCAGGTGACCCCGTGCAGAGCCCCGTTGCGCAGGTTGGGCAGTGATATGCGCAACGGGTGCTGCTGCACCCACCGCACTGCAGCATTGACGACGGCTCCATTTCGAGACGTTTGTCAATGTACAGGCCCAGCATTCCGCTGGGCCGGCTGGCAGAAACACTGTTTCCGCCTGCCTGCCCAGTGGAATGTTTATTATTGGGCCAGCAGGGTATTCAACCGCCAGCATGAACACGGTGGGGAATCCCGCTGTGTTCATAATGACCTACTTAGTCTCAGAATGAAATGATAAACATAGAGAAACAATTCTGGCTGACCAAAATGGTGATAGAATCGCAATCTAATCAAAGCTTGAGCTACTACCCATTCAAAGGTTACAGTACAAATTAATAACACAAATAACTGTGCAAACGATATAGCATACATTTAGATTCAGCAAAGAAAATACATCATCTTTTATTACATTAAGCGAACTTCATCTGTGAGAACCCTAACTAACATCAGATTAAAATAGCATGTTTGGACTTCATGCAAAACAATTTAGTCACACAAATTTGGAAAATGTCTAAGTATGGCTCTATCAAAAGTAGTGGTTGGTACCTAGAAACAAAAGTAAATAGACATAACAATCAGTAATGTCGTCTTATACCTTGCCTCAGTATGGTTCAGCAAGCTGTGACAGTCTTCGTCAATAGGACATCAGTTTGGTCAGCAAGACATCAGGGGCCAGATGTAGCAAGTTCAGAATTTGCGATTCGGAAATTGGGAGTCGGTGCAACTCGCAATTTCCGAATCGCAAATTCGGATGCAGAGCGGTGTCTCAGACACCGTCTGCGAATCGCTATGGGGTTGCAAAGACCCACCTCATTAATACTAATGAGGTGGGCCGCATTTTGCGACCCCATAGCGAGTCCCTGCACTCACAGGGATGGTAGCCTGCTGAAGACAGCAGACCTCCATGTCTGTGAATGCTTTTTAAATAAAGCAGTTTTTTGTTTGTATTGCAGCTTTTTTTCCTTAAAGGAAAACGAGTTGCAATACAAAAAAAATTACGAAACCATTTGGTTTCGTTTCTTCAGAGTAGGCAGTGGTCCAATGAAAAACATTTATGGCAACATTCACAAAGGGGAAGGGGTCCCATGGGGACTCCTTCCCTTTTGCGAATGGGTTACCACCAGTGTGACAGTGGTGGTAACTGCAAATTGCTTTGCGACCGCGTTCGCGGTCACAAAGCAATTTAGCATTGCGATGCGAGTGGGCAATAGGAAGGGGACACCGCTTCCTATTTAAGAGTCGCATTCACATTTTGCGAGTCGGTACCGACTCGCAAAATGTGAACGAGCATCGCGATGAGCATTTTGCATGGCGCACCCTGCGATTTTCGCAGTTTGCACCACGGAAAATGCTTCCTACATCTGGCCCCAGGATTCAGCATCAAAGTTCAGAAAAAACAAAGGCCCTCATTACAACCCTGGCGGTCGGCGGAACACTGGCGGTAACACCGGCAACAGGCTGACGGTGTTCCGCCAGCGTATTATGACCGTGGCGCATTCGCTACGGTCATACCGCTGTTCCATCCAATATACCGCCAGGCTTCCGCCGGGCGGTCATAATCCCCAACCGCCAGCCTTTCCATGGTGGTTAACACCGCCATGGAAAGGCTGGCGGTAAGGATGACTCGGGGGTGCCCCGGGGGCCCCTCCACTGCCCATGCATTTGGCATGGGCAGTGGAGGGGCCCCCAGGCACAGCTCCATCGCGCAAAAATGCGTGATGGGTGCTGCTGCACCCGCTGCACATCAACATTGCCACTTGCTCTATTATGAGTCGGCTTCAAAGTTGATATGACTTTTCAGCTGGGCCAGCGGACGGAAACACTGTTTCCGTCCGCTGGCCCAGCAGAAAAGTCATAATAGGGGGCCAAGCATACCGTGCTGAGGGCCTAAGGCTCTTTAAGCAGTTCGGAAAAGAATAGCTCAACTCTCAAGAAGAAAGGGGGAGGAATGGCTCGGAATGGCTTCTCTCCTCCCGGGGCAGTACGGCTCAGTTAGATTTCCTAAACTACTTTCCACGTCCTTATTGGTCAATGAATTTGCATGTTTACACTTAGTCCAATGAAAATAAAGCCCTTAATCTAAAGTTTTACTACTACATGGTTAACATGTCGATGATTGGCTCTTCGTCTCCCGTTCCCATCGTTCGGATTGTTAGGTATCAATATTGTTGCAGCTTATACTCCAGTCAGTGCATCCATTGTCTTCTCCTGGGAAGGTCATCAGTCTTTCACATATTATGTTAAACATTGTATCCCTAGCTAGTACAGCATCTTCTAACAAGCTGTTTCTCATGAGAATGATCTTCAGCTACGAGCACATGGCCAGTTCAGTGGAAAATCACAATTTAATTCTCTAAAAAGCTATTTTATAAAACGCCTAAGAAAAATGCAGCTTGACATGAGACTGTGGAACTAGGGCCAAGATCTCGCTAAGTTAAGACCTACGATTAATAAATCTAACACACAATACATAACCCTTCATATTACACAGTACTACATTAATCAAAGATAAACTCAACATTTTACATTAATAAGTACACTTCGTGAACATTGACTGCCACTCTGGTGGATGCACCTTCAAATGCGTGCATTATTTTTCTCTAAGTCAATACATTTTCTACGGAAATCCAACACTCAAAATACATGAATATTCATTATTGCAATTCAGTGTTAACAATCCCTCCTCTGATGACTCTATGTGTCATCACACTAAATATTCCCACACAAACTTTTGCTTCAGCTTAAATTTCTGTCATTTCAATCCTTAATCTTCGTTCCCTTTTTGATTTTTCCCTAAACAAATTTTCCTTTTTCATTTCTTCCCTCCTCTGATCATTTTTGACTTTCTTCAATTTAGTCATCCTACACAATTTACATATTCCCCATGCTCCAATTATGCAAATCACAATAATCAATATCCCTTGTATTATTTTCAATATTATCCCTGTCCCAATGTTGCTGAGCCAATTTCCCACTGAAACAAATCCTTTGCCAAAGTTCTCCCAAACACCCTGTTCGTTCAATAATTTCAAATCAGCACTTTCATTAGTCTGATTAGTAAGTAAGCTTCTAATTTCTTTGCTCTAATCAGGAACATATGAGCAGCAATGCATCAAATTAAGCATTTTGCAAACTCCCCCATCCTTTGCTAAAAGAATGTCTAACGCAAGGTGGTTCTGAAGAGTCATAATTCTTTCGACAGCCAATTCTGTATCTATCACGATCATGGTTCCTGATAAATTTGTCAACATGTTCTCTACAATAGCAGACAACTTTCAAATCTTTACTGAATTCAGAACAGCTCATACTGAAGGAGCCATTGCTCCAAATAAATCTCCTACTATACCAGGAGGAGACTCTCTTCTTTCCCTACTGTAATAGAACTCAGTCAATTTCGGTAATCTTTTCAAGTCATCAAGTTGGAATATCTTTGAGAAAACTATCCCTAAATAACATGTGCCATACCATCCTCTCGGAAGACGGTAATAAGCATTAGGTCCACAAATGTAATACATACTAGGAATCACTGGATCCTGTTCATTCAACATAAATGTCCATTTACTCTGACAGAAAAACACATGCTTACATTCACTTGTTCCCACAAATATAGTGTCAGTACTAGATCTGTGTCTATATACACAAAGCTTCCCTAAATGTTGCACATCTAAAGCTATTTTCCCTTGTGTTTTTATTTCACAAAATTCCTTTTCTCTAAGCCCTTTTCCAATTTCTCCTTCAACGCCATTCTCCTGTCATCTGTGTGATCTAAGAAGGTCTTTTCTAAAGGTGTAAGCAAGCATGTCAGGTTATTTTTGTGCGCATATGCTGTGCCAAAAGTTAATGTAGGCTCAAAGAAACCTCTCACTAATACTATGGCATTGTCCTTAGCTACTCTACTCAGATATCTAATTATGGGGACAAATGAAAACACAACATCATGGTTAGAAAAGAAATACTGAATGTGCTCCTGGTTATAGAATCTTGTTAGTAACAGACTACAACTTATCTCATACATAAGAGGTAAACTATGATAGGTAACTCCTTCTTCGACTGATGAAGGAATCTGTGTTTACACAAAACAATTCTTTGCATCCATCGTCTCAACATACTCACTCAACAAGCGATAGAAGATATTAGAAGAAATTTCCCCTTGAGCATTGTCTACGTGTAGATACTTCTCATCTAACCTAAACTTCTCTATCGCTGTTAATGTAGTAGTTGTCTCTAAAGCTGAAGTATGGTTGGCTTTACTCTCGCCAAGAACAATTATACCCACAATCAGTATCACACATAATATCACACATACAACTGCCAAACCAATACTCAAGTATCTACAGCACCTGTTCCTACCCTGCTGGCTAATGCTACCCATGATAAGTAAAGAGTCAGAAAACAGAAAAGAAAAATTTAGTAACTCTTAGAAATGGGGTCTTTGGTTGACAGTCAGGTTACCCTCTGTTCAACCAGGCCCCTCTTTATAGTCAGGGTAAAAGAGAATCACCCTTAGCTAACCCCTACTTACCCACTTGGTAGCTTGGCAGAGCAGTAGGCTTAACTTCAGAGTGCTAGGTGTAAAGTATTTGTACCAACACACACAGTGACTTAATGAAAACACTACAAAATGACACAATGCTAGTTTAGAAAAATAGGAGATATTTATCTAAATAAAACAAGACCAAAACGACAAAAATCCACAATACACAAGTCAAGTTATCAACTAAAAAGCAAAAAGAGTCTTTATGTAGTTTTAAACACACACTAACACTGTTAGCGTGAAAATGTACATTGGGTGCATCAAAAATAATCCCGCACGGGCGAGTGTGTGTCAAAAAGGGCTTGTGATGCGTTGATTTCACTCACGAGCGAGACCATGCGTCGTTTCTCCTTTCATCGGGTCGGGCGCGTCATTTCTTCTCTCCGCAGGAGAGCGATGCGTTATTCCGGTCAGCACTCCCGGGTCCGGGCAGGCCTTGCATCGTTTTTACTTGCCCAGCGGTGTTTGCGTCAAAAATCCAGTCGCATGGTGATTCGAAAACTACACAGTGTGGGTTGCGATCTCCCAGCCTCCGTCAGCAATGCTGCACGCCGTTTCTCCTGCTCTGTGCATCGATTCTTCGTTCGCGTTTCCGGCAAGTGTCGATTTTCAGCCACATAGCCGGGAGCGCATCATTTTTTCAGCCACAAATTGGAGTGGCATCGATCTTTTCCCCGCACGGCGCTCTGTGCGTGCCAGCTTCTCCTTTCAGGGTCCCAGGAACTGGATGGGCACCACAGGTCAGAGTAGGAGTCTCTCCAGAGACTCCAGGTGCTGGCAGAGAGAAGACTTTGCTGTCCCTGAGACTTCAAACAACAGGAAGCAAGCTCTAAATCAAGCCCTTTGAGATTTCTTCTCAAGATGGAAGGCACACAAAGTCCAGTCTTTGCCCACTTACTCTGGTAGAAGCAGCAACTGCATGATAACTCCACAAAGCACAGTCACAGACAGGGCAGCTCTTCTTCCCCAGCTCTTCAGCTCTTCTCCAGGCAGAAGTTCCTCTTGTTTCCAGAAGTGTTCTAAAGTCTGTGGTTTTGGGTGTTCTTCTTAGACCCAATTTCTCCTTTGAAGTAGGCCTACTTCAAAGTTAGCATTGGGTTCAGAAGTTGTAATGCCAGTACTAACTAAGATTCTCAATGATTCCCTGTCTTCTGGTCATATCCCCCATCATTGGAAACATGCTGTGGTCAAGCTTCTGCTAAAAAAACAAATCTTGACCCCTCTTTACCTGATAATTATAGAACTATTGCCCTTCTCCCTATTGCATCTAAAATCATGGAGAAACACGTCAAGTCCCTGGTGTCAGGCTTCCTGGGGAAGCATAACTGTCTTAACAATACCAAAATGGGTTTTAGACCTTTCCACAGGACCGAATCTGCCCTTTTGGCTGTTACTGAAGACACTAGACGCCACCTAGACGCAGAATCGCTCAAATGGGACTGGAAGGCAAATGCCTCAAATGGCTGGCATCTTTTCTCTCGCATAGGATGTTTCAAGTCTTGAATCAGAAACACTATTCAGACACTTTTTCCTTGACATGCGGTGTTCCACAGGGCTCATCTCTGAGTCCCACGCTTTTTAATATTTATATGGCCTCGCTGGCAAAGACCGTGGAACCATATAGATTATCTCTTATCTCCTATGCGGATGACACACAATTGTTTTTTTCCTTTTGCACTAAGAGTAATTCAGAATCTGCCGCCCTTTCTTCATGTCTGTCGGACATTGCTGGTTGGATGGTGGATGGTAAATTAAAATTAAATGATGGAAAGACAGAGGTCATGCTGGTAGGACACTCTTTGTCTCCCCAGGCCACCTTACTTGCTTCAGTAGGACTAAACAACGTCCCTCCATCCAAAGATATCATTAAAAGTTTGGGCTTCTGGTTGGACACACAACTCACAATGGAATGCCATGCAAAGATACTAGCTTCTTCATGTTTTTGCGCATTGAGGACTTGCAGGAAAATCTTCCAATTTCTTCCTTTCTCAGCCAGAAGGCTTATTGTTCAGTCCTTAATCCTTTCACGTCTTGATTATGGCAATGTCCTGTTTATGGGCTCTCCTAAATATGTCCTGAGGAGGCTGCAGGTGATACAGAATGCCGCTGCCTGTCTTTTGTTGGGGATTCCGAGTCATCTTTTGGTAAAATCCGCCTTGGCCTCCCTTCATTGGCTACCCATAGAACAGCGCATAAACTTCAAAGCAGCTTGCGTTGTTCACCGAGCTCTTCACAACAGAGGTCCGGTCTTTCTTAGACAGATTATAACCCCTCACAATCCCCAACGACTACTCGGATCCTCATCTGCATCCCTGATTAACATACCTCGGTTTAAAAGATTGAGATGGGGAGGCAGATCCTTTGCCTTTCTCTCCCGGTTGAAGTTCGATCAGTGGACTCAGAACTTCCTTTTCGGAAATTCCTGAAGACCTTCCTTTTTCCTTTATAGGGCCTCTCAGTTGTTGTCTGTTTTTCTGGTCCCGCATTAGCGCTGGGAAGCCTTCGGGCAGCCCTGTGCTTTACAAAACATTAAAATAGAAATAGAAATAGAAAGCAAAGTCTCTCTTGAATGTGAAATCCTGAGTTGCCCAGGCCAGGCCACAGACACTCACCAGGGGGTTGGAGACTGCATTGTGTGAAGACATGCAGCCCTTTCAGGTGTGAGTGACCACTCTTCCCCTCCCCCCAGCACAGATGGCTCATCAGGAAATGCAGACTACACCCCAGCTCCCTTTGTCACTGTCTAGTGTGAGGTGCAACCAGCCCAACCGTCAAACTGACCCAGACAGGGAATCCACAAACAGACAGAGTCATAGAAATGGTATAAGCAAGAAAATGCTCACTTTCTAAAAGTGGCATTTTCAAATACACAATCTTAAAATCAACTTTACTAAAAGATGTATTTTTAAATTGTGAGCTCAGAGACCCCAAACTCCTCATGGCCTTCCGCTCCCAAAGGGAATCTCCGCTTTAATCAGATTTAAAGGTAGCCCCCATATTAACCTATGAGAGGGACAGGCCTTGCAACAGTGAAAAACGAATTTAGCAATATTTAGCAATATATCAAACACATTATTATATAACCTACCTTAACAATACACTGCACCCTGCCCTTGGGGTTACCTAGGGCCTACATTAGGGGTGTCTGGCATGTAAGAAAAGGGAAGGTTTAGGCCAGGCAAGTGGGTACACTGCCAAGTCGAATTTACAGTTAAAACTGCACACACAGACACTGGCAGTGGCAGGTCTGAGACATGATTACAGAGCTACTTATGTGGGTGGCACAACCAGTGCTGCAGGCCCACTAGTAGCATTTGATTTACAGGCCCTGGGCACCTCTAGTGCACTGTACTAGGGACTTACTAATAAATCAAATATGCCAATCAAGGATAAGCCAATTACATACACATTTTATAAAGGAGCACTTGCACTTTAGCACTGGTTAGCAGTGGTAAAGTGCCCAGAGCAACAAAAACAACAAAATCAGAGTCCAGCACACATCAACAACCTGAGAAACAGAGGCAAAAAGTTAAGGGAGACCACGCCAAGGATGAAAAGTCTAACACTCTCCTCCTCTACCCCCATCATCTGTTGCAAGGAGCATGGACATTTCCGTTCGCTCAAAGTGAGGTTTGAGGCAGTTGACATGCAGGACCTTAAAGGGTTTCTTGGAGACCGCACGCCCACCAAGTAGGTTACTTCACTCTTGCACTCCACCACCTCAAATGGCCCAGTCCACTTATCCTGGAGCGCCCTAGGCTCCACTGGTGCCATCACCCACACTTTTTGTCCAGGTTGAAACTCGACCAGAGTGGCATTCTGGTCATACCAGTGTTTCATGTCCTCCTGGCTTGCTTCCAGGTTCACCTCAGCGAGACTCCTGAAGCGGGCAGTGTAGTTTCTCAAAGCCAGCATGTAACTGAATACATCCTGGGGGGGTTTACTAGGAGCTTTCTCCAAAGCTTCCTTAACCAGACTCAAAGGTCACCTCACAGGGTGGCCATAAATCAGCTCAAGGGGACTAAACCCGAGTCCCTTTTGAGGCACCTCCCTGTAGGTGAACAAAAGTCCCACTTCAGCCTCAAGGGCTCTGACAAGCCCATGATCATGCCTTTTAAGGTGTGGTTGAATCTCTCAACCAGACCATTACTTTGGGGGTGGTAAGGGGTGGTGAACTTGTAGGTTACCCCACACTCCTTCCACAGAGACTTCATATACGTGAATATGAAGTTAGTACCCCTCTCAGATACCACTGCCTTGGGGAACCCCATGCAGGTAAAAACCCCCATCAAAGCACAACCCACCACAGGGGAAGTGATTGATCTCAAAGGAATGGCTTCTGGAGACCGGGTGGCATGGTCCACCAAGACCAGGAAAAACCTGTTGCCCATGGCTGTCTTGGGACCCAGAGGCCCCACAATGTCAATGCCTACCCTCTCAAAGGGAGTACTGACAACAGGCAAGGGTTGGAGGGGAGCCCTACATTTCCCCCAATAAATCAGGTATGATCCTAGCTCATTTTCAGCCGCCTGGTCTGCAGCCTGCTGCTGCAAACCCTCCAATGTAGGGCATGTCTTCTGTGCTGCACAGAATGCTTCCTTGGTGGGCCCCCCTTCCTGCTGCCACTGCGACAGCTCAGGGACCTCCCCCAATTCAGCCACCTGTTCCCCCGGAGGCTGCGGGGCGTCACACTCAGCCTCTGCCTCCTCCTGGATCGTGGGAACTTCTGTGCCGGTTTCCCGCGCTCCCTGCCCTTCCTCTTCTTGGCGGCCCCCGGTCCACTGTTTCAAGCTCCAGGGGCTCTTGAATACCCTGACAGGCTGCTATTGACTGGGTGGATTTGCATACCCACCCAGGCATACCCAACATCTCCAAGTGAGACCTGTGTTCCACCTCCTTCCAAGGGGAATCCTCCAGGTCATTGCCTAGCAAACAATCAACAGGCATGGTTGGACTCACAGCTACCGTCAAGGAACCTGAGATCCCTTCCACATTCAAAGGGAACCTGCGCCACTCTGCACAAGCGCTCTGAGTTGTCCACTGCAACTACTTGGTGAAGTACCCGGGGATCAATCTGCTATTCAGACACCAGCTGACTCCTCTCTGTAGTCACGCTGGCTCCTGTGTCTCTCAGAGCCTCCACCCTCTTTCCATTAATGGTCACCCACTGCCTGTACTTCTTAGTGTTTTCAGGCACTAGGGCTCTCTGGACCATCTCACTGTCCCCTAGTGAGACAAGGGTCATCTCAGCTGGTTCCCACCCACCTGAAACCAACTCATCCCCAAGGGCTACACTGGCCTAAGTGGGTGCCGATGTACTTTTGGGGCATTTGGGGTCCCCCCTCACATGACCCACCTGGTCACATGCATAGCACTTATGTGGGGGGCCACCTGCCACCAGCTTCCCTTTGGAGAACCATGGCTTCTTCTCACTGGGGTGTTGGGAATCCTTACCATGGGAATCAGTTTGGGGCCCTTTAGAGAACTCCCCCTGTTTACCCTTACCCCCCCTTTATTCTGAGAGGGACCCTGCCCACCCTTGGTGTGGTCTCCCCCATACCTCTTTTGGACCCTGGTGCTCTCCCAGCAGTCCGCTTCCTGTGCAAGCCTCCTGGAGTCAGTCAGCTTGCTGTCAATTAGGTGCTGGCGCAGCTCTGGAAAAAAAACTGTACAAGTGCTCCCAAGCAATGAGATTGTAAAGCTCCTCATACGTAATTACCTTACTGCCCGTCACCCAACCATCCAGTGAGCTGCAATAAGAATCAAAACATTCCAACCATGTTTGGCATTCCTTCTTCTTGTAGGACCTAAACTTATCCTTGTACTGCTCAGGGGTAAAAGCATACCTTGTCAGCAAGGCATCCTTCATGCTAGACTAGGTGAGATTCTGAGCATCCCCTAAGGCTGTCAGTGTATCTCTCCCCTCTACCTCAAAGTGCTTCCACAGACCCGCCCCCCAATGAGCTTCAGGGACCAGATTCATGTGGAGAGCAGACTCATACCCCTTGAACCACAAGTATATGTCATCCTCCCTCTTGTAATCCTTCACATGATCTTTAGGAATGTGCACCCTCCTTTCAGGCTGCACTGTGATGTGGCCGCCACCATCCCTACTAGACTGACTCCTCTGATCCAGCTCTCTCAAGCTGAGCTCATGAGCCAACAACAGCTTTTTCTCTCCAATGGCCATCCTCATTTTCTTCAACTCCCTCTGGTGCTCCCTCTCTGCCTGTCTGTCCTGCAATTCTTGAGGGGTCAGACCCTTAGATGAGACACTGCTACCTGACCTGGAGACCCTCTCCCTGGACATAACAGGCTCACCCATAATACCATTGTGTATGGACTGCCCTTCCTCCTCCTCATCCTCCTCATCTTCAGTGCTCTTGGCTGTCACCCAGGCCCTCAGCGCCTTTTGCAGCTCTTCCTTCTTGGATGAGCTCTTAATGGGACACTCAAAACATTTACAGAACTGCTTTAACTGAGCCTTGGTATAGCTTTACGATTTCTCCAGGTCAAAAGCAGCTCCAACTGATGCATCTCCAGATTGGGACATTATGAAAAGTCAACAAAAGTGCAAAGTTCCAAAAAGCAGAAAACAAGTTCCCAAATGAAGTTCAGAAGTCAATCAAAGATTACCACAAAAATGGATGTAGGTAAAAATCCAAGCAAAAGGGAAAAATCAAAGATCACCAAACAAGTAGTATGTGGTCATGTAGTGGTGTGCACTCAAAACAGTAATTCACACTTAATTACTGTATGTCAAGTACAAATACAAGTCCAAATCCCAACCGCTGATCATCAATGTTAGAAATGGGGTCTTTGGTTGACAGCCAGGTTACCCCCTATTCAAGAAAGGACCCTCACTCTAGTCAGGGTAAAGGAGAATCACCCTTAGCTAACACCTGCTTACCCCCCTTGGTAGCTTGGCAGAGCAGTAGGCTTAACTTCAGAGTGCTAGGTGTAAAGTATTTGTACCAACACACACAGTAACTTAATGAAAACACTATATTTATCTAAACAAAACTAAAAAAAATCCACAATACACAAGTCAAGTTATCAATTAAAAAGCAAAAAGAGTCTTTATGTAGTTTTAAACATACACTAACACTGTTAGCGTGAAAATGTACTTTGGGTCCGTCAAAAATAATCCTGCACGGGCGAGTGTGCGTCAAAAAGGGTTTGCAATGCGTTGATTTCGCTCACGAACGAGACCTTGCGTCGTTTCTCCTTTCATCGGGTCGGGCATGTTGTTTCTTCTCTCTGCAGGAGAGCGATGCGTTGATCCGGTCCGCATTCTCGGATCCGGGCAGGCATTGTGTTGTTTTTACACGCCCAGCGGTGTTTACATCAGAAATCCAGGTGTACGATGATTTGAAAACCAGGCAGCATGGGTTGCGATCTCCCAGCCTCTGTCAGCGATGCTGGGCATTGTTTCTTCTTCTCCGTGTGTTGATTCTTTGTTCGCATTTCGGACGAGCATCGATTTTCAGCCGTGGTGCCGGTGGCGTGTTGTTTCTTCAGCCGCAGATCGGAGTCGCGTTGATCTTTTCCCAAAACACCACTATGTGCATGGATTTCCTCCTGTTAGGCTGCCAGCTTCTCCTTTCAGGGTCCCAGGAACTAGATGGGCACCACAGGGCAGAGTAGGAGTCTCTCCGGAGACTCCAGGTGCTGGCAGACAGAAGCCTTTGCTGTCCCTGAGACTTCAAACTACAGGAGGCAAGCTCTAAATCAAGCCCTTGGAGATTTCATCTCAAGATGGAAGGCACACAAAGTCCAGTCTTTGCCCTCTTACTCTGGCAGAAGCAGCAACTGCAGGATAGCTCCACAAAGCACAGTCACAGGCAGGGCAGCTCTTCAGCTCTTCTCCAGGCAGAGGTTCCTCTTGTTTCCAGAAGTGCTCTAAAGTCTGTGGTTTTGGGTGCCCTTCTTATTCCCAATTTCTCCTTTGAAGTAGGCCTACTTCAAAGCAAAGTCTCTCTTGAATGTGAAATCCTGCCTTCCCCAGGCCAGGCCCCAGACACTCACCAGGGGTTTGGAGACTACATTGCGTGAAAGCAGGCGCAGCCCTTTCAGGTGTGAGTGACCACTCCTCCCCCCAGCACAGATGGCTCATCAGGAAATACAGACTACACCCCAGCTCCCTTTGTGCCACTGTCTAGTGTGAGGTGCAACCAGCCAAACTGTCAAACTGACCCAGACAGGGAATCCACAAACAAGCAGAGTCACAGCAATGGTATAAGCAAGAAAATGCTCACTTTCTAAAAGTGGCATTTTCAAACTCAAAATCTTAAAATCAACTTTTCTAAAAGATGTAATTTTAAATTGTGAGCTCAGAGATCCCAAACTCAATATGTCCATCTGCTCCAAAAGGGAATCTCAACTTTAATCAGATTTAAAGATAGCCCCCATATTATCCTATGAGAGGGACAGGCCTTGCAACAGTGAAAAACGAATTTAGCAATATTTCACTGTTAAGACATATCAAACACATTACTATATTTCCTACCTTAACCATACACTGCACCCTGCCCTTGGGGCTACCTAGGGCCTACCTTAGGGGTGTCTGACATGTAAGAAAAGGGAAGGTTGAGGCCAGGCAAGTGGGTACACTTGCCAAGTCGAATTTACAGTTAAAACTGCATACACAGACACTGCAGTGGCAGGTCTGAGACATGATTACAGAGCTACTTATGTGGGTGGCACAACCAGTGCTGCAGGCCCACTAGTATAATTTGATTTACAGGCCATGGGCACCTCTAGTGCATTGTACTAGGGACGTACTAATAAATCAAATATGCCAATCATGGATAAGCCCTACATACACATTTTGTAAAGGAGCACTTGCACTTTAGTACTGGTTAGCAGTGGTAAAGTGCCCAGAGTAACAAAAACAGCAAAATCAGAGTCCAGCACACATCAACAACCTGGGAAACAGAGGCAAATAGTTAAGGGAGACCACACCAAGGATGAAATGTCTAACAGTAACTATGCAGCAAAAATCAAAAATAAAAATCTTCAATCTCTTTTCAGCAGTTATTTACTGCTTTCATTCTTACATCCAGGATCCTTCTTCAAAAATCAGTATACCAGCTTGTCAAATCTGGTTATTTTGTCAAATCAGGTTTCAAAAAGTCAAATCAGGTTATCAAAGTCTTTTCCGGTTACTTTCAATAGTCTCTTTTCATTTATGCTTTCTCAAATTTGTTTCAACAGTTCAGTTCATAGATTTCCTTCAAGTGCCAAAATATTGACCTGGAATATCCTGATCAAAACAAAAAGACACATTTTTTCTTTGCCATTCACTTGTTGTTGCATACGCCCATTCAGGACCTGCGTACCTTCGACTTGCTGTTCTCTTTCTCTTCAACTTTGAATCTCCATTCAGTTCTCCTTCACTCAGGTCTTCTCTCCTTGTTGTATCTACTTCTTCCTCAATTGTTGTCACAACATCTTCTTCCTTTCTCTTTGCTTGTGACTCCAGCCACTTATCTCCTTTCAGTGGACTCTTGGTCCATGCTCTTTTAAGTGTTGAACTTGAAACTTCGTCTTGCCAAGCAGGATTTTCTCTTGACGGACCTGCGACTGGTTCAGGAGGAACCAGATCACATTGGCTTTGATCCGCCTCAACTCCTTCCCCCTAAGGGTCTAGTGTTTGCTCTGTTTATCTCTCAAAATCGTCTACTTCTGGGAGATCCCTCCCTTGACTAGACTCTCCTGCTGCCTCAATTGAGATTGCCTCACTGTCACTCTCCTGGAAGCCTTCTCAATCATCTCTCACAGGAGTGATTGAACTGTTCTCAACGTGCTCAGATCCGGTCTCAGTTTCTCTTTCTTCTCTTTCTGGCTCTAAGGCTTGTCTGGTCATTGTTGGTACTCTCAACAACTCCTCCTCATTGTTCAAAGGACATGCCACTTTTCTCGTATGGCTTGCGTATATCCAGTTGGGAATTCCAGCACACTCCATAGCTGTGATAGGGATTAGTACTACCTGGAATGGCTTTTCCATCGAAGTTCCAAACACGTCTTCCTCACAAGTTTTCAAACCACTACCCAGTCACCCGCTCTTATGTTGTGTCCTTAATCTTGGATCAGTGGCAGTGTGGTGGCTTCCACCTACTGAAAGAAAGAGCGAACCACATCAGCCAGACCTTTGCAGTAGTCCAACACCATATCATTTGTTATGTTCACAAGAGCATTTGCAGGGACCGCTGGCAATCTCATTGCTCTGCCCATGAGGATCTCGTGCGGTGACAATCCTGTCTTCCTGTTGGGTGTGTTTCTCATTGTCATCAGAACTAAGGGCAGTGCGTCAGGCCACTTCAGATTCTTGGACACACACATTTTCGCCATTCTTGATTTCAGGGTACCATTCATCTGTTCCACTAGTCCTAATGCCTCAGGGCGGTAACTACAATGCAACTTCTGCTCAATGTTCAATGCTGCATATAGCAATTTAATTACTTCATTGTTTAAGTGACTTCCACTATCTGATTCTAAAGAGATTGGAAACCCAAAATGTGGTATCAGTTCCCTAAGCAGTAGTTTCACTATTGTGAGGCTTTCATTTCTTTGTGTAGGGTACACTTCAATCCAATAACTAAAGATGCAGACAATCACCAACACATATCTCAAACCTCCACATACAGGCATCTCAATAAAATCCATTTGCATTCTACTGAATGGACCTCCTGCTCTTCCAATGTGGCTCAAATTGACCACTGTCCCTTTAACCCACGTTCATTTGTTGACAATTGACGCAATAATGGCAAACTGCTTCAGCAACTTGTCTAAACCTCGGATTGAACCAATTGTGTTTAAAAAGGTGAATCATCACATCCCTCCCAACATGTGCCTGCCCATGGTAATAACTAGCTTTTTGGGACAACATACTGTTCAACAAAACCAATTGACCCTCTTCTGAAACTCACAATTCATCCTGTCGCTGTACACATTTTATTTTGCTCCTTTATCGTTTTTCTTCCCTGTCAACATTATTCTGCAGTGCTCTCAATTCTTCCAATGTATCTATTACAAGCAGTGCAAAATGTGGGCGTTTCATTTTCTTCAGGTAATAATTCCCACCTATCCTTACACCATATACAGTTCAATGCGCAAAACTTTGCAACTTGATCCACACATCCATTTTCCATTGACACAAAATCTTGCGATTTCAGATATGCACTGCATTTCACCACAGCAGTCTTTTCAGGCATTTGGATAGCTTGCAACAGTTCTTTAATCCTCTCACCAGTTCTCACTGGGGAACCAGAAGAGGTCATGAAACCTCTCTGTGACCACAACTGGCCAAAGTCATGGACTATTCCAAATCCATACTGGCTATCCGTATAGATGGTAACTTTAAGCTGAGCAGAAACATGGCACACTCTAGTAAGGGCTACCACTTCCACCACTTGTACAGAATATACTCCTCGAAGCCAGGACACTTACAGTATACCAGTAATTGTGCATACTGCATATCCTGCTCTCAGTACTCCTGTATTGTCTCTTAGACAAAACCATCAACATAGATAATTTGGTCATTTTCTTTCAATCGTGTGTCTCTAATGTCAGATCTCGGTTTTGTGCACAGATCAGTTACTTCAAGATAATCATGCTCAATGTCGTCCAACTTTTCAATTTCAACATTTTCATTTGGAAGCAAAGTTGCCAGGTTAAGCACTGTACATCTTTTCAATTACACATTAAGTGACCCTAGAATACTCGTCTCATATCGCGTCAATCTTGCACCTGTCAGGTACTGGGTTTTGGTTCTGGTAAGTAAAACCTCAACTGAGTGAGGGACCATTATGGTTAAAGGGTGTCCCATCACAACGCCTTCACACTGTGCAAGGCTTTGTCCAACCGCTGCAACTGCACGCAAACAGCCTGGTAAAGCTGCTGCAACTGGTTCCAAAGTAGCTGAAAAATATGCTACTGGGTGGTTTGCACCTCCATGGACCTGCGTCAAGACAGACAAAGAACATGCATCACGTTCATGACAAAACAATGTGATGGACTTAGTGTAGTCAGGCATACCCAATGCCGGAGCTTTGCACAGACTCTCTCTCAACTCAGAAAACGTTTTCATGCAAGCCTGGTCTAACACTAGGGATCGGTGACCTCCTTGTGGGTCAGCTTCTGCAAGGGCTTGGAAATGCCTGAAAATGGGGAATCCATTGGCGACAATAGCCTACCATCCCTAGGAATATCCTGACATCTCTATGTGTGGTCGGGGGATTCATTTGCAGTGTGGCAGTGACCCTTTCTCTAGATATTTTCCTAATTCCCTTTTCAATCTGGTGACCCATGTATTTCACTTCTTTTTGACAGTATTGTAATTTAAGTGGAGGCACTTTAGGACCATTCTTTCCCAAGTGGTTCAGTAAAGCAATCTTGTCATTTTTGCACTTGTCCCTAGTTTTGGATGCAATGAACAAGTCATCAGTGTACTGTACTAATGTCGATTGCAAGGGCAATTCCAACTACTCCAAATTATTTTTCAATATCTGATTGAACATGGAAGGTGACTCCGAAAACCCTTGAGAAATTCAACACCAACAGTTAATTTGGTCCAAAAATTTGAAACAAAAGAGAAATTGGCTATCCTCATGAAAAGGCACAGAAAAGAAGGCTTGTGACAAGTCTGTAGCAGTGAACCATTCAGCATCACATGGAATCTGAAACAGAATCACAGCTGGATTTGGCACCACGGGGCAACATTTGATTACAATGTCATTTATTTTTTTCAAATCCTAGACAATTGAAACTTTCCCACAGGGATTTTTAAATCCCGTTATCGGTGAATTACATGGGCTGCTCAACACTTCTTTCAAGACCCCTTGGTTTACAAATTCTGCAATTATGTGAGCAACCTTCATAAGGCTATCCTTTGACATGCGGTACTGAGCAATCTGAGGAAAAATCTGTGTTCGGCTTTACAGGAATTTTAACTGGCTCAACTCCCTTTATAAGACCTATTTCTTTCCCAGTCAAATCCCACAATCTCTCTTTAACTATTCCTTACAAGTCAAGAGGAAGATCTTTCGCTGTGAATACTGGAAAGAAATTAATCTGGGGTATTCCTCGTTTATAGCCTCGCACCCTGTCTCTAGAGCTGAGTCATCATCACTGTTCATCTGTATCTCAATTCCATCATTTGAGCAAGTAATCCAGCACCTGGTTTTACACAGCAAGTCTCTTCCCAATAGGGATACTGGACTTGAATCACAGACAACAAACTTGTGCAATCCTTTAAAGTTGCCGATTTTAACCTCAACTGGTTCTGTAATTGGGTTGGTCAAGTATTAATTTGCTACTCCTAGAATGTGGACTGTCTTTCCTGAAAGGGGTAAGTCTGGAACTTCTGTAGTTCTTACTGTAGAGCATGTAGCTCCTGTGTCAACCAAGAATTAAACCCTATGACCCATTACCCTTCCCTTCAGATATGGGCCTTTCTGATCTACTTCTAAAGAGGCCGCAAGCACACATTCCTCCTCATCCGAACTCTCGCTCACCCACTCATTGTTTATTCCATTCTCAATGTATAACCGGAATTGGTGAACAGTGTTATTACTCTGGTTAAACGTATGACCCTGTGATCGGGCGGCCACGATCACGGGGCACGAAGAAGCAACCTACAACGTGTCGGGGAACCCCGACACGTCAGATCCGCGTTTCGCCGTTCCCATAGGAACGGCTGCGGCGTCCTGGGGGCGTTCCCCTGTTGCTGGGGAAACGCACAACGCCTTCCGGGCCTTCGAGGGTGAAAAGGAGGAAGTGACCATTCAGGAAGGAGAGCGGGTGAAGAGAAAGACGGAGACGGGTGAAAGCGGACAGGAGGAGATCGCGACGAGACCGGGGGACGGAAACGCCGACGACGGAGTGGAGAAGGAGAATATCCCTCACGCGGCGCCGGAGACGAGGAGCCCCAGAGCATGCCACGACCCCAGAGGGTCGTGGCTTACAAAGGTACGATTCCTATTTGGAAGAACCGACGGGAAAAGGGAAAACACACAGGGAAAGGGAGCTGGGAGGAGCAAGAGGGAGGAGGAGGAAGGAGGAAGGAAGGGAAGGCTCCCTACCTAACGAAGGAGCCCGACTATCCCCTCAAGCCTGGGAGCACAGTGTGTTTAACCCATAGATACATCACCACGGTTGTTTTGCATAGTGCACGGGTGTCTCTGCACTCCTTCTCTATACCCCACTTGCCCTTCCCTTCTTCCTTCTTGAAAGATAAACCCCAGGAAATAGCCCAATTACTTACCGTGGTTTTTTTTCATGTTTTCTTGCCGGTCTTCTCCCGGGAGCCGCTCGCATTTCCAGAGGACATTGACCTGGAGAACGAAAGGAAGAAAAACGACGAGATTAAGGAAGAGAAGCACTAAACAATAGACTGTACCGATACTTACCAATTGGGAATTTAAATAGAAAGGAAATAAGAGATAAGAAAAGACATTAGTACAATAAAACTCTATTTACTCACCACATTACGCCGTTTCCAGTCTGGTTTATGCCGTATAGCCTGTCACAGTGGTGTCAGAAGTGGGATTTTATTCCCCTAAAAACAGGCTAAGAAACGGTATAGACGATGAGTGAAACTCCTACTTTGGAGGACATGATCAAACAACTGGCCGAAGGCCAACGCCATTTACAGTTGGTGTGGGAAGTGCACCAACGTGAAGCCAAAGAGGATAGGGAAGCCCTGCAGTCTGCCTTGAAAAGTCAAGCCACTATCCTGGCGAACAATCAACTTGTACATGAAACCGCGATGAAAAAGTTAACCGAGACAATAGCCTCTAGTAAAGTGCACCCGAATGTCCCCAGTTCGGTCCTGCAAAAATATCAGGAGGGGGAAGACCCGGACTCATTCTTCGCTAATTTTGAAAGGGTAGCATCCTCTGCTCAATGGCCGGAAGAAAGATGGGGACAATATATCGCTCCTCTACTCACGGGATTTATGCAAACGGCTTACCAGGCGGCCAATCCCGGTGGCACCACCTCATACCAGGACATCAAAAGGAGCATTTTGGAACAGGTGGGCCACGATACTGAGTACTACAGAGTAAAATTCCAGAAAGTAAAATGGGGACACAATGAGGACCCCCGCACCTTCTACTTCAGGGTCCAGGATTTGGCACTGAAGTGGCTGGGGCCGATAGGAACTAGTAGAGAAGATATAATAAAAACGATCATCCTCGAACAATACTTGGAGTCCCTCCCTTCCAGTACTAAAAGCTGGATAAGGCAGCATCCTAAGGTAGATACAGACCTAGCCATAGACTTGGCGTGTGCCTATCACAGGTCCACCGATGTGAGAGCACTACAACCACGACTCAACGTAACAACACTCCCTACTCCATCAAAACCCATTCCTAGATTTCCTTTAGAGGAATCCTTCCAACGTAGACATGGGGAGGCCCCTCCCATGCAAGGACCTCAATGTTTTAACTGTGGAGAGTGGGGTCATATAGCCCGGGCCTGCCCCAGGAAAACCGAGGGAGTTGAGCCTATGGAGATAGGGGTAACCCGACGCCGAGTCTTGTGTACAGGAGGGGGAGACACCAAATTTAAGCAGATCGTAAATATCAATGGCCGTCCTCTCTCTGCCCTTATAGATTCAGGCTGTAGTCAATCAGTTATACGACAAGATCTGGTAGAGCCGGTTGACAAGAACGCCAACAGATGGGTAACTATCTGCTGTATACACGGCGACAAGGAACAATACCCTCTTAGCACTGTAGAGATAGAATGGGATACGCACCGAGATTTGCTTCCCATGGGCATAATGGACCAACTGATCGAAGAATGTATTATAGGTACTGACTACATACATTTTCAACAACTCTTAAATGAGGTCCAGACCCAGAGGGAAAAACACCAATGGTTGAACGAGGCTCCCTTCTGTGATAGTATCATTGAGTGTCCCCCATACCGCAGGAAACTTTCCCGACGAGAAAAAAGAGACGAGAAATTCAAGTTTAGGTCAGGTAACGACAATAATCTACCCATAAGAGTTATAGCAGAAACTTGTAGCGCTCCTATCAGTTTCCGTCAACATCAGAGAGAAGACCCTACTCTCACTCATGCCTGGAGAGATGCAAAAACTGAGGAAACCGATGAGGTGGGTCCCTATTTTCTGGTACAAAGAAACCTTCTTTATAGAATAAGCACTACACGGGCAGGAGAACGCAAGCGTCAATTAGTAGTCCCAGAATCCTATAGGGACCAAGTACTCTTCCTAGCACATAATCAGCCAGGAGGGGGTCATTTCGGCAGGGAGAAAACTGAGGAATATCTCCTCAGGAAATTCTACTGGCCCGGTGTTTTTGCCCACATTAGAAAATATTGCTTGCAATGTCCCAGATGTCAACTCACTGACCCAAGTCGACCCCGGAAAGCACCTCTCCTACCCCTTCCCATCATTGATATTCCGTTTAGCAGGGTGGAGATGGACTTGATCGGACCCCTACTTCCCTTCTCTAAAGGCCATACCTATATTTTGGTTATCGTAGACTATGCTACCCGTTACACCGAGGCCCTTCCCCTGTCAAGCATAACCACTAAAACAGTAGCACAGGCCATGATAACGGTATTCACTCGGACCGGGTTTCCCCGCGAGATACTTACTGACCAGGGTACGCCATTCATGTCCAACCTCATGAAACAAATATGTAAGGTATTAGGAATTATACAAATCAAGACTGCAGTTTATCATCCACAGACAGACGGACTAGTAGAGCGCTATAACAGAACCATTAAATCACTGTTAAAAAAAATTGTCGATGAAACAGGGAGGGACTGGGACCTGAAATTGCCCTTAGCTCTTTATGCCATTAGAACCCACGAACAGGCTTCAACGGGCCACAGTCCATTCGAACTGGTGTTTGGCAGGCAACCCCGTTCTCTGTTGGATATGGCCGTTGAGTCCTGGGAAGAAGATGAGGAAGAAGAGGGACGACCACTGTTAGAATACGTTCAAAAACTGAAAGCACATTTACAGGACCTGTGGGAAGATGTACGACAACATCTGGAAAAGGCACAAGAGACTCAAAAGCATTATTATGATAAAGGAAGTAAGTTGCGTACATTTCTCCCGAACGATCAAGTCCTGATCATGCGGCCCACGTCTGAACAGAAACTATTGGCTAGATGGCAAGGGCCCTATAAAGTGATTAGAGCCGTCTCCCCTGTCACTTATCTCATAGAACTCAGTGTCAACCCGAGGAAGACCCAAATCTATCACGTGAATCTCCTAAAAAAATGGGAACCCGTAGATGAGGGTCCTGACACCGTTGAGATGGGACGTTTTATATCCCCCTGCAAAGAATTAGACATTGAATTATTTCCCGTTGAAACACCACAACAAGAGACCAGACCCTGTATCAACGCTTCCCTGACAACGTCAGAGAAGCAGCAATTGTATGCCCTGTTACGCCAATATCCACAGGTCTTCTCCGACATACCGGGAAGAACATCCTTGATTTATCACCAAATAAGAACACCTCCAGGATAAACTGTCCGACTACGACCGTATCGTGTCCCTGAGGCAAGAAAACACATCCTAGAGGAGGAAATAAGCAAAATGTTAAACTTAGGGGTAATTGAACCCTCCGTTAGTCCCTGATGCTCTCCAGTGGTCCTGGTTCCAAAACCCGACGGATCAGTCCGGTTTTGTATAGACTTCCGAAAACTCAACTCAATATCCTTGTTTGACACTTACCCTATTCCCCGGGTGGATGATGTCCTGGAGAAGATAGGTAAAGCTAAATTTATGTCTACACTGGACCTCACAAAAGGGTATTGGCAGATTCCCCTTCTCCCCGAAGACAAAGAGAAAACAGCCTTTTCTACTCAATCTGGCCTGTATCAATTCACGGTGCTACCCTTTTGTCTCCATGGAGCCCGGGCCACATTTCAGAGATTAATGGATCGATTATTGAAACCCTTCCATACCTTCTCCGCTGCTTATCTGGACGATGTCGTTATTTTTAGCGACACCTGGGTAGAGCATCTAGACCATCTACGTAAAATCTTGGCCACTCTGGCAGAGGCAAGATTGACCGCTAATCCTAAGAAGTGTATACTAGGAAAAACGGACATATCATACTTAGGCTATACAATAGGCAACGGCACGCTACAACCCCAAATTACAAAGGTTGAAGCCATTAGTAACGCCCCCACCCCAAAAACAAAAAAAGATCTGCGTTCCTTCCTGGGTTTAGTGGGCTACTACCGTAGATTCATACCAGCCTACTCCACTATCGCAGCCCCTCTTACAGATCTGTTAGCTAAGCATCATCCTAACAAGTTGGCACCTTTTACCGGAGTTCAGAGGGCTAGTTTTGACCATCTACGATCCATTCTTACAACTGAACCGGTTTTACAATGCCCGGATTTCTCTAAGCCCTTCCATCTGTATACTGATGCTTCCAATGTGGGCCTGGGGGGAGTGCTTGCCCAACCTGATTTGGAGGGTAGGGATCACCCAATTGTTTTTATTAGTAGGAAGCTGCTTCCCCGGGAGTGTCATTACCCCATCATCGAGAAAGAGTGTTTGGCCATTAAATGGGCGATTGAAAATCTGCAGTATTACCTTTTAGGCAGGCCTTTTATTCTATATACGGATCACGCTCCTCTTACTTGGCTAGCCTCTCACAAGGACTCCAATTCTAGGATCTTACGCTGGTTCCTTGAACTCCAGCCTTTTTCCTTCCAGGTCCGCCACATTCCAGGGTCCTGCCAAGGCCCTGCGGATTACTTATCGCGTTTTCCCACCTCGTCCTCAATCCTCGATCAGGATCGCTCTTGGGATGGGGTGTGTGATCGGGCGGCCACGATCACGGGGCACGAAGAAGCAACCTACGACGTGTCGGGGAACCCCGACACGTCAGATCCGCGTTTCGCCGTTCTCATAGGAATGGCCGCGGCGTCCTGGGGGCGTTCCCCTGTTGCTGGGGAAACGCACAACGCCTTCCGGGCCTTCGAGGGTGAAAAGGAGGAAGTGACCATTCAGGAAGGAGAGCGGGTGAAGAGAAAGACGGAGACGTGTGAAAGCGGACAGGAGGAGATCGCGACGAGACCGGGGGACGGAAACGCCGACGACGGAGTGGAGAAGGAGAATATCCCTCACGCGGCGCCGGAGACGAGGAGCCCCAGAGCCAGCCACGACCCCAGAGGGTCGTGGCTTACAAAGGTACGATTCCTATTTGGAAGAACCGACGGGAAAAGGGAAAACACACAGGGGAAGGGAGCTGGGAGGAGCGAGAGGGAGGAGGAGGGAGGAGGAAGGAAGGGAAGGCTCCCTACCTAACGAAGGGGCCCGACTATCCCCTCAAGCCTGGGAGCACATTGTGTTCAAACCATAGATACATCACCACGGTTGTTTTGCATAGTGCACGGGTGTCTCTGCACTCCTTCTCTATACCCCACTTGCCCTTCCCTTCTTCCTTCTTGAAAGATAAACCCCAGGAAATAGCCCAATTACTTACCGTGATTTTTTTTCATGTTTTCTTGCCGGTCTTCTCCCGGGAGCCGCTCGCATTTCCAGAGGACATTGACCTGGAGAACGAAAGGAAGAAAAACGACGAGATTAAGGAAGAGAAGCACTAAACAATAGACTGTACCGATACTTACCAATTGGGAATTTAAATAGAAAGGAAATAAGAGATAAGAAAAGACACTAGTACAATAAAACTCTATTTACTCACCACATTACGCCGTTTCCAGTCTGGTTTATACCGTATAGCCTGTCACAGACCCATGACCTGCCGCTGTTCCATTGGGGCTTGAGGTATTTGAATTTGCTTTCTAGGCACCATGTGAACCTGATGTTGCATTGGCTGCAACTGTGTCATTTGTACACATGGCATTTGCACTTGCTGCATGGGTTGAAAATTCTGCATGTGATTCACATTATTGTGAAAATTTGGATTATGGCTTCTCATTCTCGGTCTCATTCCATGTTTTGGAACGAATTGATGTCACTTGTTTGCTGAACGACGCCTTCCTGTACCATCATCGGACACTCCCGCTTCCAATGTTCGACCTCTCCGCAAGTGTGACAAGGCAACAATCTCTTCATTCCCTGGACATCATTCTGAATCACTACAGTACGCAAGTCGGGATTACGGTTTCCATTGCCTCCATGACCTCTGCCTCTCATCTGATTCTGAAATACCACATTTCCCTGCTGCTGCTGAGGAAAATTGCCCTACATCCCTGTGTGTGCCGCTTTAATCTGCATCACCATCGCCTTTTCTTTCAGCTTTCTTTACTTCAATTCAATCTCGTCACTACAGTACTTTGCATACTGCAATACCTCATCAATCGGCTTTGCTTGCCAGCAAATCACATGACTCTTAATCATCTGGCTAATTTCAGGTGTCAATCCTTCCATAAATCTAAACACAAAATGAATCATGTATTTTGGCTCAATTGTCTCCGTACCACTGCAATGCTTGAATGACTGCAACAAATTCTCATAATATGCATGTATTAACTCTTTTGCTTCCTGAGCTGTTCTGTCTATTCTCTGACAGTCAATGTTTTTAGGTGAAATTCTCGTTTTAAAAAATTCAATCACTCTGTAGTAATATTTCATTACTTCAGAAGATGGCGCACCAGTATTCGGATCCCTTTCTAGTTCTTTTGTCGGCCTACCTATACTCCTCTTACACTCCATCCACAGATCATCTGGGACTACTATCTCTAATAGAGTGTTCAAGTCTTCCCACAGGCACTTTGCAAGGTTTACAACTCTCTCTCTGTCTGCTGATACCATTCTACCGGCTTCTCTCATTCTCGTATAGTCATTTGTTAAAGACAGAATATCACTTCTGCTCCAAGGGACATGAAAAAAATTCCCTCTTGGAATCTCTCTCATTGGTAAACTTTTCACCGGATCCTTGCCCTGCTGCACATTTGCAGTCAGCTCCGCAGAATCCCTTTTACTTTTGTCTCTTTTCTTCACCCATCTGCCTTCTCATTTGTCTAAGGCTCCCTCTGTATGGACACTGTGGAGTAACTCCCTAAGGTGTGCCTTCATTCCTGCGGATCTCATGTGCTCAAAGTCTTTTGCGTCAAAATCTAACCTGTAACTACTTTTAAAATGTTTTGTTTTCTCTATTTCTATGCCATACTTCTCTGCAAGTCTGCGAGCCTTTGATGCACGTTGTTCACTTCCCTCGTAATTTTCAGGCACAGATATCTGAACTTCTGTGTAGGACTCTAATCTGTTCTCACCCATAGTTCCTTCAATGAGCTCACACGCTACCATAGCTAGTCTCGTGTAGTTCAAGTACTCCTCTCCCCTAGGAGCACTCTGCTGGGTATTCAGCTTGTCTAACCATTCAGTCAACTGTTAGGCAGTCAAACCTTGCAGCAAAATATTGTTGGCCTGGGCATTCGGCACTTGTTGCACCACTGTATTCAGGGACTGCGGTGTCAGTAATTTGAGGCTTTGACTAACATTCGACCCTATGACAGTATCCGGAGGGACTCGGAATGGACTAAAGTCTATCAATGATCTCGATCCGTCAAAGGACTGTCCCATAGGAGAGACTACTCGGATATTTTCATTAAGTCCTTCCCTCATTGAATTCTGACTCAGGACTCCCTGTCCATTTGCACGGTTTTTTTCTTGTGCAAACAAAGGTACAACTGGACAGCATCTGGGCTTGGTCTAGCACTCAAGTTCTGTGGGTGCATAATTCCCGTATTCTGAATCATCAGTGCAGACCTGGCTGATTGTGTCCCTATTATCGGCGAGTATGTTGGCATTGCTTGTGACTTCACTTGTGGCAGTAAAAGTAAAAGTGGAGTTGGCTCTGTCTGAACCAACATCAGTTGCAGGAAAACCTGTCCTGTGGGCACTATTAGGTTTGTGCCAGTTTCCACTATAGGTACATCACGGTAAATCCTCAGGACATTCGACTGTGGCACCTGGGTTTGTGCTACCAGCATAATAGGTGCATTAAGACTACTCTGCATAGGGCTTGGTGTCATACTAGGATTACTCTGCACAGGATTCATCGTCATGTTAACCTGTGTAGGAGCTGAAGGATTTACACTATGTTCAGACCAGTCTCTAGTGCTGCATATGGTGGGGGACGATTTCTCAATAACTGCAAAAAAAACTCATCGTCTTACTCTTCCTCAAGTTTAAAAGATCCTCTAGGCTCCTTTGATCTTTGCTCCCCACTCTCGGAAGGGCTTCTATTTGTTTTTCTGGTGGCTTTCCTTCCTTCTTTCTCGCTGTCTTGTGTCATCGCAGGAAACAACTTAATCCCCTGTAAAATCTCTGTTCTCCAAAATTTCTGATCACTGTCCCATCTAGAGTCCGCTAGTGTCTTTTCTGCATTTCTCATCCTCCTCTCGTATTTCTGTTGTTGTTTGGCTATTATCTCCCAGATTGCTAATGCCTCAAACTGTGCTGATATCGGAGTGGGTTTCAGGTCACACAGCACCCTCCTCAAATTCTCTAGGCTTCTCAAATTACATTTTCCATGGGCAGGAAATGCTAAACTCCCATCTTTCTCTGTCACTTTGCACCATTGCTTCAGCCAAAGACATGGTGCAGCACACTTTTCTTCAATTACAGTGTAAGCTGGTGTACATTTGGCCGTTACAATATCCCTTATACTCGTAGTAATGTACGTATCTCCCCTTAAAGCACTCTTTAAAGCTTTGAAAAATGTCATTTTTGCTACCTTTATTTTTTCTAAATCATATCAGGAAGTGACTTTTAATCTTAGAATTCTCTTCATCCACCTTCTCAACCAATTGCGCTTCACGGATCACTGCCAATCCGTGTGCGACCCTTCTCACTAACCAACCTATCCCTGCCCGACTCCAATGACATCACACTCATACGTACTGAGGCTGACAAAGTCTTGCGGCTTGTCCTCCCAAACTCAGATTCACACAAAACGAATGCAAAATTATTGCGAGCACTAAACAAAATAAAAACCCAATTTATCTGTTTACTACAGGTATGGTAAAACAATCGCTTCAGAAACTTTACGGATGTTTCACTGACGGCGTTTCACTCCAGCAGCTACTCCTTCTTTCTCAGTTTCCCTGATTCGCAAGCAAAATATGACCCGCTTTTAAATTTCACTCTCAGCTGATGAGTGGGTCTGTCCTGGTGCACATAGGACTCACCAGATCTCAGTAGAAAAATTATTTCACTCACTTTAACTCACACTCTGACTTGGCGACCACGCCTGATTGGCCTATCAAACCAAACAAATTACAACAAAAACCAAGTGTCTCATACACTTTTCAACATATTCCAGAGTCTTATACCACGCAGGGTCTGTATACCAACAACCACGTGCACAATGTTTTAGCACAAAGCGCCACACACATGTGAAGTTCAACGACTTCGCTATTCTCACACTTCGGAGTACGCACACTCCTTCTCCAACTTCATTTGGAGTAAGCAGACTCCCTAAACCTTCACAAACATCACAATTCACCTGTGTTTAGCATAAGCTGTGCAAGCGCAAAACCTACTTCATTCAAACTGTAACTAGAACGCCAGGAATATCCTCAAACAATTATTGGCAAGCTCTAAGATTCTGGGAAAGTCATTATAAGTACCCAGGGCACATTTTCTCTTCACTTTGTTTCATCAAATCTGAAAAATTCCAAAATGTCACAAATTTCAACAAATCTGAAAATTGTTTTGCTTTTTTATAGGATATTAACCCTTACCCTCTTACCATCTCTGGCAACACCTTTTATTTCTTGCTTAAAATCACTGGGGCAAATACCATACCACCTATCTCTGGACTGTATGATGGGCTCTTAAGGACACATACCTGTACTGGGCCTCTATGATGGGCTCTTGAGGAGACAAACCATGTACCAGGCCTTTATGATGGGCTCTTAAGGAGACAAACCATCAAACTCTGCTACCATCTCTGTTAGTGTGTCAGATCTTATTAAGTAAACTTACAAGGGAGATGCTTAAAGGCCAATGGACCTTTTGACTGCACTTCAAGTAGTTCCCACCACATATCTTGTATAAATACAGATCAATAACAACAACAATCAATGACATCAATAATCAATAGGAGTCAGTAATTTCCATACACCATGATCTCTCGGCCATGAATAACCACACCTTTATGTGAAAGTTAGAATGTTTATTTCCCTATATTAACAATGCTAATGTCACATAACTTAGGCCCTCATTGTGAACATGGCGATCCGTTCCGCACCGCCAGCGGCAGAAACTGCCAACAGAGGAGCGGTCCGGACTGCCAAATAATGAACCAAATCTAAACTCTTGCATCCCGCGCACCACCCACCGCCAGGAAAGTAGTCCCGCTGATGACGGCAGAGTCCACCCACAGGCCGTCGGAAAGGCCGAACCCGCCCATCAAATTATGAACACCATTCCGCCGCCAGTTCCGGGGCGGGAACCACCGCCACACAAAGCCAGGCAGCAATGAAACAAATAGAAGGAAACACTCACTGAAGTACCACAAAACGTGCAGCGGCAGCCATGGACAGAGAGCTGCAGATCATGCCAGCCTTGCTCCTTGACATATATCTACACGACCGAGACCGCCGACAAAGACGACGACGGTAAGTACTGCAAACTACGACACAAGGGAGGAAAGGGCAAACTTACATACCCACCAACAGCACCCACCCCGCAAAGCCCTCCCAACCATTCCCAGCAGCACTAGTCAGACACCCCACACCAAGTTGGACGTACCCGACCGGAGGCCACTGCAACGTGGCCATAGGACACACAATAGCCCCATACACATAAATCATTTAAACGAAAAACCAGGGTGGAACTGCGTGCAGCCCAAACACAGGCCACACAGAAACTTTATTAACTCGCTCAGTGAGCTAGATGAAGCAAACAGGACCAATGGCCAGTCCAACAAGATTCAATTGTCCCTGGCCACAACTGGCCACACCTGACTCCCACAAGTGCTGGGTACTCCACAAAACGGGGCAACAAAGGGGGATCCAGACAACTCATGGAATGGGGGTGGGGGTGGGAATTTACGACGTGGGTGGGACTTAGACTTGCAGGAGGAGGTTGGAGGGGGGTGGGCTTCTCCTTTGAAGGGGGTGGGGGCTTTTTGGCTCGGGTGGAGCTGGATGCCTTAGGCTCCGAGCAGGCCTTCTTCTTCACTGGACACTGGAATGGGAAGGCTGGACCGGGGTGGGCTGCGATGTGGAAGGTGCGGAAAGGGCAAGGAGGTGGGCACGTTTCGGGACAAGACGGTGTGGGCCAGTGGGTTCGACCCGGTCTACACGGGAGAGGAAAAGTTTCTTGGGAGCAAGTGGGGTGGGCGTGGATGAGGGTGTGGGAGTGGAGGCAGAAGGAGTTGATGTATGGGGTGTAGGTGTGCGTGTAGTGGGTACCAGTGACTGCTCAGTGTGCTGTGGTGGATGTCTGATGGGTGGGTGTCTTGCTGCGTTTGAGTGTTCTGGGAGGTAGGGGGGTGGACACAGTGGGACAAGACAGACAGCTAGTGTGGATGTATGTTGGGTGTGTGTCAGCAAGTCGGGTGAGTGTGCTGCATGTGTCAACTACAGTGGAGGTGGGGAGTGCAGGTGTGGTGTATGGGGTGCATGTATGGCTGTTTGCTATTGTGGTGAGTGCAGGAAGAGGAGCAGTAACAGTGAGTGGCGGTGCATGAGGGTGTGCATGTAGAGGGGACAGACAGGGAGGCGGAAGATGCGGGCACACTGGGGGAAGTGGACGTTGTGTGTGCAGGTGTATGTTGGCTGTGTGAATACTTGTGGTGGGAGGTGTAGTGCTTGTGTTTGGAAGTGTGTTTTTTTGTGTTGAAGTGCTTGACTGCATGTCTGAATGTGTGCCTTGGACAGGTCAAGGGAGTGGGGTGCTGGAAGGAGTAGAGGAGGTTGGAGGGGGGATGGAATGACCAGGGAAACTGGCTGCCGTCCAAGAGGAGGCCAGAGCCTGAAATGATCTCTGTAGGGCAGAAACCGCACTGTGAATGCCATCCAGATAGGCATTAGTCTGCTGTACCTCTGATGCTAGCCCCTGGATGGCATTGACGATGGTTGTCTGCCCTACAGAGATGGTTCTCAGGAGGTCATTAGCCTCCTATGTGAGGGCAGCAGGGCTGACTGGGGCAGGGGAGGAGGTGCCTGGGGTGAAGCAGGCGCCCACCTTTCTGGGTGGGCGGGCACAGCCAACTCGGTGGGGAGCAGAAGGGAGGGCACTGATGGTATGGGTGGTGGCGGAAGATGTCACGGTCGTGATTTGTCCACTAGTGTCCGCCACCGCCGGAGGACTGCCATCGGAGGAGGTTTCAGAGACACTACCACCGGTGGTAGTAGCCTCCCTGTGGAAGTCCCCTCGCCCTCTCACCCATTGGTCCCTTGGGTGTCCGTTGTCTCTGCCTACTAGGATCCGTGGGCCACTGTCTCCCCACTAGCTGGTGCCTCAGCTCCCTCGCCTGATGTTGATGCTGTACCAGACACACAAAAGAGAACAGGGATGGGGAGACAAAACAGGAGAGACACTTGTAAGTAGCTGAATGCTGATACACAATGGCCAGACATACACCTACCCAGCAGACACACCCAACAGGAGGCACCGTGCACTACGCCCATGACCATGGCTCTGACTACTGAGCAGTATACTGACCTACACCCATATCCTGTCATTGCATTGAAGCTGAAGTAGGTGAAACCTGACAGGGACACCCTTACACCCTTTGGGGAGCAGACAGTAGCTGGCCACCAGTCAAAACCCTGCTCTAAGCCCCATGACCCTAATGCACACACACTCATCCTTCCAGGCTGAAGTATGGGATGTGAGTACTCACCCCCTTGTGACTGCTGTGCAGCTTTCAAGCGCCCATCCAGGTCTGGGTACGCCACCGCCAGGATCCTTTGCATTAAGGGGGTCAGTGCCCAACGGGCACCCCTACCGCGTTGGGAAGACTTCCCCAGCTGGGCCTCACTGATCTTCCGCGCCCAGCGCCGCAGGTCCTCCCACCTCTTCCGACAGTGGGTGCTCTGCTGGTTGTAGACTCCCAGGGTCCGTACCTCCTTGGCGATGGCATACCAATGTGCCCTCTTCTGGTGGGCGCTGACCTAGTAGGGAGACACAGAGAAGAAACACAGAGGTCAGGCACCTGCACGAAGGCAATGTCTGGTTGATTGTTAGACATAGGACAGACAGTACTCCCAGACATGCAGGACAGTGGCAAGCAGCATTCCATGCACCAAGCCCCATCCTGGCTCACAGGAACGCACATCAGAGCAATCCACTCCATCCATTACACACGCAGTGCCCCCCAAACCCGGACTCACCTGTACCTCTGGCCGGCCGTAGAGTCTGCCGTACAGGGGCAGGACCCCTTCCACCAGTTTCTCCAGTTCTTCCTGGGTGAAGGCCGGGGTCCTTTCCCCTGCACCACGTGGAGCATCCATAGCCAGAGGCAGGCCACAGCAGTACACGGAGCGGAGTACTTCTCCGCACAAGATCAGGGAGTCAAGTGAGCACACTATGACGAACGCATGTACATTCCGCAGCGGAATGCACAGTCACCGCTGGCGGCGATCATGATACGCCAAGATTCCCCATTGGCATCCATGTTATCCAATGAGGGTGTGAACAGCGGTCAACACCGCCGAACGCTGTGACGTCAACCGCTAAGGGGCAGAACTACAGTGGACAGACATCTTGCCATCACCTACGCATCTTGAAATTCAATTTAGTCACAATGCTGGGCCTACCAGCCATATGATTCACATATGTCTCTATCCATAGAGTATATTATCATACATGATTTTCTCCGTTCCCTCTCAGTGGTGGCAATGTACATCTGTCAGGTTGCAGTTATTGTACAGACACTACTATGAAGAATGCAGTGAATGTGTTTAGCAAATATTCCTGTGTATGTGTGCACATGACTCCTTGTTCTTACCCCTCACAGGTACAGACCCTTGTGGCGAGGAAGGGCACCTTCTGTGTACAGACCACTTGTGGATATGGGGACCATGGTGGAGCGTCAGATCATTATCACTTACAGACTCACACGTGCAACTAATCAGGACCTATGTGCAGTACTGGATCCTTCACTGACTCCCGGAAATCGTAATCAGCATGCCATTCCAACTGAGGTGCAGGTGCTCTCCGCACTCCATTTCCTGGCCACAGGCTCCTTTCAAGTGACAGTGGGAATGGGTGCTGGTTTCTCACAGCCAATATTCAGCCAGGTACTTACAAGATTTCTAAATGCATTTGTACAACATCTGCAATCCTATGTGCGATTCCCCCAAAGTGATGAGCTCCCTGCCATCAAGTCAGACTTCTATGCCTTTGCAAACATTCTCCATGTTATTGGTGCCAACGATGGAACCCACATACCCATCATCCCCTCAAGAGTGAGTGAACAGGTGTACAGAAACAGGAAGAACTTTCACTCCATGAACATCCAATTGGTATGTACAGCAGACCAGTACGTATCCTATGTGAATGCCATGTTTCCTGGTTCAGTCCATGATTCATTTGTTTTGAGGAACAGTAGTGTGCCACAAAAGATGGAACAACTCCAAGAGGACAGAGGGTGGATCATAGGTAAGTGTGCCTGTCACTAACTGACACATTGCTGAAAAACAGCCTGTCAGACTAAGGACCTTCCAATGACGACTCTGTATTGACCATTTCTCTAGGTGATTCTGGCTATCCAAACTTGCGTTGGCTCCTGACACCAGTGAAGAATCCCAGGACGGATGCAGGGAGGAAATACAATGAGGCCCATGGACGTAGTAGGAGGGTGATAGAGCGTACTATAGGTCTCCTGAAGGCTAGATTTCGGTGCCTACATATCTCAGGGGGTTCCCTGGCCTATGGGCCTGATAAGGTGTGTTGGATAGTGGTGGCCTGCTGCATGCTGCACAACGTGGCAGTGAGACATTTAATCCCCCTTTTGGAGGTGGAGAGTGC
Source organism: Pleurodeles waltl (assembly GCF_031143425.1). Lineage (NCBI taxonomy): Eukaryota > Metazoa > Chordata > Amphibia > Caudata > Salamandridae > Pleurodeles > Pleurodeles waltl. Next base: position 863,612,149 of record NC_090446.1, on the reverse strand, counting down.
TATAGGTCCTGATCAGTTACCTCAGAGAGGTGAGGAGAGTGATGGTGAGGATGAGGAAGAGGAAGATGTCAATTTCAGAACCCAACTGATACCACTCTACTTCCAATAACTGCCTGGGACTTCAGCCTGTATATGTGGTTAGTGATTGATAATGTAAGTGTGGCATGTCAACTAGGGGGAATTGGTCATGATATGCGAGTCATGGACCTTTTCAGCATGGTACAGACAGACAACATAAGCATTCCCTTCTAGAAACACACTGTACCAGCAGCATGCACAATTTGACAATAAAGTTTACCCCTGCCTGTTGCATCATTACTCCATTTTGTTCAACATTGAAGACAGGGGACAGTGTTACAGGTGAGATATGTTATTTATTGGTGGAATACAGTGAAATGTGCTATGTACAGTGATGGAAGTCGTTATGGTTGGTTGTCCACAAAACCGACTTGGTGGCAGGCCTGTTTGATTTCATAGGTGGGTCCTATTTATAGTTATGTTCATCATTTAGCCCTCAGCTAAGTGCAGTTTGTGAATGGGTTGTGTTGGTTGCTTGGCAGTAGCAGCAGTGTCAATTGTTGGTAGGGGGCTTGTTCTTTGCTGGGTTTCCAGTGCCATAACTTGGCCTGAGGCTACATTTGGGCACCTGCTGTGGAGCTACTTGGGGTGACATGGTCGGCCCTTGTGATTCTTGGGAGGGTTTTCCTGTGCAGTTACAGCTGCTTGGGACAACTGTTGCTGGTTTTCCAGGGCTGTTGCGGGGGCCTCTTGTCCGGTGTGGGTGTCTGAGGGTTTGTTGATCAACTGCAGCAGTGCTCCAGCAATGGTGGCCATTGTGGCATTGTGTTCTTTCCACTGCTCCATGACCTGTTGGTGGTGTTCCAGCTGCATGCTCTGACTTTGCTCCAGGGTGGTTACAATCTGTGCAAACCTGTCTTGGGTATGTTGGTATGCCCCCAATACCTCTGCAAAGACGTCCTGGGCTGCTGCATCTATCCGGTGCCTTACCCCCTGGCCCACTGGGGCACCTGTGCCTGTGTCCCCTGTGCAGGTCTGGACGTGCCACTAGTACTGGGGCCCTCATCTTCCTGCATGTTGGGGGTGGGAGACTGTGGCCTCTGTTGCTGTGTTCCACCTGTTTGTGCCCTGGGTCCACTGGTGTGGGCACGCCTCCCCTGGCCTGCTGGTCTTGACTGGGCGTTAGGGGTGACAGTGTTTTCCTGGGTGGGGCTGCTGCATGGTGAGCATCCAGGGCTGTGTGAAGGGCCTGCCTGCTCATCAGTGTCCAGGGATCCTTCAGCAGTGTCCTGTGATGTGCCTCTGTCTCCCTGGAATGCTGTGGCACTCCTTGTCTCCTCCATTAGGGTTGCATGGGTGGTGGTGCCTGTTGGGGGACATAGAAGTGTTTGTTACATATGCATGAGGATTTGAGGTGGGCAGTACTGTACAATTTAGTGCTGGTGTGCCTTTCAGTGGCATCAGGGGTGCCTTTGTGAGGTGGACATAGCATCTAGTGGCAGTGGTGGCGTTACATTGTGGTGGGGGTTATTATTCCATTGTGGGAACGCGCTGGGGTGGGTGGCTGTGCACAGCGGGAGTGATGTGGGCCTGGTAGTGAGTTGTACCCACAACATCACCTGATGCAGGGTGGTGGATGTGGTGGGTAATGGCTGGGAGGGGTGTGGGTCTAGGTGGGTGTGGGTGGGGTGGGGTGTGCATGCATTACAGGTATGGTGTATATGGGGTAAATGGAGACAACTTACCGAGTCCATTCCTCCAGTGAGTCCAGTGAGCCCCTCTGGGTGCAGGATGGCGAGTACCTTCTCCTCCCAGTCGGTGTAGTCGGGTGGTGTTGGTGGCGGCCCTCCCCCAGTCTTCTGCACTGTGATGTGGTGCCTGGATGCCATGGCCCGTACCTTCCCCCGCAGGTCGTTCCATCTCTTGCGGATGTCGTCCCTGTTGCGTGGATGGTGTCCCACTGCATTCATCCTGTTGACGATGGTCTGCCACAGCTCAATTTTCCGGACAATGGGTGTATGCTGCACCTCGGAGCCGAATATTTGTGGCTCCACTTTTAGGATCTCGTCCACCGTGGTCATTATCTCCCTTTTGGTGAAGCGTGGATTTTTTGGGGGGGACATGGTGAGGGTGGTGGATGGCGTCGGGACTGAGGACGGTGTTTGTGTGCTCCTGTGTGGGTCGATGTGCGTGTCCTGTCTGCTGGCGTTCTCTGTCTGGCTTTGATGCTCTCCGTCTTGTTGCTGTTGGGCCCACTTGCCGCCCCTGGCGGTCGCAGCCACCAATGGTCGTCCAGCCTCCACTGTCCACCGAGGTGATTTGTGCATCTTTATTTGGAGGGCAGGATGTGGGTGTGCTTGGCGGTCGGGGGATGGGGTGTGATGGGCCGTGAATCCCGCCGACAGGGTCCTGGCGGGGAGTGGTGGTGTGGGAATGTTTGGAGGTGTTGGTTTTTTTGTTCATTATATGGCGGGTTTCCATTCGCCGGCGGCGGTATTCTGTTCACCGCCGCCACAGGGGTCGGCGGTCTTTACCGCCATGTTCATAATGACCGCCTTGGTCTCAAAATCAAATGATAAACATACAGAAACAATACTGCCTGACCAAAGCGGCGAAAGAATCTCAATCTAATCAAAGCTTGAGCTCCTATACATTCTAAGGTTACAGTACAAATTAATAACACAAATAACTGCGCAGACGATATAGCAGACATTTAGATTCAGCAAAGAAAAGACATCAACTGTTATTACATGTAGCAAACTTTATCAGTGAGAACCTTAACTAACATAAGATTAAAATAGCATGTTTGGACTTCATGCATAACAATTTAGTCACACAAATTTGGAAAACGTCTAACTATGGCTCTATCAAAAGTAGTGGTTGGTACCTAGAAACAAAAGCAAATAGACATAACAATCAGTAATGTTGTCTTATACCTTGCCTCAGTATGGTTCAGCAAGCTGAAACACTCCTCGTCAATAGGACATCAGTTCTGTCAGCAAGATCAGGATTCAGCATTAAAGTCCAGAAAAAACAAAGGTGGTCATTACAACCCTGGCGGTCGGTGTCAAAGCGGCGGTAAGACCGCCAACAGGCCGGCGGTAAAAATGTTGCAATTACGACCGTGGCGGAAACTGCCAACAAAGACAACCACTTTAACACTCAGACCGCCACGGCGGTACAAACAAACAGCTTGGCGGTCACCGCCAACAGACAGGTGGGAGACAATGTACCGGCCACACTATTATGACAGGCCAATCCGCCTCCTTTTCCGGGGCGGATTCACCGCGGATAAAAACACGGCGGAAACAGGAATCCCGAAGCAAAAACGCTCACCTCTACACACCCCACGAGGAACGAGGACGCATGGACCCGGAACTCCAAATTCTACCTGCAATAGTCTTCCTGCTCCTCTACCAGGAGCACGAACGCCGGCGGCGAAGACCATGGTGAGTACTGCACCTACGACACAGGGGAGGGGGGAGGCAAAAAACAGGGACACACACACGCGACACCCCACCCTCACCCACTACAACACACACACTAATGCATATCAATACATCACAGTTAAACCCCCAAAACCCCCGGAAGAATGCAAAGACAATAGAAAACGAGTGTAACCATTGTAATATATTAAAAGCAAGTAGGCAGAAATATATATATATACACCATGTACATAATATATACCAAGCATAGGAGTCCAGGTAATGCTCTAAGAAAGTCAGTGGAACACTGGGACCACATGGTATGGGCGAGGCCCACACAAGATCCCCGACCATGACGGAGAGAACACTGCAGGGGCATCAGACAGCAATTAAACAGGCACCTCAGGGGGAGGGAAAGGGGGGGCACCTCAGCCGGATGAGTGCACGACGCCAAATCCACGAGGGGGCCACATGCCCACTGTTACAATCTTGGGAGTGCAAAGCCACAGTCTTTTTCAAGTCTCACAAGTTGGTGGTTTGCCCACTGTTCAATACTGGGGAGTGCAAAGCCACAGTCTCTCAAGTCTATACAGTGGGTGGTTTGCCCACTGTTCCATCCTGGGGAGTGCAAAGCCACAGTCTCTCAAGTCTCACAAGTGGGTGGTTTGCCCACTGTTCAATCCTGGGGAGTGCAAAGCCACAGTCTCTCAAGTCTATACAGTGGGTGGGTTGCCCACTGCTTCATCCTGGGGAGTGCAAAGCCACAGTCTCTCAAGTCTATACAGTGGGTGGGTTGCCCACTGCCATATCCTGGGGAGTGCAAAGCCACAGTCTCTCAAGTCTCTACAGTGGGTGGGTTGCCCACTGCCATATCCTGGGGAGTGCAAAGCCACAGTCTCACAAGTGGATAACAGTCTCCACTGGTTCTGGAGGGGGCATGGTGCCCAGAGTGCTTCATCCTGCCAAGGATTGGGGTAGTGGATGCTTTTCTCCACTGGTTCTGGAGGGGGCATGGTGCCCAGAGTGCTTCATCCTGCTAAGGACAGAGGTAGTGGATGCTTTTCTCCACTGGTTCTGGAGGGGGCATGTTGCCCAGAGTGCTTCATCCTGCTAAGGACAGAGGTAGTGGATGCATTTTTCCACTGGTTCTAGAGGGGGCATGGTGCCCAGAGTGCTTCATCCTGCTAAGGACAGAGGTAGTGGATGCTTTTCTCCACTGGTTCTGGAGGGGGCATGGTGCCCAGAGTGCTTCATCCTGCTATGGACAGAGGATGTGGATGCTTTTCTCCACTGGTTCTGGAGGGGGCATGGTGCCCTGAGTGCTTCATCCTGCTAAGGACAGAGGTAGTGGATGACAGTCTCCACTGGTTCTGGAGGGGGCATGGTGTCCAGGGTGCATCATTCACCCCATGACAGACTCAGTTGCGTCAGTGCCCTTGCCGCTCATGGGCCAGCGGTGCTTGAGACGGCGGTGCCCTGTTCAGCGGTGCTTGAGTTGGCGGTGCCCTGTTCAGCGGTGCTTGAGACGGCGGTGCCCTGTTCAGCGATGCTTGAGTTGGTGGTGCCCTGTTCAGCGGTGCTTGAGATGGCGGTCTCCATTGCAGGGTCTCAGCTGCTGGCGGTCCTTCATGGCCCAGCGGGGCTTGTGCTGGTGGTCCTTCATGGCCCAGCGGGGCTTTTGCTGACAGTCCTTCATGGCCCAGCGTGGCTTTTGCTGGCGGTCCTTCATGGCCCAGCGGGGCTTTTGCTGGCGGTCATTCATGGCCCAGCTGGGCTGGTGCTGGTGGTGGCCTCCTGGGCAGGTGGGCTGGTGGTGGCCTCCTGGGCAGGTGGGCTGGTGCTGGCGGTGGCCTCCTGGGCAGGTGGGCTGGTGCTGGCGGTGGCCTCCTGGGCAGCTGGGATGGTGCTGGCGGTGGCCTCCTGGGCAGCTGGGCTGGTGCTGGCAGGCCCCTCCTGGGCAGGTGAGCTAGTGCTGGAGGTAGGCTCCTGGGCATCAGGGATGATGACGGTCTTCTCCGCCGTGCTGCTCTTCCTAGACTTGCCGGGTTTCTTGTTGCCCTTCCCTACCTTGGAAGGTGTCACAGCTGACTCCACACTCCCACCGGGACCCCTGGGAGCGGCTTTGGTGGCTGGAGTCTTCCCCCTCTCCCGCCGGGCACTGGCCAACTACTGATGCTTCACAGGTGGGGGACTGTCTGGGCTGTGGCTCCGTGCCACACTGGCTGCCCTGGTGGCTGGTGTACTCCAGATTCCGGTGACTACAGGCACCACTGGTCCCGGAGATGTTGTGGCTGAGGTGCTAGTTCGGGACCTAGGAGACGGACGGGGTGGGGGAGGTGTGGGAAAGAGGTCAAGGGTGGACAGGAAAAGTTTTTGGGACACACTGGGATGGGTAGCTGGAGGGGGTTTGGGAGTGGAGGAAGAGGTGGTGGTTGTAGGAGGTGTGCGTTTGGTGACTTTGGGTGAAGGTGCATGCGCTGGAGGCTGTTGTGATGTGGATGGATGTTGGGTGGGTGTGTGCTTGCGTTTGTGTAACTTGGGAGGGGGCGTCACAGACACTGGGAGAGGACACAGGGGAACTGTGAATGGTAGTGGGGGTGGTGACTGCAAGTGAGCGGGGTGTGGTGGTGGGTGTGCTGGAGAGGGACGTAGTGGCTGTAGAGGTAGTGCATGCAGGTGTGAGTGTAGACGAGACTGAGAGGGAGGAGGGAGATAACGAGGAGGGGGACACAGTGGAGGCAGTGGATGTTGGTATGTCTGCATGTGTGTGATGCTTGCGTGAGTGCCTGTGGGATGTGTGGTGCTTATGTTTGCCAGAGCTTCCCTTGTGTGTTGAGGTGTGTGCATGCTGGTCTGTAGGTGTGCTTGGGATAGGCTGAGGTACAGGGGAGTGGGTCTGGGTGGAGGAAGTTGGAGGGGGGAGGCTAGAGACGGGGACAATGGCTGCCATCAGTGCTGAAGCCAGAGTCTGAAAAGCTTGCTGAAGGGCCGCCTGACCAGAATGAATGCCCTCCAGGAATGCATTGGTCTGTTGCAACTGCCTCTCTACATCCTGGATGGCATTCAAAATAGTAGACTGCCCAACAGTGAGGGACCTGAGGAGGTCAATGGCCTCCTCACTGAGGGCAGCAGGGGTGACTGGGACAGGGCCTGAGGTGCCTGGGGCGGAGGTGATGCCCACCCTACTGGGTGAGCGGGCACGGGGCAAAGGCTGATGGGCTGCTGGGAGGGCGGTGCTGGTAGGGGGGGTGGCGGCTGTACCTGTAGATGCGGGGGCACAGATATTGCCACCACCACAAGGGATCTCCCATCAGAGGACGAGTCCGTGTCGCTGGTGTCAGCTCCTGTCCCCGCCGTGGAGCTCTCCTCACCCTCCGTCCCACTGGTGAACTCTGAGTCCATAGTCTCGCCCTCAAGGGCCATGTGGGATGCAGCTCCCTCGTGCTCCGGTGCCACTGCTCCTCCGCCTAATGATGCTAATGCACACAAGAACAGGGAGACCACAAAAAGGGGGACGACGACAGAAGAAAGACATGTTGAGTGCATGCATTACCGCTACCGTTGGCGGACACGACAGACACAGAAGCCCCCTGCACTACGGCGCGCTCTTGGGCTCCACTGTTCAATTCCTGGGAAATGGCCTACAAGGCTATAGACGACATCTGCACACATAGATGACACAGGGGCATGACTAGGTGTACTTGGCACTCTACAGAGGTGGGGTGGGATGCCACATGGCCTGTCTTATGGAGGGGCCTTGCCTACGGAACTCGCCCTGGCCTAGGGAAACGCACAGCCCACCTCCCCCACCCAGACACCTCCAATGCGTGCAAAGTCAGCAGAATGAGAGTGTACTCACCCCCTTGTGTCTGCTGTGATGCCCTCAAGCGCCCATCCAACTCCGGGTAGGCCACCGCCAGGATCCTGAACATCAGGGGGGTCATGGTGCGACAGGCACCCCTCCCACGCTGGGAGGCCATCCCCAGCTGAGACTCCGCCGTCTTCTTGCTCCAGCGGCGAATGTCCTCCCATCTTTTCCGGCAGTGGGTGCTCCATCTGTGATAGACCCCCAGGGTCCGGACGTCCTTGGCGATGGCACTCCAAATATCTTTTTTCTGGTGGGCGCTGACCTACATGAAATGTACAGGGGAAAAAGAGAAGTTATTACCAAGTGCACCGTCAAACTGATTGGCCCCCATCGCTACCCTTGCCATGTGGCACATGCATTCACCGTTTTTCATGCACGCAGCACTCTCCCCCTTCCTTCTTACATCCAGCCCTCTCCACACAGGCATAGCCCATACAACATGCTCCCTGTGTACTTACCTGTTTGTCTGGAGGACCGTAGAGTAGCGTGTACTGGGGGAGGACCCCATCCACAAGCTTCTCCAACTCCTCCGATGTGAAGGCAGGGGCCCTTTCCCCAGACACTCGAGCCATTGTCTCTTCCAGACCAAGGTCACAGCAGCACTTGAAGTGTAGGTCCTCTCCTGTCGAAGATCAGATATCGAGTGATTGAACAGATAGAAAATGGCGGTCACGTCCGCGGCGGTGCGTACCGTCACCGCCGGCGTACATCGTCATTGGCTCCTGGGACCCATAGGGTCCAATGTTAACCAATGCAGCATTGCGCAGCGGTCTTCGACCGCCTACCGCAACGGTGTACAACGCCAGCGCAGTTACCTCACATCCCATTGTCCCACTTTAGAGGTCAGGCAGCTGCCATTTCAAGGGCCCACATGGCTTAATTTTTAACTGTGTCACACATACCTGGGCCTAGCCTCAACACATATACAGGCCACTTTTCGGATTATGATTCGTGTACTGTGTAAGCTGTGTGTACGTACCTCTAAGTTGTTTGACTCTGTGCTCGCTGTTGTCCTTCATAGGCACCGTCCGCTGGGACATGTGAGGAGATGGCGGCATCCTCCGATGTACCGACCGTTGGTGGACCTGTCGACAATGGAGGAGCGACATGTGATTATCACATACAGGCTTGACCGTGCCACAATCCAGGAACTGTGTACCCATTTGGAGCCAGACCTGATGTCAGCAATCCGCCATCCCACAGGAATCCCCCCTCAAGTGCAGGTGCTGTCAGTGCTCCATTTCCTTGCAAGTGGGTCTTTTCAAACAACAGTGGCCATAGCATGAGGGATGTCCCATCCTATGTTTTCCAACGTATTGTCCAGAGTGTTGTCTGCCCTTCTGAAACACATGCGGAGTTACATCGTTTTTCCTCAGGTGGAGGATTTGCCTACAGTAAAAGGTGATTTCTATGCCCTGGGACACATCCCCAACATCATAGGTGCCATTGATGGGACCCATGTGGCTTTGGTCCCCCCCAGAGGAGTGAACAGGTGTACAGAAACCGGAAGAGTTATCATTCCATGAATGTACAGATGGTATGTTTGGCAGACCAGTACATCTCCCATGTGAATGCCATGTTCCCTGGCTCAGTGCATGACGCCTACATCCTGCGGAATAGCAGCATCCCTTATGTGATGGGTCAACTCCAGAGGCACCGTGTGTGGCTATTAGGTGAGCACCTGGAAGCAAGACAGTGGGAATGGTTGTCTGGGTCTGGGGATATCCCTCCAGGTTAGTGCGTGTCTAACAGTTGTCCATTTGCAGGTGACTCTGGTTACCCCAAACTGCCATGGCTACTGACCCCAGTGAGGAATCCCAGGACAAGGGCAGAGGAACGCTACAATGAGGCCCATGGGCGAACTAGGAGAGTGATCAAGCGGACCTTCGGCCTCCTGAAGGCCAGGTTCCGGTGCCTCCATATGACAGGTGGATCCCTATTCTACTCACCAAAGAAGGTGTGCCAGATCATCGTGGCCTGCTATATGCTTCACAACTTGGCTTTGCGACGACAGGTGCCTTTTCTGCAGGAGGATGGTCCAGATGGCGGTGAGTGTGGCAGCTGTGGAGCCTGTGGACAGTGAAGAGGAGGAAGCAGAGGAAGAAGACATGAACAACAGGGACTCAGTGATCCAGCAATATTTCCAGTGAGACACAGGTAAGAGTACAGACCTGCCTACTACATGTACTTTAACACTACTACCTCTCTACTGTCTGTCGTTTTCACCCAGTGTATGGTCACTGAGTTGTCACTTTCCCTTACGATTTCACAGATGTGGGTCCCACTGTGTGACATCTACTTAGATTCCTCATGGACTAGAGCTGTGTGACATAGGTATGTTGACATTTCAATTGGAAGAACATTTTGTCACTGTAATTGAAAATACACTATTTTGAAATCACAGACAGACTCCAGATTGTTTTGTGCTTTAAGTGTGTTTATTTAAGTGCTCAATATTGGAGGGGATAGTGAAATGGTGAGGGGTGATGGCGGAGGAATGTCTATGGCAGAGTCCAGTGCATTAGTCTCACAGGTGCATTGCCTATATGGGCATAGGAAGTGTAGCTGGGGCAGTTTAAGTATGGACAGGGTGACAAAGTGGGACAGTAGGTTGACAATTAGGGTGGTCTCATTTCTTGGTTGGGGTCTTGGCATCGTGCTCTGTCTTTGTCCTGGATCTCAGGGGCTGTTTGCCGGGTGGTTCTCCCTCTGCAGGGGTTGGGGTGCTGGGGTGGTGGTCCTGTGGCGGGCGTCCTGTCCACTAGCGCCGGTGGAGGTGGTGGGCAGTTCATCGTCCATGCTAGTGTCAGGGGCCCCTTGTAGTGCCACAGTGTCCCTCCTGGTGTTGAGTACTTCCTTCAGCATCCCTACGATGGTGCCCAGGGTGGAGCTGATGGTTCTGAGTTCCTCCCTGAAGCCCATATACTGTTCCTCCTGCAGGCGCTGGGCCTCCTGAAACTTGTCCAGTACCGTTACCATCGTCTCCTGGGAGTGGTGGTAGGCTCCCATGATGGAGGAGAGGGCCTCGTGGAGAGTGGGTTCCCTTGGCCTGTCCGACCCCTGTCGCACAGCAGCCCTCCCAGTTCCCCTGTGTTCCTGGGCCTCCGTCCCCTGGACCGTGTGGCCACTGCCACTGCCCCCGGGTCCCTGTTGTTGTTGGGGTGGTGGGTTATCCTGGTTTCCCTGTAGTGGTGGACACACAGCTGATTGACGTTTCCTGGGGACGGAGGTATGGGCCCGCTGGGTGGGTGCTGTGCTGGTGTTTCCATAGGGGGGAAGGTCTGTGGTGGCCTGTGACTGGGTGAGGGGAACCGACTGTCCCGAGGTCTCCGATGGGCCGGGCTGGTCACCTAGATCCAGTTGGACAGAGCTGCTGTCATCACTGTGGGCCTCTTCTGTTGGTGGTGTGGACATGTGTGGACACTCCTGTCCGGTGACGTTGGGTAGGGGTCCTGCAGGGGTATAAAAGGATGGTTATTACATCTGTGTGTGTCATGGTGTGCAATGGGTGGGTGACCGTGTACCCCAGTGCTTGCATTCCTGTGTGGGACCTTGTGTGATGATGGTTTAGGGGGTTGTATGGGTATGTGCAGTGGGCATGCTTTAGTGATGGGTGTCCATGCTTTGTTGTTGCATGCAGGGCTTGGTGTTGGGATGTGTGGTTTGTGATGTTGGGACATATGTGAGGAGTTGGGGTCCTGTGGGTGAGGGTGAGGGTGGGGGTATGTGCTGGCATGCAGGTAGGGTGGGGGATGTAAGAATTAAGATTTGTCTTACCAGAGTCCATTCCTCCACCTACTCGTGCGAGGCCCTCAGGATGCAGAATCGCCAAGACCTGCTCCTCCCATGTTGTTAGTTGTGGGGAAGGAGTTGGGGCTCCGCTGCCAGTCCGCTGAACTGCCTGGTGGTGTCTTGAGGCCACGGAATGAACCTTCCCCCGTAGGTCGTTCCACCTCTTCCTGTTGTCCTCCCGATTTCTTGGGTTCTGTCCCACTGTGTTGATCCTGTCCACTATTCTTCGCCATAGCTCCATCTTCCTTGCTATTGAGGTGTGCTGCACCTGTGCTTCAAATAGCTGTGGCTCTACCCGGACGATTTCCTCCACCATGACCCTGAGCTCTTCCTCCGAAAACCTGGGGTGTCTTTGCCGTGCCATGGGGTGGTGTAGGTGATGTGTGGGGTGGAGTGTGTGGTGGTAAGTGTGCTGATATGTAGTGGTGTGTTGTGTGAGGTGCGTGGAAGTTCTGTGGGTGATGGTGTTGTGTGCCTGTGGATGCTGTTGTTCTTGCTGGTGCTGTCTCTCTCTGGCCTTCTTTCTGAATTTTTTGTCTTAGAGGTTTGTGGGTGATGTGGGTGTGTGTTTTATATTGTAATAGGTGTGTGGGAGTGGTGTGTGTATGTGTATCAGGTGTGTGTATTTGGAATTGTCCAATGTGGCTGTGTTTTGTAGGAGTGTGTGTATTTTGAGTGGATTCGTGTGTCGTGATAGTGTGGGCGTTTTTCTGTTGCCGTGACGGTGGAGGTTTTGTTTTCGCCAGTTTATCACTGTCCTTTGGTGTGGTGGACTTGTGTGGGTGTCTGAATATAGACGGATTCCGAAATGTGGGTCATAATAGCTGTGGCGGTTTTCCAAGGCCGCAGCGGTGTGTTGGCGGTCTTCTGTATGGCGGTAAGCCGATTTTACCACCAATGTTGTAATGACCGCCAAAGTCTTTTTAAACAGTTCAGAAAAGAATAGCTAAACTCTCAAGAAGAAAGAGGGAGAAATGGCTTGGAATGGCTTTTCTCCTTCCGTTGCAGTCCGGCTAAGTTAGATTTCCTAAACTGCTTCCCACGTCCTTATTGGTCAATGAATTTGCATGTTTACACTTAGTACAATGACAATAAAACCCTCAGTCTAAAGTTTTACTACTGCATGGTTCACATGTTGATGATTGGGTCCTCGTCTCCAGTTTCCATTGTTCTGATTGTCAGCTATCAATATTGATGCAGCGTATACTCCAGTCAGTGCATCCATTGTCTTCTCCTAAGAAGGTCAGTCTTAGACACATACTACTTTAAACATTGTATCCCTAGCTAGTACAGCATCTTCTAACAAGCAGTTTCTCATGAGAACGATCTTCAGCTACGAGCTGGAGGGTCAGTACAGTGGAAAATTACAATTTAATTCTCTAAACAGACATTTTATAAAATGCCTAGGAAAAAATGCAGCTTGACAGAAGGCTGTACAACTAGGCCCAAGACCTCGCTAATTTAAGGCCTACGATTAATAAAGCTGATACATAATACATAACCATTAATATGACATATTACTACACTAATCAAACATAAGCTCAACATTTTACATTAATAAGTATACTTCGTGAACATTGACGGACACTTAACATTGACGGACACTCTGGTGGGTGCACCTTCAAATGTGTGAATTATTTTTCTCTGTCAATAAATCTTCTACGCAAACCCAACACTCAAAATACATGAATATTCATTATTAAAATTCTGCGTTAACACTACATTTTTTTTGTTTTAAGTTTCACATTGTTAGCTAATTACAAAGTCTCTACATTGTTACAATATGCAAAGCATACATTGTCCTGTACTCGTTCTGGCAGAACCTGGTGTTCACAAATTTAAGTGGATCAGCAGGATACAGTGGGTCGGACTGTTGATGCTTCTGGCTGCTAATTAGATTGCCAGACTCCTGGAGTTCCTGAAGCAAGACGCGAGGAGACATGAGCTGGGGGAGATCGGGGATGCGCGTTGCACTCCACAGCTTCCTGGATGCCCCCATAGGTGAGTGGCGGTACAGTGGTGGAGAGGGGGAGCAGCGCAGAGCCTTTGCTCCTGCCTTGCCCTGTTGCAGGCCACTCAAGGTGCCTTGGCCATGGTCGGCCGTGGTCTGGACGGACAGGCAGGTGGGTAGGCAGGTATCAGGTGGCTAAGGGCCTAAGGCCTAGGTTGGTCCCAGCATCCTCCTGAGTCTCTTGGCAGCAGTGTGCAGCTTGAGGAACCTGCTTGCACTCTGTGTCTGCAAAGGGAGTTTCATGAGCGTGGGAGTCATAGTGGGCTGCCGCTTAGATTGCGCCCTGGGATTCTCACGGAAGCGGCCCAGCTAGGTCTGGGTGCAGCTTGTGCGACCCGCTCGTGATCCATCTTCCCCAACTGCCTGTCTTCCTGTTTGTACTACTCCAGGTCCTCTCCAGGATACCCTTCTAAAGATTACAGATAAGAGTTTTAACTCGGTACCCGTTACCTGTTACCTAACCCTGCTATCCTGCCAGCCAGTGAACAGCATGGTAAGAGAGCAACAAGGCTAAAATGCGTTCTGGAAATCTAGGGCCCCCCTACTTCTCATCAGAGGAAGAAGCCAAGTAGGGGAAAGGGGGCTAACACATTCTGAAGGCCTAGCAGACATCATTGATCCAGCAGGGCCCTCACAGGGCAACAGCTCAATCTCGACTGCTCAGGCCACACATCAAGACTAATCAAATAGGCTCCAGGTCTATGCAAGATATCCTCACAGCTACTAAGTGCCAGTCTAAAATTGACACCAAATTTCTTTTTCTCCAGGATACAGTTTCAACCATCTATCTTCAGCAACCAAGCAGGGGGGACTAAAATGTAATCCAGCTCCCCTCCAGGGTCACAGATAGGGTCCCAGATAGGTAATTTGGATGGCCAAAGCAGGGCTACCTTGTCAAAAACACCTCCAACTCAAGCACGTACCCCTCATGCAGGAAACAAGGGCAGCATCTTAACCAATCTTCAAGGGTCGATGGCAAAGCCCCGTCGCAGAACACCGCGCAGTCTTACCAAATTAACGACCGAGTCTAGCTCCATCTCTCTCCCAAATCAACCTCAAGTAGGTGGCTCTGATGGAGAACCCAGGAGCAATACCGTTGCCAGTTCTCACAAGCTGGCAAACAAGTCAGGTGTTTCCTGGATTGCTCCTCTTGATGCAGATAATTGTGTTTCATCCAATGCACCGGTCTTTGTTGCAACAAATTTTGCCAAAAGATCCTGCCTGGTCAAATTGTCCTTGAATCCATCATATCAGAAAAATCCCAGATGGAGTGAGCAGGGGAGCAATCATATATTGGCAGCGCCAGCAACTCAGGAGGCCACCAGACCTGAAAAAAGGACTTGCAGAATGATGCCTTCCAGTCAGGTTGCCCCTGCGGATCCAGCAGACCTTCTGTAACTGTGGCATAAGCTCTGCAGCAACTTAGATGTATCTGGAATAAAAATTGAGGGACTCATTCGACCTGCTGAATCGGGGGATTATCTTATGGCTGCTGAGACAGCTCCCTGAGATGGCGAATCTCACCTCTGCGTATATGGTATCAGTGGAATTTATTCCAATTTCAGCATCTCAGATGAATGAAGCAACCAAAGTGGCTTGGATTTCTGCTGAGGTAGCAGAGCAAATACTTGGAGTTGGAGGGTCTTTCTGGAACTGGATGATTCACATCTCCCCTGTAATTGACCCTGTCTATCCATATCTTCTACTGTCACAACAGGATGATGGGGGACTCAACCACTGCCCTGTGCCTCCAGTGGCATTTCAAGGAACTCTCAAAGCAAGCTGTTCTCCCCCCAAACAGCACCGGTGGTCAAAGCGCACTTGCCCTGCTCCAAGGTCCCCTCTCTCTCTAATGATTGGAGCTGGCTACTAGGTACCCTGAGCACAGTACCAAGACAACTATGAAGGAGCAGGCCAACTCCCAGCAACTCAGAAGATAAAACCAACCTTGCAATGTGCTCCTGGAATGTCAATGGGCTGCTGGATGAACTGGAGGATAAGAACCTATTGAACTATTTAATGTCATTCCACATAATAATGCTGCAGGAGATCTGGATGGAAATTCCGCCTGCAATGCCGGGATTCGTGACTTCTCCCGCCCCGGCAACAAGGAGAGCCCGCTTTGGGCGTTTGAGTGGTGGACTCATCATATATCTCATCTCAGCAATGAAGGGGCATGACTATATGTCCCCAACCACATACAAAAACCTGATGACAGTTTTTCTCTCTACGTCACAAGCGCCCTCTATCCTCCATCTACCTCTAATGAACATCTATATCCCACCAGACAAAGCTTGTAAACTGGAGGCTCTACGACAACTGAAAGAGAAGATTGAAGAGCTGCTAAATAACGCTCCTTGCCCTGAGCTGATCCTAAGTGGTGACTTCAACATGAATCTATAGGGCACAGAGCTTTCTGAAGAGGCCATTATGGTGCAGAATACTTTTTGGCAGATACCTTATCAAATTTCATCCAGAATTTACAAAAGGGACAGGTTAGGGACACTGCTAATAAAAGACCTCGAAGCAATGGGTCTTTGATCCACTAATGGTCGTTACAGCATGGATCAACCTCCCTCATTCACGTTTTTTAATCAAAAAGCGAGAACGCTAATAGACGTTATGATTCTATCATCGTCTTTGTTGTGCCGAATTTTGAAATTCCAGTTAGCAAACAGAGGCGAAAGCGATCATCTACCACAAGAGCTGCACTTTGCTCATCCAATTGATCATCATGACGCTGCAGATGCGCTGCAGCGCGGAACATACACAAACAACGGAAGGAAAATAAAATGGTCATCAAATAGCACACTAAACCTGGCAGGTAAAGCCAAGTGAATGTGGTCCTTTAAACTGAACCACACATACCTTGAGCAAACAGGACAAGCAACACAAGCAGCCTGGGACGAGTTTGTAGGGAATTTCTGGCATCTTGTCAACAACAGTCTCAAGGCACAAAATGTTGTAGTCCTCAAGGACCTCCATTTGGACGGTGAACAAAGATACTTACACACAACCTAAACAGCGCCCTTCACCTCCTTCAGAAAGAGCCAAGAGATGAGTGCCTGAGAGCACTGGTGCCCTCTTCCAGATCTGCTGAGAGGGCCCAGTTTTGGGCACATCAAAGAGATAAGACAGTCGTTAAAGTCCTGCATGCACTAAAGTCAAATAGGCATGCACAGTTTTGGAGACATATAAACAGCCTAACTTCTGTAACACACCCTTGCTTCACAATTAAACCCTCTCAGTCCACCTGGTGTCAATATTTCTCCTGCCATTTTGGCTCCCTGACTCAGGGACCCCTAGGTGAAGGTCTTCGGCCCCAGCAAAAAACTCAAGTTCAAGCCCAAAGTATTGCTCGCCTTCCTTCACAACCCACACAGCTTCCTTCAAATTCTTTCAGAAACAATGAGAAAGAGAATCATTAAGTGTCGGAGTGAGGGAGCCCCAGGTCCCAATGGTATCCCTGCCGCCGTGTACAAAAAGAACTCTGACTTTTGGGCAAAACATCTTTCGGCACTCTACAACAGTATAGTTGTATTCCGCAATCATGGAGAGGCTCAGTCATCTCCCTAATTTTTAGTGGGAGATGACCAACAATCCAGCAAACTACTGACCGATTGCACTTTTTGACGTTGAGTCCAAAAGTTTTGCAGTGATCCTCTTGGAGGAACTTGAAACCTGGGCTGAAGACAACAGCCTGATCCCGTTTAACCAAATTGGCTTCTCCAAAGGGGAAGGTACAACTGCTAATCTTATGGCTTTATCATTATTATTCTATCAATGTCAGCACGCCAAGAAGCCCCATTCCTCTCTTTCATAGACTATAAAGCAGTATTTGATCATGTAGATAGAAGGATATCATGATCTAAGCTTGCAAAATGAGGCATCCCGGCCCACCTGTTAAAAGCAATAGCCCTTCTCCATACAAATACTTGGGTGAGGATCAAATTAGGCAATGGCACACACCTCTCCAGAGAAATTGCAACCTCTCTGGGTCTGCGGCAGGGATGCGTGCTCACACCTCTTCTTTTCAACCTCTTTCCGGCCAATTTACCGACAAGGCTAGACAAGGTGAACTCACATTCACCAAGATTGTGGAAAACTGCTGTGGCATGCTTGATGTATGCTGACAATCTTATTCTCTTCAGCCATAATAGAATAGGACTCCAGAGGCTACTCAATACAGCGGCTGAATTTTCAGAAGAAAACGTTCTTCTCATCAACTTGGGGAAATAAAAATCATGTCCTTCAGGTCGACAGCACGGCTGAGGCACCAGTGCTACCTGGGCAACAGCAAAATTGAATCAGTGCTTGAATACAAAATACCTATGCATCCTCCTTGATTGCAACAGCTCTTTTAAGCCTCACATGGAAAATCTCAGCCAGAAATCCATCTCTCTTACTTTTGCTTTAAAGCACGTTAAAACACCACTGGTTGTTCAACATATCTTCCGCTACTGAAGATCATTCAAGCCAAACTAATCCCAACAATTACATTAGCAGAGAAGCATTAGGGGATAGAGGGGGGCAGCATTTGGACAAAATGATCGTTAAGCTCTTTAAGGGGCTGTTTAGTCTGCCAAATCATGCTTTACCGGCTCAGGTCCAGTTTGAATTTGGCTTGGACAGACAGTCTCTTGTGAGGAAGGGGGCCTTCTTTAACTTATGCTACAAACTTAAGACAGCAAGACAAGGCATTTTAAGCTCCCTCATCTGGGCTGAAATCTCTGTGCAATCCAATTTCCATTCCCTTCTTTATTTTGAGTCCTCTCTGATGGCACAGGGCCTGGCAGACCAACTACCCCAACTCAGCTCATACCAGCTCGTTAAGAATCTGACAAAAGAAAGCGTCAAATCTCTCACAGTTAATGGACAAATGAGCCCTATCAAAACGAAGCCACACCTGGCTTGCCTTGTCATCATATGATAACATTGTTCCACAGTCTTACCTGGGAGCAGCAGTTAACCCACGGATTAAAGCAGCCTTCATGAAATACCAAATGGACTGTCTTCCAACGTGCGTCCATCTCCCCAGGTAGATGCAAAACAACATGACGGGCATCTGCCGGCTCTGCGGGTTGGCCCCAGAAACACTGATCCATCAGATATGCCTCTGTAAAAGGACTGGAGCAGATTGACTGGATTCAAAGGGGACGATGTGCAGCTTAGCTCCAGACTGGTGAAATTTTGGGTCAAATTAGGAAGCCAGGTCCCGGAGATCAAGAGCTCAGGACATGCAAGCATAATTAGTTAGCAAGCAAACCTGTAATATTCCTCAATTAAGCTTGCATATTTTCTTTTAAAATCAGCCTTTTAGTACTTTATCATCTTATTACTTGTGTTTATTGTTTGTGCAATGGTTTTAATTAACCAAACACTGTTAAATAAAACTGAACTGAACTGAAAAAGTGGAAGCAATGGTTCAAAACCTTTGAAAGCTATTTCATTGCAATTGATGGTTCCACGTTTGAACCTGTAAGAAAGTTGGTTCATCTTTATAACTGTTTAGGCTTAGAAGGCACATCTTTGACCACTCACTTACCCTTGGCAATGCAATCTTATGCCGACTGGGATATCTATGCGGGGGGGGGTGTGCAGGCTCCAAAATAATTTCAAGGATGACACTAGCATATATGTGGAGTGACACAGATTTTTCACAAGATGTCTATTACAACAGCAGTCAACTGATAGTTTTCTGGCTGGACTGCACATCTTAATACCTCCTTGAGAATTTGATGGGAACATTGGTTCATATCTAAGGGATCAATTAGTAGTGAACTGTTATGACAAGAGAACCCAAAGAGAGATTTTTATGCTGCAGAAATCCTAGCATAGAAGAAATCTTAGAAACTGCAGGGGCATTGAAAGATCAGTGTTATCCTCAAAGGAACTGAACAGATTTCACAATGGGTCTGACTCAGAGACTGCCAATGCGGTCGTATTTAAACCAAAACCGTTTACCCATAATGTTCCATAGGGTAAGAAGCAAGATGGATGCTTTAGGTGCAATTCCAGTGCACTTTTAGCTAATGCTAAGGGCTGCCTGGCTGTGGGGAAAATATACCTAAAATTTAGGAAGATCAGATATTTGGCAAGAGCATGCAGGTACACTCAAAAATTAATCATGGTAGAGCAGCAGGATGAAAGTTCTGATCATAGATCATGCAGTACTCCAGGTGCTAACAAAGAAGGTTTATCGATAAAAACTGTGGAAACAATATTGCAAGTAAAGGACATTGGAGGCCCAGTCTGCTCAGTCCTAATAGGAGATGAACAAGTTGAAGGCACAGTGGATTCAGGATCTCATATTACTTTTGTAACCAACGACCTGTATTGCAAAAAGTAGAGCTCCATTCAGTTGTCACACCCGGATGTCCGCACTGTTACACTTGGCATCCACGAAATAGACATAATGGGGTACTTTTACGAAAGTATTCTTTACAAACACAGGTCAGTTCTTACTAAAGTGTATGTGGCAAGGAGAGACTACTGCATTCTAGTTTGGAAAAATAAAGCACATTTGGTAGGTATGGTTTTATTGGCAGGTACTCCTTGTCCTATTTCACTGGCAGAGATCTCTGAAAATTCTGAGGCACTCCAGTGTTTGTTAAATAAGCATGTCTTTGATTGAGGACAAGCTCAGTGCAATGCAGGGTTATGAACATAAAATCATATCCAAGGAGGACGTGGTGCCTGTCATCCAGATGGTGTAGAATGTTCCCCTGAGTGTTTGTGACCAATTGAAGCAGCATTTAGAGAAGCTGTGCACTTACACTGTCATTGAAACTATTGACTTCTCGCAATGGATATCATCCATAGTAGTGGCAAAAAAGAAAACAGGAGACATTAGACTTTGTGTTGCCCTGAGATCTCTCAACAAGAACATCTTAATTAGTTATTTCCCATTACCCAGATTTCAGGAAATTCTGGTTCAGTTGGGTGGTGCCAAGGTCTTTTCATGAATTGACTTGAGAGTAGCCTATCATCAGTTGGAGCTGGCAGAGGAGTCACGCTCTCTGACAGCATTTAACATGCCCTTCGGGCTTTCAGGTTCCTATGAAAGCCATTTGGCCTGGCTTCTGTGGCCTCTGTATTTCAAAAATGAATGTTCAAATGGTTTGAGGAATGCAAGAAAGCCCTTACGTATCAGGATGGCATTCTGATTTTTTCAAAAGATACTAAAGAACACTTAAGTGTGTTGGGTGACGTGTTGTGAGTTTTAGAGAAACACTGATTTACTGTAAAAAAAAGAAAAATGCTAATTCTTAGTGGAGAGCTTAGATTACTTGGGTCACCACATTTCTGGAGTGGGCATTGAGCTTGAGAACAAGGATCAGTTACGATCCTTCCTGGGACTCTGTGAGTACTACTCATGGTTCATTGACAACATTGACTTCAAACAGAGCTCCTTAAGAAATTGATGTGGGGGGGCAATTTGTTCTGGATAATTCAGAATTGTCAGCATTTGAGAATCTGAAAGAGCTTATTGTGAAAGCAACAACTTCAGGGACGATGTGCAGCCCGTTGTTATGGTAGCTTGTGTTTAGGTGACTCAGCACTATGTGACCTTTTTGTGGGGGAGAAGATTTGTCCTGGTAAATGACCACAAACCTCTTTTGTACTTGATGGCTGAACATGCTCTCAACAAGGTCAGCCCAAAGTTAGTGAGATTGTTGCCAAGGATGTACAAATTTGATTTCATGGTCAGCACATTCCAGGTGGGAAGAACGTCCATGCAGATTTTCTCTCTGGGTGCCCCCTGGACAGCCATGTAAGCAATCATGTTGAAGAGGAAGTGGAGTGTGTTGTCGGAGTGGTCAATGGGTTGGTTGTGTTGGAGGGAGACTCTAGCATGTAAGAATGGAAGGAATGTTCTGAACATGATGAGTGTAAAAAAAGGAATCAAGGAGCTAATTGTCAAGGCCAGCCTGAAGCGAGGAATATCTGCAATGGTCTTCATTCATTTAGCAAAGGTCAGGGATGGGTTGGCCATTGATAGTGATGCCACCCTTAGAGGTAATGTACTGGTTCCCCAGCTGGAGCTAAATTCTAGACTGATTTCCCTTTTGTAGGAAAGTGCCCCTTTTTGACATGGTCACCCCCACTTTTTGCCTGGCATTCAATGCAATTTCGACTGCGAGTGCACTGGATTCCTGCTAACTGCACCTCCAGTGCCAGATTTCTTTGCCTTAAAGTGTGCAATTGTTCTCCAATTGGCAATACCCTTGCTCCCTTTATAAGTTCCTGGTACATGGTACCCGTGGTACGTAGGGCATGGGTCCCAAAAAGGGTCCCCAAGGGCTGGAGTATGTATTGTGCCACCCTCAGGGACGCCTCACCTAGCACATGCAGACTGCCATTGCAGGTTACGTGTCCTGTTGCAGCTAAAACTGAAAATAAAACATGGCACACAGCCTGTGTGCCATGTCCCCTGAACACTGCGTGCAATATATGTAAGTCACCCCTACAGTAGGCCTTATAGCCGTAAGGCAGGGTGCATTACACTACGAGTTCCCCAACTACATAAGGGCTTCCCTGAAACTAGGGATGTTTGGTATTAAACATCTCATATTAATAAACCCTCACTGATTCCTTTGATGGATTTATTAATACATGCACCCAGAGGGCACCTTAGAAGTGCCCCTGAAAACCTACCAACTACCTGTGTGGGGACTGACTAGTTTTAGCCAGCCTGCCACCACCAGACACAAGTCTTACCTTCTAGGGTGAGAGCCTTTGCCCTCGGGCAGTCAACAACAAAGCCTTCTCTCAGAGAGGTGTTTACACACCCCAACCAACAGGATAGCCTGTGAATCTGCATTCCAAGGCAGGTGGCTTTAAAGAGGCCCATCTGGCTTCACTCAAAGGAGAGATGCCGACCTCCCCTTCCCCGGGGCCCATTTGGCACCTGAACAGGTGGGAAATTTAGTATTCAGAGAGGTGTGTCCACCCCCTCACATCAGGAAACTCCTAAGGTGCGCTGCCTGATGTGGACACAACGCTTATAAATCTGCCATTACGGTGTTGGCAGATTTAGGAACTCTTGGACAGGGTTATACCCACTTCCCACATCAAGTGGTCATATAGGGGGTGTAGTGACCCCAGGGTTAATTAGCCTGTTGGCTACTACCCTATACTCCCCTAACATGCCTAAAATGTTGTATTTTGGGAAGCCCCTGGCACCAGAACAGCAGATTCATGCTGTCCAACGAAGGACACTCAAGATCCACAAAAGCAAAGCCTGAGGAAGAAGCACCTGAATTGGCCCCAGCCCTGCCAGCCTGTCTGCTGTTCGCGGAGTTCTGCTGGCAGGCGCTGCTGGTGGTAGCAGCGCCACCTTAACCGTCCCCTGCCAGAAGACCCCCTGGTTGCGGGTAAGTCGGGTTTCCGACAGGGGAGGGAGGTGGGGCGTGTTGTGTGTTTGGGGGGGTGTGCATGAATGTATGAGTGTGTGTGTGAATGAGAATGTGTGTGTAGTGTTGTTTGTGTGTGTGCATGTGTGAGAATGCATGAATGACTGGAAATGTGAATGCGTGTCTGCGTGTCAGTATGAATGTGTTGTACAGATGCGTGCACGAATGAATGGATGCATGCGTGTATGCCTGTGTGAGTGAGTGTGTGAACGCATGGTGTGTGCCTGCAAGTGTGCGTGTATCGGGGGGACTAGAAGGGGTGAGCGTGGATGGAGGGGGGCTGTAATAGGGGTGGGTGGGCCCTGGGCCCTCCTACCAGTGACAGGGAAAGGATTCCCTATCACTGGTAGGGCCTACCGAAATTTATTTTGTGGCGTTACGAACGCCATGAAAATCATGGCGGTAAGCATTGTTAAAATGCCGCCGGCTGTACAGTAGCGGCCGCCAGGTTGGAGATTGTTATCTCCAGTCTGGTGGCTGCTACTGCCATGGCGGTCGGTGTGGTATATTGGCAGGTTGGGTTCAGCCAACCCGCCAATGTCATATTGTGGCGGTATGTACCTCCAGCCTGTTGGCTGTACTACTGCCACATTTACACCGACTGCTGGGGTCATAATGACCTCCTATGTGTTGGAGTCACTTGTTTAGTCATAGGTTTAGTAGTTCTTTGTTACCTTGCACGATGTGAGGTCCAGTTATCTGTTTCATGTTTGTCTCTGAAGTGAATGTGACATGTTTTGTCTTTTTGTGAGGATGTTTTCTTTTTTTGTGTAGTCTGTATTGTGTGTCTATTTTTGTAATACTTCTCTCTGGTCCGACTTCTTTGTCGTCTTTAGGTTAGATTCGTTGTGTTGTTCAGAAAGAGGGGAGATGTGTTGTGTTGGCGTTTAGAATACAGATAGGGGGTCGAATGTGGGCACTGGGATGTGTGCATGGATGATTCTAATTCCAGATTCCAGGTGAGTCAGTTGGTAGCTGGTGCCTGGAGCTGTTGGTGGGTATTGTGGTTGTGCTATTTGGCTTCATGAGGATTAAACTTCTATACTTGAAACCTCATCTGTGTTTGCTCTGTCTGTCTGTGCCACTCAGAAGAACCCAGCAATAATACTGTAATGGGTTCTTTATCCCTGAAGCAAATAAAAGGGATATTGGAATAATATAACAGGCGCAGAAGGTGGGGGTTTAGCTAATTTATTCGTGTTTTGGTTTTAAGGATGGCTTTTTATCCCCTGTCTCTTCTTCACAAGGACAACGCACTTGCAATCCAGAAATAATTAACAAAAGTTCCCTTTTTCTTCTCTTTCAGGGTTTTGGTGATAGTCCATAAGTAACCAGGTCCAGCTTTGGGAAGGTCTCCGATCTTCCTCTACGTCAGTGGGCCAGGCTCTCCAAAGAAATAGAAAGAAGGATAACAAAACAGGTAAGTGGGATATATATAAGGTAAGTATATAGGGTTAGTAGGGTGGTGGGGGAATAGGTATAAGTGAAGGGAAGTGAGGGTTTAACTGTCCTTTAGCTTGTGGTTCCCCCTATAGGTGTTCTCAGACCTTCCCTTCTTTGTAGAAATCCTCTGGCGGTTGGTTTCCTTGTGAGGTTAGGTTTACTTTAGGGTTTGTTGTCATATGGCCTCCCCTTCCCTGCAGGACCTCCCTTCCTTTCCCTTATCCCCCCCTATTCCTAATAACCACCCTCTCGCAAACCCCCAGCTGTGGTACGAACGTACCTGAGGTGGCCACGCCCCTCCGGGGACGTGGCCGGCACTTTGGCAGCCTCCCGGCTTCTCTCCGACGGGGGCGGGAGTGCCCCGGGGCTCTCCTCTCTCTCTCGGAGCCTCCGCTCCTTCGACGGGTTCCTTCCTCTCTGTCCTCGGCGTCCCGGTCTCCTTCTCCTCCGGCCGCGTACGTCGAGGGTCGACTTCCGTCTCCTCCTCTTCATCTTCTTTTGGTCCGTCTTTTCTTTCGGTTGTCGTCCAGACGCCGAAGGCGTCTGACGTCACAGGCTCGCGTCCCTCCCAAGTGTGTAGGGCCCCCTTAATGGCGTTCGGCACAATATCCTGAAAACCGGCGTCCGGAGACGTCCGGTTACAAATACATAATATCACAACAACAGCTACTATGCCTCTGGCACCAAGGTAATATTACTAATATATCTCCCAGTGCTATATGATTATCATTTATCAGTTTTAAATATATTTTGGAAATTATGGGCTTTGAAAATACACACATTTTCATCTCAAATACTTACTTTTCAGTTTTGCTATATTTATATTAATTCAACCAAGCAATATTTACACAGGAGAGCTACTCATGGTTAGCTGTGGAGCTATCACTAGCCCACAAGCTACTCGTTGGAGAAGCCTGGTATGAAACATCTTAAATTGGGAATCTTGCAATTGTGCTCTTGCAGAACTTTCCATATGAAGTCATTTAGCTTAGGGATATTCACCCAGATGACAGATGAATATAAATACTTTCTCTACTGTTCACCGTGATTTCATTCATACCACGAGACAGCAGGTTAAGTCATGTTCTCCATGTGTTTCTGGGGTTGCCATCTTTCCAAGAGAAAAATACCAGCCACCTGTTTACATTCTTATCATTCTGCAAAGGTCCAAACATAATTCTTAAGTAGACCTTTACATCAAATCATCTGTATTAGTTTTGACTTGTCCTTTCTGATGTCATTTACTTTAATTATCAATAACAGTGCACAATTGGCGCTGGAGGGGGAACGTAGAATTCCAAGGCAATGATTTAAACTACACCTTCAATAGATAGGGTAGGATATTGAATAAGTTTATTATTACCAGAAACATATTTGTTTTTTAAAGAACAACACTTATACATCAAAAAGACACAGGGGTACCTCATACTACATGTTACACCCGAGACAGTATGCATTTTATCAACATGATCGAAAATACCAAGTTTAATGAGTTGACTGATCTGCTAGTCACCATGGACATAAAATCACTTTTCACTAATATTCCTCAACAACAAGCAATGGAGGTAATTAGACATATCATGGATACATGGGAACTGCCAACCAATGTCCCTGCTTTGTTCATAGTCGAGCTAATGGAAATTGCAATGACAAAGAACTACTTCTCATTTGATTACAATTTCTATTTTCAAACCAAGGGAGTAGCCATTTGTGCAATCTTTGCGCCGGATCTGGTGAATTTAAAAATGGTAAATTTGAGACACACAAGATCTTTACACCTGACAATCCCCACAGCACCAATATATTGAAATGGTTACATTATATAGAAGATGTCTTCTTAATATGAAGGGGGTTCACTACAGAACCATGGTCCAGATGTATCAAACTTTTTTGCATTTGTAAAAGGTGCGAATCGCTAAATTCGGCCGTTTGTGAATGCATAAATGCCTTTCATGATGTATGAAAGGCATTTGCAGTGCAATTTTAAGGAATCGCAAAAATAGAGATTCTCTAAATAGGAAATCGCAACTAGGGAATTCCTATTTGCGATTTCCAAAGCACGTGTAGCAAGCATTTCCTAAATACGAATTGATCATTTAGGAAATGCAAATACCACAAACTCAAGTTTGGTGGTAAGCATGTGCAATTTTTAAAAATGCGTTATATATGCATTCTTAAAAATGACATGTAGCGCACACATGCCCCTGGGGCATGTGTGTGCTTCACATGTCCGCAAATATTTTTTTGGGGTGCATCACCCTGGGTTTTCCATTACCTAATTTGCGAATTCCTAACTGGAATTCGCAAATTGGGAAATGCAAAACCATTCGCACCTATGGGCCTAAAGGCCCACAGGGATGAATGGAGTCGCATTCTCTAATTGCGATTTGTTAATTGCGATTGCGAATTTTAAGAAATCGCTACTACCAAATTGCAATTTTCATACATCCCATTTTGCATTTCTTAAATAGCGATTCCTTAAAATTCGCTATTTAAGAAATGCAAAATGGATCTTTGATACATCTGGCCCCACATGTCCTTCTCTGCTAGGTTAAATATACAATCAATAGACATCCAATTCACAATGGCTCATAGTTCTAACAGTTTTCCATTTCTGGATTTCAGGGTGGCCAATGAGGAGGGCAAGATTTTTGTGTCACTATATAGGAAACCCACAGAGAGGAATTTCCTTCTACACTACGCCAGCAATCATCCCAGAAGTCTAAGAGACAACTTGACTTTCTGACAATTTCTGCAGATATGGAGGAATTGTACCAAAAGAGACTAGGGAATCTGACACTCTCATAAAAAGACTAGTTGAACAGGTTACCCTCGACGGCTGGTGAGGCAAGCCTGAAAGAGGACATAGAACAACCACAGAGAATGTTATTTAGAACCACACACAAGAGTGAGCAGCCTTGATAGATTAGTCTGTGTTACTATCTTTAATCCAGCAAGTAATGAGGTTAAAAAAATCACAAGGCAACACTGGGGGCTATTGAAAGGACATCTGACTACTAACGTAGAACCACTTTTCTCTTTCAAAAGAGGCAGGAATCTTAAAGACGCCCTAGTGAAGATCACAGGCCTGCCACAATACAATTCAAGCTCTCTGTAGACTCCCGGCAATGATTGAACACTACAGATGTGGCAACTGGGTTGATTTTAAATGCAGCCCAAATACGAAAAATTTGTTTCACAGAAACTTCAAGACTACATTATCAAGTTTCACGAATATTAATACTTAGGACGTTGTCTATGAAATTTGGTGCCCATTTGATCTGATATATATGAGTCAAACAACTCAAAAGGTTAAGTGTAGAATTCTTCAACACAGAAGCCTAATCAAGTGTGGCACTACTGGCGCCCATTGCTTGAACACTTCCAAAGATTCAACCACACCTGCAAGGACATTAAATGGTAAGTGATTGAGCAGGTCTCTTAGGATCCACGTGGTGGCGACAAGTCCAGTATACTACCTAGAAGACAGCTTTACTGGATAGACAAGTTGGACTCCATCAACGAAGGCCTGAATGCAATTGAGGACTGGGGACAAGCAGCATGGATGTAAATCAGTGAGTGTTGTTGGGAGGATGAGAAGAATGGACATAGTACCTCACATCAGAGCCATCTTGTGCTGTAAAGTGGCCTTTGTGTGTGTAGACTGCGATGTCGTTTTTGTTTTATACAATAACTGTTCCCATGACACATATAGCATAAATATAATTCAGTGGGTGTTGTTACAAGGACAAGCAGAACTGACACAGCACTCCACATCAGCCCCACCTAAAGTGTTTTTTTGTGTGAGTACACTGTACTAATTTTCTTTTGTCATACAGTAACTGTTTCTATGACGTACATTGTGTATATATACTGTAGACCACACCATGTGAACATATGTCACCCACCAAACCTTCTGCTTCTAACTAGTGGGTTATATATACATATAGGTCTGGAGTGGTATTATAGTGCACATCTGATATAATTGTCCCGGCAACTTGAAGATCACAGTTTTTATTTCAGTTGGCTGCATGAGTTTTAATTTCACTTCTTTGCAATCCATCGATACGATCAGTTTAATTAACTTTTACTTTCAATGAAGATGCGGCCATTTAGATGGAACTCTCAAGCAATGGTGGTATTTTGAGGTATAAGTTATGTTCTTTAAAAAAAAAAAAAATTCTGTAATAATACAGTAATTAAATATTCTTCCCTATCTTTTGAATGTGTAGTTTAAATCATTGCTGTGGAAGTCTAGGCACATACTTCCCACTTCAGGACCAATTGTGCACTGTTATTTTTCGTATCCAGGTCCTAGGGTCAGTGGGTAGCCCCTTACATTTTATTATTACTTTCATTATTAGTCAGGGGCAGGGACACTGCAATTATGCAAATATAAATATGCGGCCATGCTGATTTTCGCATAATTGCAGATTTGCTGCATGTGCCACTTAATCCATCATCTGCCACATAATCTGCAGATTGTAACTAAAACTTTTTTATTTCTAGCTCAAAGGGTTCAAACGTTACTAAAACCAGCATCCCGTGTTGCTGCACAGTGGAAGACCCTTCGCAAAGTTTGACTGGTCACCTTTTTGTAGCTTATTGCTATATTTAAGTGTTAAACTTGTACTAATGAAGTGCACCTAATTCCCAGACAGTGTTAACAAGTTTCAAAATGAAAAAATAATGAGGTATTTCTACCACAAAATGTGCTGCATAATTTGCCTTTTCTTGCTGCATAATTTACTTGCTCCTGTCGCATAATTTGGCCATTGCCTGCTGCATAACTCTAGTGACCCTGGCCAGGAGTGATTAGAACTGCAGTGGAACACATTTTAAAGTGTTTTCTTATATTTATTATGTAAAGTATGTGCTGATTAGGGGAAAAAATACCAGCTTTAGGTGATTTTTCTCATTTTTGTACTGGCTGGGAACAGAGGAAGCGGAGAAGAGTTTAGCCTGATTATAACGCAGTTTGCGAATAAAGGGCCAGATGTAGGAAAGCTTTTAGCATTCGCAAAGGTGCGAATACCCGTTTGCGAATGCAAAAAGCCATTTCATGATGTATTAAAGGCATTCTGAAAGCAATTTTAAGGAATCGCTAAAATAGCGATTCCTTAACATTGCGACCCTGTTTAGAGAGTCGCAAATTATGACTCTCTAAATAAGAAATCGCAAATAAGGATTCCTTATTGTGATTTCTAAACCACATGTAAGAAGCAATTCCTAAATGCGAATTGGGCATTTAGGAATCGCTATTTACCACCAGGTTGAACCTGGTGCTAACCATGTGCAAATTAAAAAAATGCATTTAAAATGCATTTTTAAAATGTACATGTAAAGCACGCATGCTCTTTTGGCATGTGTGCACCTTACATGTTGTAAAAAAAATATTTTGGGGTGCAGCAGAGGGGACCTTATGGCCCCAGCACCTTGGGGTTTTGCATTTCCGAAATTGCGATTTCCAGTTAAGAAATCGCAATTTTGGAAATGCAAAAAATTTGCAGATAAGGGCCTACAGGCCCTTAGGTGCCAATGGGGCCGGTATCGCAATTTGCTATTCGGTAATAGCATTTGCGATTTTTAAGAAATCGCTATTACTGAATCGCAAATGTGATACATTGCATTTTGCGAATCAGAAATAGCGATTTCTTAAAAATCGCTATTTCCGACTGGCAAAAGGCCTTCTTGGTACATCTGACCCTTAATGCTTAGAATGTTAGAAGCTGTGTTTTAGGTAACCTTGGACAACTTAGGCCCTCATTACAACCCTGGCGGTCGGTGTTAAAGCGGCGGTAAAACCGGCAACAGGTAGGCGGTAAAAAAATTGGAATTATGACCGTGGCGGAAACCGCCAACAAAGACAGCCATTTTAACACTCCGACCGCCACGGCGGTACAGACAAACAGCGCGGCGGTCACCGCCAACAGACAGGCGGAGGACAATGTACAGCCCACAGTATCACAACAGGCCAATCCGCCACCTTTTCGGGGGCAGATTCACCGCGGATAAAAACACGGCGGAAACAGCCATTTCAAAGGGAAAACGCTCACCTCTACACACTCCACGAGGAACTCCATATTCTCCCTGCGATAGTCTTCCTGCACCTATACGAGGAGCATCAACGCCGGCGGCGCAGACAACGGTGAGTACTGCACCTACGACATAGGGGAGGGGGGAGGCAAAAAACAGGGACACACACACACAACACCCCAACCCCCACCTCCACCCTCACCCACTACAACACACACACCAATGCATATCCAAACATTACAGTAACAACCCCCAACCCCCCCAGAAGAATGCAAAGACCAAAGGAAATGAGTTGAACCATTGTAATATATCAAAATACAGTAACCAAATATATACATATATCTATATATACACATGAAACAAAATATACACGACGATTAGAAGTGCAGGTAATGCACCATTCATTGTCCGTGAACCACTGGGCCCAAAATGCATGGGCGAGGCCCACACTAGATACCTGATCAAAACGGAGAGAACACTGCAGGGGCATCAGATAGAAATACAACAGGCACCTCAGGGGGAAGGGAAGGGGAGGCACCTCAGCCGGATGAGTGCACCACGCCAGATCCACGAGGGGGCTCCATGCCCATTGATGTATCCTGGGGAATGCAAAGCCACAGTCTCTCAAGTCTCTACAGTGGGTGGGTTGCCCACTGTACCATCCTGGGGAGTGCAAAGCCACAGTCTTTCAAGTCTCTACAGTGGGTGGGTTGCCCACTGTACCATCCTGGGGAGTGCAAAGCCACAGTCTCTCAAGTGGATGCATGTCTCCAATGGTTCTGGAGGGGGACTGGTGGCCAGAGTGCAGCACTCACTCCATGACGGTCCCAGTTGCGTCACTGCCCCTGCTGCTAATGGGCTAGCGGTGCTCGCCTTGGCGGTCTTTGCCCTGTTCAGCGGTGCTTGAGTTGGCAGTTTCTGACCTGTTCAGCGGTACTTGCCCTGTTCAGCTGTGCTTGCCAGGGCGGTCTTTGTCCTGTTTAGCGGTGCTTGAGTTGGCAGTTTCTGACCTGTTCAGTGGTCCCTGGCCTGCTCAGCGGTGCTTGCCAAGGCGGTCCTTCATTGCCCAGCAGGCCTGTGGCTGGCGGTCCTTCATGGGTCAGCTGGGCTGTGGCTTGCGGGGCCCTCCTGGCCAGTGACGATTGGGCTGGCCTCCTGGGCAGTGACTCTGGCGGTGTCCTCCTGGCCAGTGACGATTGGGCTGGTCTCCTGGGCAGTGACTCTGGCGGTGTCCTCCTGGCCAGTGACGATGGGGCTGGCCTCCTGGGCAGTGACTCTGGCGGTGGCCTCCTGGCCAGTGACGATTGGGCTGGCCTCCTGGGCAGTGACTCTGGCGGTGGCCTCCTGGCCAGTGACGATGGGGCTGGCCTCCTGGGCAGTGACTCTGGCAGTGGCCTCCTGGCCAGTGACGATTGGGCTGGCGGTAGCCTCCTGGGCAGCGGGGATGATGGCGGTCTTCTCCGCCGTGCTGCTCCTCCCAGACTTTGGAGATTTCTTCAACACTCCCCCTGGCACCCTTGTGAGCGGCTTTGCTGGCTAGATTCTTCCCCCTCTCCCGCCGGGCACTGTCCAACTTCTGGTGCTTCACAGGGGGGGGACTGGCTGTGCTGTGCCTCCGTACCACACTGGCTGGCCTGGTGGCCGGTGCACTCCACCTATCTGTAACAGGCACCACTGGTCCCGGAGATTTTTTGGCTGAGGTGCTAGTACGGCACCTATGAGTTGGAGGGGGGGGGTGGCGGGAAAGAGGTCAAGCTTGGCGAGAAAACGTTTCTTAGGAACACTGGGACGGGTAGCTGGAGGGAGTTTGGGATTGGAGGAAGAGGTAGTGGTAGTAGGAGGTGTACGTTTGGTGACTTTGGGTGAAGGTGCATGGGCTGGAGGCTGTCGTGAGGTGGATGGCTGTTGGGTGGGTGTGTGCCTGCGTTTGTGTATCTTCGGAGGGGGCGTCACAGAAACACTGGGAGAGGACACAGGGGACGTGTAAATGGGAGTGGGGGTGGTGACTGCACGTGAGCGGGGTGTGGTGGTGGGTGTGCTGGTGCGGGACGTAGTGGCTGTAGTGGTAGGGCATGCAGGTGAGAGTGTAGACGAGACTGGGAGGGAGGAGGGAGACGAGGAGGAGGGGGACACAGTGGAGGCAGTGAATGTTGGTGTGTCTGTATGTATGTGATGCTTGCGTGAGTACCTGTGGGATGTGTGGTGCTTATGTTTGCCAGAGCTTCCCTTGTGTGGTGAGGTGTGTGCAGGCTGGTCTGATGGTGTGCTTGGGATAGGCTGGGGTACAGGGGATTGGGTCTGGGTGGAGGAAGTTGGAGGGGGGAGGCTAGAGACAGGGACAATGGCTGCCATCAGTGCTGAGGCCAGAGTTTGCAGAGTTCGATGAAGGGCAGCCTGACCAGAATGAATGCCCTCCAGGAATGCATTTGTGTGTTGCAATTCCCTTTCTACACCCTGGATGTCATTCAAAATGGCAGACTGCCCAACAGTGAGGGACCTGAGGGGGTCAATTGCCTCCTCACTGAGGGCAGCAGAGGTGGCAGGGGCTGAGGTGCCTGGGGCGAAGGTGATGCCCACCCTCCTGGGTGAGCGGGCACGGGGCAAAGGCTGAGGGGCTGCTGGGAGGGCGGTGCTGGTAGAGGGGGTGGCGGCTGTACCTGTAGAAGTGGGGGGCACAGATTTTCCCACCACCACAAGGGAGCTCCCATCGGAGGATGAGTCGCTGGTTGCAGATCCTGTGACCGCCGTGAAGCTCCCCTCGCCCTCCGTCCCACTGGTGTACTCCGAGTCCGTCGTGTGGCCCTCCATGGCCATGTGGGATGCAGCTCCCTCGTGCTCCGGTGCC
Source organism: Pleurodeles waltl (assembly GCF_031143425.1). NCBI lineage: Eukaryota > Metazoa > Chordata > Amphibia > Caudata > Salamandridae > Pleurodeles > Pleurodeles waltl. The sequence continues at coordinate 863,579,295 of NC_090446.1, read as the reverse complement.
ACTGTACCTCCGCCTGATGATGCTGATGCACACAAGAACAGGGAGACCACAAAAAGGGGGGGGGGACGACAGAAGAAGGACAGGTTGAGTGCATGGCTTACCGCTACCGTTGGCGGACAATACAGACACAGCAGCCCCCTGCACTATGTCGCGCTGTTGGGCTCTACAGATGCAATTCCTGGGATATGTCGTATATGGCTATGGCTATGGTCGACATCTGCACACATAGATGACACAGGGCCATGTATACCTGTACTTGGCACTCTACAGAGGTGGGGTGGGGTGCCACATGGCCTGCATTACGGAGGGGCCTAGCCTACGGAACTCGCCCTGGCCTAGGGAAACCCACAGCCCTCCTCCCTCACCCAGACACCTTCACTGTGCGGAAATCCACTGAATGATGTTGTACTCAGCCCCTTGTGTCTGCTGTGATGCCCTCAAGCGCCCATCCAACTCAGGGTAGGCCACCGCCAGGATCCGGAACATCAGGGGGGTCATGGTTCGACGGGCTCCCCTCCCACGTTGGGAGGCCATCCCCAGCTGAGCCTCCGCCGTCTTCTTGCTCCAGCGGCGAATGTCCTCCCATCTTTTCTGGCAGTGGGTGCTCTGTCTGTGGTGGACCCCCAGGGTCCGGACGTCCTTGGTGATGGCATGCCAAATATCCTTCTTCTGGTGGGCGCTGACCTACATGACATGTACAGGGGAATAGGAGAAGTCATTACCAACTGCACCGTCAAAGTGAGTGGCCCTCATCCCTACACTTGCCATGTGGCACATGCATTCACAGTCCTTCATGCATGCAGAACTGTGCCCCCTTCCTTCTTACAACCAGCCCTCTCCACACAGGCATAGCCCATACAACGTGCTCCCTGTGTACTTACCTGTTGGTCTGGAGGACCGTAGAGTAGCGTGTACTGGGGGAGGACCCCGTCCACGAGCTTCTCCAACTCCTCTGCAGTGAAGGCAGGGGCCCTTTCCCCAGATGCACAAGCCATTGTCTCTTCCAGACCGAGGTCACAGCTGCACTTGCAGTGTAGGTCCTCTCCTGTCGAAGATCAGGTATCGAGTGATTGAACAGATAGAAAATGGCGGTCACGTCCGTGGCGGTGTGTACCATCACCGCCGGCGTACATCGTCATTGGCTCCTGGGACCCATAGGGTCCAATGTTAACCAATGCAGCATTGCGCCGCGGTCTTCGACCGCCTACAGCGACGGTGTACAACGCCAGCGCAGTTACCTCACATCCCATTGTCCCACTTTAGAGGTCAGGCAGCCGCCATTTCAGGGGCCCACATGGCCTAATTACCAACTGCGTCACACAGACCTAGGCCTTGTCGCACAACACAAATACAGGCCAGATTCTGTGTATGAATGGTGTTCTGTGTAGACTGTGGGTACATACCTCTGAGTTGTTTGACTCTGTGGTCGCTGTTGTCCTTCCTAGGCACCGTCCGCTGGGACATGTGAGGAGATGGCGGAATCCTCTGGTGTACCGACCGCTGGTGGACCCGTCGACAATGGAGGAAAGACATTTGATCATCACCTACAGGTTTGACCATGCCACAATCCAGGAACTGTGTGCCCATTTGGAGCCAGACCTGATGTCAGCAATCCGCCATTCCACAGGGACTCCCCCTCAAGTGCAGGTGCTATCAGTGCTCCATTTCCTTGCAAGTGGGTCGTTTCAAACAACAGTGGCCATGGCATCAGGGATGTCCCAGCCTATGTTTTCCAACATGCTGTCCAGAGTGTTGTCTGCCCTGCTGAAACACATGCGGAGCTACATCGTTTTCCCTCAGGTGGAGGATTTGCCTACAGTTAAAGGTGACTTTTATGCCCTTGGACATATCCCCAACATCATAGGTGCCATTGATGGGACCCATGTAGCTCTGGCCCCCCCCAACAGGAGTGAACAGGTGTACAGAAACCAGAAGAGTTACCATTCGATGAATGTACAGATGGTATGTTTGGCAGATCAGTACATCTCCCAGGTAAATGCTATGTTCCCTGGCTCTGTGCATGACGCCTACATCCTGCGGAATAGCAGAATCCCTTATTTGATAGGTCAACTCCAGAGGCACTGGGTGTGGCTATTAGGGGACTCTGGTTACCCCAATCTGTCATGGCTACTGACCCCAGTGAGGAATCCCAGGACCAGGCAAGAGGAACGCTACAATGAGACCCATGGGCGGACTAGTAGGGTGATCGAACGCACCTTCGGCCTCCTGAAGGCCAGGTTCAGGTGCCTCCATATGACAGGTGATTCCCTATTCTACTCACCAAGGAAGGTGTGCCAGATCATCGTGGCCTGCTGTATGCTTCACAACTTGGCTTTGCGACGACAGGTGCCTTTTCTGCAGGAGGATGGTGCAGATGACGGTTTTGTGGCAGCTGTGGAGCCTGTGGACAGTGATGAGGAGGAAGCAGAGGAAGAAGACATTGACAACAGGGACTCAGTTATCCAGCAATATTTCCAGTGACACACAGATGAGAACACATTCCTGCCTACTACAAGTACTTTAACACTTCTACCTCTATCCTGTCTGTCGATTTAAACCACTATATGGTCACTGAGTAGTACATTTCCCTTACGGTTTCACAGGTGTGGTTTCCAACATGTGTCATCTGCTTAGATTCCTCATGGACTTGAGATGTGTGACATAGGTATGTTGACATTACATTTGAAAACGCATTTTTGTCACTGTCATTGCTAATACACATTTTCGAAATCACAGACTGACTCCAGATTGTTTTGTGCTTCAAGGGTGTTTATTTAAGTGCTCAATATTGGAGGGGGGTTGTAAAATGGTGAGGAGTGATGTTGGAGGAATGTCCATGGCAGAGTCCAGTCTATTAGTCTCACAGGTGCATTGCCCATATGGGCACATGAAGTGGAGCTGGGGCAGTTCCAATATGGACAGGGTTACAAAGTGGGACAGTAGGATGACAATCAGGGTGGTCTCATTTCTTGGCGGGGGTCTTGGCATCGCGCTCTGTCTTGTTCCTGGATCTCAGGGACCGTTTGAGGATGTGGTTCTCCGTCTGCAGGGGGTGGGGTGCTGGTGTGGTGGTCCTGTGGCGGGGCATCCTGTCCACTAGCGCTGGCGGAGGTGGTGGGCAGTTCATCGTCCATGCTAGTGTCAGGGGCCCCTTGTAGTGCCACAGTGTCCCTCCTGGTGTTGAGTATCTCCTTCAGCACCCCTACAATGGTGCCCAGGGCGGAGCTGATGGTTCTGAGTTCTTCTCTGAACCCCAAATACTGTTCCTCCTGCAGCTGCTGGTTCTCCTGGAACGTGGCCAGGACCGTTGCCATCGTCTCCCATGATGGAGGAGAGGGCCTCGTGGAGAGTGGGTTCCCTAGGCGTGTCCGCCCCCTGTCGCACAGCAGCCCTCCCAGTTCCCCTGTGTTCCTGGGCCTCTGTCCCCTGGACCGTGTGCCCACTACCACTGCCCCCAGGTCCCTTTTGTTGTTGGGGTGGTGGGTTATCCTGGGTTCCTCGTAGTGGTGGACACACAGCTGATTGACGTGCCCTGGGGACGGAGGTATGGGCCCGCTGGGTGGGTGCTGTGCTGGTGTTACCAGGGGGTAGAAGGTCTGTGGTGGCCTGTGACTGGGTGTGGGGAAACCGACTGTCCCGAGGCCCACGATGGTCCGGGCTGGTCATCTAGATCCAGTTGGACAGAGCTGCTGTCATCACTGTGGGCCTCTTCTGTGGGTGGGGTGGAGATGTCTGGACCCTCCTATCTGGTGATGTTGGGTAGTGGTCCTGCAGGGGTGTAAAAGCATGATTATTGCATCAGTGTGTGTCATGGTGAGCAATGGGTGGGTGACCGTTTAACCCAGTGCTAGCATTCCTGTGAGGGGGCTTGTGTGATGATGGTTGAGGGGGGTGTTATGGGTATGTGCAGTGGGCATGCTTTAGTGATGGGTGTCCATGCTTTGTTGTGTCATGCAGGGCTTGGTGTTGGGATGGGTGGTTTGTGTTATTAGTACATTTGTGAGGAGTTGGAGTGATAGGGGAGGGGGCCAGGGTGGGGTATGTGATAGCATGCAGGTAGGGTCGGGGATATGATAGTTAAGATTTCACTTACCAGAGTCCATTCCTCCACCGACTTCTGCGAGGCCCTCAGGATGCAGAATCGCCAAGACCTGCTCCTCCCATGTTGTTAGTTGTGGGGGAGGAGGTGGGGGTCCGCCGCAAGTCTGCTGTACCGCGATGTTGTGTCTTGAGACCACGTAACGCACCTTCCCCCGTAGGTCATTCCACCTCTTCCTGATGTCGTCCCGATTTCTTGGGAGCTGTCCCACTGCGTTGACCCTGTCGACTATTCTTCTCCATAGCTCCATCTTCCTTGCAATTGAGGTGTGCTGCACCTCTGCTCCAAATAGCTGTGGCTCTACCCGGACGATTTCCTCCACCATGACCCTGAGCTCCTCCTCTGAGAACCTGGGGTGTCTTTGCCGTGCCATGGGGTGGTGTAGGTGATGTGTGGGGTGGTGTATGTGGTGATAAGTGTGGAGATATGTAGTGGTGTGTGGTGTTTTGTGCGTGGAAGTAGTGTGGGTGATGGTGTTGAGTGCCTGTGGCTGCTAGTTTGTGGATGGTAGTGTCTCTCTCTGGCCTTCTTTCAAACTTTTTGGTCGTAGGGGTTTGTGGGTGATGTGGGTGTGTGTTTTATATTGTATTGGGTGTGTGGGAGTGGTGTGTGTATGTGTATCAAGTGTGTGTATTTTGAATTGTCCAATGTGGCTGTGTTTTGTAAGAGTGTGTGTATTTTGAGCGCGGCGGTGTGCACCGCCAATGGAATACCGCGGTTGAAAGACCGCTGCGTGGATTTGTGGGTCGTGATAGCATGGGCGTATTTCTGTTGGCGTGACGGTGGAGGTTTGTTTTTCGCCAGTTTATCACTGACCTTTGGTGTGGTGGACTTGTGTGGGTGTCTGAATTTTGTTGGATTTTGGGATGTGGGTCGTAATAGCTGTGGCAGAATTCCGCGGCCGCAGCGGTGTGTTGGCGGTCTTCTGCACGGCGGTAAGTGGCTTTTACCACCAATGTTGTAATGACCCCCTTAGTCTCTGTTCTCCATCTTTGATCACACGTCCATGTGATTAACAACTGCAGGTTATTTCTCCCTGTAATAAAGAATCTCTAGGCTTAATGAACCAGCTGTTCTGAATGAAATGTACCATTCCAAGGCCAGGTTTGGCTGTCTCAGACCGAATAATATACTATTCCTCCAATGTATCCTGTCACAAATGTTTCTCCCTGCTTATTTCAATTGGTTATGAGCCTTTGAACCAAGTACTAATGTAATGAATGAATGAAATTGATTTGTTTTTTCTTATTTGTAAAGGGCAACAATTGCCCTGGAGTGTCTCGGTGCTGGCATCTGTCTGAAGGGTTGCAACTGCCTCAGTAGAAAACTACACGGGATGTGTGAACAGCCAAGTTTTAAAAGTTTCCTAAAGATCGGTAGATTGGGTTGATTTCTTAAATGCCATGAAATTTGGTTCCAAAGACAACAGGTAAAGTGAGAGAAGCTTCTGCCACCCCAGGAAGCTTTAAACATTTTACGTACAATCAGCTTTTTGGCTGTGGCTGAATGAAGATTTTTGTGTAGGATGTACAAGAGATCTGTTTTTTAAGAGGGGCTGAGCCAGACTGAAAAATGACTTTTGAGCAATACAAATTGCTTTAAAAACTACTCTCTTGTTTATAGGGAGCCAGTATAATTCTTCTCTCGCCTTCTAGACTGATTCAAACTTTGTTATGTTCTTAAGGAGTCGAACTATGGTGTTTTGCAGTCTCTGAAGTTTGTTTTTTAATGCTAGCCTGTGCCCTGGCATATCGGGCATTGCAGTGGTCAAATTCTGAATCCACCAAGGAGACAATTACAGTTTTCTGCAAATCATGGGGCAGAAAAGGAAGACTTTTCCTCACAGTTCTTAGAATAAGAAGACATGACTACGTTACCTGACATGTCTGATCAGCAAAGGAGAGGTGGGGGTCGAAGATGATACACAAATTTCTCATTTGTTAAACTGAATTAGATGGAGAGCCAAGAGACTGAGGCCACAGGAGGAATTCCAGAAGGATGTATCTCATCTAAAAAGAAGCATCCATTTTAGGACATCCTCACTCCTCATCCCTGCTCCTCATCCCTACTTCTCATCCATCTTTCCTACTTCTCATCCATTATGCCTCATCCCTACTTCTTATCAATCATCCCTACTTCTCATACATCATACATTATTCCTACTTCTATTCCATCATCCCTACTTCTCATCCCTGCGTCTCATCCCTGCTTCTCATCCATGCTTCTCATCCATCATCCCTACTTCACATCCATCATACATCATCCCTACTGCTCATTCATCATCCCTGCTTCTCTTCCATCACGCCTACTTCTCAACCATCATTCCTACTTCTCATCCATCATCCCTACTTCTCTTCATCATACATCACCTCCACTTCTCTTCCATCACCCCTACTTCTCATATATGCGTCTCATCCCTGATTCTCATCCACCATCCCTACTTCTCATCCATCATCCCTACTTCTCATCCATCATACATCATTCCTACTTCTCATTCATCATCCCTGGTGAGAGAAGTAGGGATGAAGGAGGGGAAGTAGGGATGATGGATGAGAAGTAGGGATGATGGAAGAGAAGCAGGGATGACGGATGAGAAGTAGGGAGGATGTATGATGGATGAGAAGCAGGGATGATGGAGGAGAAGTAGGGATGATGTATGATGGATGAGAAGTAAGGATGATGGATGAGAAGCAGGGATGAGACACAGGGATGACAAGTAGGGATGATGGAAGAGAAGTAAGGATGATGGATGAGAAGTAGGGATGATGTATGATGGATGAGAAGCAGGGATGAGTCGCAGGGATGAGAAGTAGGGATGATAGAAGAGAAGTAGGGATGATGTATGATGGATGAGAAGTAGGGATGATGGATAAGAAGTTGGGATGATGGGTGAGAAGTAGGGATGATGGATGAAAAGCAGGGATGATGTATGATGGATGAGAAGTAGGGATGATGGAAGAGAAGTAGGGATGATTTATGATGGATGAGAATTAGGGATGATGGATGAGAAGTAGGAATGATGTATGATGGATGAGAAGTAGGGATGATGGATGAGACATAGGGGTGATGGAAGAGAAGCAGGGATGATGAATGAGAAGTAGGGATGATGAATGAGAAGTAGGGATGATGGATGAGAAGCATGGATGAGAAGTAGGGATGATGGATGCGAAGCAGGGGTGAGACGCAGGGATGAGAAGTAGGGATGATGGAAGAGAAGAGGGAATAATGTATGATGGATGAGAAGTAGGGATGATGGATGAGAAGTAGGGATGATGGAAAATATGGCGACAAGAACCCTCTACAACCAACTTCTCCACCCTCAAAGCCACCATTCGCACCCATCACCAGCTCATACGCCCCGCCAAAAGAGACCACTACAAGACACGCCTTGACAACAACTCTCAAAACAGCAAAGAGCTTTTCACCATCATTAAACTAGCCAAATCCAAAGCCAGCAACCTCGACCCTTCACACACACAGCCCCTATGTGACGCCCTCTCCAACCACTTCCACCACAAAGTCCTGGACATCCACAACAGCTTCATATCACACACACCCACCACACACACCCCTCACTCACCCAACTCAACCCCCACTCATGATCCCCCCACCACACTCACCACCTGGGCCCCCACCACACACGAAGATACCGAAAAAACCATGAACTCCATCCGCTCCGGATCCCCCTCCGACCCTTGCCCACATCGCATCTACAACAAAGCCAGCCCAACCATCGCCCCCATACTCCGTGACATAATCAACTCCCCCTTCGACTCCGCCACCTACCCAGACCTCTGGAAGCAGGTAGAAATCACTGCTCTCCTAAAAAAAAACAAAGCCGATCCAGAGATCCTCTCCAACTATCGCCCCATCTCCCTCCTCCCCTTCCCTGCCAAGGTCGCCGAGAAACTAGTCAACACCCGCCTCTCCCACTACCTCGAAGAAAACAACACTCTTGACCACTCACAATCCGGGTTCCGCAAGAACCACAGCACGGAATCCGCCCTCATCGCATGCACTGACGACATTAGGACCAAAGTCGACAAAGGCAAGACCGTCACGCTCATCCTCCTAGACCACTCCGCAACCTTTGACACTGTCTGCCACCACACACTCCGCACTCGCCTCCACAACATAGGAATTCGCCACAAAGCCTTAGACTGGCTCACGTCCTTCCTCACTGACCGGACCCAGAGAGTCCGCCTCCCACCTTTCCACTCCCTCACCCGCAACCCCACCACCGCCAAAACCAACCTACACGCAGCTCTCCTCGACACTGCCCACTGGATGACAACTAACCACCTCAAGCTTAACTCCAACAAAACCGAGATCATCATCTTAGGCCCCAACAAAACCATATGGGCCGACTCCTGGTGGCACCCACCCCCGCAAACCATGCACACAACCTCAGCATCATTCTGGACCCCTCCCTCTCCATGACACAGCAAATCAATGCTCTTACCTCCTCCTGCTTCCTCACACGCCGCACTCTAAAAAAATCCTTCAAATGGATTCCCCCAGAGACCAGGAAGACAGTCACACATGCACTCATCAGCAGCAGACTAGACTATGGTAAGGTCCTCTACGCCGTCACCACACTCAAACTCACACGCAAACTCCAGAGAATCCAGAACACAGCTGCGTGCCTCGTCCTTGGCCTTCCCCGCCACGAACGAATCTCACCACACCTCAAAACCCTTCACTGGCTCCCCATAAACAAGAGAATCACATTCAAGAACCTCATCCATGCACACAAATCCCTCCACAACACCGGCCCGACATACCTCAACAAAAGAGTGAACTTTCACACTCCCACCCGCAACCTCCGATCAGCCAACCTCGCCCTACCCACAGTCCCCCGCAACCAACGCACCACAACAGGAGGCAGGTCCTTCTCCTACCTCGCCCCCAAAACCTGGAATTCCCTCCCCACCAACCTCCGCAAAACCAAAGTTCTCCTGCTCTTCAGAAAGAACCTCAAAACATGGTTGTTCAAACTGTGACCCTCTGCCCCCCCCCCAACCCCCCAAGCACCTTGAGACCCTCACGGGTGAGTACTGCGCTTTATACATTTTTTTCGATTGATTGATTGATTGATGATGGATGAGAATTAGGGATGATGGATGAGATGTAGGGATGAGAAGCTGGGATGAGAAGTAGGGATGAGGAGAGAGGATGTCCTAAAATGGATGCTGTACAGAAGAGCACTGCCATGTTGTTGGATCAGATAACTTGGAAAACATCTTCCAGCTGAAACCCTGGGTGGTTAGAGAAAATACCATCCAGTGTATGACATGCGAGATGAGTCTACGCATTTACCAGTTGTTTTAGGCCAAAGCTCCTGAAATGATTGCTAAGTTTAATGTGTCTCTGTTATCTAGGTCCGCTAAATAAAAATGTAACTCTTTTATTTAGAATTCTATATGAGAGTGTGATTTTATGATAAAGATACAAGACCCTTTCCCCATTCCTAGAAGGAGAACCTGCGCCGGATTTGTATTCTGCACCTATTCACCTAACTCTCCTTATTTCCTGATCTTTGCATTTTTGCTGTGCCATATTGGGCTCAGCATATTTAATTGAAAATAGCTACTGATTAATGAGATTATGCATTTCTGTAACTTGACTAATTCTGAAGTAAACCCTTTAAATGTAAGGGCCTTGTTTGTCATTCTTGTTGACTGCAAGCGTTAAAATCTAATAATAGATCAACTCTTCATTGGGAGAGACGAGTCCATTGGGGAGCACCAAAGTCCATATTGGGACAACACTGCTCCCGGTCCAGTGTGCCCTGGAAAGTGAATCTATTGTGGGTTTGCATGCTGACATTGTTGAACTTGGGAAATGGTGGAAATCCTGGAGTATTGATAATGGAGCTGGGATGGCGAGCTGAAAGATAGGGCAGGGGCTATCTGATAAAAGGAGTCAGGTATAAGGGGAAATATTGGGTTGCATAAGTGATTAGAGGGGGGCCGTGAGGGATGGGAGGGCATTTGGCATGGGGTTCTCCCTCCATGATACAGGTTGCCCTAATCTATTTGTTCTTGGCAGGAGTCATGTGATCCAGGATATGTCAGAAGGTCCACCTCTGTGGAGAAGGGGTGAGCCAGTGGAAGGCTCAGGAAGATGAGTTGCTTCCACGGTGGGGCTCTGTTAACCTAGTTAGCAATCTGTCCCATTTCCTGGGCTATCGGGGAGCAGAGGCACCTAATTTTATCCTTTCGTGGAACCAAGGTCCACAAGTCTAATGTCTACTGCCAGGCTGCCCTGGAGGGAGACTGTGGGCTTTTCCATTTTACAGTGACATAGCATTTTGCAATAATGAGGGCCAGATCTAGGTAGCAAGCAGCAGTGCTACTTGGGACAATTGTAGATCCCAAGGGGTCCCTTTTTTCAAGTGCCTACCTCGGCAAATTCTGGCACATCGTGGGCAATCCCAAAGCATATATTAAAAGTCTGCAAATTGGGAGACATCCCTGACACAGGTACCCATAGCATTGGGGAAATATTCTTCATAGCCACTTGGGGGAAAGGTAAGCTCTGTGAAGTATACAAAGTTGTATTTAATTTAGACAAGCATCTCAGGAGAATTTCCGAGGATATTCCAATGCTTTTTTCCACTCTGTTGTGCAAGGCTCAGCCAAATTCGTCTTCCCAGATTTCTTATAGAGGTTGAAGAGAGGCTTGAGTATGGGCAACCAAAGCTTCAGACAGCCAGGCTAGGAGTCTGCAACTGGTACCCATTGTGTTTAGGGTTTGTACAATTTGGTAGCCAGCTCTGATTCTCCCATTATCCCTATGTATTGGAGGCATGACGTAAGAGATCATATACAAGGAACTGGCCTTTATAGAGGTAAAATGATATCCTTCGGACCGAAAATGTCACAAAGTATGCAAATTCCAGCCTGGCCGCAGAATCTTAGCTTTAGTCAGGTTAAGTACCTATAATGTTTAGGGAGGCCAAGGAGGGAGCCACCATACTCTCCATGTTAATATCTTCTTCGCTACACGCTGTTCCCCTTCTGTGTTGCTTTTGTTCCATAATCCTCTGCTCTCCTTTGAAGCTCTCTGTTTCCCCAACTTGTACTCCCCCTTGTGTGCTGCTGCAAACCCGTATTCACAATTTTTCACAGGCATCAGAAAGGCTTCACTGAAGTTGACAGATCCTTAGACCCAGTGAAGAGCGTGGTTAACCATACATGATCATTTCACTTACCCCAACAAATTTAAACACCGTGACCAATGTGGCAACAGAAGGAAAACTCCAATCTATAGAAGTTTCAAGGCTTTATTTCACATCCACAAAGCTAAAGTTACATAAGTTGTGTGCAGAATCAAACTGTAAAGATAAATCTCTACCATTGGTTGCCCAAAACGACGAAACACATGTTTAATCTACTTAGCATCAACACCATTAAGCATTCAAGCAGAATGATACATATCATTAACGTTATTATTTGAGCAATAGAAACATGTCTCAAATCAAACTGTGTTGATATTCGGCAAATCAAATGAAACTGAGATTAAGACTCAGGCGGTCATTCTGACCGCGGCGGGCGGTGGTCGCCGCCCGCCATGCGGTTACCGCCGAATGACCGCACCGCGGTCAAAAGACCGCGGCGGTCAAAAGACCGCGGCGGTCATTCCAACTTTCCCGCTGGGCCGGCGGGCGACCGCCAAAAGGCCGTCTGCCGGCCCAGCGGGAAAGCCCCTGCAACGAGGAAGCCGGCTCCGAATGGAGCCGGCGGAGTTGCAGGGGTGCGACGGGTGCAGTGGCACCCGTCGCGATTTTCACTGTCTGCAAAGCAGACAGTGAAAATCTTTGTGGGGCCCTGTTAGGGGGCCCCTGCACTGCCCATGCCAGTGGCATGGGCAGTGCAGGGGCCCCCAGGGGCCCCACAGCACCCGTTCCCGCCATCCTGGTTCTGGCGGTGAACACCGCCAGAAACAGGCTGGCGGGAAGGGGGTCGGAATCCCCATGGCGGTGCTGCAAGCAGCGCGCCATGGCGGATTCCCTGGGCCAGGGGAAAACCGGCGGGAAACCGCTGGTTCCCCTTTTCTGACCGCGGCTTTACCGCCGCGGTCAGAATAGCCCAGGAAGAACTGCCAGCCTGTTGGCGGTGCTTCCGCCGCCCTCCGCCATGGCGGTCATGGACCGCCAGGGTCAGAATGACCCCCTCAGAGTTGGATATGGGTTGTGCCTATATCCAACCAAATTAGGGCATGCCTGTGTGGGAGTGGACTAAGAAAGATGGACAAAATACAAAATAATGTAGAACCAGTCTATCTCAGGTTAAAGAAACTGACAAGAAAAATAAAATAGACAGGTGTCAGGATGCTAACTTCTATTAGAAAAGGTATGTCGAAGTAAATAGTAATTAAAAGGGATATATACCTCGCCTAGAGACAGCAAAGCATGTAGATCATCAGCAAAGTCCTTTAGAAGCACCTTCAGGATAAGTGCGGAACACGAGGTGCACAGAGAACAAGCAGAAGACAACAATAAGACAACTGGAGAACAACTAGGGACCAACTAACTGAAACTTACAAAGTCCATTCCTATAGTAAAGTTCATGAATGTCTCTGATTCGACAGTTCAGTGGTTCCACATCACGCAAAAGGGGCAATATCCAATCAGTGTCTAGACACGAATCAGATTTGGAACATGGTTACGTCTTCTCAGGTTTGGTCTGAAGTCATCTCCTCCTTCCGAGTGAATCGAATTGCCTAGAACAATTTATTAGCACTTTGTAACAAGAGGAATTCTTCCCAGGGTACACAATGGACCCATCTTCTTCTCATGTGACAAAAGAAACCATTTACATCACGTTTAGTTCACAGGCCTAAATGTTCCGGAATCAAGGTTACTTAGGAACAGTCTTGTGAGATTTAAACAATGGGACCCTTCACCATTCATAAGAACAGCCTAATGGGAAAATACTTGTTAGAGAAAAAGAATGATTCATCACTTTTACATGACTGCAAATACAAAGTCTTCAAGCCTACTTAAAGTAATACAAGAAATGTAATGCACTAATATTGTTATTAATGAAACACACATAAGATGAAAATTTATAATTTCAGCATTAATATTATATCATCAGAATATGTAAAAAATATTTCATTATGACTTGCAATCCTTGTTAAAGCATCACATTAGGTATGACAGAGAAGTGCATTTATTTTCATGCACACGTACCTTTATGCTAATAAATCACAAAATGAACATTGTAAATCAATTTCATTTGACTACTAGCAGTTACTCTAATGTTTAAAATAAACTTTGACATTATTTAAATCCTGTTAGCACATTGTCAGTCCTGGTAGGCACAATGGTGTCTGCCACAAAATAACACATGAGCACTTTTGAAATGTGTCAGTGCAACTTTTCTCTATGTTGAGCTTTTAACATGAAACCTTCTGCTGACGTCTAGGTCACTAAAAGCATTACTAAATTTTAAACTCCAACAGTCCCTCTGACCGCAATCTGTGCTGTCACAAAAGGACACACTCATTTCAAAGAGGAAACTCAAAGCCTTGTAGTATGATAACGTTTTGGTCTATTGTAATTCTCAAATCTCTTCAAGTTTTTGTAATAAACACTCCTCATCTTCTCCATTTCAATATCTTCCCTCATCTATTTGCTCTTCACTCTTTTCTCTTTCCATATTTTTTACAGTTTGTAAAATCCAAGTGCAACTAAGGCAAAACTATTGATCTCACAGCAACCATCTCTGTGTCCATTAGCAACATTGTCACAGCATAATCAGTAGATTTTTCCAGACTGGATTGTACACATCATACATTTTCAGAAAAAGTACCCCTAGATAACATGTACCATTCCAGCCTTTCAGCAGCTTCTAACATGCATTCTTTCCACTAATGAAATAAACACTTGGTATGGCAGGGTCTTGTCCATTCAGCATAAATGTCCAAACAATGTTAAAGAAGAATACATGTCTACACTCACTAGTCCCTACAAAATGTGTGTCCGTCTTTGATTGAGGTCTATAAATGCATAATTTTCCAATGGGATGCCAGTCTAAAGTTAAGTGTCCTTGTGTGTTGCTACCTGAAGTGTATTCAGAGTCTTTTTGCCACTGTTGTAAAACTTCTCCTTTTTCTATCTTTGCTTTCATTGCTTTCCTTTTCTCATCTACTTGTCCACTGAACTCTTTCTCTACAGGTGTAATAATGCAGGTTGAATTGTCCATGTGTGCATATGCAGTTCCAAAGTTCAGGGTCAGTTCAAAGAAACCTCCCACAATGTCAATGTTTTTCGCTTTAGCAAAACTACTCAGATGCTGATTTATAGGCAACAAAAAACATGAGGTCAACATTGGAATAGGAATATAGTATATACTCTTAGTTATACAATTGAATTAGCAACAGACAGCAAGAAATTCTGTATGTTAGTGGCAAGCTGTGATATGTTATCCCTTCCTGTACTGATAAAGGGAATTGTGTGCAAACATAACAATCATGCACATCCATATTCTCAATGTATTCATACAGTATCCTATAGTATACATTTGAAGACTTTGAGTCATCAAGGTGAAGTAATCTCTTATCATCATACAGGGGATCTTGTTCTGTATGCAGTTCTCCCAACACTGGTGTAATTATGCCTTCAAACTTGTCTTTCACAGGCATACTCAATCCAACTATCAATAAAATGCTCACAATCATGCATACTATTGCTAATCCTACACACACACACATACTTTCATTTACTCTGTTTACCTCAATCCAAACTCATGGTTTGCCTAGAGTCAGACCAAGATATCAAATTCAAAAATCTAAATTAAATAAAATAAAAAAAAATCTAAATCAAAAATGTAAAGTGGCTTCTAACTATTTACAGCTTTTTTTTCTTTAATTGAGCAAAACAAAAACAAAAGTGTCTTCTTAAAGTCTTTTTGCACTTATTTACAATGTTTTTGATCTTCTAGAAAGTTCATCATGTTTTTCTCTACTTGCAGATGTTCAAAATCACTACTAAAGTTTCAAATGTCCTAATAATAAACCATCTGGTAATCACTGATTAGCTTTCCCAACAAATAACATCTCTGTTCATCAAGCGGCAATAAGATTTTAAAGTTCAGTTCAAGAGAAAATTCAAGTTCCAAAACCTCAGTTGATCCAAATTGTCAGCAAAAAAACCTTGTCCCATTCATTATCTACGAAGTAAGTCTATTCAGGAACTGAATATTTCTGACTTGGCACTCTTTTTCTTTTTGACCTCCTTGTTGCACTATCTTCATTGTCACTTTGATAAGACTATTCAGTCACTCCAGCTATAGTAGGAGGTACATTTAGTTCTGGGTCTGGATTTTTTTCCGGCCTCTGGTCTTCAATCACAATTCTCGTTTCAGGCACAACTGGGGTTACAACGTTCAGTGAGCTAGCAGGAGTTGACTAACTCTGGCTTGAACCTCCTCCACCTTCGATTGCTTTTGATTCGCCACCAGTCTGTGCATGTTGTGCAACAGCCACTTGTCCAGTCCTCACAGTTTGGTTAAACTGGACCCCTTCTGTTAACGTATCCGACCATAGAGGAACGGGCACTGTATCTTCAAGAGGACTTGGAACTTTGTGTGTGTGGCTCGCATGAACCCAATTTGGCAGACCAGCACACTTCACAGCAGTTGTAGTCACCAAGATAACCTGGAAAGACACCTTTCAGCATGGCTTTAAACATGACTTTCTGACATGTTTCTTCGCCAGAACCCAATTCCATGGACTCAAATCGTGGCAGGGATCTTGTGTTGGTTGAGCAGCTGCTTCATCAACCTGGTGAGACATAGAGCAAGCCACATCAGCTAGTCCTTTGCAATAATCCAGCACCAAGTCATCTGTAATGTTCACAAGTGCATTTGCAGGCAGAGCTGGCAATCTCATAGCTCGCCCCATAAAGATTTCATGTGGGGACAGTCCTGTCTTTCTGTCTGTTGGGTGTACTTCACATTCTCATCAGAACAAGAGGCAATGCATCTGGCCATTTCAACGCTGTGGATTCACACGCTTTAACTAGTCAAGACTTTAAAGTTCCATTCATGTGCTCGACTAATCCAGAGGCTTCTGGTCTGTAACTGCAGTGCAATCTTTGCTCAATTTGTAATGCCGCACACATTAATTTTATGATCTCATTATTGAAATGAGATCGTCGGTCTGATTCCAAAGAAGTTGGAAATCTGAATCAAAGAATCAATTCCCTCAAAAGCAGCTTTGCAACTGTAAGGCTATCATTCCTGCGAGTTGGGTAAGCCTTGACTCAATGCGAGAACACACCCACCACCACTAAAACCCACCTCATTCCATTGCATGCAGGCATTTCAATTAATCAAGTTGCATTCTGTTGAAAAGACCTCCTGAACTACCTACGTGGCTCAGATTAACCAAAATGCATTTCCCTACATTCATTTGTTGACAATTTGCATATCTGTGACACACAGCTTCTGCAAACGATCTTAATCTACCATGTTTGTCTGAAAGTTCTAATCATAGTATCTCTGCCAATGTGTGTCTTGACCATGGCAATGCCTAGTCATTGAAGATACAAACTATTTGGCAACACTGCTTTTCCTTCACTGGAAAACCAAACATTGTCTTCATCTGTTTGAACACAACTTGCTCAACTCCAACCTCTACGTTCCTCTTCTGTCTCTTCTTCCAGCAATCTACTAACTTCTTCCCAAGTATCTATTGCTGTCATAAAGAAACTTTGGTTTGTCTCGGCGGTGCTGCTTCCATCGATCCATTCCAAATTATAGGATGTGCCACGCAGTGCACAATATCTGGCCACTTGGTCAGCATAGGCATTGCCTAACAAGATGTAATCATTTGACTATTAATGTGCTGCACATTTAACAACTGCAATTTTCACAAATAAATGTAATGCTTTCAACAATTGGTAAACTCAGTCACCGTTTCATATAGGTGATCCAGAAGAGGTAATAAAACCTCTCTGGGACCATAACTGTCTGAACTCATGAACAACACGGAAACCGTATTGACCATCAGTGAAAATGGTCACTTTAAGCTGTTCAGAAGCACAGCATGCTCTAGTAAGAGCAACCAATTTGGCTACTTGGGCAGAAAAATATTCCTTGAGGCCATGAAGCTTCTATCACTCCTGAGACTGTGCACTCTGCATAACCAGCTCTCAGAGTTCCATAGAGGTCTCTTAAACAGGTGCCATCAATGAACACGACATAGTAAGTTTCGTCTAGTGGGGTATCTTGAATCTCAGGTCTTCGCTTGGTGCTCAGTTTAGTCACATTGAGACAGTCATTTTCCATTTAATCTTCACAATTGTTTACATTTTCAACAGTACTGGATAAAAGCATTGCAGGATTCAGTGTTTGGCACTGCTTGATATTTATGTTTGGGGAACCCAAGAACCTTGCTTATAATGGGTCAAACGAGCATGAGTTAGGTATTGGGTCTTTGTTCAGGTCAAAAACTTGAAAAGGGTGGTGCACAAAAACATTCAGGGGGTGGTCCATGACAATGCTTTTGCACTGACCAATACGGACACCAGTAGCAGCAACAGATTTTAAAAAGCCAGGCAATGCAGCAGCCACAGGATCAAGTGTGGTGGACAAATATGGCACTGGTCTGTTGACACCTCCATGAAACTGCATCAAAACATAAAATGCACAACAATCTCTTTCTCAACAAAACAAAGAAAAACATTTGTTGTATTCAGGCATTCCCAGAGCTGGAGCTCGGCACAGGCTTCCTTTCAGCTCAGAGAAGGCTTTCATGCATGTGTCATCAAATGGTACCAAATCAGACACCTCTATGTGTGTCAATTTGAATAAAGGCTTGGACAAAAGGGTAACATTCTGAATCCACTGGGGGCAGTAGCAAACCATTCCCGAAAACATTCTGACATCTCTCTGTGTCACTGGTGCGTTCATTTGCATGACTTCTGCAATTTTCTCTTGGGACGCCTTCCTTGCAACTTCCTCTTTCTGGTGATCTAAGTATTTCACCTTTTTTTGATGATACTGCAATTTTGCAGGTGAAACTTTACAGCCATTCTCACCTAAATGGTTTAACAGGCCAATTGTATGTCTTCTACCGGCTTCAAGAGTGTGTGTTGCAACCATCAAATAATCAATGTATTCCACAAAACTGAATGAAAATTCATTTTAAGGGACACTGAATTATTTTTCAAAATCTTATTAAAAATGGATGCCACTGATGTGTATGACACCATGAGAAAATGCGGCTTTTGAATTTCAATGTGAATAAGTACTGGCTTTCTTCATGAAGCGGAATGGAGAACAATGCCTGACACAAGTCAGTGATAGAAAACCACTCCACCTCATAAGGAATCTGAAACAAAATCACTGCAGGATTCGTTACCACAGTACGACATGGAATGACAATCTCATTCATTTTTCTCAAATCCTGAACTATGCAGTATTATCCATTGGGCTTCTGCAGTCCTAAAATAGGGGACTTTCTAAGATCTTGTTAAATTAAAGTTTCAATTACGGAAGCTTTTTCAGCAATTACTTCTGGAGTCATATTATAAGGCGGTATCCTCGGATACACTGCATTTGGCTTCACTAATTTAAACTAGCGCAACTCCTCTTATGAGTCCAATATTTTTTTCAGAAAATACCCAAACTCTCGCCATAACTGTCTCTTGCAACTCCTCTGGTAAATTGTTAACTGTCATCAATGTCATCATCACTTCTACTCCCTTGTGGGTGCAGCTAATGTAACAATTTAGCTTAAATAATAGATCACGTTCTAACAAGCTCACAGGGCTCGAATCGCAAACCACAAATTGGTGCTGGTCCTCAAATGACCCTATTTTTACTGGGATATGTTCTGTAATTGTGTTAGTTAACTGGTGATTTGCTACAACTATTACCTGAATATGTTTTCCTTATAAGGGCACATTTGGTAGTTCTGCGGTTCTGATAGTGGAACGTGTTGCTCCAGTATTACCCAGAAATGGTGTCCCATAAAGCCGCATTAACATAGGGACCACGTTGATCCACTTCTAAGGATGCTGCTAACATGTATTCCTCATCATCGGAACTGTCACTGTTATATGTTTCTGAAAACTCCTCATCACTCAAACTAATTAAGGGAAATTGTGTTACCAACTGATTTACATTTGCATTTGCTTTCTGACTCATGTTTTCCTGAGAAACCATCACTTGCTGCTGTCTCATTGGGGCTTGTGGAACTTGTACTTGCTGAGGGACTTGAATCTGTTGAGGAACATGCATTCGTTGTTGGGGGACCTGCATTTGTTGTAATCATGTAGGTGCAGCTAAATTTTGGTTTCAGGGTGTTTGGATTCTCCGAATTTGAACTTGACCACTGTCAACAGTCTAAGCGACACCATCATTCTGCACCAAATTATTCACATTATTATACCGACACTCCCCCTTCCAGTGCCCAAGGTTGCCACACGCAGGACATGCCTGCATTTTCTCCATTGACTACACATCAATCATATTACCACTGTGATCTATCCCAACAACGTGACCTCTACATCTAAACTGAAGCATGATGTTAACCTGCTGTTGCACACTTTACATCCCACTAGTGTTCACCATCATCTGTGTGCTCTGATTTCCTTTCTGAGCAGCTTTAAATTGCATCACCATAAATTTCTCCCTCAACTATTTCTGCTTCAATTCAATTTCGTCACTACAGTACCTAGCGTACTGCACAACTTCATCAATTGGTTTATTCGGTCAACAAATCAAATGCTGCTGAATCATGTTGCTAATCTTAGGTTTCAAATCTTGCACAAATCTAAACGCAAAATGACTCGTCTTTCAGCTTAAATGTTTCCGAACCACAATGATATTTGAAAGCTTGCAGCAATATTTCGTAATAAGCATGAATCAACTCCTTCATTTCCTGTTCTGTCCTGTCAATCTTTTGCCAATCAACATCCTTTGGGTTAACTTTGATTTTCAGAAATCCAATCACTTTATAATAATCTTTCATCACCTCTTCAGACGGTGCACCTGTAACTTGGTCTCTTGGTGGTTCACGAGTTGACCAATCAGCACTCTGCTTGCACTCAGCCCATAAATCAACTGGAACCACAATGTCAAATAAAGTTTTCAAATCTTCCCACAGGCATTTTGAAAGTTTCACACATCTCCCTGTTTGCTTATATCACTCTACAGACTTCTCCATCAATCTCGGGTAATCATTTGTGAATAACAATATGTCACTTCTGCTGCAAGAGACATGTACATGACCTCCACCTGGAATCTCCCTCATTGGTAGCATTTTTATACTATCATTAGCTTGATTTGCTCAAGCTGGAGACAAATTCTGCTTTGCTTTCATTTGGTCTCTTTTCTTGGCCCATCTGCCTTCCCATTTATCTAATGCTTCCCATGTTTGAATGTTCGTCACAATTCCTTAATGTGCATTCTCATGCCAAGTGATCTCATGCTTTCAGTGTCTTTAATCCTGAACTATAACCTGTAACTTCTTCGTAGGCGTTGTGACTTTTCTAAATCCACAATATATGTTTCAGTAAGTTCTACTACTTTTTCATAAGTCAGTCCTGCACGTTCTGTAAGATCTTTGCACATAAAGTGCAATTCATCTTTATTAAATCTATTCAACCGTTCCAGCTCAAGTATTCCCTCAATTAACTCACTTAATTCTAACTTGAATCTGGACACATTCACTGTTCTGTCTCTCTCTGGGGTCTCTTCTGTTCTGACACTACTACTTGTTGTAACCGTTGCTCCTCTTTGACTCAGAATGTCTAACCACTTAATCAACTGCTGCGCTGAAAAACCTTGCAAACTAGTATTATTTCTCTGGGTCATACTTTGTGTGGGTAAACACGGAAGAGGAGTTATTTGCAGACAGATCACATCA
The DNA here is from genome assembly GCF_031143425.1 of Pleurodeles waltl. NCBI lineage: Eukaryota > Metazoa > Chordata > Amphibia > Caudata > Salamandridae > Pleurodeles > Pleurodeles waltl. Next base: position 863,558,309 of record NC_090446.1, on the reverse strand, counting down.
ACTATCAGTCCTGCTTGATTTAACATCTGGTTAGGATCTGCAATTCGTGTAGGGGTTAAAGTTGGAATATCTAAAGCTAATCTCTTAATTTCTGAATTGTTCCAGAAAATTGATCTCTGCATATCAGATGGTGAAATCCCTGCAGATACAGGATTTGTTACTTTGGGACAACTGGACCCATAGTCACAGGAACAGTCAATGCATCAGGTCCTGTCAAAGTTGTCTGATTCTGAGGACTTGCCATTCCAGCATTTTAACAAGTTAGGACTGTACTGATTGACACAGAGCAATATTTGGTGTTGTCTGCACTGCTGTAAACATGGGCATAGTCTGGTGCTGACTAATACTTTGAACAGGTGCTGTCACATTAGGGGTAGACACCTTTTGATTCACATAAGGATTTGCATTGCATGATTCATGACTGGACTCATAATGTGTTGTGCTGTACAAACAACTGAAACATACAGATAAATCACAAGCACCTGAGTCACTGAACTCACAAGTGTACCTGAGCTACCTGAACCGGTCTCTGTGAAGCTGGAGTTGTCGGCACATTTGGGGCTACATTCTTCACTCAGCTGAATGATACAGTAGGAGACAATTCATTAAAAGCTGATTTCTAAACTCATTTTCTGAGTCACTTTCATGTGTAGCTGTCATTTTACTCTTATCTGCTGTCTGTTCAGCTGTCTCTGTCTGCTTCTTTTTTGTTTTAGGTTTTGTACTCCCATCACCTTCCTCTGTGATAGCTGGAAACATTTTCACCCCATCTAAGATCTTTGCTCTCCACATGTTCTGATCTGCATCCCATGTAGCTTCCGCTAGTGTTTAGCTGCTTTCCTCATTTTGTTCTCAAATGTTGCTGTTTCTTTTTGTCTATCAACAAGTTCCCAAATAGGAAGAGATTCAAAATGTGCAGGTCTTTGAGGAGGCTTTAATTCACCCATTATTCTCCTCACAATTTCTAAAATTCTCATATTAAAGGCCTTGTAGCAAGGAAAAGCTAATGAACCTTCTTTCTCAGTGATTTTACACCATTGTTTAACCCAAATGGATGCTGAAACTCATCTCGCTCTGACACTCCGTATGCTGGGGTTCATTTGGGTGCTACCTGTTCACACTCCCTAACTGGAATTAACACTTCTCCTCTCAGGACACTTCTTAAAGCCTAGAAAAATGTAATGTTCGCACAAATTCTATTAATAACATGAATTACAATGAAACCAGAAAGTAAATTAAATCCCACAATCCTTCTCACAAGCCGCTCTCAACCAATGACAATGCAGTATTGTCCACCAATATGAGTGCAGCTTTCTCATTATACGATAAATCCCAGTGCGATACAAATTACACCACACTCACTTCACTTAGCAGCTGCAGGTGCTTTGCAATTGTCTCTCACACAATTACTCACACATACACTTAGGGCATTCTTTTGACTTTGGTGGATGGAAAAGCCCGTCCGCCGAAGTGCCAACAGGTTGGTTACCGCGAGTGCGGCAGCCTTTCCACCGGGCCCATTGCAAGTTTTCCACGGGGTCAGCTGGTGGAAAATCAGTTTCTGCCCACTGGCCCAGCAGGAAACGACCTACAGCATTGTTTCCGGCTCATAATAGAGCCGGTGACAATGCTGTCGGGCATGGGGTGCAGCAGCAAGTGCATGGGCAGAGCAGGCCCCCCCCGGGGCACCCTGCACCCCTTCTCCACCAGCCATTTCTTGGCAGTGCTACCGCCATGAAGCCGCTGGTGGAGAAGGGAGTCATGAGCAGCACTGCCCTGGCAGATTAGGACTTCCAGCAAAACCAGACCGACGTTCAGTTGTGATTGGCGGTGCTGGTGGTCCAGCCGCAAGCACTACTGCTGCGGTCGTAATGTAGAGGTTGCACAGCTGCATTGGTGGCGGTCCGACCGTCAGCGCAACCCTGGCAGTTGTAGTGAATCCTAGTGAATCCTAGTTCGTTTTAATGGGATAACAGGAGTTAGCTTAGCCTCTGGCTTGCAGACTCGTGCCCCCGTCACCTAGTGACTTTTAACCTACTTAGCTTGCTCTGTCTTAGCCCATTTAATTATTTATTTCTTCTAAGATGGCTGCCTTGTTTATAGATAGGCCACTTGTTATGGGTAACATTATCAGTGTCACCGCGCCAAGGCGTCAAGATCAAGCACCAAAGACAAACAAACAGTAGGTGTTCACACTTAGGGATTTTCCCTCTCTATACTTTCGAGGGATTGTTTATATTAATTTTCGTCCCAAGCATGTCTGTTATCTATTGTTTAGGAACACACCTACGTCAGGGGTCCTTGTAGATCTGTATAAATGCATCACACTTTAGACAGATAATCAGAGGGATTCCAACCAGAGGGCATCACCACTATCGCTGAAACCGATGCTGCAGTCGTCTTGACGCTGACCCAGTCTTCGTGTCCCTGCGGAGTCTGAGATAGAGACCTCATTCCAAAGTAACGAGGGTTGGGGGCTCCTCTCATGGACATGACATTGGCAGATTAGGTTTAACAAACCCAGCTCTCCTTTAGGTAGGAGATTAGGCCTTTCACATTAGGGTATTAGGGCATATTACATCTCATATATCTTTTCTACGTATTGCAAGATAGTGGGGGTCTTTGTAATAATGACTCTCGTCTTCACAATTCTGTTTCTCACATTATTCATTATCCTAATCATTGCAGCCCATGCAACTTATCGCAAATTGCAGTTATGTTAAACAAAAACTATTGTAACTCTACTGCATCTGTGTCATTGCTTGTGTTTGTATGAGACATGATATATCTGTGAGAAAAGGGTAATCTCCGTTTAACCACGACACTCCCTGAGATATCTTATTCTCGAATCCATGCGTAATGGCTGCCATAAATCACCTTTTACTATTGTGTTTCTGGTGAGGTGCTGCTAGTGAGCCGGTAAGGTTGGGACAACAGTTGCGACTTGTTGTAGGAAAGACGTAGTCGCCTACAAACAAAAGTACTGTCATCCTTAAACCAGCAGTCTTGCTCAGAGCAAGAGTCCAAACTACGACACGGTCATTGGACTGCCAGGGTTGTAATCAGGCCCTAAATGTTAAGTATTGAAAGCACTTCAAAAAACAAAAACCTGTTTGCACACTACTGGTAGGGCTCAAACGCCTTGAAAGCTGTACGGCTTACACATCCCACTGTAGCTTTCGCTATCAGACACAAGTGAAACCTGACCAGCAATTCTCGCCTTGGTTGATACGGATCCTCCCTCAGCCTTCGGGATTCACCTAATACCAACCAACAACTCACACTCACACAAAGAAAAACTACTGCCACTGTCAATGACATCTCATGATCAGCATCTCACTGCAGACAATAAATTAACCAAGTGTCTTCAACACTTGTGCGTTACCATGGGGTCTTAGGCCTTGACGGACCCGCCAACAACAACCGCTGACAATTTTTTAGCACAAAGTGTCACAATTTCTTTGAGCATGATAACTCTACTGTACAAACACCTCACAACATCACACTTCAGTGCAATCTGTAGCAAAAAGCATTGCTGAAAGATTGCTGAGAGTGGGCAAATTTTGGACTGAACAATAACCTGTGCCTTATTCTGAACAAAAGAATGGCTACCCCTCTCATGGGCCATAACCATCATTCTGGTACCAGAACTGCAAATGTGTTTTCATCATCCTTCACAGGAATCAGAGACGCTTCACCAAGGTCGACGGACTTTTGGACCCAGTGTAGAACGTGGTTAGAAATACACAATTATTTCACTTACCCCAACAAATTATACAATGTGACCAATTTGGCCAAAGAAGGAAAGCTCTAATCTATAAAAGTTTCAAGGCTTTTTTTCAGATCAACAAAGCTAAAGTTACGTAAATTGTGTGCAGAATCAAATTGTAACGATAAATCACTACCATTGGTTGCCTAAATTGGCAAAACATGTTTAATCTACTTAGCATCAACACCATTAAGCATTCAAGCATAATAATACATATCATTAATGTTATTATTTGAGCAATAGAAACATGTCTCAAATCAGACTGTGTTGACATTTGACAAATCAAATTAAACAGAGATTGAGAATCAAAGTTGGACATGGGTTGTCCCTATAACTAACCAAATTAGGACATGTATGTGTGGGAGTGGACTAATACATGTGAAAAAAATACAAAAAAGGCAAAAATAATTTGGAAACAATCTATCTCGGGTTAACAAGAAAAATAAAACAGACAGGTGTCAGCATGCTAACTTCTATTAGAAAAAGGCATGTCTAAATAAATAATTTACTGGGAGATATACCTCTCCTAGAGACAGCATTCAAGAGATATTTTTATCAGCAAAGCATGTAGATCATCAGCAAAGTCCATTAGAAGCACCTTCAGGATAAGTGCAGAACACAAGCTGCACAGAGAACAACCAGAAGACAACAAGAGGACAACTGGAAAACAACTAGAGAGCAACTAACTGAAACTTACAAAGTCCATTCCTATTGTAAAGTTCACAAATGTCTCTGATTGAACAGTTCAGTACTTCCACATCATGCAAAAGGGGCAATATCCAATCAGTGTCTAGGCACAAATCAAATTTGCAACATGGCTAAGTTTTCTTAGGTTTGGTCTGAAGTCATCTCCTCCTTCCATGTGAATCCAATAGTCTATAACAATTTTCTAGCACTTTGCAACAAGAGGAATTCTTCCCAGGATACACAATAGACCCATCTTCTTTTCATGAGAAAGTCTATGTTAAAACAAATAATTTACATCATGTTAAGTACACAGGCCTAAATGTCCCAGAATCAAGGTCACTTAGTTAACAGTCTTGTGAGATTTAAACAATGGGACCCTTAACTATTCGTAAGAACAGCCTAATGGAAACATTCATGATAGAGAAAAAGAATGATTCATAACATTTACATGACTGCAAGTACGAAGTCTTCAAGCCTTATAATTTCAGCATTAATATTCTATCATCAGAATATGTAAAAACATAAACAATCTTTGTTAAAGCATCAAAATAGGTATGACAGAGAAGTGCATTTATGTTTATGCACATGTAACTTTATTCTAATAAATCACACAATAAACATTTTAAATCAATTTCTTTTGACTGCTAGCAGTTACTGTAATGTTTAAAATATACTTTGACATTATAAAAATCTTGTTAGCACATTGTCAGTCCTGGTAGGCACAATGGTGACTGCCACGAAATAAGCATAAGCACTTTGAAAATATGTATCAGTGCAGCTTTTCTCTACTTTAAGCTTTCAGCATGAAACCTTCTGCTGATGTCTGGGTCACTAAAAGCATTACTAAATGTTATGCACCAACACTGCTATTCATTTCATACTTCGTCACTTCCCATCCCATGTGCTCTGTGTTGCTCTCATCTTGCCTTCCCTGTCCATTGCTTGCCCCTCTAGGCTTTTAAAAAAAAATATTTAACCTCCCTTCTAGCCCCCCTACCCACTCTCCACAGCTTCTCCTTTTTACCCCCAATCCCTCACTGTCCTTAAAAAATAATTATTTTGGAGCTATGCTCCTGCCATTTGCTTCAGGGCTGGGTGCAAATTGTTTTTTTCTTCATTTGCTACCCCAATTGCCATCCATCTTCTTGGATCGGTGAATAAAAATTCAGTAAGTGTGTGCAGCCGTGATGACCCAGACATGCACCAACAGACTGCCAGGAGCGTCATGGCACATATGCCCTCATACATGCACTGTGTATTCAGCCATTTTATCTTCATTTATTTTTTACGATAGAACACAGCATCACCAAAAAGAATTGGAAAGGACAATAGGTCAGAAAGGCAAGAACCACTGACTTTGCAAATGCTTATTGTAAAACAGTGCTGTATAATATGTGATATCACAGGTATAAAATGTATCCCCCACTCTTCGGATGTCTTCAGAACACTGCACTATTGAATAGCACATAGAGCTACACTATGGCTCCAATCATTCAAGGAGGGGCAAATCTAAGCTTTCCCCAAGCACCAGCAGAGAGCAGCAGTAACAGCAGGCCATTCTGAGCCTTTAGTGATAATGCACCTTTTAGGAAACTCAGCCAGAGTATCTCTAAAGTGCTGAACGAGTTTGGTTTGGCATGATCTCTGATTACATGTGCAGTGAGTGTCTCTGGAAATGCTCTTACATACCCATAACAATGACATATAAAATAAAAAAACAGGGAAAATTAAGGGAGACCTCACGTGTGAAAGGAAAGTAAAACATGAATGTAAGGAAAGGCAAACAAATTAACAGAGGGGATGAGCAAGAAAGTGTGAAAGAAACAATGACAGTGATAGGATGGAAAAATTCAACAGGAGACGAAAATGAAGAAAGGTACTGCAAATTAAAAAGAGAATGGCGAGAATGCACTAGAGGAAAACAGGGAAAGAAAACATGTTGACTTTTCAATTAAACATTTTCAAAGCTTCATGAAGATAGTCCGCAGGCACAGCATGGACAGAAGCAGCACAAGCGTCTCTCATTTGCATATGGACATATGATGCATGTAGATTTCTCCTCTAACCGGTACTGGAAATGAAAAAAAAACACATTTACTTCAGGATCCCATACTTAGGGGCACGTTATGGCAGCAGGGGCTGGGTCATGAGAGGCAGAGCCATGAGAAGCAAAATCTGATAGTCAAGTTATTTTGTTTTTTTAAAACTCTGCCTATAAAAATTGGCAACAACCACAAATGTGATTATCTTCTTTAATTGGTCACAAATAGTCTCCCTTTTTAAGTTGGAATATTTTATTGCAAACATGGTTACGACAAAATAAATAATTATCAGCAAGGGTACAACCGCTTCAAACTCTTTCCATGCACGATGTGGAATAATATTATATCTCTGTGGTTAGACATCTGTAACTACTGGTTTATCATATCCCATGTGCTTTGGGATATACTTTGCAGCAAAGAGGAAAAAACGGGAAAGCATGGGGCACAATCAACATGTATGTTTTAAATTTTGTGAAGTATAATAATCTTTTCCCCAAGGTATTTGACCAAGTTCTGTAGCCACTGACCATGACTCACAATCCGTTTCTGTCCATTCCCACTGTCAACACTCTAATTAAAATAACTAAAAGGGGCGAGATGTGGGAAATGAACTATATGAGTCTTAGCGACTAGCAATTTGCAAGTCGCAAAACCGGATGTACAACAGTGTTAATGACACTGTCTGCGATTCGCAATGGGGCCGCAAATGACCTACCTCATGAATATTCATGAGGTAGGTCACAATTTGTGATCCCATTGGGAATGGCGGCACTCACAAGGATGGTGGCCTGCTGGTGTCAGCAGACCACCATGTCTGTGACTGCTTTTAAATAAAGCAGTGTTTTTATTTTTGAAATGCCGTCCATTTTCCTTAAAGGAAAACAGAATGCATTTCGAAAACAAAAATGAAAAGTTCTCTGCTCTGAAAAAATGTTGTCGCATGCATTCACAAAGGGGAAGGGGTCCCATTGGGACCCCTTCTCCTTTTGTGAATGGGTTAGCACCAATTTGAAACTGGTGCTAACTGCGATTGTTTTGCGGCCGCATTCACGGTCACAAAAAATCATACATACCATTTAGATTCGGTGTTAGGAAGGGACGCCCTTGACACGCCCCTTCCTAATACCAAATCGCAAAACCCAAACTGCAAATCGGTAACAAGTTACCGAATCGCAGTTTGGGCTTTGTACATCCTAAAAAGCATTTTTCTAGTTGCAAACGGGCCAATTTTGCCAATCGGCCCCTTTGCGACTAGCAAAATGCTTCGTACATCTGGCCCTAAGATCTTTACAGAAAGCAAAAAGTAGTTAGGAAATTAGCAATAGATTCCTCAATAGTAAATCAAATTAATGCAAGAAGATTAACATAAGGTCTACCTCCAAAGCAAGTAAGCAACTAGTACTAAATATTGCTAACCAAGAAGACTGACATGGAGTCTGTCTCAAAAGAAAACTCAAGAAAGTCTTAAGTATAAATCAGTCGGCAGCATGGCGCAGAACTTGCACAGTTTGAAATATGGAAAAAGTTTGGCAAGTATCCCAAAAACATATCCTTTTATAGGGGTTTATACAGAAAATCCACATAAATTTAGAGCATCATTACGAATCTGGCGGTCTAATGACCACCAGACTCGCAGTGGCGGTCAGACCACCGCCAAATCCAGCGGTCTCCCGCAGTGGTTGCGCCGCAGTCGGACCAACAGCACCGCCATGATTTATCGGCCCGGTGGTCTGGCGGTCGTGGCAGTCCTAATCCATCTGGGCAGTGCTGCAAGCAGTGCTGCCCTAGGGAATAACAACCCCCTTTTCCACCAGCAGTTTCATGGCAGTAACCCTGTGTCAACACCAGAACAGTACGCGCTCTATTGGCGTCAAGAAATGCAAAAAAACATCACTTTAAAAATAACATGATTCATGCATTGTGCTGATATGTTGTATTTTACCCTTTTGCATTGCAGAGTTCAATCCTAAACACTTATTCTTAATATGTTTACAAATACTGTTTCTTTGCAAGGTATTGCTACAGGTTTACAGAGTGGGTTGGGGTGTGGCCTCTTTCCAGGGCCTTCCAGAGACTTTCCCTGCAACATGCCTGGGCGTGGTTCTGGGCTGGGCCAAGACTCTATATAAGGAGAGTCAGCCCAACTCCCAGTGCTCACTATTCAGACGTTCCAGTGCAGAAGAGCAGCTAATTCCAGAACTTCAGTTCCAGTGGCCTTTTTGATCTCCCAGTTCTGCTTTGAAATCTTCATTGGTGCATCTTGTTCCTGGGTGGTAAGACGGTAGTTGGGTTTATTCCCAATACCGTTTATTTTATCTAGAATTATCTCATTCTAAGATCTGATCGTTTATTTATGTTAACAATTTGTTTTAAGGTCATAGTCATAAAAAGTGCACTCGAGTATTTTTGTTAAAGTGTGTACATGGATGTTTATGAATCGGCAAGAAGCGCAATTCGTTTATAGTTTTGAAACTCATGTTACATTGCGCACCAGTGTTTATTGACACACACGTGGATATTTATGAATCAGCAGGAGGCGCGATTCGTTTGAAAAGCTTTGAAATCTTGAGTTGCATTGCGCGCTGGCATTTATTGACACATACATGATTGATCACGAATCGGCAAGAGGCGCGGTTCGTTTATGAAGCTTTAAAAGCTTGTGGAACATTGTGTGTTACTATTTATTGACATTTAAAAGAAGGTTTTGAAGTGGCACGATGTATAATTCAATTTAAGATAATTTCAAAACCTGTCGCTATTTATTGTGCAACCATTTCTTGACTTTGCATGGTGGCATTCGAGTCAGCAGGACATGCAATTTTTTACTAGAGTTTATTTATGTTGTGAACTTCATATTACCATTCCAGGATAATTGCTTGGTACAATTCGAGTTGACAAGTATGGGAAATATTTCTTGAACTATTGAACCCATTGAAAAATATTTCTTCTCTAGTGTTTTAAGAGTGTAATCTGTGTTGAAAACATTTCAAGGAAAATATATATAGGATCAGAAGTTCTAGATGCAATATTATATGCTCCTATTATGCATATTCTTGTTATTCTAATTCATGCTTGAATAAGAAAAGTTTTATTTCAATTAATCTTGATTCCATTACAGGTATCTGATCATCACAAAATCTGTTCATTTTTAAAACTGCAATTCAAGATTGCTCATATTTTCAGAAAGACTATGTTTATTAATATTTACTTCAGGTTATATTGTGTGTTCTAACCTTTTTTTCCCATTAAAGGTCTCCTTCCCAGCAGTACCCTTCCTAATCCCCTCTTCCCCTCTTGAACTCTCACAGTCTCTGTGAATTGTCTATCAGAGTCTTGGAGTTGTTCATTAGAGGACGTGTTGGGAACGTGCGCAAACCCCAAGGATCTGGTGACTCTGACAGAATAGTGAGCCCACGAATTATTATCCTCCTGGTTTGTGTATGTTCTCAGCATGGCCACGCTAGACGAGTTAGTTAAGGCTATCACCCAGCTCCAAGCAGAGGTGGTATAATCCAAAGAATTGACAACCAGCTTAGCAGAGAGAGTGAGTCAGTTGCAAGATAAAGTAGAGAAGAAGGAGCAAAGTCCCACAGGGATGTTTTGGCCAGGTACTTCTTCTCAGGCTTCTGGAAGTAGTCCAATTTCCCTAAATGTTCCTGCTGCTATTCTTTTAGCTCCCCCAGAACGTTTCGCAGGTGACCCATTGAAAGCGCAATCTTTCCTGGTTCAAGTGGAACTACACTTCACCTGCAGACCAAATACCTTTCCCGATGCCCAGTCCAAAGTAGCTTTCTTGTTATCATATCTGACTGGAGATGCAGCTACTTGGTCAATTCCTCTTGTGCGTAAAAATAGTCCCTTGTTGTATAATTGGAGAAATTTTGTTTGTGAATTTGAGAGAGTTTTTGATCGTAGAACTGTAACACAGTCAGCAGATCATGAATTATTAAACTTACGCCAAGGAAATCAAGACCTAGTGTCGTATTTAGCCAACTTTAACCGGCTGGTTGCCGAGACTTCCTGGCCTGAAGAAAAACAAGCGGTCTTGTTTTACAAGGGACTCAAAGAGGAATTAAAAGATGTCTTAGCGCAAATCGATCCACAACCTACAGACTGTCAAGAGTTAATAAATCTTGTCTTGAGACTTGACCATCGTTTAGCAGAACGTAAAGGAACGCACAAAAAGATTGAAAAATATTCATGGCTTGTTCATGATAACAGAGATTCAAGAACTCCGAAAGAAAGAACGTCGGAACCGATGGAAATTGGAACCATCAGAAGACCTTTGACTAAAGATGAAAAGGACTTACGCAGAAAAAATGGACAATGTCTTTATTGTGGGCGAAAAGGTCATTTTGCCAAAGATTGTCCCATCAAACCAAAGAACAAGCAAGGTCCAGTTCAGAAGGTCGCAGCCAATGCACCAGTCGAGTTGGAAAACTAAAACACCGAGATGCAGAGAAGGGTTGCTCTTGGGTGTCACCGTGGACCCTTCACAATCTAGACATCTTAAACTGGAAATAAGAGTTCAGGTCAAGAAAGAGATCTATTTCAAAAAAGCTCTAGTCGATTCTGGAGCTACTGGGAATTTTGTTGATGTCCAATTGGTTCGTGCATGGGGGATCCCATGTATTGAAAAGAAAAACCCAGAAATCATCCAGGCAGTCGATGGAAAACTCTTGACTGGTGGTCCGGTAACTCTTCAGACTACCCCCTTGTCAATGATTTGTGAAGATAAGATTCTAAGAAAGAAACATGAAGAGAAAATCATTCTAGATGTGATCCATGTTCCCCAATATGGGATTATCCTCGGCTTGCCATGGTTAACTCATCACAATCCAGAAATCAATTGGGCAGAACGACAAATCGTGTTCTCATCTGCGCTATGTAATGAACAATGTCTCCAAAAAAATCAAGTACCAACAGTTTGCAACTCTAACATAGCTACTGCTGCGGAGAAAGAAACTCAGTTGCCCAAACAGTATTCATCGTACAAAGATGTATTTGATGAGAAAGGAGCAGAGACTCTACCTCCTCATAGATCTTATGACTGTCAAATTGACCTAGCCCCAGGTGCGACACTTCCCAACTGTCGTGTATATGCTCTGTCAGAACATGAAAACCAACATTTACGAAAATACCTAGATCAATTTTTGGAGAATGGCTTCATTCGCCCCTCTAAGTCACCTGCAGCTTCGCCTTTATTTTTTGTTCCAAAAGCTAATGGAGAACTTCAAACTTGCATTGACTATAGAGGTTTAAACAAAGTCACCATCAAGAATAAATATCCTTTACCCCTAATTCCGGTTTTATTGGAACAAGTAAAGAGAGCAAAGATCTACACGAAGCTTGATCTTCGAGGTGCTTATCATTTGGTCTGAATGAGAGAGGGTGACGAATGGAAAACAGCGTTCAAGACAAGATATGGCCTTTTTCAATATACCGTCATGCCTTTTGGTCTGTGTAACGCTCCAGCAGCTTTTCAATTTTTCTTGAATGACGTTCTTAGAGAGTACCTCGACATATTTGCCATAGTCTACATCGATGACATTTTGATCTACTCAGACAATGAAAACGAACATGTACAACATGTCAAGAAAATTCTTGCAGCCCTTCGAAAACACCATTTATATTGTAAACTAACCAAGTGTGAGTTTCATGTTACCACAGTGGAGTTTTGGGGGGTTATTCTTACCCCTCAAGGTATGGTGATGGCAGAAAAGAAAGTAAAAGCTGTATCTGAGTGGCCCATTCCAAAAACTGTTCGGGATGTACAGTGCTTCCTGGGGTTTGCTAATTTTTACCTGAGGTTCATAAGTCATTTCTCCCAGACAGTGGCTCCAATCACTAAGCTACTAAGAAAGAAAGAAAAGTTTGTATGGTCCCCAGAAGCTGATCAAGCCTTCTCGACTTTAAAGAAAGCTTTCTCCACTGCCCCAGTTTTTAACTCATCCAGATGCGAATCAACCTTTTATAGTGGAAGCTGATGCTTCAGATGTAGCAATAGGAGCCGTCTTATCACAACGAAATAAAGACACTGGTCAACTTCATCCTGTAGCTTATATGTCTCGGAAGTTGAACGAAGCCAAACAAAACTATGTCATTGCTGAAAAAGAACTTCTGGCAATTCGGGACGCCTTTAAAGAATGGAGACATCATTTATTGGGTGCCAAATACACTGTTATAGTATATACTGATCATCGTAATCTTCAATTCATGAGTTCCGCCAGACTTTTGACCCCTAGGCAATTACGCTGGATGCTTTTTTTTGCCGAATTTGATTTTGTAGTAACCTTCTGGCCTGGTAAAGATAATCGCAAGGCTGACGCCTTGTCCCGTCAAGAGTCTACCACGTTGCCTGCATTTTAAGCCTCCAGAGCTATCATTGCTCCAGACAAGGTTCTATGTATCATAAAAACTGAAGATTTCTTTGAAGAAATTCGCAATTCCTTCACTGTTGAAAAATGGCAAACATGGGCCCAAGCTGATCCCAAAAGGTCAATCAAACAAGGTTTACCCTTTCATGACGCTCGTTTATTCATACCCACTATCAAACTTCGCAAGATAGTGTTTCATTGGTTACATGTTATACCTATGGCAGGTCATCCAGGTATTCCTAAAACACTTGAACTGATCCAACGTTATTTTTGGTGGCCTACCCTAACAAAAGATGTAAAAGCAATGGTAAACAACTGTGAAGTTTGTGCTCGCATTAAAACAAGTCATTCTAAACCAAAAGGATTATTACATCCACTTCCAACTCCAAGTCGTCCATGGGAACACATTTCATTAGACTTTATTACAGGTCTGCCAGTGGTTCAACAGCATTCAGTAATTCTGGAGGTAGTAGATAGTCTTGCAAAATATGGACATTTTATTGCCTGTAAAAAATTGCCCACTTCTAGTGAATTGGCAAACATTTTACTGAACAGAGTGGTTCGTTATCATGGACTACCAAAGGTTATCCTCTCCGATCGGGGGTCACAATTTTCCTCCAATTTCTGGAAGACATGGTGTAAAACACTCCAAGTGACATCTACACTATCTACTAGTCACCATCCTCAAACAGATGGTGAAACAGAAAGACTAAATCAGACTTTAAAACAATACCTACGTGCCTACGCTGGAAAGGCACTTCATTCTTGGACATCTATGCTCTGGTTAGCTGAGTTAGCTTACAATAACTCATTCCACACTTCCATTGGCGTTACACCCTTTTTTGGTTTATTTGGTTTTCATCCTGACACCTTGCCCATCACAATTCCTCAAGAAAGTTCTCTTACTCCAGCTGTGTCAGAAACCATTCAGCATTTACATCAAACCCAGAAGCTGATTCAACAGTATCTAGAAAAAGCCAAACAAAAATATAAAAGACATTATGATAAGAAACATTGTGAGGGACCGCAATATCAACCAGGTGACAAAGTGTGGCTTTCCACAAAACATATAGACTTCAAGAAGAAGCACATGTTTAACCCCAAATTCATAGGTCATTATACTGTCCTTCAGCAAATCAATCCAGTGCCTTATAAACTACAATTGCCCGGATCCTTATGGATTCATCCAGTGTTCCACACTTCCCTCTTGAAAAAGGAAGTCCAAAAGGTCCATCCTCATCCAGCTCCTGTTTTAGTACAAGGGGAAGAAGAATATGAAGTCAAGAAAGTGTTGGATTCTAAACTGAGAGGACGTAATCTTTGGTATTTAATCTCATGGAAAGGTTATGGTCCTGAAAGTAACTCATGGGTTTCCGCATCTGATGTTCATGCTCCAGCACTTGTGAGACACTTTCTTCGTCTTAATCCAAGCAAACCAGGCCCTAGAGCGCGTCTGGGAGAGGGGAGTACTGTCAACACCAGAACAGTACACGCTCTATTGGCGTCAAAAAAATCAAAAAAACATCACTTTAAAAATAACATGATTCATGCATTGTGCTGATATGTTGTATTTTACCCTTTTGCATTGCAGAGTTCAATCCTAAACACTTATTCTTAATATGTTTACAAATACTGTTTCTTTGCAAGGTATTGCTACAGGTTTTCAGAGTGGGTTAGGGTGTGGCCTCTTTCCAGGGCCTTCCAGAGACTTTCCCTGCAACATGCCTGGGCGTGGTTCTGGGCTGGGCCAAGACTCTACATAAGGAGAGTCAGCCCAACTCCCAGTGCTCACTATTCAGAGGTTCCAGTGCAGAAGAGCAGCTATTTCCAGAACTTCAGTTCCAGTGGCCTTTTTGATCTCCCAGTTCTGATTTGAAATCTTCATTGGTGCATCTTGTTCCTGGGTGGTAAGACGGTAGTTGGGTTTATTCCCAATACCGTTTATTTTATCTAGAATTATCTCATTCTAAGATCTGATCGTTTATTTATGTTAACAATTTGTTTTAAGGTCATAGTCATAAAAAGTGCACTCGAGTATTTTTGTTAAAGTGTGTACATGGATGTTTATGAATCGGCAAGAAGCGCAATTCGTTTATAGTTTTGAAACTCATGTTACATTGCGCGCCAGTGTTTATTGACACACACGTGGATATTTATGAATCAGCAGGAGGCGCGATTCATTTGAAAAGCTTTGAAATCTTGAGTTGCATTGCGCGCTGGCATTTATTGACACATACATGATTGATCACGAATCGGCAAGAGGCGCGGTTCGTTTATGAAGCTTTAAAAGCTTGTGGAACATTGTGTGTTACTATTTATTGACATTTAAAAGAAGGTTTTGAAGTGGCACGATGTATAATTCAATTTAAGATAATTTCAAAACCTGTCACTATTTATTGTGCAACCATTTCTTGACTTTGCATGGTGGCATTCGAGTCAGCAGGACATGCAATTTTTTACTAGAGTTTATTTATATTGTGAACTGCATATTACCATTCCAGGATAATTGCTTGGTACAATTCGAGTTGACAAATATTGGAAGTATTTCTTGAACTATTGAACCCATTGAAAAATATTTCTTCTCTAGTGTTTTAAGAGTGTAATCTGTGTTGAAAACATTTCAAGGAAAATATATATAGGATCAGAAGTTCTAGATGCAATATTATATGCTCCTATTATGCATATTTTTGTTATTCTAATTCATGCTTGAATAAGAAAAGTTTTATTTCAATTAATCTTGATTCCATTACAGGTATCTGATCATCACAAAATCTGTTCATTTTTAAAACTGCAATTCAAGATTGCTCATATTTTCAGAAAGACTATGTTTATTAATATTTACTTCAGGGTATATTGTGTGTTCTAACCTTTTTTCCCATTAAAGGTCTCCTTCCCAGCAGTACCCTTCCTAATCCCCTCTTCCCCTCTTGAACTCTCACAGTCTCTGTGAATTGTCTATCAGAGTCTTGGAGTTGTTCATTAGAGGACGTGTTGGGAACGTGCGCAAACCCCGAGGATCTGGTGACTCTGACACCCTGCCATGAAAAGGCTGGTGGAGACCGGGTGCAGGGTGCCCTGGGGGGGCCCTGCACTGCCCATGCACTTGGCATGGGCAGTTCAGGGGCCACCCTTGCCAGCACTGTCTCAATGTTCACTGTCTGCAGTGAACATTGCGATGGGTGCTGGTGCACCCTACGCATCTACAACATTGCTGCCGGCTCTATCACATGCCAGAGACGATCTGTAGGGCGTTTTCCACTGGGCCAGCGGGAAACTCGTAATGGGCCAGATGAGGAGGCTGCCACACTGGCGGCAACCTCCCCGTCAGAACTTTGGCTGATGGGCTTTTCCGTCTGCCAAAGTCATAATGAGGCCCTCAGTGTTGACAGATGACACAATAGGGTTCTACCAGCAATTAATCCAATCACTATTCCAATACATAGGGTAATTAAAATAAGATACATCTAGGAAGATCTATTTTACTGCATATTGATAAATGAGGTGAACATCAGAAATGACAGAACAATTATATAGTGCAAAAATACAATAGACAGTTCAAATAATGAATTGTCCCTCGGAAAGACTTGATCAAAGGACCATGACAATTACAAAGACTGCAAAATCCTAGACCTGGCTTTCTCAACTGGAAAACAAATTAATACTGTTAGGTTTTGCTTAATAAACAAGACCATAGAAGAAGCTTCTATTTCACATATTATCTGAAATGGAAAAGGACACATGCATGTGGAAAAGACTTGTTCAGGTAAAAGTGCACATTTCTTTCCGCAAATGTGAATGGATGTCAATGCAAGCTGCCTAAGGTTCAGTCATACTAACTAAACCACATCTACAATAGGCATTATTTACTATTTCTAAAAATGATCCTTCAATGCCACTGACAACCCAGAATTGGGGTTTCATTTTATATCTACCACAAACCCAGTTACCTCTTGAGGGTTAGTAAAGGTGTCGTTTTTTTCACCTTTTTGTATGCCGAGTCTTGCTGGGTGTAACACATTGCCAGCAATATATTTTAAAGCCTTTGAAGCTCCATCCTCTTGAGTTGTGCAGTTATGCTTATACCTTGGAAAATCCATATTTTACGTCCTTTAAATCGAAGTCCTCAGATTTTGGAGGTCATTGATTTGATCTCCTCCTTGTGATGTGAAGATTCCAGTTTGACCCCAACAGTTCCAGAGTCCAGATTCTTCTTCTGATCTTCTTATCAGAAAGTGTATTTATTTACGGGCTTCCAGCAGGGTTGCGTCTCCTTCACCCTTCATGTTTGACTGCAATATTTGTTGGACCTCCTCTCTGATATTCCGACCCCACCCCCTCCTCTTATTAGTTTGGAGAAACACAGAAGTTCCAAAACTGATTTCCTCTGAGTAGTCTGGCATTTCAACCTCCCGTTCTAATCTGATCATTAGGGAAATGGCACATGCCTTAAAGTTTTTTTGTGTCATAGTTGCTTCATTCTGTCCACTGAGAGTGTTCTCTACCTTAATTAGGCATTCTTCCATTTCCCCGAGCTACACCTTATTCTGTTTGATGGCCTATTTTCGTTATTCCAGACCACTTTCTGTCACTGAGACCTTGCATACATTCATTCACTGGGAATCATTTGCATAGGCCCTCCAACCTAATCTGACCCCCAATGTGACATACACCTTCAAACACAAGGGTCACTGCATTGCGGCGTAGCAGTAATACCACAGGATTACCATCCCCAAAGCCAGTCGCCCGGGGGCTCAGAGATATCTTGTGGGCAAGCAGCCCTTTGTCTGCATTTTCCAGCCTTTATATAAGCTCACCAGTTAATTTTTTCAGCCGTGTATGGTCTTATATAAAGAGCTAGGGCGCCATATTTGATTTCCTCCCATCCACAAAGGTGGAGCCGACTGCCTTTTGATATTCTATGTGCAGAAACGGTTCTTTGATGCCTGGGATCAGACCATCCTCTACCCCTGTCTCTCTGCTTTCACCAGGAGTCTCAGGTCTGCTCCACTCATGTCCGAGGATGCCATCCCCAGTCTCACATTTAGAGCAGCTCCTAAGCTCTGCAGAGGACCGCTGACTGGGAGCACCCAGTCTCCATTTGAAAACACTTTATAAGGTAGGGACATGGTGCCAAAATCCTTGTGTACCAAGCAAGTTCCAGGGTTAATAGCAGTAGTATATCTCTGGTGGTTAATGCACTTGCTAAAGAGATCTGTGTGCAATCTCGTTACAGGTTTGACTTATCATAAAATACCACTGAGGGATGTCCATGCTGCAAATAGGTTAAAGTCCATGATTCAAAGCGAAGAGCACGACATCCAAATTTGTATTTTCGTATCATAGATTTGTATTTTATGTAGAAAGGTCAGCTATTTGTTTGTATCATGCAGAGATCCTTTGTTAGTCGGCAAGTAGAGGGGATAAGGGGCTATTATTTACATTAGTTATCACGAACAGTGAAGACCATTTGGGGCTTCACAGAAATTGACAAAGAGATTTAGAGTGAGTTTTAGGGGATTTATAAACAAAATAATTCAAGTCAACCATTAGTTCGATATGTATTTACATTTTAGTCAAAATTATTCCAGATTCATATAATCTAGATGTCGATATATCAAGCAAGATAAAATAGCACAGTGGTAAGAATTACAAATAAAATGCAGAAATGTCTTAATCTTAAATAACGAGGATTGGACATAATTGGCATTTATTTTAAGCAAATAAGGAGAAAGTGTCAGCTTCAGAAGACTAAATGAAGGTTTCTGATGAGAGAATAGGAATGCATAGATGTGAAGCTTTAGCACTCAAACAGTGGAGATTTGCAGAGGCCTGAGTGTCTGTTCAGCTCAAAGTCAGAAAGCATCTCTGAGATATGCTTCCTAATTCTGCAACAAGTTGTCTCTCTACTTTTAAGAACATATGTTGATATGATTCACCAAAACATTAGTTGCAACATTATTCCCATTCCCACTCCCGGGAACCAATCAGTCTTTGACAAACCCTGGAAGAAAGTAAACTCCCCAGTTTCTCACGTCTTTACAATGGATTTTGTACATCCATGTCCTGGGTTTGTTACTGTGAGCAGACCTGGTGGTGCAGATAGTTCTTCCCCATGAGTTGTGCTTCCTGACATCTCATCTCCTCCCGCTGAGGACCTCACTATCAGTTGTCTATTACATACCAAATGCCTATTCACTACCTAACAATAGACTTCTGAAAAATTACTGCATCTGCAGTGGGTATAAGTAGGAAAACATATTCTGCAAAACAACAGTTTAAACGTAAAAACAGGCCTCTTAGTCCTAATGTGCAAGGTTAACATCCAAAATGGCAGCATAATTTAAGCTAACTTAATTAATTACAATATATTTATTTAAGGATCTGCTTATAATGCCTACATGTGGTTTCCGACTACAAACTTTACATTTAGAGTGCATGTTTATTTATAAAATTGCACTTTGTCAATAAATGCATTTAATTAGTAAAAATGAGAAAATTCCCTCTATCAATTCCCCCTTCTTATGGGCTATGCTAGCCATCACATTTTAACACAAACAAATCTTCAGGATGCACCCCCTTCCTTTGCTGAGTCATCCATCTAGCCCTTTCATTTTTGTATCGCCTTCATTTCTTTGTAAACCTTACTCTTTCTCTCTTCTATTTCAATTTCTTCTCCCCTTTGCCTTTTTTTTCTTCCTTTCTTTTTCTTGATAAATAACACCTAAATCCCTTATGTAAAGCGATTAGGCATTACAAGCAAATGCCAATAATCAATATAGGCTTGAATATAGCACCTAAATCCATTAGTACCCTTGGTAATAGAACTATCGGCTCTTAATTAGGCGCATCACTCTAAGATATGGTCATTTGACAGTGGATTGCTGTTGGATCAAGCATATATCACACATATGAAAAAGTGGATTCCAGGTTTCCTGGAAACCAATCAGGGCTCTGCCCCTAGCGGGGTGGTTGGGATGCCTTAAAGGCAGGAATCCGAAATGAGACCCTAAGTTTTAGTTTAAGCAAGGAAAAGCTACGCTCAAAAGTTATAAGCACTGCCCAGGCTGAGTTGGTAACATTGGAAGCTCAGATAGTGGAGGAGACTGAAAACAACCTCCCTATGCAAGAGATCTTAAATCAAGTTGCAGCAGCAAGGGCCAGAATTTCTCAGTTTTATTTAGAGCGACACATTGCCAAGACACAGACGCGTCGACAGGAATGCTGTGAATGTAGCAAAAAGGTTGGCATGCTTTTGGCCTTTAGAACTGTAGACAAAAGATGCTGTGTGATTTTATTAGTGTGGTCAAAGATAAAGACGGACAGATAGTGAAGGGAAATTCTGCGGTTCTAAGGGTGTTTAGAGAATATTATCATACACTGTACCAGCAGGATGCCTAGGATGCCAATATGTTAAAACGCAAGCTTAATTTATACCTGGATGAAGTCCCCCTGGGGCGATTGCATGAGAAGGATAGGTATCAGCTTGTGACGCCTATAACATCTGATTAGATAGCACAGCTTTGCATTTTCTGGCCAGTGGAAAGGGAGCAGGTCCAGATATGATTCCTTTGGAATTTTTTAAGGTGTTTTATCAGGAATTGAGCAATGAACTTCTTATATTATTTAAAGCGGTCCAAGATGGAGCACCTACCCTGGTGTCGTGGCTGGCAGCGAATATCATAATTCTTTTGAAAAAGGAAAAAGATCCATTATCACCGAGCTCTTATCGCCCCATTTACTTAATTAATAGGGATGCTAAACTCTACGCTAAGATTCTCGCCACTAGGCTATCCCTGGTGATTAACAAATTGGTTTCTCCCCTGGCAGCATGGCTTTATCCCGGGCAGGGGTGCCACTGATCACATGAGGCGGGTCATAACAATGTTAGACTCAGCTCAGGCTGTAAGGGCCCCTATGTCGCTAATCTTACTAGACGCAGAGAAGGCTTTTGATCCTGTGAACTGGGTTTATTTATGGGCAACTCTTCTTAAATACAATATTGATTCTGGCTTTATTAGGGACATTCAGGGCGTGTATCAGAACCCCACTGCAAAGGTACAAATATCAGGGGTAGGATCTGAAGCTATTTTTATTACAAGGGGGACAAGCTAGGGATGCCTCTACTCACCCCTGCTCTTTGCGCTTTATATTAATCCTCTTATAAGAAAGCTGCTAAGTTAATTGCTCCAATGGAAATGATTGAGGGGAATGTTAAAACGTTAGCATATGCAGATGATACTGCTCTAGTATCACCAGACCCAGAGTCATCATTAATAGAAATAGAGAAGGAAACGTCCTAATTTGATGAGGTATCTGGCTATCTTTTAAATAGGGCAAAAGGCCGGATAATGGTCAATGAATGGGAAACTTTAGAGGATGACTGGAAAACAGCACAAATAACTTATCTGGGGGTTAGACTAACAACTAATTTGGATACTATAATAACCTTGCCCCAATGCTAGCCAAGACTAAAAAGGAATTGCAAGTTATGAATAACATGTACCTTTCAATAGTAGGATGATCCAATGTTATCAAAATGCTTTTCCTACCTCGGGTCATGTACATTTCAGGACTGTTCCACTGGAATTCGGTAAGAGATGGTTTAATTGTATGGAAGCATTAGCAAGCAGCTTTATATGGTCCTTTTCTAGAGCACGGGGAGCTTTTAAATATTTAACACTCCCTAGGGCATGAGGTGGATGGGCAGTTCTCAACTTCCGCCTATATTACTGGGCTGCAGTCCTGCAATGTATTCAGCCCCCAATTATATACAATGACCTGGGAAAGTCACCAGGAAGGGCTTTCCCAACTATATACAGCATGGTCTGGGGTAGTAAAGCTAATGCTGCCTTTTTGAGAAATTTAGAGCCATGCTACTTTAAAAAAGTCAAATTTAAAACAATACGATCTGCGTTTAAAGAATGGTCTCAAATCAAACATAGAATAGGAATTGATCTGCTCTGCTATTACACTCCTGTTTAGAACACCCCTATCCTTCCTGGGATATTTGGGGATAAATGGTGTGATAAATTGGTACAGGGTGGTGTCTGAAAATTAGGGGACTTTTATAATGGCAGACAAATTAAATCCTTTAGTGAGGTAAAGCAAGATTTTGCTCTTGAGAGGAGAGAAATTTTTTAAGTTCTTACAAATTAGAAATGTTTAGTTGTCCTTATCTAGGGAAGGATTATTAAGGGATTGCAATTATGTAGGTGCTTGAGAATACAGCAGACTGTGGCATATGAAAACTCTACCCGCTCTTATTAAACCTCATCCAAGAAGATTTGGGGAAGCATATAGAGAGATGGGGGTGGTGGATAGGGGTCTCGGAAACATCTTTCTCAGCTTCTTTGGAAATGTCGCAACGTATATTACTTTCTGCGGGACCACAAGCCCAACATTATAAAACTCTATTTAATTTATATTATACCCCCGCTGGAATTTCCAAATGGGGAAAGTCTAATGGGATTGGCTGCCCACGGTGCAGTAGCATGGAAGCTGATTTAGTACATATGTTTTTAGCTGTGATAGGCTCCAAAAGCTTCTTTCGGACATCACTGATATTTTGGTGATGACAGTTTAACACCACAACTTGTATTACTGGGGAATGACGAAGAGGTGTGTGGAGACCGATTTCAATGTTTTGTGTTTTTGGCCATGGATGTTATATGGTGCTTCATTGCTTCAGATTGGTTAAAATCTGTTCCGCCAATGTTTAACCAATGGCTGGCTTGTATACTTTCTATGTATCATTTGGAGATGGGCTTGTATGCATTAAAAGGCCATGCACGTAGGAAGAAGAGAATGAAACTGTGGGCCCCTCTGACACAATGGCTAAATAGAACATAGATAGCCAGCATTGAATGTTGTTTATTCAGAATGTGATAATTCCTTAATTTGTTGATGGTAGTATAAGACTCAATTATATGGAAAGTAATGTGCAGCCTTTGTTTGCCCTTATTTTTTTTTATTTTTTTATATTGCTGTACCTTACTGTGCACCCTCTTTTAAAAAGATTAATAGTAATAAAAAATAAATAAATAAAACAATTAAAAAAATCCATTACTAATGTTTCCAACCCAATTATCTATAGCAGAAGCTCCTTTACCTAAGGTTACTAAAACACTAGTTGTTTCTTAGTTTTCTACTTCAGTTTTTAAGTCAGAATTGTTCTTTGCAAATTACTCTATGGCCTTACTTATGTTGTGTATGAATGAACAGCAAGTTTGTGCTTTCAGCATCTTACAGACTCCGCCCTTCTCTGACATAAATATGCCCAAAGCAATGAATCTTGAAAAACCACTAATCTAATAGGTACTATTTCTGTAATCACGGCTATCTATGTATCTTTCAATATTTGTGTCCCATCATTAGTACTGTGTCTATGCCTGTAAGATGGCTTTATTGTCAAGACTCCTATGCTATTCACAAGATACATTTTTGGCAATGAGAGTGCCAAATAACAAACAACTTCCCAATCAGCAGTAAGTTGGGAAAATGCATTTTTCCTACATATAAAGTATACTCCAGGCATGACTGGTTCTTCTCCAGTCAATATTTGAACAGGCCCTCCAAGAACTTCAAATGTGTGTTCACAACTACTTTGTCCTGTGTGTCTAGTTCTGATGTGATTTCTTCTCTTGTAGAAACACAGCTCCACTTTCTATTGTGTCTAATTTTAATTTAGGATATACTATTTTCTTTTTATACTCATCTTCCTCCTCCTTCCACACATTCTTTAAAACATCTTATTTTGCTGCCTTATAAAACATGGACGATCTCCTTTCATCTAAAGCATCTTATAAACATTTATTTTCTAATGGCCTCATCAAAATGTCAGATTTCATTCATATGCCTTGACAGTGTCTATTTTTGTAGGGGATCTAAAGACAAACCATTCTATTTCCTTAGCTGTGGGCGAGGATTCATTCTTTTGTGAAGAGGTACTTCAGAAAGGAAGAAGTCATAATTGGAAGAATAATATTCAAAGTAATTCTGCCTATGAATAAACTAAGAAATATATGACATGTAACTGCATATGAAAGTGGAATATGATTATAGGGCACATCCTCAGTAGCTAAAGTAGATAAATGTGCACAAACATAGCAAGCATCTAAAGCGTGTGTGTATTCTTGAACTTACCTTGAATGAATGTTCAATGTGGAAACCCTCTCTGAAGCATCCATAAATGAAGCCTTTAATTTCCTCTTGTCTATTGTATGTGCAGGTGATGTACAGGTATATATAAGCACACCTATCTGAGGAGTGATACTCATACCAACTAAGAGGACTATAAATGTTAACATAGTAAGTACTAAAGTTACAGCAATTATTATCATCCTACAGGTAGCCCTAGTAAGGAAACACATGTTTCTCTACAGTCAGATCATAAATAGAATATGGAAGCAGACATAGTTAAAATATTCTGTGTTTGTTTATACTTGTGCAAATGAGCAACATATGTTGTTATTCTGTGGTTATTTAATTCACCTTATATACAAAAATCTTTGTGAGGCATCTCTAGCACTACTCCATCTTCTTTTAAGAATGTGAACCCCACTCTTCTACTGCAGAACTGGACAAAGGAAATTCTTCTTAATTCTTTTTATTTCCTTTCATTTTCTCAAGCAATAATTGTTGAGTTCATATATCAGATATCACAGTCTATTCAATAGCTCAGTTCAGGGAAAGTTCATAGTTCAAAGAATCAATTGTTGCTGAAGTGAATCAATCAAATTTAAAATGAGTCAAGCTTACTTATGAATTTGCTTCAAGGATTTCAATCATGTGCTATGAAAATGTTGCATGTCATGGAGGTTCAAGAGGTTCTGTTCTCAGTTCACTTGGATCATAGGCTTTCAGACTGGACATACTGCCTGAATAATAAGTCCACTCCAGTGCTGAATACCTGCATCAAGTACTCTTGCTCTCTCAGATCCCCTATGTGTCTGTTGACCTTCTTCTGTATTGCTTATACTACTAGAGTCTGTCTCTTTGATGATGGTTTGAGGTATACGTTCAGCTAACTTAATAGATTTTTTAAATTGTTCCCTGGTCTTTAGCCATTCCTCTCTCTTTTGAAGTCTCCTGCTCCTCACACTTGTTCCTTTATCTGACTCAATTGATTGCTCTTGTGGTGATTCTGCAGCATCCACCCTTTCAGGTTTCTGATCTTCCTTTTCAGGAGATGCTTCCATTCCACTCTGTGAGATTTCAGGAACCTGGATAGGAGGGGAACTCTAACACACAACACCCTCCTCTGCTCCTTCAGGACATACAGGCATAAGAGTTTGCAGACCTGGTTCAAATGTCACCACCTCTTCAATTGGGCATCTTTCTCTGGGTCTGAATGGCATGAATCCAGTAAGGAAACCCACCACACTCAGGGGAAGTGTTGGCGAATAGTATCACCTGGTAAGGCTTCTTCCACCTTGGCTTTAAGCAGGATTTTCGAACGTGTTTTTTAAGTAGGCCCCAATCATTGGGGTTAAGTTTGTGGCATTGCTCTTGACTCAGAATGGCAGTAGCAGCTACAGCCTAGTGAAAGACGGAACATGCCACATCAGTAAATCCCTTTCAATAGTCGATAATAATATCATCTGTGATATTTACAAGCGCATTCACAGGCACAGCAGGCAGTCACATGACACATGCCATGAGTATTTTGTGCTGCAACAATCCTGTGCTTCTGATACTCAGCAACACTAAGGGCAAGGCATCTGGCCATTTTAGAGAAGTGGATGCACATACTTTGGCCAAAGAGATTTTAGAGTACTGTTCAGTTGCTCAACTGTTCTGGAAGCTTCCGGTTGGTTGCTACAATAAAATCTCTGTTCCACTTACAATGCCGCACAAAGCATTCAAATGAGTCTCTTGATCTGACTCCAGAGAAACCGAAAATCCGAATCTTAGTATGAGTGCTTGTATCAGTAGTTTGGCTAGAGTGAAACTGACATTACTCCATGTTAGGAGGCTTCCATCCATTGAGAGAAAATAAACACTGTGATCAGGATATATCTCTGCCCATTACAAATAGGCATTTCAATAAAATCCAACTGCATTCTGTTAAATAGTCCTCCTGATCTACATAGGTGGCTCATGGTTACAGGGGTTCTTCTTTCTGCATTTGTTTGCTAACAGGTCACACATCTGTGGCTCAATTCCTCAGCTAAAACTCTAAATCAGGGATTAGACAAATTCTGCCTGATCAGTCTCACTATGGCATCCCTTCCTATGTGTGCAGGGCCATGAAAGTGTCTTGTCATGGGAAAAAACAGGCTATCAGGCAACACAGGTCTTCCATTAACTGAGACCCAGACCGCATTTGCGTTCTTAACACATCCTGCTCTGACCCATCCTTATTGCTCTGCCTCTAGCACCTCTTCCTGCGATCTCGTGATTTCCGCCCAAGTATCTCCTCCTGACAACAGCATTTAAAAGGTAGTGTCCTCATCATTTCCATTTGTGTACTCTCTGTTAAATGTGCATGCCACAGTTGACAGTTGCACAGTACAGAGCAACTTCATTAGCATATCTGTTTCCAGTTACGTACACTGCACATTTAACAGATGCAATTTCTTGCGGCAACTGTAAAGCTTCCAACATTCTTATCACATATCCTATATTCTCTATTCCAGTTAGGAGATCTGAACAAAGTTATGAATCCCCTCTGTGAATATAACTGTCCAAAATCATGGACCACATCAAAGACATAATACCTGTAGGTAAATATTGTCACCCGCAATTGGTTGGAAAGATAGATAACAAGCTCTGGTAAGGGCAGCCAGAACTGCTACTGGAGCAGTGGTAACACTTCAAAGCCAGGAGGCTCTATCACTTCCTTGAATTGTACAGACAGCATAAGCTGCTCTTAAATTCCCTTTATTATGTCTTAGAAATGAGCTATCAACAAATATTACATAGTGAAGCTCATCAAAGGGCTCATCTTTAATTTCAGGTCTTGGCTTGGTGCATAAATCTATGACATTGAGACAGTCATGTTCAATCTCTTCCCCATCGATTTATTTTTCAAGCAGTGGTAGCAGTGTAGCTGGATTAAGAGTCTGACACATTTTTAAAATTACATTTACTGCTTCAAGAATCAATTGTTCATATTTTCATAAGTCTGCAATTTGTCATATATTGGGTCTTGGTTCATATGAACAAAGTTTCCATTGAATACAGGACCATTACAGTAAGAGGATGTCCCATGATTATACTCTTGCTTCACTCAATACTGACACCAATCACCTAAACCACTTTAAGACAGCCAGTCCTGCTGCTACAAGGTCAAGGCTAGTCGAAAAGTATACCACAGATCTTCAAGAGTCTTCATGCAACTGAGTAAGCACTAAGAGATTGCAGCCCTCTCTCTCACTGCAAAACAAAGTAAACATTTTACTGTAATCAGGCATTCCCAGTGCCTGGCACAACAGAGACTTTCTCTTTTAAGGAATCGTCCAAGGAGGTGAATCAGGCACATCTTTGTGTGTCAGCCTCATTAAAGGCTTGGCCACTAGGGAAAGTTGGGTATCTACTGTCTACAGTAGCCCACCATTCCAAAAATATTCTGAATTCTCTCGGCATTTTAGGTGGATTCATTTTTTAAAATTGCAGAAATTCTGTCTTGTGACACCTTCCTTGCTTCCTTCTCAATGAATTGCCCTAAATACACAACCTCTTTTGGACAGTACTGCAACATACCCGGGGTCACCTTATGTCCATTTTCAGCCAAATGATTTAACAGGGCAATTGTATCCTGTTTATAGGCTTCTTGTGTACTTGACACCAGAAGTAGGTCATCAGTATACTGTACAATAAACAAATTGGAGGTTATCTGTAAAGTCACAGAAAATCTGAACCAATGTAGTGGCGGAATTCATTACCATGGGACTACATGGAATGGCTATACTGTACATTGTTTGTATGTACTACATGATTCTGTATGTGCAGTTTGGCTTTTGCAAACCAATGATCTGAGAATTGGAATGTTTTCCGACTATTTCTCTCAAAATTCCTTGTTGTATCATTATTTCAATCACTTTGTTGATTTAATCACCTGAGTGATTCCAACCTCTGTCTCAGGTGTGAGAACATATGGTGGCGTTCTTGGAAATTCTGCATTTGCTTTTAATATTCTACACCTATAAAAAGTCCAATCTTTTTCCCTAAAAAATCCCTTACCTCTGGTTTTACTGTATCTTATAAATTGGGAGTTAAGTCCTCTCCCGTTCTCACAGGGAGCAATCCAACAGCTGTCCATTCTCTGGCCATTTTAAGCTCAACATTTGCATCATGTGTTTGAAACTCAACACCATCTGGAGTATAGTAAATTGTGCAATTTAACTTGCACAGGTAATCCCTTCCTAACAAATTTAAAGAAATTGAATCATACATAACAAACTGATAATCTTCTTCAAGTGAGCCTACAATTGCAGTGACCTTCTTTGAGATAGGGTTAGTAATTTCCTTATTTATAACATCTATTACTTGGATTTTCTTTCACAAAAAGAGCAGGTCAGGGGCTTCACTGTTCTAACAGTGGAATGGATGGCACTGGTGTAAATTACAAATGACACTTGGTGGCCATTTACCCCACCCTCTATGATTGGAGCAGGCTGGTCTGCTTCTAAGACTGTGGCAAATATGCAATATTCCTCCCCGCTCAGGCACCGCCGTCGTGAATTGTCGAAGTCAAAACTATCATTCTCAAACATAGGGGATTGTTGAAATGGATTCTAATGTTGGAAAGGATTTGGCTCTTGTTGCTTGATTCCCAGTAAATGTGGGGTTACTCACATTCTGTGGAGGCATTGGAGCCTGCTGGACCTACATCATTGGGGCTTGTGACTGATTTAATATTTGCATTTGCTGAACTGGAACATTCTGCATTTGAGTCAGATTCTCATTTTGCATTTACCCATCACCACTTACTCCATTAGGATTCTGTCGGTATTCCCTCTTCTGATGCCAGAACTTGTTACAATAATGACAAGCAATCAATTTCTTCAACGTTGCAAAATCTGCACCCGAATTTGGATCAACTGAAACAACTCGACCTCTACCTTGTGCAATGCCAACTACACCCTGCATCTTTCAGCCTCCACTCTGGTAACCAGCACCTTGCATTCCACCAACATTTCCCATATGCGGCTTACTCTGAAACCTCTTCTGAGCCAATTTCATCTGAGCAAGCATAAACTTTTCCATAAGCCTTTTCTGCTTCATTTTCCGTTCATTGCCACAGTATTAGGCATACCTGAAGATCTAATCTAAAGGTTTAGGCGCCCAGCAAATCACATTCTCATGTATAAGCGTACTGATCCCTGGGTGCAACAAAAGAACGCAGGAATGAACTGTGACACACTTCCTATAGATCCCCTTTCCTGCGTCGTCCTGTTGATCTTTAATCAATCTATGTCTCTGGATGGAACCTTTCCTTTAAATAAAGTAGACACCTCATCATGCTTTGTCATCACCATAGCTGAAGGTGCACAGCCACTTGGAGGTTATGTGTGTGCCCGCTTTAAAGCTACCCTACACTCAGCTCACAGATCACTTGTAGGAGGCTGGCCTGGTGTGTGGTGGGTACCTATGGTGCTCGTACCAGGTCCAGGTATCCCTTATTAGTGTAGTGTAGCCAGTGTCTAGAAGCCAGGCTCTCTAGAGGTAGCTGTGGATGAGCAGCCAAGGCTTATATAGGAGACATGCAAAGCTCATGCAATACCACTGTAGTCATACTTAGTACTTACACACATGAAATAAAATACTCAGTCAAGAAGACCTGTTGAAGAAGAGAACCAAGTCCAAGAAGCTCAGAAGAGCCCAGGAAGAGCAGGAGCCCCTACCAACCCAGGTATAGGTGCAAAAGGTGAACCACCGGTGAAGAAGAAAAGTCAGCACTGCATCCAAGAAGACGAAGTTGGGTTCCTGGAGGATGCAGGTGATGTCCCACGCCAGATGGACGATTGCAGTCGGATTTGCGTCGTCGGACTCTGCCAACAAGCCCTGGCACACACAAAGCTCATGGTTAGCATATAATGGCACTGCTGGGGACCAGGAAGGACCAGGTGGACTCTACCCAGGAGGGGGAGTCAGAGGGGACCTCAGCAACACAGAGAGCCTACAAAAGACTAGGCAGCACCCACAGGAGTTCCACAGGACGGGGACAGAAAAGTCACTGAAGAGCACTACGAAAAAGGCTCCCACGCCGCCGGGGAAACACTCAGAGAGCTGTACATTGCAGGTAGGAGTGCTGGGGGAAGAAGCTTTAAGACGCCCGAAGATCTTGTAGAAAGAATGCCAACAAGCCTTGGCAGCTGCAAATGGCACAGTGCATGGGGTACTGTCCTGCGTGGGCAGGCAAGGGCTTACCTTCACCCAAGTTGGATAGTTGGAAGAAAGGACCGTCTGGACCACTTCAGTCCACCACCCATGATACAGGATCCACACAGCTCAGCAGGAGGGGGGATCCACGCAGCCGGGCGTCGCAGTTGGTGCCTGCAGAAGCAGGGGAGTGACTCCTTCACTCTAAGGGAGATTCCTTCTTCAGGGATCCTCTGGAGGAGCTCTGAGTACCACCTCTGGGGTGGTGATGGACAGGGGAGTGGTCACTCACCTTCCCTTTATCCAGTTTGGCACCAGAGCAGGGACTGGGGGTCCCTGAACAGGTGTAGACTGGTTTATGCAAGAAGGGCACCAAATGTGCCCTTCAAACCATTTCCAGTGGCTTAGGGAAGCTACCCCTCTCAAGCCTGTAACACCTATTTCCAAAGGGAGAGGGTGTAATGCCCCTCTCCAAAAGGAAATACTTTGTTCTGCGTTCCTAGGCTCGAGCTTCTTAAGCAACAGGAGGGCAGAAACCTGTCTGGGAGGTGGTAGCAGCTTGGCCTGCCTGGGAACCCTCCGAAGGCTGTAATGGCAATACTGGGGTCCTCTAAGGATCCCCCAGAGTGAATGGAATCATACAACCAATGCTTATAAAAGCCTTGAGGTATGATTCCAACATGTTTTATACCAAATATGCCTATTTTCGGAGTTACCATTATGTAGCTGGACATAGGTAGTGACATATGTCCAGTACACAGGAAAAATAGGGTTCCCACACTCATGAAGTCTGGGAAAATGGGCCTGGAGTTTGTGGGAGCACCTCTGCTAATGCAGGGGTGCCCTCACACACAGGTACTTGGCACCCTGCCCCTAGGGGTGACTTATAAATAACCTGGTGTAGTGAAAAAGGGCAGTGAAAGGGTGCATGTAACTTTTCAGACAGGCTGCACTGGCAATACTGCAGAACCCTTTGCTTGGGCTCCCTTTGGGTGGCAAAATATATGCTGCAGCCCATACGGATCCCCTGGAACCCAATGCCCTAGGTACCTAGGTTCCATATACCAGGGACTTATAATGGGGCACCAGTGTGCCAATTGTGGGTGAAATACAGTGATGACATTAACCAACAACTAAGTTTAAGGGAGACAGCATAACTACTGGGGTCCTGGTTTGCAGGATCCCAGTAGATACAGTCAAACACACTGACAAACAGGCCAAAAGTGAGGGTAACCAGGCTAGAAAGAGGCTACGTTCCTACATCACTCTGTACCATGATATTGAAAAAGATATTCATACCTTCCTACAAAACCTTTGAAAGTTTCACAACCCTATCAACCTTGGGTGTACCATTGAGAAGGATCCTTCCTCAGATTAGGGATGTTATTTGTGAATGCTGCAAGATTACCTCGACTCCATGGCACATGAACATACCTTCCACATGGTAACTCCCCTATAGGGAATGTCAATGCCTTATCTTTTCATGGGGATTCTAGAGGTGGTTTGTCATTTACCTCTACGCTGTCCGGTTGCCTTTTTCTCTTTTCCAACTTTTTCACCCATTTAGTCACTAATCTGTCAAAATCGCTCAATTTCTGAAAGCATTTAACCCATTCATCAATATGTAACTTCATCCTTGAGGATCCATGAAGACAATCGCTTCATCATCTAGTTGGCCCTGAAACGTTTCTGTAAAGGAATACTGTTGGAGAGATCTACCTCATATTTTACTACCAATTCTGTTAATTTTTCATATTTGGAGACATAGATACATGTTTTCTGTCCTCTCTTAGAGATTAAAGATTTTGTGGGGACCAGGAAACAATCTGTGAGTTTTGGGATAAACCCTGCCATAGCTACTCCGCCTACTGCTCCTGAAACAGCATGATTTGGGGCAATAATTTCTGATGTAGATATAACAGGAGTTGCTAGAGTCTGAACTGATATGACTTGTGAGATTGTTGGAGGTACAGTTAGAATAGAAGCGGAAACAAACAGAGAAATTACCACAGTAGCCGTCTTGGCAGGTAAAACTGAAATTGAAGGAGTTGGGAATGGGTCCCCAATATGAGCTACATAAGGATCAAGAATGGCTGTGGTAACTGTACTACTAGATGTTGTAGTGCTATCTGTGCTATTTGAATCTCATGATGGAACAACTAAGGCGGTGAATATGAGGACAACAGAGCATCTAGGAGATCATCACCAGGATCACTGTCTATACTAGATTTCTCTTCTCTGTTGTATCAGCATTTTCATTTTCATGTGTCCAATACTTTTTAGACTTCTCCCTTGTCAACGCTGGGTACATTCTGGCTCACTCAACTACACATTTCCTCCATTTATGCTGTTTGTCATGCCACCTGGCATCAGCACAATGATGCACTACTCTCTTTTCTCTATTCTGATATTTTTCTATCTCTTTTACATGTGCTGCATGCTCCCAAGCATTTAATACTTCATATTGTGCAAGTCTAGGAGGTGGTTTCATATTATATATATTCCCCTAAACTTTTCAATAACCTTTAGATCAAATGTGCCATATTGTGGAAATCCTCCTTTTTGGTGATCTTGTGTCATTGATAAAGCCACAAACATGTGTGAAGACCTACGCTTGTCGCCATATCATGACATGGCATACCTTCTGGTGGAGCCTCTGTGCCCTCATGGACAGGAACTCGCACATCACCCCTCATTAAACCTCTAGGGGCTCTGAAACATGTAACGAATACAACAATTCAACAATGAAATGATCAAATTCAATTAACAAATTTTCAATGTTGTGTCCAAATCACAGTTCAATATGAATCGATATTTGTACCCAAGCTCAGCACAATTCTTTCCTCTGTGGACTTATCACAACACAACACCTAACGTCTCTCCAACCAATCCCAGTGCAACACTTTGCACCAGTTGACCTATCTCAGCACAGTACTCTCTTATGGAATTCTCACTTCTCAGAGCAGTTCACACTCCTTTACTATTGTCTTGTGCATAAAATTCCACAACTTTTAGTATCAACAATAAACAAATAACCCTTGTCGGCTCCACTAAGGAATTCAAAGTAATCACTCACACAAGAATTTACTCTTTCTGACCTTCACACACAGTCATAATCAATTGAACTCCTGATAATCTATAGCATCTTGTATCACATGGTCACAATGTATACTTCTTCATATGCAGTCTTTTCACAACTAGCAGTTTAAACAAAGACTTTTTCTTCCCACATGCACAACAAGTGGCTGAGTCTGATCGTGTTGTAAATTGGGACTGTATATTTCTGACACGTATTTAGCTTTAACGTTTCTATGAGTGGCAACTTTTTTTGAGATTCTTGCCTTAGCTGGAGACTATGTTATATTTGTTATATAGAATGATAATGGGTGTCTGGCTTTAAATTACCTGATCACAGTGTGGAGCTGTTGACATGTATCTCAGTATGAGAGTGAAACTCTAAGCTAGAGTTCCTCTTCAAGCAGTACCTGACTGGGACTGTATATCTGTCTGTAGGGCAGTGCTGATTATGTACTTTGTATGTGAACCGCAAAACCCTGGAGACTCTGGCAATCTAAAAACTTCACTTGTGTACAATTTAGTAGACAATAACATCGATCAACATAGAAAATAACAACATTGGCCATATCCACAGTTTCCAAAGCAACCCGACATCTTTGATTCACTTGTGGTAAAGTCATCAGTTCATTGATGGAGAAAAGTTCATGTTTTATGTGTTATGCTTTTATCTTTAAAAGATGTCAATGCATTGATTTAAACGAATGTACTGAAATGAAACAAGAGTATTCCAGTACTAACCAGTTTATAATTTCAAGGATCTTTGTCACATTTTTGCTCAATAGTTTTTTTGTGTCATTTGACTGCCAAATCTTCTGATGGCCCAGGCATTGCTAGTTCTTTGGCTCTGAAACTATAACGTCCCTGTAACCTTTGTTTGTTTAGTGACTATGTATATATATATATATATATATATATATATATATATATATATATATAAAAAATGGCCCATTGTGTGCATCTTTAGTCATGCCACTGCTTACCCCCTTCTGACAAGCTGTATGATTCTGTACACAGCGCACTCTTGGAAAATAATTAGACAATCATTGTTTTTAAATTAATTGTTGTGTCTTTTTGAAAAATTATTTAGAAATTCTAAGTAGCTCATGTGTCAATGGCCAGCATGTGTCAAGACACTTTCAAGGCAATAAAAACACAATATATGATGTCAAACTAATATAATGCCCCTAGACAGTGTACTTTCTTAACTGGAATAACATAGACAAGCTATTAAACATGCCTCCTAGAGGCAATGTGTAAAGTATTTGTGCAACACTTTAAACAGTAATACAGTGAAAATACCACACAAAAAGATCCCACACCAGGTTAGGAAAATAGATCAGAATTGAATGAATAAAACAAGACCAATAACAATACAAATCAAATACCAAAACCGTAGTTATGTTTTTCTAAAGAATCAAGTGTAAAATAGCACCTAAAAGTGTAAATCCAAATGTGGCTATCTGGTCATGCTGGGCCGGGTCAAAGTCTGGTCAAAGCGATGGAGCACAGGTCGGATACAGTCCCAGATTAATCCCTCTGAAGTTTTACCTTCTCAAGCTTTGTGCCAAGAGTCCTCTTCATGATGGAGAGAGCTGCGAGGAGAAAAAAGAGCATCGTGGGAGGCTATTTGCGTGGTCAGGCAATGCGGATGGGCAGGCTGAAGCTTCAGGTGGGTAATCCCCTGCCAGCGGTTGATGCTGCTGTGAGAAAAGATGGATTAGCAACGTCCCGCTCTCGTTTTCGGTGCAAGCAGCAGGGTCTTGGTGTGAACAGTTCTGTTTGCAGTCACAAAGAGCCCTAAAGTTTGATTTAAGCTCGCTGAGCCACACCAAGACCCATATTTATACTTTTTGACGCAAAACTGCGGAAACGCAGTTTTGCGTAAAAATTTTTACCACCGGCTAACGCCATTTCTTTGTGCCGCTCGGGCGTCAAATTTATACTTTGACGCACAGTGGCGCAAACCACTGGTGTGAGTCATTTTATTTTACTCAAACCAATGCGTCACGTCGTAAAGAAAAACGACGTTAACACGCCGAAAATGACTGAGCCGGTTTACGATGTCACAAACCAGATATGCGCCTTTTTTTGACGCAATAGCGTAAAAAAGCGGCGCAAACACTGCAAAATGTGCTAAGGAGAGCCAAAATGGATCCCAGATGCTTGCACAGCCCCCAGGAAGATGACAACAGACCAGGAACCAGCCAGGAGGACCCAAAGAAGACCCAGGACAGGGAGAAGAAGAAAAGAAAGTGTTGCTTCAGTGCAGAGGAGCAGGAAATTCTGGTGAAAGAGGTGACAGAACACCAGCACCGGCTGTTTGTCACCTCAAAGTTGCCAATCAGTAGGAGAGAGGCAATGTTGACAAGATAGACAGTGTGGCAGAAGTACGGAGAACAGTCATTGAGTGCAAGAAACGCTGGCATGACTGCAAGTGCAGGACCAAGGAAAAGATGGCCAGGAATAGGAAGGCAGCACTGCAGAGTGGAGGTGGGAGTTCAGCACCGCAGGAGGCCCTGGACCACATGGAGGAGATGGTGGCAGCCATCATCCCTGAGGAGATCGTCACAGGGATTCAAGGACAGGACAGCGTAGACTACCAGGAGACAGGATGCAGGGTAAGTCGCACAGGGAATTAAAATGTGCAAATGTTAACTGCAAGCGGGGGGAACATACCTACTACACAATGCATGTAAGTCATGATATTCAGGGAGTGGAATGGGTAAAGGGGCACGGCACCGGGGCATGGCCCGTTCAGAAGAAACCTGGGGCACAGTACTACACTACACCAACAACCTTTGCATGGGGTTATGCTGCCATACCAAGGATGTTGGAAAGGTAAAGCCAGTCCAAGAGAGTAGGGTACAACGTAAAACTGGCCTGCTGTCACACGTCAACTGGTATTCTCCCTACATGAACTAGGACTCAATTAACATTCTCAGGCCATATCTGCAAGTGGAATTTAACATTGACAACAGTTGCCACTACCACCTCTGCTGTGTGTGCAGGTCACGTAGCTAATGGCAGTAATGTCCCCATGGATCAAACACACCCAAATTAGAGGGTTCAGGATGACAATTTTATCAATCCCCCGTAATCAATAAAAATGTTCTAATCCTGTCAAATGTGATTGTCCATAGTTGCTACAAACATTAGCCATTGTCATAAACATTATGAGGTATACAGCACTAATGTCATACCCATGCTGCATATGTCAGGGTCCACCCTGTCCTGGGTCACAATAGCTCCAATGACACCATGCAACATACCAAATGACATACTGCTCAGACAACAGCATTGAGGGGGAGGACATATGTCACCGGCTAGTAAAATTCACCCTCACAGTCAGAAGAGGAAATGGAACACTGCTAAGACCATTAGTGCAATCCAATGTAGCACACATTCCCCAACATCAACATTACACACTTCCAATGCTGACATATGTAGTGTGCCATGCCAATGCTATACATAGTATATGCTAGGTCTCAGCAACATATAGCTGGATGTGAAATATCAGAGACTTGGTCAGTTCCAGATTGTGAAGTGTGTGCAAGTGCCATCAGAACAACCACAGCCATTGCAAGGCCTCACCATGAGAATGGAAGTAGACGGACAGTTGAGTAGGACAAGAAGGTGGCAATTCAGAATTTGGCCAGAAGCAACACCTAGAGGATGTGATGCTGACAAGTCCCCAAACTGACCACAATACATGTGCCATGCAGGTGGGGGCATAGGCCATGGGAGAATGCTAATATGAAAGACAGGAGTAATGAACAGGAACCAAGATCACAATGTGCAACAAATAGGAAGGCAGGCACGTCACATTACAAATCCCACAACAGAGACACACTAATAGTACCATCTCTCATTGCAAAGGATATGCCTGTCCTGGACTTCCCTGATGACATGGATGACAAGCTGACAAACATCAGCCAGCAGACCCTTCAAGATGTCCTTTGGACCCTCCAGACCCCACCTTCAGTCGCAAGGAGGAGCACTGATACAGCAGCCATCACAGAGGACCCACCCACCACCCCAATTGTACGACCTGCCAGCTCCAACCCAGCTGAGGATTCTGACGACACTGGCACCAGCTTTGATGGAACTGTAGTACAGCGGGAGCTGGCCAAGGAGGTGCAGGTGGGGATGGAAAATATGGCAGCCAGCCTAAAGGGGGTGCGTTCGGGTATGATGTCAACTGCAGAACAGGCAGCAGCCATGCAAGGGCGAACATCAATCTTGCAGGAACTT
The DNA here is from genome assembly GCF_031143425.1 of Pleurodeles waltl. Classification (NCBI taxonomy): domain Eukaryota; kingdom Metazoa; phylum Chordata; class Amphibia; order Caudata; family Salamandridae; genus Pleurodeles; species Pleurodeles waltl. The sequence continues at coordinate 863,520,780 of NC_090446.1, read as the reverse complement.
GAAAAAAGTGGGAAGGAAATCAGCACAGCTGTAAGAGAGTTGACACAACACCCCCAACAACAAACTTTTCAACACGTGCACAAATGCAATATTGACCCCTCAGGGCCCACCTGGCTGCCTACCACAGTGATATGGCTCCTATACTTAAGAACCAGCAGCTCCACCTTGCTGCAGTACTGCCCTTAATAGCCCCATAGTTGGCAGCTACCGGGATGTCTGACTCCACGTCTTCAAACACTGAGGTATGTGTATCCCCTTCACATCCACCACCACCAAGGGCAGAGGAGACAACACACACATCAGAAGATGAAGACGTGGAACATATCACCTTCACTCGTAAGAGTACCCGGTAGCACTAGTCCCTGCCACATGGCCACTTATAACCAAGGTCCTGTGCTTTGTAACATGCCAGTCTTGCAAAAGCTGCTCACAAGAACTGTTCTCCCGCCCACTGTTTATCTTGTCACCCTGCCCTGTGATTGTCTCTCACTAACTCATTGGCAAATCCTGTCCCTCTGCACTGTCTGACACTTCACCCCAGCATGTCCAATGACATGTCCTTTTGCACTTGTGTAGGATCACAGTGGAAGGTGTCACACTAATGGACACACAATCATGGACAATGTACATATAGCACTACAGCACTTTAAAATAAATAGCACTTACACAACAACTTTGTCTCTGTGTACTGTGACTGTGTTGGACAGAATAACGCTTCCTCAAGGGATGTCTAAGGCAAAAATTATTGCCTTCAACTTTTTCTTCAAGCCAATATTTACATATGTGACATTTGACCCAATTTTTTCTTAACACACACCATACAGCATGAATGGATGTGTATGAGTGTACATACGAATATGCAACCTGGCTGAACAATGTTACAAATGATAGGTGTGAGTTATGTATACCATACTACATGAGATCATACTACCACTCACCTTATAAGGCTTCACTTGAACATTAGGCTGCAGGCAGACTTAACACAGTGTCCTCAATACCAAGGCCCATATTTATACTTTTTTAGCGCCGCATTAGCGCCGCTTTTTAACGCAAAAGCGGCGCAAACTTTCAATATCCAATTGGATTTTTAAAGTTTGGGCCGCTTTTGCGTTAAAAAGCGGTGCAAATGCGGCGCTAAAAAAGTATAAATACGGGCCTAAATCTGGTCCCAAAGTTTGTGAGATTGAAAACATACATCAAAAATGAACAACACTTTAGAATCCATAGTAACCTTGAGTGGTGGGTGCAATGGATGGCACATTCCTAGCAGAGTAGCTCTGGTGTAGCTGCCAATGTAACAGCTCAATTGGGATTTGGTTGCAGGATGGGACACAAATGCAAATACTAAAGAAACACTGTTCACCCATGCCAAGGCCCTGATCCCCAAGCATGTAACACATACTGTAAAGGATGACCTAAATATTTATTTAACAGTAAAAAAGAAAGCTAAAACCTGGAGAAACACCTTACCTAACCTAACCTATCCTAACTACACATTACCCACAACAGGCCCTAACTAACCTAAGCTAAACTTACTAATCACATTTAACAAAACGATCTAAACATCAACCCCCCCCCCCTTATAAGACAGGACACATGGAGGACAACATATACCAACATAAACACATACTATCTTATACTAAACAAATATATATATATATATTTGTTTGTTTGTTTTGTTTTTAACACCAAAATCCCAACATCATCCCCAACCCACCCACCCACACACATAATAAAAAACATATTAAAAGTATCATACCCCCACCCCTCCACCCACTACTACTAACTAAACTAACAGCCTATTCTAACCTAACACTAAGCCCCCTAAACCCACTAATTTAAAGAACCAGGAAAGAGGAGGGAGTCATGGCTGAGGGTAAAATGTTTACAAGTTCACCCTCCGCAGGGTCTTCTTTATGGCATGCACCCTCCTATGAACTTGTGCCACCTCCTGCTGGAGCCTGTTCATTTTCCTCAACATACGTTCAATGTCATGTTGCATCCATTGAAAATCTACAGGGTCAATGACTGCAGCAGGGGTGGTCTGGGTGGCAGTTGAAGATGTATGTCCCGCTGTCGGTGCCATGCGTGTAGGAGGAGGTGCAGGTGGTGCTGTGATAGGTCCGGGAGCAGTGGAGGTTGACGGTCCTGCAGTGGTGCTGCTATGGTTGGTGATACCTGGGTGGTAGTGGTGGTGCTGGTGGTGGTGGTGGCTTTGGTGGACACAGAAGGGCCCCCTTGGGCAAATGCCCTCCACACTCTGGAGGCTCTTTCATGGGGATAACGCTGTGCCATGTTGCGGATCCCAGACACATCAAGAATGTGGCAGAACATTGCCCAGTGCTGAAACTCCCAAATTTGAATGGGATTCATATTGGCTGCTGTTAAAAAAAATATAAAACCAAACATTAGGTACTTCATTGTGTGATATGGCTCCAGAAGTAAATCAGACAATACATCTAATGTACCAGAAACAGGACATATCATCAAACAGATTACTGATTGTCCCTGCGGAAGTACATGCTAACGCAGCCTACACATGTCCTATCAAACAGCACAGCAATGCCCAAAAAGATGTGTAACAACTTAAATGACCTATGCATCACTGTTCAGCCATTTGTCACGTAAAAAATGTTGCAAGTCCTCCACATGTGTCAGGCCAACTAATGACTAACTTCTGGATGACAATCAAGGGCCACAAGATCTTGCGATTTATAAATGAAATTGCCAGGATAGAATGCAGTTGCTAATCATGAGTGGGTATCCTAATTTTGGACAAGTGATTTACAGATTTACATGTCTGTGTATTAAACTTGTATCATCAGTCCTAAGTACACATTTCATAACCCTATGCCTGTGCCTGAGGGGGGGTGGACAAGCAACAAATACTTTCCAACATGTAGGACACCCAGGAAGCTTTGAACAGCTGTACATGGGTTTGGGCAGTCCACCACAGGTAAAGAGGATGTCCAACTAGGATACACCCAAACCTTGGACAATCCCATCCACATTTATGTTTGGAAATGCAGACAATTGTCAACATCATTTCATACCAGTAAAACATGACTTACAACCAGCAGATAGATGCAAGAACACATCTGGCCATGAGCTGCATGCACACCTATGACATTGTACTCAAGTGCACAACATGTGGAACTACATGCTGCTAGAAAGTCAAACATACAGTCAAACATGTTCATTAGTGAACAGGGAGGCTCAAGTCTGTGGATAAGACTTTGGCATCCCTATTCTGTGAGATTCAGGGACTGACTTGGTGACTAAATCATAAATATGGTCCTCTGCTAAATGTATTTTTCTTAATAAAAGTTTTATCAACAAATGTCACCCTATTCACATGGCGTGCCTACAGGGCTGCACTACAATCCCAAAATATGACTATACGCTAATGATTGTTCAACTCAAAGATGGAAAAAAAATGATACTCCACTCAAGTAACATATACCTTGCTATGTGTCCAACACACAGGAGTCAATCACACAGCAGCAGCAAACACAACACAGTACAGAAATATCACACTTACTGGAGATGTCTGGGTCCGCAAATCGAGCCACTTCTCCGATTGTTTAGGGGGCAGGTCCACCTGTAAAGCATGGAAGGGAGAAATGTGCTCAATGTCTGTGCACTGTACAACACTTCCAAATATAATTACTGTGTGTAGGATCAAATCAGAAAGTCCTGCCTCTCAGGCATGATGATACTGCAACCGACATACCACTGCAAACATGTATAGACCCGGTCACTCCAGTGAGTGATACACACATATCTGCACACATGCAGTGGCCCTAACTATCATGTTGTGGAAAACATGCTCCATAATTTGTTTGCAGACTCATTTATGGAGTGTACTACTCTCATCATGTGTATCAATGAGAGACATGCAATGCCACTTTCCTGGAGCACTGCAATACCAGGCACTCAGGTATTGTGGCTTTGGTCATCAAAGGACATTCCTTTACTGTGTGACGCACATGTGGGTTGAATTAAGGGCATGATTTATCATGCTTTCTATGGTCCCTTACAAGTAGGGCCTGTGTTGTGTCTAGGTTACATATGTTACATTAACAGGGTACCCTGAGCCACATATGCCCCCATTACACCATAATGGCAGGGATCCTGTGCATTATTTGGTGACAGTTTGAGGCTAGCCATGGATTGGCCAGTTTTCATATTTGGATACAACAAGGAGATATATGTTGACAGTGTATATTGTATTCATCCATGACAGACTGCATGGGCACAGGTGTAGACATTGCACCTGAAATATGTTTCTCATTGCCCTGTTTACCCAATATGGGTTTTGGAAATCAAAGATGAGCCACATTCATCATCTTACATTTGCCAATTTGGTTGATCAGCGGATATTTAGCAAACTGACACTGTGATAATATTAATACATGTTTAGCAAATGTACCAGTGTGTCAATCATGATGATGTAGTTTTCAATTTGTATGTACCTTTGGAATGACAGCAGTCACAGGAATGCTGGTCTACTGATCTTAGCATACACCCCTGTCAGTGATAGCCTCCATACTAGGAGGTTAGTTATTAAACATATGCTGCACTTGATCAGCATGGGTGTGCCAAACTAAACTAGCTAAGCATTAGTCAACTTTATATGTATGATGGAATTGGTCAGTGGTCCCTTGCATGACATCATGTACTTAATCCATTGTGATCATGCATTCCCCAACGTCAGGTATCCCTTGATGATCCCATAACTTATGAGAAGTACATGGCAATAGAGTAACACAGATGGCAAATGCATTACCTCGGGCCAGCTATTGTGACTAAGACCAATGTAAAACACACAGGTACAATGTACAGAGGGCCGTGGATAGTTGTTACCCCTCAATTTGTATCATTTGCTTCATTTTATGTGCCACAGCTATGGTAAGCTGCACCAAACATTTTGATATGAACCCATGTGCATTACTTTTGGCATCCATCCCTAATTTAATTGTGGCACAACCAAGTCCAACTATCAGCCTAAGATGTTACCTGAGGTCAGAAATAACTTGTTACGTATATGTCACAATCCAGTTCAGACATGTATCAGAAATAATTGGGGGACACATTATTTCTTGAAAATATCTGGATTAAAAACATGTCTTTCCTGGTACACCCATAGACCATGTATAAAACATATGTTAGAGCCACATTTGCATCATCGATTGATGTGAACGTAGCACTAATTTACAGGCTCCAATTGTGTTTTGTTAGTTAGTGCAGCTGTAGCCTCAACAAATGATGATAATGTGTAGGAATTATTGTATAACTCACGGCAACTGTATGTTTAACTTGCATTCCACATGTCCAAAAACATTGCCTGCAGCATATGAACAAATCTGCTACTGTCACTAGAGAGCATTTAAATGTGCAAATACTCTGAATTGTACTCACCAACAGGGCCACCAATCACAATCTCCAGGTGGTCCAGTAGGTCTTGCTCCCTGGCAACCAGGTCAGCCCAACGGTGTTTTAGCTGGTGGTCGCTGCGCGGTGTGTTGTATATTCTTTTTAGATGATGCAGGACCTTTGCCCACCGGAGCCTCCTTGCCTCTGTGTGATACCCCTGTATCACACGGCCACCTGCTTCAGTCATTAATGGGAGGAAGTGGCACACCAGCCAAATAAATTCCCCCAGCTCCTCCTCTCCCACCCTACCAAGATGTGGCCTTCCCAACATGCTTGAAAAAAAAGTAATTAAGGGATACAAAGGATAATGAAGGGAAAGGAGGAGAGGGAAATGAAAACTAATTAACAGTAAAACAGCCCAACTATCCCCAAACTAACACTACCCACAACAGACTTCCAACAGTACAAAGACAAAGTTAGACACCAGAAATGACAAAAATACACTTACACAGGATAACACATGATAACACAGGATAACACAGACACATAGGAAACACCAAAAGACAATATAAAAAGCACAAGGAGACAAATTCACAATATGCACAGAGAAACAAGTCCAAACACAGCCACACAGTCAAGAAAAATCACAGACTGCAAAGTGAAACTGAAAGTACACCCACTCTACCAATTCTGTAAACAGGATCTCCTATTACATCACTTCCTGCCTCAAATGCGGTGCATTTTTATTCTTATGCGTCAAAATATTATAACGCTTACGGTCTGTGCATCATTATTTTTTTACGCACATGCTTGGAAATTACCCTGCATGCATATTTTCAATTATTTGTCATACTTAACCAATTTCATGGGGTACAGTGTGGTAATTACCGCTCAGGGCCAATGGATGTATCATGGCAGTGAGCGTCACTTTTCGACGCATATGCTGCATTTTTTGACGCATGTGCATTTATTTTTATGCATATGCGTCAACATTTCTGTCTTTTACTGGGTTTGGGTCATTTATCAATTTTAATAGTACATGACAGGTGTGACTATACAGAGATATGCTGTTTGCACCTATATTGTGCATTCCGGTGTATGGGCACATGTGGCAGATCATACTACTGCGGACCGGATTTGCACTCTTCACTGACGCATTAGATGCCAAAACGTGTGGAATACAAATTGGTATTACCCAGTTTGAGCATGTTGTGCGTGAATAGATGATAGCAAGGCTACGCAACTCATTACAGTAACTCTTTGCCTGTGTGTCAATGTGTGTGAATTGGCTCTTTCTAATGTAGTTGTCCCACTGTGTGAACTTCACAAGATGTGTTTTCTTAAATGTGCTTGTATGCATGTGTCCTCAGTGTGTCCAACCATCAGATGCTATTCAGTGTGGAAATGAGAAAGGAAATGTGTTTGTCATACACGTAGCAACAAATGCTGTGTGAACTTCCCAGGTTTTTTGGGACATAAGCATCTCCAATGACAAACCATACACAGGATAGATAAAAGACGGTTGATCATGGCAAAGTTCCAAGACTAGGCCTTCACATGTCCTGGAATGCTGGATACCACTTCCTGGGCATTTGTTTGTATACTACCCATGAGTCAGGCATTGGAAAATGCTATGTGGGTACAGTGTTTGTGACATCGAGTCCCAAAACCAATCCACAAATGTAATGTCACCCCACAGTTTGAGTCACATAAATGACCTAAGGTTCTCCTGTGGCAGTGGAGGGCCAGCAGACCAAGCAGCACGTGTGCACATATTTCCAGTGGTTAATTGCACAAAGGTGTCCAATTCAAGTGTGTGGGGCCATGTGTAGCCTGTGTCATTATTGGGGTCCATGTTGTCACAGTTACGTGCAGGTCTACTCATGAGTCTGTGGAGCCATTTCCTGCATTAACAAAGTATCCTTCACAGATGAATTGGACGAAAGCCGAAGAGGAATTGAGAACACACATGGGGATAGTCCAGCTATGGCACTGCAGACGTTTTATGAGACTGGCAACAGGGCACCCTTGGTGTGCTCACAAAGTTAATGGATCAGGAATTTTAAACCAGCACGTTTCATCACAACATTTGTACACAGGGTGGCCTCTAAAATTCCCACTGCAGCCGGGAACATCTGTGCCTCTGTGCTGATTAATCTCACAGCTATTCACCATGCAAGCCCCATTAATATGTTGGGGGCCATGTGAATCAGTGTGTGGACTGTCAGGGTACAAACATGTGTTGACATTTCATGCACATTATCTAAAGTTGTTTGTTGTGCTGGACCCAATCCATGCATACAGCCATGGTACACTATCACTATTTGTCACTCATGCATCCATGAAACCCAGACAAGGGATGGGACATGATTAGGCTATTTAAAGACAAGCTCCACCCCATGATACGATAAGTAAACTGATTACGCTATACAATGAATTTGAGTATTTATTGTAGACCTACATGACACAATACCCCAGGAGGAGAGTGAGGGCATGGAAAGCAACTATAAGACAAATGTAGCTACAGGGAACCTTTAAGGTGACGCAAAGACAGGAACCAGTCAGGCTAACAGGATGCAGGGACAATCAGGAACAAAAATTAACAAGGCAAATACACAGTGAGCAGACTGAGAGTGGTCAAAGCTGGAACAACACTGTGGAAAATGAAAACTGTATTTGTCCTGTGTGTTGTAACGTAACACAATAACCCAAGGCCTGTGTTACCCAAGTGATTTACACGGCAATGCATAACAGTGATATACATATAATGGCAGTTTCTATGCCGTTCCAGGCAGCTGCAAGGGCAGTGCATGTTCTAATGGCTGGTCTGCATGAAGGTGCACACAGGTGTGTGCAGCTTCAGTCTCTCAAAAGTCCTGTAGGTGAGAATCATGTTCAAAGGGCCAACAGTACCTTTCACATGGGAAGCAATGGACAGGTGATTACAAGTCCTACAGACTACAAGGCAGTGCATTATTCAACCAGAAGTCCATGCAGACAGAAGAACAATGACTATGGAATACCATACTAAAGAGGGAAGCACACTGGAGTCAGAATGCGAGTCTGGGTGTGTGTAGATGAGGTATTATCTGGGTACAAATATTCAATTTCCAGGGCCCCCTGAAGAAGGGTGGGGTGAGACTGAGAACATGGCAGTGACAGGACTAATGACCTGGGATGGCATGTGCAGGGGATGTCTTGTGAGCAATGCTAGTCATATTTGGGGCACTCGTGCTATCCATTTGCTGCTTACATGGATTTCTAGTCACACATACTCCTTGCAAAGATAGTTGATGCCACACTTACTGCTGTCAAGGGTCTGGTCATACCTTCATGTTACCAATACTATAGCACATCCATGCCTCATGCATGAGGCATATTTTTCCTTAGTGAATGATGGTGTCTTAGTTGTGTGCCATATGCTGCAATGAACCATGTTGCCAACATGTATGTGTGAAAAAGCTGTGGCCCTCTGCTATTGCCCTTCAAAGGTGAAATGGACAGGATATATGTAATTTACAGTGTGTGTGAAGTTGGGTGTACATTCATACCCATCAACTGTGATGTGGATTTTTCAGTATCCTACTTTGTATTTCTGCAATGCACCATGAGGCTACACTCTGATTTTGATTCTTAGGGATAATGTGATGCAAAAATGATTACCCAGACCATGACATAATGATTTTAATAGGTGTTTATTGACATATGGTAAGACAGTGGTGATGGTGAGTAGAGTTAAAAGAAGTTTTGGACAATGTGTTGTCTTCTACGCAATCCTGCATCTGTGTTTGGATGGTCCCCCTCATGTTGATGGACAACGTCCTCCTCTTCAGGCATTTGTGGGTCGGGTTCATATAGGGGAATGTTCCTCCTTACACAAATGTTGTGCAGGATGGCACAGGTCAAAATGATCTTGCAGACCATTTCTGGTGAGTATAGGAGGCTGCCTCCGGTGATATTGAGGCACCTGAATCTTGACTTCAGGATGCCAAAGGTCCTCTTGACTATGGTGCATGTCCTCCGAAGTCCCTCATTATAGGCACACTCTGATGCTGTGCTTGGGTTTGCAAATGGGGTCATGATCCATGGCTGGATCCCATAGCCCTGATCAGCTGAAAGAGAAAATGAGTGAGAAAATGTTGATGTTGCTTGCACCATGATTATCACTTTGCATGACAGTTGTTCTCTTGTGTTGTCTGTGACTCATCTGTGTTTGTGTTATTGTGTGGAATCCTAGGCTTCTAGGATGGACCATCAGCACTGGGTTGTTTCATTACCTGAACTGGTGTTTGGCTGATTGACCGGATGTCAGCAGTATTTTTGTATGGTTGCAGTACATTGTGTACTCCCTTGCATTATGTCATGTGAAAGAGGTGTCCATGTGTCTTAACTGGGAGTGACATAATACTTCCATGCACAGAATCAATTCCACAGTGGTGGTAACACGGTTGCATCTATATGGCCTGGACATCCCATCCAATTTAACATATGCAATAGAATTAGTTAAACATCAGTGAGGCCCTTTGATTTGGCAAGGTGACAATGTACAACACCTCTCCATAAGTTGTCAGCACTGACGTGTTGACAATTGACTATGCACAAATATCCCCTGTGTGACAAATTCTCTGCAGACATATTTCTCTGCCCTTGCCGAGTCGACTCAGGTTCAAACGTGTACCTATACTACTGAACCTGTTCCAGTTCAGCTGGCTAACTTGGTTGTGAGGTTGTCGTTTATAGTGTCAGAAGGTCCATATGCCTGTACATCTATGGTGTATATGTGTAATTGTCTCAAACCGTATGTGTAGGAATGTTCACTTTCAATATTGTCACATCAATATGTGTTCTTCGCACAGTCCACTTGCTCATTGGTAGTGGGCAATGTCAGAGCACGAGTGATATGAGATATTGTTACAGCCTCATTGATTCCATGTCTCCTTCATTGTAGTCATCATCATCATGCTATGTGTCTCATGCTGTTTGACCTGCAGCAAAACACATTGCACACACCTTACACAGTACTTATTGGTTGGAAGGGTGTTTGATTGAGTGTTATTGGTGTGATATTGAAAAATTAATCTTCCAAGTTGTACTACCAGTTAAGGCCATGTAATTGTCATTATGTTGTTTTTAAATTGTTCCCTTGTGTCTGTGGACTGGCATCTGTTGTTATTTGCATCTGTCATTTGTCCCTAGGTGTGTATCCAATTGTGTGAGGATATTAAACATGCCTAGTGGTGTCACAACCTCAGTGTCTTCCTGGCCACGTGTCAATGTAGTGGTGTATGTGTTGTTTGTCCTAGAGGGTTGCTGTGCAGTGTGTATATAACTTGGTTTCTGTACTTACCAAGAAGTAGGCCATTTCCATATCGTCCATCCTGGAAGTGTTGCTTGATGGTTCAGTGACGGAAGATGAATGAATCATGTACACTCCCAGGATACTTTGCCACGATGTTGGTGATGAATCCCCGGTGATCGACAATGGCCTGCACATTGATGGAGTGTGTGTGCTTCCTGTTGCGGTATAGATGGTCGGTTGCAGCAGGTGGCACAATGCGTACATGTGTGCAGTCAGTGGCACCAAGCACGTGTGGGAAGCCATTGATTTGGTTGAAGCCCTGTTTGGCCTCCTGCTGCTTCTGCTGTGTGTTGGTGGAAGCTGATGTGGCGGGGTGTGAGGGAGATGATGGCATCCAATACCTTGGATAGGAAGGCAGAGAATGAGGGCTGTGAAATCCCGGCAACCAGTTCACCAGTGGTTTGAAAGATGTGTCTGGTGTCAGATCTCCAGTTTTTATACACAGTTGTGCCTTTAAAGTGAGGAGAAGGTTCTATGCCCTTTTAAGTGCACAGATGCTCTGCATTCCTGGCCCTGGTTCCAGGCTCACTACAAGGGGTATATCGCTCTGTGTTTGGAGACAGGACACTGCCTATTCAAACTGTGTCCAGCTCCTCTTCCCACCCTGCCAGTGATGGCCCAACCAGTCACACCTAAGCCCCTTTTGTTTGTGGCTGTCTAGAAGGAATATATAAAGCCCCACTGTCACCCACACCTAGGCATCTGATCCTGAGACAGGCTACAGGTACCAAATGGCTTAGGCAAGAAAATGCCAATTTCCTAAAAGTGCCATTTTCAGAATTGCAATTTAAATTCTGATTTCACCATAAGTTAGGATTTTCAATTTTGATTCCAGAGACACCAAACATTATCTGGTTATCTTTTCCCTTTTGGGAATTACAAAATGTAATAAGGCAACCCCCATGTTATCCTACAAGAGATAGGCCTTACAGTATTGAAAAATGAATACAAGAGTTTTTCACCACGATGACATGGGGTCCCACCTCATCAATATTCATGAGGTGGGTCGCATTTTGCGACCCCATAGCGAGTCCCTGCACTCACGGGATGGTGGCCTGCTGTAGTCAGCAGACCTCCATGTCTGTGACTGCTTTTTAAATAAAGCAGTTTTTTTTTTAATTTTGCAGCCCGTTTTCCTTAAAGGAAAACGAGTTGCAAAATGAAAAAAAATCCGAAACCATTTGGTTTCGTTTTTTTCAAAATAGGCATTGGTCCATAGAACCACTGCCTGCTCTGAAAAAATATTTATGTCGACATTCATAAAGGGGAAGGGGTCCCATGGGGACCCCTTCCCTTTTGCGAATGTGTTACCACCAGTGTGACACAGGTGGTAACTGCGAGTTGGTTTGCCCTTCACCCCTTCCTATTTGCGAGTCGCATTCCTAAAATGCGAGTCGGTACTGACTCGCAATTTGGGAATGAGCATCGCGTGAGGCCGTTTGCATGGCGCAAACTGCGTTTTTCGCAGTTTGCGCCATGCAAACGGCGTGCTACATCTGGCGCTTTGCTACCAAAGTCTTTCTACATTGATCACAGCCCATAAAAACTTTTACATGGTGCAACAAATATGAACATTAGGTAAAGCCTGCAGAAATAAATATGCAGGTCGGTGCTGTCTAAAGACAAAAGACCTCAACAAAGGTAAGCTCCATCACTTTCTTTGATCACTATAACATTTATAGAATAAAACAATGTGCATTTGTGCTTTGTGTTGACACATTATCACAGGGACAGTTTACTAGGTTTGACTACCAGTCATTTATCTTAGGAAAAAGAGTCAGTGAATGATAAATATCCATCCTAAAATGAGTTAAAAACAAACCTGTATTGTAGACAGTTTTTAAGTACGGTTGCATGTCATGTGGCCAGTGCCATTTAGTGTCTACGTACGCTAGGCTTCAGCAGTTTGGAAGATAATCTTAATTCCTGAATTAATGACAAACAATACACTTTAAGCTTCTTTCTACTAATACGTTCTAAAATTTCGGGCTGGTCAAAAAATTCAGGATGCTCATGTCACCCATCAAATGTTCAATATATTTCAGCCATGGTCTTTGAAGAGCAAAATGTGAGTTGAGGCAGTCCTTGTTGATCTCATGATTAAGACAAGTTTGCTTAGTAGACCAAATCTCGTGCCAGAGTAAAATTGGCTGAATCTTGACTATATCAGTTTAAAAGGCTAACCCTAAATTTGCTCAGTAGACCAAATCTTGCACCAGAGTAAAATTGGTTGGATCTTGACTATATCTGTTAAAAAGGATAACACTAACTCGGCGTGTACAGCCTAAGAAACCTCTTTGCAGCAAGATGAAAGGGACTCCAGGTCCCACAACACCCTGCACCAGGAGGAGCCACCAGGAATAAGGGGGAGGAGCCTTGACCCCTGCGCGATATAGTGCTTTGATCTTACCTGCTGCACGAGTCACGCGCAGGCGGTGCCCGGGCCAAGAGCAAGTCTCTCCTGCACCTGTCAGCGCCAGGAAGAGGCGGGTGAGGCCACCCCCCACCTCTCCCTCAAGCCCCCAGGTTCTGGTCTGGGATCCCCATGGCTGTTTGCTTTGGTGCCTATGAACAGGACCTGTATTTTTCTCAGGGTTTGTGCACTTCTGGCATCCTCGGACTACACTGACTTTCTCCTTTCTCCGATGAACTGTTACTGTGATAAGTTTTTATATTGTGTGAACATTTTCTATTGTTTTGGTTGGTTGTGTCGACTGACCCGTGGTTTGGTTTTCTAAACTGTTTCTCCAATCTTTGAAAAGGTTGTCACATGCATGGTATAATCTCTGAAGTACACAATGGGTCTCTATGTATAACCTATGCCATACGCTATATACAAACTAGCATGGCTGTTGAGTGGGTTCCATACTCCTGCCATACCTCTGTTGGGGAAAAAACTTGTATGTGGTCTTCTTGGGTTAATATAACCTTTTTGTACCTGGGATTTGGTTCTATGTCTTGGCCCTGGCTGAAGCAGTGATATTTTTTTACCTCAGCTGCTGCAGGGATGGGCAAGGGAATAGCCCCTATCAAGGGGGCCAAAGACCAAATCCTCAGGTGAAACGTGCACAACTTTGATGAATCATGTCATGGGGGCTATTGGGGTGATTGAAAAACAAATCATGACTGTGGTAGAGACCCTGTCCACCTGTACTGAGGGCACAATAGTTTCTTGAACACTGGTGTGCAACTCTGATCAAACTAGACCCTAGCAGACACAGTGGTAAAGACCGTACATAATAGTAATGGATGTGCTCAAACTGTCTTTGACTATTGCAACCACCTTCAAAGCACCCCAGAAACCCAGGGACCTGTCCCAAAACCACAGATATAGAGGTAGGGAATGAACAGATGCCAATTATTAAATCAAACCCAACCTTCAAATTAGCCTCTGCTAAGTCAACAACTAAACCGGCCTCTGATAAACCATCTTCTAAACCGTCATCGGGCAATTTAAAAACTCTAGTCTCTTTGGTAGAATCACTGGATACTTTTGTGAGGTCCACATTGAGCTCTTTTAACCTCTAGACTGAATCAAGTGGAAAGTTTGGCCTCTACCTGCTTGGACATACTGAAGGCTAGGCACTCCCCGTCCACGAATCAGAACTCCCTTGAGACATCAGAGGTATCAGGTGTGGCTACAACTGACCAGTGCGGTCCTACTATGGTATTGCCACCCCGTGGGGCTATCTAAGGACCACCCTAATAACAGTTGCTCATATGGCACTGCAGGTTCAGTACCTCACCCCCATTTGCCTCCCCATATGTCAAGCAGGGGCCATAAGTCATGTAAACCAGGTTTCCCTGTAGCTTCTCACACTTCTACTAGACGGGTATCAGTTGCTGATTCCCCAGTTATACTTGACTTTCTTGATTTGCCTCCGGCTGTGACAACTTATGTGGTGAATCTGGCTAATGTCCCAGCTCTATCATCCGTTAAAATTGAAACATGGGATTCACTGAAGAACAAATCGCTGCATTGGGTAGGTAACAAAACAAGGCTAACACAGGCCCTTTTTGCAGACATAAAGATGGTCAGAAAAGTAATTTGGGACTGTAAAGTTTTACAAGGTGATTGTGTGGTTCTGTCATTTAAAACTACATGCCTAGTGGATATTATTTTAAGTAGAATCAGCACTTTTTTGGTGTCTCATCACCATATCACATTGTTACAGTTTGGTTATTTCTATCAACCACCAAGTAATGGGGGAACTAAGAATGATGGGAGATTTAAACCGGGGGGTGGGGAAGGATACTGACAGGGCTGTCTAATGCTGTCCCGATCAAGATCTGATTCGACAGATTGGCGAGGTTAGATGGTGTAGATTGACTCGCCGCTGAACCCCCTCATGTTTCGTGGCCCAATGCCACAGAACTGTAGCAATCTCTTTGTCCACACATAACCTAGCCTTACCTCTAAATACTAACACCGACCCTGTTGGAACCCTTGTACAAGGTTCCATTGAGGTCTTATATTAGAATGTGGCAGGCCTACATAAAAAAAATAAAAATCCTACAGTGGTTGAATGGGTTGAATTTTTAGCCAACAGCTACATTCTCTGCCTCTAAGAGACCTGGATGATGGACCCTATACATGTCAATGGGTACAGGGCTTATCATGTACCAGCTGCGATGTCCTGTTTGGGAGATCAAAGGGTGGGTGTTATGCATTTATATTTTGAATTATAGGCCCTCTACTAATATGACCATGGTGGTGCCTAAAGTGTATTACTAGATGGACATCAGTTTATCTACTTATTGCCTGCTAGCAGTTGTGAATTTTTTATAACCGCGCCTTAACTCCTGAAATATGTGCAGTACTTCACCAATTAGACAACGATATTGAGTCCATCTGCCATGGTATTACAAAGGAACTGATTACACACTGGGACGGTGATATTAACCTGTGTGTAACACGTATTGATAACACTGACCAAACTCATTTTACACATGCCTGTTTTGGAGAATAATTAAATGATTTGTTGTTCAGATACGATTTGTCCTTTTGTAATGAAGCATGCACTGTCACATAGGCTCTCGTTATTCTCATGAGACTACTGGATTTTGAGCGGCAGAATTGCCCGCGGTGTGGGAGACTGAGTCCAACCCACTACGAGTGCCACCTGTCGCACCAATCCGGGTTTTGCTCCGGTGAACTTGCAGTGCATCACCCCTACCAAAGGATAATGATGATTGGGCAGCCGAGCGCATGACATACTAGGCTGCTCAGGGAAGTCGTGGTCACTCAGGTCTCATCCGGTTCTCCCATTTATAATCAAGTCTCACATATAAATGAAAAACAGAAGCAGTATATGTTTTAATAATGAATTTAATAAAACGACTGCATCTTAGATAGCAAAGCGTGAGCTGCAATAACCAGGACAACACAACATGACAGTATTAAAATTGTGACAAGAAGAGTAAAGCATTAAAACAAGGCTATCATACTGTCACTATAATCAATGGATTATTGCCTATCTAGGTTATGATTGAGCACAGCATGTTAAGCTCTATTTCTGCCTTTCAGGTTCCCCTGGGAAGACATCAATCCCCATACCTGAGCAAAGGCCTACAATCTGTTTTAGCATCTGTAGCGAAGCATTTGGCAGTCAGCATACAGTCGTGATTCCCTGGCTGGAATCTCCCTCTATCGTGTGAGGGACAAGGAAGTGTTTATATAATAACACAGCTGATATTCTGAGAAAATGTCCCTATGTAAGGATGTGTATTTTCTACGAATGTTGGAGACTAAACTTCTACCGCGTTCACCGGCAATGTACTGAGCTGTAGTCTTGAAGGAAGCACAGAGTGATCAAGAATGTCTTGTTTGAGAACAGAGTGCTGGCCTAGGCAAAAACAGATAGATAGATGAAAATAAAACAAGACCGTAAAAATGGTTATTGTAATAATAATAAAACGAAGCCAAAAAAATATATCTAGGTTAGACTGAATAGCGGCCTAGTGTGTTAAAATAACGCGCAAGGAGTTATAACTAAAATGGCTACACAACAGTACTACGCCAGCACTACGCCAGTTCTATTTAGTTGTACCTTTAATGGGAGAGGTGTTAATTCTGTCATAGACTATGTGCTACTTTCCAAATGGTATTTTGCCAGGGTTAAAGATGTCACACACAGCTTGGCAAGTGATCACTTTCTGCAGAGTGTAAACCTTGTTTTTATTGATGGCGTTAACTTGATTGAGAAACATAACCCTCATGTAGTGGATAACATTGACATGTCTGTTTGGCCAGTCTAAGACGTTCGGCCGAACAGACATGCACAGTTAAGTGCACTCCATTCCCCCTCCCTCTTCCAATGGGCCAACCCCGTCTCCCCACCCCCTGCACAGGCTGGCTCAGCCAGCAGCTGAAAAAACTAAGAATAGCAAAATATTGATTTATTTTTCAGCTGCTAGCTCTGACCCAACGGGGAGACGCTGCTCCACAATTGCAGAGGAGACACAGCTCCTTACAATGTATTTCAATAGTCTGGGGACTAGCCTGGTAGACCATTGTAGAGATCTTCCCCAGATTGAACACTTCCCAATTCCTGCCCTCTCTATGCTGATGATGCCATGCTCATGGCTCATAGTCCTGTGGGATTGCAGTGCTTATGAACGAGCTTTGTCAACTACATGCAGAATATAGGCCTGTTAGTTAATAACATTAAAACCTTTGTCATGAACTGCAGGAAAAGGTAAGTGAACTATTGTTATTTAATGATTAGAGACACAAAGATCTGCTTCACTAAAACCTTCTCCTATCTGGACATATTGTTTGATCAAGAGGGATGTTGGAGACATGCCATTAATACCAGGAAACTCCAGTTCATGAAAACTACCACAGCCCTGTGTCATTTTTTGAGGAAACTTGGCAGGCAGTCACCCAAGGAGTTGCCAATTATTTATAGATCAAAGTGTTTGTCAACTGCCTTATATGGGGTGGGTGTGTGGGGGTATACCGACTGTCAACCCTACAATTGGTGGAGAATGCCTTTCTAAGGTATCTCCTTTCAGGACCCAGTAGCTGCTCTTCTAATGTATGTGGAGTTAGGGTTATCCTTACAAGTAAATGTTCTGCTTTTTAAATACATTAGATCCTTCCCTTTGGGCTGTCCCGAGCCTACCCTATGGGTGACGTATTAAAAATGAAGTTTTGTGTTGGCAAAATGTTTACTTTGCCTGGTCGAAATTACAGTGTAATACTACACACACAGGTTCTGCAATGGCAGGCCTGAGACATTTTAAGGTGCTACATAAGTGAGTGGCACAACCAGTGCTGCAGGCCCACTAGCAGCATTTAATTTACATACCATTAGCATACGTAGTGCCACATTACTAGGGATGTACAAGAAAATTAAATATGCCAATTGGGTATGAGCCAATGTTACAATGTTTTAGGGAAAGAGCACAAGCACTTTAGCATTAGAAACATGTGCAGAGTCCTAAGGCCTGCAAAAACGAAGTCAGCAAAAGCAGGAGGCTTGAAGGCAAAAAGTTAGGGGAAAATCACACCAAGGATGCCAAGTTTGAGAATCAGCATCTTAAAGATACAAAATAATACTTTCTCTTTGTCAAACGTATCTACTATGCAATACTTTGATGCCTTTTACCTGTAAATTAATCTCTTGCAAAGCAAATTTCAGCTCTTGACTTCTTTTTATAACATTTTATTCACATAACAGCTTAACTCAACGAATACAAAGAGGTCCTACACCCAGGTTTAATTGTATAAAAGCCCATGATGCTGCTACTTCGTTGTGTTGTCTGTCTACGACAGCTGGGGGCAGCACAAACGAAATGGTCCAAGAATTACCCCACAATTCCCCTAACCAAAAGCCAGACCTATTGGCTTTGTCAATGCTTGTCAACGATCTAAACTGTTGCTGCCTTGGCAAAGGGAGTGCAGTGAAAATATTTAATTTCAGCACCTTTCATCAATGTTTTTTTATGACAAATGAGTTTTTTGCTATCTCATTTTGTCTGACTTGACCCACCATATGGGCTTAAATCAGTAGTTCCTGCTGCATTATGGGAATGTTTGCAGTGCAGCAGTTTGTCTACCCCTGCAAGGCAAAGCAACAAGCTGTTTCAAATCTTCACAACATATGCATTTTATTTATTTTAAATTATATTTCAGCCATCCTTCGAAATAGGAGCAGGTTTACAGTCTGTATTATCGCAGAGCCAACCTTTGAGTCAGGTGGCTGAAGTGGCACAACAAAATGGAAATGGGAGGCAATCCATCTGATGTAGCCCCAAGGCATGGGAACTGATTTCTTCATACCTCTCGTGGCACCCCATCAGTCTCCCTCTCTCTGCCTCTCCGCTTTTCACTTCCTTTCCCTGCTCACTTTACCCATCTCTCCAGCTACTTCTCTCACTACTTCATTTCTCACTGCTTTCCGTCATTATTTCTGTATCTTGTTATTCCTTTCTGCATTTCTCTGTCTCTACTCACCCCATTAATACTTTACCACTTATACCTCAGCTGTCTCTAAGTCCCCATTATATTTTTCTCACCTCTATTACTTTCTACCACAAACTTCACTTTCTATCTTGCCATTTTGTCTCCACATGACTTTTCTCTAACTCATCTCTCTACACGACTATGTCCTACTTTACCTTCTCTGCATCATTTCTCTTTAGCCCAACCTCACCTCTCCCTCTCTTTCACTATCCTTCTCCTCCACCTCCCATTTTTCTCCTGTATCTCACTGAGCAGACCTAGAAGTAATACGAGGCCAGAGATGCAAACAACTAGAGTAGCGAGGGGACGGAGGAAAATAATTAGAAGGAAATTGAGATAAAAATTGTATGTTTTTTCACTGCAAGGAATGCTAAAATGCTCCGAGCGCTATTTTGGTTTTTACTGCAAGAGTGCGTGTTGTGATGGTGACTTTATTTATGCTTACAACTCTATGGCAACTGTAGCCACAACTTACAGCCATGTGTATGTAATTTCCATAATTCTCCACAGGTCTTTACGAAAACTCGTCTGAGTCACCCTTATAATATATTTCCTAGTGTCTGTTCGCAGGGGCGTAGCTTGGTCAGTAAGATTGGGAGGTGGGGGGAGTAAGCTTCAGGTTTTCCTATAATCACGCTGGCCTAATATGTTTAAATATGACAAGCAGGGAGCATGAGAGGATGCTAAGGGGCAGTGGAAAGGAAGACGAATGCAGATTGGTAGAGCTCTCAATGAGGCAAAAACAGTATTTTCTAAAGTTATCAACATTTTTTAAGACTTTCAAAACAGTGTGTGTGTGTTGTGGTCTGTGCATGTCAAAATACCTGGTGAAATCCAACAGACACATCACCATACCCGAATGAAAACACCCCCCGCCAACCCTCCACTGAAGTAATGCCGCTATCCGTTCGCCCTCCCTTGTCAGTAAATCCACTTTTTAGGTTGAGCACACAATCGCTTGCAACCTGTTGTAAGTATTATGGGCTTTAAACACGCCCACCTCTTTCACTCATTCGTGGACTTGCCTTTCAAAAATCCCTCTATGTAATTGGTAAATGCATACCTTTGTCCCGCCTTGAGGCTGCTTTGTTACCGCCTTGGGGACCAACCATGTTACATGGATAATTACACAATTGCCCATATACTTTACTGTGAGCGAACTACTTTTTTATTTAGTTTCTCCCCGTGGTGCTTTTAAGTCTTACACAGCGCAAGCACAGTTTTATGCTTTGTGTTTGATCCATAAGGGCTCATTGTCGTATCTGTAGCCATATCCCCCTCACCCCTTCCGGTCTGTCCTGGTTTAATTTTTCAGCCCTCGGGGGTGAAAGTCTATAACCTGTAATGCTCCCCCAGAAGAAGCGGAAGACTCCTGTTTTTCTAAGTATAAAATGACTTTATTTCAGATGTCTTCCACTGAAAATTCCACCTTCCATGTAAGGCACTGGGCAAAATACATTTCCTCCGATTTCTTTTCAAAATCGCCATATTTGCAAATCAGAGCTTGAAAATGTTGCCATTTTTTGAGGCAGATCGTACCTAATTGCCTAACTCACCGCAGATTGCTTCATCTACCTCTAACATGGCAGTCCTGACTATTCAGTATTTAAAACAACCACGTGCACAATAAAAGACTCTCGAGAAAGGAGCGATGGTCGTTCAGGTTGCTTTCACCCCCTTCTTGATTAGCTGCTCTAAGCCATAGAGGCCGTTTATTGGCTTTATACAATCTCTGTCATTCTCCGTTGTCCAGAATCTTTGAACTGCCTGAAGCAAGGATTCTTTCCTGGGTTCTTTTGCTGTTCCAAAGACTCTACTGATAGTGTGAAGGGCTAACCCTTCCAGTAAGTATGATGTGAATAACGTAGTGTTGTAGAATATGTAGCAACACCGGGCACAGGTTAAAATATGACCACTTGTTTTGAGTAGCCGTTTGTAATTAAACAAGGGCCGGCCTTCCTACCCTCCTTTGCAGGATGTTTTAGAACAGATCATGGTTGAATGGACTCATATGTAGCTCATTTATAAATGTATTTATATAGTGTTTACTACTCTTGATGAGGCGTTGAAGTGCTTTACTACAACTTGCACGCTACTCCAGAAACGTTTCTGCTACAGTCTCTGATATTCCACTGTAAAGTCTTTGTAATGGTCACTGTGGATTGGGAAAGGACCAAAATATGCAGCAGGATTTACCAATAAATGTGGCAAAAGAAGTCCAGTTCTAAATTTACAAAGCCAATAGCGCCAACTCAAGTAAATGCGAGACCTATTGCATTGCAAATGCTTGTTTTATATTGTATCCCCAGGCAGTCAGACCCGGTCCTCTGTGTGATGGTCCTTCTCAGAATTTTGTCCCTGCACATGAAACGTAGAGGAGCTATTGGTCTGCAGAGTTGTCGAAGCTGCAATGTGGGCAGCCCTTCAGTGCAGAATGAGCCAGTGGTAAGGCGGGTTTGAATAGTTGAGCCCCAGCTGCCTAGAGAGTTGTGTGCATTGGGACTTAGGGAGATGGGGACTGATTTTCAGAAAACCAATAACAAAAATATTGCCAGCCATAAATATTGTGGCATAAATGTCAAACAGATTGCTGCATTTGGTGCAGAATTTCTATTCTGGGCCTACTTTATTGCTGGTGGTGCACAGTGAGACAATCTAATTTGGCACTCTCCCTCCCCATGACCTCCTTCTCCATGGATTCTTCACTGCCACCATCCGACAGTGCCCCTCATCTCACCATAGCCCTTCCCCACATACATTTCATTTGTTTTATAGTGCTGCTCCTACCAGTGTAGGGTGTCAGAGCAATTCACATCGCCCACGTTATACAGAGGCATTAAGAATTACTTATAAGAATGTATTCCTACCCAAAAGAATCATTTTTAGCAACATTAGCATAAAGACAGCCTGAGAGAAGACACATAACGTTACAACCTATTCCATGCAGTTTAAACACAGCTCTTTGATGACAAATCATAGGTCACTGTGCTATATTAGGTTTGTAACTTATGAACTGCAAGTAACAAAATGATCTATTTGAGAAAAGGAGTAACCCACTGAGGGATCCAAACAAAATACAGTTCTGTGATCTGCTTGGTTCATGTTCTTTGCAGCAGTCATATTGGTATGATGAATCAAAACTGTTCAGACAAATCTCAGTCTTTCTCCAGCTGGAACGTTAATCGCCAGAGTTAGCTTGCCATTTTTATTGTTGACTGAAAACTGCTGGACACACAAGGAACTCTGCAACAGGTGTTTAAAACCCATATATTACTACACTGGCTGCACCGCCCTGAAGCTGTCCCAGTTTCTATTAGGATACTATACTTTTGTCAAACAATATTTAGGCCACAATATTCTGGTGCCATATGAAGAAGAGAGTGATATGGCAGACTGATAGGGAATGTAAAGGTCAGCAGTGGGTTGTTGAAAGCAGGCATAAAAGCCTGAGAGACAGCTTATGGCCTGCATGACTTGCATAGAAGCTTGACTAGAATTTGAGGGCAGTGGCTGGGGAAGAATATATATTCAGAGGAGGGCTGGCAGTGTGTCCTTAGTATAGATGTATGAGGTTTAGAGTCCAAATCACATATATCTAATTAGGAAGGTTGGGAGTCTCTGAGGCTTAGTGGTTTCTGAATGGCTTGGGGGCTCTGATGGCTGACATAGTGGAGCTCAGTTATTCCTCTATGTAGGCCGATGTTGTGTGTGACACCTTCAGCCAATCATAGTTTTTTATTCGCCCTCACAATAGATCATGGAACTTGTAGTTTTGCTTTTGACATTGTGACTGGGAATAACAATGACAGCATAGGAAATGTTTTTAGATAGTGTTAAAGTGGCTGTCTATGTTGGCGGTTTCCGCCACGGTCATAATTCCATTTTTTTACCGCCGGCCTGTTGGCGGTTTTACTGCCGCTTTAACACCGACCGCCAGGGTTGTAATGACACCCTTAGTGTTTCCCCTGCCTGAGAAGAAATGGGGAGTGGTTTTATCAGCTTTAGATGTGGTACATACTTGGGAATCTTCATGTTCTACGCTCTGGTCGGCAACTAGATCAGCCTCCTTGAAAAGGAATCATTTGTTTACTTTGTGCAGGGTCTATTGGTCACCCCAGAAGTTATCAGTTCTAGGGAAGTCAGAAAGAAAGTGCTCACGTTGTGGTGGGCCCAACGCGAACAACATACATATGTTTTGGAGCTGCCCTAATCTTGGTGTTTTTTGGACTACGGTCAACAGTTTACTTAAACAGATTATAAATTCTGAGGTGAAAGTAACTCTTTCTTTAGTGTTTTTTGGGTTATCCCCTGGGACTCGAAGCTTCCTAAACCTTATAAGCACTTGATGTTCTTATAGATATTGCTGGCCAGAAGACAAATATGTTTTAGGTGAATTTCGTCTTCACCTCCTAATGCATCTGACTGGTTGTCATCTATAAATTATTTTTGCTGTTTGGAGTGCATTGGGCCGATGGGTAACAGAGACGAATGTTGGGCCATCTGGGAAAATTTTCAACAAAATGGTTATACTTTCTGCTTATAGTCCAATGAATATTGCCCCCCCCCTGGTTTTTGGAAGGTTAATTTCTACAGTCTCGGTTGGTCTAGATGCAATGGCTGGACTAGCACGGCCTAGAGAATAGATTATGACCGGGAGAGGTGAAAAGATGCGTCCGCTTTTGTTGACCGAACAGACTAGATCACCCTTATCGGGCACAGGTTGATGACCCTCGCGTAGATAGGCGGGCCTCTATGAGGACAAAAAAAAAAAAAAAATGATGGAGTGGTCCTAATGGAATGAATACAAGATGCTAAAGATGCTGAAAGATGCTATGGATGCTAAGATGGATGACAGTATGTTCCTGGGGCCACTGTTTAGTCCATACACATGCCTGGGTAACTTTGTCCTTCAAAGTCGAGGAGAAGTCCAGAAAAAACCCAAATGTCATTAGTCTGCTGGTCTCTGGTAACTACTAGTGTTCATTTTGGGTGCCCAAACTCCACTCTGATGATTCTCCCGGGGCCAGTAAACTTGGGTGCAACTTTTGAGCATCAAGCTCGGTCTCCCAGGCTGTGTTTCAGTGGTCAGTGATTGTGGCTACTAACTCACCAAGACAGACTCCTTCAGTTTTTGTAGCCCTGGAGCTGGAACATGAAGTCAGCCAGCTGATTCTTGGAATTCACCTCTTCTGTTTGGGGCTCCGTGATGACTTTCCTTAAGCAGGGCACCACAGGAACAGACCTCTTTTTGCTAGCCCAGGAGCAGCAGGTGCAATCCAGTCTTTGATGCAACTTCTCTTTGCGAGTTCCAGGGAACAGCAGGGCAGTCCTTCTTTCGTCCTCTTTCATGTACAGATGTGTTCTGAGGTTTTGGTGCCTGGGATGCCACTTTTATGCCCAGAACTTGCACTTGGGATATGGGATAACTACTAGCCAATGGGCAACCAGTTCTCATCCCACCTGTTGATGACTGCCTGCAATCTGTGGCTATCCCAGAGTGGAATATTCTGCCCACTCCCAAGATGGCAGAACCCTTGTCGGGTGTGTGGAGCTTGGTAGCCCACCTTAGAAATGTGGTTACCTGAGGAATACACGCTCACAGGAAAATCAGTTTGGCAACTGTTTCCCCCTCTTTTTCCCTGATGCAAACCTGTCAAATAGGACAAAAGAGAAGTCCCTTGTGTGAGTCTACCATTTGCCCTTCAAAGGCGGCTTCTCCTTTGAAGCTTGCCTTTTGGGCTGACGCCCAGTTTATGCTTCCTGCCAGGGAGAGGTAACACTTCTCCAACAATAGGTTCCTAGTGTGTCCTTTGTTGTGAGTCATTCACACCTCTACCCAAGAGAACAGAAGACTGTTTGGTGGCCAGCAACTGTAACTGGCTACTGGAAAACTTGGGCAACCAAGTGGCAACTTTCCAAGGGTTCCATTTATTCAAAACTGACATTACATTCATCTGGCGCATTAAGTTGGGTTTACTGTAATGACTATCAGCATGTAACTGCATGCTTATCAAATTTACAAGCCGTTCTACAGCAAAAACAAAAGTTGGGGTTTTTGCTGTAGGGCATATAAAACACAAGTCCTCCTTTTAATATACAGCACACTGCCTTAGGGCACCGTAGGCCTACCATAAGAGTAATTTGTATGTAAGAAAAATGAAGGTTTGGGCTTTGCCAATTCTTTAAATGGAAAAGTCGAATCAGCAAACAAAAAACGACTCTACTAGTCTGCAGTGGTAGGCTCAGAGGCATGCCTTTACATTGTCACACTTGTGGTGGCACAACAAGTACTGCAGTCCACGAGGGACACCTTAACATACAGGCCCTAGGTACACCTAGGACCATTCAGTAGGGACCTATAAGTAAGTTACCTTGTGCCAATTGGGTAAAGGCCAACTAAACATACACGTTTAAGGGTCAGAGCTCTGGCACTGAGGTCTAGTTAGCAGTTCTCTTTGCACTCTCAAAGTTGAAAAACCAACAGCATCTGTCCAAATCTTTGGGGGTGGTCATGCTAAAAGAGACATTTCCTTACATTTATATAGTTTAGAAAGCGTGTGTCCTGCTACAACAGGGTCACATGTAAATTGGCTACGAGTGTAAGCCACCTAGCATGTTGAGTATGTGCTGATCTTGTGGGGGTATTACATTCTGCTCCTGGACACCAATTGAAGGCATGAAGTACTTGATGAAGTGTGAAGACGCTCTATTAGCTACACTTGCACATCAGACCAGGGATGTGGGGCTTCTACTGTACATGATAGTGTCATACCAAAGATGATGTTCAGAGAGGTGAAACCAGAGCTACACTTTTAAGCTAACACGGATCATTTTACGTCTGTGTGAATTGTTTCCTCAATCCATGCTAACCCATTCTGGTGTTTTCGCCCAAATTTTGTCCTTGTTTCTCTGTTGAATGAATGATCTCACTCATTCTAACTTGCCTCTCTCTCTTTAGAGCTGAAAACGGACCTGAAAGTGTTCTGTTTTCGTGTAGATATTGTTGTCCCTTTCCCTTCTGGACAGCAGTGATTATCCCCGCCTGCCGCAGACCCTGGAGTGCCACGTATCCACCCTTGCTGAGGTCTGAAACATACTTTGAAGAGTCTTTTCAACTTCACAGCCCAAAAGGTGGAGACTGGGAAAGTGTTTGTATCCCAGAGCAACAGGCTAACCTAAGGTCTGTTCATTCTGGGAACACTGGCCAGTTTAGTGAAGTGGATGGTAATGGAGAGATAAAGTGATATACTGAGAGAGTAAACCTTCTCTGAGACTATGTCGTGCAAATTGATTAATTCTGATCATTTAAGTTAAAATATTAACCCTCTGCAATTAAGTTTGGATATAATAACACAATACAAACTACTCTGTCTGCCCCGTAATTAATGTCACTGCTTTTATTAGATGACACAAGTGAACAGTGATTTGACTCAAAGACTTTAAGGGGGTGCTAGCAATCGTAAAAATGTATTCTATATTTATAAAGGTTATTCTGATTTGGGATAGCCACATCCATTCCTGTCTGCAGAGGGTCTTTGGACTAAATGATGTGAAGAAAGTTAATCAGATAAATATTAATAAAAAATAAATAGTTTGCTTAAAAAGTGCTCAGCGAGTACACCAAGAAGGGAGGAATGGCTGACTCAAGCCATGGGCCAGCTCTCTGTGTGTCTTTGGTGTAGAACCACTACATCAATGATATCTTTGCACTTTTACCTTTCTCTCTTCCTGCAGTTGAAGCAGAGACCTGGTCCAATTGTATTATGAAACTTAAGCTGCTTTCTTTATTCTAGTTGAAAGTCCCCATTTGATGATACGTGTTTGCAAATTGTACATCCCCTTTCATCATTATAAGTGTTTCCCTCATTGCATTTCATTTTCTTGCTAAGGGACAATTGTTCCAAATACAATAAAAAATTAACATTAATCTAACCCTATCATATCAGCATTTCTTTGGCACACATTAAGCCTGTGGCTAAATCTGCCCAAGCTGTACCCAACAGTTAGAGGCACAAGCCGAACACATCACTGATTCTGGCTCATCAAAACTAACCTTTCAAAAGCACGTGCCTAACATGTCAATAACTGTGCTCCAATCCCGTTGACATTTCACAACCGAGCTGGTATGACCTAGGAGGGTCCTATAAGAGCCTCCTAGGTTATTAGATGAGTGATCCTTGATGTTAATCCACACTCCCCCAACACATAAGACCTGTAGGCTAAGACTTGAATAAATGAAACCTGCTGGTTTCTCATTAGGGGAGAAGGTGGACAGAGAGCAAAAAAACACCCTGGACGCTGGAAGTTCATCTTCCAGAGTTCGAGGTTGCACCCGATTCTCTCTCTCTCGCTCTCTCTCTCTCTCTCAGTGAGTGTAAACCACTGGTGGTAATGCTCAGGCCAGTGGGAAAGGAAGCCTGGATTTAACTAAAAGCACGCACAGTTTGAGAATAAAAATAAGTGGCATATATAACAATAGTGAACAAGCTTAATTCCCATATACCTCACCCAATAGGTGATGCTGATAACCAACCCAGGAGGCACCTGGAGACTTTCCCGAGCTTCGGAGCACCAGGAGACACTGTTGGTGAGAGCAATGTCTCAGATGCAAGTAAATAGGAAGAACGTGAAAGAGAGGCAGAGAAAACAAAACAAAGGTGCAGGGAACACAAATACAGTGAGTGCACTGAGCATAGAGAAACCATAACACCATGTAGTTGCGTGACAACTTGTTCCTGCTATACTGCTGTTAAAATTGTCTAGGATGCAGACCTTCCATTGTTTGATTGGTCTTTCTTCTCTGACAGAGCTGGAAGACAACTGTATCTCAACCCCAGCTGCCACTGTCCGGCCTTCCGCACTTTCCAGATCTCTGATATTGATATTTTCTTGTGATACCATGTTCTTATTTCTTGTCTGGTCTTATGTTTTGGGCTGCCTCCTCGCCTTTGTGGGGTCATGACAGTAGCTCAGGAAGGTGACAAAACTGAATAAGAGAGGAAAAGAAGCACTTCCTGAAGGTGAGAGATTGTTCACTAAGATTAAATCATTATCCAGCACTTTTTTTTTTGGGAAGGTAAAACACCCTGTATGTCTCTTCACAACTGCATACAGACAACCTATTACAGCGGTTTGGGCAGCACTCGTCAACTGTGCTGTCAGGTTTTTCGGCATAGGGCTTTCTCTAGGTGGTATGGTGCCACAGGTGAGTTAAGATACAATTGTCACAACATCCTCCTCTACCTCTTAACTTCGCATGCGAAAGCAAGTGCTGCTACCTCCTTTATTGTACAACAGCAACAACGTGATGGATGGAATACTTAAATTAATCCTAGCCACTTGCAATTGCTCGGAGCCACAACCCAATCCATAGTTTTTACCAACAATGTCACCTCAGTTTGGACCCAGCCATATACAAATCAGTTTTGGCCCTGCTCCAATGGAAAAAGTCCAGTTCGAACTGCCAGGACAGGTCTTCCCTGGACCAGAACACAAGCAACCCAAGACCAGTTTCACCCTTATTAGGACTCATCTGTTGGGTATATCTAGGATCCAATGGCCCAGTCAGTGAATATGGGACCCACGTCTGTCCATACCCCTCACACTTACAAAGTCAACTACAACAACTTTAAGGTGATGGATAGAATGCTTGAATCAATTTTTGGCATTCTCAGACTTCTTTTGGCACACCCAACAGGCATCCGGATAGCTACAGGATATGGCTGAAGCAAATGCATATTAGCTTTTAAAGTGGGCCACATGTCATATCGAGTTAAACACTTGCTCTGATGTCCATGATCTGCAATTGTCCATCTTGAATTCCAGCAAGGCCAACTCAGACTTTCAACTTTGAATCTGAAAAATGTGACACCATTAAATAGGTTTACATATGCAGCTCTCCAGAAAGGTAAATCTTCTTGTGCAACTATATCGACGAGATTTTGGTCAGGGGTTTCGGATGATGCTTAGGTCAGACCTGGAGGAAGAGTACTCTATCTCAATTTCCTACCGGAGAGGCATGGCACTGAATTTTAGCCCATCTTTGCCACTAAGTGAGAAGGCTTATTTGTATTAGCTCAGAGATTTAGATGTAACTATGTTAGTGGACTACTTCACTTATCTTGTGTAGGTCAAGCTTCCTTAGCAAGAAAGGTCCTGTGTTCCCACCAACGAAAGGTCCCCTATTTTCACCAACAAAAAACATATCCCTAAACCCTTAGATTCTTCAAGGAGGGTACGATGGAGGGTGGGTCAGTTTAAAAATCATTGGATATGAAATATTTTTGGAGGCTGGGAAAGTTTTCGGGGAAGGTGACCTCATTCATTTCTATGTGAGGGCTGTTAGTTTGCAGTGAGAAAATGTGTCCACGGCGGTTGGCGCCTTCCAGAACAAGGGTGACTTGAGATTTCAGTGCACTCCTATTTCTGTGGGGCACTAGCATAGCAGGCCCTGATTTCAGGAGTGCGACTTTTTGTCATTTGTGCAAAACCTGACAGGATATGGTATGCGAGATAGAGCCATAATGCACGTACTTGCCGACACTGGAGGACTTCAGGCTGAATGACTGAAAGTGGAAACAGATAAACAATGATCGGTGGCGTAGCACCGTGTACTCTGCTGCAGGGGAGGGGGCTCCCTGGCAGAAAATGATAAGAAAATACAAGAAACCTGTTGCACCACAGATAGCTTCGCCCCTGACCAACGATGGATAACCCGGCTCCGTTAATCGAGGTTAACTGGAAAACAGCGAATTAAAGCAGATGATTGCGAGATGTGCAGCGCTGCT
Organism: Pleurodeles waltl; assembly: GCF_031143425.1. Classification (NCBI taxonomy): domain Eukaryota; kingdom Metazoa; phylum Chordata; class Amphibia; order Caudata; family Salamandridae; genus Pleurodeles; species Pleurodeles waltl. The sequence continues at coordinate 863,490,788 of NC_090446.1, read as the reverse complement.
ACAGGACCCCTTTCCTTCAGCCCGCATCACTGGTTCCTTACCTTCAGAGGCAACCACAGAATTTCTCAAACAGTAGGCTCTTTATAGAGAGTTTAAATTTGTCGCAAAAAAATCCTCCCGGAGTTTCCACTTCCCCTGAGTTACTGCGCGCCGAGTGAGTCACCTAGTTTCACGAGGGAAGATAGTTATTGGAGCGCAGAGGGAAAGCAGTCCCTTTGAGAAGTTGCGAAACAGGCTCTTACTTGGCAGGAAACCAGCTATTTGGGGCAGCGATTATATAAAAAAGCTAAACAGTAGAACCAGTGGAAAGCGCGGAATACGCCATTTAAAAGGACTCAGTGAGAAGGTGTTCTGAAGAACGGGAGCCCGGCTGCAGAACTCTGGTGGCTGCAAACAAGTGAGTACATGCCTGCGCGAGGGTTTCTGATCCAGTGTTCAACGTGCCACCCAGGGCACAAGTATAAAAAAAAAATCAAAATACTAGTTGGAGGAAGAGGAGGAGGTGTGAAAAATGTGCATAAGCAATGCGCAGTGTCACCACATATAGTGACATCATCAGTACTGATGTCCCAGTCCCATCATATCTCCTTCTCTTTGAAGATAATTGACTATTCTTCCATCCTTGCTGCCGTATACACCTCGTGTGACAGATGCCCGAGCAAGCATCATCCAGGTGTAACCTGAAACATCCGTGACTGCTCTCAACAATTTTGCCAATTTGAACAAGTGCAACACTAAGGCAGGGAGCTCGTGGTGCAAATGTATTAAAACCTTTGCAAAGACGTTTGCAGGTCTGTGCTTCACCAAGTTCCAGTAGTTCCTAAATGGCCACAATCTTCCATTTTGCTTAAGGCGTAATAACTAGAGTTATTAGTTAAGTCATCACTGCACTGATTTAAGGCCTCAGACCTCCATAGGTTTTGCTCCACTGACATAATCAAATCAGCAGTGCCTCCGGGTCATTAGTGCCTAATTGTGAAGCGCCTATTGGTTTTCAACTGAGCACGTTTAACAGCATGTCGTACAGCGCTTGCCCTATTGCTAGGCAAAAACACAGTCGAATATGCGTCTGTCTGAGTGATAGAATGAGAAAGTGAATGTGAAAGAGAGAAAGAGGAATTGGGAAAGGTGGCATGAAAGAAGGAAGACACGGTATGACTGAGGTTAAGGCCTCTGGGAAGACAGGGAGGATGGCTGTGCATGAGTACGCCTCGATTTAGTAAAAGGCCGGGTGTGCAGGTGTAAGAAGGAAGAAAATGACGTTTTGAGAAAGGAATTGGGATGGTGGTATGGGTGAGGAAGCAAGTGGGAGAAGTGAGTGAGTGAGCTGGAGGGAAGTGTAATGAGAGATATAGCAGGTATCTGAAGATTTACAGATGTTGGGCCTGAGAGTTAGGTAAGAGGATGAGAGCGAGAGAAAGAGGACTGGGTTGGTGAGAAAGGCGAGGAGATGGAAGCCTGCATGTAAGAAGAGGAAAGATGATGAGTATGGATGAGCTTGAGCTTAAGAGAGGAGTGGGAAAGAGTGGATGTTGTGTGAGACTGAGCAGGTAGAAGGGTATAATTTTTGGGAAGGGAGTAATAGGTGAATGCCAAGTGGTCATCCAGTGGGGGGATGGCATGTCACTAACAAAAGTAGTTAATTTAATATTGTGCCGTTTTAAGAGTGGGGTACACAAATGTAGACCTTCTTCTAGGGTGGCTAAAATTCTATTATTTTTGCTATTTCTTAGATTCACCACATGGACCAGTGATCGATTAATACAGATCCTAGATCTATATGGGTAGGCATCAGTCCTCAGGGTTTTTTGTCTATCAATTATTTTATTGGTAAAATTAAGAATTGAGTAATATCAGCAAAGACAGTAACATGTAAGTCCAGCTTATATCCGTGTAATGATACAAATGTTGATTGTGATACATACTTCAATAGCAAACAAAACTATATATAATATTTAAGAGAAGTAGAAAGGCGAAGAGAGGGGTGAGAGAGTAAGCAATAGAAGGAAGAAAGTAAAGAGAGAAAGAGGGAAGGACAGAGTGAAAAAGAATGGAAGAAGATACAAATTACAAATCAGGGAAGAAAGAGAGTAGAAGGGGAACGGGTAGCGAGTACATTGATGGTAATGAGGAAGAAGCAAGAATCTAAGCGAACTATGAGGAAGGTGGGGACATTTTGCAAAAAGGGGGACCACGTCAGAAGAAAAGTATCTGTTTTGTCCATTAAATTGTAAATGATGTTTTCATAGGATGCAATCTTATACATCTCTGAAAGCCATTTCCCATGTGACGGCAATTGTGGAAAGTGCCAATGTTGCAAATACTGATTTTGGCAGCTGTGAGGGCAGTGATGAGCAATTGACGAGCATGGCAGGTCAATTCGTTAATGTCCGATAAGTCATGAAGGAGAATTAGGGGGTCTGAAATCCATCCATAGATTCCTTGAGCGTAGACTCTACTGCCGTCCAGAAGAGGTGTATGGTTGGACAGTCCAGCAAAATATTGGTAACCTCACAGGACACATGATCAGATCAACAACAGGCAAAATGAAGGAGCAACCCTGCATCCTGGACCCATGCCGGAGTCCAGCACAAGCCCTGGAAGATCTTAAAAAGACTGAGTTTCATCTGTGCCTCACAGACTTCTCGTTCTAGTCCTCAAAGGATATGGTCCCTTCATGGTGACAGCAGGATCTGACATATTCCTGTCGACTGTGTGGGTACAGGCAAGAGTCATTAGAACACATTTTTTGTGCGTGCCCGGCTTTGCTAGGCCTCAGGATATTATATCTAAAAAACATTTTTAAGACACTGAATATACGCTCATGCAGACCGGCCATTATAAGCTGGCTTAGCGGACTTTCAATCCCGTTTTCCTGTCGAGGGACCAAATTCATGGGACAGGCTCAGAAAGAATTAGTGAATAAAGTTGAAGCCGAGTTTGCAAGGGCCATCATTTTATGATTAGTAAAGCTCCGAAAGTTTAATTCCAGCCAGGAAACAGCCCTAGGTACTACTTAGGATTCTCACTCAGCTTCACTCATTTACAATTATAGTGTTCATAAAGGAGTAAGAAAGTTCTAAAGTTAAGTTCTAGACCAAGGTTGGAATTAAGTGGAGAACATTTTAGCTATGCACAGCTCTTTACCATGATATGTTTTAGTTTCAAATAAGCTTTTATGTTTTTATTATGGGTTTCTATTAACATAATGAGTAGGCAAAGTATTTATATTATTATTATGCATTTTGGAATTGCGATGGTTTTAATTAACCGAGTCAATAAACTTAAACTTGAAATTTGAACTCGTTCTAATCCTCAGGGTTAAGTGGGGGAAGTCGGCGATCTCCTGATTCAGGACCCTAGAGCATTATTGAATCTCTGGACCCTCAAATAAGCATATTGTCACAGTGTTTAAGTATTTAGACCTTTATTGTAATTGTGATAGTGTTTATATAGCGCCTACTACTGCGTAACCCAAGAGGAATTAGTGGTGAATTAGTATAGGGAAATACGAGTACAGTTTTAGTATTATTCTGAGTTAATTGGAGCAGGGGATATGTGAGTTTGTTAGTTGGATTGACTAGAGTAATGAAGGGATAGAGGAGTGAAGAATCCAGAAATGTTAATTGGGAGTTTATAGTAATAGGATGAAGCTTGGGATGAATAAAGGAGAGATGGATGAGGGAAGAGTCTGTGGAAAGGGTTAGGGAGATCATAGTAGCAGGAGGGGTTTTGGATGAGTCAAAGGTGAGATAAATGGGGGAGAATTTAGTAGGGTTGTTTGGAAGATCATAGTAGTAAACTGAGGTTTGGGTGAGCTAGATGTGGCAGAGGAGGGAAGAACGTAGGCAGGGTTATTATGGAGATGAAAGTAGTAGAATGGGTTTGGGATGAGTCAGAGTGGGGATGGAGGATAGATTGATAGAGACATGACATATGGTGATAGGTAGACAAAGTAAAGCTTACAAGAGAGTACATTTATTTTATTTTTATTTATTTATAATTTCATTTTTATATATACTTTTAAAACATTATTTTTCTTTTTCTTTAATTTATGTATTCATTATTATTTGTTTAAATTGAATTTTCTTATTCATAATTTGAATTTTATTTATAGATTTTATTGTATTTATTTTTATTAAATTTTTCTCTAGTACAGTAGGACTAGCGTAATAAATAAATAGATATGTAAATACATAGTAAGGGAATATATGTTCAAGGAATATACTGATGGGTATAAAAATATGAGAAGAAAAATATTATTGTATAAACACAGACTTTCAAGATTTGTAATATTTGACGTTAATTAATGAGTGTACTTTTCTAACATGTATTTCTTTCCTCAATTTTTGAATAGTGAAATGCTTATGATAATAAAACATTTGAGCAGTGTGATATAAAAACAAGAGCAGGGATTCATATGTATCTAATATAACAATATATCTAGGAGCTGTGCAATTACCTATGAACCATGGTAAGCATAGAATCACATATACATATTTATGTATATACAAACACATACACACATGCATACTCACACATATACACATCTATACATCTATATATATACATATATATATATATATATATATACACGTGTATATATATATATATATATATATATATATACACACATACATCCACATACATATTTAATCGTGAGTAAATATACATATGTTAAACAGGTTTAAAGAGTATGTGTGTGATTTATTGTTATGACATAGTAGCGATACATATTTCCTAAATAACTATACATATCTAGAATATACACATAATCAGATTAAAAATATTTATCAACATGGGCATATGCAGTCCATTGCTGTTTGAATATGGTGGTTATGAAGGAAAGAGCCAACTCTTGATCAGTCTTCTGAAGACAAGATAGTTATCCATGGATCTTATATTTGGGGGTAATGAATTCCATAGTTTGGCTGCTTGAACAGAGAAGGATGTACCACCTATAGTCTTTTTCTGGTATGGTGGTGTTCTAAGGTGGGGTGCCAATCTTGAGCAGAGGTTTTCTTGTTGAATGTATTTGGTTATTTTGTTTCTGATATAAAGCGGTCCTGTTCCGTGTATAGCTTTGTGGGTGATACACAGCAACTCAAAGGTTGATCTTCTGGCAATGGATAACTAGTCTAGTGCTCTCAAGGCAGGGGAGATGTGGGCTTGTGGCTTTACATGTAATAGTAGCCTGGCAGCAGAGTTCTGAATACGTTGTCATTTTTTCATAATAGAGATGATCCATGGTAGAGGCCATTGGCATAATCCAGTTTGGATAGTACAAGAGGGATAGTAGCTTGCACCTTGTGTGGAAATCCGAGGTGGGGGAAGATGCGTTACAGAGTCTTCAAGGTGATGAAGCTTGTTTGTGCTAAGTTGTCCACTTGGGAATTCATTGTTAACTTGGAGTCCATGGTAATTCCAAGGTTTTTAACTTTCTCTGATAATTGAGGAGGTGGTCCGAAATTGTCTGGCCAGGCACACAGTGGGTCATACTTTTTCTAGTCACCACATATGAGTATTTACGTTTTGGAGGCATTTAGTTTGAGATGGCTCCAAGTCATCCACTGATCAACGGCTGTGAGGCAACTGAAGATTTATGAATTTTCAATGTCTTTGCGGCATTCCAATTTAAGTAGTATTTGTGTGTCATCTGCATAGTTGTGGCATGTGAGTTGAAAATCATTGATCAGTTCAGGTAATGATATCATGTAGATGTTGAAAAGCAAAGGTGAGATGATTGATCCTTGGGGTACCCCTGCTTTTGTGAGGTACGGTTTGGATGAGAAGGGGGAAGAATAGATAATTTTAGTTCTGTTTTGAAGGTAGGATGTAATCCAGTCAAGAGCAGTCCCTTCTATGCCTGCATTGTTGAGTCTTTGGATTAGTGTGTCATGGTCAACTGTATCAAAGGCACCTGAGAGGTCCAAGAGAAGTAGTGCAGCAACTCCATTGCGGTCGACTGTGTTTCTAAGATCATCCCAGATTGCTATGAGTGCCGATTCAGTGCCTCTTCCTGGGCGGAATCCAGTTTGTGTACTGAACAATGTCTGGCTTTGCATTATGTCTTTTGAATGAAGCGCGCCCTGTGCCTTGTTCATGTCTGAGATAAGATATGCAAAGCCTAATTTGCCATTCTTGTTCCAGAAATTCTTGTTCCATTCTTGTTCTACATTACATTGTAGTGCAATGTTTCTATACCATCAGATATGATGATCATACCTTGTAACAAACAAATATAATGAGTTCTGCTCAATATTGACTAGATAGTTTGGCTTCCAAAGATTTCAGCTTCAATAAGTGCATTGTCTATGCCACATCCACTGAGATAACTTCCTGCATCCAGGAACACAATTTTGTCATGTGGCAAACGCCCATCATTGGATTAAGATCATCAAACTCTACTGGATTTCCCATAAAAATGTCAGCTGTAATACGAAAAACACTTCTTTGCAGAAAATTGGCAGGATAAGTTGGTTTTCAAGCTGAGCATGCAAATTTTGAAAAAATCATTAGAGCTGTGTATACTGTTGTGTAGTTTGGGACTGAAGATAGTATTACTGTTAGAAACCCCACCTTCTTAAGTGGTATTCTGGGAGATCAGAACATGAATTTCATCCCATGGAGGAACAGGCTCTTCTTCATCCTCCAGTCCACACCAAAGAAGCGATAGGATAAATTCAGTTAAATCAGCTTTGTGGACCGCAGCATCAGGCAGTAGAAGATCCATGTCCTCAGCTACTTTTAAACTTTCTGGTAGACTGGGATGTATTGATAGCTTGTAGTGATTTTGCACATGTTGGCAAGGCAGTTAGGTCATATGTTTATATATAAGGTTATATAACCCTAGACTCCACACAATGTTGACAGCTTAATTTGACACTTTGCTAACCAAGTGGGAACAAGACCTTCGCCTGAGACAGTTTAATTATAAACATCTGAAGCAGAATAGCACTTTTTAAAATGATTGTCCTGTAAAGACTTTTATATATGATGCAGAACCACGCATATTTTATTGCAGACCGATTCTTCACTAAGATCAAGGGCCCGATTTAAATGCTGGCGATAAGCATACCCTTGTCGCAAAGGCGACAGAGTGTGCTCATAGCCAACATTGTGGTCTGCTCGCCTAATTTTATAGTTGTTGGACCTTAGTTTGACCACAGTGGAGACTACTACATCTCTTCCGTGGCCAAACTGCTCTGACGGGTCGACAGCGAACTGCCAATATGCCAGTCCACCCAATTATGATAGGCGAACATGTAGCTGTCTTTTTTACTACCTTCCCGGAGCAGGCTAACCCTGTTGATAAGGGGCAGTAAAAAACAAAGAATGGCCTTCTCGTCATGGAAGTTTACTACCAGGATGAGGGGGGACTTCCTTTTTTTCAAAAAGAAAATACCACTTAAAAGTTTTCTTTTTGAAAATATAAAAAGAAAACTGTTTGGTTCAGAGCTATGCCATTTTGACAGAAACCTGTGCCAAAACGCAAAAAGCATTGACAGGAGCAGCTGTGAAAGCGGCTCCTGGGATGCTTTAAGAAATGACCATCAGCTTGGTGGTCATTTCCTGATTTGGGGGGTGAAGGTGCAGTCAAGAAGATGGAGTAAATTACTCTGTTGCCCTGACTGCAATACCTCTGTCCGTCAAAATATAAATTGGCCCCTAAATCCTTATTCAGGACCTTTGTATAGGACGGTAAAACACCCCATATATCACTGCACAACTGTATATAGACCACCTATGATGGCAGCTTGGGTATGGCAGATGCCCTCTTTACTACTGGCCTCTCATCTACTGAACATTAATGATTGTTTTTGGCCACTATGGATGACACTTCGACCAGGATAGTAGAGCTATTCCATGACTCAACATTGTCTGACTACCTATGTGGCCCTCATCCCCTCAGACCATCTACTCTTACCTAGTAGAACTATACTTGGGTGCTGGCAGGACACGCTCAAGTGGAAAGGTTGAAAAAAGAAACTATCCCCTTAGACTCTGCTATGGGTCAGTAGGTGTTGATTCAGGTGACATAGCTTCAGGGATGTGCCAATGGAACTTAATAGGCATCTCTGAACTGGGAAATGTTCGAAGACCTGGACAGATAAAGTAATTTGAGATCCTAACAAAAGAATATTCACTACACAAATCCCATTTTTAGGTCGAGTGTGCAATCGCTTTTCGACCTGTTGTAAGTATTCTGTGGGCTTTTAACCACGTCCATCTAACACCCATCACTTTCACTCGTTCGTGGGCTTGCTATTCAAAAATCGCTTGATGTCATTGGTAAATGCTGTACGTTTGTCCCGTCTTGGGGCGGTTTTGTTACCACCTTGCAGACTGACCCCGTTACATGAATTATTGCACGATTGAAGTTATACTTCAGCATGGGCAAACTATTTTTTTCTTTTATTTCCTTTTCGTGCTCCATGGCGGCTCTGGCCCTCACAACACGAACAGCACAGAACAGCGCAAACTCCTTCAGTGGTATTGAAGTGCTGGTCATAATGTACACTCTGTTACCCAATCAGAGTAATTTCTTATGGCTCTCCCCTTCATGCTCCATAGTTTTCACAAAAACACTTGTAATTGATAAATGCTTTATGTAAAAAACACTGAAATCCTCAAAGCGTCTCTACCGATAGCGGGAGAGCTGATACTACACTATTCACTGCACTCGGGAAACTCACCCACCATTGTGTCTTTTAAAGCTCTCTCATGGCTGGAACTTTCATTATACACTAGGAGTAGTTTGTGTTTTAAAAGCCTTGTTTGTAATCTCATTGCAGTAGATCTGCTAGACCTGAGAATGTGTAATGTGCTATGCTCTCTAGGTGCTAAGATAGGTTTGCAGTGCATTAGTTTCTGACATTTTCTTTTCATGTGGGTATATCCTCTTGGGGCTAACTATAATGCAATGTGACCATGTTTCTTACAAATGCTATTTTCACAGTGGTGGACGCTTGGGGCTGTTCTGAGCATTACAGTCTAAAGCCAAAAGCTTATTTCTGATAAAGGTTTTTATTGTGTTGCCATGATAATTACATATGTCTTATTAATCTCTCATTATTGCAAGTATGGCCATGATTCAGGCCAACTTAACATCCTTATATCACTATGAATGTTTGAACACTCTTGATATGTTTGGCTGACCCTTCTAGTTTATTTCTCTCAATACTTCTCTGTGGCTGTCTTGTGTCTTTGTTTTGGGAACTGTGTTAGCCAGCCAGCAACTCTGATGGTGGGGTGGTGAAAGTGGTATTCTATTGGAATTAGAATGGCAGATTTAAACTAGGGTGCTAAATGGCAACATTTTCATTTTTGGCTGCAGATAGAGGAAGAAGGTAAATGGAAATGGTTTCGTTATATGCTGGGCCACTGGAACTATGTGGCAAGAAAATACAAAATTATGAGGCAGGGTTGACCAATTTATGTGGCCTGGAAAATCCAGTTGTGAATTTACAAAGCCAGTAACTCTAACTCAGCAAAATGTGAGATATTTCATTGCAAATAATTTGCTTAAAATATTTACAGTTGATGCATGCACTAGAGAAATATTGCACCAAACTTATCTGAGTTCAACTCTTTGGAAAGAAAGATGACTCTACAGCCTTTGGGTAGACACACAATTTCCATTATATACAAATCACTAGTAATACGTGCCACTGACCACTTCACTGCATTTGAAGCACAATGGGCTCACCTGAGATTCGTCCAGATTAGATATCTACATAGGTCTTACTGTTCATCCACAAGATTATGGAGCATGGGGTCGCTAACCACCTCAACTTACTAAAGACTCAAACACACTGCTACAAATTTAGCCCATATTGTGTGGAAGTGCATAGTTACTTAGACATATTGGAAGGATATCACCCAGATTCGATCTCCACTGCTGTGTTTAACAATGGAGGTTCATCCAAGGCTATGTTTGCATGGGAACAGTGGGGACTGGGATGGGTCCGGGCCCACTCAGAAACTAATTCAAATGAGATATATTATTGCCTGGGTTGAAGTAAGTTAAACCCTGTATGTAAAATTTAGCACTTGAATCCCATAAAAGTGGCATATGTTAGATTAATGTAACTATTCTATGATACAAGAACTTCTACTCAGTAATCCTAGTGCAGGCACTCTAGCTGTATTACATTTGGGCTTTATAACATGCACGAATACACCTGAAGGCATCTGAGAATGTGAAATACATAATATATCAAACTTACAAGTCTACTATTACTTTTACTTAGTCAAGATGCAGACTGAAATTTAAAAAGTATTAAGTCGAGTTTAGAGGGCTTTTGAATTACATCGAGAGACAATTTCATTGGGTTGCTGGAGCCATAGAGGGTGCCCTGCACCCAGTTTCTACTTGCAGCACCCTCACCTCTTGGCGACTCATTCGCCACGTCTGCTGCAGAAAATCCCTATTTATATATCATTTAAGCTGTGCTGTTTGTGTGGGCTCTATGTCGCAGACAGCCAATCTCACACTTAGCGGGTCGCCTACTCCAATGAAGCCCGAGCGGTGACAGCATTAGGGCCGGCAGATGGAAAATCAGAACATGGTTGCTTTGTGAGTGACGCGCCCAGACAGTAGTAAGAGTCAGATGAAGTGACTACATAACCTAAGAGTAGAGCAGATATGATAGCAGCAGGTGTTATATGCAGTAAAGCCAGCAGGACTGCAAGAGGAGATAGCAGCCAAAGCTGAGTGCAGTGACAAGTGCAGGACCAACAGAAAATGATAGTTCTAGGAGCTACTCTCAGTGAGAGAGGATAGGCTGCAGGTCATGACAGCAGCAGGACTCAGAGGGATCTCAAAAGGACTTGCAGGATATGACCGAAGCATCACTGGCAGCAGTTCAAATGAAACAAGCAGTGAAAGAGTGGCTGAAGTGCGCTAATGAAGTCCACTTGAATTAAAATAGTCGAAGAACTCACACATCTACTCATTCATCCACCCGTATACTCATCTCGGTGGTTTAGGCAGCCACTCCAGACGTCTGGTGTAAACTACATGACACTAAGGCCTTGGCTGTACCTCTGTGATCCTTGGAAGTGTACACCACTGCTGCCGCTGTGTAGGATCTGTTCTGCCAGGGCCTTGCTATGTGCCTGCCTTCTGTGAGAGGGTGAAACATGTTTTGCTCTTATCTCGTTGTACCTGTTCTATGAAGGAGTGAAGCTTGCACTGTTGCTGTCAAGTTAGTTTTGCTCTGTAAGTAGGGAAGCCAGCCCTGTGAGGGTGTGGTGTGCGGGGGGAGGGAAGAGGGTTTGGGAATTGAAACTCTTCCTGAACTACTTTACTTGCTTTACAGAGAAGGGAATCTTTCGTTGCTGCTACTGCACGCCTCCCTTTTTTGTGAAGTATAGACGCTTGCACTGACGCTGATTGAGTTTTACGTCTGCCATTGGAAGGACAGACGTGCACCTTCGCTATGTGTTGCTCTTCTGAGTGTGCAAAGAAACCCTGTGCTACTTCCCCTGTTGCTGATGCCAGATCTGTACCTATTTTTTGTGTTAACGACGCTTGCATTGGTCGCAGTGAAGCTTGGAATTTTCATAAACAACACTTGAAACTGTGAATGTTTGTTTCAGAGCGTGATACGAATGGAAGAGTGAACGGTCACAAAACATGTGATCTAAGGTTGCTAATGGGTTCGTATATGACAAAATTAGTCATCAGTTTGCATCTTACAATGTTGACACCTTCAGAACAGTGTTCAAAGAAAAACGTAAGCCCCAGAGTGCAACTGACTGGTATCTGAAAATCCGGAGGTAGCTGACGGTATCACACTTGATATGGAGCTACCTGTCAGTGGCGTGATTAGCAAAGTACAAAAAAAACAATTCGCGATTATTTCGCCTTTTTCACTTGTCCACCAGCTGTAATTTGTGTGTTCAATTTGAATAAAGATTTTTTTTTATTTTGGTACGAAAAGTGAAAAATGTTCTTGTTAGCTCACAAAGATTGCCCCACACCAGCCATGTTATTAGCGGTCCATAAGGATGCATCCTAGTTTCAGCTCAGTCAGGACTCTGAAGAGCAGAGTAGTTAATCGTCTTTTTTTCAGGCAAGAGGCGTAGCTCGCTCTTCTAGTGCAAGATGCACTCACTGCTCTGCTAGTTTACACACGTTAGCTTGCCTCTTAAATAAAGGGAGGCACGTAAGAAACTGTATTGTACACAATAATGAAAGCATGCAGAGGGTTTGGTTCTTTGATATGGCACCATCATCTGTGAACTACAGAGGAAACAAGCATTGGCATAGCCAATAGGTCTAGCCTATGAAAGAGCTATTGGCTTTGGCTATGTGTTTTGCCATGTTGTACATCAGTGTAAGAGCTGTCCAGCATGGCTAAAAGGCAGTGGCCTGGAGGGTTAGAGTGGAGTGGGGGAGTAGAGTGTCGCTGAGTGGATTTGTTGGAGTATCGTAGAGTGGAGTAGGGGGAGTAGAGTGTCAAAGAGTTGAGTAGAGGGGAGTAGAATTCTGTGGTTCAGTGGCAGAATGTCGTAGATTGGAGTGGGTGTTGGAACAGGACGGAGTGGGTTGGAGTGGATTGAGGTAGTGGGGTAGATTGGAGTATAGTGGGGAGAAGTGGATTGGTGTAGAGTGGGGTAAATTGGATAGGAGTGGGGTGGATTGAAATGGGGTGAAGTGGATTGGATTGCGGTGGATTTGAGCAATTTCCCATGATACGATTGGAGCACTTACCAAGTAGGTACTTTGGAAGAGAGGCTTGGTCACACCCATGGCCAGAGTCTATGTCTTGTACTCAGTACCTATGGAACTCAGCAAACGTCCATGCTCAGTGGCTTCCAGGTACAGTGCCGCTGGAAGAAGAGTGCTGCGCAAGTCCTCGCCCTATGCTTTAAGCCACAAGGGCAGTGTCCATGCTCAACAGGTTCTGGGCGCAAGAAGAATTGACACATGTGGACTGCTACAAGAGCCCGCTGGGACTGCACAAACAACCTCTTGGCACAGCCCAAGACCATTCTCTTTGGGCTCTGAGGGCAGTGAGCCAAAGTCAGTATGGGGATTCGGAAGATTGCCATGGCAATATTAGCCAAGTATGAGCATGTCTAAGAAGAGAAAGTTGTGTACCTTTAGAAATGCAGCCTCTAATCGGTGTTGTGTTTTCTCTGCACATTTCTCTTTCCTTAGTAGACTAACAAAAGAAAATTAGAAAATGGGGTTATAGCCCAGCAGAATGCGAGCGATGGTATTTTTGGACGGCTCCTCTCAGTGAAGCTCGGATTAGAAGCTAGAGCGGGTCAGCCTCCTGGATTTAGAGATGCTGATGTTGGATCCCTATATTCTTGCAGACTACAGTCACCATGCCTTATCTCTGGCAGATTCCTGCCAGATTTCCCCTCTCTTGCCCTGGCAATGAAAATGTTCCCCATTGGATTACTCCATCCAGCGTCCCATCAAACCTCCAAGCTGTTATTGTTTGAGGCTGAGTCAAGCTATCTGAGGGACATGGCAAAGGACCCTCTATGAAACGGCTAAAGGGGCAAGGAGCAGGTCCATTCAACAACCTCCCCCCACACACACACATGCCAGACTGTGCATGTGCCATTGGGCACCACACAAATTACCAGTGTCCTCACCGGGTCCCAGAGCAACAGACAATATTGAGCCGCACCCAATACTCGTCTAAATTGTGAAAGATCGACCCATAACCACACAGTCAGAAGCTCTGGCAGAGAAAAACTCTTACCCTGGAACCCCAATTGCCCAGTGGGCCACTGGCCCAATTAGAAGGGCTCTAGTGACTGCATAGGGGGTGCATATGGCCAGGATTAAAAGTGTGAAGATAAATACAAGCAAATAAGAGAATATCTGGACACTGCGAACATAATATTGCCTGTGTTTTTCACATACCAGCATGCGAAGAGCGAGAAGTATCTGAAATATACGAAGGGTTCAATTTCTAAAAAGAGGTGATGCTAAAATACGTTAACAGGCCACACTAATTTCAACGGATGCTATACTGTTTTTTAAAGTGAATCATAATGATTTTAGCCGGTATCTGATTCGTTTCACCACCTAACACTTTCAGATTGATGCATGTCTATTTTTATTCAATGTGTACCATAATTATAAAACATGGAGTATTTGGTTAGTATGTGTTATGTATTTTTATGTTTGTCATATACATTTCAACAGGTATAAACCAAGGTCAAGTCTGTTTCTACGTAAGTAGTATTGGGTTCAGCAGTTGTGGAATTAATTTCAGTGCCTGTAAAATTATCTTCAATGTTGTCCACACTGCTATGTCAAGAATTACAACGAAGAGTCTCATTGCGAAAACTCTTGCAATTCTAATGGAGTTACAGGTCCTTCGGAATTACAATAGCCGCCATCCACTGCAGCTGAAAATGTGAGAGTTGAATCCTGGAGACAAATGGGGAATTACTGGAGGAATCCAGTGTGGTGTTCCTGATTCGCCCAGTAATTCGTCGTGTTACCCACATTCCTGGTAATACCCGATAATAGAACCCCAACACCTCCTCCCCTTAATTCTCTATGCCCCTTATATTGGTAACTCCATGGAAGATGGGTGGGTGGGTTATTTTCATTCACTGTGATATTCCTTCAGCTCATGTTACATATGTTTTGATGTGTTATCTCCAGGATGATATATATCAAATTCATTTTAGTGTATGCGTCTAATTTCTATGAGTACCATATGTAGAAAGCTGTAATTTGGACAAGAATGGCTTGCCATACTTAGTGAAGCCAGCATCATTAGAAAAACGTCTCCATTCAGAGGAAATCTACTTCCAACCGAATAGACTTTAGGCACTGATACCACGAGGTGCACTGTGTGCGCGTGAGTAAGTGAGCACATTCATTTAGAGCCAGTGTTATCTCGAGGGTTTTGGGGGTCACTGTTTGGAACAACTTTTAATGTTATTACCAATTGTTTGCTAATTAAGCCCTTTGTTATGCTAACAATATTGAATGATATGTTAACGGTCAAGATACAAAAAAAACACAGAAGTGAGCTAGAGAGAAAGTTCACTCTCTTAGGGGAGGAAGGTGGAGGCCATGAGCAATTGCCCACTTTGTCCATGCCTTAAAACGCCTCTGTTTGCAGCCCCCGCACTGCACATAAACTCTAAGAGCTGTACGAACAAAGGTATGATACAAGTGGCTGCCCTTGCCCATTAGGCACTAACATTAGTTCACATGACGCCGAACCCTGATGATGGACATGTCATTGTTGTTTAAACACTCCTCATTCAAAACGCTAAGCTGACATTTGTTACCTAACAATAATTTTTAAACTCGATCTTTCCTTCCACAGTCACAGTGTGAACGGGTCGAGTACTGTATAGGAAATGGCACGTTTTGCAGGGAAAATTGCTTCATATGGAACGGGCGACCCAACGGAAAACACACTTATTGCCAATAATCAGTGCTTTAAAAGCTTAAAGGTATACATTCAGCCTGGTGTCACTGGGTGCGCAGATTTTGGTAAAATGCATACTAAAGACTGACGATCTTGGGTCTCTTCCAGGTTGTTTATGTTTTACTTTGTAGAGTGAAGCATTTATAGGTAACTAAGCACTGGTAGATAGGGCTGAAAGAGGCCAGGGAGAGAGGAGGTGTGAAAAATGTTCACTGCAGCTGTAGGTTTTGGGGGGGCCGCTTCCAAACAGCAGATGGGAACTGGTTAGGGAACTTGATTTCGGTATTTATACCTCTGAGAATTCATTTGACAGCCGCCTGTTCTTTAGACTTTGGATTTCTTAAGTACCATTCTGCTTGGTCCTGCTCCTCACGCTTGCCATTCATTTTCCCACTCTTTCAGTCTGTGGGGGCTCATTTCCTGTCCCTCTGGGCATTGTCCTAGTAATTCTGTAAAATGCTGAGTCAGCGTGGAGCAAACCAGCTCCAAATAGTCCCATTGTGGCCGATATGCCACAGGAGAGTGACAAGAGTGAGTAGCAGGGCTGTCACACGTAGAGGCGGAGGGGGCATCGTGCACTCAGCCCCTGCTTTCTATGGCCCCGTGCTGATTCAACAATACTTATTTATAAATTTGAAATGGAAGCAAGTGTCCGCTTTATTAATAGAGGCAGCTCGTGTAGCTATATCACTAGATGGCACATATCATGTTTTCTCTTTGTGTAAGTTTCAGTACCAAGAAAAGAAAACCTATAAAACAACAAATGTGTAAAATGAGGGGAATACAAAAATATAATTTCGCTGCAAATTTGTCACACCACCAGTATTAATTACAGCAAACAAAATGAAGCAGAATCAGCTCAGTAAATAAAACCTCAATTATTCAAGCGATTTACAAACGGCATGTAACATGACAAGAAGAAGCAGTGAACGCCATTAGTAAACCAGACACTAGACTGCGCCATAATGTAGCAGGTATAGGGGATAGTTACAGTTCTGAGTAAATGCTGTCCTTCAAAAACAACGCATCTTCCTCAGAACATTTACCACATGAATTGTTGGCTGGATGTACTGGCTTTGCCTATGCATTCTTTATCTGGAGATAGCTTGACTGTTGGCATATATAGGAATTATGGCTATTCTGGTAAATTCAAGAGATGAGGGGCACATACGATCAGGAGTTATCATACGTCTCAAATTCATTCACAGGTGTTGTGTTAGGCCAGACACCTTGCTTAGCATGTTCTCAATAGTGTATTGGGGTTGGTTAGGTCCCTATTGTGGCCTAAATGTGCTCCAATAACCTGCAGTCACTTGAATCGTACATATTGTGAATCCGCCCCCTTGATTCGAAACTTGTCCCGCAAGAGGAAGACTTCAGTTGCGAATCACTCAGTTGCCCTGAGACACTGTTTAGTGCGATAATCCAATCAAGCTCAAAGAGGGTCACCATAAGTACTTAATTTGTCCTTATTGTTTCCGGTGCTGAGCACCAGCACTTATTTTTGAGGGTCGGTGCTTATTCTTCTGCCTCAAGCATCTGCTGCGAGCAAAAGACACATATGGGAAAGACGAGGAAGAGAAAAACGAAAAAGCGTCACAAAGGCAGAAAGCAGAAAACTGCAGGAGTGAGCTGAAGGGGCAGGGAGTGGCTGTAAATGGATTGGAGAGGCCTGAGCTGCCTTCAGGATTACGCTGCCTCAGTATTCCGTGGTCGCACATTTAAATGCAGCAGCGCGGGTTTAAGAGGAGGGCTTTGGGCACCTGCACGCTTTTATTTACAAATTAAGCACTGGTCGCCATACCATCTTCTTTCAGCCAGGATTTAATACTGTACGATAGTTTTAAATAGAAATGAGATGTCTTCTTAGTCAACTGAGAACTATAGATGTACAATATTTCCTCATGGCTTTACCTTTTCAAGTGAAATGGTTTTGCGGGTCTCAGTGTAAAGACCAAAACGCTTTTCCATATTGGTCAGACACCAAAAATAAGTTCATAACTAATCGAAATATGCTCTTTATTTAAAATATGTGCTGGAAATCTCTTACTATACGCAGGTCTCACATAGCGGAGTGGTGTGTTGTGAAAAAAAAAAAACATTTGTGAAAGCATTTAACTTTTGAAAGGACAGCGGCCTGGTCATTGCAGAGGGAAGCACTGCTTAACCTTGGCTTTCTCCCTTCTTCCGTTGCAGGACTGGTGCTAGGATGTCATCCATTCTGCCCGTGTTGGTGCTTCTGACCATTGGAACGGGTTTGTCCAGCGTGGAAGGTGACTGCGTATTTAACGCTCTCCAGGGTTTCTGCAGATGTTCGAAGATTAATCAAAATACATTGTTCAGCATTACCTCCTGCATATCAGCCACTATTTTTGAGTTTCGGGACGAACATTTTGATGGAGAGGTGACCTTTTTGCCACAGTACATGAGAAATCTGGCACATTTCTTAAGCCTGCCTCTGACCAGGGTCACCTTTGCAAACAGCGCCCTGTCAGAGGACTTCTTGGTAGAATTTGTGAGGGCAGCCTATGTCATTCATATTAAGGAGCTGGTGTTTGAGAATTGTACCATTGTCGGCAGTGCTAGCTGGCAAGCCATGGTGGGCTCACCTCCACAGCTGGTCTCATTGCAGTTCAAGAACGTGTCTTCCACGCACTTGTCCGGAAGGACCACCGATATTTCTAGCCTGAGCAACTGGATGGTGAAGATTAAAGAGCTCACTCTTGTCAAGTCCCAAGTAAGTCACATTCCATGTAACATCGGCGCACACTTCCAAGCCCTGTTTTACCTCGATTTGTCTAACAACCCACTACAGGAAAAAGGAATCTCGCAAACCTTTTGCAATGGGCTTTATCCCACACTTGAAGTGCTACGACTCAGTAGTACCCATCTGACGTCTCTTGGAGAAATATGCAAAACACTTGGTCAGCTGGAAAATTTAACAGACTTAGATCTAAGTCACAACGACTTTTCAGAACTCAGCTTCTCCCACGCTGCCTGTGCGGGACTCTCTTCTCTTCGCATCCTGAACCTGTCGGACACAGGGATGACATGTGTGAACATCTCCTTTCCATCAAATATCGAGATACTAGATTTGAGCTGGAACAGGCTTCAAGCTCTGGACATTTCTCTGCGCCATGTGAAGAGCGTAGTTCTCTCCAACAATGCACTGAAAGCTGTGCCCGCTCCTGAGACCTTTCCAATTTTAGAAGTACTCTCTGTGGATGGAAATATGATTAACCAGATTCATAAGTACCAGGTACAGGCTTTCAAACACTTGAGGGTCCTTGGTGCTGCTCAAAACCCTTACCTTTGCTCCTGTTCTTCTCTTATGGAGATGAAGGACTTAGTGAAGTCAGAGCTCAAGATGTTGGGATGGCCAGCTGGCTACATCTGTGACACTCCTGATGTACACAAGGGGACCCCCATGAATGAAGTTTATCTTTCAGCATTTGACTGCCACAAGCCCCTCCTGGTGGGCTTGATTTGCCTCTTGTTCCTTGTGGTCGGAATTGCTGGGATTCTTTGCTGGGTCAAGACTCGCTGCTGTCTAAAACCCCGTCCCAACGATTCAGGTGTTGGTGACCAGAATTTACATTTATCTCACAGTGGGTGAGCGCATGTGTACACATTGGTATCATGGTGGAAAGGGTTACTGACTGCCCCTGCACTGGGTTACTGTAGTTTTGCTGCTTTGTGGAGGGTCCAAGTCTGACCCAGGTCAATGATGAAGAAAATTGACTACACTGCCGTGCTTTGTCAAGAAATAAGGTGATGTTCTCGTTTAAGTTCCCAGAATATCAAAATCGGCATAACTTGATACTCATGTTGGCTGCCTCAGCAGAAGGACCCCAGAGAAAGAGGCCTAGGGAATTTAACTCTGTACCCGAAATAAGGTGTCTTCCAGCTAGTGGGCAGGGTGTGGGGCGGAAGTCATGCTGTTGTGGACTGGTAATGATTCAGGTGCCTCATCATGATATTATGAGGAATTGTGGGCAGAGTTGGATTGCAACCAAAAATGGGTTCAGGATCCCCAAAAAGTGGCCACATTCATGGATAGTGACCTTTAGTGAACCATTGATTGTTTAATACTAAGAATAACTTGTGGCGAAATATGTGGTAAATGACAAGCGCTTTCTACAGCTCTTCCATCTTCTTGTCATTCCTACACCTACCTTCACACCATCCCCGTCACCCCCATTCCTATTCCTTCTGTTCTTCCTCCCTCAGCTCTTCTTTTGTCCCTTTCTTCTTCTCAGTTCTTCCCATAGTCTTTTCACTTTGTGTCCCTTCCTTTTCTCCTTTCTAGAGTGTTGCCTTTCTTTTTCCTCTCCTCCTGCCTCGTCCCACCTGTGTGTTTGCTGTACTGTGTAAATGACAGAACCCTTTGCTCCATTGCTTCTCCCAACCCCTCCTGCTGTCACCTGTCCTATAGCATACTGTTAGCTGAAAAGCCCGGACCCCTTGACAAGGAGCCACTTGCCAATGGTATAAAAAGTAAAATAAAAACAGTTTGTGATTTTCTGCCCATGCCTTTCATACATATTGCATATGTCTTTTTCAATATTGTGGAATGAAAAGTAATACATGTTCTTGATAACAGCGTCCATTGACCACCACGTCTGCCCCCACTCTGCTCACTTAGGACAAGTTGCACTTTAAAGGCTTACTGGTGCCTGCCCTGCTCTACCAGGACTCCAGACTTTGAGTGCTCTGCTGTGGCGGGGAGGGTGGAGATAATAGGCAATCATTAACAGTTTTTATACAAATGGGCATGCTGACACAGCCTTCCCCAGACAGCTTTACCTGCATCCACCACCCTCCACCTGATGATGATGCTCAAGCACCAGGAGGGGCACGTGGTACTGCACTCTGCCCTTGTTAAACTTTAACCTGTATTCAAGTACGAAGAAAAATAAGTATTTTCTTTTATGCAACCCTCTTAACCAGGAGCATAGCTTCAGGTGGGGTTTGGGGTGTTACACCCCCTAATAAATGTATTTTGTGATAAATAGTTGGGTGCAGCTGCTTTCAATCGGGTATGATGAGGTGTCTGTCGGATTTCACCAGGAGTTTTTACACACACAGACAAAAACACACATTCTCTCCCTTTCTCTGTTTAGAAAGACTTAAAAAATGTTGGTTATTTCACAGAATATTGTACTTTCTCTCACTTAGTACACCTACCAATCTGCATTACTCTCCCATTCAACTGCTTCTTAAGCCCCTCTCCTGCATCTTGCTTGTCGTATAATGTCTTTCACCCCAATCATACTGACCAACCTACGCCCCTGCTCTTAACATGTGTTGACTGGCTGGAATCAGCGAACCACAGACTCCTCCCTCACACTGTTCCTTTACACATGGGCTATAAGCAGGGGCCCTGGAATTATGTGGTTTGAGAGGGTCAAATTATGCGGCAGCGTTTAGTAAATTATGCTGCAGGAAAAGGCAAATTATGCGTCATAATGAGGCACCCTTTGTAATATCACTACTCCATTATTTCAACATTTTTAAACTTCCTAACACTGTATGAGCATTGGTTGCCCCTCGTTTGTACCATTTTAATACCCAAACGTAGTAATAAGCAACAACAAGCATTTACAATGCAACGGGTCTCGCGTTTGCTCATGTTAGAGCTGATCGCGTTGTAAATTCCTAACCCGACTTTTCACCTATCGGGCAAAAGTGCATTTATGTACATAACCCGAAAAAGTGAAATTAACTATGTAAAGCGCTCGACTTCTGCCAAGCGAGATCGCGCTCGTAAATTAGAGAAAAAGAAGTCCACGAGCCCGATGGAAAACAGCGAGCCTCGCATGTTTTCTGTACTTGGTCGCTGCGCTCGAGGAGGGCTAGCCACCGGAAAAGGCATGACGTATGCGTGCCTTCGACTAATGAAAGCAAGCAGATTTTATTATGCAAGCCCACGAACCAATAAAAAACACTGACGTGAAGTTGACAGGGCTCCGAGCCCTTTTCTAAATACAAAAGCGTCTCGCTGTGATACGCCTGCGTGAGCGCATGCAACGCAGGCTCGACCCTAAAAAGGTGACCAGTCCAGTTTTGCAAAGGGCCTTTTACTGCGCAGCAAAACGTGTCGGTGCACTTTTAGTAACTTTTGAAACTTTTGAGCTAGAAACATATTTTTACTGGTTAAAATCTGCAGATTATGCGGCAGATGAAAGATTGTGTGGCTAATGTGGCAATTCTGTAATTATGCGAAAAATGCCACAGCCGCACTATTGCATAATTCCAGTGGCCCTGGCTATAAGGTAGCTCAGTAAGGTAATGTTGCTGTTTAAAAGTCTTTTCTTCCCACTTACATAAACGTACAGACATAACCAATTGCTCAGACTTCACTTTTTGCCCACCCCCTTGAGGGCCTGGTTGTGCTGTTCTAATCCAGCAAGAAGAGAGCAGACACAAGGCCGACTTCATGCAGTGCCCTTCTGGGCTGCAGAGTTTTTTTAAGGCATTTGCAAAGTAGGCAACTGCCCAGGGCTCCAGCTTCCAAGAATCCCCCTTGGAAAGTGCACTTTCTCTCTAGCTCACTTCTGTGCATTTTTGTATCTTAGGGGGTGATTCTGACCCCGGCGGTCTCCGACAGTCCGGCGGTGCCCCGCAGGGCATTCTGACCGCAGCGGTTCGGCCGCGGTCAGATGCGGAAAACCGGCGGTCTCCCGCCGGTTTTCCGCTGCCCTTGTGAATCCTCCATGGCGGCGGAGCGCGCTCTGCCGCCATGGGGATTCTGACACCCCCTACCGCCATCCTGTTCCTGGCGGGTCTCCCGCCAGGAACAGGATGGCGGTAGGGGATGCCGCGGGGCCCCTGGGGGCCCCACTTTGTATTTCAGTGTCTGCTATGCAGACACTGAAATACGCGACGGGTGCCACTGCACCCGTCGCACCTTCCCACTCCGCCGGCTCAATTCTGAGCCGGCGTCCTCGTGGGAAGGATGATTTGCCCTGGGCTGGCGGGCGGCCTTTTGGCGGTCGCCCGCCAGCCCAGGGCAAATCCCAAAATACCCTCAGCGGTCTTTCGACCGCGGAGCGGTATTTTGGAGGGGGAAGTCTGGCGGGCGGCCTCCGCCGCCCGCCAGACTTAGAATGACCCCCTTAATCTTTAATTTATAATCCAATATTGTTTGGCAATGTAGGGCTTGAATTAGCACAACATGGTTAATAAAATTCACATTTGATCCAAAAGGAGCCCCTCCAAAATATTTCTTTCCTGGACCCCCAGAATCATTAAGATGATGCTGCCGAGACACTAAGATTATTCGCATATTTCTGATCTGGGTCGAGAGTGTGTGCAGGCTCTGGACTGCAACAGTCTTTTAAGTCATGCTGGAGCTGTGACAGGCAAGCCCTGCACTCAAGAAGTAGGGGGAAATTTGACCCACAGCTGACTTTGGCCCTGGGGCATCTGGCAAAAGTTGATTGGTCGAAGGTCCAGTCTAACGCTGCCTGCACGCAGAAGTTGAACGAAGTTTTCCATAGATCTGTTGAAGAGCTGGCTGTGTTGACAGTGCATGCACTGTTGAAAGGAGCTGTTTGCTGCATTTTCTCTCAAGAAATGGCTCTGTCTTCGGCATGACATTATGATATAGCCACTGGCAACTCTAGAAAGGTGCTGCATGGGCCTGTGTCTGTGGCCCTTTTGTCCTGGCCCCCCACTCGGAATATGTGGGGAGGCAACAGAGCAAAACAAGCCTTGGCAAAGCCAAGAGTTCTCACTTATGAGAGAGCTGTAGACTTTTTCAATGTCCTTTAGCTATGTTGTAAAGCAGGACAGCTGCAGTGCAACATGTCTGAAAGTTAAAAAAAAACGTGATATGATGTGGCAGCGCATACTGGATCATAGCCATTTTTTTTATTGCTAGTGGATCCAGGCGATCCTGTCCCAGCCTTACTGATGCTTACATTCACTCTCACGCCAGGAACTGCATTGAGTATCTTATATATTAGGCTCTCAGTTTTTGCCTTTACTTATTTTTACAGAACCAAACATTCTAATTTCCTGTCTAATATATATATATATATATATATATATATATATATATATATATATATATATATATATATATATAAAATAGGTCTTCTTTTGGATGATTTTCAGGGCTGTGAGTCACGACTGAAAAGCCAGTAGCTGTGCAAACTGACAGGCAGAGTAGTTTAAAAAAGAAAACACTTTCCTAATGCTTATCTACCTACAAAGATGCAACAATTTTAGCTGTGCCACAATGCTAATACTTTCCGATGAGTGTGTTGTATTATATATTGCTGTTTATACAGGGAATATTTGTTTATTGGTTAACTAACTTCGGAAATATGCCTGCCTCAGCGCCATTGTTACACCTAAACACGAGATAAATACAGCTAAAATAAACAGAAAAGAAATATTGATAAATACACAAGAAAAAGTAAAACATTACTATAAAACCGTAAGCTATATGTATATACCATGCTTGCTTGCCCACCTGTTTGTATTTACTGCCCCATCCTTTTCATCGTTGCTTGATCTAATTGCTTCGTGAAATATTTTTCAGCTACTTCACTAAGAAAACAGCTATATTAATTAAAATTGTATTGTAGTATTATGTCATTTTTCTACGTCCCCTGTTATATAGTGTTTTCCATTTTACTTCTCTTGATGTTGCGTAATGTAATGTTTATGTTAAAAAATAATTTAGTTTGCATGGCAAAGAAAATCAACCTTGTCAAAATCGATTCCATTGCATAAGAAAATGGCATCCATGTGACAGCCTAATCTTGAAAATCAAAAATAAGAGGTTCCATGAAGAGAGCATCATACTTGAAATGCAAAATGGGGGAGAGGCTTTGCTTACAATAAGATGGCTGCTGATTAATTCTCAGTACAACTTCTTCCTCTCATCTACAGTCCACCATGTTTCAAATGGAAATGGTTGCTGGCCCAGCAGAGAAGAAAGGATAGGAACCCACAGAGCAGTTGCAGGTGGAGACACATACATGGAAAGATGCCTTGGTAGGCCTCATTAGCAATCGATAATATTATTCTCAGATGAGCAACCAATCATGGATGCACAAGCTTGCAGGCGATATTAACCAGACCAAGGAAAAAGCGGGAAGGTACCAAACAGGGTATCTTAACAGCTGTAATCATGGACATCGGTAAGGAACTACCAGGGATAGAAGCTCCTATAACTAACTTGCCTTTTCGTACCCCTGGCACTGCCCTTACTGGTGAGACCCATCACTCAGTTTCTAGAATTTACAGATCAATATATTTACTTTTATAACAAAATTAATGTTTTACCAAGTCCTAAAGTGGGTCTGCGACTGCATAGCTAGGCTGTATTTGGAAGGGGCATGTTGTGAGCATTCATCCTAATACAGAGTCACTGCCATACGTATCAATGTTTTTCAATCGGAACTTTTTTAAAAAACCATTGAAAATTTACCGACTCTCAGGTTGGGGATAACATATTTGCAAAATGGAAGGGTCAACTTTGGACCTCTTCTCCTTTGTGAATTGTGGAAAAAAGCTTCATGAGAAGTAGGGGGTATTCCATGGGACCATCAGCAACTCTCAAATAAACTGAAACTTTTTTTTTTTTTAAAGCAGCCTCATTCCCTTCAAACAAATTGGGCTACATTAAAAAAATCTTAATTAAAACGCAATCACAAACATGGGGGTCTGTTGATCCTTGCACTCCATCATCCCAATCATTTTTGCAAATTGGATTACGTTGTGATATACCTCATGAATATCAATGAGGTAGGTTGAACGGCAACAAACCTCTTTTCAAAATTTTGCAAACTGGTCGCAAAAAGATGTAGCAAATTGCACCTGAGTTTTGCAACTAGTATATTTTTACATCAGGCCTGTGGATACATAACACTTTTATTCTCACTCAAGCACATATTAATGTAGTCACTGTATAAATGCTAACTCAAATGATAGGAAGTATGCTACAGAATATGCAGTGCTCTATTGGTGGCTGACAAAGGTGCCCTTGTATCTAAATGTTTATCCCCGAGCTCACTGAGTGCACTGCAGGGCTACGCCACGTTTTGAACTCCTGTATCCAGTATTTCTGTTTTTTCCTGCCCCACATTCCAGTGAATTCAGGCAGACAGGGCTATACTGGTGCTGCCACCAGAGATGCAGGCCTTGGTAGTGTGTGAGGCATAACTGAAGCCATGAAAGAGCGTAGTGCAAGAGGTGAGCAAGGCGCTTGCATGCCTTCCTGTATGTCACCCATGCTGTCCCCGTGTGTCATCTGCACCATCATCAGCAGCAGCAAGAGGCGTGGACGGGGTAGAGAGTGGGGGCGTAAATATTTCATATTCCATTTAATTTGTTTATTTACTTTCAGATGTAGAGTACATCTCTGCACACATCTGCAGAGTGGCAAGAGACACTCTCTTAGCTACTGAGTAGTTAGTGACAAACAACTTGCCTGAAGTTGAGGATAGTGTTCTGAAAGTAGGTGCTAGGGTGAACCCTTTCTCCAGCCCTCCAGTCTCGCCCTACCTTGTAAGCACACAACCTCCTCTGAGCCGAAGAGTTTGATTACAAGAGAACAAAACAAATACTCCAAAAGTATTCTAAAAATAGTGGGAGTGCAAGTTCCCTCACGCTTGGGGCATTGCAAGCATCCAGTGGCGGCTCTTTTTTGTGGACACTGGAGCCCCATCCTCCCTATTTTTAGGTCAAGCCTAGGCAGCGTGTATGTGCTGTCTCCAAGACATGCTGTAATCAGTCTATTGGATGTAACCACGCCTACTATTGCCATTCATTCTTTGTTGTGCTTGTCTTGAGTGCTTGATTTTTATTGGATCATTTTTCGAAATGTCCCTCCTTTGTGTGCTTAGTTTCCTCCCAGGCGATTTCACTCAGAGAACATTTTTGTTGGCCATCACACAATGTTCATGCTTCCTCCTGTTACATCGTGTGATGGCCTCCTCCTCCTTCCTCCTGTCTGCCTTAGTGTTCTTTTTGGTGGTCCGTAGCAAAGTGTTCACACCACACCAGTGAAAACACTGTGTTTAGAAAGAGACCGAAGGTTTCAGGTTTTGAGTGTGATGGCAATTTGTTCTTGAATCTCTCTCTCTCTGCTCTTTCAGCACAACGATGGCGCTTTGTTCTTGTTCTCTATCTTTGCCTCTCTACCTACCTTTACCTCTCTAATTCTACCTCCCTGTCCCTCTACTTCTCTACCTCCCTCTACTTCTATCTAATCTGCCTCTAACTCTCTACCTCTACATGTCTACCTCTCCCTCTGTCTATGGGGGTCATTACGACCCTGGCGGTCGGTGGTAAAGCGGCGGTAAGACCGCAAACAGGCCGGCGGGAAAAGGAATGGAATTATGACCACGGCGGTTACCGCCGCGGTCATCCGCCACTTCACCATTCCGACAGCCATGGCGGTGAAGACCGCTGGGCTGGAGATTGCAGTCTCCAGCCCGGCGGTCATCACTAGACTGCCGACGGTATCAGGACCCTGCATACCGCCATGGATCTCGGGTGATTGGGCACGCCATGAGATCCATGGCGGTAGGCACTATCAGCGCCAGGGAATTCCTTCCCCACCCCCTTCTACCCCCACAATTCCTCCCCCACACCTCTCACCGCCCTGCCACCCCCCAAAGGTGGCACAAACCCCCTCTCCCTCCCCCTCCCCACCCCGACCCGACCCCAAACATGCACATATACACACCCCTACACACACACCCCAACATGCACATATACACACCCCTACACGCACACATACACCCGAACAACACAACCCGCACACATACAGCAGACATGCACACCGTCCGACCCGCACACATTTCCCATACACACAACACCCCCTGCACGCATACACTCACTCACTCACCCCCTCTACACTCTCACACGCACACCCCCATGTACGCACACAACACACAACACCCCCCGCCTCCTTCCCTAACGGAGGATCAACTTACCTTGTCCGTTGATCCTTGGGGAGGGGACGGGTGCATGGGGGCAGCTCCGCCACTAGAACACCGTCACCAGAACACTGCCAAACCGAATCATGGGATGTGATTCAGTGGGCGGTGTTCTGTTGACGTGGCGGTGGAGGTTGAGCAACTTCCACTTTCCCGCCGTCCGCCAGTATGGCTGCTGGCGGCTTTCCGTACGAAAAAGGACGGCGGCCTGCCAGCGGTCATAATACACGGCGCGGAAGACCGCCACCACTGGCGGTCTTCAGCACGGCGGTACCTCGGCGGTCTTGCGAAAAGACCGCTGAGGTCATAATGACCCCATATATCTCTACACTGCTACTTCTCTCTCTATCTCTACCCCTCTTAACTTCTACCCCTCTCTCTCTACCTCTACCTTTCTACCTCTAAACCTCTATCTGTACACCACTACCTCTATCTCGCAACACCTCTACCTCTCTCTCTTCCTTGCTGTCTACCTCTACTTCTCTACCTCCCTCTACCTCCCTCCACCTCTCTACTTCTACCTCTTTACCTCTACCTCTACCTCTATCCACCTCCACCTTTACCTCTCTACCTTTAACTCTCTTCCTCTCTATCACTACCTCTCTACACCTCTACCTATACCTCTACCCCCTCTCTCTCTAACTCTATCCCTTGCATTCTACCTTTACCCCTCACACTCTACCTCTACCTCTCTCTCTCTCTACCCCTCTTTCTCTACCTCTACCTTTCTACACCTCTAACTCTACACCTCTACCTCTCTCTACACCTCTACCTCTCTCTCTACCCCTCTTCTCTACCTCTCTGTCTCTACCTCTTCCCCCTCTGTCTCTACCTCTACCACTCTCTCTCAACCTCTTCCTCCCCTCTCTTTATCCCTCTCTCTCTCTACCTTTTTCTCTGTACCTCTCTCTCTGTACCAGTCTCTCTACCTCTATCTCTCTCTCTACCTACCTCTATCTCTCTCTCTACCTCTCTTTACCTCTCTAACTGTACCTCCCTCTACCTCCTTCTACTTCCCTACCTCTCTCTACTTCCACCCCTTTATCTCTATACCTCTACTTCCCTACTTCTCTACCTCTCTATCTCTATCTCTACACCTCTACCTCTATACACCTCTACTTCTCCCGCTCCCTCTACACCTCTTCTCTACCTCTACTCTCTACCTCTCTACCTCTACCTCTCTCTGTCTACCGCCACCCCCTCCCTCTCTACCTCTACACCCCCTCTCTCTATACATCTCTCTGTACCTTTCTCTTACTCTCTCTCTGTACCTCTCTCTCTACCTGAACTTTTCTACATCTCTTCCTCCCTCTAACTACCTGTATCTCCGTCTACCTCTCTTCCTCCCTCTACCTTTATGTAACTCCACCTCTCTATGTCTACCTCTCTATCTCTACACCTCTACTTCTACCAATATCACTACTTCTAGCCCTCTCTCTCTACTTCTACCCCTCTCTCTACCTCTACATTTCCCTCTAATCTCTACCTCTACCTCTATCTACCTCTCTACACCTCTACCTATATCTCTACCCCTCTCTCTCTACCTCTATCCCTCTCTCCCCACAACTACCTCTATCTCTCTACCTCTCTCTACTTATCTCTCTGCCTCTACCTCTACCTCTCCCTACATCTCTACCTCTGCCTCTCTACCTCTTTCCACCTCTACCCCTCTCCCTACCTGTATTACTCTCTCTTTATCTCTACCCCTCTTTCTACCTCTCTCTACCTTTACCTCTACCCCCTCTCTCTACCTCTATCCCTCTCTCACTACCTCTACCACTCTCCCTCTTTACCTCTGCCTCTGAATCTACCTCTCTAACTCTACCTCTCTACCTCTCTACTCCTCTACCTCTCTACACCTCTGCCTCTCCATTTACTGCTCTATTTCTCTGTACCCCTCTCTCTCTACCTCTACCCTTCTCTCTCTACCTCTACCCCTCTACCTCTTTACCTCTCTCTCTCTACCTCTACCTCTCTCTGTCCCTCTACCTCTCTACCTCCCTCTACCTCTCTACCTCCCTCTACCTCTCTACCTCTACCACTCTGCTTCTTTCTACCACTCTCCCTCTTGCTACCTCTACTTCTCTCTCTACCTCTATATCTCTCTTTACCTCTACCTCTCTACCTCTCTTTACCTCTACCTCTCTACCTCTCTTTACCTCTACCTCTCTACCTCCCTCTACCTCTCTACCCCTCTATCTCCACCTTTATACACCTCTACTTCTCTACACCTGTACCTATACTTCTACCCCTCTCTCTCTACCTTTACCCCTCTCTACCTCTACCCCTCTCTCTCCACCTCTCTCTTTACCTCTACCTCTCTACATCTCTCTCTACCTCTCCCTCTACCTCTTTACCCCTACTTCTACACCTCTGCCTCTCTACACATCTACCTCTCGCTACACTTTAACCTCTCTCTCTACTTCTACTTCCACCTCTACCCCTCTCTCTTTACCTCTATCTCTCTACCTCTCTCTCTACTTATCTCTCTCTACCTCTACCTCTCTCTCTCTCTACCTCTACCTCTCTCTCTCTCTATCTCTCTATCTCTACACCTCTACCTCCCTGCCTCTTTCTTTACCTCTACCCCTCTCTCTCTTCCTCCCTCTACCACCACATCTTTCCATACCTTTACCTCTCTCCCTTTACCTCTCACTTTTCCTCTCCCTCTTCCTATCCCTCTTTACCACTTTACCTCCACCTCCCTCTACTTCTCTAAACCTCTACCTCTCTGCATCTCTACCTCACCTCTCCATCTCTCCCCCTCTCTACCTCTTCCCCTCTTC
Source organism: Pleurodeles waltl (assembly GCF_031143425.1). Taxonomy (NCBI): domain Eukaryota; kingdom Metazoa; phylum Chordata; class Amphibia; order Caudata; family Salamandridae; genus Pleurodeles; species Pleurodeles waltl. The sequence continues at coordinate 863,460,614 of NC_090446.1, read as the reverse complement.
CCCTCTTCCCCTCTAGGTCTACACCTCTACCTCTCTCTCTCTACGTCTTTCTCTCTCCCTCTACCCCACGCTCTCTACCTCTACCCTCTATCTCTAACTCTCTACACCTCTCTGTCTGTCTTGCTCTCTCCCTCCCACCCCCTCGCTTATTGATTCTGATACAGTGGGCGGTTGTATGTCATTCACAAAGCATATTGTTAGTCTAATACAAGGATCTGGCCAATGCTCTGAACACAGCCCCAACCATCCTTTAATATTTTTGATGCATGTGAGTACGGTGTCACACACATATCAAGCTGTGTTTTTTTGCTTGTATTGGCAATGTTAGATGCTAAAGGATAACACAATAGAAACACAAAAGTAGTGCATTCACATCCAAAATGTGAGACCTAATGTATATGCCAATGCTTGTTTATGCTAATATTTGCTATATAAATATGTCTCACTGCCTGATTATTGTATTGATTTGCCACAGGCTTCACTCTTAGCCGCCAGGGTTAGGCAAGCGTGTTTATGCGCTGATGAGCACCTCCCACAGCGGCAGCGGTCAACTTGCCCCATGTCAGTCACTTTCAGTCAGGCCTAGTTTTTCAGGCATTAAAGCATACTGGGAATTTTAGGCCCATACTCAAAAAGGGTAAAATTAAAGAATGCCCAGTGTGCATAGTGTCTTTACCTCAAACCTTCCCCTAAAGTAGAGAGAAAATCGACTACTATGTATTCTATATTCCCCCCACTGTTTCAACACAATCAGCATCTTTGCCTTTGATTTTTTACCTACCATTTTTGCAGCATCAGCATTTGTTGAAATGTAGCCAAGCACTGTTACATTTTCTTATGAAATATGATGTGAAAATGTTGTCAGTTTAATGTGCTTTTCTTACATCTTTAGGTATTAGTGGTACGCATGTCCTCGTTCCTTATTAAACATTTTTCCTCTTCTTGATTATGGCTGGAAGGTCTCTGTATTAATTAATCATAGTTTTCTTCTGCAATGCCACTTCATATAAAGCGCTTCGACGCCTCGTCAGGGGTAGTAAGCGCTATATAAATACGATTACAATACAATACAATACAATATTACGCATTTTACTCTCAGCTACTATTCATTAATGACTTCCATACTGTTTATCTCCCTAAATTGTATAAACCTGGTGACCAGTGGATTGCTTTATGGCAAAGAATGCATCTAAGTGTTACTTAATTTACTCCCCTTTACAAGTCACTGTATCTACAGAAGCCCGTATTGTGTTATGCATGCTCTCCTCCGGTCGATAGATGTTGGTAGGTCATACATCATCTCTGTGATGCATAAATCATTTCAACAGGATCATAAAACTTTGCTGCAAGACAGGTCATAAACGTCAACGGTTGACATGTCCAAAATCATCTCTGCCATATATCAATCAAGTCCTTGTCATATTTCTGACACCTTTTGTTGTTGAGGCCATCCTCCATGCCGCTTTTTGGGGTCATAAAGTTTTGTTGGCAATTGGTTGGTTCGTTCTCTGATCGCGAGGGGGGTAGCTTCTTACTGCTGTTAGATCAACTCGCTTCTTCTCTGTCCATTTTGTGACCTGTCAGCCGGCAGGTCTGGGCTGAAAGTGCCATGCTCTGCTTACTCCCCCATCGGCCTACTTCCCTGCTGTAAGGCATCCTAAGGTAAGTGGCCTTCCTCATGCACAACGCCCTCCTGTGTGCCTTCTTTACCAACCTACGTACCCATTTTACCGCAGCTCCCCTGCTCTCCCAGCCTTGCGACAATGCTGGTGTTCTTGTGTGGGCCCTAAATTTCCTGTGCGCTGTCCCATTAATGTAACTTCTGCGGGGGCAGCGCAATCCTTTTAACTCACCCCGTACCTCAGTTGTGGTGTCCCCCCATCGGGGGGTTAAAACATTTTTTGCCCTTTCTGGGCCCTCATTGGCTTGTTTTCTTCATGCCAACCTTGGCGCACTTCTCTTCCCCCTAAGGGGGGGAGCCGGACACCACTCCTTTTGTTGGTTTGCTGCTAAGGTGGCTTAAACCAGTAATTTCCGGGTCCTCGATGGCTGTTATTGTGCCAGCCCCTGTTGCCCCCTTTGGGGGCGACCTCTGCCAATCTGTTCAGTGTGTAAAGGAAGCTTGAACATCGGCTGTCCTTTTTGTACCTTCTGTTGTCTGTATGTATGTAAGGGAAGTTTGTCTTCCTGCTGCTGTATCCACCTCTATATTATGAAAGAATATTATTTTGGCCCTCCCGCTCCAGCTGTATGAGAAGGATGCTTGCACTGTTGTGGCGATGCTGCTACTCATTCGTTATGATGAAGTCTTTGTACAATTTAGTGGTTGAAGTGGGCATGATGGGATATATTAAACACAGATCTTTTGCTGGGGGAAAATATTTGATTTGTTCAGCATGCTGGCCATCATCTGTTCTTTTTGTTTTTGTCACCCTAAGTGGGATATGTATGCCCAGATGTAGGTCCTGTGCTCACTGTGCCACTGGATTCAAGATAGCCTGGCTGATGAGCAGTGATACCACGAAAATGGTCTCAGGAGGCTTGTTTCCAGCTAGAGAAGCCCTAGTCTGGCAGTGCGGCTGAACTGTTCCCATGGGGAGCAGGGTCAAGAATGATTTGCATATGGCTGGGTCCAAACTAGTGTGTTGTGGTAAGCTAAAAAACAATGGATTAAACCCAGATCTGTGACTGGGGATGAAAGTTTGATTTGTTCAGTATTCTGTCCATCATCTGTTCTTTTTGCTTTTGTCACCCTAAGTGGGAAGGGTATGCCCAGATGTGGGTCCCGTGCTCAATGTACCACAGGATTCAAGCTAGCCTCGCTGATGAATGGTGATACCCCAAAACCGGCCCCAGGATGCTTGTTTCTGGTCCAGGGAGGACCTGGAGCCGCAGTTCAGGCTAGACTGTTCCCATGGGAAGCAGGGTCAAAACTGATTTACATATGGCTGGGTCCAAACTGGAGTGGCGTGGTGAGCAAATAAACAATGGATTAAACCCAGATCTATGACTGAGGGTGAATGTTAGATTTGTTCAGCATTCCGTCCATCATCTGTTATTTGTGCTTTTGTCACCCTAAGTGGGAAGGGTATGTCCAGATGTGGGGGCCATGCTCACTTTTCCACTGGATTCAAGGTAGCCTGGCTGATGAGTGGTGATACCCCAAAACAGGTCCCAGGATCTTTGTTTCTGGTCCAGGTAAGACCTGGCCTGTCAGTTCGGGATGGACTGTTCCCATGGGTAGCAGGATTTACATATGGCTGGGCTCAAACTGGGGTGGCGTGGTGTGCAAAAAAAAGATGAATTCAACCCATATCTGCGCCTGGGGGTGAAGGTTTGATTTGTTTAGCATTCCGTCCATCATCTGTTCTTTTTGCTTGCTCAGTTTCAGCAAGGCTCTTGACATGGACCTGATTCCAGTGAATTACAAAATGAATGCTCATCACAAAATACTAAGTTAATTCCCTTCATTGTTTCATGGATTAGGAAAGTTAAAGACTATGAAATTAAAACTGCACATACATGAGGATGTCAGTCCTGTTGCTGAGAGACATAGATGAGTTGTTTTTCATTTACAAGAAGCTGTTGAAAAAGAACTTGAATCATTACTTAAGCATGACATTATTGAAAGTTGCACTGTTTCAACACCATGGGTTTTTCCCATAGTAGTAGTGTCTAAAAAGGACCATGAAGGAGCTGTGCGCATATGCATTCACATGCAGCAGGAGAATAAAGCAATTGAACAAGAGCGACATCCCAGGCTGCACATTGCCGACTTGATCACGCAATTAAATGGTGCCAAAATCTTCTCTCGACTTGATTTGAATAAAGGTTATCATCAGTTAGAGCTAGAGAAAAGCTGCAGCTCTATTACAAACTTTACTACACATGTCGGTTTGTTTAGGTAACTGAGACTTAGCTTTGGAGTGTCATCTGCTGCTCAACTTTTCCAAGACATCATTTGACACATCATACAATCTGTTGTGATCACTTTTAACTATAGCAATGACATACTGGTTTTTGGAGCTACACAGAAGGAACACAATAGGGCCCTTACACAAGTATGTCCATTACTCAAGGATGCACGCTTGGCTTTAAATGCAGACAAGTGTGAGTTCAATAAAACAAAATTTAAATTCTTTGGCCATATCTTTTCTGGTGGGGGCATGACACCTGATCCTGCAAAAGTACAAGCTTTGACAAATGCTGAACCCCCACAAGATGTTTCAATGGTGCGTTCTCCTCTTAGAATGGCCAGCTGCTGTTCATGATACACGAAGAACTTTGCTACTATTAGTGCTCCATTACTAGAGTTAACCAAAAAAAATGTTTCCTTTAAATTGTCACAAGAATGTGAAATTAGTTTCACTAGATTTAAACATGCCATAGAAAATGCTACAGAAATGGCATACATCAATCCAAAGCTCCATTCTGAAATTGTAGTTGATGCTAGCCCTGTTGGGTTATGCGCCATACCTGCACAACATAGTGGACGCCCAAATGCAAGACAACATATTGTGTCCTATGCTAGTAGAAATGTATCTCAAACAGAACATGCTTACTCACAGCCTAAAAGGAATGTTTGGCTGTAGTATGGGCTTGTGAACATTACATGTATTGCTGTAAGGAAAGCCTTTTACGCTGGTGACTGATCATCAAGTCTTGCTGACCATCTTCGGCAATCCAAAATTCAAGATGCCTCCTCGAATTGAACGAGGAGGACTACAACTGCAAGAGTACGATTATATATTAGTGCATTGCCCAGAAAGGATTGGAATGCTGCTGACTACTTTTTGAGTGCTTATTAAAGGTTATGGTAATCCATCAGGGCTGAGGCCTACATCAATTTAATTGTCAAGTCAAGTACACCAGCTGCTGTATCACTAGCCCTGATTGTCACTGCTATGAGTAATTTTTGTGATTTGCTCAAGTTTAAAGAGATAATTATACATCAGCCGTGGAACAAACACGTTTGTCCTCTCAGTAATGATGGTGACCATCAAAAGTAAAAGAATATCAAAGATGAATTGTTCATAATGCAGGAAGGAGTTATTCTGCAAGGATTGAGGATCCTTATTACAGAGAGTCTTCAACAAAGGTGATAAAAGTGGCTCACAAAGGACATTGTAGTATTGTTCTACAAACAGAGCTCTCTTAGACCAAGTTTGGCTTCCATACCTAGATGAAAGAGTACGAAGGTACTCAAGGCCTGTCACATATGCATATGCCTGTCAACCAAAGTTTACTCAACATACTCTGAACATGTCAGAACTCTCTAAACATGCCTGAGATAGAATCCCCCTGGAAGTCTGTGGTCCACTTGACAATGAACAAAATTTAATGGTCATAATATATGAATATTCACATTTTCCTTTGGTTGAGGATCTCTCATTTACAACACATGAGTGAGTGATCGAAAACCTGGATGGCATATTTGCAACATGGGGTTTGCCAGCCATTGTGAAGTCTGACAATTATCCACCCTTCAACAGCAAAGATTGTAAATAATTTCTGGAGCATCTGAACACAAAGCATAAAACCATCACTCCCTGATGGCCACAGGCCAATGGACTTGGTCAGCGTTTTATGAGTGTGCTAAAGAAAGCCATGCAGCGTGCAACTCTTGAAAAGCTCTGTCTAAAATCTCTTCTTTATGAGCTTAGAGTTCAACACCCCACTCAACCGCAGGTGAAAGTCCTGCAACTTTGATGTTCAGGAGGGCAATGGCAACTAAGATAGCCCCAATGTACCACAAAAATAAATAGTATTGAAAATCTAATTTGTACAAGGGATTTGGTTTAAAACAGAAAATTAAAGTGAATGTTGACAAGAGGCAACATGCAAGAGGCCTCTCATTCAAAAAGGGAGATTTGGTGATCGCTCGACAACTACAAAAAAGAAAATCTGATGCTCCTTACAATGCTGAACCTTTTGAAGTGGTGTCTACCAAAGGACACAAGGTGACTGCCCAACGACCTGGGAAGTCCCTTGTAAGATACTCTTCTCACTTCAGTCCTGTGTTTCATCGGTCTTCAACTTGAGATGGTGAAAGAAAGACTGAATGTGAAAACTCAATGTCTGCTGCTGATCCTTTACCATCATTAGCAATTTCCCACAATAAAGACAAAGGTTTACAGCTACCAGTAACCCGATCGGGTCAACAAATCAAAGCGCCAAGAAGATTAATTGAAGAGATATAGTTGTACGTTTCTAAATATGACGATGTTTGTTTCTGTCTCATGATTTTCTAAAAATATGCAATTTGTCATTCAACAGAGGTGGAGATGTAGTGTCTTGCATGATTTAGGACAGAACCTTTCTGGCTCCTCGAGGACTCTATAGCAATGCATGACACAAATGCTAAAAGAGGATGCATGAAAGCATGCTTTAGAGTGTTAGAATTCACAGGTGCAGCAGAGGAATAAAGATGTGTGATTTACAGCTCCAAATCTGGCCTAATCATTCAGCAAGTACCAGGCTGGGGAAGATGTAACAAAGGCAAGTACCAGGCTGGGGACGACGTAACACTTTGTTCCCAACACCTTGCGTGTAACAGATTACTCTGGGTGCCTGAATTATAGTTGCAGAACCAGAAGGATTCTTTTAATCAGCAGGTGAGTTTCAAATAATATTTTAGGTTGTAAGGTATATGAATGGTTACATGCGCCATCTACACAGACCTTAAAGCTTGAGGGTATTTTTTTTTTATTTAAATACATTTGGTCCAAAGAATTTGGACCATTTAAATTTAAAAGAAAAAAATAGTTTTACATGATTGTGTAAATCCATTGGAATCGCAATAACTCATCATAATTCATAATAACAATCATTCAAGATGCTATAAAAGTCTGTTAATCAGCTAACGTATAAAATATTTCAATAAAATCCTTACAACTAAAATTAAAATGAGCTTATGCGGTCTCAATTTACTCCTAAAAAGGTCCAGAATTCTTGCTAAAATACAGGAAAAGATGTCACATATAAATTAGTAAAATCAGAGAAATAACAGGGTACATATCATATATTAAGAGATAAAAGAAGGAACGAAGAAATATAGATCTGATTGAGATCTCCCTCTGTGAACAAACAGAGGCTCAGCCTAAAGCTCTTGGGGCCTCTCTACAGAAATGAGCCTACGACGGATACGCCAAGCCTCCAATAAAAATTTGGAAACTGAGGAGGCAACCAGTGTGGATGTGTCATATTTGCATATTCTGGTGGCATTGACTCTATCCGACAGTAATACATTTTTACAGAGGGGGATAATCCACTTTCCTCTGGGGTTCTTGTATGAGGGACAAAAAAACAAAATATGCTCGATTGTTTCTTTGTGAAGAGGACAAGATATGCATCTATCATTCGAAAGGACACTGGATGACCAGTGGGCTGTATAAATATTAGTAGGCAGGGAACCATATCTAAGCTGTAGATAAAGGGCACGAGCATGAGATGGCATAGGGAGGTTCATGAAAATCTCGGGCCAAGGTTCATGTTTAATTTGGAGAAATTCTGATGTTAGCCTACCCAGCCCGTTTTGGCGCAATATATCTTCGTTGACTTTTTCCCAATATCTTCTTTTGATGAGATGTCTTGCGTTATTGGGAATCAGTAGTGGGAAAGACCTATTAGCCCAAGCAGATTTAATCTCCTGCAGCCATTGAATTCTAATCGGGCCCTGTGAAGTAGCTATAAGTTCCCTCACCGCCACCCTATATGGTTCAAGTTCGGGAGTTGTCCAAAGGCGAATCCAATAAGAAGGCGGTCTCAAGGCCGCTATGGTTGTAATGCTGTTTAACCCTAAGTCGAGCCTGAGAGGAATCATTGGGGTACCTACCCCTAACCGGGAAACCTGTCTAAGGAAGTTGTTTTCTTTTGTTTGTAAAATATCCAGTCTTCTGTGTGATCCCCAGAGTTCTGCTCCATATAAGGCCGCCGCACGGATTTGGGTATTATAGATCTCGGCAATTATAATCAAAGGGGAACTTAGGGCCTTTCTGGACCTGCGAACTAGGGCCCCACCTCTTTGACTTAAAATAAGTGCGCCTTTACCAATGGCTGCCTCCCATTTTCCAGTGGTTGATAATCTAATTCCCAAATAGTCAAACTCTTCCACTTTCCCCAGTGGTATTGAATTCATTTCAATTTTAACACAAGATCATTTCCTCAGAGAGCTATATATCATAAATGTTGTTTTTTTAGCATTGACGTCAAGCCCAAAATCCCTATAGTAAGCACAAAATTGGTTAACCAAATTTTGGATCCCCACAGGAGATTTGGCTACCAAGGTTGTATCGTCCGCATACAATAAACATGGGATTTTTTCCCCTGCCAATTTGGGCGAGTCGTTTATGCAATTCTCTAAATAACGGATACAGTTATTGATATAAAGCAAAAAAGGGTAGGGGCCAGAACGCACCCCTGCCGGACTCCTCTGTTGATGGCCACAGGATCTGTCAGCTCACCCTCCTTGCCACATCTAATTCGGGCATAGGTATTATCGTGAAGCCGGGTGATAAGACTCAAGAGACCAGCAGGAACCCCCTTGTTGGAGAGTGTTGACCATAGCATGTTCCTGGGGATCAGATCAAATGCAGCTCTTAGGTCTATGAAGACCACATACAGATTCCCCCCCCCAAGTCCACATTCTTTCACTTGATTGCCAGGAATCTTAAGACTTGGTCAATAGTGCTCACAGCAAGTCTAAACCCTGCTTGTGGATTAGATAGGGCATTAGATTCCATGATCCATTCATCAAGGTGGCACAAAAGATGTTTGGCATAGATTTTTTGAAAATTATCCAGGAAACTGATCGGGCGATAGTTGGCTGGGATATTAGGGCAACCTTTTTTAAAGATAGGAACTATCTCGGCCCCTTTCCATGAGAGAGGGATGGGGGCTCCAGCTGCGAATGCATTGCAGATTCGATTGAGATAAGGAGCCCATATGTCAGGTCTTGTCTTGTATAGATCGCCCGGAATCTTATCAGGACCTGGAGCCTTTCCCCAATTTAGTGAATCAATAGCAGCGCTAGTTTCAGCTAAAGTAAATGAGATCGGGGTAGCGGCTTGGAATATTGGGACATCTAGGGACCTAGGAGATACCTCGGGAGAACCTGCGTATAATTGGCCAAAATGCTCAACCCAGGTTGCAGGAAGAATTGATGTGCCAGGTACAGAAGCAGAGTCTCCACAGTTTTCTGCTGTTAATTTCCAAAACCTGGAGGTATCTTTTGATTTAGCAGTTTCCAAGATGGCTACCCATCTAGCCTCTTCCCAGCTTCAACGAGCCTTGATACATTCGTTCTTATAATCTTTTCTAGCTATTCTTATAGATTCAACTTGGCCTGTTTTTAAAACTTTCAGAAGAGTAAGCTGTGCTTCCCTACATAAATTGTTAAACCACCGTGCCCGGCACTTTTTCTTGGAATTGCTGTAGATCTCTTTTGTGAAGAGGTGTTTTAGGGAATCAAACAGTTTACTATGGGCTGCTAAAAGCCTATCACCCTCATCATCTTCATTATAATGCAGCATACACTCCATTTGATTGGCTAGCAGATTGTAGATTGATGAAAGATGCTTGGGGGATGTAGTAACAAACTCCCATTTTAAATTCCGTCTATTATTTGATAAAACTAGCTGATGGGCATAAAGCTTAGAATGGGGTGTCTCAAGTAAAGGGAATAAGCCTCTAGTCGATAGAATCAATGGGTCATGGTCGCTCTCTTCATGCTCTTGTACTCTCATATTAACCCTATGGCCCCACAGTCCAATGTCGAGGAGTATATAATCAATCTGGCTTCTAATCCTTCCTCGTTTGAAAGTAGGATGCAAATTTGCATCAGAGCAGGAGCGACCATTACAGGCTCGAAGGCCATAAGTTATTGTAATATCAGCCACTAAACGGGCTGTTTTGCCCAATCTCGGACGTTTGTTGGAGACTAGCTGTGGAATCCCCCAATAGGCGTCCTCTTCCTGATATATCTCTTGAACCAGGGGGTTGGGCTCAAATGTAACGTTAAAATCCCCTCCAATCAGAATAAAGTGGGAAATATTGTTTTTAAGTAAGCTATCCAATAAAGATAGAGCGTCGTGATCTACGAGGGAACCCACACTCCTGTTATAAACATTGATGATTATTAGTAAGGAATTCTCCTCGGGAATCGTTAGCAATAGGGCCTGTAGATCAGGGCAGCCCGTGTCTATCACTACAGCTTTGCTTCAGAGAGAACTACTTAACCATATAAGTAGCCCTCCTGAAGATCTCCCAGAGGATGGATTACGATCTGGGACCCAATAACTTCTAAAACCTAATCTGTGTTTGGGACCCGTCGCCCAAGTTTCTTGAAATAGGCATAATAAATGATCGTCAATAAATTGACCACATTCCAAATTTTGCATTTTGCTTTCCAGCCCTGCTATATTCCAACTAAGAACTTGGGCAAGATCACTGGATTTGGTGTATCTAGCTTCCTTTGGAGGAATATAGTTGCCTGTATCCGTATTTTCTTGTGTAGTGTACACTTCACAGGGTGCAGGGCCCGATAAAATCGTATCTAATGGGGTATCTGAACAATAGAGCCCTGGAATCCTAGAAGAGGTTGAGGGATGGGGAGCCCCCTCTTTATTGGCTAAATGAAAAGTGTTATCAGGAGTTCCCCGTTTATCAGGGTTCATCAAAGGCAATGAAGTTGCTAGGGTAGGATCATTAGAGACAGTATAATTAGTGTACTCAGAGGCTAGAGTGTTGGAATCCTCTTCCCACGGGCCATCGCATAGTCAGTCTATCTCCGAGAGTGACAGTGATGGATGTCTAAAACCAAGAGCAGGGCTGGAGCGTGTCTCAATCTCACGGGGAACTTTCTGAAACAATAAAGGTTGCCTGTTCATGGGTAGCCGTGCTGATGGATAGAATGCTTGAAGTCTACACAGAGAGACCATACCAATTTCAGGATACGGGCTATCTGCATTTAGCACGAGCTGCCGTACAAGAGCAGGGAAATCAAAATTGATGACAATACAATCCCCTGTGCAGATCTTTTCTAGAAAACCCACCCACCTAACCCTTCTCACCATTAGGATCGAGGATGTCATGGAGAATGCGAACCCCGCATTAGGATGTAACCAATGAATAACCTGGTTTTTAAGCTCAGTGAATGATTCCGGGGATTGGGGATTTGGTTTTAAGTACAGGCACATTTGAAATAACCAAAACATATGGTGGGAGTTGCAATGCTCTTATTTCAGAAGGGCCGGTGGTCTGGGGCCTTTGCCAGGAGCCCGAAAGAACATGATCACAGGTAGGAGTAAAAGTACCAGTGCTAGGAACTGGGTTTAACGGAAGGGGTATCCTTTCTTGGGGATGGGCTGGAGCCATCAGCGGAGAAATAATTGGGGTATTTGATATTCTGGCAAAACTGGTTGGTTGGTTCATAGAAGAAAGGCTCTTGCTCGTTGGGGCAGGTTATCTATTAACGCTAACCTGCTCGAAAGTGGGGAAAGAATGGTGCGAGGGCGGTTGGGTGTCTGTGGTAGTAGAGGGGACAGGCTTCTGGGTCTTAATAAAAACTTCAAGTTTCTCCTCTATTGCTTGAAGGCGGGTTACAATTGGAAGAAGCAGCTTGGAGATCTCTTCTCTTATGAGAACCCTAAAAGACTCATTTGTCTGTTGGTCGCTGATAAGAAGCGAGGAGGGTAGATCCGAGACTTTAATAGGGAGCTGAGTCGGATGGAGGGGACTCAGAATCCTGGTACGTTTATTTAAAATGGCAGGCTCCCTACGTTTCCTTTTGCCGTTGGGATTGGGAGCGATGGTAGTGGGGAGCTCACTCTTTGGAGGGCACCTAGTCGGCGAAATCAGCAGTGCGGGTGGAATAGGGTCATTTGGCACTTCACCCTGAGACTTCAGGAAAGTACCTACAGGGGAAGGGGAAGGGGGGGACACTATAGGTAGAGATCCTAAGTGCGAGGTGGACTGTATAGAGAGGTCGTCATGGGCTAAAAAAATAGCTGGGGAAGGTGGAACTGCTAAACGGCGCTGCACAAGCTCTATTTCTTTCTCTAGAGCCCCGACGACCTTTTGTAAGAAGCCGTCTAGGGTTTTGTTGGATCCAGGCTTCTCTTCGCCCCCCGCCGGCGACCCACCTTTCTTGCTAAAGTCTAAAAGCCTTAAGGTGAAACCCAAACTATATGGAAACAAACGAGACCCCCTTGGTACTGTTAGGAACCCCACACCATACAATGGTTTATACACTCCACAAACCCCAGCTGCAGATGGCAAGCAAACAGAGGAACCCCCAAGGGGAAAGGCCCAGCCGGGACACCAATAGTCGCTGCAGAAAAGTCTTGATGGGGCTGTCCCCGCCCCAGACAACAAGGACCAGTAGGCAAGGGGGGCCTGGTTCCTGCCTCTACCTCGCAACAAGTCAACAGAGTCCAAGAAGTACAACCCCCAGGAGCGTGCGCGGAAGGAGTCTTAAAGGGGCTGTCCCCGACCCAGAGAACAGGGACCAGTGGGCAAGGGGGGCCTGATTCCTGCCTTACCTCGCAAGAAGTCAGCAGGATCCTCTGTCCACAGAACCGGCTCAGCAGCAGGAAAATATCCTCTCCTTACAGCCCTTTGGAAGTGGGGCGTAAGGGGGGTGGCCCAGCCCAGCCTCTGTCAGGCACAGGATGGGCCCGGGCTTTGCCCGCGCGCCGCCCGCGCGCTTCCCACGGCGGCGGGAGCGCAAAATGGAATTTAAAGGGCTCCTGCCGTTTGGATACCAGACGGCACCTCCTTCAGGCCAAAAACACGCTTCCTGCGGCGGCGGGAGCGCGAAATTAAATTTAAAGGGCTCCTGCCCTTTGGATACCGGGCGGCACCTCCTCCAGGCCACAAACGCGCTTCCCGTGGCGGCGGGAGCGCGAAATGAAATTTAAAGGGCTCCTGCCCTTTGGATACCGGGCGGCACCTCCTCCACGCCAAAAACGCGCTTTAGGGTACTTGCAGCGCAGTAATTTAAATTGGGCTACAAGCAGCCACACTCTTGTTCTGTGATGGATTTCCTAATCTTTGGGATACACTGGGTCTGTGCATAGTGAGGTACATAGCGACAATCTCATTCAAATGTCTATCGCAGGAATTGATTTTAAGCCTAATTATGAATCGGAATGAATACTGGCTTGAATGTCTGCATAAGACAGCAGAGCTTAATCTCACCATTCACGTTTGCAGTATTCTAACATTAAGACCCTGTGCCTTAAAGGAAAACGGGTTACAATGCCACAGAAAGTGATTACTTGTGAAATGGAAATAACAGGTGAAGATGGGAGGATGGGTTCATGATCATGCTGTTTGATTCTAGTGATGCAAATAACTTGGAGACACAGAGTGTAAGTGGTCATTCTGTCATATGATTTCTACTTGCATATGACAATCTGTAACTATTCCGTGCTTTGTGCAAGCAGGAGAGCTTGCAAAGTATGTGTGCATTACCTTGTGAGTTGATAGGAAGAAGTACTGATAGGACTGAGATGGAATTGGATTGCAAGTCACTGGTTTTCATTCACAAAATTGACTGCTCTGGCTTTGCAGATGCCAAGCAAAGTTGTGAATTTGGTCCCACAAAGAATAATACCTACAATAACATATATGGCCTCATTAAGAGTCACAATGAAAATATAAAATTAGGCCTAAAGGGTTATGTGCACAAAACTTGACATCTCTTTGGCACAGCAAATACAACCCTATGTTTCTTACCCAATGAATATTTTTCCAGGAAATATCTGACAATGTTTGCATGAGGACAAAGATCCTGATTGGGAGTTCATCTGCTCTGGAGAAGGAAATGTATGAGGTTTTACAATTTGGTAAGACTCAGAATGAGGAAGGTTATTTAGCCCGGAAAAAAAGTATAAGATTCTGTAATTGTTGGACCATACTGTATGCCATTATTATCTATATTGCCACAAAATACACTTATTTGTGAATCTGTAGTGGTGTCAATTTCCAAAGACAAAAGAAATACCTATGGACGAGCAATAGAAAGATGCGTTTAGAAAAATGTTACATAACGCAGTTTAGCAATCAAACTGGGTGTGCTGTGGTGCGTAAAAGGGAAGAACAGCACAGTGCCATAGCTTTTCAGATGTGTTACTGTTTCTGTCTCCCCATGTGCTGGAACACTTTTGGCTGTCTTGCGCCATGCACAAATCCTTACACACTAGTGTGTACGGATTTGTGCATGGCGCAAGAGTGTGCATGGGATGTGAAGCATCATTTTTATCTTGCGCTACAAAAAATATGCTCTGACATAGTTTAACACTTTGCCTATTCCTGTACAAGGCAGAATATACACAGTTTGGAACACTGAGAAAACAAAACTTATCTCAAACTTTATGCCTGCCTCAAGGTGGCGTAAATTTTTTCGAACACAGCTCTGTCTGTCTTTTTTAGTAGATAGGGATTTGCACCAAAATTCTTAGGAGGTTGCAGGGGGACACCCATGTTCCTTCCAGGGAATGCCCCCTGGGCATAAAGTAGCGTATAGTAGAGCTAAGCGCTACCTTCAACAATTCAGACAACTTTCCTATGCAAATCAGAATTTGTGCTGGAAAGTTAATTCCAACTCAACCACCATGCCCTCAGTTTGCATCAATTTTGCGATGAAAGTGGGTGGAAAGAAAATATCACCCAAAATATTGAGTGGTTTTAACCTGCTTTCTATGCCACAAAGTACACCTCTACATCGTGTTTCATTTCAATATTACTTAAACTATTTTCCTCCATAATACTTTAATATTATTATGTATGCCTCGTTTATCTTCCCTTCTTTTAGATGGGGGTGGTGGGGAAGGGGTGGAGCCAAAATGGTTTTGTTTTGCTTTCTTCCAGACCCACATACCTACCTACATTTGCTTGATAAATAAATAAAAAGTGCTTTCTCAGCTAAGGTTGCTTCAGTTTATTTTCACCTAACAAATTACTTCACATGTGTTTCAACAGAGAAGTAGCAAAGCAAAGGTGGCATTATTGCTTATCCTTCTGCTCCCCCCCCCCCCCCACCATTTAATTAGGGAGTACAACACCCCCCCCCCCCACTCCTAGGTCCAGTGCCATTGCTTCCAGGTCCTGTATCTGGGTACAGATTTCGTATCAGTGTTCACGGATTTAAAACATCAAGTGATATAGATGCTGCCATTCCTACGCAGAGCAGTTAATAGCTCCTTTTACGTTCTGTGTTTCAGTTGCTCAGATGGATGCATAGCATTTGCTCCATAAAATGGCTATATGCACTAGACCAATGCAAATGTAGAGCAGCAAGTCAGAACGCGTAGGAAGAACAGGATGTCCAGGGTGTTATTGGAAATGGCAGCTGTACACTCATGTTAACGGTCAGAAATTAAGAATTGCGCATTACGCCTGACAGACTACTGATTTATTTGTGCCTTTTGTATTGAATAGAAGTGTCGTCCCCATGCTGATGGTTGAAAGTGAATTGCACATAGTATCATAGACACTGGGTCTTGTACAGTGATTCTGGCAACATCTCTGAAACACTTTCAGTAGTATTTTGAACTTCTTTTTGCCAGCTATAAAACCACATGGAATGCCAATTCTCTTAGCTTTAGTGACATGAGAATCCTGATTTTATTAAAGACGAGGAGTCTAGCATGATGCATTAACTTTACGTTAGCGCCTCCAAGCAGCAAACACTTAATAGTTCAAAAACAAGAACATTGTATGACTCATATAGAACCTTAGAACATTCTGTCCATAAAATCCTACAACATTTTATCTTCTCCCTCTTTTGGAGCTGCTCCGAAAAAACTAACACTCCTCTTTAATTATCTGTATAAACATTATAACAATTAAATATCTACATAGTTTACAATTAAAACACCCCTTAAAAACAATTGTACAGGTTAAATATAATTCACATAGATTTTTCTAAATTCATAATTCTTAAACTAAAATACCCCCTTTCCCTACCATTTCTGCATACTAAAGCGTTATGGGTGGGAGGGACAGTGATAGTGCTAGCCTCCCTGTCCTTCATAAAACCATGATTCTCTAGTCACTAGAGCTATGAGACTCTGCATTTTATTGCAAGAGAGGAGGCTAGCACTAGCCTCTAAAAGCGAGAATCAAAACATGATCAACAGGTTTAAAAGAAAACATTTTAAAACAAGCATTTACAATGCAACGGGTCTCGCGTTTGCTCATGTTAGAGCTGATCGCGTTGTAAACTCCTAACCCGACTTTTCACCTATCGGGCAAAAGTGCATTTATGTACTTAACCCGAAAAAGTGAAATCAACTATGTAAAGCGCTCGACTTCTGCCAAGCGAGATCGCGCTCGTAAATTAGAGAAAAAGAAGTCCACGAGCCCGATGGAAAACAGCGAGCCTCGCGTGTTTTCTGTACTTGGTCGCTGCGCTCGAGGAGGGCTAGCCACCAGAGAAGGCATGACGTATGCGTGCCTTCGACTAATGAAAGCAAGCAAATTTTATTAGGCAAGCCCACGAACCAATAAAAAACACTGACGTGAAGTTGACAGGGCTCCGAGCCCTTTTCTAAATACTAAAGCGTCTCGCTGCGATACGCATGCGCGAGCGCATGCAACGAAGGCTCGACCCTAAAAATCAAGCATTTGACCAATCTGAGGCCTTCATCACCTCTTCTAATATTCCTCCTGCTGAATAGACCTTAGAAGGCATATCCCCTCTTAAAGAATGAGGTTTAAACCTGTTTATGTCAACACCAGAATCTTTCATTATCTGTTTCACCTATCTTGCGATATTAATAGCCTTGTATGGTTTTCTATAAGAAATCAGTAATTGATTCAAGCCGGCACTCCTGAATTAATCCATTCTGGACTCATACTCTTTCAAACATTCTACAACACAAAACTTAGGATAAAATTTCAGATACAAAATTGATTCTGACATCAGCGTTGTTCTCCTCCAAATCTAAAAACACCCTGGTTGGTAAACCCTCCTGGAGATATCTAAAGCTAGAACATCTGAAAACTGTCTGAGCAAATCAGACAAAGTAAAGTTGCTAATATCCATGTCATTTCTCTTAAGGTTAAATACCTATTAATTGGCTATAATTCAAACTTTTTGAATACCAAATTGATATCACAATCTGTTTCTTAACATGATTTCGGAGGTCTCTTCAGTCAAATACCTTATAAAACTGGACATATCAAGGGTCTTTTACCCATCGATAAAACTTTGATCAAACAATGAGGTGCCAGAATAGCTGAATTCTAACAATTAACAGCTCTGTAAAAAAATCCTTTTGTAAACAAGTCTGCTAAAAAATGTGCAGCCTCTACTTCATCAGCTTCCACAGGATCCACATCCTTTTCCAAGCACCAACATACCCAGACATTCCATGCCCCCGATATCTTTTCCTTGTTCCTGGTGCTCATGACTCATTGAGCAACTCTAAAGCTTCTCCTGAAAAACCTCGAAATCCTTCTTGATCTCCTGACATCTTTTAAAATAGAAGGCTGAGCATACCCGATACTACCAGAGGATGCTCATTTCCTCCTGCACCTTCCAACATTCCCTGGCAAGATGGAACTTCCACTTCTATCACCGATGGAAACCAAATCTGAGTCACTAAAACTATTCAACATTTCTGTCTTCTCACCTAAACCGGAATCCTGTGAAGCACTGCAAAGGGTGAAAAAGCGTACCCTTTCAGATCTAACCAGCTCTGGATGAAAGCATCCAGCGTCATTTCTCCCGGACCCAGTCACCAACTGACATATCTCTCCGTCTGAAAAGCCAATCGGGATACAAGCAAATCCACCTCTAATGTCCCAGACAAGCCCTCTATCTAGTTTACAATCACTGCAATCTCTCAAATTGTGAGAATTCCAATCTGCTACCAAATTCTCCTTCCCTGGAAAATAATGAACCTTCACTTCAATGTCATGCTCCTGACAAAAATCTCAGAACTCTTTTTCAAGTTCTGGCATTTTTTTCGACTTGCTGCCTCCCAATTTGTTCATATATGACACAGCTATAACATTGCCCATTTTTAATAAGACAGAATGCCCTTGTAACTGCATCTTGAAACAAGCCTGCTGACGTTTTCAAAGAATTTATGTGTTCCTTTCTCTTTTCCAAATGTCACCTTCCTCCTCTTTCTAGGCTCATGTACATAGACCCCAGTCTGTAATTGCTCAAATCCAACTCCCCCACAAAATCTGTTACCAATCCAAAAATTGCTCAACCATTCCAAGCATCCAAATTCTTCAACCACCATTCTCTGGCATATCAAGTTGTCTCCATACCATACACTCTTTGCTAATACCACTGTTTTTAAGTGCTGCACATCTCTATATTGCAAAGGACCAGGAAATATTGCTTGTATCAATAGCGATAGAAGACCAATCACACAAGCCAACTTCCTCAAGGATCCCTTTCAAATGGCGTACCTCTTGTTTTATCATCTTTATCTTCTTTTCTGGTAACTAAAGCTGAATTTTCTGCAACTGATATAATCGACATTTCCACCTGAATTGAAGAATCAATTGACTTCCCTTTTCTATTGCAATAGTGAAATAATAATCGTTCAGATCCAACTTCATCATCCAATCCTTTTCCTGCAAAATGTCTCTCAACATATGAACTCCCTCCACTGTGAAATGACCGCAGACTACAAACGATTTAATTGTCTCAGATTTATCACTGGCCTCAAACTTTTATCTTTCATTTCCACCAGAAACAGAGTACTTACAAACCTTCTCAACTCCTCTGATAATCTTTACAATTGCTGCTCTTTACAACATTAGTTATATTTCCTTTGTTACTATGTCCTCTTGTTCTTGCCAGAATACCAGTTCTTTTGTTCCTGTGGAGTGGAGGGTAGGGGGCATGGAGGAGTTATAGGACGGCTATGGGAAAAAAATTCTAACAGAGGGAGCATATGAGAATATTGGTGTCAAAGGTACCGTTCTTCCTTGGTTTTGTTCATTTTTGTCGGACTTAGCTCAGGCATTCACCCTTACTCCTCTTCTATCTACTTTGAAAACCACAACTTTATGGGGGACCGCAGGACTCACACGTAGTCCCACACTTGTTAATCTTTATGTGGTCCCTCCAGCTGACCTTATTTCCTCCTTTGGATTTATGTTGTTTGCATACGCTGAACATACCAAGATCATCCTCAGCTTCAATGGCAACTTGCAATTTCAGTAAAGTCAATTTAAAAAGTGTCTCTGCTCTGCAGCAAATTGCAGGAAGGCCATCTTCCTCAGACTGAGCACCAGTAACACTGAGGTGTTAGTCTTCGGTGACTCTTCAGCTTTGACTCTTAACAGGAGGCCAGGCACTTTTGGGCCCACTCGACTCCTACTCCTTCATTAATTAGCCTTTGGTTTAGTTTTGATCATCAGCTTTCCTGGAACCTAATATCAGTAAACTTTCATCTACCTGCTTAGTCATTAAGAAAGTTATCCCTTTCTTGCCCAATTCATCAAGGAAAACTTTAGATTCAGGTACTTATAATTTCACAGTTGTACTATTGTAATTCATTGTTTGTTAGTCTCCCTCACTATCTGGTTACTAGGCTTCAGTCATTTCAAAACACTGTGGTCCCTCTTGGCGTCAGCAAACAGGTACACATTTCCTCCCACAACTCCCAGTTACATTGGTTGCCTATTCATAAAAGTTGCTTGTTTAATTATTTTTTTGGGCCATAAAGCACTGTGCATCCTTTCTTCCAGCAATTACATTGCTTCCCTTTTTCACCTTGCACTTCTTTCAGAACTCTTTGTTCCAGGTCCCAACACCTAGATCACATCTCTAAGTTTTGAAGGAAGCATACGAGAGGCAGCACCTTCACTGTGGCCAAAGCAAAGGTCTGGAACTCCCATCCTGTTAGGCTCAGATCCATAAAATGTTTGATTACATTTCACATATCCTTGAAAACATGTGTTTACTATTTACTTACAGTGGTTATAAGAAATGGCTATTGTGGAGGATTAGAGTACTACCCAAGAAAGAAGTCCTTAAATCCTGCCAGTCCAAACACACAGTTTCAATAGTTTAAACCTGAGCTCAACCTCTGACAGCTATGGCACAGAGCAGACAGGTTTAATTTAGGAAAATATGCTGATTAATTAGCAA
Source organism: Pleurodeles waltl (assembly GCF_031143425.1). NCBI lineage: Eukaryota > Metazoa > Chordata > Amphibia > Caudata > Salamandridae > Pleurodeles > Pleurodeles waltl. The sequence continues at coordinate 863,440,489 of NC_090446.1, read as the reverse complement.
CAGTAACCAATCAAAAAGCTAAAACACAGCACAAACAAACATGAACAAACAATTTCTAAAAAATAAGAAAAATGTAGTAAGAAAAATGACATCAAAACAATTACAATTCAATAAAATTCTGAAGAGATATGAATTTTTAAAGTTATAAAACAAACAGCACCAAGAAAAGTAAAGCGCCAATCAGAAATCTCTGTTTGTGGTTGTCTGGAACCTAGGAAAAATTTTAGGCTGACCACAATGGAGCGGAGGTTGAATACACCAATCAGGTCACCCTCAAAGTTTTTACCTTTTAACATAGTCCTTTTTATGGAAGTCAAAACCTTCAGATGGCTGGTTGAAGGCTGTATCCAAAGCTGTTTAACAGATGGACAAGGTAAAGCTAAAGCCATTGGTTTCAGAAGGAAAATTCAAATATCCTATTTTCAGGCCAGTGCTTAATTAGCACTTATTTTTCCACAACAGACTTCCAACCAAACTAAGAGAGAGAAAAACACAGAAGAGGAAAGGATGAGGAGGAGAAAGAAGGTAACACAGTGAAAAACAAAGACAAAACACCTACAAGAGAGAGATAAAGGAGCAGGGAGAGTCTGGTTTGGATAAAAGAGGCATGATGTGGAATCAAGGCAATGCAGTCTTCCTACATGGCACCCTCAAAATTTGATAGTGCCAGCGATGAGCAAACAAAACTTTGGACCCTGGAATTTATTATTTCACAAAATGTAAGCACTGCATACTTTCCCTTCCTTCACCTGGTCAAGATTTCTACTTTTGACATAGTCTGTTTTCTGCAGCTGAAAATCTGCCAGCGGGACAGGTCTGAAGCTGTATCTGACAAAATACTCTTGAAATCAGACACCTTTGCGGTGAGGTCCTGCTTAGGCTTCTCAGGGTCTTGGAAGTCCAAAAGTTTTAAAGTTCCTAATTTTCATACTTTCTGGCACAGTCCCTCCTAGTCACTTATAAGATTCTCAGAATATCAGGTACCATACTTAGGGGGCAGGAAACACTCCAACAGATGCCACCACCAAGGTCCAGTTCAGGCCCAATAGTGACTGATCAACTGGTCAGTCCTGGAAAAAAGGTCTCTTTCCCTATTTGATGCTCACACAGGAGGTGAGCCATCTGATCCCTGGAGTTTATTTCCTGGTAACAAGTGGTAGCAGGTCCAAATTTCAGGTCTCCACGCAGGTTACAGACAGCAAGTCCAGTCTTCTGTTTTGTCACAAGACCAGAAAGTGCTCTGAGGAACTGGGGTGAGGTGCTGCTTTTGTTTCATTCACTAACCTGGACACTCCCTGATTGAGGGGCAACAGGTGCCTGGGGGCAGCTCCCTCCTCCAATGAGACAAAAGCCAGGAGGCTAAAGTGTATTTTTCAGATTAACCCCCGCCCCCTTCTCTAGCATTTCTGTATCACTAAACTTTCTAAGCAGATCTCCTTTTCAAGTTAGTAAAGTTCCTGGGTCCTCCTCCAGTACCCTTCTTGGGTTGAACTGTGTCACATTCATCTTGCATGCCATCCTGCTGGGCCCAAACCATTGTTTTTGCTCTGGGAGAAGTATGTGGCATTTCATCAAAGCAGCACTGGCAGAACATCTTTAGGCAGGATACTGATAATTAGCTAGCAGGGGGCATAAGCAGGAAAAGTATAACATGTTAAAAGTTACTCTTCCTGTATATGTATCACAAATCCAACTTAACCTTTGAATTGGATTTTTTATAAATCTTAAACACAGTGGGTGATCCATCTCTTTAGCTTATTCCAACCAAAGATGCAATAGCACGTTTACTGCACTTTAGCTCTTCTTAGAACCAACTACAGCCCTTATGGTGAAAATACCTTTTTGGGGGCAAGTCCCTATAGGAACAGGCAAACATTAAATTCTTAAATGTTCCTCTTTTAAATACCAGGCACACTACCATATTGGCAACAAGGTCTACTTATGGGTGACTTATTCAATATTTTAAGGTAGGGTTCTTTCCTGTCAAAATAGGTTATTTTTACAGGATGGCATTTAGGTTTAATAGATGCAGCAGTCAGGCTAAACATGGAGGCATGAAGCCATGTTTTCCTTGTTTTCCTAGGGAACAGCACAGGTGTTGTACTCCACAAGTAATGTTTAACTTTCAAGACCATTGGTAGATGTTCCTCGCCATATACTATACCCTTGCTTGAAAGTTAAATATGCCAATTGGAGATTAGTACATTTTTCGGGGTCACAACTCATACACTGGGGACTAGCCTGCAGCCCCCTGTGCACAAAGTTAAAAACCCAGCAGCATCAGTCTACAAACAAATGATGGTGACCACTCAAAAAGAATCACATTCTCACAGTGCTTGTCATATTTTTCATCAATTGGTCTTTAGTTAGCGGCAGGACTTCTTCTTTGTGGGTAACAATGAGCTTAATCAAATTAAACTTGAATTCAGATAGTGATGTCCTATTGCACAGAATAGCACTACAATTTGCAAGGCTGGATGTATAGGAATATAGAGGTAAATATCTGGCAATAAAGTATTGTAGAAACCTAAATGTTAGAACTGTCTCAAGAAATGTCATGATATTTCTGGGAGAGAGGAATTTGCAGACCCAGTACCGCATGATATTCTCCCAACGATTCTGGACTGCAAACAAAAAGGAGTTACATCAATGACCACTTTTTGCCTCTGGGACCAGAACTATTGCAGCTTTTGGAATCAGTTCTTGGATCCCTTGCAGAGGATGATGGTAGAGAGAGAGAGCACTGTGGAGCAAGAGTTGTTTTGAAAAATGCACCGTATGTTCTTGAAAGAGAATTCGGTATCACTTCTCTATGATCTGCAGCACCAGCTGTCTGATATTGAAGCTGCCCAGAAGTCATAAAACCCCAGAAGATTACATCCCACTGATGTGGCATAGTCAGGACTTGTATGATTATGGAGCAGAACAAGTATTGGCTGATACAGGGCTTTGTCAACATATGGGCCTCCCTGGCCATACCTCGAAAAGGCTGACCAGAACTCTTATTCATACTCTTAGGAGAAAGACCAACATTTATAAAACCCAAACCTTTTCCTGTAGTGGGAAGACAGAGCGGTGGCATCAGCTTACAGTTTTCTGCCCACTGCTTTATTGCCAGAAGGGGAGATGGGACAAAAGTGTATTCTAAGAGGTATCAGCTTTCTAGGACCTCATCCAAAGTATGGCATCTGGCTGCATTGAAGCCCCATATGTTTCTGCTGCTGAGCAAAGACAGTCAATGGAAATATCTGAAAGAAATCTGTCTGGTTGGTTATCAAAGACAGAAAATTAAAGCAGCTCTGTCACTGCTGCATGCCTTCATCCAAGGCTTGGAAATGTCACAGCAAATGATAAAATGCATAGGTAGAATAGGACTTAGTCCGTATTGCATAACTAGACACGAAAATGCATGCTTAACTGCTGCCTCTAATCTCTTAGCATCAGCATCTGCAGGAGAGACATCCACAGAAATTATCATGAAAATGGGTTACTTGATAACGAAAGCACCTACAAACAGTGGAATCCACTTCTTTCCATTCTCTGTTAAGCACCTTGTGGGTTGCATTGCACCGGGGCAAAGAATAAGGTTCTTTTACGCTGCTTCTGGACCAGTGAGGAATGTGGAAATTCCAATTTGTCAAGAATGCATTGTAAAACTTTAGAAAGGTCAAATCCCTGGACACAGCAACATGTCTGTTTCATGTGCTCCTCGTGCTCTGCATCCTGCTGAAAGGAATCCTCCCGCCTGCACTGCTCATGAAGAGAAAGAGAGTCCATTGATTTAAAAGCTACCTCAAACAGTTGATTTATCGTGTCTGGACCACACTAGTATGAGAAACGTCTAGGGCATAATAGGTGTGGGTTCATGATGGCGTTGCTTGGATGAATGCTTTTTCCTACCTCTAGTTACAGTTGAAAAGCGTGTCCATCCAGATTGAAGCAAACTGCTGGTGGCAATAGAAGGATGCTTCCTGGGTTCCCCTGCCACTATGCAACAATGCTACTCAGTTCTGCAAAGTCCCACAGGATTGCCACCATGATTGAACCAGGCACAGGCAGCGGTGCACGCAAGAAAAAAACAGACTTTGTGCTCTCACCACACCATGTCATCTTCACATCCTGGTCGGTAGGAAAGCCAGACTTCAGGGAAAGAATTAGGGAGTACAGCACACGCTCATCTGGGCCCACCCCAACACCCCTGCCCTACCCAGAATCCACAATTTTACAGGTATCACAACATAAAGAAGTTGAATGGAAACCATACCTCAGACAGGGAATGGAAAGAAACTATCCTGAGAAATCATGAAAAGATTGCATGAAACATGCAGAAGAATTTAGGATCTATGACACGAATAACACTTCATAGAGCTTAAAATTTAGTGATGGCCCTCATGTCACAAAAGTTACCAGGACGTGACAGTTTAATCCGAATTCTGCAGCAACCACAGCACCGCAACCGCCCTCATCGCCGCCACCAACGATATCAGGACCCTACTTGACAATGGCGAAACCGCGGCCCTCATCCTCCTTGACCTCTTGGCCGCCTTCGACACAGTCTGCCACCACACCCTACGCACACACCTCAACGATGCAGGGATCCATGACAGAGCCCTGGATTGGATCACCTCCTTCTTTACCGGCAGAACCCAGAGAGTCCGTCTCCCTCCATTCTGCTCTGAAGCCACCAAGATCATCTGCGGAGTACCCCAACGATCATCCCTCAACCCAACCCTCTTTAATGTTTACATGACACCGCTGGTAAACATCATCAGGTCACACGACCTCAACATTGCCTCATATGCCGATGACACACAGCTTATCATCCCCCTCACCAAGGACCCCGCCACCACCAAAACCACGTCCACGAAGGAATGAAGGCCATCGCCGAATGGATGAAGAGCAGCTGCCTGAAACTGAACTCTGACAAGACTGAGGTCCTCATCCTCGGCCCCACCCCCTCCGCCAGGGATGACTTCTGGTGGCCTGCCACACTGGGAACCGCACCGACCACGCACGCAACCTGGGATACATCCTTGACTCATCGCTATCAATGACCCAGCAAGTCAAAGCCGTCTCTTCCTCTTGCTTCAACACCTTCCGCATGCTTCGGAAGATCTACAAATGGATCCCCACCGGAACCAGAAGGACGGCAGGCACCCAAGCTCTCGTAAGCAGCAGACTGGACTACGGCAATGCCCTCTAAGCAGGACCCACGGTCAAGCTTCAGAAGAGACTGCAATGCATACAGAACGCCTCTGCACGCCTCATCCCGTACATCCCCCACCACAGCCACATCAAAGCCCACCTGAAGGACCTGCACTGGCTCCCCGTCCAACAAGAGAATAACGTTCAAGATCCTCACCCACGCTTACAAAGCACTGCACAACACCGGACCAGAATACCTCAACAGATGACTCACCTTCTACACCCCAACCCGCCAGCTTTGCTCCGCTGACCTTGCCCTCACCACCATTACACGCATCCATAGAACGACCGCCGGTGGCAGATCATTCTCCCACCTCGCCGCCAAGACGTGGAACACCCTTCCTATCAACCTGCGACAGATACAGGACCTGCTAACCTTCAGGACGTAGCAGCACCCCCAGCCCTCCTCTCAGCGCCTTGAGACCCCCACGGGTGAGTAGTGCGCTTTACAAATGCTATGATTTGATTTCATTTAATTTGATTTAAGTTTATGAAAATAAAAGAGTGAAAAACTAAAATAGAAGGCTGAACTGACACCCAATTTAAATGTGCAATTGCTTTTATTTCAGAGGTCAACTTAGGTGGTTTTTTTTATTAAATCATGTTAGGAGGATAAAACTGATGGTAAAAAATAATTTAGACATTAAACTAATAGTATATATAGAAACAATTTTGAATTTATAGTGATTAGTAAAATGCACTTCTCTATTGTACCTGAGGAAATGCAGTAACAATGCTTCCTATTTTGAAATGAAATGTATCATTCATATTAATGAAATATTATTAATGTTGAATTTACAAGTTTGCATATAACTTTTTTTTACTAAAATGTATAAATTAAAAGCATTTTATGTTTTCTCTTGCATTAGCATGAGTGAGGCCTGTTGAAGCTTGTAATTTGTGATTGTATTATAAAGACTGATTCACTTCCTAATGTGAAAGTTTTCTTTCAGATTTCGTTTCCATGAGAAGCAAAGTCCTTTTGCAATAGATCCCATTGTTTAAACATGGAAAGAAATAATAATTTGTCCTTTTTGTATACAATTGTTTAAAACATGCGTGGAGTCAAACACATGGAAGATGTTCCTATGACAGACCTAGGAAGAAATTGGACTGTTTCAATTTGGAGTCTTACGAGTAATTCTCATTGGATGATGTTTACTCAGTGTGACATAATCTGATATGTTTGATGAATCAGACTAGTTTTTGAAATTTGAAATACTGATGAACATTTGAACTTTGAGCATTCCTGATCAGTCCCAAGCAGACCTTTGCAGTCCCCAAATGCTGTCCTGATGTTTGCTGGTCCTGATGCTTTGATGATGAAGACTCCCTGAATGCTGTTCCCTAGGGAGGGATACCTTCCTTTCTGTCATTGCCCTTTGAAATGCTCTCTTAGGTTTAGAAATCTTTTTATTTTCCCCTTCAGAAGACTCATGAAGGAACTTCTGATATACCGGCACTTTCTCTTTTTATTTATCTTTTGCCTAACTTAGTTAGTGACCTGCAGTCTGAGATTATCCATTTTCAAATTATTTTTATCCTTTTTATGTTTCTGGTATTTTGCCCGCATGTGTTTCTCCCCACACATGTATTTCCCTGATTTGGTTAGCTGTGGGGTTGGCCTGTGGCCAGCCAAAGATTACTGACTCTGTTAAATTTGAATTGACCAATGATTGTTAACTCTGAGCAACATATTATCTCAGAGTCTCAGATATTTTTATTGATGTTTTGCATTCTTCTTCTTGAATGCTTAGTTTTATTAATCTTAGTTCACTTGAATCTATTTCGACATCTTTGGTGATTATGTATCTTTATAATTTGGTTTTGGGCATTGTGTACATGAATTTGCACTTGTGGTTGTAATACATCCTTTATTTATTTGTTGGATGTTCAACAAGCTTCATCCTACATGTTCAATTTCAGGATGTTGGTTGTGCTCTTCAAATCACAGTCAATGGATGCTCCAAGATCAACGGTTCCAGCCCATGAAGAATGAGCCACAGCTTGCTTCCTAATAGAGAATTCTGGGAATATCTTCAACACATGTATGCAATGCAAGGGTCACTGCCTGTGTGCAGATGAACAGGTACAGTTTTAAGGGACTATCATGGTGGAAAGTCGTGTGTATTTCCTTCAGACAGACCTGGAACACAGAGAACAGAAGAGGAAGAAGTGAGGAATGGTGTTGTCCTCTCTGGGCACCTGACAACTTCCTTCAAACTGGCATTCTCACTAAAAAAAATTCAGGTATCATTTTTCACCTGAATAAATCCTGTTTTCGCAAAAATGCATTATATATTTTCGCTTTTGTAATCCTTTACGCAATATAGAAGTAAAAATCATTTTCATAATTCATTTTGTTTTTTTTAGAAACTAGCAAGGTCATAATTGTTTCTAGCTACTTAGCTGGCAGAAGGAAAAACATAACAATTATGCAGAAGAGAAGGAGAATTCAGCAAGTGCAAAAGGATCAAAGCACGAAGCTGTATTGAACCACTGCCTTTTCACTTTCACTACAAGCTACTCTGCTGACTTTTCACTTTTTGGCCTGTAACTCCCAAATCTAAGTGCATCTAAGCAGAACTGTATGTAGGTGCTGCTTGATGGGGAAGGGACCTGGGAGGCTTTTGGGAGGAGGTCAGGGACTTCAAATGTTTCTTTGAAATTGTTCTCCCAGTGCAAACAGCTCTTAACTACTTGACTACTGATTATTGGTACTGTTTCGTAACTGGGGTAGAGCACTTCCCAGCTTTCAGGGGATGTGGTCTACTGCCCACACTATTATGATTTAAAAATAATAGCCTGTTGACAATGCCGCAGAGGACCAGCCTGTGTGCATGACTCTCTTTCACCCTCTCTCGCCAGAACCTGTATATCCTCAAAATGAATTATTTTTCTCATGTCTGGCTTGGCTGTGAATGCACAAACATTGACTCAAAGGTAGCGCCTTGAGGCTTACTTGGAATGGGCCTGCAAAAGCGGTCTCTTCCATGATTTTTGGTTGTTGACTAGTATCCAGTACCATAAAAAACATTTCAAGTGCTGGACCCCTCCAACCATTTCTTCGAAACACTCTGACGAGTGGACTGGATAGACACCTATTCCTCTCCTACGAAGTTCTTTTACCAGACCCTAAATATTTTCAAGAAAAGCTTGGCCTGCCATGCCTGCTTTCCTGCAAAGAGTAGCCCTCACTAGAAGGGCAGTAGCTGAAGCAAAATGCCATTATTCTGGCCCAAGCCATGTTACTATCCGATCCATGGTGGATGACTAACATGTTGACCATTCAGGAAATAAAGTGCAGATGAGCGGCCCTAGGAGTGACCTGCATGGAGAGCCTACTCACATTGCACCAACAAAGTTTATCGCTCAGAAAAGGCAACCTCAAATGGAGACCATTTTCACAGCTTCCCTACTTTCAACGATGCCTCACTTATCCCCTCTTCCAAGCAGAGGTTTTCCTTCTAGTATGGAATTGAGTCAAGCCTCCTGAAACCCTAACCTCCTGCTGCAAAGATACGCCATATGTACACACAAATTCAGTACTGAGTTCAAGCTCTGTTAATACTTGTGTGGTCACAAAAAGTAACAAACAGTTGATTACTTTTAAAAGACTCTTTCAGGTCCTCTGCCTACTGTCTCTCTTAAGCAAATCCAGCGAAGCAGGCTAGACCACACGCAGGAAAGGAATTCTGAGGGCGAATAGGCAGGTTTAAACAAAAAACACTTTTCATTTGCATTTTTAAGTAAACATGTCACAGGTTCACGATGCCAACAGTGATTGTGCGATTGTGCAGACATTGTTTAATCTCTTTTGCCAACATATCGACTCAACATCAGGATGAGTCGCAAGTTGTCTTGGCTGATTCTGATCTTCACGCTAAGTAGAACAAGAGCTGCAAACAGTGAATAATAAGGTGGAGGGGAGTGCGTAAGGCAGGTTGTCAGAGAGGTGTGCAGTACACCCCGGACATAGGGAGGCAGGTATTTGAGTTTATTGGTCATTCAGCATATCCAGCGGCAATAATTACCAACTGGTGATGGGCGTTATGGTAACGTCTTAACAGCATGTTAGTGAGATTTGATAGGTTAATTCAGAGGGTCCAACAATTGTTAAGAGGGAAGAAAACAAGTAAATCAAGCCCTCAGGAAGCCCACCCAAAGGAGTTCTTAGCCGTCTCGTAAGGTGATAAGGTAGTAAATTGTTGTCTTTCGCTGTCTTTTAAGCCGAAGATGCCATTCCTCCCATTCGCTATAAGGCATTTCCTGAGACCTCTCCCCTCCTCCCTTCTTATGACTTTGCTCTCAGATTCTGCCTTTTTAAATGTGGTCAGCTACCAGGTCACTGTTGAAGGAGGTATGCTCGCCTTCCTTTTCAATGTTATAGTTTGCTTAGCAACAGTAGGGCAAGGTCTGTAAAATGGGCAGCAACTTTATTCTATTTGGTATAGTTTAAGAGGCCCAGAGCACAAACTTGCCAACGTTCAAGGTTGGCACAGCCAGTGTTAGTGGTGACTGTGTCAGTGATTTTGGAGTACTAGTAAGTTAGAGTAGGGCAGCTCCTCAGCATATGTTGTAGATCGGCTGCATGGGCATTGCACCAAGGACAGAAAATGTTAGACTCAGATAACATTCTATTGATTTGGCATGGGAGAGCTAACCTCTATGCAAAATATTAAACTAAATATACCTAAATCTGGCTGTGAGTCTGTGCAGATACGTAAGTACTCTTTCCCATCCATGTTGTGTAATACTCTTCCTATCTCAGACTTCCATTCCTTCCAGCCCCCTGCAGAGATATCTGTGTATGTTCCCCCAGAGCCTTATCATCCAAGCCATTGCCCAGCACCCATTATGAATAGAACTTGTATGAGGGCATGGGCTTGTGGCTACTCGGTGGAGATACCACAAGTGCTTTGACATGTGTTGAGCTTAGTTCTGTATCTTAGAAATTGACCCTTATGCATGTTGTACTGCTCTATAATCGAGTCAAAGGAATGGAACTGACCATCTTGAAATAGGTCTCCCAGTGATGTGAGGCCCATCGTACTCCGGTGTCATAATTTGCCCGTAAAAAGGCAGCCCTGATGTCTAGCAAACCGGAAAGGGGTATGACAGGAGCATATGGTGTCATATGTTTTGTGAAAAGTAAGCCTCCATGGAAGCACTTGTGGGCTACCTGTAAGACCTGAAGCTGCCCCACCCTAAGTTTTGCTCCTGGAAGAGAGAATCAAAGCAAATGTTAGGGTTGTGGTGGGCTCTTTCCTGAACCTGTGTCATCCAGGGAGCACTCCGAGAAACACTGACTGGTCCACTGCAGCTGAACTGCCAGGTAACTGTATTCAAAGTTGGGGTCCCTGAGCCACCCTCATCTACTCAGAGTTGCAGCTTGACCAATGGAGCCCTATAACGCCCACTGTTCCATATGAGATCCCGAAACAATATGTTCAAATCCCAAACAAATCTCTGGAGAAATAGAGGGAGAATGGTAGAGAGGTACAGGAAGCGAAGGAGCACTGTCATTTTAGACAGCTCAATGCCTGAGGTTGAGGAACCAGAAGTACGATACAGTGTCACAGGGCTACTAACCACAGCCTTGCAAAAGAGGCTCGAGGGACCCCTAGGGAAATGAAATATCCCAACAGAAATTCGTATGTTCTTATATATTGGTAATTTTGTTTTTAATGTCCGGAGCCCTTGAACAGGAGGGCCAGGCCAGAGACTACACCAAATATTGACAATGACCAGTTGGTTCTAAGAGACAGGAATGTGGTTGTTGTTCTGCGCTTCTACCATAAACGTGACCCATCTGCATTGGAAAAACACACTGCAACAACAGCAAGCCACTGATGACACCAAAAGAACTGTGTCAACCAGTACCCAGGCTTACATATGAGAGTAATCTCTTTCATCTGGTATAGCTTTAAAAGATACTTTGCTTCACCAGATGTTAATTGAAAAGAAGTCTACTCTTTGTGCTGCATTTCCAATGAAATGTGTATCAGCTCTTGCAACACATGGAGTAACTAGCCCATGAGTTGGCTAAGATCTAAAGCTGGAGCATTTCAAAAACTCTGACCTGTGTCTCTCTAAGGCCTGGCGAAGAGTAGCTACAGCATAACATAGCCCCACCTTAGTGCAAACTGTTTTGGGATCATAAATTTCGAACTGTTTTGACAAAAGACCTCTAGTTTCCTTTTTAGGTCATCTATCTATCTATCTATCTATCTATCTATCTATCTATCTATCTATCTATCTATCTATCTATCTATCTATCTATCTATCTTTCTATCTATCTATCTATCTATCTATCTATCTATCTATCTATCTATCTTAAATATGTTATTTAAAAAAAAAACATTCCCTCTGCCTGAACATGGCCTTTATTAACTGTGTTAACCGGCGTTATATTTTGTCTGGTCCCATTGTTCAGAAAACATTGCGTGAATCGTGACTGCTCCACCACAGTTACCACTGGAGAATCGTGCAAACAATGGAGTCCTTGTTAACCATCAGTCTTCTTAGTATAAAGAACTCTGGACTAGGTGGGAGATCATAGAGTCCTCGATACAGGACCAGGTTCTCACTACCGCTACAGGATCTGGACAAAGGTCTGACATAGAGGACCTTCGCTGCCTACTCGCCCAAATGAATGCTGTATGCTTCTTGGTAAGGTTTAAACTCCTGGTACCCTTTAATTAAAACATGAGGCATTTGTTGACCAATAAATGTAGGCTGATCTGGTTGTATGAAAGACTTGTGTGAAATGGTAAAGGTTTGATGGAGAAAACAGTAAAGGGACAGAACTAACATTAATGATACACGCATAGTAGGAAGCAAATAGATACTCCAAGAGTTACCCCAATTTTATTTTCACAAATAATGTTTGTATGCATCAAGAATGTGTATATGTACCGTGAGCAGGAGGGCTAAGAATATCTTTAATGGACGAGGAGGACGGGGTTTCGGAGAGATCCTCTTTTGCGGTGTGTAAGATCAGCTCAGACATGTCAGATCCGTCTGATTCATGTTTCACATTGGTTGTAGTACGGAATCTCGAGGAGAGAATGTCGAAGTCACACAGTAACATGACCAGAATATCGAGAAGGTAAGCACACAGAGATATTGATTTATTATTCTTAACTCCACGTCTTAGAACCTTGACGATATACATCAGCAAGTTATGTATATGTGGAGTTAGGTGTAGGAAATATACATACTTACCTGTCGACACTTTGGTCAGTGATATTCTGGTCACCCTACCGTGTGACCTCAATATTCCCGTCTCAATATGAAAAACCACACATTTCTCATTTTCTACCAGTCTTGGCATTTTAGTCAACAATACTGTGCATGCTGTAATTAACTAATCCACATTTCCAACGTTAGTATTTAATATGCATGTCCATAATGAAACATATTTTAGACAAAAAAATAGGTAGGACTGAAAGTGTTACACGAGATAATGGACCATTTGGAAAAACATCCAAGCTAAAGAAAAAAAACACATGTGCCAGAGCACAATGATTGTTCATGTCTGAAAAAAGCACGTAAAAATGCTATACTAAACAACTTTTGACAAACATTTACAGTATAAATCATTCTCTCTGAAAGCAAATACTAAAAACCACCTTAGGAAAGGTTATTTAATAATTGGCTCATTCAGACAGGCAGTTTTTGGCAACAGAGATTTTAGATTGCTACTTTCAGTAGTAGCTTAGCTAGGTGTATCTATAATAGGCAAATAAGATATAATAAGAAAATGCACTAGTGTTGTAGCGAGCTTCCTACGGAGACAGATGATGCTCCAGGTGCTGGATGCATAATTATAGAAAATTTCACTCCTTGTATTTTCTTTTTCACATTTCTTAATTTCATGTGTGTTGATGTTGGTACTTGTTAGAAATGGCCTCTCTGAAGGGTCACCACAAAACTTTTTGCATTCCTCCTCTTCTTTATCTGACCTCATTTTTGCTGGCTTTAGGATGTTGGACACTTTACCACTTCCATACCCAATTGGCATATTTCATTTACTTGTAAGTCCCTAGTAAAGTGCACTACATGTGCCAAGGGCCTCTAAATTAAATGTTACTAGTAGGCCTGCAGCACTGATTGTGCCACCCACATAAGTAGCCCCTTAACTATGTCTCGGGCCTGCCATTGAAAGGCCTGTGTGCAGTTTCACTGCCACTTAGACTTAGCATCTAAAAGTACTATCAAAGCCTTTAACTCCTCTTTTTCTACATAGCAGTCACTCCTAGGGTAGGCCCTAGGTAACCCATAGGGCAGGGTGCTATGTAGGTAAAAGGCAGGACATGTACATGTGTTTTTTATATGTCCTGGTCATGGAAAACTCCTGAATTTGTTTACCATTACTGTGAGTCCTGCTCCTTTCATAGACTAGCATTAGGGCTGCCCTCATATACTTGTTGAGTGGTAGATTCTGATCTGAAAGGGGTAACTGGATCATATTTAGTATGGCCAGAATGGTAATGGAAAACCATGTGTATTGGTGAGGTTAGATTTAATATTACTATTTCAGAAATGCCACTTTTAGAAAGTGAGCATTTCTCTACACGCCAAACCATCTGTGCCTTACAGCCTGTTTCCAATCAACGCTGGTCTGTGCTGGTTGACAGCTCCCTTGTGCATTTCACCCAGACAACCACAAACACAGGACACTCAGGCCCTCATTATGACATTGGCAGTAAGTCCCACTTACCACCATGCCGACTGCTGCCAACATATCGATACCGAGGAGGTATACCACTACCGATATTATGACCTACACATAGCAATCCGTCACTAAACGGACACAATCACAAGTCCGCTAGCCCAAAGGTCAGTGATAAAATGGTGGTAGCAAAACCCACACCCTTACACTAACAGAACTACACCCACAGCATTATGACGCACGAATCAACGCGGTGGACATCCAACCGCGGTAAACCATTGGCGTACATACCGCAGCGCTCAAAATACACACAACCTAACAAAACAACGCTACATTGGACAATTCAAACCACACACACCTGACACACATACACACACCACACACCCAGCCCACCCCACTATAAAACACACATCCAGACTACTCACAACCCTTACGACTCAAAAATATTGCTAACTGAGAGAGACAGACCAACAGCACCCACAGAACCAGAGCCACAAAACACCATCACCCATACACCATCCACGTACCTCACAGCTCACACCCCAACACATCACCCCACACACCCTCACACACACCACTCACACTACACCCATGGCACTACAACAACATCCCATATTCTCAGAGGAGGAGCGAAGGGTCATGGTGGAGGAAATCATCCGGGTAGAGCCACAGCTATTCAGATCACAGGTGCAGCAGACATCCATTGCCAGGAAGATGGAGCTATGGCGGAGGATCGTGGACAGGGTCAACGCCGTGGGACAGCACCCAAGAACAAGGGATGACATCAGGAAGAGGTGGAACGACCTACGGGGGAAGATGCATTCCGTGGTAGCAAGACACCAGATAGCAGTACGGAAGACTGGCGGTGGACCCCCACCTCCTCCCGCACAACTAACAACATGTGAGGAGCAAGTCTTGGCAATACTGCATCCTGAGGGCCTGGCAGAAGTATCAGGAGGACTGGACTCTGGTAAGTCAAATCTTTACTACTTTCACCCCCTACCTGCATGCCATCACATACCCCCACCCTCACCCTCACTCCCATCACTCCACCACCTCCCACACATCCCACCATCACAACCCACCCATCCCAGTACCCAGCACTGCATGCACCACCAATTCATGGACACCACTTACAGCCCTGCATGGACACCCATCACCACAGCATGCACAGTAGAGAGAATCACCTAGCCGACAAAATAACTACTCACAGAAGACTAAGCTGACAGGGCACTCACAACCATAGAGACCAACACACCCATGCACAAGATAATAACACTGCATTTACATCCCTACAGGTCCCCCACACAACATCACCGGAGAGGAGGTGCCAGCAACATCCAGTCCCCCCTCAGAAGAGGCCTACAGTGATGACAGCAGCTCTGCTCGCCTTGATCAGGATGACCAACTTGGCCCATTAGGGACCTCCGGACAGTCGGTTATCCAGCCACAGTCCCATACCACCACAGAGCCTCCCCCCTAAGGAAACACAAGCACAGCACCCACCCAGCGGGCCCATCCCTTTGTCCCCAGGACACGTCAATCAGCTGTGTGTCCCCCACTACAGGGACCACAGGCAACCCCACAAACACAGGACGATCAGGGCCTGGGGTCAGTGGCAGTGGGCACACGGTTCAGGGGACAGAGGCACAGGACAACAGGGAAGCTAGAAGGACTGCTGTGCAACAGGGGTAGGACAGGCCCAGGAAACGGACTCTCCATGAGGCACTCACCAACATTCTGGGAGCATACCACCATTCCCAGGAGACCATGGGCCAGATACTGGCCAAGTTGCAGGAGACCCAGCGGCTGCAGGAGGGACAGTACCTGGGGATCGGGGAGGACCTGAGGGACATCCACACCACCCTGGTCACCGTTGAAGGGGTGCTGGCAGACATGGCCAACACCATGAGGGACGCAGTGGCACCCCAACGGGCCCATGACACTAGCTACACTGATGAATAGCCCTCCACCTCCACTGACGCTAGGGGACAGGAGGCCCCGCCGCAGGAACAACAGGCCAACAGCACCCCTCCCCCTGCAGAAGGAGAACCACCCCGCAAACGGTCCCTTCAATCCAGGCAGAAGCCAGAGAACATTGCCAAGACCCCTGCCAGGAAATAAGACTCTCCTGATTGTTACCCTTGTGTCCCACTATCCACCTTGAACTGCCATTGCTCCACTTCCTATGCCCCCTTGGACAATGCACCTGTGTTACAAAGAGACTGGACTCTATCCTGGACTCTCCTCCACCATCACCCAAGCCCACTGCACATCCCCATTAAATTTTCAGCAATTAAGTAAACACCCTTTGAAAAAATACAAGTATGTAGTATGTCAAATGATTTAAGTATGTATTCCTTTAACAATCTGTAGACATTGCAAGTAGATTGTACAGTAATGTATACATAGGTATGACCTGTATTGTGCTGCAGTCAATACACCAGGAGCCAGAGTAGGGCACAAATATCTGGGAATAGACATGCCAAAGGGTACAGTAAGTGGCCATAGTAGTTGGAACAGCAGCCTGCCAGTGAACATTTACAACACAAAACTGCAATGGAAGGTGAAGTTACAGAGTCTTACCTGAGTGTCACTGGAAACACTGTTGCATGATAGATGTTCGGTTGTCCACATCCTCATCCACTGCCTCCTCTTTGTCACTGTCCACAGGCACCAATGCTGCCACACGCCCATCTTCAACCTCATCCTCCTACAGAAAAGGCACCTGGCGTCTCAAAGCAAGGTTGTGCAACATGCAACCTGCCACGATAATCTGGCACACCTTCTTGGGTGAGTAGCACAGGGATCCACCTGTTAGATGGAGGTGCTGAAACCTGGCCTTCAGGAGGCCAAAGGGTCGCTCTATAATTGTCTTGTTGGCCCATGTGCCTCATTGTAATGTTCCTCTGCTGTTGTCCTGGGATTCCTCAATGGGGTCAGTAGCCATGAGAGGTTGGGGTAACCAGAGTCACCTGTAAATATTGAGGGATACCTGTTAGCCAGACACTCACCCTTAGGGCCAACCCCACACGCATATACCAACATACACTGGATGGGGACCATGGGCTCACCTATTAGCCACACCCTGTGCCTCTGGATTTGAGCCATCACACATGGGACGCTGCTATTCCTCAGGATATAGGCTTTCGATTTCTGAACACCTGTTCATTTCTCCAGGGGGATAAAGGCAATATGTGTACCATCAATTGCCCCAACAATGTTGGGGATATGTCCCATTGCATAGAAGTCAGGTTTCACTGTGGACAAATCCTCCACCTGGGGGAAAACAATGTAGCTGTCCATGTGTTTCGTCGGGGCAGACAGCACTCTGGTCAGCACGTTTGAGAACATTGGCTGGGACATTCCTGCTGCCATGGCCACTATCACTTGGAAAAAGCCACTTGCCAAGAAATGGAGCACAGATAGGACTTGCACAAGAGGGGGGATCCCAGGGGGCTGACGGATGGCTGAGATGAGGTCTGGCTCCAATTGGGCACGCAGCTCTTGGATTGTGGCCCTATCAAGTCTGTAGGTGAGGATAATGTGCCTGTCCTCCATTGTTGCCAAGTTCACCAGGGGCCTGTACAGGGGGGGATGT
Organism: Pleurodeles waltl; assembly: GCF_031143425.1. Taxonomy (NCBI): domain Eukaryota; kingdom Metazoa; phylum Chordata; class Amphibia; order Caudata; family Salamandridae; genus Pleurodeles; species Pleurodeles waltl. The sequence goes on along the minus strand of NC_090446.1, from coordinate 863,423,006 downwards.
CTCCATCTCCTATTCATCCTCAGCGGTTGTACTGTAGGAGGCAAAACGATGAGCATCTGGTCAGTTTTCAACATTTCCTCATCGCACAATGCATTGACGTTGTGCGTCGTTGCGGGAGGCAGTCGGGTACCGACTTGCATATCCTCATTGGTTATCATTGGGCCCTATGGGTTACAGTAGCCAATGGTGATGTACGCCGGCGGTGACGGTACGCACCTCCGTGGACGTGACCACCATTTTCTATCTGTTCACTCACTTGCTATCTGACCTTCAACAGGAGAGGACCTATGCTACAAGTGCCACTGTGACCTGTGTCTGGAACCGACCATGGATCAGGTCACTGGGGAAAGGGCCCCTGCCTTTACCACTGCGGAGTTGGAGAAACTGGTGGATGGGGTCCTACCCCAGCAATGATTGCTTTATGGTCCTCCAGACCAACAGGTGAGTACACTGTAGGCACGATGCATGAAGCATGAATGCATGGTGTGATGTGTGTGAAGGCCTCATGTAAGGGGGGGTAGTGGAGGGGTCCTGGGCAGCATGCAGCATGTATGATGGGCAATGTATGTGGGTAAGGGGATGGGAGGGATATGGTGGGCCATGGGTGTAACACGCCGGACGGTATGACTGATCCCTTTTCATTTTTCTGCAGTTCAGCGCCCATCAGAAAAAGGGTATATGGAGTGCCATCGCCAAGGACGTGCGGACCCTGGGGGTCTACAGCAGGCGTAGAACCCACTGTGGCAAACGGTTGGAGGACCTGAGACGCTGGGCAAGGAAGACGGCGGAGGCCCAACGGGGATGTCCTCCCAATGAGGAAGGGGTGCCCGTCGAACCCTGACCCCCCCTGATGTTCCGCATACTGGCGGTGGCCTGTCCGGAGCTGGATGGGCGCTTGAGGGCATCACAGCAGCCACAAGGGGGTGAGTACAGTTTCCAAATCTGCAAATTGCGCGTGGTGGGGTGGTCTCTGGGTGGGGGATGTGGGCCTGTGGGTGCCCTTAGGCCAGGCCGGACATTGCAGGTTAGGTTCCATGTTGGGCAGGGGCTGATGCACTCCATCCCCAAACACGCTAGTGGGCATCTACTACTGGGCAGGGATCTGTGGGTCTCAGGTATGCTGCTATTGGCGTTAGGTATTACTGTCCATGGCATGGTGTCTAGCATTGTGAGTGGCAGTGCATTGCCTAGTGCGTAGGGCTGTCCCCTGTGTGTTGTGTACACCAACGGTGCTGTTGTTGCTGGCATTGACCAAGTGTATCCTCTGTCTCTGCCCCCCCTTTTTGTTTTGTCACCCTGTCCTTATGTGCATTAGCATCATCTGGCGGAGGAGTAGAGGCACCAGCGACGGAGGGAGCTGCATCCCACATGGCCCTGGAGGCCGAATCCACCGACCGTGAGGGCACCAGTGGGGTGGAAGGCAAGGGGAGCACCACGGCGGAGACAGGAGGGGACAGTTCTGACAGTGATACCACCTCCGATGGAAGATCACTGCTGGTGGTGGACACCTCTGTGGCCACCCCAACTACAGGTACAGCCGCCACCCCTTTACCAGCACCACCCTCCCAGCAGCCCCTCAGCGAGTTTTCAGTGCCCGCTCACCCAGGAGGGTGGGCATCTCCTTCCCCCAGGCACCTCAGGCCCTGCCCCAGTTAGCCCTGCTGCCCTGAGTGAGGAGGCTATTGACCTCCTGCGATCCATCTCTGTTGGGCAGTCAACCATTGTGAATGCCATCCAGGCTCTGGCAGGGCATTTGCAACATACAAATGCATTCCTGGAGGGCATTCACTCTGGCGTGGCGGCCCAACATAGATCATTCCAGGCTCTGTCCTCCTCCCTGATGGCAGCCATTGTCCCTGTCTCTAGCCTCCCCCTTCCAACCTCCTCTAACCAGTCCCATTCCCCTGAACCCCAACCTATCCCAAGCACACAATCAGACCAGCATGCACCCAAGACAACACACAGGAATGACTCAGACAAACACAAGCACCACACATCATCCCACAGGCACTCACACAAACACCATCCAGAAGCAGACACACCAACATCTACTGCCTCCACTGTGCCCCCCTCCTCCTCCTCGTCCACCTCCCTCCCAGTAGCGTCTCCACTCACATCTGCATGCACTACATCCTCATCCACTACCTCCATCACCAGCACGCCTATCACTACACGCCCCTCACTGGCAGTCACCACCTCCACATCCATGCACACGTTCCCTGTGTCCTCTCCACTGTGTCTGTGCCCCCTCCTCTCAAAGTACACAAAAGCAAGCACTCAGGCACCCAACAGCCATCCACCTCACTACAGCATCAAGCCCATGCACCTGAACCCAAGCACAGCAGACAGACACCACCTACAACCACTCCCTCTTCCCCCACTCCCAAACCTTCACCCTCTTCCCACACCAGTGTCCCTAAGAAGCTTTTCCTCTCCACCCTTGACCTCTTCCCTACCCTTCCCCCGTCCTTCACTTCAGGCCAGGGTGGGCAGAACCCAGGCCAGCACCTCAGCCACCCAGTCCACGGCCACTGTAGTTTCGGCAGTTACTTCAGGTGTGAAAGGCTCCAAGGATACACCCATCAGCACTGGCAGTGTGCCTGCACCAGCTGCTAAGGGCAAGGCCAAGGAACAACTACCAGCTGCCAAGGGCAAGGCCAAGGAACAACCACCAGCTGCCAAGGGCAAGGGGGCACCACCAGCTGCCAAGAGCAAGGAGGCACCACCAGCTGCCAAGGGCAAAGGCAAAGGGCCTTCCCCTGCAGGCAGGAGGGACAGGAGGCCTGGTGCTGTGACAGGATCTGAGCCCCCACCACCAACCATGCCACCTCAGCCATCCCAGGCTTCAGGGGAAGGGCTGCAGCCTCCCCCCACCACTGGGAGCACCGCCACCAGCACCGCCACCATAACCGCCACCAGCACCACTGGCAGTGGGCAGCCATCCGAGGCTGCAGGGGAAGAGCTGGAACCTACCCCCCCCACCACAGGCAGCACCGCCACCAGCACCACCAGCAGCACTGCCACCAGCACCACTGGCAGCAGCAGCAGCCCCAGTGGGCAACCGTCCGAGGCTGCAGGGGAAGGGTTGTAGCCTCCCCCACCACTGGCAGCACCAACACCAGCACTGGCACTGCCACCACTATGCAGCCGTCACTGCCGGCGGATGGACTGTAGTAGAAATTTCAGGATCTGCAGTTCTGATGATGCTGAGGATGTAATCTACTTTATTTGAGTTCCCCTTCAGACAGGGGCTTGACATACAGTCTTGGATGAGTGTAAAGCACCCCTTGAATCAAGTATTGCCTTTGACTATGGTGGATTTGACAAAATGTTGCGTGTTGTTGATGTGCTTTTAGATTTGGTTCCATTGTGAGAAAGATAACTCTGAGCTGTTTTGTGCAGACGCTGAAGAAGAAAGGGAAAAGATGGGTAATTGAGGTACTTTGAAAGTCACTGGTAGCTACTGAGATCTACAGGTGCCCATCTGGAAAAGCTGGTGTTGTCAGAGAGGATGGAGGAGAACCATTGAAATATAGTGTATCCAAATCCTGTGCATGTTGGTAGAATATTGATAAGAGCTTTATGATCAGTGGTATAAAATGCTGTCACCAGGTGAAGCAGGATTATGAGGCACAGTTCTTGATGAGATGGGCATCGTCCATGATGCAATTAGTTGTTCACACAGTTCTGCATTGTGGACTAAAGCTTGTTGTATAGTCACATAGGAGATGATTGTTGCTGATTCTAATTTAAAGTTGGATGTGACTCGTCCCTTGATTATCTTTGTGTGGAATGTTAGGTGTGTATAAAGGGATGCAGTGATGCAATTTGTATTCTGGTTTTTGCTTTCTTCATAGTCAATCGATCTGTCCTATATTAACTGCCCCAGGAAATATGCTTTTTGTGAGCTAGGCGTTGACTGTATTGCTTTGTGTCACTCCCACTCCCATGAAAGAAATGTGTAAGCACTAGCAATGCCACCATAACACACAAACTGTGCCATGGTCTTCCTACTAAACAAATTACTTATCACACCAATACATCTCACTCAAAAAATATCCTATCTTCTTTTAAATACATTTCCATCATACCACTTTTTCCAAACTAAGCTGGGACTAGTCCTCTTCTACTGCCACCAAATGGTTAGTGGAGGTATTCTTCGATGATGTTACCATGGTGCTATGTCACCTGTTAAACTCCACCCAGTCTTGCACTACAATTTACCTGACATTAGATGCCATAGAGGCAGCCTTGGTGCATCAAACAGTCAGAATGTACAAAAGAGAGCTACCCCATCAGGCCCTGCAAAGATAACTGCCTGTCAGCAAAACATAGCCATCAACCTACTCCACCAACTAAACACTACATACACTTTTCACACATGGCCATCTGTAGCCACACAAGGAGTCCATGCACTAAGCCTCATTTTCTCTCCTTCTAAAACTACACCAACAAACATTATACCAAAAGGAAAAAACACACACACACACATAAATATGACTGGGAGAGATCCCCACAGACCAAAATGACATTGGCCCTCATTACAACCCTGGTGGTCAAAAACCGCCAGGGCTGTTTTGGAGGTCGCACCGCCAACAGGCTGGTGGTGCAAACTCTGATATTATGACCTCTGTGGAAGCGGCGCGGTCGCACCGCCAGGACCAGCGTTTTTCCGCCACTGTGGTCCCAGCGGATTCAATCCGCCAGGGCAGCGCTGCCCAGGGGATTACGAGTCCACTTTCCGCCAGCCTTTTCATGGCGGTAGGAACCGCCATGGAAAGACTGTCGGAAAGGGGAGTTGCGGGGCCCCTGGGGGCCCCTGCACTGGCCAACACAGATTTTCAATGTCTGCATAGCAGACAGTGAAAAGCGCGGCAGGTGCAACTGCACCCGTCGCACGGCCGCAACACCGCCGGCTCCATTTGAAGCTGAAATTCGGTTTCCGCCCGCCGGCCCAGCTGGGATGTCATAATGGCCACCGCAGGACTGCGGCTGCATTGGCGGCCGCACGGCGGGTACAACTTGGCAGGCGGCGGTTGCCACCCGCCAAAGTTGTAATGAGGGCCATTGTTTTTTTCAAACTTGTTTATCCTTAGGAAACTGACAAAAATGAACATTTAAATGAGATGCACTCATGTCCTGATTAGTTGACCTGCACTGTGGAAAAAGTCATTTTACTTCATAGGACTGAGATGACAGGAAAAATAAACTTATTTGATGGAAGCAGATATTTTTTAATGCATCATCTTCTACCACAGTTGTCATTCTTTGTCTTGCTAACATCACACCTCACCAGTAATTGTTTTAATAACCTGTTAACTTGCAGTCTCTTGAGCCAATCACCTCCACTGTGCAAGCATGACCCAACTGACTTGCACACAACTTTCATTTGGGTATTCTCCCAACAAGTATCTCAAAGTCATAAAGTCTTCAGTCAAGGAGAACATTTATATATGCACTCAGTTTTTCTTTAGCTGCTTGATTCCAGTTGTATCCAGGTGGTAAGGCCATCTTCACACCGATCATCTTGTATCCCAGCTACCCTTCACTGAAAGAATCACAATTTTCTACACACTTGTTATTAGACCTATCAGCCTTTGTTTGGTCTTCTCTCAAACTTTTTGCTGAATATGTTGCTGTTGGCCTTAGGACTCTTTGCATGTTGACACTGCTAAACAGCAGTAAAATGCTTGTTCTCACTACCGAAAACATGGTAAAATTGGCTTACACCTGATTTTCATATTTAAATTTCTAAAAAGCTCTTGAAGAGTGGTATACTTTATACCCAGGGCCTGTAAATTGAATGCTACTAGTGGTCCTGCAGCACTTACTGTGCCATCCACTTAAATAACCCCTTAACACATGTCCCAGGGCTGCCATTGCAGCCCGAATGCAAATTTAAACTAACATTCGACTTGGCAAAATAATCCCCTTGCCAAGCCTTAAACTCCCCTTTTATTACATGAGTCACCCCTAAGGTAGGCCATAGGCAGTCCACAGTGCAGGTTGCATTGTACTAATTAAAAGGTTGAACCTGTACTTTTAGGTCTCACATGTCCTTGTAGAGAAAAACTCCTACATTTGTTTTTCACTAGTGTGAGGCATACCTCTCCTAGAGGATAACATCGGGTTGCCTTATTTCATTTAATAAATACTAACTTTCGATTAGGGGCATGTTGGAAATCCATGTTTGGTGTCTATGAAATTGTAATTTAAAACCTTCCTTAATGGTTAAGTCGGATTCTAAGTTACAATTTTGCAAATGCCACTTTTAGAAAATTGGCATTTTCCTGCCCTAGCCATTTTGTGCCTGCCTACAACCTGTTCCTGGGTCACATGTCTGGGTGTGACTGGCAGTTGGACTTTGTTTATTTGTCCCAGACAGCCACACATTAGTGCCTGGATAGACCTGAATGGGCCATTACTGGCAGGACAAGTGGCCGGACCTGGGCACAGTGCCCCTTGCAAATCAATAGGTTGTGAGCTGCCTTCACGGAAAAGACTTCACACCACTGTATTGTTCAGGCAACCAGGATGGAGGTAGGGCCAGGAAGGAACGAAATGCTATGTACTTCAAAGGGAATTGTCTAAAAACTTCTCCTACTTCCAAGTATAAAAATAGGACCCTCAGACCAACTCTTCAGTTCACTTTCTGAACCTCTGAAAGGACTATCAGAGGACTGCCAACTTCTGCGGACATCTTTGTACTTCAAAGCACTGTTTTGTTTGACCTGCAATGACTGCTCTGCTGCCTGAAGTCTACCTTGAACCTTCAAAGGTCTGTCCTTTTGCTTGAGCCCTGTTCCACTTCTTGAACCCAGGACTACCAGAGTGACTCCAACAGCTAGTTGGCTGGCCTCCTGATCAGAACCTCAGGAAGAGAAAATGCTCCAACCATCTTGTGCCCGCACCTTGACCTAGCCTGAGTGAGTCATGGCCCTCCGAGTGGTGCCCCTACAGTCATAGACCATTGGTAGTTGTTTTAAAAGTGCCCACATAACCACAATCCAAAACCTGGCTGAAAACTGTTCTGGGAAGAAGAAGGAGATTAGGACCAACCTGTTTGTCTATCTGCCCAAGGTGCATTGCCGGTCCGCCTGACTTTAGAGTGGCTCCCGATATGTTCTTCTCCACAGCAGCATATACTGTTCAGTGATCCTTTGCAGAAGGGGTATCCGGCCTCATGGAGTCCACGACTTCCTAAAAATAGACTAGGGGGCTCATGACGGCATTGGCGGTACCACCATGTGACCACCAATGCCGCGGGGAGGATGCCACTGTCATGCTAGCAGACTCCCACCAGGTCGTATTACATTGTTCCTGCAGGGCTGACTGGCAGGAACATTGTATCAGGACAATCCCGCCGGTCAGCCTGGCGGGCAGTGTTATGGTATTGGTCTAGGTTCACTTAAGGGAGCCAAGGCCAATACTATAGCCCACAGCACCCTCAGAATGTGCACTGTCTGCAAACAGTGCGCATTCTGAGGGTGCTGTAGGGCAAAGCAGACAGTACGCATTCTGAGGGTGCTGGGCAAGAGGGCCCCTGTACTGCCATTGGGCAGTGCAGGGGCCTCCCTGTGGCCCCCAGCACTGGCTTGCCCCCAGCTTTTCCATGACAAGGTGACCACTATGGAAAGGCTGGAGGAAAGCTGAGCTGTAATCAGTATAGTGACACTGAGTTCAGCACCGCCATGGCTGGGCACAACTCAGACTGTCATTCACCCGTTGGAAACCACGTTCCTGCTGGTGACGACAGTCCCCTGGTGGGTCCGCCCGTCAGGGTTGTAATGTTGTAGTCGGACCGCCTGGAGTGCGGTGGTCTGACCGTCACCATGAGTCTGGCGGTCCTCGGACTGCCAGACTCGTAATAAGACCCTAAGTATGAATGTGAAAATCTTTTCAGCGACTTTGTCCAGAGGCTCACCGACAACAACACCTCCTTCTTGATCACCACCTGCAGCCTTGCCCCAATGAACTTTACCTTCTCAGTACTTTTTCCACAAACATTTTTCTAAGTCCACAGGTAAGCGGTGACTGAGCCCATTCCATTTCTTGATTCAATGTCCACGCTTTGTCCTTTGATCCTTTATGCACTTGCTTTTACCGTAAGCTTTATAAATTAATACCTCTGGTTCTACTGATTGGATTTTAGTTGTTTTGGGGTCAAATAATTTATTAAATGTATTCTATTTCTCTAAATTGGCATGGGATTTTTGTTGTGTTGTGCTCGCACTTTATTACTGTTTGTGTGCTGCCTAAATACATTTCACATTCCCTTTAAGTTAAGCCTGACTGCTTTTGTGCCAAGATACCAAAGGCTTAAGCACAGGTTAATTTAGAGATTGTTGTGATTCACCCTGACAGGTAATGTGGCTGTTGCTTGATCAGCAGAGTTAACACCCCACTCAAGCAACAAACCAAATTCTCACATTTTCCATTGTTTCACTTCTCCAGGCATAATTTACAGACTGCATAATAGGAAAACCCATGGGCGTCTCTTCACCAAAATGCATGGAATTGTGTGAGCATCCTTCGGTCCTTTATGGCATTACAGGAAGTGACATCATGTGATTCTTGACTTCTGTGACTGTATGGTACCAGAATAGTATGGCTATTGTGAGAGAAAACATTCCGTCCTAAACATAATTTACAAAAACATCGCCCCATTGGACATCCTAGTGGAAAATCTACATCTAATAGAACAATATTTACTTAAAGAATATTTAGGCCATGATATTTACTTCTGATTACACTTTTGTCTTTGTTTTTCCTCGCATCAGAAAATAAAACCTTGATTGTGTGAAAAGAACGACAACTGTTGGACATGTTTCACTGACCTTGCTGTTACACATTTCTAATTCATTGCTAGAGAAATTGCTCCTGTTTTAAATAATGAGTCATGAGATGTATTACACTTCATTGTTCCTGTGAGAGTTCATAAATGTTAATAAATCAAAATGACTGAAAATAAAATTACATCACATATGTTAGGGTGCTCTACCATTTACATTATTTTCATTATAAATGAGAGTTATACATAAGCATTCGTTGGTGTTTCCCAAGATATAATGCTGATTTTTATATAATGCAGATTGTTCCTGTTAACACATTTTTCTGATCCTTTGCAGGATTCTAAAATGCTTCCCCAAGGTTGATGGGATATTTGGACTCAGTGAAGAGTATAGTAACCATACACAATCAATTAAAATACCAATCAATACATTTAAACACCATGACCCATGTGGCAACGGAAAAAAACTCCAATCAATGAAAGTTTCAAATCTTTTTTTTATAACCACAAAGCCAAAGTCACATAAATTGTGCGCAAAATCAAGTTGTAAAGGTAAATAAACACCATAGGTTGACCAAATCTACGAAACAGGTTTAATCTACTCAACATCAACACCATTAAACATTCAAGAAGAATAATGCATATTAATAAAGAAACACTTTGCATCACAGAAACATATTTTAAATCAGACTGTGAATATATTTAGTCAAATTGAACTACATAGATTCAGAAATCAGGATTTAAACATAAATTCTCCCTACTGCTAACCAAATTAGGACAAGCCTGTGTGGGAACGGGCTAACACATGCGGGCAAAAGTCAAAAAGAAAGATAAAACATAATTTGGAAAAACATGTATCTCAGGCTATATTAAACTAACTAGAAAAATAAAATAGGCAGGTGTCAGCATGCTAACTTCTACTAACGAAAAGCAGGTACTTGGAAAACGAACATTTCCAATGGAATATACCTTTCCTAGGGTCAGCATCCAATTCACTTTCATCAGAAAAGCATGTCGATCATCAGCAAAGTCTGTTAGAAGCACCATCAGGGGAAAACGCAGAACACGGCGTGCACATGAAAATCAGGAAAACATCCAAGGGGCAAGTTAACAGAACAGGATTCTACAGGGGACTGCTCTAAATGTACAAAGTCCATCCCCTACTTAAAAGTACTCCAAACTGTTTGATTGGTCAGTTTGATGAGCCCACGTTACCCAAAAAGGCATTATCCAATCAGTCTTTAAAAAGAAATCAAATTTGCAACATCATTTCAAGTTCCCAGGTTTGGTGAGAAGTCGTCTCTCCTTTCCATGCGAATCCAATAGTTTAACAATTTTGTACATCAGTTGTTGCAATCCATATTCTTCCCTGTGGTGTAGGATGATCTCAACAGTTCACACAAGAAAAGTTCCATAAAATATAGCAATTGCTTTAGCTTTCAGTCTCCAGGTCACAGTGTACCAAAGTCAAGGTCACTGGGGAACACATTTTATAGAACAATAGAACTTTTTACTATTCATGAGAAATAACCTAATGGATATATTGATGCTAGAGGAAAATAAATGATTCAACACCTTTACGTGGCTGCAAATACAAAGACTTCAGGCCTAGTTATGCTACAGCAAAAGTTTGAGTTCTCTGCAACTGACTCAGAGAGAAACCGGGAAAAGGAATATTATTATAATCAGTCCTGAAAAGGATAATTGCCACTATGAACATGCAGCTGGTTAGGCAAGAATGGAAGCACCTTGCTTATCACTTTAAAATGGAAAAAGCATGTGGTAGCGAGCTTGATGGGCCAGGTGTATAATTAACTGGTTGTCATCCACCCTGCAAGGCTCCAATAAGAGAGATCAGAGGATAGATGTAGAAATTGAAATCAAGCTGTAGACAGAGGATCCCCAAGATTTACGATCTGCCCAAAAGAATGAAACAGAGGAAGTGTCAGTAACTGGGAGTGGCCATTTGAGAATGATTCAAACCATGCCATCCACCTGAGCCTTAAGACCTGAATCTGTAAGGTGTTTAAAAAAAAATTGTGGTACATGCTCTCAAACGTTTCAGACACGCTACGCGAGAAAAGGATGGTAAAGGCTTTCCGATCATCGAAGGATCTTATTTCATCCAGGTCAAGTGCGAGGGCAGACTTTGTACCTCTGCCTGGGCAAAACCCTAGTTGCTCTATGGTGGCTAGTAGAGTTTGGAAATGGTGGGATGTGAAATGAAGCATTGAATTTGCTTGCGTGAAGAAGCACAACTGTTTTGAGGGATGTTTGGTGGGTTCTGCTTGAGCATTTTTTTTGTGGTGTAAAAATGTGCATTTCCCAACACAATTCCTTTCATAAAATGTCAAAAAAGGGCTAGACTTTGGCTTGGACTTTTAACTTATGTACAGGGCCTTTAACAACAGTATAGGCCTTGGTAGTGGGCTATAATGTTATGGTAATTTAAGGGCATTCATTTTATGAGAATGTGAATTATTAGTATGGATACCTTAAAGCGAAGAGAGTCTTTTATATGGGCTCAGGTATTCATGTTAGTGTTAGTTTGAGTGCAGACTGTGTTTTTTAGACAGGGTGGAGCACGTTATTATTAGTTTGAATTATATTGTTAGAGTTCAAAGCTACAAATAAGCACTGCTTTATGAAACTGTAGTGCTTTATAATGCGCACATTAAATTACATTTGTTCTCGAATGAAGCTCTCAGCTGCTAATATTAACATGGTCCTTTAATGTATACCTTCAGAGGAGATGGCCACTAGAATATTACACTTTAGAGAAAGCTCAACCAGGGTCGGACTAGCCTATTGGGGCAACCAGGCAGTGTCTGACGGGCTAGTCAGACAGGTGAGTGTCTGGGACATTTGTCCGGCTGTTTGTGGGCCACATGTAAGGTTTGCTGGGACATTTTTAGGTCAATGCCTACCAGACACCACAGATTCCTGGTTTGCTGAAGGGATCTTGGGGACATTGAGAAAGCTTCCCTGGGAATACATTCTGCCCATTGCCTACCATTGGCATTGTGGTTTGTAACTCATATTTCCTTGCTTTATATTTGCTGGCTCTATGTGTTTTAGGCTGTCCAGCTTGAGTCTGTCCCTTTCCTTGCCCCAACCTTGTTTACTGCATCCTTGCAAGATCTCACTTTCTGTAAACAGGCCTTTAGATCTTGTTCTTATCTTGTCACATTTGCTGTGTATTTAACAAAAGGTCAAATGTCAGGCTCCGTGTTCTAAGGGAGCTTGGTGCTTACTTTTTTTCTATGATTACAAAGTGAGAGCCCTCATAGGAAAGCAAGAGGAATGCAGATTACTCTACCCATGGAGCCAGCTCCTGCCCTTCCTGTGCTCCAGTTTACGAGGCAGTAGCTTAACCCTTAAAACAGGCTTGCAGAGAGGAGGTTCACACACATTCTGCGGCAAAAAATATTTATGTACAGGTTCTTCTATCAAAGCACTTTTGGCTTTTTCTCAATATGATCCTCTAATGAATGTCGAATGATCTTTCTGTTTACAGGCAGCAAGTCCAAGTACCAACCCCTTTTTACACATAGGCAAGCCAAAAGCTTGTGTAGGCATAGTGTTTCTTATAATTAAGTAAAGAGCCAGCACCCTTCCGAGGAGACAGAGTGCAGTGAAGTACAACAAAGATAACACTATTGCCAATATTTGTTAGTTTACTACTTAAAACACATTTCTCCTGTTGCAACACTGTTTCTAAATAAGGCACTGGAGAGAATGTTGCAGTGATCAATGCTGATTTGTGGCACCTAAAACAGATGTTTACGTTGTGTCCTTTTAGGCATGGATTTTTCACTTCTACAACACAGCACTCACCAAAAGAAATGTTGCAAAATAACCACAGTCTTGCACATTTCAAAACGGTGATAAATTAGAATAAACAGGACCGCTTTAGGCAATTCTGACTTTTACTTTTTCACCTGTATGCTTTTTTATGCAAGCAGATTAGTTCACTTTTTCACTTTTGTCTTTAATTTGATTTTTCCTTAAATTTGATGATCTGTGCCTGTTTTATTCATAAGTGGATATTCACAGGACTGAGCAGGACATGAGCACACACCCACACTGGAAGAGCAGCAGAAAAGTAAAAGGAGAACTATTCCGTTTTTACAGTATAGAAAAGCATGTACATTATGGGCTCATTGGACTCGCACTGCAGTTAAATATCCCTAGTGGACTGCAGCACTTATTGTGCCATCCACTACAGTGACAGTGTAACAGCGTAAACATGGCTTCAGTCCTACCAGCGTAGCCTGTCTGTGGCAGTTCAAAATGCAACCCGACCTATCAAAATATACCCTTTTTTTAGAGGCCTAAAGCTTCCTTTTAAATATTAATAAATAACTCCTACATGTGCCTTGTAGCCTAAAAGGCAGGGTGCATGGTAGTTATAAGTAGGGCATGCAGAAAATGAGTGTTACACATGTTCGTAGTGTGACTAGCACCTAAACACAATTTTCACTGTAGCAAAGCTGGGAAATACTGTGATGTAATATTAAATGTAATAACGCTATATTTGGCTATGAAAAACCTAGAAATGTAATTCTTGAACTCTCTGTAATATTTATGAAAAGTTAAATTTATTGGTGAAGTCAGATTGCTCATAAATAATAATAAAAAGAAAAGGTACATTTAGAAGTTACCTTTTTCCTGCTTAAAGGCACTAGAGGCTAATTTGTGTTAGCCTCCACCTACAGCCCTCTGAGTGCTCAAGCCCTGATTAGGATGTTCTCCATGAATACCACTGGCCACCCTCTATACATCCAGAAAACATTCTTATTTCACACTGTGGCCCAAGCCCATTCATTTAAAGAAGAAATGGAAAAAAGGAAAACTGGTACACTACCACAGATATGTACATTTTCACAACAGACATTTGAACGCAAGGGGTCTTACATAGGTGAAAATTCACAACTCTTTTGGGTTCCCAAAACTTTTCCAGTTTATGCATGAAAACCTGCACCAGTCACAACTTACCACAGTCCTGATGTTTTGGTAAATTTCCTTTTCAAAGGCGAGAACACAAATTTGTGTATATATTTATACAAGACAAAAGCCTAAGCATGTGCATTTTTGCTTACTTGTTAGTGTTGAATATTCACTACTTCTAGACCTATACCATTTTTAGGTCAAAGCCTACAAGACAGCACCGTTGTCTGGTTGCACAGACAAATTGGGTGCATGCTGAAAGCTGACCTAGAAATGCATTCCACCCACTGCTTACCATTGTTTTTTTTGTTTTGTCACTGATAGATGCTTTCTTTCTATTTACTGGCTATATTTGTTTTTGCCAGCCCAGCATGTCATTTTCTGTCCTGTATAAATAGCCCTTTTACACCTCTGTGACTGGCTTCTTCATTTCTTAGCTTTGCGGAACTAATTTTTTTCTTTTTCTTGAAGCACTCTATACGAGTGCTTGTGTTTTCAAGTTGGCTCCCTTGTGTGCGCTCTCCCTGTTCCTCTCGCTTGTCCTTGAATTTCTCTCTCCTCGATCTCTACCCTGCTCTCGCTTGTCTGTTTTCTCCTTTCACCCACCCCCAGGCTCCATGTTGCTCTGCCTCTTAATTACAATTTTCCTAAATTTCAACGCTGTAGTGTTGTGTGCACACATTTTCCTGACTCAGCACGTGTGAGTACAAACGATACTGTGAGAGCAACAATTGTTCGCAAAACTTTCATTGTTTCCAGTCGATGCACAGAAACTCCGCTGTGGTCTCGTGAGAAGTCTACTTCCAATGCAGTCAGTGACAGAGGGTGATGATATCAGTCCAGCCAGTTAAAGTGAAGGAATGTGACTTCCACAGCTGTAAATCAGCAGCAGAAGAAAGCAACACAACCTCTGTGGCAGAATTAACAGAGCACACCAACTTCTGTTAGGAACTTCATTAAAACACACGTATCACTGAGAAAATATTTCATGGGTATTTGGGAATTTCTGCTGCACTTTCGAGTTTTCTACATTTTGTCAGTAAAAGGAATAGGTATGCAGCTGCCATAGGAAGCAGTTTAAAACACATTTTGGCCATTCCCACTTTTTGAGACAGGTGATTTTATATTTTTACTCATTAAATCAATAGCTGCTTCTCGTATATTAAAATAAACATTTTAAACAATTATAATCATTACATAAGCATAGACAAAATGATCAATTGTGTTCTTTACAAATGTGTGCGCTTGCTCCTGAATCCTCTCCCTCGCCCTTTGTTGTGTGAGCTCTGACAACCCCCTACCGGTGTAGTCTCCAGCCCCCCTCTGTGTCACCTACACAACACACACACAAAAATGTGCTATGATATGGGGAGCGCTGATCCTATTATAGCACTTTTTTACACTCTCAACCAGACTTTGCCCGGTGACTAAGGCACAGAAAAGAGGTTGTTTACCGTTTGCACTGGTGGCAAAAAGAGCAAATATTGGGTTTCTCAAATGGACTAGATCTCCCTGGACAAATGCTACTGAACCATGCCTTGCCGATGTCACCAAATTGACATCTCGGTCCTCACAACGCCCATCCCCACCAGTGGGCCGCAGCCTCGGTATTACCGTAGTCAAGCACCCACAAACTTCGTGAATGGCTTTGCATCAAATACTCCTGATGCCTCAGCCTATGCCACATCTCAATGCCAGTGCCTCGTATGAAACTACAGCTACATATGAATCCTTTATACCTGTAAACCCATCAGTCATAAAGCATTATTGACACTGCTTTGCTTCTGTTGGCAGCTACATCTTGAAGCAACCTAGACACCCTGCAAACGGTCAAATAAAATTCATATTAAATAAGCATGCCACTTCCATCCCACAGATGAATTTCAAAGTGTGCATATTTTCTTTGGGGTTGTTGAATGACTTTGAAAGATGTTCAACACGGGTTTGGCAGTAAGGTCATGCTCTTGTAACAATATTCCGAGCTTATTACTGTCATCACTGGGAATAAATACTGGTGTTCCCCTCTGAAAATCATATGGTCACATCTTTGATCATTGAGCGAAACAGCTTGGATTATTGAGCGAAAGGGCCTCATTATTACCACTCTGAAGGACCCACAAGTACAGCTAAATGGATTTGCACCAAAGACTCCTGGAACCTCTACCTATGTCATACCTTGTTACATTTGCCTACTGTGACACTCCAGTTACTCCAGTTATACTTGTAAATCATTGATGCCATAAAGCATTACTGGTATTTCTTTGCTTCTATCAGTAGCTGCATCCTGAAGCCCTGTGGGGCACAAACCATCAAATAACATGACTGATATATCACCGCCATCATGCAGACAAATATCCAAGTGGGTGAAAGTAGTCTGTGAGCACAATTTTTTTAAGTTTGAATGATGCCAAAAATAAGTTTAGAACATTGTCACAAGAGAAGGACCATAACGACGGGTTTAACTGCCAAAAAGATGTCTCTCAAAGATGTTCAAAACGCCATTGTAATCATGTTCTGAGCTTGATATTGTCATAGTTGGGACTAAAACTTGGTGTTTCCCACTGAATTCGTTTTAAAATTGGAGGAAAGTGCCCCTTTTTGACATGGTCACCCCCAATCTTTTCCTGTTATTTGCTTCTATTTTGACTGAAAGTGGACTGGATTTCTGCTAACCAGTTCCCCAGTGCCATATCTCTTTCTCCAATACAACAACTGTTCTACAGTTGCCAATACATCTGCACCCCCGTAAGACCCTAGTAACTAATAACTCTGGTAACTAGGGCATGGGTACCAAAGAGGGTCGCCAAGGACTGCGGCAAGTATTGTGCCACCCTCAGTGACCCCTCACCTACTACATGCAGACTGTCATTGCAGGTTACATGTCTTGGTGCAGCTAAAAGTGAAAACATGACATGGCACACGGCCTGTGTACCATGTCACCTAACACTGCATGTAATATATATGTCACCCTACAGCAGGCCTTACAGTCTTAGGTCTGGGTGCATTATATTACATGTGAGAGCAGATATTCCCACGCTATGTCTTTGTTGATTATTAAACATAGTGAGTGAACAAGGCAGTAATTTTAAGTACATGTGCTGGACACTGGTCACTACAGGTTCCCCAGCTGCATGATGGCTTCACTGAAAAAAGGGATGTTTGGTATCAAACATCTCATATTAATAAACCCTCACTGATGCCAGTGATGGATTTAATAATACATGCACCCAGAGGGCACCTTAGAGGTGCCCCCTGAAAACCGACCAACTACCCTTGTGGGGACTGACTAGTTTTAGCCAGCCTGCCAGCACCAGACAAGAATCTGGCCCTCTAGGGTGAGAGCCCTTGCTGTTGGGCGGTCAGAGAAAAAGCCTGCTCCGGGCAGGGTGTTTACACACCCCACCCAACAGGATGACCTGTGGACCTGCATTCCAGGGAAGGAGGTTTCAAAGAAGCCTACCGCCCTTGGTATGGAGATCTGGCTTCACTCAAAGGAGAGATGCCAACCCCCATACCACAGGGCCCATTTGGCTAGGGGACAGGTGGGAAATTTAGTATTCAGAGAGACGTGTCCACCCTCAAGTCAGTCCCACCCTTAAGGTGAGCTGCCTGATGTTGACACCACATTTAGAAATATGCCATCTTGGTTTTGGCACAAGAAGGAACTCTGGGACAGGGTTGTGCCCACTTCCCACAGGAAGTGGTCATATAGGGGGCACAGTGACCATAAGGGTATGTAGCCCATTGGCTACTACCCTACACTCCCCCAAATACCCCTAAATGTAGTATTCAGGGGAGCCCCTGGCCCCAGGAAATCAGATCCCTGCTGACCTATAAAGAAGAAGGACACCCAAGAGTTGCAAAAGCAAAGCCCGAGGAAGAAGCACCTGACTGCCCTGCTGGCCTGTCTGATGTTCCCACTGATTTGCACCAAAGTTGACTTGTCCTGCAAGCTGGTGTGCCCTCAAAAGCCTAAGAGGCCAGTCTACCTTCAGCAAAGACCCAGGAACTCCTGTGGAGCAGCACAGCTGCTTCCTTGCATCTTGTAGACACCCAAAAGGACCTGAGAGGACTACATATATTTAAAAAAACGACACCTGAGAGCACCACTCAACCTGTGCCACCTATTCCGAGCTGAAGTAGGCCAATGGTGCCAACACCATCCCCCGCCTCTCCAGAGACAAAGACCACCTTGGACTTGCCCATGTGAACTCACAGCTGCCGCCTGCAGCCTCTGCCTTCAAGCCCCCTCAACCGCAAGTCCTCCTAGTGGAGAAAACCTGATGCCCCAGGACACCTCTGCACCTGTCGCCCCTGGCCCAAGATGAAGAGGACCAAAGGTGTGCCTCTGTCCTAGAGCATCTCAAGACTTGGACCCACCTCTTGGTTCTCCATGACGGGATTCCCTGTCCAACCTGCAGCCTCTTTTCAACCAGACCAATAGCCCTTGATTAACAATGGGCACCCAATGCCCTACTTTCCCTCTACACCTGGCTGCTTCAGTGCCACCCGATGTGACCAGTTGGTGCAGTCCTGACCCCTGCCCAATATTGACCTTAAGGCCAGGAAATTGGTCCTGTACGTCGCTGTACTATACCTGAATGCAGTACTTGTTTTCCACTCTGTCGGAGAACATTGCAGCTTCTAAAAATTGCATTGACGACATTTCAAAAGTGTAAAGATTTTTCTTGCAAAACATGCTTACCTGATCATATTGATTCTGGTGCCTAAACAGATACTTGTTATTTTTGTAAATTGACGTGAATCTCCTTCTTGAGTCGTGTGTCTCATTTATTGACTATGTGTGTATTTGGAAATGACTAACATTCCTCTCTGATAAGCCTAAGGCTGCTCGACCACACTACCCCCTAAGAGGAGCACCTCGGGATTGCTAAAGCAAGCCTCTGTCCATTAGTAATGGAACCCCTAGACTATTTGCACGATATATCTCTTGATATATCATATATAGACCAGCTTCCTACAAAGATCAAATGTTATTTGCATTTTAAACAACACAGCAGTGCACACCCCGCTCCCTTCCCCTCTTCCGGCCCCCCTCCAACTTGCAATGATACAACAAAATCTACAAAGTGATCTGTATCACCTCATCGGATTCTGCATTGCTTCCCAGTTGGTAATAATCCCACCACTTACCGCAGATCTGAGCATGTTTCTGTGGACAACCCCATGTCCTGTAGATGGCCCCCTCCAACTTGGAGCACAAGTCTATTGCCCTTCGCCATTCAGAGATTGCAGGTCGAGTTGGGGAGCTCCAATTCCGGGCCATGTCAAGCTTGGCCAGGACTGATTCAACTCCCACCAACGTCTGGTCACAACTGTTCTATCCTATATCTACCAGGATCCCCAGGAGAACCACTCTGGGTAGGAGGTCAAGTTGTCTACCCAACACCAGTGCAGGTGTTCTAGCTATGCATTTCCAAAATGACACAATATCGCGGCATTGCTAAACCACATGAAAGAAATCCACATTGGGTGAGTAGATTGAAAATATTCGGGCCCAAGGAGTCTTCCCAACCACCAGAGGTGGCGGGGGTCACGTATGTCATGTGGTTATAATTTAATTGAATAAGGTGCAGCTTGGATGGTATAACCATCTTTGGGGGCCTTAACAGCATCATGCTAGTCTGCCTCATCAGGTTCACCGACCTAGCCCTTCCGTTTCTGCCTCAGGGGCTTGAGTGTATCTGGAACAGTGGTTCCCAACTTGTGGTCTGGGGACCCCTAGGGGTCAGCGAAGCCTCCTCAGGGAGTCCGTGAATGCTGAGAAAATAAAATATTCTTAACTGATTAGGTCCCCAGTTTTCAGTAATAACTCAGTAGGGGGTCCCTGGTCTCAACAATGTTTCAGTGGTGGTCCTCGGGTTCCAGTAGTGATAAAGTGGGTTCTACAGAAGTCAAAAGGTTGGGAACCACAGATCTGGAACATTGCGTATGAGGGATTGGTATATCTTGGATATGCCACCATGGCCAATGCTGCCCATCAGCAAGCGCGCCTCCAGCGGGCTGTATTTGGGTAGATCTGTAAGATCTGAGGAGTGAGCAGCCAGTGCATGTAGGACCTGAAGGTATTTGTGAAACAGTGTGTGTCAAAGCTGAAAATATGACTGTACCTCAGCGACAGGCTTCAGGTGGCGTCTTGTGAGATTCATGTGAGCCTCATGAGAGTGTCATCCCACACATCACCTAGGGATGTGATGCCAATCTAGCCCCACTAACCGAATCAAGTTGGCCCATATGGCGCAGCCAGTGTCCCCTCCACAAAGAGGGTCTGTTGGGTGAATTTGTGATCCCATTGCATGAAGCTGAGTGCCACTTGCAAGCATCATAGAACCACTTTTATGGGCTCCAAAGTGTGGCCGTGGTTGGGACAGCTGTACAAGTACCACTTGCCCCTGTCCAGGCCCAGCGGGGCCGGATCCACTCTATAGGCAGGGTCAGTCCAACCCCAAGTCAACCAGTCATTAATGGCCACTAGATGCGATGCCTAGTAGAGCTTAACATCAGCCAGCCCCATTCCCCAATCAAATGGCGAGCGGAGGCATGTATTCCTCACGATGCGTGGTGAGAGTCCCTCTCATATGAAAGACCAGATGGGCACATTAAGCTGTTTAAACCAAGTAGGGGAAATTGGGAAGGGAAAGTTCTGCAGGGCATAAAGATATTTGAGGAGTAATAACTTTGAATAGGGCCACTCTACCCAGTGTGTTCAAAGGGAGACCGAACCAGGACTGCAGCAATCTTTTAGTCTTTGCGGTCTCAGGAGTAAAGTTGAGGTTGTGTGCCAAATCAGGTAGGAGCGATATATATATTGACCCCCGGGTATTTAAAATGCATGAGCATTGTGCTCAGCCAACTCACTATTGCTGTGTCATCCTTCGGTGAGACCGGGAGGGACTTTCTCCAGTTCACATGAACCCCAAAGGCCTCCTTAAAGACCCCAGAATGTGGAGGATTGGAGGGCCTGACATCTGTAAGTTGTCCAGAAAGAAGAGAACATCATCAGCAAATAGGGCAATCTTGTCCTCCGTGCCCTCCCTCCATCTCCACCCCCACACCTGAGCACTGCATTGGATAATTGTAGCCAAGGGTACTATCGCAAGGGCAAAATAGATGGGTGAGAGAGGGTAGCCCTGCCTAGTGCCTCTGTGTTTCTGCCTCATTGATGAGGACCTGAGTGGAGTGTTCTCTGTAAAGGAGTTGGACTCACCTGCGATACTTGCTTGCCTAATGCAGCCCATCATGCCTAATGCAATGACGGGCTCAATGGTTCGGCATAAAGCCACATTGATTGGCATGAATAAGGTGGGGACACATCCAGCTCTGGCGGAAAGGAGGTCAGGTGTTCTGGCTTGGAGTAAAGGTTCAGCAGAAGTGGAGTAAGCAGAGATCAAAAGGACCAATTGTTCTCCATAGGTAATGCGTCAGTCCCTTGGGTTCGAGCAGAATTCAAGTGTTGTGTGGGCTGTTTCTTTTTCATTTATTGTGATGGTAGACTCAAGATATGTTCTTTAGAGTGCTGTGTGTCTAATCCAGGCTACATTCTTGAGAAGTGGGCTGGTGCATTCTTGGTCTGGCTGAGGGTGATGTGCATACACAGCTTGGTAATAGCCAATGAATGCCGCTGCAATATCCTCAGCACTAGTGGCATACTGTCCCATTGTGCTCCTGGTACCGGGGGGTTATACCCAACCTCAATCCACCTGTGGCAAGTTTCCCATTTGTATCATCATGCTCATATAGACTCTGGGTGGATGCTTCCCAGCACTAGTGGGCCTCATCCAGCACCAGCTGAATCAGCAAGGCTAGGTCAGGGGCCTTCTCAAGTTTTAGTATTCGGGTTTCCAGGAGGTGCTCACTCACCTGGAAACCCGAATACTAAGTGAGTGTTTTTGCATGACTGAGGTAGGATTTGGCAATCCCCTTGATTGTGGCTTTGCTGGCCACCCAGAGCAGACAGGAGGAGGTCACTGAGCCCAAATTAATTTTGAAATATAGGTCGAGGTCTGTCATGAAACTGATCATCGGTGAAACATCAGGAACTGAGCTGCCACATTGGGCGCAGAGATTGAGCAGTAGCCCCCTGGCTGACAATCACTGGGAAATGGTCAGAAATAGCTCCAGTGAGAATACCTTCTGCCATCATGTGAAGCATATCAGTGGCTGGAAGGAGGAGGAGAACAGTCCTCAAAAAAGTCTTGGTCGACGCTGCTGTGTGTGTGCATTCCCTGTAGTTGGCATGCCAAGTGCACCACGTATCACAAAGGTTCAAGGAATCCATCCAGGATCCAAGATGCCATGCCCCTCTGTGCCAGTATTCTGCCAGGGGACCAGACAAATCCAGCTTTGGGCTGGTAGTTGCGTTAAAGTCCTCTCGAAGGATAGTGGTCCCATGGGAAAACCCAGAGACAACTCCTGTAAGTGCTGTGAAAGTCTAGGCAAAGAGGTGAGGCGGCACATAAACGCTCATAGGTTGATGTCTTTGCCTTCTAGTGTACGCTCCACTGCATCATAGCAGCCTTGTGGATCCTGAGTCATCTGGCTCCCCACCAAGGGGAATATTTTGTGTAGGAGTATGGCCACGCCCGTGGAACCTCTGACATGTCCTGAGTGATAGGCCCGACCACAGCAGAATCTACACAGAAATAAGACCCAGAAGATAGGTCTCCTGTAGCATCAATTCTATAGGACGGATTTGTTTGGCATAGCAAAGGACTGCAGCTCATTTGATCCGATACAGCAGATCACTGACTTTCCATGTCATTACTTGGAAGCTAGCCATAGAGACAGGTAAGTAAGCTACCCCATCGGGGTGCACGTGAATGTGGTATAGTGGCAGATGTGTGTGCTGCCTAATGTATAAAACAAAACCATCATATCAAGAAACTACCAAGAACCATAACACATCCCATAACCCTAACTTCCCCCCACACTCCACTCCAGAAGCATCTTTCACCCCAGCCTAGTCCTATAACCACAACTTTTATATCACTAGAACAAGGCATTAGAGGTGGACCTCCTCTTAGAAAAGATCAATCATTGTTAATTCCAAGGGATTGCCCCAGATCTACCCTATCAGCATCCCCTTGTGCCCCAGTGGTGACTTCACTCCCTGGGAAAAGAATAACCACAGTCAGACACAGAGAAGGTGGGGGGGGAGAAGGAGGAAACCTTCCATCAGTTCCCAGCTGAGGCAGTCTCCAGTAAGTAATCCGGGGGTGGGTGCTGCTCCAGAGTGGGGAATGCTCATTCTCCCTTCTGACACTCACCCCCAGCACCAAAAGAGTAATTTGAGTCTTTGCGGCATCTTGGCCCCCACGAGATCTGAAGTCTATCCTGGCTACGGACGATTTGGAGCGTTGGGGCATCTGAAGTCCCTGGGCCTCCTGTCAGAGGGTGGTAGGTCCTACCGGTGGAGTTTGTGGCATTCTGCAACAGACTCCCACTCCTCCTCAGGGTTCATAAAAATGGATTTGGGAGTAGTAGATCACTTTCAGCTTAGCAGGATACACCAACATGTGTGGCAGGTGACACTTTCTCAGTTTTGCTTTGACTGCCTCAAAGTATTTACGCTGAGTCTGACCCAACTTAGGATAGTCAGCAAATATCATGATAGGATTCGAGTCAAGGTAGAAGGCCCAGCTTTTTAATGCTTCTTGAAGAATCACTTCTTGGTCCCAGTGGTTCAGTATCCAACCAATCACAGGTCTGTGGTGGGGCATCAGAAGGCAGACGTTGGGACAAGGACCTGTCAGCTCTCTCTAGGATGAACCATGGTGAAAGGGCAGTGTCAGCTACCAAGGATTTAAGCCAGGTGTCAATTAATTGTTCAGGAAAGAAGGCTTCAACAACCATAGGGATCCCATGAAGTGGAGATTGTTTCGAGGAGACCTGTTTTCCACATCCTCTGCTCTGCGTCAAGGGTACGGGAGGTGAAAGTGAGCTTAGCTACCCTCTTCTTAAGATCGGCAACTTCGTCTTCAATTTGGGAGATCCGTCCCTCGGTCTTAGTTACCCTGTCTGTGACATTCCTTAGGTCCTGTCGCAAACGAGCCACATCCATCCCTACCTCACTGAATTTCAATGCAATCACTTCCCAGGATGTCTGAATAACTTGAAGATGGCTGATATGTCAGTGGTGTCCAGTTGGCACTTCCCTGTGGCTTTGTTGGGAGGCCTTGGGTGATCTGTTACTGGCGTAGCATATTTATCAAAACGCAACTGGGTGTATAGAGCCATGCCCTTGCCTTTCACTATATTGCTTCCAAGGTGTTAGAGGCCCCCCATCAGCAGCATAATAGAGACCCTGGCAGGGTGCCAAACCCAGGGGTGGGAAATCAATAGGCCTGCGCTTGTTTGTCCTCCCTCCAAAGTGAACTCCCTCTGTTCGATGAGTCTGTGGGGTCACAGGCCACCAGCACAGAGCAGAGGAGATCTAAGAGTCAAAGGGTCCTCCTGAGAAGATGGGAGGAAGGACCAGCCACAGTCAAATCTCCTGGCACAAGATACTCCCCCTGATTCGACACTGCTCCAGCAAGAATCCCAGCAGGACAGTGAGGGGAGACAGCCCCAGAAAAACTTCACAGCAGGAGGGCCAGCTGTATGATGAGGAGGCCTCTCAATCAGCCTGCCCCACCAGTCGCAGCAGGACAGCACGAGCAGCCGGGACCTCCCTGCTCCTCATCACCAAGTGTTATACAGGCAGCAATGCTCCAAGGTTAGGGGTGGAGGAGATAGGCAGCTTAGCTACCCTGCCAGCTGCAGGCACCCCCACAATGCCCCCGGCAACCACAGCATATGTGGACCCCCCTAGGTTGCCTGGGGCCTGGATGCGGCACAGACAGGTCTCCCGCACAGGGGATCACAAGAAGAGACCGTCCGTTGGTCAAGGAAGAAGAAGAGGGCGTAAAGCCACCAGGAGCCCTAGAGGCAGCTCGGGCGTAGCCAAGTCGAGGCCGATACAAGATTCCACACCACACCGGCTAGCTCAGCACCCTTGCTGTGGATTGAGGCATCAGTGGGCGCACCTGAGGGCCCAATATCAGCAAGGGGGTGGGGCAGCAGCCAGATCTCAGCGTCCACAGCTGCAGGTATCAGTTCCAGCACCATTGTAAACAGCTCAAGGGCCAGCTGCCATCATGGCAGGCCACCATGCGATCTGGCGGCCGACACTGTCCAACCTTCCGGGGTCCGCTGAGTCTATGCGACCTCACAGGGTGTCCCTAAAGACAATAGGAGCCGGCGACAGGCAAAGAAAGATGGATGAAGCGGGCAGTTGGGGAGTCTGGATGGTGGAAGAGGCCCAGGGCATTTCTAAAACACATCCTCCATCTAGGCATCCTCGCAATGACCCCTCCCACTGAAAATGTTATGGTTACAGCTTACTTAGCTCTCAATTAGATTGTGGAGTGAAGAGGCCAAATGGGTTGCTTCTTCAATATTACTGTTATAAAAGACCCACAAACATTTCTGAATGGCTTTTGACAAAAGATTCCTCGAGCCTCAGCCTACCCTATACGTGGTTATTAGCTCCCTGTGTAAAACTACAGTTCCCTATGACTCTATTACGCTTGTAAACTCATCAGTACCACTAAGCATTATTGGTAGTGGTTTGCTTCCGTCGGTAACTTCACCTTGAAGCCATGTGGGGTACCTTACAAACCATCAAATAAAATGAATGGTAAATAAGAATGCCATGGGGGTGTCATGCTTATTTCCAAATCACATAGCCGATTCTCAAAGTGGGCAAAATGTATCTGTGATTGATGAACATCGTTGAGAGACAGGGTGGTAGTTAGGGTAGGGGGTTGATGGCGGTGATTAATATATTGGTGATTACGGTAAGATGGTGGAGTTTAGAGTGGTGGTTAGGGTGGTAGTAGTGGTTCAGTTGGCGTTTAAAATGGCCTAAATTCATCTGTGATTGTTGAACATCTTTGAGAGCTGTTCAAAACATCTGTTTGGCAGTCTAGTGACAATATTCTGAGTTTATTATTGGCTTCATTGGGCTTAAAAATTGGTGTCCCCCACTGAAACTTTTATGGCCACAACTAGAGTGAAATGCCTGTGTCAATGGGAGTGATATAAATATCACAAGAAACACATTGGTGGTCATTACGACCCTGGCGGTTTGTCGGGTACGGAGACCCATATTTCGACCGCGGAGGTAGCACCGCGGTCGCACCGCCGGGGCCGGCGGTTTCCTGCCGTTTTAGCCCCGGCGGGCGATAATCCGCCAGGGCAGCGCTGCCCTGGGGATTATGACTTCCCTACTGCCAGCCTGTTTCTGGCGGTTGGCACCGCCAGGAAGAGGCTGGCGGTAAGGGGAGTCCTGGGGCCCCCTAACAGGGCCCCGTGCAGCTTTTCACTGTCTGCATAGCAGACAGTGAAAAGCGCGACGGGTGCTACTGCACCCGTCGCACGGCCGCAACACCGCCGGCTCCATTAAGAGCCGGCTCCTATGTTGCGGCTGCATCCCTGCTGGGCCGGCGGGCATAAACTAGCTTTGCGCCCGCCGGCCCAGCGGGGATGTTGTAATGGGGACTGCGGGAGTGCGGCCGCATAGGCGGCCCCACGGCGGTTACAGCTTGGCGGGCGGCGTTAACTGCTCGCCAATGTTGTAATGTCCCCAATTTGTGTCTAATGGGTGAAAAATTAGGAGAATATATGCAAGCATTTTGTGAGGGCCTTTGGGGGAAATTGCCTACAATATGAGGATCAGTCAAGGCCACTGGAATTATGCTAATATGGGGCTGCGGCGATTTTCGCATAATTATAGTTTTGCCGCATTTGCCACATAGTCCATCATCTGCCACATGATCTGCAGATTTCACCCAAAAAATTGTTTCTAGCTCAGAAGGTTCAAAAGTCACTAACAAAAGCAGCAGCATGTGTTGTCGAGAAGTGGAAGGTCCTTTGTGGTCGACTGGTCTCCTTTCTGTTGATTGTTGCCATATTTGGGTGTTAAACAGGTACTAATGAGGTGCAACCAATCCCCAGAGAGTGTTACCAAGCTTAGAAATGACGAAAAATGGGGTTATACTATTACAAAATGTGGCACATTGTGCTGCAAAATATGCCTTTTCTTGCTACATAATTCACTCAACCCAGCTGCACAATTTGGCCCTCTCCTGCCGCATAATTCCAGTGGCCCTGGGATCAGTAAGGTTTTCAGTATATCAATGGGATTACAGGATGTTTATGGCAACTATGATTTTCCAAAGCGTTAAGAGGGGTAGAGCTGTTTGCAGTGGTTGAGATGTTGGGTGGAAGCTCCTGTGAGACAGCAATGTCTACATATCTCGTTATACACGCCCCTTGTTTGTTTACTCCTATACATTCACAAAACAATGCATTTGTTAGCTCCTTCAAGCCTCTTGGCATCATTGTGCACTGAATACAGGTTATTAGTCATTCACAGGGCTCTTTTGATGCACCTCATCTGACCCACACCATAGAGCTCTCTTGGTACGCATGTATCCTGATCTGCAGAATACAGTGGTATCACAGTACTGACACATCAACACTACTTTTGGAAATCAACTCTTTCTGAGTTACAAGATGGTTTATCATTACTTTTTAACAATCAGGTTTACAACTTGAAAAAACCGACAGAACAACTCCCCTTCTTATCCCTTTGGAAGGGTCCGTGTTGTTTTGTTGCCTGTCCTCCCTCCGGGTCCTGTGTTTTGTTGCTTGCCCTGCCCTATGTTGTTTGTTGCTTGCACCCTGCCCCACGTTGTTTATTGCTTGCAGCATCCATCCCAAGTTGTTGCTTGCATCCACCAACTTTTCCTCTGGTCCTATAAAAAAAAATCTGTGATGCAGCCAGCACCGGCTATGTGTTAGACCTGACACGTGGAGGTAGTGGTTTCCCAAGATTTTTTGCTTTTCTCTAGTAAGTTTTGCTGGTTCTTGCAAGGGTCCTCCTGGCCCTGGGCACTTTCCCACTGTAAGTATAGTGTGAAAGTGCTGGCACCATCCTAGAAGTGGCACTAGCCTGTGTGTGCATACAGGCACCCAAGTGGTTTCCTGTATAGATACTGGATCTGGCATCACTTACCAGCGTGTGCACACTTGGACACCGGTATTCTAAGATAGGAACTGAGCCTGATAACGCAGGCCATTATAGGCATACTTGTCCCTTGTAGTGGCTTAAACCTAAGTGTCCAGCCTGCCTCTTCAGGCTTGTGTGTGCACCAGGGCACATGTGCCCAGGGAGTGTGGAATACCCATGGGTGTTCACACTACCCATGAGAGCTGTTCTGCCCTTAAGGTAACCTGGGATAAAGAGTCTTTTAATGTCTGCCTGCAAAACTGGATTACAGGGGAGTAGCCTCATGGTGTTTAGTATCATTGGATTCAGAATGACAAACCCCCTCTGATGGCAAAGGTAGTTTTGTTATTAATGCCCTAGAAGTGCCACTTCTAGGAAGTGAGCATTTCTAGGTTCTAAAATTCTTAGTGTGTCCTGTAAATGTGGCTTAATTCTCCTGGTTGCGGGGAGCAGTACATCTGTACCTTCCCCAAGTGACAGATATAAAACATGGGCATCCAGAATGACAGACCGCTGCCATTTGGGGCCTAGGATAGATTGAATGGATGGAAAGAATTCTGACACCTGGCCTCTCGGAGCCAGAGTATGGCCCCACTAAAGATAAAGATCTACATTCAATGGCCTCAGGGTGGACAGGGATGACATTTAGGGTAGACATCTGCGGCTCAAAGGAGAATCCTTTGAACCACCTCAAACTTCAAAGGCACACTTTAGTATAATTAGGGGTACTAGCCGTCAGCAGGGCAGAGTTGCATCTACAGTGACGTGGGACCACTATTGCTGGGCCACATGGTGCGCATGAAGAGAGCAGACTCTTGTGCCCAGGAGGAAAACTGTCCATGGAAGGGAACCACACACCCTTCCTATATTGTGGCTGGTCTCAGCCGACTGACTGCTGCTGTGTAGTAACCCAAAGTGTGCTCACCGAGGGCAGGTTGGCCTGTCTCTTTTCTCTGTGAAGGTCTTCAGAAAATCAAAGACGTCCTGCAAGGGACTTACATCGTCTGCTGCTATCATCTGGAGAGCGGTGCCTCCTCCTGTGCCTACATCATATGCTGGACTCCACCTGGCAGCAGCTGGGTAAGCATGGACTAAGTATTGTGCCTGGAGAATGGAATTGCCTGGTGCAGAGATTGCCAAGTACTGCAGCACTTCAGGTAAGTGGCTCGGTAATAAACCTGACTGGTCTGTGCCAACCTACCTGAGGGTGAGAGCAGGTCATACAGTGGGTGTAATCACCCACCCCTGATAGGAGTGGCAGGTTCTGCCTGGCTAGGGCCTTACCTCAGCCAACCAGAATGTACCACCTCCAACATCATGTCATATATTATGTTATATTATATGTATTTATACAGCACAGCATATCGCCTGAAGGGTATCCAGACATTGGAGCAGGTGTGTAGGTAATCTGCCAGGGGCTAGTTGAAGAGCCAGGTCTTCAGCCTTTTGCGGAATTCAAGAAGCGAAGAGGTGAACCTGATGTCTGGATGCAGGTTGCTCCATGACGTGGGTGTGATGTAGAAGGCCAGGCCGTCGGATCTGCTTTTGTGAATATGGATGGGGGTGTGTGTTGGGGAGGATGAGGCTGAACATAATAGTCTGCTTGGTTGGTGGAAGTGAAACAACAGTTGAGGTATGCTGGTTCTAACTTGTGCAGTGCCTTCTATATATGCGTAAGGAGTTTGAAATGTAATTGTTTTTGTATCGGCAGCCAATGGAGTTCTCTGAGGTGTGGCGTGATGTGTGTGTGATGTCAGATACCCATTACGAGTCTAGCTGCGGTGTTCTGCATGGTCTGAAGTCGGCGGATTTGGTGGCTAGAGATCTTGGAATACATTTGCTGTAGCCCAGTCTGCTAGCGACTATGGCTTGAGTGACAGTATGTCTGGTGCTCATGTAGATCCATTTGAAGATTTTCCACAGGATGCATAGTATGTGGAAAGAGTTTTTTTCTTAACTTTAAGCCTTGCTGCTGTATAACATGGCCCGAACACATTAGCAAAGCCGACAGCTTTCGTAGGTGAAAAAAAATACTTGTGCACTTAAAAGTGATAAGTCTCCAAGTATTTCCAGGTTGGAAAAGGATGTGGGTGCTCACAAACTTCCATGGTATTGCTATCCTGGCATGTCCACCCAAATGAGAAGTTTAACCTCACATGGACACGTCAAGAGCAAATTCACTGTACTGAATTACAAAAGTGATTTTGGACGTTTAAAAGCTTTTTCACACGTGTTAAGTTAGACTTTCATGTGCAAATAGATTTGAGATTCAGGCCAAAAGTTCACAGATCTTTGTTATGATATGGTATGGCATAGTCCATAATAAAGCACTATAATAACAAAGGCTTCATGGCATTGAGCACTATGAGCAAAAGAATGGGCAGAAGTGTACAGAGGAAAAGAGCGAAGTCCATACTTCAACTTGAATTTTCCTGTGGGTTTCTTGTAGAAACATTGTGGGGTTTTTTAAATTAACCACCTCCTGTTTCCATATGAATTTCTGGATGAGATTGCACGAGATTTTTACGACTATGGTGTGGTGCATCGTGTTTTTTTTAGTTTGGAACTTGACTAATGTTATCCTGAGTATCTATACATTTGACATATGAGTTCTAGGGCATCTGTTGGCCAGAAATGACAATAGTGTTGCTTTCTTGTGCATAATTTTTCCCACATAGGGCTTCACCGACTCACCCAACCTGGCTAGCACAGTGTCTACTGTGCTACTGCTTACGGGTTGTGATGTGCAAGTCATCAGTTGAAACTCGATAGATGGGCGTGCGAGCCCTACTGCTCTGGAATGTATGAAGGAGTCAGTGTTTGAGTCTGAGGCCATGAGTGAAAGTAAACGTCTCTTTCATCCTGTCCAAGGCAACGGGCATGCGATATCATAATGGAGAAGAACCTGTTTAGTGGGAGTATTAACTTCAAGAGGGCAGAGCTGAATGTAGACAGTCAGTCCAAATTTGTGGGGAAAATTCTTGCAAATATTGCCAGCTGGAGACCACTGGGGCCCGTATCCCTCTGTGTATCAACTGATAAGGGCTAGCCAAGAAGTCTCCAGAAAATTAAAATACCTCCACTGTGAACCAAGCAAGCACATAGTTCCCGTCACACTTCAATCCATCCAGCATTTCACCCTTTCTTACACCCCTTTATCAACTCATCTATCCTTTCACCCTTTCATCCATTCTTTCTCTCTTCCGTCATTCTTTTTTAATTTGCACATCTTTCCATCCATCGATTCGCCCTTGTTTTTTGCCCATACTACCTTTCATTCATCCATGGATCTGTTCACCTATGCATTCTTTTCTCCATCTCTTTATCCTTTCTCCTTTCCAAAAACCCACCCAACCATCCATTAATACAGTCATCCTTCAATACACACATGAATCCATGCAGCTGTCCTTCCTCCCTTCCATGCAGAGTTTCCCTCATTTTTCTTTTCATTCTTTATTGCGTTGTGCATTCATCAATCCTACGAGACATTCTTTCACCCAGGAATATTTTTACCCTTTCAACTATCCATCCTTCCACACAACCAACATTTAACCCTCCCAACCAGCCATCTTTTCACTTTAAAGTTCTTCTGTTCATTATGTATTCCTTTCACACTGGCATCCTTTGAACCCTCCTTACCCACCTTCTTTCTTTAACCAGTTTCGTTATTTTCTCGCTGACTTACATTTTCCTTATCCTCTCCTTGCTGTTTACGTCTCTGTCTGTCCTTTAAACCACTTTTCATAATTTCTCTTTCGCTGTTCTTTTTGTAATTTGTCAGGTCCCTGCCCACATCCTTTATTAAATGTTAGTGTTATTGACAATACCTTTTAACAATTATTTCACGTTTTAGTGGCTCCAGGCGCCACTGTCAACTGCCCTTGCACTAATTCTGGGCTAACCTTCACTTAGGCCGGTCCTCGATTTTGGACTTGGACTCACTGGGTCTGCCTAGGGGGGATTTACAGCCGATGTCAAATAGCAATTTGTGTTCTGCGTTGCATTTAATCTGAGAGACTATTAGATATAATCCACCATTTTCTTTTTTTATATGAAGGATGGTCACATTTTCTGTGACAAACCGGTCTTCATTAGAATGAATGACTAAAAACTTACAGTTAGCAAATTAGTCTTTCTAGAGATCGATTAAATTGCATAGTGTAAATCACACAAGTAAAGAAATGAAAAAATACATGACTACCTAGTCTGTAGGTCTCACCTTTCCAAGAACAGCCTGTCCGACTTCTATGATGGCAGAGGGGTGATTAAATATTAAAGGTAACCCTGCTCCTGCGCAGCAGTGAGTCCTGACCCACTTAAGAGCCGGAGGAGACGATCACTCTCTCTGTGGGTCTGAGGAGCCGGACATGGCCCTTGAGCAGGTGAGTGGCAACCCTGTGCGCTCCGGTGCGGATCTGTGCCCGAGGAAGAGCGGACGCTGTGTGAGGAATCGGGTGTTGTATCATACTTCATGACCTAGTGTTAGACTGCTTGTGTTTGTTTCGAGAGGGGCTGGCCTATGCATAAATGAGGATATTCCGAGCCAGTCTAATGACTGAAGAGCTGACACACGGCTGGGGTCGGGTCGGTGGCACAACGGAGCTTTGTATTCGACGAGGAGGTCTGGAGCTCGACTTCGGCATGTTTAAGGTTACCCTATCTACCTACCAGAGGCGGTAACCGGACTTCTAATGTCCCAATATTCACAATGGCTAAAAGGCATAGTGACTGGCAAAATACACACTCGAGTCCGGTATTTGCAATGTTCATTCACATGAAAAGCAGAGACGTTTCTTACTTCTAGAAATATAATTCAGCTGTTTAAAGGGAGAGTCTGACGCGCCCGTTCTGCTTTCCTTTCAGACTGTGCGGGAGGCGCGTGTGAAGGCGGCCGTGATCCTTCGCCAGGGTGAAGGTATTGTATTGTATTGTAATCGTATTGATATAGCGCTTACTACCCCTGACGAGGCGTCGAAGCGCTTTTCGATGAGTAGCACGCTACTCCGGAACCCAAGAAGAATTAGTGATGGATTAGTGTCGTTTAATAATGAGTACAGTTTTGGTACAGTATATGACGTGAAGAACTAGCGTCTAGGCACGTAGGACCATATTTATACTTTTTAAGCGCTGTATTTGCGTCGTTTTTTGACGCCTAATCGGCGCAAACTTCCAAAATACAACTGCATTTAGAAAGTTTGCGCCGATTTTGCGTCAAAAAACGACGCAAATGCGGCGCTAAAAAAGTATAAATATGGGCCGTAGTGTCTTAAACATGAACGATGGCCCGTATTTATACTTTTTTTGCGCCGCATTTGCGTCGTTTTCTGACGCAAAAACGGCCCAAACTTGCAAAATGCCATTGTATTTTGTAGTTTTGCGCCATTTTGCGTCAAAAAGCGGCGCAAATGCGGCGCTAAAAAAAAGTATAAATACGGGCCGATGTGTTTGGCAGTTTTGGGGAAGTCTGGCACTGTTAGCTCGGCTGGGTGGAGGCTAGAACACCATCGA
Source organism: Pleurodeles waltl (assembly GCF_031143425.1). Lineage (NCBI taxonomy): Eukaryota > Metazoa > Chordata > Amphibia > Caudata > Salamandridae > Pleurodeles > Pleurodeles waltl. Next base: position 863,389,683 of record NC_090446.1, on the reverse strand, counting down.
CCGAGCATGGCACACAGAGCTTACGTTCTAGAGGTGGGCGAGCCTAAAAGCTCGAGCCAGGCTCGAGCCAGAGTAGGGTCACATTGGAACCTCAAACCCATAACGAGCTACGCTTTCATGTGCCTTCTGCCTGCCACCTTCGTTCTACCCAGATGCACAAGCATTAGCACCAGAGACATTAAGGGGACACAAATAGATGCTAATTTAGTGGCTCATTTGTACTGAAACCAGATTCCCCCACTTAACCAAACTCTGTGATCTTAGACGAAGATTTTTTTTTCACCAATCGTAATTTTTTTTATTTATGGCATAAGAAAGCACCTTTAAATACGTGAGTTCAGCAAACCAGCTGTAAAAAACAACTATTGAGTTTGATTAAATAGACTGCAGTGGTTCCCTGTTACGACCTCGGCCACTAATAGTGCTCACATGACAACAGTCTTGCTAGTTAGTTTCAGTAATAGACCTGTCGGCAGAGTGGGGACAGGAGTGGTTCTAAGTTCATGTTTAAAAACTACCACTTTTAATAAGTACTTCATTGTGAAGTGATATAATGTGACCAGTGCTTGAAATGGAAAATAGAAGTGTAGGTACTCTGTACTCTGTAGCGGAGTACCTGCTTGTTTCTGAGACGCGCCGGTACTCTCCAATTACAAGTTTTACGTTTTGAGTTGTGACTTACTCTTTCTCTCAAAAAAAAAGAAAGTGCCAGCACTCAGTACCGGCACATTTAAAGCACTGAATGTGACCTATAAATGTCAAAGCTTCCAAATATTACCAAAATACACATTTTTGAATTTTGCAGAGACGTCATCATATTTTGTGATGAGTTTGTTCTATGGTTTACATGGCAAACCTTTTCAGGGTTGGGCTCGGGGAGCACGGGTCTCCCAGTTAATGTTCCGGCTCCCCTCTTCTACTGGTTCCGGGCCGAAGAGTGCCTGCTTTCAGCACAGATGCATTGGTAGAGGGAGCACGTGACTCTGCTGCGTGACGGATGCAAGACTGGATTAATCCATCTTTTACGTTGTACAGCGGTGTGAATAATGCTCAGGCCTAGATATCAAAGGAGTGCTGGAGCCTAGTGTCTTGAAATGATATTTGTTTGCTTACCTTTGCAGTTTTATAAAGCGCTGACACGGCTATGAACCCTTAGAGCGCTTTACACGTATGGAATTTATAGTTGCTAGTATAACACATATATTTATATTATGGTTGCACTTGTCATACATCAATAAAATGGTTGTAATAGGTGGAACTACAAAGAAAGACATAACTATGACAGTAATCGGGAGATATTCAGTATGTCATGAGGTTCACAAGGACGCCTGGCAGCTTCTTTGCACAGAAACACAATCTCCTCTTCTTTGTCCGCATGTATGAACCCAAGTCAAGATTTACTTTGATAATCTCTTCAAAGTCTGCCTTAAGTGTCAATATAACACTTGTTGGAGCATCCCTTTCTGAGGTTTGTGGCTCAGGGCCTACCTCAACTTCTGCAACAGGCACACTCACAATGGGAGCTATTCCTGTTCGATGCTGCGCTACTGGGTCTAAGGCAGCATCAGCACCTGATGTAGCGGGGACTTTAGTAACTGTGGCTGTAAAGGGGGCAGTGATAACAACAGTTGGACCTGGGGCTCCCACTGCCGGACATATCACAACAAGGGGTACATTTTCCTCAGGAAGATCCTGATCAACAGATTAACTTGCACCTGCATCAATGAGCTGTTGATTCTCACCAGCCTGATAAACAGTGTTAGACGGAGATGGTCAAGTCAAGTCATTCAGGAGTTCATCACTAGAGTCATTGTCACTAGTTTCTTCTTTTCTTCGTTCCCACTCCTACTTTGTAATCTCTTTTTACTGCTCTTCCTTTGATTGCTGTGTACATCCTTATGCCTACAATGGCATTTTCCCTCCATTCTTGCTGTTTTCTGTAGGAAAGTAGCCTCTTTTTAGCATGGTTACCCCAACCTTTTGCCTGATGTCAGTGTGTTTTGACTGTGTGTACTGGGATCCTGCTAACCAGGACCCCAGTAACTGTGCTCTCTCCCTTTAAACTTGGTTGCTTGAACCACAAATACCCCATATTTGGCATACTGGTCCATTTATAAGTCCTTAGTATACAGTACGCATGTACCTAGGGTATGGGGGCACCAGGGGTTCCCCATGGCTGCAGCATGTATTGTGCCACTCATGGGAGCCCATGTAAAATGTGTTTGCAGGCCTGCCATTGCAGCCTGTGCGAAAAGGTGCATTCACACTTTCACTTCAGGTCACTGCACCAGGTCACTATAAGTCACCCCTGTGGTAGGCCCTCTTAGCTCAGAGGGCAGGGTGCAGGTACCTGTGTGTGAGGGCACCCCTTCATGAGCAGAGGTGCCCCCACAAACTTCAGCTCCATTTTTCTGGACTTTGTGAGTGCGTGGACGCCATTTTACGCGTGCACTAGACAAAGGTCACTATCTATGTCCAACTACATAATGGTAACTCTGAACCTGGGCATGTTTGGTACTGAACATGTCAGAATCATACCCCAATACTGTTGCCAGTATTGGTTGTATGATTCCATGCACTCTGTGGGCTCCTTTGAGGACCCCCTGCATTGATTCTACCAGCTTTCTGGGGTGTTCAGGGCAGCCAAAGCTGCTGCCAACCCTCAGAAGGATTTCTGCCCTCCTGCTGCTTGAACAGCTCAGCACATTTTGTGTCCTTCTTGCATAAATCAGTCTGCACCAGTTCAGGGACCTCCAGTCCCTGCTCTGGCATGAAACTGGACACTGGAAAGGGGAGTCACCACTCCCCTGTCCATCACCACCCCAGAGGTGGTGCTTAGAGCTCCTTCAGGTGGCCCATTGATTCTGCCGTCTTGAATCCAATGTACTGGCTATGCCATATTGAAAATTAGTCTGCTATGGTCAATAGCCAAAGGCACATACTCAAACTTTTTCTCATAGGGAGAAACTCCCCTGAAGTTCACATGAAGCAGCTGGGCTTACTCAGTTCTCTCACTCACACATTGATAGTTGGGGCAGATCTTATGCTTAACAATTTTCAAAGATCAGCAACCTCTCCCCGAGGTACAAGCAAGGGGATGAGGAAGTAAAGCAAGTATATGTAATTGCTTTTTGTGATTGAGGTTGCTAACTTTCTCCTCGAAGCAGCCTGTACATTTATTATACTGTTTTGCAAAAAGGAAGACAGTGGTGATTCAGAAAGTGTGAATCAATTTTGGGATAATGTGAAATAGTTTTATAAAGACGTTGGCTGATAGTTTGGTGGATTGTAGGCGACTGTTTCTGATAATTGTCTGTGTTCATAAATGTGATATGTCTGTGTGAACAGGTTCGGTTGTTTAGGTGAACATTTTCTGTCAAAAAACAATTTGAGGTAAAACTCGGAGTGCATTTGGTCTATCTGAAACAGGCTAATTTTCCATTTTTCTCTATGTTTAGGTTCAGAAAAGCAAAATACGACCTCTGTTATCAATGAAGAGTCCAACCAGTATATATTCATTCATAAAGCTGGTACCGAAATGAAGGTGATTATTCAACGCAAACAGCAATAATCCATCCCTCTTTCCCTCCCTCATTTTTTTCCTTCCTTCCTTCATTCCTCATCCCTTCCTCCGTCCCTCTTCTTTGTTTCCTTTCTTCCTTTTCTTCCCTTCCTTTCCTTTCTTCCCTCCAATCCCCTTCCTTCCTCTCTATTTTTCTCCTTCAAATATTTGGTATTCTCCCTGTCTTTTCTTCACTCTGCCATTCAAAGTATCACATTTCCTTAAGACTCATCATCCATTCCTCACATATCTTCCTTTCTTCACTCCCTTCCTCTTCACTAGTTATTTTGCCTGTTTTATAATGTTGAAATGCAAAGTCAGTCTGATCTGTTGAGAAGTAAGACATTATTTGATTTTATTTTTGAGGTAAACTGTTGATCACTTAAAGACATAAATATAAATAAGACAGTATATTCTAGTTTGTATGGGAAAGTGAAGTATTACGTAGTGAGGCTAGTTAGTCCTCACTACGCAATACTCTCACAATGACCCAAACTGAGTCCTTTGGATTCACACTAATAAATCCTGGTGGTGTGGCAAAGTGTAGTCAGGCTTTACTAGAGGAACAGGCAATTAAGATTACCAACATGGACGATAAGTAAATGACATGATGTGAAAAAAATCTGAAACAAATGTATAAAAATAAAGCATATTTGTGTCTTAATTTAGACACCAAAATGAAGTGAATCAGATACATATAATCAGAGTTCTGGGGTTTAGAGTGACAAATAAATCAGTACTTTACAAAGCTGTCAAACTTTACCATTGCAGTCAATGGAGAAAACCACTAGTGACAATCGATCACTTGCAGAGTGCGTTCAGTGGAATCCACTGGAAGTTAAGGTCATGCGGGCCCCAAGATCAAGCTTCAACAGTCAGACCAATTTTACCTGGCTCATAGGAACCGAGTGCAAAGGTGTCCTGGCTGTCCTTGGTGCTGAACATCAGATCCATGGGTGCTGAAAAATCACATTAGTGACAATGTCACTTGCATGGCGCATTCGGGGGTGCTTACTGGTGGTGACGGTAGTGTGGGCACCTGGACAAGGATTCACCAGGCAGAACGACTCTGCATTGATCGGGCGGTTCAGGTGCAGAGGTGTGTGTGCTGGTTTTACTACTGAGAGGGTGTTGGAGGAGAACAAATGCAAACGCTCGACAATGGAGCCACTAAGGTGGTTGTTTGAAGTTGCAATGTTATTCCGTCGAGGTCCAGCATGAAACAAAGAGGCCAGTAGCTGGATTGGCCAACAACAAACCTTGGCAGCAGCAGACACTCGTCTCAGAGACTTAAGGAAAATGGTAGTTGTCTGAAACTTGCTGAAGGTCAGGACTGCATTTCCCAGGAGACATTAGAGCATTTACTTTTGGGCGATCCCTCAGCAGACCCGATTGCCAGTACCTTCTTGGTCCAATGAGTGCAGTTTCTACCTACAAGCTGCAGGAGACGAGTACCTGCAGCCCAAGGGAGGGTTGTATGATGGAACCACGCATGCAACTACCATGCATGCATTTACAACGTGATCACTACAACACATGCGTCATTACCATGCATGCATTTACGGCGAAAGTTTTTACCACCCACATGTCTTTACCGTGCATACCTGTACCACAAATATTTTGTTGTAGAGGCATGGTTGGTAAAGACATATATGTGGTAAAAAGTGGTAAGTATATATATATATATATATATATATATATTTATTTAAATATATGTGTATGTATACATATATATGTATATATACACCTTGCTACCCAAAACCCCTACCCACCCATAACCATAAAAAGTGCTTTACCACCCTAAACTCCATACCCACCCTAAACCCTAGATCCCCTTACCACCCAAAAATCCATACTCACCCTAAAACCTAAACATGCCCTTACCACCCAAAAACCCATACCCACCCTAAAACCTAAAAACACCCTTACATCCAAAAAGTCATACCCACCCTAAAACCCTAAAATGCCATTACCACCCTAAAACCCATACCCACCCTAAACCTAAACACCACTTACAACCCAAAAACCCATATCCACCCTAAAACCTAAAAATGCCCTTACCACCCTCAAACCCATACCCACCCTAAACACCCATTACCACCTAAAACTCCATATCCACCCTAACACCTAAACATGCCCTTACCACCCAAAATCCCCCACCCACCATAAAACCTAAAAACACCCCTACCACCCAAAAACCCATACCCACCCTAAATCCTAAAAATGCCCTTACCACCCAAAAAACCTATGCCCATCCTAAAACCTAAAAATGCCCTACCATCCAAGAACCTACACCCAGCCTAAACACCCCTTACCACTCAAAAACCCATACCCAGCCAAAACCCTAAACATACTCTTACCACCCTAAAGCCCATACTGACCCTGAACCCTAAACACCTCTTACCACCCAAAAACTTAACCCATCTAAAACCAAAAAATGCCCTTACTACCCAAAAACCTGTACCCACCATAAACCCTAAAAATGCTCTTACCACCCAAAAACACTTAAAAGACTTGATGCTTATCTGTGCTTATATGTAAAACCTTTATCACGCATATACCTCTGTCATTCATGCCTTTACATGAATAAAAAATTAATACCTTTAAAACCTTTACCACGCATATGCCTTTACAATTAATGCCTTTAGAATGAATTTCATTGTAAAGGCATGCTTTGTAATGGCTTTATGGTAACGGTCATGCGTGGTAATGACCGTGTTGTAATCGCTGGTGATGTCTTTTGGTTGCAGAGGGGTTCTCCACCCTTTTGGAACTGGTCTCAGGTCTGGGACTAATCATAGTCTTGCAGGTGCAGGGAGGCTGCCACAGGTTTAGAGTTCCGCACACTTTTCTTCGTAGAGTCCTGGGATTGCAGACACAGGCCCTCTTTTTTAAAGACCGCCAAAGCCGCGGGTGCCAGAAGACCACCCACCATATTACGAAGACTGCTGGATTTCTGCCACATTTTGGGTGAAACAGCTGTTGGCGGGCAGAGGCGCATAGGCGGTTCCACCACCGGCCACGCAACACCAAAAGGACTTCACCAGCCGTTTTACTAGCAATAATACAGCCTGCCGATAACCTGATGGTGGGGCGCTGCCGGCGGTGAAAGTGCCCTTTCCCTGCCAGACGACCTCCTCGCCGGACAAGTTTAGTTGGGCGTCCAACAGGGTAGGGGGATGGCAGGGTGGGGGGTGTTGTGTGTGCATGTGTGAATGGGTGTTTGCATGTGTGTATGTAAGTGTGTATGGGTGTGGTATGCGTTTGTGTATGCATGTGTGTATGCATGGGTGTATTGGTGTGTGTATGCATGGGTGTATGTGTGTATGAATGTTGAAGTGAATGCGTGTATTATTGCTGAAGTGAATGCGTGTATGAATGTTGAAGTGAATGAGCGTAGGAGTGCTGAAGTGAATGCGTGTATGATTGTTGAAGTGAGTGCGTGTATTGATGCTTGTGAGTGAATGTGTGCATGTAAGTGTTGGTGAATGAGTGTATGCGGGGTGCGTGTGGGTGTCTGTGTGGGTGTGCATGTATGCGGGGAGGGGGGCGCTGTACCTGGGGGGCTGGGGTGAGGAGGGAATGGAGGTGGGGAGTATTGTGCTTGCTGGGGGGAGTCGTCTCCCGGTGACAGGAGAACAAATTTCCTGTCACTGGTAGCCTTTCCACCAGGGTTTTCGTGGCAGTGCTACTGCCACGGAAACCCTGGTGGAAAGCTGACTCAAAATACTGCCGGTGGTCTTCTGTGGTCCAACCACCCTGGGGGTATGAGTGGGGATGTGGCGGGTTGGCTGACACCAACCCGCCACACTCATAATGTGGTGGTCAGAAGACCGCCAGGGTCATAATGAGGGCCACAGTCTCTTCTTTGTCCTTGGTCACAGATTAGGGCAGATCTGAGGTTCTGGCGCCAGGTGCCTAGATTTAGGGGTGTTATGGGTGTGGGGTCAAGTGACCAATGGGCTACTTGTGTCAGCGGTTCATCCCCCTCTTAGGTGACCACATCCTGGGGTGTGTGTGACCTTTTCCACCCAGAACCCTCTATTTTGCCACTTTTCAAAATAGCAAAAACCATCCTCGGATGTACAGATTAGGTTGACCACCCTAGGAGTGTGGCTAGCCTTCTGGGGGTGTACGCCCCCTGATGACCTAATTTTCCCACCTGTCTGGGCGCAAATGTGCCTGGAGGCCCGGGAAGGCTTTGTCCTCCTCTGGGAGATTGCTTACTTGCATATCAGAGACGGTGTGCCTTTTGAAGCTCACCACCTTGATGTGCCACTTTGCTAGCCTTCCTGCCAGAAAGGGAGGTGACACCCCCTGGCCAGGCAGGCCTTTGTTTCTGGCTCCTGTGAGTGTTCACACTTCCTTGCAGAGGTCAGAATTTCTGTCTTGCTGTCAGCAGCTGTAGGCTGTCAGCTGGGGCACAGGAAATGTTAGGGCAACTAAGTGGGCAACCTCTAAGGTAGCCACCTAAGTACATGCTTCAGATATAAGTCAGGCTTAGTGAGACAAGTTGTTTGATGCCAAACACAACATATTACATTGGGACCATAATGGAGTTGGCATTCTGGGAGGTGCCTGGATGCCAGCCCATGCTATCCTATGGCCCACAGCCCACTTCTAGTAGTCTTTAATTGAAAAGGCTACTATAGGGACATATATGCTTGCACTTATATCTCTACACTTTTAATATAATGCACCCTGCCTCCTGGGCTCAAGAGGCCTACATTAGGGGTGACTGACATATATTAAAAGTTGTGTCTTGACCCAGCCACACCTGGTGAGGGCTGTTATATTGTGAGTTACTTATTAAATATATTTCTTGCATATTTATGATAAAGTGATAGCATGTTCCCTGGCAACTGGATTCCACTGCAGGAACCCTGACGGTGGGTTTCAGGTGGCCAGAGAGAGTGAGGTGGATTACTGACATGACAGGGGTCATTCTCGTTATCTTAATAAGCCTTCATTTAAAAAAAGAAATACAGTGTTGTATCCTCCCAAAAGTGGCGATGAGGAGGGGATGCAGCCTTTTGACACTATGCAAGGAGAAAATACTCAGCGTGGTGGGATGAGTGGTTTCAACAAGCTATTATGAACGAACGATCATCCTGACCCCTGGTGAACCTACCCTAGAAGTGATCCGGAAAAGCTGTCCCTGTGATGTGCATCAGAATTGAAGGTATGGAGCCAGGAAGAGGGCTTAGGGAGGTGTGATGAGGTTGATACCAAAGAGAAACATTGGCGTGCAGGAGGCAGTTACATGCAAGAGCTACGATTTTGACTCATATCAGCAATATTTTAAATAATCGACACTACAGTTGTATACGAGTATATGGGTGGCAAATTTGGGGGCTAGAATTGGGCCTCAGTGGTATCTTCAGTTTAATTATTTAAAAAAACTTTTTGCTCACCAGTCGGAATTTTTCATGTTCGAAGTCAGCATGAAGAGGGGCTAGGCTGGCGGAGGGAGCGTGTGAGGTAAGAGACTCTGCATTAGGAGAAACGTCAATGATACTAGTGAGGCTGGCTATGTGGTGTGTGCAACGTAGGAAAGTACATTGCTATAGTTACTTGGAAGCGGAGGATTGTGATGATGGCTAAGAAAGACATTACGGCCGTGACTGCTCATGTCGAGGCATGCAGCTGAGGAAGCCACAGTAACCAGGAAGCTGTAGTAGTGGATTAAAAATCCAAATAATACACTGCTACGCACAGCATATAAATATAACAGTGTGTGCCATTAGGAAGAAACATCGCTGACACATACAGCCTACATATTGTGTGTATCATATGAAAGTGCTGCCACTGATGCACACAGCCCATGCCATTAGGAAGAAACATCTCTGATGCACCCACCTTATATATGGTGTATACTATATGAAAATGCTACCACTGTTGCACACAGCCTTTATAAAAGTGCATAATATTTTAAGTCGGGAATTGACAGACTATTTAAGTTCACAGCCTTATTGTAGGTTGCAAAATGTCGATACACATAAATTTGTATCAGTAGTGGTAGTGAACTTAAGTATGAATTAATGAGATAAAGCGTGTAATAGATGTCTAGAGTGTATAGTGTTACAGTACTGTATATATTTATATATATTGTGTTTCAATAGGCATTGCAATTGCTGTTAATACTTGCTGCGTACATGATTACCAAAGCGGGAAGCCACATTAGCGGGGTGAAGGACAAGTATGACAACACAGTAAATACCAACTCCTCCCACATTTCTATCGGAGCCGGGTGAACCGTGTATGGCACGGGAAGAATGGAAAGACACTTTTGAAACTTATTTGGAAGCAAATGGGGGAGAAATATATGATGCAAAAAGAAAGTTGTCAATTTTAAAACATTGTGTATAGAAGGGAGAAAGGTACTAAAAACACTTCCTATGGCTGCAGTAGAAGCTTTGAAGGTATTGGAAGTTAGCGTAGTGGTGGAAAAGCACACAATTTTTTCTTGTACCCAGAAACAAGGTGAAACTACAGAACAGTGTGTTACTGCATTGGGAAGATTAGCAGTTACATGAAGGTTCTGAGATCTTAGCCATGAATTTATAAGGGCCCAAATGATAAACAGGTTAACAACGTGATGATTTAGGGAAAAATGGTGGGTTTGAAAGACCTGTGTGACAACACTATAGAAGTAGCATGACATATGGAAAACACTTCTTGTTACGTAAAGGAATTAGGAAGTGCAGAGTGTAATGACTATAATGAATCAGAAAAAGTGAATGTAATAAACAATATAAAAAGGAGCAGGAAAAAAGGCGATGAGATGGAAAAGAAAGGTGGGGAAATAATGAATAAGAAAACATGTTTTAGATATAGAAGTTTTAAACATACGGCCAAAGCATATGTATGTCCTGCAATTAGAAGCAAATGCTTTACATGTAAAACATTAGGGCACTTTTTGAGGGTATGTAGAATAAGTGATATAGGGAAAGAAAAAGAAGTGAATTTAGTAAACAGAGATACATGAAGTAGTGATGAGGATAAATCAAATGTCAGTGAATATAATGATGATGTAGAAGCACTGGTAGTATATGAGGCCAAACCTTGTGATATGGAAAAGTCCGATATGGAAAACAATGTCTATTGTCCCCCCAATATGTGTAAGAGAGATAGATAGAAAAGATATACAGGTATGGACGGACTCATGTTCACCATTTACTTTAATTGACCAGTCCATTTTGGAAAAGGTTTGTTCCCTATGGATGTAGAACCAGAAGGTTACTGTTGGAATAAACTACCTGTTTTAGGATATTTCAAAGTTGAGTTAGCATACCAAAGAAGGAGGGTTATGGGAAAAATGTATGTAGCTGAGAAAGGTAAAACCCTATTGGGGTAGAAGGAGCAATGAGCTTTGGGAATAATATTGAATCCAAATCATTCCAAACAAGTTTTGTTAATGGAATCTCAGAATGCATGTGAATGGTTTAATTTGTACCCAAAATTATTTAGTAAAAATGTAGGTTGCTTGAAGGGATTCGAACATTGCATAATACTCAAGAAAGTAGCCAAACCCAAGGTACATAAAGATTTAAATGTTTCTATAGCTTTGAGGGGAATGTTAAATATAGAACTGCAAAGGTTACGTAGGGATGGTGTGACAGAACCTATTGAGGCATCAGAATGGCTAAACCCAATTGTTATTTCCAAGAAACCTGATGGGGAAATCAGAATGTGTGTGGATCTTGGGGATCTGAATGAATGCATTTGGGTGGATCGCCATCCTTTGCTTCAAATTAATTAAATGCTGGCAAGCATGAAGGATGGGAGATGTTTTACTGTCCTAGACTTATCAAGTGCATACAATGAAGTACGTCTAAGAGAGGAGTCTAGGCATGTGACATCATTTATAACTTCTGAAGGAGTGTACAGATTTATTCGCATGTCTTTCGGCCTAGCTTTTGCATCAGCAGTATTTCAGATAGTAACGCAAAAAGTACTGGAAAATATGGCAAATGTCTTGGTATTTCAAGAAGATATATTAGTGTGGGGTGAAAGTAGCATCACAATGAAATTTTAAAGGAAGTATTGAGGAGATTAGAGGAAGTAGGGCTTACTATTGGTTTAGACAAGTGCAAGTTTGGTGTGAAAGAAGTAGGGTACTTAGGGCACACTCTCTGTCACGAGGGAATTAAACCTAAGCTTAATCTAGTGGGAGCGATTCAAAGGGCACAATCCCCAAAGAATAAAGCTCAGCTGAGGTCATTTCAAGGGCTCGCTGACTATTATGTGAAGTTTATTTATCACTTTGCAGATAAGGTGCACGTATTATGAGAATTAATAAAAAAGGGAGTAAAGTTCCAGTATACTAAAAAATGCCAGGAATCAATTCATGACATCAAAAAATCTATTGCTGAGGCTATAGCCCTCAAGCCTTTTGAACCAAACAACAAAACGATGATAGTGACTGATGCCAGCAACTATGGTCTGGAAGCTGCCCTTGTACAAGAGCATAAACCAAATGAAAGAGTGATGGCATTTGCATCAAGGACTTTGAAAGGTGCAGAGAATACTTATTCGGTGGAAGCACTAGCATGTTGGTGGGAAATCCGTTATTTTAGAAATTTTGTCTGGGGAAGAAAAGTTGAACTCCATACTGATCATAGACCATTAGTGAAGGTATTTTCTACAGCTGGTGCAGGAAAGGCCAACCCACATAGAGCCAAGTGGTTCCATCATTTACAAGAGTATACAGTCAGTATAAAGTATCTCCCTGGTGTAAAGAACATCAACGTGGACTGTTTATCGAGGTTACCATTAGAGGATGTTACAGAGTATGAGTGTGAAGAATGGGTTGTGGCTGAAATATCAGATGTATGTTGTGCCATTGGTAAAGAGGAGTGGGGAGAAGCAGTGAATGTAGATGTTAAATTGGTACAGTTGATAGAGTTATTACCATGTTTCCAGAATGGGAAATTTGTAGTAGATTTAGAAATGTTCAAGCATGTGTGGAATGAATTGGCTGTTGAGGATGGAATTGTAAGGAGGTGTGAAAAGTTGGTTGTGCCAGACGGATTGCAAGAAAAAATGCTGAAGTTATAACATAAAGTTCATGGAGGAATGTTGGCAATGAAAAGAAAAGCAAGGGCAGATTTTTGGTGGCCAGGTTTGGATATTCAAATAGAAAGATTTGTCCGAGAATGTGTACCCTGTATGTGTAGCGATAAATCACATATAGTACAATAATCTAATTGTCAGAAACTCCTTGCGCAAAAGTTGCCATGGATATTTGAGGTCCTTATGAATGTTTGGGGGAAAATGGGAAATATGCCATCGTAATAATAGATTATTTTTCAAAGTGGCCCAAAGTAGCATTCATGAGAGAAGTCAAAAGATGTGATTACTTTTGCGAAGACATATTCAGCAGGGAAGGATGTCCTGCGGAAATATTGTCTGACAAGCATCCACAATTTGTTTCAGAAGAATTTAATGTATTTCTAGAAAAATGGGGAATCAAACATTGCAGAACCCCTATTTATCACCCAAGGGCAATGGTTTAGTGGAGCTTTTAACTGCTTGGGCGCCTTGGACGAGGTGATCTCGTCCAAGGCACCGGTTCCCAGGTGCCTTGGACGAGATCACATCGTCCTGCACCCGGGAACCGGGGGGAGAGCTAGCGCTCTCCGCATATGCCCCCCACCCACACCCGCCGGTCGTGGATGGAAGGGGAATCCCTACCCCTTCCAGCCCCTACCTCCGTGACGTCAGCGCACGATCACGCGCTGACAATCACAGAGGCCTCCTCCCATCGATCGGAAGAGAAATGCAAAGCATCCGATCACGTGGAGGAGGCCGGAGAGGCTTCAAAAGGAAGGAAATAAATTTCCTTCCATTTGAAGTCTCTCTGAGCAAGCAATCCGGCTGCTAAAACGCCCACTAGATACCAGGGATTTTATTTTTATTTGGAAATTGGCATAAGGGAACGACCCCTTGGGCAAGGGTCACTCCCAGGGGGGGCATTTTTTTAAGGCCTTTTCTGTCCCCCCCCCCGGGGGCAGATCTGCCTATTATTGTGGTTTGCTGGGGATTCTGGGTAAGAAAACATTGGGGGATCCATGCAAGTCACACCTCACTGGACTCCCTCGGGGGTCTAGTTTTCAGAAATGTCTGGGTTTGGTAGGTTTCCCTAAAGGCTGCTGAGCCCAGGACCAAAAACGCAGCTGCCTCCCAGCAAAAACAGGTAGTTTTGTATTTGATAATTTTGATGTGTCCAGATAGTGTTTTGGGGAATTTCCTTTCGTGGGCGCTAGGCCTACCCACACAAGTGAGGTACCATGTTTATCGGGAGACTTGGGGGAACACTGGGTGGAAGGAAATTTGTGGCTCCTCTCTGATTCCAGAACTTTCTGTCACCGAAATGAGAGGAAATTGTGTTTTTTTGGTCAAATTTTGAAGTTTGCAAAGGATTCTGGGTAACAGAACCTGGTCAGAGCCCCACAGGTCACCCCATCTTGGATTCCCCCAGGTGTCTAGTTTTCAGAAATGTGCTGGTTTGCTAGGTTTCCCCAGGTGCTGGCTGAGCTAGAGGCCAAAATCCACAGGTAGGCACTTTGTACAAAACACCTCTGTTTTCTGTGAAAAAATGTGATGTGTCCACGTTGTGTTTTGGGCCATTTCCTTTTGTCAGCGCTAGGCCTACCCACACAAGTGAGGTACCATTTTTATCGGGAGACTTGGGGGAACGCTGGGTGGAAGGAAATTTGTGACTGCTCTCAGATTCCAGAACTTTCCCTGACCGAAATGAGAGGAAAAGCTGTTTTTTTGGTCAGATTTTGAGGTTTGCAAAGGATTCTGGGTAACAGAACCTGGTTACAGCCACACAAGTCACCCCATCTTGGATTTCCCCAGGTGTCTAGTTTTCAAAAATGCACTGGTTTTCTGGGTTTCCCCAGGTGCCGGCTGAGCTAGAGGCCAAAATCCACAGGTAGGCACTTTGCAAAAAACACCTCTGTTTTCTGTGAAAAAATTGGATGTGTCCACGTTGTGTTTTGGGCCATTTCCTTTCGTGGGCGCTAGGCCTACCCACACAAGTGAGGTACCATTTTTATCGGGAGCCTTGGGGGAACGCTGGGTGGAAGGAAATTTGTGTCTCCTCTCAGATTCCAGAACTTTCTGTCACCGAAATGAGAGGAAAAGGTGTTTTTTTGGTCACATTTTGAGGTTTGCAAAGGATTCTGGGTAACAGAACCTGGTCAGAGCCCCACAAACCACCCCATGCTAGATTCACCTAGGTGTCTAGTTTTCAAAAATGTGCTGGTTTGCTAGATTTCCCCAGGTGCCGGCTGAGCTAGAGGCCAAAATCCACAGGTAGGCACTTTGTAAAAAACAGCTCTGTTTTCTGTGAAAAAATGTGATGTGTCCACGTTGTGTTTTGGTCCATTTGCTTTTGTGGATGCTAGGCCTACCCACACAGGTGAGGTACCATTTTTATTGGGAGACTTGGGGGAACGCTGGGTGGAAGGAAATTCGTGGCTCCTCTCAGATTCCAGAACTTTCTGTCACCGAAATGAGAGGAAAAAGTGTTTTTTTGGTCAAAGTTTGAGGTTTGCAAAGGATTCTGGGTAACAGAACCTGGTCAGATCCCCACAAGTAACCCCATCTTGGATTCCCCTAGGTGTCTAGTTTTCAAAAATGTGCTGGTTTGCTAGATTTCCCAAATTGCTGACTGAGCTAGAGGCCAAAATCCACAGGTAGGCACTTTGCAAAAAACACCTGTTTTCTGTGAAAAAATGTGATGTGTCCACGTTGTGTTTTGGTCCATTTCCTTTCGTGGGCGCTAGGCCTACCCACACAAGTGAGGTACCATTTGTATCGGGAGACTTGGGGGAACACAGAATAGCAAAACAAGTGTTATTGCCCCTTGTCTTTCTCTACATTTTTTCCTTCCAAATGTAAAGCCGTGTGTAAAAAAGACGTCTATTTGAGAAATGCCCTGTAATTCACATGCTAGTATGGGCACCCCGGAATTCAGAGATGTGCAAATAACCACTGCTCCTCAAAACCTTATCTTGTGGCCGTTTTGGAAACACAAAGGTTTTCTTGATACCTATTTTTCACTTTTTATATTCCAGCAAATGAATTGCTGTGTACCCGGTATAAAATAAAAACCCCCTGCAAGGTGCAGCTCATTTATTGGCTCTGGGTACCTAGAGTTCTTGATGAACCTACCCCCCCTATAAATCCCCGCAACCAGAAGAGTCCAGCTGACGTAACGGTATATTGCTTTAAAAAATCTGACATCGCAGGAAATAGTTACAGAGTAAAACGTGGAGAAAAATGGCTGTTTTTTTCACCTCAATTTAAATATTTTTTTATTTCAGCTGTTATTTTCTGTAGGAAACACTTGTAGGATCTACACAAATGACCCCTTGCTGAATTCAGAATTTTGTCTAATTTTTAGAAATGTTTAGGTTTCTGGGATCCAGCATTGGTTTCTCACCCATTTTGGTCACTAACTGGAAGTCTGCCTATTCCTGAAAGCTGGGAAGGTGGTGATCTTGCCACCGCAAACTCTTTGTTGATGCCATTTTCAGGGAAAAAACCACAAGCTTCCTTCTGAAGCCCTTTTTTCCCATTTTATTTTTAAAAAAACATTTTCACTGTATTTTAGCTAATTTCTTGGTCTCCTTCAGGGGAACCTACAAAGTCTGGGTACCTCTAGAATCCCTAGGATGTTGGAAAAAAGGACGCAAATTTGGCGTGGGTAGCTTATGTGAACAAAAAGTTATGAGGGCCTAAGCGCGAACTGCCCCAAATAGCCAAAAAAAGGCTCGGCACAGGAGGGGGAAAAGGCCTGGCAGCGAAGGGGTTAATAGGGTGTTGGGAGAGAACATACAATTGGCCTTAGTAAGTAATAATGTTAGAGGGCACAAATAAGAGACATGTTGTGGAACTACAGAACGAAACCACACTCGGTAACAGAAGAAACACCTTTTAGTTTGATGAAAGGTAGAAGACCATGTACTGTGGCCATGCCTGCATGGATGGGAAGGTTATGTCAACAGAAGGTCAACTATAAGAAATTGAGAGACAAAGTTGAACAGTATCAATTTGCATACAAACATAGACGCAATACAAGGATAACGAGGAGGAATAGGAATATGGAGAAGGGAATGATTGTGAAAGTGCATGTGGGAAATGCAACATTAGCGAAAAAAGGAAGTTCAAAGTTTTCTGAACCAAGGAAAGTAGTAGATGTAAAAGGAAGCAGTGCATGATTGTCTGAAGGGAAATGGAGGAACATGAGGAAAGTGGCAGTGTGAAACGATGTGGAGTATGAACAATGGTTGAGAACAGAGAATGGAAGTAAAGATCATGAACCAAGTGTGAATGACAAACGTGAAGTAAATAAAGAATCACGTGGAAGAAAGTAGAGTAACTAAAACATAGTGAAACCCAGAAAATTGGATGATTGTATATGCTATTGAAATTCATGGATATAGTCCTGTTACAAATGTTTCAGTGGAAGTTTAGTATATGGAAGGGGGTTGTTATATTGTGTGTTTCTTATTAAATGTATTACTGGCATATTTATGATAAAGTGATGTCATGTTCCCTGGCAACTGGATTCCACTGATGGAATCCTGACGGTGGGCTCCAGGTGGATGGAGAGAGTGAGGTGGATTACTGACAAGCCCGGGGTTGTTCCCATTATCTCAATAAAGCTTAATTTCTAAAATAAATAAAGTGTTGTGTCATCTCAAAAAGGTCAAAGTTGAGTCTGATCAGTTTATACTGCTCCTGCTGTCTGCAGTGGCATGCCTGCTGTTGGCTGTTTACTTGGGTCACTCAGGGTGGCACAATCAGTGATTCAAGGCCTGGTTACCCCTTTAACAACCATGCCCTGGGTCCCACTGCTAGCATATACGAGGGATTTAAAAGGGGTTAAATTCCTTGCCAATTGGGCATACCAAGTTACACATATTGGAGGTAGGGAGACAGCACTGACACTGGGGCATGGTTAGCAGGCTCCAGAGCACTTTCAGAGTCATAACCATCCGCACGGGGGAAGAAAGTGTGGGGGAGACCTGTAAAAGGGCACTTTTTACCAGCTTGCTCTACATGCAGAATTATTCATTGAAAATCAGTTTATTGTACTTGACATTGCTAACTAGTTTTCCAACCTAAGATAAGAAAAAAAGGTACATTTTGGACTAGTTGGAAAACTCAAAGCTGTAGAAGAATGTGCAATAATTTGAATTTCTCAAGCAGATGGAATAATGATTTAAAAAAAGACCATGTAGGTATATGTGGCTAAATGTTAAATAAACTTATTGTATTGTTCACTGCACATTCATGTGTCATTTAGTAAATTATAGACTTCAAAAGTTTATTGTGAGCCCTCACTTGAAAACAAAACAACGATTAGACCGTTAAACTCAATTAAGAACTATTAATATTTCCTCACAATAAATATGTAAAATTACAAATACTGAAGCAAGAGAAGATATAATTTTCTTATAGTGCTATCTGGGGTATTCTCAACAGAGATGTGAGCAAAACGGTTTCCAATTCTACTTCTGAATTTCATACAATAGACCCTAGTTTCCGGAAGTTGTATTAACGGGAGGGCAGTTGGGCGAGATACCGCTCCTGGCCATTCTGAGCAGCTTTGTGTTTCCAGGCTTGGAATATTCCCAGATCTAGATGTGGAGATGCGGGTGCTGCAGGTTTCTGCACAGCACCCCCCTGACAACCCTCTACCTGCAGAATGGTGATAGTTGCGACACTCACCCAGCCCATGGCAGCCTCCATTGGCCTTAAACATCACCCTATTCCCCCAACCCCACTCTGCCGTGCAGCATTCCTGCCCCTGCAGTTAGCAGCTCTACAAGTAGAGGGTAGATTGTAGTGTAAACCGACCCAGTAATGGTCCCTGAATCTGGAATATCTACAGAAAAGAATCTGGTAAAACTTTGCTCACAAATTTACAACTGATCCTCCGTGTGCGTCTTTTTGCATGGTCCAGAGAGAGCACTAAGGCCCATATTTACACTCGGTTTGCGATGAATTAGCGTAATTTTACACTAATTCAGTGCAAACCTAACTCCATCTTCATACTTTGGCGCTAGACATGTCTAGTGCCAAAGTTATAAAGTTAACATCATTTTCTGGATGTGAAAATCTACCTTGCGTCAATGTAGGCGTTCCCATCCAGAAAAGGACGATATGGCCTTTACATCATATTTATCCCACCGTGCTAAAATCCAGCACAGGGGATGGGGGTCTTAAATATTGGCACTTAGCTAAGCTAAGCTTATTTAATGCCTGGGTATGGACAGGTGTAAGGTTAGAGACCATGGAAAGTGCCCACAGGTGCCCTTTCCTGGCCCCAAGGACACCCCCACCCACAACAGAGGGACACTACAGGATGGGGGACACCATGTAAGTCCCGGTAAGTATTTTTTTTAAAATTATTTTTTCCAACTCGGGGGCCCTGACTTGGAGTCTCGTGCACGGCGCTGGTCCCAGTGGCCATGCCCAGGGGACATTTGTCCCCTGGGCATGGCCATTGAGGTGGTGGGCATGGCTCCTGTCTTTACTAAGACAGGAGCCATGTCCATGAGGGTTGTGCGCCAGAAAATGGTGCTACACTGCTTAGAGGCATTTTTCTTTCTATGAACAGTGTAGCGCCATAATATGGCGCCCAAGCTTTGGTTTCCCCTAGACCTCCCCGCCCTGTTAGCACAGGGCATTAGCGCCAGCTAGCGCCATTCCATAAATATGGTGCCCTGCCGGCCTTTTGGAATGGCGCTAGCCAGCGCTATACTTTTTCACGCAAAACTGCGATAATGCAGTTTCGCGTGAAAAAGTTTAAATCTGGCCCTAAATATCTGCCAACTAAAATCTGTGTTGAATATAAAACAGTGCACGTGAATTGAAAGAAATGCATGAACGTCAATTCACTGAAATGCCAGGGGTAGCGAGCGTCCTTTGACCTTCACTTTAACTCGCAAATACATACTTACTTATACACACAAATTCACTCTTGCATACACTCTTTCGCACATAAACACACTCTTACCTGCAAGCACCCACAAAACATACATTTAAAAGCATTTTTTACTTACCTCAGATGCCATGGACCGGTATATTTCAGCTAACTGTACTACATTTTTATTACACTAATAGTGAAAAATCTATTATTATTCACTATTAGTTAATACAAAATTGACAGAAAACAAAGAGAGTGGAGTCCCAACTGACGGGGATAAGGCCCAGCTGTTCTTGTGTTTATGACACTGAATTTGCCACCTCTGAGGTCAGAGGTCGCAAAGGTCAAGACAGCTGCGACCCCTGGCGACCCCTAAACGACCTCCATGAAGACATTTGAAAGTTAGTACTCATTTCATAATTACAGAACGCTCAAATACAGTGAAGCCCATTACAAGTCTGCCAATAATCAGCTGGAATATCTACCATTCTCGTTATTACCCTTATATTGCAAAATTACTTTTGTAATTTGGTTTCATGACTGAGCTATAAAGTAATATTGTTGGCAAATTGTATTTCTCTTCTAATATAACAGTCTAAACCCAAGCAGCATCAAAATTGCTATGGCACAATTAACAGTAATATATAAAAGGTACCATAAAAATTATTAATAATAAGAGGTTACAAATATAACTGATGGATAAATGGTCATCCGTATGGACAATTTATCAAAGCAGCACTAATGGCGTTCATGGAATGCTATATTTCTCCTAGAGTCTGGCAGTTCTTCCACTTGCCTATGTTAACGTAGGCATATAACTGCCTTGTGAATTATAACTTCCCTCTTTTTGTCACTTTTTTTTATTTTTTATTTATCAATTTTATTGATTTTTGAAGATACAGGAAAGGAGACATGGATCCACAAAGATAAAAGTATTCGTTGCATGCAGATAGTCGTACACCTGGACAAATAACCTAACAAAATTTAATCCGTCCACACCCGCCAACCCCCAGTCTCTTATGTCCCTGGAAGTTCATGGTAGGAGACCCAGCCATTTCCCCCACACCCTTATATGTTTGCGTGAACATCCTCTCGCCTCATAAACTGACCTTTCTTGGCTAGCGCACCAGTCAACCCCCGTGCCTCCACTTCAGAAGGGTCAGTGCAGTGGGGGAGTTCAAATGAACTGCAATGTCTTGTTTTGCTACCATCAGCGCAGTACCCACAAAAGTTCTCTCCACCCTCGATCCCGCCACCCCCTCCATTACACCCAACAAAACCAGTGCCAGAGACAGCTGCTGCCCCATCCCACCACTGCATGCAGTTCTCAAAAAAGCTTTTGCCAATATAACACAATTTGGGGGTATCCCCATACCATTTGAAAAAAGTCTGCAGGTCCCACCATGCACGGGGTCAGTAGGGGAAAGATTGGAGCCCAGCCCGATGCAGTCGCGCCAGAGAGAGGTATGCTCCATACAGGAAGTACAGTTGTATCAATCTCAATGTGGACGATATGGTTCTCAGCCTGGGCGCCATCAATGCATCCTGCCAGTCTGCCAGTCTGCTTCCTCCAGGGGATCCAGCCAACCCTCCCAGCGGGCCCGAAGATAGTCCAAGGCACCCGGAGTATTATTAATTAGCATTCTATAGAGCTGGGAAAGACACCCTTTCCCTAGAGCTCCCATCAGCAACTTGGCCTCTAGCAGGCCATGTTCTGGTATTGTGTTGACATGCGGTAAGTGTAGGTGAAAGGCAAGTCGGAGCTGGAGGTATTTTTAAAACTGTTTGTGTAGGTAAGTTGATGGGTAGCCTGTAGGTCCTGAAAGGATCTCATGGTTCTCTCTTCCACACATCCCCCAGAAGAGATAGGCCCAGCAGATCTCACCTCCCAAACCCATGCAAAGCCACTGATTCCTTCAGCTAAGTACCATGCCATGGGGGGTCTGCTGGGTAACTACATTCTCCCAACGTGAATGCTGCAAAGCTGGCCGCCAGGTGAGAAAGACAACCCTGGTCACTGGTTCTAGGTTGCGAGGGAGTGGGGATCCGTGAAGAAGTGCTTGTACCGGAGGAAAGCTCAAAGTCATCATTTCAAGCTGTTAAGACAGGTCTGCCGAGCCCCCATTAAACCAGTTGTGAATGACCAGCAACTGTGTTGCCAGGTAGTACAGTTGTAGGTTGGCCATGCCCATCCCACCTCCGTAAGTACCCCTCTGACAGTACTGTAGCGCAATGCTGTGTCTCGTACCAAGCCAAAGAAAGGAGGCTGCCGCTCGGTCCAGGGCCTGGAACCACGAGCAATGGATTGGAAGCGGAAAGTTCTGAACAGCATACAAGAACCGTGGCAAGATCATCATTTTATATAAGGGCATACAACCCAGAGCGTTTAATGGCAGGGATTGCCACCTTGCCAGTTCTGCCTTCGCCCGAGGTGCCAGTGGGGTCATGTTCAGGGCCCATGTCAGCTCAGGAAGGAGAGCCATCCAGACACCTAAATATTTAAAGCTCAGTCAACGAACCGGGTCATGATCTTGACAATCATAGCAGTCACGTGAGGGGGCCAATGGTACCGGCACTGACTTAGCCGGGTTCATTCGCAAGCCTGATGCCTCCTCAAAGCAACGCAACAAATGAAGGCTCCGCAAGCCAGTTTCACTAGGGTTTGCCATGTATAATAGAACGCCCTTGGCGTACAACACCACGCAATCCTCGTAAGTGTGATCCCATCTCCACCCGCAGTATATTGGGTCCATCCTAACCAGGCAAGCTAAGGGCTCGACTGCCAGAGCAAATAGCAGTGGGGATAAAGGATAGCCCTGACGCGTCCCTCAACAAATGGAAAAGGCGAAAGATAGCGTGTTGTTCACCCGACCCGGGCTACTGGATTGATGTATAGACCTTGGACCATCCTGCGAAATCTTGTCCCCATGCCCGCCCAGATTACCAACAAATGCAAGTAGTCCCAGTCCACTGTGTCAAAGGCTTTTTCGAAATCAATAAAAATGAGTACTAAATCAGAGGCAATGCAGTGACGTCGAGCCAATGCTACATGGAGACGACGGATACAATGACGCGTACCTTGGTTGGCCATAAAGCCACATTGGTCGAGGTGAATCAGAAGTGGCAGAACCCTTTCGAGACGGGTCGCAAGAATTTTGGCATAGATTTTTATTTCATTATTAATAAGTGAAATTGGTCTGTAGTCCGCGCAAGAACTGGTTGGCGGCTGTGTATTGGGGAGCACCACAGTGGTGGCCGTGTCCATTCCGTCTGGAAAGGAACCAACCTGGGCCATTTCGTCATAGAGGGCCTGAAGTTGCGGCGTTAACCCTTCTTTAAACATTTTGTAGAATTCCAGCAGAAACCCCTCGGTCTAGGAGTTTTCCCCACCCCAAGTGCCATAATTGCCTCACTTATTTCCTCTCCAGTCATAGGTTCATCAAGGATGTCTATGTCTGTTTGTGACAACCCCGGGAGGGGGACATCGTTCAAGAATTGCTGGGTGTGCTCTGGGTAAAATCGTTGAGAAAGCTTCATATAATTTGCTGTAATAATACGCAAAAGTGTCTGCTGTGTCTTGTAGCTTGGTGACCACCCCCCACATGTAACTAATTTCAGGGATAATTCTAGATGAGTGATGGTGTACCAACCAATAAAGCAGATTGCCATTTTTGTCTCCCCACCCATATATAGGGGTGGTAGAAACGTGCCATAAGTGTCTTGCTGCTTCCAGAGAGAGGTCGCGTATCTCCTCCAGTATTAGGATGAGATGCCGATTCAGTTCCTCAGTGGGCTGTGTGGATTGTTTAGCTTCCAGACAGAGGGCTCGGGCTTCCAAACTAGGGAGGTGAAGCCTCTGGGCTCGCTCCTGGGTGTGGACCAGTGCTTTTGCAGACCCCCTCTTACCACTGCTTTACACTCTCCCCACAGGAGCACGGCAGAGGGGACTGAGTTCGTGTTTAGGGAAAAGTATTCCTGAATAACTGCGTGCAATTGTTGGCCAAAGGGTTAGTGTTGTAAATACTATGCGTTCGGCCGCCACATCAGGCGGTCAACCGCTGAAGGGGACCCAAGCATGTGTTGCAGCAGAGCATGATTGGAGATACCCTGAGAAAGAATCTCAATGTGCGTGAGTTGGCTGCAGTCTGTAACCGGCAACAGAATGAGGTCTATTATAGATTTCATTCAGTGTGCTGCCGAGGGGTGTGTAAACCGAGCTTGTCGTTGATGCCAGATTCTCCAGGCATAAAATAGCCCCAAGGATGCCATCCAGTTCGTCAGGCTGGAGGCTGCCGTCTGCCTGTGGTATAGTGGAGGTCTGGAAACGTCCTGCAAGGGTTCTGGGACCGCGTTAAAGTCTCCACCTATCGGGTGGTCCCTTGAGGCAGATCCAGGAGTATTTTGGTAAGGTTGTTTAAAACGGTGCGCAGGGATGCCAGCGGGGCGTATACACGTATAACGTTAAGTGTGAGCCCCTCGATGTGCCCAGACAGTACAAAGAACTGCCCTTGGGATCTAGCGTTATGTTCGTGACCATTATGGGAAAGGATCAGCGCAGCATCACCGCCACCCTTCTTGACCCACGAACAAACCCAGCGTGGTAAACCCTGTCAAAGTCTCTATGCACTAGAAAAGGACAGTGATCCCTGAGTAGGTGGGTCTCTTGAAGCAGGAGCAAATCAGGTTGGTGGCGGTGGGCATATGTGAGGATGGCTGTGTGCTTAATCTTATCCAAAAGTCCGTTGACGCTCTAAGAGAGAACCTGAATTGGTCCTGCCGTTTATGTGTGCATAGGTCGATGTAACATTATGGTCGGGCCATACCACCCGTTCTGCAAAGTGGGCAAGTGGGACTTTCGTCTCCATGTAGGGCAGGGCATCCCAGTAACCAAGGTGTATGTCTAAAACCCTGTGTGATTGAAGTAAGAGAAAAGCAAATAACAACTCCCACCAACAAGACGAACTGCCTAGTGGCAGGTGTACCCTTGAACCCCCCCATCTCCCGCTCCACCCCATACTTCCCCCCAGAAGCATCTTTTGCCCTCATAAAAGATTAAACTCTTGAAGTCCCTAACCCAAACTTAAGCTAACCAGTCGTGGTGACCCTCCATAAAGCTGGATGTATTGATCAAATTCAGTAGACAGTTACATAACAAGAAATAAACAAGCTATTGATCTTGACTCGCTCTTCCCCGTTCCTTCCGGTCATTCAAAGCTTTGGGCTCTGGGACAGGTCAGAGTCACTGGAGGGGTCCCCTGGCCCTGGGGGCAATCCCCCTGCCAATAGTGCCATTACTGCCCCTTGAGTCTTGTTTGTGTCCTTTTCTCTGTGGGGGGGCCAGACCGTCAGATCCCTCCCGCAGCCGCAACATGGGAGAGCCAGGTCGGGACCCCGGCCGTCCTCTGCGCCTCCCAGACCTGGTGCGGCGTCACTGGCTCTGTGGTCGTCAAGACAGGTGATCCAAGCCCGGAGCAGGCCACCCCTGCCGGAGGCCGCCTCCAGATGTTGACAGCGGAATCTCCTCCATCAGCCATGTCCAGTACGCCGCATGAGATTTGAAAAATTGGGTTTTGTTGGCGTGTGCCGCTCTGAGGGGAGCCAGGAAAAGAAGGTGGTATGGTATTTCCATGGCCCTCAATTTCTGCTTTACTTCTGCGTAGTAGCAGCGTTGTTGTTGAACCTCCCTGGTGTAATCCGGGAGCAGAAGGACCTATGCTCCATTGCAGCACAGTTCGCCCTGGGCGCGGGCCGCCTACAACATCGCATCTCTGCCTTTATAATTGAAAAATCAAAGTATTACTGGTCTCGGTAGGGATCCCGGGGGGGGCCTGATCAGCACCGCTCTATGAGCGTTCTCCGGGTGCCACCACTCCTCAGCGCGGGCCTCCCTTGCAGCTCCAGCCGGATCAGTCAGGAAGGGGGGACACCACAGTTTCTCATTTGGGGGGAACAAACCTGCAGTCCAATCCTCCACTCCTCAGTGCAGGCCTCCCTCGCTACTGTTAGACCCCTGCGGCTACAGCCGGGTCACTCAGGGAGGGGGGCCACCATAGCCTCTTATTTGGTGGGGAACAAACCCCGCAGTCCAATCCCCCAGCCCCTGGACTACAGTCACATCCCCCTACCTCTACTGCCGAAGAAGGCCGCGGGTCCTCTGGGCCCAGTCCCCGAGTGCAGCCACACTCTTCTGTGGTGTTCGACGTGAGGCAGACCCAGCCAAATGCCAGCACCCGGAGCACAAGCCAGGCGGCCGGTCCCACTCTGTTCCCTCGTTGGGGTGCACAGCCGCTGGCAGGGGCCTCCATTGCACTCCGAGGCTGCCACTCCTTTCCATTCCCTTTGGGCAGTGGTGCACCCGTCAGCCGCCGCCTCTGAGGGCCACAGCCTTAGCAGGACCAATTGCCCTGGGCCCCTAGATCCCTTTTCAGACAGCCAGGCCGCAGCCACCCCTTCTCACAGCCACAATGGCAGGGCGGCGGTGCTTCTTTTCGTGCGTGACCCCGCACTGGGATGCACGTAGGCCCCCAGGGCAACCGGGAGCCCCAGGACACCTTGCCCGGCCGCTTCGGCATGCCGCTTCTGTCCCTCTTGTTGCAGCAGATGGCCCGGTCCCAGCTGCTCCCGGCAGCGAGGACCAGCGACTCAACACGCCGATCAGATGGCAGCCATCATTTTGCATGAGAGAGCCTCACCCCTTGGGATCCACCTTGTGGGGGATCCGCTCACCAAGGAGACCCTGCAATTAGTGCCTCTGATTGCCCCAGAAACCCGAGGTACCAGAAACTGCAGGAAGGATGGTGGTTTGTAGGGCTTAGGCGAGGACGGATGACGGAGGAGTCGGGAGCACTTCTAAAGTGCGAATGCCATCTTGACGCCTCAGCCACGCCCTCCACTTTTTGAGCTTAGTATCATCAACTAACTTTTCATTAAGTCTTCCGAGAAACGAGATTTATCAGGTTGATTGCATCCTGCCCTGTCCAGCAAGCTATCAAAAATAATATTGTTTTTCTGGTGTTAAATTCCTTTTCCAGTCATTATTAGATGAACAGCAGATTTCCTCCCTTGATTCAGTGCACACTGGGCATCTCATTTGTAAGTGAAAAAAGTTTGCTTTTTTCAAAATAACATAGTAATTATTAATCTTGACATTTTAAATTATGTTTAGAACCTTTACTAGGTTCACAGTATAATATAGTAATATACTCACTTTCCTATACAAGATAAAGCCCTAGATCCAGGCCAAAATTCTTAATCTCACAAAAAGACGTTTAGCCAACTAACCCTCCTCATCCAAACAGGTATCTAGTTCAGTCTCCTAATATCATTTATTTTTAAGTCTCATATTGGGAATCTTTACCAAAAGACCTTTGTAAATTAGGCATAACTTCTCAAATGACCCCTATATTTAAGCATAAAGGGCCTGATTTATTATATGTCAGTCCTTACTTTGTACATCAGGGGGGCGGATGATATCTCATCCACGGCCGGCTCTACGGCGGTGCGAGCGGTGCAGCTGCTGACCTGAATGAGGGGGCACTGACATCAGGGGGCGCCGTGTTTTGCAATAACTTAGAAACTTGCAATTTAAAATCACCTGCTGAAAACTTCCTTTTTTGTCCAGTCTTCAGGAAGCAATTAAAATGCCAAGATAAATCTTGTGATTAATGTTCCTGCTAGGGAGATAGATTGGAGTTTTGTCTTGCGTCAGCTTTGACTCACCAGAAAGTAGCGGAGAGAGTTAATATGCCTGCTACAAAGAACAGAACTATATTTTATGTGGAAAGCTGAGTGGATTAGTGAAGCCAGCACTTACAAGCGCTTTAAAACAAAAGAATGCATGTGAAAGGGGGGCTATGGAGAGATGATCGGCACATTTGCCGGGTGGTAGTGAGGGAATCCGAGGAAGTTGTCATGGGGTGGGTGCCAAAAAAGTCTGTCACACAGGGTGCCACCAGTGGTAAAGCCGGCCCTGATCACATCTGCACCTTACAGACTGAAAACCACCATATTTAGAGATACCACCAGCCCAGCAGTGATCTCTGAACCTTCAGAAGAACCACTGTCAAGGCAGTTCTGTTGAGGTACCAAAACTTTGGTGGACGGCCAGTGTCAGTTTTGATTACTGTTATCCAAACTTTTTGTTTTTCAAAAACAATCTCCCAAAGTGGGAGTTTGTTTTTGAAAAACAAATAATTATTGACCCCGAACCTCAGGGAGATTTTCACATGGTGTGCTGGTCATTTTTTTATTTTTCTGTTTATCATCACCAGGTTTTCCCACAAAAAAAAGGACATCAGATCATCATCCCTATGTTATATAGTGGGCAGTGTCATGCCCTTACTCTGACAACCAGCACTCCTTCAGGCCGTCGGAGTAAGCATTCCTTCTATGGAGTCAATAGGGCAACCTCACAGAAAACTGCCATTTTGCCCAACTCTAGATGGAGCAGATGGAACCAGAGCTTGCCTGAAAAGGTACTTCATCACACTTGTGACAAAGTACCTCGTCCCCGAAATTCTGAGGAGGCCCATAATTGATTTATCTTATCATTGTCAATGATTTATGGAAATAAAACCATTTTAGTAGAAGGAAAATTCAAGTTTTACTTGAACTAAGATATGCTTTGCTAAAATTCAGTGAACAATATTAATTTTTTAGAAGAGTTAACAGATCAATTATTTCACACATAACAGTAGGGGGCAGGGCTAATAATATCTAAAAACACAAATTTGGGACAGATATGCCACTGGGAATTTAAAGGCCCTCATTCACATAATTGTGGCATGTTACATCATTGGGTATTCCAATACTTGAGCTTGGGTGAGTTCAAACTTTTGTGGGTGCAAGTTTTTTTTGTTATTATTTAGGAAATGAGAGGTCTCCCAGTGCCAGAGAAACAATGAGAAAAAAAGTTAAAACAGTCCTCAGTTACCTTATTCCAATTCTTTATTTCTGGTTACCTTGACTGTACTAAAAAGGGAACAAACAATGGTGTAGAGCCACTGGGCTCTTTGGAAACAGCTAAAACACGGAGAGCAGGCCAGATGAAAGGGTACCATCATCAAAAACAACTCTGTTATTGTTCCCCTTTTTAATCCCTTCAAGGTTAACTCAACTCCCAAATGTCTTTGTTTCTCTTTCTTTAGGATCCTGTCCAGCATGGCTTCTTTAGGGAAGGTTTAGGTAGACCTGCATAATGTACAACTGAGGTGTGGCATATTAGAAAAGAGGTTGCAGAGAGACTGGGGAATTTCCTGCATCATGACTGCTAGAAATTGTGTTGTTGCTTGACTGGGGTGTGAACCCCGGTCTATCAGCAATCATAATCCTGGTCAGGGTGAGACACTAGCCAATCCTAAATTAACTTGTGGTCAATCCCCTGGTAGCTTGGCACAGACCAGTCAAGCTTAATTTAGAGGCAATGTGTATGTGCAACACTTATAACAGAGTGAAAACACCACAGAAATAGGATCCTACACTAGATTAAGAAATAGGGTACATTTTAATAAATAAAGCAAGACCAAAACAACAAAAATCCAATTAGAAAAACTGGAGATATGCATGTTTAAAGATTTCATTAGAAATAGCACCAAAAAACACAAGTGCCAACTATGAATATCTGATCACGCCAGACTGGGACAGAGTCAAAAGTTCAGACTGACCGCAATGGAGCGCAAGCCGGCAACAGGGACCCAGTGAGGCTAGTTAAACAAAGTACCTTAAATCCTGGTTTGCTGAGCATTGTGAGGGTTGGTCTGCATCGAAGATGCGTCATGGAGCTGAAGTGATGTATTGGTTTCGAGATGAAGCGAGGCTGCGATGCAAGGTCAAAGACGCATAAAAAGGCATTGCGGTGCAAAGTCCAGTGCCAAGGATGCTTCACGCAGTTGGGGCGATGCATCAGCAATGCATCAGTTCTGAGGAACTGTGAGGCTGCGATGCAGAGTCCATCATCATTGTTTAGACTGCCGTAGATGACAGATGCGAGTACCTGTGCCAAGGATGCATTGCACAGTGGATATTCCGATAAGGAAGCTGGCTGTGATGCAGAACTGCATCATGGACGAGTTCTGCTCTGGATTGTGTCGTACAGAAGTGAAGATGGTTCAGTTCTGCTGAATCCACAGAGGCTAGTAGAACACCTTAGGCCCACTTCAAGGGTCCAGGACTGGAATGGCATCACTTGGCATTGTTGACTCACAGATGGCAGAGTCCAGGTGCTGGGGCCGAGGCTGCAAGAGCCTTCTGTCTCTGAAGCTCAAGTCAGGAGGTCAGCCAAGTTGTCCTTGGAGCTGTCTCTGAGGCTCAAGTCAGGAGGTCAGGCAAGTTGTCCTTGGAGTCTCTCTCGGGTCCTGGGTTCAAGAGATGCAGGTCCAGTCCTTCTCACCCAGGCAAGAGGGCAGCAGACAGCATGTAAGCATGTAAGCATAGCAGGTCAGAAGTCCTTCAGAGCAACAGTCAAGCAGCACTGCAGACCTTCTTCCTGCAGAGTATCCACCGGTCCAGAAGTGTACTGAACAGTGGGTGTCTGAGGCCCACAATTTATACCCAGTTGTGCTTTTGAAGTGACAAGAAGAACCTAGAGTCTTGCATTTGAAGTGACCAGATGCCTTGCCTTCCATGCCCTGGTTCCAGACTAACAACAGAGGGTATGCAGTCCTTTGCTGTCTTGGAGGCAGGACAAGACCCAATTCAAATGTAGTAGGGCTGTGCCCAGCTCCCCCCTCCTATCCTACCCTGGGGGTGACTTATATGTATTATAAAGGAAGGTTTGGGCTTGTCAAATATTTATTTTGCCAGATTGAAATGGTCAGTTTAAAACTGCACACACAGGCTGCAATAGCAGGCCTGAGACATGTTGAAAGTGCTACTTAAGTCAGTTGCACAATACGTGCTGCAGCATTTAATTTACAGGCCATGGGCACAGGTAGTGCCACTTTACTAGGAACTTACAAGTAAATTAAATATGTCATTTGGGGATAAGACGATTCTGTCATGTTTTATGGAGCGCGAACAAGCGCGAAAAGCACTGGGTAGCAGTGGTAAAGTGTGCAGAATCCAAAAGCATGCAAAAACAGAGTTTGCAAACAAGAAGTGTGAAGCCAAAAGGTTAGGGGGGACAACCATGCCAAGAATGCCAGATGGATCTTCATTCTCAACCCCAACTGCATCAGTAATTGGGTGTACATGTCTAGTTGGGCAGATTACTAAGAAGGTGGTGGGAGCACCATTGAGAATCATCACTCAAAGCTATGGGGAAGAGAAGCAAGATGGGGAACGGGTAGTGCTGACGGCTGCAGGCTTCGTCCCTGGATCTGTGTGAGTGGGTGTGCAGTGCAGTGAGGATGCGGTACCGCAGCGGTGTTACAGTCCATGAGGAAGCCGATAGGAGCAGCGGGATGCTCGATGGTATCATGGGAGCAATCCAGATCCCATGAAATTTGCTGGTTCCCTGCAGTGAAGAAGACGCACTCGGGTGGTAGATGATAGCCGTTTCCCTCAGGTGACATCTTTATGACTCTGGCCTCCATTAAGGCGTGACTTCCATGCCGCGTCTCAGGTGGCTCTAGCGGCCTCAATATAGAATTGCAGACCAAGTGAGCCATCAGAACTGGACCAGAGACAGTGGCAAGCATCGGTGGGTTGCTCAATATAACTGAGGAGAATTGGCACTAAAGAATGCACGAACTGCAAGAGATGAAATTGAGAAAACAGATGCTCCAACACTTGGCTGTCGGCTGGCCCTTGACCCACAACAGAAGCGTATAGCGAAATAGGACTGGAACAGTAGGACCCCTGCAGGTAGGTGGTCTGTAACAGGACTGGTAAGGTTAAGTAGTGAAACTTACAAAGTGACCCTAAGGCTACGGGAGACATGGACCAAGCTACTTGTAGGCAGGGGGTGGGCAGCAGCCTGCTATTACTCAATTCTTCAGTAGTGTGGGGCAGGCTAACAAATGTGGAGGGCTAACCCCTCTTCCTGAGGTTATTCTAGTGAAAGCAATGGTGGTTACAAGAGCAATGGCTGACAACCTCCCCCCAAAAGGCGATATTGAAAAGGTGGCTGTAAGAACTTCAATGGAATCCGAAAAGGCAGCTGGGGGTGAATATACTGTCTCCCCCACTGAGAGCTTGACAAGCCCGGGGATATACAGACTCATGCTGAGGCAGCGCTCCCTGGGACTACTGGGGGAGTGGGTGGATTGCAATCTGGGTCGGAGAGTAAACCCTCTGAAATAAGCAGCTGGAGGGAAAAGACATGGACCAGTGCTAGTACAAATAGTTTGCCCAATACCCAAATACAAAAAAACAATAGTTTTGAAATGTTTGAAAAGAGCAGCCATGTAGCCTACGATGGAAACCTGTCAGTGCCTTACACTGGACGGTGCAGCACAAAAAATGATGTGGCGCCAAGCACAGATGGGGGGCCCACTGTAGAAGGGCAAGACAAAAAGGCAGGAAAGAATGGTTGGAATGGAAGGAATTCAGACTTGTCTCGCAAAGGAGAAGATAAGATTTACTCACTTACTGAGGACTCAGATGCTATTAGCAGCTGTCCTAACCAAAGTGAGGATAAATGTAGCCTCTCCTCAGATAGTGGAACCAGCCTATCAGCAACTCCAGGGCCCACAGTAAAACTGCAACAACGCAGACAGATGACGGCGAGATCTGATTCAACAGCTGGGAAACAAGCCTCAGGACTGGGACCCTTAAACAGGATTATTCAGGCACAAGACTGTCAAGCCAGGAAGGGGAGCCCAAGACTTTATAATTTGTAAATGGCACTGGAGAGTGGTATAAGGAAAGCAAACTTTCAGGAGGCACAGAAAGCAGAGATAAATCAATGCTACATCTGATATACAGTGCAATAAAGGAGCTACAAACGGAAACCCAGATAGAGAGCCAGGATGGACACCAAACAGCTTCTGGCTACTGCGTGGAAAGTGGCTAAGACATGTGAGGAGATCGAAGAAAAACAGATCTCGATCGAAACAAGAACATCTTTGTTAGAGGCAGATGTCAAGGCACTAAAGGAGCATACTGAGTCACAGGGAGGGCAACTCTCTGATATCATGTGAAGCTAGAAGATTATGAAAACTGTCAGAGAAGGAACAGTCTGTGATTCCTAGGGATAAAGGAAGGGGTGGAAGGCAAAGACATTTGGGTATTTATGATTAATCTTCTGAGAAAAGCCTTCCCTGAGCTCATGAACTGGGACTAGGAGACAGAAGTACAGAGGGTGCATCAATTCCCCCTAACTAGGGGGCAGGGGAAAGATCATGGCTCTGAAGTTAAACATCCAAGAACAATTTTGGTTTTCTTTGGAAACATTTTATTAAGACAAGCCATCTTCGAAAAGGCCCAGCCGGACTCTCCAAGATGTATGGAGGACCACACTTTCTCCACATGACCAGATTTCTGCCATGCTAAAGTAAATTGCTGATGGAGGCTGCAGCAGCTAATTAAGCCTTATCCGTAAGTAGGGGGAGAAGCTTTTTTACTGGCCCGGCACAACTGAAAACAGTAGTTAAAGGAAAGATGAAAGTGTTTACTTCTCAGATTCTGGCAAAGGAATATCTGAATGAATTGATTTCTCAGAAGTCTGAATAATGGCGATAAGAAAAATTAGTAATTTTGGGTGGGCTCCTCTGAAGGAAAAAATGTTCTAATGAACTGGATAAGTACTTCACCTTAGATGTGAGGATTTATCCTTGGGGGCCCACAAAGTGGAATGGAGTATTAAGTAGCAAGGCGTCTTTAATCTGAAATTTGGACTAATGGATTTGCGTAATATGAGAATTCGTACCGCAAATTATGATTTCTGGGTTGTATAACGGATGTAATTTGCAGGGCTCTTCCCCCATATATTGTTTATATTCTCACTGCACTTATTCGGTTGGATTTCCAGGTGATGGAGTATATGCACAGCATTGGTGGGGGCCTGTGGGAGGGACTCAGGGAGCATAAGTCAGACTATTGGGGGTCTGATTGCTTCATATGGTGGAGTTTGGGGGTTTGGAGCGGAAGCGGTGGGCTGGGGGTGGGAGGGGAGGAGGGGGAGAGAAAGGGTAGAATGGGGATAGAGGGTGAGGGTAAACAAAAGGTATGCTTGGGAAACGGATGATGCAGAGGGAGAGGAAGGAGGAAGGTGCTACGAAAGTCAAGAGAGAGACTAAAACAAGGTAAAATAGAACAAAGGAAGGTATGAGGTGTGGGGAAATGGCAGTTGGATTAAATGGTACACATAATTACTGGAAAGCACATAGGATTGACCTTAGACACTGCTGGCCCGTCACAGTACCGGATCGACAGTGGGAAAATGGCTAAGCTTCGTATAGTCTCCATTAATATTTATGGTTTGAACAATGCCCAGAAAAGGCAAAAACTAGCTGAGGATTTCAAAAACCCTAAGGGCAGACATATACTGTTTGCAGGAGACACATGTAGAAAATTGAAATAAACACATATTAGATACTCTTGGGATGAAGGAAGTGACATGCACCAGGCAGAACATTAAAACTAGAGGGGTTGGCATAATAGCCCTTAGTAGGGATTTGGAGTTTAGCCGACAAGCAGCAGATAAGTATGGTAGATGGACTCTTGCAGAATGCCATCATAATTCAGGGGGCTTTACCCTTTGCTCTCTATAAGGCTCAGCGTTGAATGATCCAGCACTACTTGACTTTTATTAGCAGAGTACCCCACCATGTAGTCTGTGGGGATCTAAATTTTAATGGCTCCTAGGATTGTTTGAAGGAGATAACGGTAACTAAACCTAGTAGCTACTCTGGTCGCAAACCTAGGTTTTTTAAAGCCCTTCATAGCTTGCAAAAAGAGATCAGACTAGTGGATGTTTGGCCAGCTTTGAATGCATCGGATCCCAGCTATACGTATTATTCTGTTCTGCATAGAAAATTAGCCCATTTGGATTACTTTCTGGTATCCACTGAGCTAATAGGAGGGTTAAGGCTGGAGCTACACCCACGCTTTATGTCAGATCACAATCCTTTGATATTAGAACTTACCAAGGAGGGTCTTAAAAGCAGTATGAGGAGCTGGTCCGTTAAGAGAGGACTAATGAATGACCCTGTATATGTGCATCACATGATTATACGGCTGCAGAAATGCTTTAAACGCTGGGATCCTGGGAGAAACCCTAAGCTTTAGCCTAAGGAGGCAGACACATACTCAAAATCAGATCAGGGAATTATAGTCAAAGCTTAGATTGGCTGAAAATCAGCTTGCCCTAGCTGTTGTGGTAGGTTTGGAACTCGCCGCTGCCCTGCAGAAGGTCGCATTGCCAAGCCGCAATCAATGAGATCTCCACTAAAAAGGTTGCAGAAAAGTATCTCTCCAAACACACGGAGTGCTACAAATATAATGAAAATGTTGGGCACCGCCTCACAGTAAAGAACTCAGAAGGTAACTGCCGGTATAATTAGGGAAATAAGGGATCCACTGGGGAGGCTGGTTTCAGATCCCGAGGATATTAGGGAAGTCTTCAGAAGGTACTATGAAGAACTTAACAGGGTAACTCTTTTAGAGGGTGAACAATCTATCAATATGTTTTTGGGTAATGTAAAAGCTAATAGAATCACCCCAGGGGAGCAGGAGGAACTTGGGTCCAAGATTACGATTGAGGAACTGGTAGCAGTGATCTGAGAGCTACCCACTGGCAAAGCCGTAGGACCAGACGCAATTCCTTTGTAGTGGTATTCTTAAAAATTTGAACATTCCAGCAAAACCCAAGCTCACATAGCCCCATAACATTATTAAACAGTGATGCTAAGATCTTTTCTAAAGTTCTTGCATCTAAAATCAATACAGATTTGTGCCTGGGAGAGATACAATTGACCATATTAGAAGGGTCATTACATTGTTTGATGCTACCAGTTTTGCTAGTAAGCCTAAGGCAGTGTCCCTGAGGATGGGATGCCGAAAAAGCATTTGACAGGGCCAACTGGGAATATCTATGGGAAGCTATGGGATCGTATGGGCGAGGAAACGGCTTCATCATGGCAGTGCAAGCTACATATAACTGCCCATTCACCCGGATACAATTGATGGGAGGTCAATCAAATGTTTTACAAATTGGACGAGGGGTCCATGTTCCCCATTAATTTTAGCGATGTATATCGACCCTCTACTTTGGCAGCTAGAAAGCAACCCCACTATTATACCAGTAAGGAGCTATGGATGGGATACCAAAATTCTAGCTTATGCTGATGGCGTGCTGTGGGAACAGCCAATCCGGGTGAGGCCTCAAGAGAAATTGAAATGGTGGCACGTAAATTTAGTGAGTTTTTGGGGGTATTCACCGAATAGAGATAAAACTCAGCTGGTGACTAATAACCACACCTTCAGAAAAAATGCCCGAAGGTTGGAACATGCAGTATATCTAGGGATAGACATCAGGGCGACAGTGGACCAGATAGTTCATTGAAATTTTACCCCAATTTTAGGGAAAGCAAAACAAGATTTCAACAGGTGGAACAATTTGCACATGTCTAAAATTGGGACATTGCAATACAATTAAAATGGTATTTGTTCCTAAGGTCTTGTATCTTTTCCATGCAATCCTTCTAGAATTTAAAAATAAATGGGATACAGCTATGGATAAGTTAATAACAAGATTTATTTGGTTGTATGGCAAGACCAGAAGGGCAAGCAAATATCTAGCCTTGCCCAGGCAGAGAGGTGGGTGGTCCCTACCAAATCAGATATTATATCAGATGGCTGCCGCCTTACAGTATATACTGCCACTGGTGGCAAGTAGGGAGGATGGCCTAAAAGGGGCAGAATATCTGCCTGTTAGAAATGGGGTTTATGGTTGACTAGGGTGTGCACCTAAGCCAGGCAGGACCCACCCACTCTAGTCAGGGCAAGGGAGTTACACGTCCAAGATAACCCCTTCTCACCCCTTTGGTAGCTTGGCACGAGCAGTCAGGCCTATCCCAGAGGCAAAGCGATTGCACAACACACTTGGTGAGAGCAGTCAGGCCTATCCCAGAGGTAAAGCGTTTGCACAACACATGTGACGCACTATCCCCACCACAAAGGAAACACAACACCAGGTTATATAAAAATAAACTGTATTGTATGCAACAATATTAGACCAAACACTAAATGTCAGTAATACCCTGCTACTCAAGCAGTTGTCAGAACGATACACAATACTGTTACTCTGCAGAAATCAGCAGTAGTCACGCATAACACACGGGTTACTTAATATTCTGCAACATAAGCAGTAGTCAGGAAAACATTAGTATAGAAATGCACTTGTCATAAAAGTATCATAGATGCCCATACCAGGAACATTAGAAAACATGTGGCAAGTCATAAAAATATTTAAGCATCGAATGCCCATAAGAGGAACATTAGCAAATATATATGGCACATCATACAAGAGACAGGTTAACAGACAAGTCCCAGCATGCCCAAAAAAGGAACATTAGCAAAGGCCTGGGCAGCAAACATCCCCGTTTAACTGTCACCAAAGGTACCTGTTTTGAATGATGAAAGGCACCTCAAGTGCCAAGAGGTAAAAAAAGGGAGCCCCCGGCGCTCTTCCGTGCCAAACAGGGACCACTCTGGTGATTGGGGGAGGGGGTGGCACGCACCCCCGCTGCTTCTTATAGTAGGTCCCTCCTGGGGCCCATGCCCTAACTGGGTTCCCGCCTTCTTTGTGGCCCCCTCCAGCCTCAACTGTCCCTCCTGTGGGGGGTGGGGGAGAGTAGGGGCCAAGCCACAACTCTGATGAGGGGCAAAAGGAAGAGGCCTTGCGGTGCGGGGGGCCTCTGATGAGGCTTCCACCCCACCCGCAGCTCCTAAACCCTTTGCAGGGGCCTTGCTGGAGCGAGGGGCCCAAAAACATAGCCGGGGTGTTCACTCCCCTAGCGCAGTTCCCGGGAGAGAGAGACTCACCCCGTTTCCTGTTTTTGAGGTGGCAGCCACCCTTGTCCTCGAGGCAGCTGCGCTCGTCTGACGGTCTCCGGCTCATCTCTTCCCTACAGCCCGGCCGCAGTGGTTTGTGCACCAAAGCTGGTGCCTGCCTGTGCCCCAGGGGCGAATTTTTCAGCGTGCTTCACCCCGGGGGCACGCCTAGGAGCACGCCGGCTCCAGCATTCACATTTTTGTGCCCCGGGGGCACTTCCCTGAGTGCGTATTAGACGTGCTGGAGCATCTCACTCCACCCTGGTCACTGCGATTATTTCTGTACTTCTGTAACGCTCACTCTAGGCATGA
This sequence comes from Pleurodeles waltl, assembly GCF_031143425.1. Classification (NCBI taxonomy): domain Eukaryota; kingdom Metazoa; phylum Chordata; class Amphibia; order Caudata; family Salamandridae; genus Pleurodeles; species Pleurodeles waltl. The sequence goes on along the minus strand of NC_090446.1, from coordinate 863,351,923 downwards.
TTAGACAAAACAAAAAGCATTCACCAGGCGCCAGGGCCCAGCAAGTATAGCACAGGCAGCGCTCCTCATGCACTGCTAACAAGCAATTGCAGGGGGTCTGGGGCCACAGCACCCAGCCCCCGGTGGACACCAAAGATGGAGCAAAGGGCAGCAGGGCCCAGCAGCAGGCCCACACAAAGGGGATGCAGACAATGGCAGTTCCTCCAAGTGACCGTCACAGGTCAGCACAACAGGAGCAGTCCAAGGTGAGTCCCTTCAGTATTCTGTGTTCAGTTCCAAGTATGTTACCAGAGTCTTCAAAGTGTTCCCAAATTGTGGGGAAAATCCCCTGCACTTATACTCTGTTTTGCAAGGGTTTCACAAAAAGAAGAGAAGGTTCCAACCAGTAACAGATGGTTCTGGGAGTGCCCCCTCTCTCCTCCAGCACAGGCTCCAAGCATCTGTTGGGGGTAAACAAGCCCTTTGTGTGAGACCAGGGCATAGCCTTTACAGACGCATTTGTGCCCTACCTCCCCTTCTCTGAGCCCAGTAAGACCATTCAAAACGCGGATGCACCTCTTTGACACCTCCACCCTCCCTGTGTACAGGATGTCTGAAAAGTATTCACAAAGCCCAACTGTCACTCTGCCCAGATGTGGATTGGAGTGAAGCTGCAAAGCACAGAGAAATGATCACTTTCTAGAAGTGGCATTTCTGTAATGATAATAAAATACCCACCTACACCAGTAAGCAGAATTTCTTACTACCGTTACAACCATACCAAACATGCCTATGCTACCCCTCATAAATCAGACAATACCCCCTAGACATAAGGCAGGGCATTTCCAATGCAATCCTATGAGAAGGCAGCACTCACAGCAGTGAGAAACCAAATAGGCTGTTTGTCACTACCAGGACAGGCCATGCAACCAGGCACATGCCCTGCCTTCTACATACATAGCACCCTGCCCATAGGGCTAGCTAGGGCCTACCTTAGGGGTGACTTACATGTAGTAAAAGGGGAGTTCTGGGCCTGGCACGTAATGAAATGCCAGGTCCCTGTGGCAGAAAACTGTGCACGCCGGCCCTGCGCTAGCAGGCCTGAGACAGGTTTGAAAGGCTACTTCTGTGGGTGGTGCAAGCAGCACTACATGCCCACTAGTAGCATTTCATTTACAGGCCCTGGGTATAGAGATACCACTGTGCAAGGGACTTACAGGTAAATTAAATGTGCCAATTAGGTATAATAAGCCAATCCTACCAACTTTTGGAAGGGAGAGCATGTGCACTTTAGCACAGATCAGCAGTGATAAAGTGCTCAGAGTCCTAGATCCAACAGCAAGAAATAAGAGGAAGAAGGCAAAAAGTCTGGGGGTGAACCCGCAAAAAGGGCCAGGTCCAACAGTGCCAAACATCTATGAACTCTTAATTGGGTTGGTGTCTAATGGCAGACTATTAGTATTGGTGGAGCCCACCTACTACAAGAATGTCCGGTTTAGGGTATTGGAGGCTGCCTTCAAATGTTGGAATTCTTTGTGAAAGAAAGCAGCCCTTAGAAGGTTCAATCGGTATATGCCGTCTTATAATAACCCATCCTTCCTAGAAATATTTCAGAACAGATTACTAGCAAAGTGGTGTCAGCAAGGGATTCAAAAACTTGGAGATTTTTTCCCAGGGGACTGGGGTGAGAACATTTGAGGATCTCCGGGAGAGGTTTGGACTTGAGCAAAGTGGATTTTTCAAATATTTGCAAGTGCAAAATATTTTTATTAAAGAAAACCGGTGGGCTGGCAGGGTTCTTAAAGATTCCCCTCTTGGAGTTATTGACAGAGGGAGCTGGACCCTCAATAAGTTTATGGATTCTTATCTCTGAAGAACCGGATGATCTTGAGAAATACAGTGACAAGTGGCAAACTCGACAAACTATCAGGTACACTGGCTTTTATGAATCTCTTGATCTAAGCTACACTATACTTGTGCCATCAGGGCTGCAGATACAACATTATATGACAATTTTCAATTTATATATTACCCCATCTAATATAGCTAAGTAGGGAAGGACAGAGGGGACACATTGCCCTAGGTGCCACAGTTTTTGGGCGGATCTTATACATATGTTTGCCACCTGTATAAGATAAGACCCACTGAAGGCTGCGAGCACAACATTTTTAAAGGAAATATTGAGAAATGATATGGAACTCACCCCAAGTACCATACTTTTAGGAGTATCAGAGATGCCGGGAACTGCAGAGCAAAGGTCCTTTCTCTATCTGTCAATGGCAGAGTACTGCTTGTGTGTAGCTCGTGCATGGCTTGACCCGCAACCCCCATCTTTTCAGCAATGGCTGGGACATCTCCTTTCTGTTTATCACTTGGAGATGGCACTATGCCAACGCAATGGCAGAAAAGCCAAATGCAAGGGCCAGGAGATATGGGGTCTGCTTGAGGATTGGATCAACTCTCTGCAGTCGATAACTATTGAAGCAGCAGCTGTGGGAAATAAATAGAGCTTGTTTTATATATATTTGGTGGGTTATATTGGACCTTTAGGGGTATTATTTTTCTACTCTACACAGTCGGCGCTCTTCTTCTGCACTTATGTACTTATGCACAGTATGTACTTTTAGTTAGCACTTTAAGCACTTTGTTTAGTATATCTCAACCTGGGTCAGGGTGAGTGAAGCCGCTGGTCTGAGCTTTAAAAATGGATGGGAACTATCTGTATTATTAATTGTTGCTTATTTTAACTTTTTGTCATATTTATGGAACTGGTAAGCCTATAGGTTAAATAATCAAAAATTTATTTTTTTGTCTCCAAAGAAATGTTGGGATGTTAAATTATCGCAGTAACTAAAGAACATATGTTAATGGAATATGTAGCATTATATTTCCTCTCACTGTATTGGGAATTTGCACTTTTCTTTTTGTAATGAATAGTTTCTTAACCATCCAATAAATAAAAAAAAAGAGAATTATCATCACTTCTGTGGTTGCATCTGGTTTTAGGGTATGTCTATGATAGGCTCTTTATTTAAAGTGCAGAAAAGACGTTCTGCAAAAAATGTTCATAATATTTTAAATTTTTCTGCACTTTTAATTTCTCCCACTTAAAACATGGCTGTATTTTTCAGTCATAAATATGAAACTCCATCTGCCATTGGGAGCAACATGTTTGCTATGTGTGAATGCAAAGAAAATTAAACTGAAGAGTTAAGGTTATGTTTATGTGGATTCCATCAATTCATCATGTACCTTTTCTCCCATTTTAAAGTGTTAACTTTACAAATAGCAGGCATCTTGCACTCAGTGGCCTGTAGACAGGGTATCATATTTATAAGAGACAAATACAGCCATTTGTTTAAATGGGAGGAATTTAAAGTGAAGAAATGTGTTTCATAAAAGATTAGGACATAATTGTTTCTTATCTGAAGGTAGAGAAAAACGCTAACAATGTTTCATATAAATATTTTTCTTCACTTTAAATTTCTCCCATTTAAAATATGGCTGTATTTATAAATATTGCACGTGTCAATTGGTCTCTGGGAGCAAGACGCCTTGTGTTTGTAAATGTGACACTTTGAAATGGGAAAAAATTAAAATGAAGAGCTAACTGAATCATTACGTTAACTCTTCATTTTAAATTTCACCCATTTGAAAGCATTCAGAACATAATTTTGTTCTCACACTTCAATATTGAGTTGACAAATACTTTTATTTAGGTTTCAAACACCTCCATGGTTCAATTCCTCACCTCTGTGCCCTGGGTCATAAATTCAACTCTATCACTGCTCATTATGGGGCCCTGCTATCTGCAGCCTAAAGATAATAATTTAAAATGAACTCAACTTCTGTTGGCTTTAAAAGGGAAATGTGACCCTATGCTTATTTAGAAATTGAAATCATTCGCTATTACAACATGGATGGAAGTCAGGAACATGTCTGGGATGAGAGTGGCAGAGAGCTTTGGGACAGATAGACTCTGATCTCTAGTGTTTCATAGCTTATAATTTGCATGCGATTGATGCTGGAGGTGGAGGAAGTTTCTCTATAGGTTACTGCTACCTTTGTCCTGGGGCCTGCGGATCCATTGATATGCATGATGCAGCATGACTGAGCTAAAAAGAGAGGTAAGAGGTAGCGGAGTCAGATAGTCGAGTCTCTGTAATGAGAAAGCCCAGGTTGTAGTCTGCTTTGAGGTTGTGCATGTTTCACTGCTGATAAGGCACTTATGACTTTAGTGCAGTTAGGGAATATTTTTATATATTGTTTGGGTTGGCAGTTGACAGTGGTTGTAGGTGAGTCCCAAGATGGTAATATCCTTTAGGGTCTTGTTAAATTTTGAGTCATTGTTTGTCCATTTATTTTATCCGATCAGAGAAGTAGCACTTATTAAATACTCATGATTCTACTACATTTACTTTTGCTTGAAGTTGAAGGTCTTTCCAATATATCCTTTTTTATCATCTTTGTGACCTTGTATCACTCTATTTTCATTTCTTTAGTTTTAAGTTTGATATGAACACTGTAGCTCGTTTAGCCACTCTTTCTTAGCTTTGTACCTCTTTGTTCCTCTTTGTGTTAAAAGTTTCTCTATTATGTGCACTGAAAGTTACTTTTCTATCCTTTTCTGCTCCATGTGACCCCACATGAAGATTGTCTGAGAAGGTGAGCCAATAATTCCTCTAGTGGCTTGTGCTCACTACAGTGCTACTTTAAAGGATGATCACCTGGGTTCTTCTGAGTTAACTGAAGTGAGGATAAGATGGCCGCCACCCACTGATGTACCAATAGCCCCCATAGCCCCATGGTGCGAGTGGGCCCCCGAGCACCAAGGGGCCCCCCTAGCACAGTACACTGTGCACTGGCAGTGGACCCCTGGCCTGAGAGCTCCTGACTGGGTGAGGGAGGTAGGCCCTTCGTGTACTTCGCAGGGGGCCCCCTCAAATTTCTTTATGCCATTGCTGCCACCAGGTTTTGTGGCGGTAGTGATGTTTCTTATCTGGATACACTCCAGCTCCAGGCACAACTCATACCATTGCCTCTTTGTCACGATTGTTCGCCTCTAACATAATTCTTAAAAATCATCATTCATATTCTACAATATTCCAAGTGTATTTTCTTTATTTAAAATATTTATGCTTCTAAATGCATCTTTCTAACAAGCTCATTATATATAAAATACTCAATTCTCACCATAATGTATTCATTATTCCTAACATTTTTTTCATTTCAAACACTTGCCCAGTGTAAAAGATCCAGGGCTGAGTCATTTCATCGTGGATGGTTATCTTACAATACGATGTCAACAATACAGTCTTGTAAGTTAAATTATGTCAAGGCAGAATTTTTTACATAGCTTTTATCAGGACAAACCGTCTTCTTTCTAATTCAAATTTATTGGGCCAGGCATACACGTGGAGTATATAAATATCCCACTACATTCTATCACATCAGCTATATACAATTTTCTTCTTTCTAAAATGCATTGTGGCGAATACGTCATTTATATAGATCTCTTGAGTGGCACCTCTATTCTTACTTACCTTATTAACTCCACCATTGGAACTGCCCATGTCCATCTTCCCTCTTTCCCGCCCTGTTTTTTTCTCCAGTCTCACTCACTACGGTACTCGTTTCTCACGACCTCCCTGTCTGTTCCTTTACTTCTTTTTCTCTAATATTAACTCCTCTCTACCATCCCTTTTGGTACTGCCTTCTTTATTCCACCTCACCCTCTCTATCTAAAGTCTCTCTAGACCTCTTTCTCTTTATAACCCTACCCACCTCACCACTCTGTCGCTCCCTCTTTCTGTACCTCACAACGTTTTTTTCTACTTGACTTCTACCTCTATATCACCCTAACCTCTCTATCTACTGTAGTGTCTCTCTCTGTGTCACCTCCTTCCTCTCTACACCTTCTCTCTCTATCCATCACCTCTCTTGCTACTATCTCTCTGCTGCACTAGTCGTTTACCTAACCAGTCCTTTGATACCTTTTCTGGTTCTGCATCTCTCCTTACACCAACCGTTTTTTCTCTACATCGCATAGCCCTGTACGCCTTTCACTACCTCACCCCCTCACCTACCCACCGCTACTTCAACTCTCTCTTTTGAACTTATCTCTATCTCATCCTCATCCCTCGGTTCCCCATCTTTCTGACTACATTTTCTTCTTATCTCTAGCTCTCTCTACCACACTTATCTCTTTACCCCTCTTTCCTACCTACTTTTCCATTTTTGTACACCTCAGGTCTGTCTTTCTTTATTTCTTTAGCTAACTGTCTCTTCTGACCTTATCTATCTCTCTACTCTACCTCTTTCCGTTCCTCCCTTTAGCTCACCTTTCCTGCTGTACAGTTCTCTTTATATTTCTGTCCTCCTGTCTTTCACAAGCTCTCTTTTGTAACTCAGCAGAGTTGGATATCATTATCTAACCAGAGGAGTGAACCCCTGTAAAGAGAGACAGAACATGGCAGGGAATGGGACCAAAGAGAAAATTGTCAGATTTTTACCTGATGGAATTTTAACAGTGCTTGGAGCTGTGCTTAGATTTTCCCTAATACAGTGGAGGTTTTTTGTGTGATTGTGAATATGCAGCAACCTAAAGCTAAAATTCCAAGCTCTATGTTTATTATGTCTTATTTTAATAATAGCTAGTCCGCACATCAACGAAGTCACCCGTATCATGCATCGTTAGACACTGCATTCCACATGAGCAAGACAAAACAAATCAAGATCCAAGCACATAAACAAATAGCGTTATCAATGCTCATTCAAACTCTCTTTTGTCTGGCAGATGCCTGGTAATATGAACCTCTGACTGTTTTAGAGCAAACCCTATTTCTGAAAAATGTAACACATAACTCAATATTGTATGCTATCACCAGAGTTTGACTGAGTTGAAAAGGGTAATATATTCAAAGTTATTGCAAAACAATTGTCCCAAAATATGACTTATCAGGGTCCCAAAAATCCTTGAGGGCCATGATTCTGCAGTGGCTCATGTTTGTCAGATGAGTAGTAGCGTTGCACGACTACACTGTGGAACTAGACGTTTTACTGCGGCTTCTGGTGCCTCCACAGTCTCCGAGTCTCTAGTCTCAGTGACACAGGGGGCTCACACTGATACACGATTACTCTGACGAATCAGAACCTTTGGTGAGTTAAAGCTGCTGAATACACAAAACTGTAAGTGTATGTAAGTAAGCAGAAAGTTTCTTTATTATATCTGTCACTTGGTGATAAAACAGGCATGTGGGCATTTAAACTATCGACTGTAGATAGGCAATGTAGTTTAAGAATAAGGAGCACTGTGTAATAAAATCCCATATATAATGTCCAATCGATTTCCTAAGAAAAGAAAAATCTTAAAGGAAACTCGGATATGTATGCTGAAATCCTATAGGCAATGCCTCTGTACGTTTTTAACAATGGAGGACCAATTAAAGCAGGAGTTTTTAGTATTTATTACTCATACACAAGTAGATGTAACAGCTAGTTTATTCATAAAGCTGTAACTCATGAAGCCACTTCTGTAGTCTTCTCATTGGAGACACTCCAACTGGCATCAGTGAAACATTCTTAAAGAGAAACACAGCTGTGGTAAGTGACATCATAACATTCTACATACATCACCACATGAACGCATAATTGAGGTATAACAGAGTGTTGACTAAATTGAGTGGCAAGAAAAGTAAATATGTGATTAAAGCCAAAAAATGCATCACATGCTGTGGTAATATATACATATTTTGATATTTTAACGCACATTGATACAAAAATGACCTAAAACATGTAAGTTTTGGAAATAAAGGAAACCATTCATATTCAGCAGACTCTGTTCAAGTTATTACTCGCCAATATGAATAATTTTGTCTTGTATGGAGACATGAGAGCACATTATATAAACACTTACCTTTCTAATATAATTTGTTTAAAAAGTATACTATGTTGCCCTTGGAATAAAATATGACCTATATATACACACTTATTTAAATAAAAAGTGTGTTTTTTCCTTCTGTCCAAGCTAGATACGTTTTAATATCTTGTAAAACGTGTCCTCAGTTTCTGGTTTATTCTGTGCTCACACAATAAGGCCTCAGGAAGCTGCTTTTCACAGCAGAGATATATCCCTGAGTAAAAGGATTGTGCACCATTTTATTTTATTAACGTGTCACACTAGGAGGAACTATAAGATTTATGCCATCAGATCTTACAATGAGATTCACAGTACTAGGGATGCTTCTAATGTCTCAATGCGATCTTTAAAAAACTGCTTCTTTGAGACCACATTGATGTAAAGATAGCATTTTAGAATCAGCCCAAAAAAGTTTTTGTTACCAAAAAGAATGCGTCTTTTAAGGGATATCAACTAATTGGTTGATAGCACCACCTGTTTGTTTCTATATACAGCCCATCATACAATAGAGTTGTTCTATGATGCACTATATAAAAACACAAGGAAAACAGTCCTTTCCACCATGTTTTAATCATATTTATACATGCAGTTTTTGCTGCTGTGCAGACACGTTTTTAGGTTTCAGCTGCACATGGTTGAGTGCTATGCTTGCAAAATCTTTTGTGAATAAAAAAAATCTTAAAAAGGGCTTAGAACCTGCTCTTTACTTACCTGAACCTACCACTGGCTTAGTCCAGTGTCGCTCTAATTTAGATGCTTCTGTTTGGCTTGCACGTTGTGTGCTTTCACTTCCTGCTCTCTCTCCTGCCGTCCAAGCCATCGGGTGAATTCTGGACCAAGTACTCCTTCCAGTCAGTGCCATTCACTAATGGACGGTCTCCTTCCACTGGCTACTTCATTGCGAAGGTACTTTTTTTAAAGTTACACACAAGCCCTCCGTCTGCACTCTTGCCATCCTCCCACTTTCCCATAAGACAAAACATGAGACAAAATGCTCTTTATTACCTCAAGAAAAAAGCAACGCTGACCATACGTCTCATGGTGTGGGCAATGTTTTCACTGTCACTACAGAGCGCCAGCCTCTTGTAATACAGAAACATAGCAACCCACCCCTCCCCAAATACTCCCCACCCACTTGAATACTCTTGTTCTCAATTTGCGATTGACAGCTCTTATTTATCTATCCCTTCTTTTAGTGTGAAAATGTACTCCGTATTCCTCATAAAGTAGGTAGGAGTTTGTGTTGGCTGGTATCTCACCAGCTGTACCAAATGCTTAAAGACCTACCTTGGACGCTTGGTGCACTAGGGCCTAGAGGGCCAAGAGAGAATGAAGAGGTTGGTGTTGGGTCAGCCCAAGGTCCGGCCGGGCTGTGTATCACTGCTGTGGTGTGTCTTTCCTCACATTTGGGCCACAGCCTGAGTTCCTCTTATGTGTTCAGCACCTGATTCATCCATAAACGTAAACTACCAGACTAGTATACCACACTTCACTCTGTCTTGGGCATGTACAGCAGTGCTCACATGCTCTATGTTTAGCACATGATCTGTATGATCGTCTGCTCCAATCTGGGGGAGGCCGTCCCTCCTTGTCATCATATCTATCAGGAGACCACTGGGCTCTTCCTGATTCGTCCACGGCTGGTGCTTCATGCGCTTCATAAACTTGATCTAGCGCCTTTGGCCCATGTCAGGGTGCTCTTCCAAAGCACAGGGTTTTGGGGCTGTTGTTCTAGTGTGATTTGTATGGAAACCTGCTCTAATCACGGGCTCCCAGTCAGCAGATGCATAGAAGGGTGACTTCCTGCAGTTGGAGAGGAAATGTGGATGGGGGCTTAGCATTGTTTGCAGTGGTCTATGTCCTGCCATTTAAATTGCCGAAAGATGGCTTCGTGAAAAATGGGGTTGTTTGACAAAAAGATATTGCATCGTTCAAATGTTTGTAAAAACAAGAGCACCTGTAGTGTTTACATTTATTGTTTTATATTTCATTATATATTGCTTTGGTCGTTGCAATGCTTGTTATATATTGTTGTTGTTCTTTCTTTTCTGGAACTGCTATTGCATTGGTCACAAAATGGTTCTGGAACTCAGGGATGGTCAGTTGCCTGCTGTTCCAGGAGCTTGCCAGTGCTGGAGTAGTCGTGGGTCCTGTTTATTCATTAAACCTCCTCTTCAATCTCAATCCTTCTGGTGTATGGAATTTCTTTTCCTTTTATCACAGTCTGGACTTGAGGATTCCCTGCTACATTTGTTTGGTACCAAGAGTGGGGATGTGGCAAAACTGTGTTTCATCTGTGGAGGACCCACTGACAGCGTTCAACTGTCTTGGAGGAATTTTTGTCCAAGATACTCATAGCCTGCTGCTTTGGCCGTTTTTTCGACATTTCTAGAGACACACATTGAAGGAATAAATTACCCTTCAGCAGCAATAATGGTCTTACCTGCGTTGGATGTATCCTTTCAACTTGCTGCCTGTATTCCATTCTTGCCTCGCGAATCTACACGAAGCAGGAGGTCATCTCCACACAACGTTTATTTGTAATGTTGGTTGTCCCTTCCTTGCTGCTTCCATCATTATGTCGTGTCATCCTAATTTCCTTGATGCTTATGTCATTGTGTTGCGTCAGGTCACGCTGCATGGCAGCCATCTTGATTTGGATTTAGTGGAAACGTCTACATACTCTCGTTCCCAGAGCGTTTTCTTGATTCCCACATACACTTGTTTTCAAAACGTTTCTTTGGCATTTCTGCAGTGCGCTGGTGCATCGGCACAAGGACTTGAGTGAGAAGGAATTTTTGTGCTAAAGTGTGAGGTAGTTCATTAATGTTTTATTAATTTTATTTAAGGAGGTACTTACTTCAACATATATTTTTGTTGTTGTAACTATACTTCAAGCAGCTTTTATTGACCATGCATCTTCCTCAATCTGTTATTTTGTTTGACTATGGCCACTAGTCAAGGAGTAGCTCAACCTCCACCATTCTTACCCAAATCAGGAAAATCAAACATTTAATTGTGTGAATGGCTGCACATTTTTGAGAATACCTCACAGCTATATACGCTAATGGGTATTCCCCTGACAGGAAAATGCCACTGTAATTTACTCATCTTGGAACTGCTGGTCAGTGTGTTTTTGACAATATGTCTCCCATTCCTGTGCCCTTGAGCGGTGATACTCCATGGAACAAATGCATTGAGGGAGGGGAGAGAATGAAAAAACATTATTCTGATGATTTTAGTGTGTTATTAGAAAGGTTTAACTTTGCCATGTGTAGGCAAATGTGTGATGAAATTGTGGAAGAGTATGTTGCTAATCTCTGGGTGCTAGCATCGAAATGTGAATTTGGGAACAATGTGGACATTCATGTATGTGACCAATTCATTTTCTATTGTTTCTCTACAAAAATTCAAAAATGTCTTTTGACATGTTGTAATCCCACTCTTGAAGAAACTATTGATATTGCAAACAGTAGAGAGAGATGTATTGTTACTTCCAAAGTTCTAGCAAATCATGTAGGACAACCCTCTTTAAATTGTGTGCTTCAGGAAGGTGTAGTATGTGCAGTGAATAGTAAATATGTAAGACAAAAGAAAGGATTACAAGGGCAAGGAGGGAATAATCGGAGAATGTGCTATCATTGTGGATCCAAAAATCACATTGATAATGACTCTTCGTGTCCTGTTATTGGCAAACAGTGTAATCAGTGTCGCAAAATAAAACAATTCCAAGGGTTGTGTAGAAGTGTTTTGAGTCGTAGTGGCAGTGCTAACAGTGTGATAATTAGCAATGTACATGCTGAGGACACTAGTGATTTGAATGAAGAGATCTTGAAAAATACCAACAGGTTCTCAAATGTCTTATTGACAGTTGAAGTTTCAAATTTGGCTCTAAATAAGCCTGAAAAACATATCAAAGTGGCTATGTGTCAAGCCATGATTGATGGTAAACATATGACTGTATTGGCTGATTCTGGTGCACCAATCACCATATTAACTCATCAACCCTACTACAAATTGTGGCCTGAGTCTTTGGTATTAATTTGTCCTGATGTCAACCCAAAGGCTTTTGGTTATCAAGACATTGATCTCTTAGGTTTCTTTTGGTCCACTTTGCAATGTCCGGGCACATCCATTGTTACTCAAATTTATGTCGCGATCAAGGGTAGGGACATTGTAGGATGGAAGGACCTGGCTAGACTTGGAATTATTTTACGTCCTGGTTATGATGTTCCTGATGTGTTGGGAGATTTACTTACTGAAAGTATGCATGAACAGGTATCATGTGTTGAAATGACCAGCAATATTATGGATCAGTTGATCATGTTGTTTCCTGAAGTCTTCAAAGACCAAGTGGATACAGTGAGTGAATTTTACCAAAGCATAAAGTTAAAGAAAGGTGCAAATCCAGTGGTGCACAAAGTTAGACCAGTACCATTAAGTACTAGCCAAAATTTGAAGTACTTATTACAGAAGTTGGAATTTGAAGGAATAATTGCTCCTACGGATTCCTCCGAATGAGTTTCTCAGATCGTGCTCACAAAAAAAAAATCTGGTGACCTAAGATTGTGTGTAGACTTGAGGTTGTTGAATCAAAATATCTTTGTGGATTGTCATCCCCTTACACACATACAAGAGATGATTGCAATGATTGGGCGTTCAAAATTTTATCTGCATATGACCAGATTCCTTTGAGCGAAGTTTCTGTGACCCAAACCACATTTGTCAACCCACTTGGGGCATTCAAATATTTACGGTTGCTCTTTAGATTTGCGTCCGTGGCAACCGTCTTCCAGAAAATGATGGATGACTTGTTTTGTGATATGCCTCATGTTTAGGCATTTCAAGATGACATCTTGATTTTTGCTGAAACCCAAAATGAGCATATGCAGGTTCTGGAAAGAGTGTTGCAGACATTACAAAATAGAGATATGACTGTCAAATCCAGCAAATACAAACTGATGGTAAGTGAAGTGGAATACTTAGGCCATACCATTTCGGGAGATTGGATAAAATCTAGATTCAGCAATTTGGAAGCATTCAAAAATGCTTCTCCTCCTGCAGGTAAAGATGTTTTATGTTCATTTAAGGACTGTGCGAGTACTATGCCAGATTTGTGCCAGGCTATGCTTTAGCAGTAACGCCTTTGAGATCTCTTCTTAAGAAAGGTAACAAGTTTGAGTGGAATAGTGAAATCAACATTGTTTTTGAGGATATAAAAAAAAATGGTGCTCACCGCTCCAGCTTTACAAGCATTATGGTGGATGCTAGTTTAAAAGGTCTTGGGGTAGTGTTTGGGCAGTGGCTTGAGGGCTACAAGAACACTGTAACATTTGCTTCCAGAACTATTACTGATGCTGAGACCAATTATAGTACCACAGAGGGGGAAGCTTTGGCGCGTGTGTGGGCGGTACAGAAATTCAAAACTTACATCCAGGGTACCTCTTGTGAATTGTATACAGATCACACACCTCTTGTCTTTTTGTTGAATGATGATGGATTAGGCAAAGCATCTGCACATTTTGTTTGTTTATTGTCTAAACCTCAGGAGTATGACTTGGTAGTTAAATATATTTAAGGTGACAGGAATATTTGGGCTGATTGTTTACCTTGTATACCACTACCTTATGAGGAAACGTTGAATGTTGAGTATGTTATAGCTTTAGTGGATGTGCTAGCTGCCGCCAATGGTCATGTTACTAAGGATGAATAGGTGACAGCCATGGTTGGAGGTAAGTGTAATTTAAGGTGTTAACATTTTTTAAGAACAAGTTGGCCATCTGAAAAAAATTAATTGATAAACTCAGATGCTTTGAGCAAGTGGCTAAGGAAGTATCTTGTGAAAATAACATTTCTTTGAGGGGGCGATGTAGTTGTTCCACCCGCTGAACTCAGGAGGAACATTTTTGGAATTGCCCACGAGGGTCATATGGGGGTTTCAGCAACTTTAAAAAAATTAAGGTTCGCATATTGGTGTCCGGAGTTAGACAAACAGGTTTCTAACTATATTGATAGATGCCCTGAGTGTATTGTTTCTGACAAACATTCAAAAACAAGTACTAAGCCTTTGTGTCCGATTCCTTTTCCTGAAAAACATTGGGAGGAAATAGCTTTGGATTTCTCTGGACCTTTCAATCTTTTGCCACGGGATAAAAAAAATCTTATTGTTGCTGTAGATTATTTCTCAAAATGGATTTACTACTCTTTTGTTTAAGTCACACATTCTGACACAGTAGTTTCTTTTCTTGACAAAATATTTAGGCTAGAAGGCTCATTTAGTACCATTTTCACTGAAATATCATGCATTTTTTTTTATAAACAAATGAATTACTTCATGAACTTACATAGCATTAAACATTCACAAGTAGCTTTGTACAGCCCCTCTTCTAATGGTTTAGTTAAAAGGACTAATCGCATACTGAAAGATTGCAGACTGCCTTAGCGGCTAATATTGATGTATCACAGTTTTTACAAGATAAATTCTGGGGGTATTTAACAACTCCTCATTCTACAACTGGAGTTATTCCTTTTAAACTTCTTAGAGGGAGAGATCCAAGAACAAAGCTTACACCAGTATAGATGCAAGAGGTATTCAGAGTAAATGCAGATCAAAAACAACAATTTCAATTTTTCTACAAGATGTAGAGTACTTGAAAAACAATTAATGCAAAACAATTACTATGACAGTAGGAAAAATGTTAAGAATGTTGATATCAATGTGAATTATTGGGTGTTAATTAAAAAAACATTTAGGAGTATGTGAGGGTGAGTCCAGGTATTCCTTACCTGTGAAGGTCGTAAAGGCTACTAAGGCTTCTGTTCCTTTGGAAGGAAATGATGGTAGAATAGAGACAGTGTTATTCCTCTATGTAATCAACAAGTTCATGTTTTCAGGAACATGTATTCCAATAGGGACACTGAAAACTCCATGTTGTCAACTGATATTTGAGATACTAATATTAGAAATTCAGGGCAAAGTAATCTAACCAGAGAAAACGGTGTTTCCTGTTCTGGCTCTATTGAAACTGGACTTGAACCTGTATCCACTCTCAGATCATGTGTTATTAATTTGCCTATTAAACTTCATGACTACATTTTATATAGGGTAGATTTGTTATTGTTTAGGTTTTTGCTTGAAGGGAAGGAGGTGATGTAGTGTTCTACATTTATATATAACATATTTCTTTGGTTGTTTCAGTGCTTGTTAAATGTTGTTGGTGTTGTTTTCTGGAACTTTTATTGCATCGGTCACTGTAGGGTTCTGGAACTCAGGGACGGTCACTTGCCTGCCTTTCCAGGAGCTTGCCGGTGCTGGTATAGTCGTGGGTCCTGTATATCCATTAAACCTGCTCTTTAATCTCAATCCTTTTAGAATATGGAATTTCTTTTCCTTTTATCACAGTCTGTACATGAGGATTCCCTGCTACAGCACCATTTCTTGTATATATTGTAACTATACTGAAAACACTTAAAATGTGCACACGCCTTAACTGAGTTTTATTAAATCAATTCACAGTAATTAACCGTTTCTATCTTTATCAACATTGCATAAAATAAAAGCATGAGAAACCATGTGAATTATCAATAAATGGAATAAAGGAGACCACTGGCTCCCCCCTCATTACAGGATGCATTCCCTGGGTTTGGCTGTCTGGAGGAGACTGAAGTACTTAATTTGAAGTACTGTCAGCAGGTTTGCTTCTAGACAGTCTTTGTATTATGAGCAGGCAGTTACAAATACCGTACTGCACCAACTTGCTACTGCAAATTGCGTTATTCAGTCAAATGGGATTGTAGTGACTGAGTGGGAATTGATATAGAAAGGCAACATTTCCCACCTCATCTGTAGCACTGACATTGGTATCACAGATATGCTGGAATTTATACTGATTTCATCCATTGCTGCTGTTTACCCATATCAAGCCTTTTTAGTTCAAAGTCATGTGCGTAGCAGCTCAACTGCTATGCCACATGTAAAAAAAGCTGACACAGCCAAAAGAGAACCACCTATTGGATTTGCCAATGCTTTTTTTACTGTTCCATGAAAACCTGATGCTGTCACAATCAGAGAAGCATTCTCAACATTTACTACTGTTCAGCTAGGTATTTCCTATTGGTGAATTATTTTTTATTTCAAGAGCAAACATACATACGCTTTCCTATTATGTTTGATACTAAAATCCATTCAAATTTACAAAGTCTGAAAAAATAGAGAGAAATTAGGTTTTGCCATAACGAACTGAATATCATTGGAACAGAGAATACCTTATGTTTTGTAAACGAGTGAGTTTAGTACAGTTTTCACAAGTGGATCATCTCTTCTGTGAGAAAAGGAACCAACGATGTATTTTTCTTTCAGGAACACAGCTTCACATTTGACGGAGTTTTCAGTCCAAACACAGGACAGGTGAGATTGTCAGCACTTAACTGTAGTCCCACTGGAAGACAAAACAGTCTGATTTAAAGACTGGCGCATGGGATACATTGTCAGAATTGTGGCGGTTATTGCGCTACAGTGTGTATAGGGCGCTGCCACTGATAGTGACCGATGGGGTTGACACAGATCTATAGAAATACCACAATTCCACAATTTGGCTCATGCACACTGATGGCCCTAACAAACAAGACAGATTCCCTCACGGTCGACCCTACCAAATCCCAGCCATGTTACTCGTCGAACAAACAAAGGGGGTCATTCTGACCCCGGCCGGCGGCGGAAGCCGGCGGCCTGGCTGGGACCGCCAGAATACCGCTGCGCGGTCAAAAGACCGCCGCGGGTATTCTGGGTTTCCCGCTGGGCTGGCGGGCGACCGCCAGAAGGCCGCCCGCCAGCCCAGCGGGAAACACCCTTCCATGAGGATGCCGGCTCCGAATGGAGCCGGCGGAGTGGAAGGGGTGCGACGGGTGCAGTTGCACCCGTCGCGATTTTCAGTGTCTGCATGGCAGACACTGAAAATCTTGGTGGGGCCCTGTTACGGGGGCCCCTGCAGTGCCCATGCCATTGGCATGGGCACTGCAGGGGCCCCCAGGGGCCCCACGACACCCCATACCGCCATCCTGTGCCTGGCGGCCAAAACCACCAGGAACAGGATGGCGGTATGGGGGTCGGAATCCCCATGGCGGCGGAGGACTCCCCAGGGCAGCGGGCGGTCAGAATGCCCAAGGGAGCACCGCCAGCCTGTTGGCGGTGCTCCCGCGGTCGTTAGCCCTGGCGGATTTTACCGCCAGGGTCAGAATGACCCCCAAAGTGTTAGGAGCCTGTAACAGGGGAAAATCACTGCTTTACAGCCAGTCCAGTGTTTTGTTGAAGAGCACATCATAAAACCCTTTCTGTTCACCATCAAACTTTGGTACTCTACTTAAAATTATAACATATGGGCATGATGCTGGAGGAAGATTAATCCTAGGCTGCCTGCGTTTCCCAACTCTATTATCTAAACATATATTGTCCCTATGCAAGGGTCTCTTACTATGCCCCCTACTTGATTGTGATTCATGGGGTCCTGATGGGGCAATGGAGAAGGGGGAGAAACAACACAGCCTATTAGAGCAGATATTGTCTGGGGATAGATTGCAGTGGAGGCTCTTACACACTTGGCAGGATTCGCTGCCACTGTGTTAGTATTGGCTTGGAAATTTCTGGCCAAACTATTATAAATAGCCCTGCTGTCAGCCCTGCTGCCTTTGTCACCAATCATGATGCCTGCCTCAAAATGGGCACCTGCACCCTTTGTGTGGAAGAAATCACTCTCAATGGCTTCAAGTCGGACAAACAGGGGGTTAAGTTTGTCTCGAAGCAGGGCATTTGTACCACTGCCAATTTATTTTCTATATCATCAAGACGGGCCACTAAAGGACTAAGGGCCAGATGAATTAAGCTCGAGTTTGCATTTGTTAAATAGGGAATTTTAAGAAATCGCTATTTAAGAAATGCAAAATGGGATGTGTGAAAATTGTGTTTCGGTAATAGTGATTTCTTAAAATTCGCAATTGCTATTACCGAATTGCAATTGGGGAATGGGACTCCATTCATCCCCATGGGCCGGTAGGCCCCTAGGTACAAATGGTTTTGCATTACCTATTGCGAATTCCTAACAGGAATTCGCAAATTAGCTAATGCAAACCCCAAGGTGCTGGGGGCCTAAGGCCCCCTTTGATGCACCCCAAAAAATATTTGCGGACATGTGAAGAGCACACATGCCCTAGGGGCATGTGTGCACTACATGTAATTTTAAAAAATGCATTTATAATGCATTTTTAAAAATTGCACATGGTTTCCACCAAATTGGATTTGGTGGTAATTGCATTTCCTAAATGCCCAATTCGCAGTGAGGAAATGCTTGATACATGTGCTTTGGAAATCGCAAATAGGAATTACCTATTTGCGATTTCCTATTTAGAGAATCGCAATTTGCGATTCCCTAAATAGAGTCGCAATTTTAAGAAATCGCTATTTTAGTGATTGATTAAAATAAAATTGCACTGCAAATTCCTTTAATAAATCATGAAAGGCGATATTGCATTCGCAAACAGTAGAATTTTGTGATTCGCACCTTTGCTAATGTAATTTTTTTTATACATCTGGCCCTAAGTTTGCTCAGAGCAGGTCCTTGATATTAATTTGATCACTGCACCCTGATTTTGATGAACAAACATCATCATATTGCACCAAGGGTAGGTCGCTCCCCCTGCTGCTGCAGCTCCACCAGCCCAGGCTCCTGAAACCTCCAAGCAAGTCCTGCAAAACTACAGTAAGTACTCCCCCCGCCCAGCCCCTCGCCCTGCCCCGCGCTACTCACCTCCTCTCCTGCTTCTTTCTTCATCTTTGATCTTCCTCTGTGCTCTCCATCTGTATTCTTCATCTGTGTTCTTCTTTCTTCCCTGCACCCAGTCCTGCATGTTCTTTCTTCTGTCTTCATCTGTGTTCTTCTTCTGTGCTCTTCTTTCTTCCCTGCACCCCGTCCTGCGTGTTCTCTCTTCTTCTTTGTCCTTCTTCTGTGTTCTTCATCTGTAGTCTTCATCTGTGCTCTTCTTCTGTGTTCTTCTTCTGTGCTCTTCTTCTGTGTATTTCATCTGTGTTTCTTCCTTCTCTTCTGCACCGCGACCTGCGTGTTCTTTCTTCTTTCTTCATCTGTGTTCTTCATCTGTGTTCTTCGTATCCTCTGCTTCTCAGGTCTCTCCTCTTCTGCCTGACTCCTCTTCCTTGACTCTCCGCTCCTCTTCTTCTTTACCTTTCTTCTTGGCTCTTCTCTCTTCTGCTCTTCTGCTCCCGACTCCTGGCTCCTCTTCTTCTTTACCTCCTTCTTGGCTCTTCTCTCTTCGGTTCTTCTGCTCCTGGCTCCTCTTCTTCTTTTCCTTCTTCTTGGCTTTTCTCTCTTCGGTTCTTCTGCTCCTGGCTCCTCTTCTTCTTTACCTTCTTCTTGGCTCTTCTCTCTTCGGTTCTTCTACTCCTGACTCTTCTCTCTGACCTTCCTCACTCCCCTCCACCTCTGTAACCCCCTCCCCTATCTTCCTATCTTTCTTCCTTAGTCCCCGCCACCTTTAACCCCCCCTCCCCTATCTTCCTATCTTTCTTCCTTACTCCCCGCTACCTTTACCCCCCTCCCCTATCTCCCCTCCCCTCTACCTGACCCCCCCACCCTCCGCTTTCCCGCCACCACCTCCTGCTCGCCCCCACCCCCCCTGCTCCCATTCGTCGCCCCCCCCTCCCATCCCCCGCCCCCAGCTGACCCCTCCTCCCTCTTATGGCGGCCGCTGCGCGACAGAGTTAGCGACCCTTGACCCAAGGGTAGGTCGCTCCCCCTGCCGCTGCAGCTCCACCAGCCCAGGCTCCTGAAACCTCCAAGCAAGTCCAGCGAAACTACAGTAAGTACTCCCCCCGCCCAGCCCTTCGCCTTGCCCCGCGCTACTCACCTCCTTTCCTACTTCTTTCTTCATCTTTGATCTTCCTCTGTGCTCTCCATCTGTATTCTTCATCTGTGTTCTTCTTTCTTCCCTGCACCCCGTCCTGCGTGTTCTTTCTTCTGTCTTCATCTGTGTTCTTCTTCTGTGCTCTTCTTTCTTCCCTGCACCCCGTCCTGCGTGTTCTCTCTTCTTCTTTGTCCTTCTTCTGTATTCTTCATCTGTAGTCTTCATCTGTGCTCTTCTTCTGTGTTCTTCTTCTGTGCATTTCATCTGTTTTTCTTCCTTCTCTTCTGCACCGTGACCTGCGTGTGCTTTCTTCTTTCTTCATCTGTGTTCTTCATCTGTGTTCTTCGTATCCTCTGCTTCTCAGGTCTCTCCTCTTCTGCCTGACTCCTCTTCTTTGACTCTCCGCTCCTCTTCTTCTTTACCTTTCTTCTTGGCTCTTCTCTCTTCTGCTCCCGACTCCTGGCTCCTCTTCTTCTTTACCTTCTTCTTGGGTCTTCACTCTTCGGTTCTTCTGCTCCTGGCTCCTCTTCTTCTTTACCTTCTTCTTGGGTCTTCTCTCTTCGGTTCTTCTACTCCTGACTCTTCTCTCTGAATTTCCTCAATACCCTCCACCTCTGTAACCCCCCTCCACTATCTTCCTATCTTTCTTGCTTACTCCCCGCTGCCTTTACCCCCCTCCCCTATCTTCTCTCCCCTCCCCTCTACCTGACCCCCCACCCTCCGCTTTCCCGCCGCCACCTCCTGCTCGTCCCTGCCCCCCTGCTCCCATTTGTCGCCCCCCCCCCCGCCCCCAGCTGACCCCTCCTCCCCCCCTCTTCTCTCTTATGGCGGCCGCTGCGCGGCCGCGCGCAGCAGGCGCACCACTGGCGCACCGAAGGCGTACCAAAGGCATGCCCGTCTGCGCCTGGACCGCGCTCAGCGCCACGACCCCTGGCCCCCAGCACTCCCAAACCCCGCAGCACCGCTACGACCCCATCACCCTCCACGCCCTCAACCCAGGGCGCTCCAGCACCTGCTTCCAAGCCAACCCGAAACGTACCCACAGACACTCCGTATGTCGCACCTGCAAACTCACCTTCCACTGCGAAACTACCACGCCCGCCAGCCCACGCACAAACAACCACCTCAAATGCATCCTGATCAACGCACGCTCCGTCCACAAGCGCGCCGCTGAACTATGGGACCTCCTGGACTCCACCGCACCGGACGTCACCTTCATCACTGAGACCTGGATGAACGCCTCCTCGGCCCCCGACATCGCCATAGCCATCCCCGACGGCTACAAGATTTCCAGGAGAGACCGCACCAACCAAGTAGGTGGAGGAATCGCCATCGTCTTCAAGGACTCCATCAACGTCACCACCTCCACCGAAGACACCCCACTCGCCGCCGAACACCTGCACTTCCAGATCCACACAGACCCCAGGACCACCCTCAGAGGAACTCTCATCTACCGACCCCCTGGACCACGCGCCCTCTTCAGCGACTCTATCACTGACTTCATCTCCCCGCACGCCCTTGCCTCACCGGACTACATCCTCCTCGGTGACCTCAACTTCCACCTGGAACAGAACAACGACCCCAACACCACCGCCCTGCTCGACAACCTCACCAACCTCGGTCTCAAGCAACTGGTGAACACCCTCACCCACATCGCCGGACACACGCTCGACCCCATCTTCTCCGCCAGCAACCACGTATCCTTCAGCCACTCCTCCGCTATACACTGGACCGACCACAGATGTGTCCACTTTACCTTCTGACGCGAGACTCGCCACCTCCGCACACAACCCATCCCACGCCGACAGTGGAACAAAATCCCCGAGGAACAGCTTCTCTCCACTCTCAGCGACAACCAACCCACCTTCTCCTCCGACCCCAACGACGCAGCCCTCAGCCTCACGAATTGGATCACCAACTGCGCAGACAACCTCGCTCCCCTCAGACGCCTCCCAAGACAGACAAACACCAAAAAACCTCTCTGGTTCACGGACAACCTTAAGGAATCAAAGAAAACCTGCTGCACCCTCGAGAAAGCCTGGCGCAAGGACCACACCGCAGATAACATGACTGCCCTCAAGAACGCTACCCGCGAACACCACCAACTGATCCGCGCCGCCAAAAGAAATTCCTTCACAGACAGACTGGACAAAAACAGCCACAACAGCAGAGAACTCTTCAACATCATCAAAGAGCTCTCCAACCCTAACGCCAACACCAACGCCATCACGCCCTCACAAGACCTCTGCAACTCCCTCGCCACCTTCTTCCATCGTAAGATCACCGACCTACACTACAGCTTTGGACACCAGACCCAGCCAACCACCACAGAACCTACAACCCCAGCCATCACCCTCAACGCCAGGACTCACATCAACACGGAAGAGACCAAAGCAACCATGAACTCCATCCACTCCGGTGCCCCCTCGGACCCCTGCCCACACTTCATCTTCAACAAAGCCGACGACATCATCGCCCCGCACCTCCAGACCATCATCAACAGCTCGTTTTCTTCTGCTACCTTCCCCGAGAGCTGGAAACACGCTGAAGTCAACGCCCTACTGAAGAAACCTGCGGCAGACCCAAGCGACCAGAAGAACTTCCGCCCCATCTCGCTCCTCCCCTTCCCGGCCAAAGTCATAGAGAAGACCGTCAACAAGCAACTTACTAACTTTCTTGAAGACAACAACCTACTCGACCCCTCTCAGTCCGGATTCCGAGCCAATCACAGTACAGAAACCGCCCTCATCTCAGTCACAGACGACATCAGAACCCTGATGGACAACGGAGAAACAGTCGCCCCCATCCTCCTCGACCTCTCGGCTGCCTTCGACACCGTCTGCCACCGCACCCTAATAACCCGCCTCTGCTCCATCTGGATCCAAGGACAGGCTCTGGACTGGATCACCTCCTTCCTCTCCAACCGCTCACAAAGAGTCTACCTCCCACCTTTCCGCTCAGACCCCAGCGAGATCATCTGCGGCGTCCCACAAGGCTCCTCGCTCAGCCCGACTCTCTTCAATGTCTACATGAGCCCCCTCGCCGACATCGTACGCAAACACAGCATCATCATCACCTCCTACGCCGACGACACTCAGCTGATACTTTCCCTCACCAAGGACCCCACCTGCGCCAAGACCAACCTGCAAGATGGAATGAAAGATGTCGCAGACTGGATGAAACTCAGCCGTCTGAAACTGAACTCAGACAAAACGGAAGTCCTCATCCTCGGAAACACTCCGACCGCCTGGGACGACTCCTGGTGGCCCACGGCCCTTGGCACTGCACCGACCCCCTCAGACCATGCACGCAACCTCGGATTCATCCTGGACCCACTTCTCACCATGACCAAACAAGTCAATGCCGTATCATCCTCCTGCTTCCTCACCCTCCGCATGCTCCGAAAGATCTTCCGTTGGATCCCCGCCGACACTAGAAAGACCGTGACCCATGCCCTCGTCACGAGCCGACTGGACTACGGTAACACCTTATACGCAGGAACCACCACTACACTCCAGAAACGTCTGCAGCGAATTCCAAACGCCTCTGCCCACCTCATCCTCGACATACCCCGCAACAGCCACATCTCCGCCCACCTGAGACACCTGCACTGGCTTCCCGTCAACAAAAGGATCACCTTCCGTCTCCTCACCCACGCACACAAAGCCCTCCATAACAAGGGACCCGAATACCTCAACCGCCGCCTCAGTTTCTACACACCCACCCGTCATCTTCGCTCCGCCAACCTCGCACTCGCCGCCGTCCCCCGCATCCGCCGCACCACGGCGGGTGGGAGGTCCTTCTCCTACCTGGCGGCCAAGACATGGAACTCCCTCCCCACCAACCTCAAACCACCCAGGACCACCCCGCATTCCGAAGACGACTCAAGACCTGGCTCTTCGAGCAGCAGTAACCCCTTCTCCCTAGCGCCTTGAGACCCGCACTGGTGAGTAGCGCACTTTATAAATGTTTATGATTTGATTTGATTTGATTCAAAGACCCAACAGGATCAAAGGATTTGCTCAATTTTGATAAAGGAGCTGCACTAGTTTGAGGAGTTGCCAGTCTCACTTTACCTGCCCTGTTTGCTTTCTTGTTGGACTGGCACCAACTATCCCTCAGGTGAGCACCACAACATCAATAGTTTCAACTCACAAGGGATCTTCAGATGGTGGTGTCTAGACCTATAAGGGGGAGCAAGCTTCCAGGGGGGTGGTGGGTTACTCAGCCCTGGAAACAGCCCTGACTACAGAGAAAGACAATGTTCAGTCAGTTCTGTCTCCGTGCTGAGCACTCCCAGTGACCTATGAAGCATCTTATCAATTGAAGTATCCTTGACAGGTGGCGAAGGCATTGGTTGACTATCTAGGTCTTTCCTCTTACCCATCTAGTGTTGGGGTCGGAGTGTTACAAGTTGTTTTTCTTCGAAGAAGTCTTTTCGGAGTCACGGGATCGAGTGAGTCCTCCTCTCGGTTACAGTGCGCATGGGCATCAACTTCATTGTCAGATTGTTTTCTTTCCGCTGTCGGGTTCGGATGTGTTTCCTCTTGCTCCGAGATTTTGAATCAGAAAACCTTAGAGAAGCTATTTAATCATTGGTAATGTTTCAATCGCGTTTCCGTCTAGCATCGAACCGGTAGTACAGTTGAAATCGAAATTTCACCCTTCGGGGCGAGTGCGCCCGACTCGGGCGTATTCGGGCCGACCGCTTGGTTCGGTATGGATCGGACTCCATTTCTATTCTGCCATTGGTGCAACGTGAAGTACCCATATACAGACCAACATCTGGTTTGTAATTTGTGCCTTTCTCCTGACCATCGAGAAGAAGATTGCGAGGCCTGTCGATCGTTTCGATCTAAGAAGACCTTAAGAGATCGTAGAACCCGAAGATTGGAAATGGCGTCGAAAAGCACAGAACATCTCGACGTCATGGAAGAACAGCAGGTGCAGACAACAGTTTCTATTCGAGATACTGATTCCGAGCAGGAATCCGAAGGAGATAGACCCATCACAGCTGGCCAGCATGTGAGTACGTCGGCCTCTACTCCCATACATAAAAAACTACAGAAGGCCTTGGGTACACCACTGCCGGAAGGCCATGGGTCGGCCCAAAAAAAGACTGTAGTCAACCGACCCTCGGGTTCGGCGCCGAAAAGGGCCACTCCTCCGTCTACTTTGGAGTCAAGCAAGTCGGTCAGAAGTTCCACCTCGGACTCCAGTAAGTGTCCTCACTTCTCGGAGTCGAAGATTCGATGCCTTGCTTCGGAGCCGAAACAGCCAACTTCGTTTTCGGGACCGAAAAAGATTCAGACTTCGGAACCGAAAAAAGCCTCATACACAGAGGAACAAGGACTTTTGACTAAACTTAAACAAATTTCGAAGCTGATGCAAGAATCTTACAATCCTGATCATGAGGATACTGAGATTCAGCCAATATTGGACATTATGGATGAAAGACAATCTAGAATCCAAATACATAAAGAGACTGGCAGAATTTTGACTGCACCTCCTTTAAAGACTAAAAGAAATCTGGCCTTCCAAGAGGAATTAGACTCTGCTCAACCACCAGCAAAGGATCAAAAACAAAAGGAGAAGACAGCACCCCTCCCTACTTCTCCTCCTCACTCTCCACAGCTTTCTTTGTCACCTCCTCAACATATTCCACCACCATTGCCTTCTCCAACAAACTCAATATACTCGCATGGAGATACAGTGGATCCTTGGGATCTGTATGACCCTGATCCCATTTGATACAATGATCCTGATCTATACCCCTCCAAACCTTCTCAACCAGAGGACACTACTGCCTACACTCAGGTAGTTTCTCTGGCAGCTGCTTACCATGGGGTGCTTATACGCTCTGAACCCCTAGAAGAAGATTTTTTACTCAACACTCTGTCTTCCACTCACTCTAGATACCAGTGTCTCCCAATGTTGCCTGGAATGGTCAAACATGCTGACCAAATTTTAAGTGAGCCAGTCGAAGGTAGAGTAATTACTCCTAGAATTGACAAAAAACATAAACCTGCTCCTACAGACCCAGACTACATCACACATCAAGTTCCTCCAGCCTCGGTAGTGGTGAGTGTGGCTAGGAAAAGAGCTAACAGCCAATCATCAGGAGATGCACCTCCACCTGATAAGGAGAGTAGGAAATTTAATGCAGCTGGCAAGAGAGTAGTCATGCAGGCGGCTAATCAATTGCGAATTGCAAATTCGCAAGCACTCCTTGCCAGATATGAAAGAGCCCACAGGGGTGAGATGCAAGATTTCATACAGCACCTCCCAAAAGAACATCAAAAGAGAGCACAACAGGTCGTAGAGGAAGGACAGGCCATATGTAATAATCAGATAAGGTCTGCCTTGGATGCTGCTGATACAGCCGCAAGGAGTGTAAATACAGCCATTACAATACGAAGGCATGCATGGTTACGCTCTTATGGTTTTAAACCAGAAAATCAACAGGCAGTACTTAACATGCCTTTCGATAAAACAAGATCTAATTGGGCTTGAGGTGGATACCACCATAGAGAAACTGAGAAAGGACTCAGATACTGCCAAGGCAATGGGAGCATTATATACCACACCATATAGATGCTCCTTTCCCTGGCCCTAATTCAGAGGCCGATTTAAGCCACAGCCACCTTCTACTTCCCAGTCAAAGCAGGGACAACAGACACCATATCAAAGAGGGGGCTTTAGAGAGTCCTCTAGAGGGCAATATTTCAGAAACAGAGGCAAATTTCAAGCCTCAAAGCAAGCCACTACACCATCAAATCAGTGACTTCTTTCCCACCCCTCCACCACACACATCTCCTGTGGGAGGAAGACTACAACAATTCCACTCTCATTGGCAAAACATCACCACAGACAATTGGGTGTTATCAATTATCCGCAATGGCTATTGCCTAGAGTTAATCTCCACCCCTCCAAACATTCCACCACGTTACCACAAATTGTCCCCAAAACACAATGTTCTGTTACAACAGGGAGTACAATCCCTACTACTGAAACAAGCAATGGAATTGGTCCCACATTCTCAACAAGGAGCAGGTGTATACTCACTATACTTCCTCATTCCCCAAAAAGATGGCACTCTCAGATCTATCCTAGACCTCAGACCTCTCAATCTGTACATCCTGCCAGAACATATTCACATGGTAACTCTGCAGGAAGTCATTCCACTACTGCAAAAGCAAGATTACATGACTGCTTAAGACCTCAAAGATGCGTAGTTCCATATACCCATCCATCCAGCTCACAGAAAATACCTCAGGTTCGTCATAGCAGGAAAACATTACCAGTTCAAAGTTTTGCCATTCGGCACAACAACAGCTCCAAGAGTGTTCACAAAATGTCTAGCAGTAGTAGCAGCCTACTTAAGCAAACAACACATTAACCTCTTTCCATATCTAGACGATTGGCTAATAAAATCAAGCAGTTTTATACAATGCCAACAACACACTCAGTATGTAATAGAAACCCTGCATACACTAGGGTTCACTCTAAATTATCAGAAGTCACGCCTTCAACCAGCACAGGTACAACCTTACCTAAGTGCTATTCTAAATACTCAAAAAGCCCTAGCATATCCAAATACACAAAGGATACAAGCTTTCCAAAGTCTCATCCCACATATACAACCAAATCAACAATAAACTATAGGATTTATCATGAAAATTCTAGGGATGATGGCATCTTGCATAGCCATAGTTCCACATGCAAGACGAAACATGAGGCCTTTGCAACAATGCCTCTCACAACAATGGTCTCAGGTACACAGTCAGCTTCAATATCTAGTGTTGATGAGCCGCCATATGCATATGTCCCTTCAGTGGTGGAATCTCAGCAATCTAATGAAGGAGCGGTCATTTCAAGACCCTGTACCTCAGACCATAATAACAACAGAAGCATCAATGATAGGTTGGGGAGCTCATCTCAACAATCATACCATTCAAGGGAAATGGGATCCCAAACAGAAACAACTTCATATAAACATCCTAGAGTTATTGGCAGTGTTTCTTGCCCTAAAAGCGTTTCAGGCCCTTCTCAAACAGAAGAATGTTCTGATAAAAACAAAAAACATGATGACCATGTATTACCTCAAAAAACAGGGCAGGACACAGTCATCTCAACTGTCTATACTAGCCCAAACAAGATGGAAATGGGCAAATCACAATCACATTCATCTATTAGCAGAATACATTCCAGGAATACACAATCAGTTAGCAGATCTCCTGAGGAGAAATCACCAACAAACTCACGAATGGGAGATCCACACCCAAGTACTTCAAAAGTATTTTCAAAAGTGGGGAACACCAGAAATAAACCTATTCGCAACAGGCGAAAAAGTAAAATGCCAAAACTTTGCATCCAGACACCCACATCCTCAATCCAAGGGCAATGCTCTATGGATCAACTGGTCAGGGATATTTGCTTATGCGTTTCCCCCTCTCCCACTCCTTCCCTTCCTGGTCAGCAAACTACATCAAACATCTCTTACCATTATACTCATAGCCCCAACAAGGGCACCCCAGCACTGGTAAACAACACTCTTAGACCTGTCTGTAGAACCTCATTCCAAACTTCCAAGCAGACCAGATTTGTTAACACAGAACAAAGGTCAAATCAGGCACCCAAACCCCAATTCTCTCAATTTAGCGATTTGACTCCTGAAGTCATAGAATTTGGTTACATAAAACTTTCATCAGAATGTATGGAAGTGCTTAACCAGGCACATAAACCTACTACCAGACAATGTTATGTTAACAAATGGAAAATATTTGTTTACTACTGTCAATCTAAAAATACACTCATAGCATATAGACAAGATATTGTATGGTACCTCGTTAATGTACAAAAATCTAATTAGCTTTCTCATCCATCAAAATCCACCTTACTGCAATATCTGCATATTTACAAAATATTCAACACACTTCTCTATTCAGAGTCTCTGTTATTAAAGCTTTCATGGAAGGATTAAAATGCATTATTCCACCTAGGACACCACCTGTTCCTTCTTGGAATCTAAATATCGCACTTACCAGACTCATGGGCTCACCTTTTGAACCCATGCTCGCTTGTCAAATTAAATTTTTAACATGGAAGGTTGCCTTCCTTGTAGCTATTACTTCATTAAGAAGAGTTCGTGAAATACAAGCCTTCACTATTGAGGAACTTTTTTTCCAAGTACACAAACATAAAGTCGTACTTAGGACCATTCCACAATTTCTACCAAAAGTAGTTTCTTCTTTTCACATAACCCAAACAGTGGAATTGCCAGTCTTCTTTCCACAGCCAGACTCAGTTGCAGAAAGAGCTCTTCATATTCTAGATCTCAAAAGAGCTCTTATGTATTAAATAGATAGAACTAAAGACTTTAGGAAAACAAAACAACTTTTTGTTCCTTTTCAACAGCCACATAAAGGCAATCCTATATCTAAACAAGGCTGAGCACAATGGATTGTTACATTCATACAGACATTCTACATCAAGGCAAAAAGACAACTTTTGATCACTCCTAGAGCACATTCTACAAGAAAGAAAGGTGTATCAATGGCATTTTTAGGAAACATACCAATGGATGATATATGCAAAGCTGCCACATGGACTACTTGTCATACCTTTACTAAACACTATTGTGTTGATGTTTTCTCACAGCACCAGGCCACTGTAGGCCAAGCTGTCTTAAGAACACTATTTCAAACAACTTCAACTCCTACTGGCTAGCCACCGCTATTTTTTGGGAGGACTAACTGCTTTGTAGTCTATGCATAGCATGTGTATCTGCAGCTACACATGCCATCGAATGGAAAATGTCACTTACCCAGTGTACATCTGTTTGTGGCATGTAGTGCTGCAGATTCACATGCACCCTCCATCCACCCAGAAGCTTGTAGTCATTTAAGTTTATAATTTGTACATATGTAGATACATTTACACTTGCATGGACATCTCTTTATATTCTTATACTCTATCACTTCTTCCTTCACCCTTTGCGGGAAAACAATCTAACAATGGAGTCGATGCCCATGCGCACTGTAACCGAGAGGAGGAGTCACTCGATCCCGTGACTCTGAAAAGACTTCTTCAAAGAAAAACAACTTGTAACACTCCGAGCCCAACACTAGATGTCGGAAGAGCTACGCATAGCATGTGAATCTGCAGCACTACATGCCACAAACAGATGTACACTGGATAGTGACATTTTCCATATATATGCAAAAGAAACAAATATGCAACGTGTGATAGAACTAGCTGAGATTATGATAATTATACATCACCACCAACCTTGGTAGCGCCCTTACTTTAAATAATTAATCAAAGCCGGAGGACCAGTAACCAATAAGGTAAACTTCCTGTTACCTACTTGGCTGTGCAATCAAATTACATCAGCCAAATTGTATCAGCCAATAATTCCATCCACTGCCCACACCACAGCTTAGTACCAAAATATATGTCTAACACGTTTGATCCAGGGGATCCCTCCGTCAGGTCCCAACAATTTCCACAATGTTTAGATAGGAAATAAAGAGATAGAAACTCTTCATAAACTCCCAGCTCTCACAACGAGAACAACCCAATTCAAAAGGACCCTTCTGTGTGCTTGATACCCAAAGTACAGGTTCAGTAGCAAGAGTGGAATAAATCCAATACAGCCCATGTTCCCGAATACCCACTCCGATGGAGCAAGTGCCTGACTTGGTTTGGTCTGACCTCCAGCCTCCACCCACTTAGGACCGCAGGATCCTTATGGTTCAATCCCACACGGATCGCACGTGGCTTACTGCCCTAATTCCTCAAGACTTCTGGGCCACGAAGCCAACTTAAAACAAGAATTGGCCATGCCAATAGGTGTTGCCTGTAGGTGAGCTATCATTGGCTTTGGCAATATAGTGGGTAACAGGGAGGGGTGTGGGAGTCTTAGGACAAAGGGGTGGGGGCGCAATGGTTGGATAACAGAACAGTTAAAAAAGTAAACTCCAAGGTCTTTTGCAAAACAAAACTGGACATTTCAGGACACTGAGGGTAATGCACAGCTATGTCAAGCTGCTCCCCTTATGAGGCAGAGGGTGCTTGATTCAAATATGTTTTGTGCAGTACCTGGCAGAGTAACAATATCTTTCATAGTAGAATGCCTGTGCAGTTGTGATATGTTTGGCGAAAGGATGTCTTTTGATGTACTGCTCCAGTGCCCTTTTTCAATCTGTCCCAGAGCGGACTTTATTTTCTGATAAGTGTTTAAAGTTCTCCTCCTTAAGAGCTACGTGGGAATGGAAGACATCTGGCTCCACTACATATAAGTGGATAAACTGATTTGAATATGTGTGTCCGAAAATGCAGATGGAACAAAAGGATTGATACTAAGGGCCATATGTACGAAAGCTTTTTCCCATAGACACAGAATGGGTAAAATCCTTTGGTACATCTGGCCCTAAATGACTTCTAGTCAATCTAATGTATTAGACTGATTTTATCAAGTATTTTGATTAAAAAGTGTATTAGAAGGACTCTCCCACCGTATCCCAGACTTGAAACAAAACAAGAAACAGGAGCGTATTTCCTGAGGTGCCAACTGCATTCCAGGTGTCTGCTAGGGAACCGCTTTCACCCTGTAGGAGTAATTGCAGCAAGCTGTCTGTTTCAAAGACATTAATCACGGACCAGCAAGGAAGAGGTGAAGTGAACAAAATATAGCAAGGGGATTGTACAACCCTCAAAACGCAGAAATATCAACACTGGCTGACTTCTTGGAGGATTAGCTGATAGAACCAGCACTCCCACAGTGGCTCGCTCATATTACCCGCAGGGTCTGCAGAGCCGCCCACTAGGCTACAGACAGCCATGTGTGCCTCACTGGGTCTGAGGCCTGCCCTTTTGCAGTGCCTCTGTGGTGGGGGTCTCCAGGAAAGCCTCACCATCAGTCAGGGAGACACAATTAGTAAATAACAGGCAGACTGAAGTGGGAACAGGCCAGTTTCAATGTGGACTAGGGCAGAGGAAGTGCAAGGGCTTGTGGGAGGGGAGAATGTAAGAGGAAGTTGATGTCACAGCTTCGACCTTACTGAAAAATTGAGCTCCCTCTAGAGAGTATACAGTGATTTGCCTGTTAAGCGCTGAAAAACAAGATGTTCTGAGAGGCAGCTGTCCCGTTTAAGGAAGCTGTGGTAATTCTCAACTCAAAACGCCGGCCGTCTCCGCTTTTGGAAAGGAGGGGACCGGAATGCAGGAGAAGTATTTTTTAAGTACAAAAATGTAAGAATGTTTTGGTGTCAGAATCTTGCCACAGAATATGGTGCCAGACAATGCCAAAGTTGCAAAGGGCCCGCAGCACTAGAGTGTATCATGGCGAGTAGAGTGGCTTCAGTGGGTCAACGCCAATGAACTGCCGTGTACCAATGCCAGCAGCACTCGTGAGTGTTCCACAAAGCAGAACAACAGAACCCAACACTTTCTTCTGTGGGAAGCAGGTCTCCAGCCCACCGGTCCCCATCAGCACTGCGCTCACAGACACTACGTAATTCGCCACAGGCGCCATTTAGGGTTAGCGCATCTCATAGTGAAATGATCGAGGGCTGCTCAAAAAGCGTGGGGTTGCAGAGAGTGCATCTGGTGTCACAGGTGCGCTCTCTAAAGTTGTTTACAAGTTGCCATACTGCTGATCTAATGGGTGCACCTTAAAAGGGGCATGTAACATGACCGCGCAGGTGCGGCGCTGAACAGAAATTAATTAGTAAAAAGCGGATGCCAACAAGTCCTGGGGCGACACTCCAGGGGTGTGAATCACTTGCAAAAAAGTCAGACCGGGAAGGCAAATTACCCACTGGCAAGCACTGATTTCTAAAAGACAAATGAGTATACAAATCCAAACCAATGGGAGGAGTTAAACCCCACATAGTACATACAACAGATCACCTGTCTAGGCTCGACCTAAAAAGGGCCAAAGCAAAAACAGAGCAAGACTAGGGGGCCAAGAAGGGGGTACGGCTGGGCCTCGTTCAGTAGCAGACAGGGGCAGATGCGCCCGGTCTCGGCCCAGGCTTGCGCCCAGGGCCAAAAAATCCCTGTTAGTGTTAGTGAGGCCATTTCGGCCTCCACTGCACGCGTTGCTGGGTAATGTAGTCCGGCTTCCCCCAGGCTGCCACAAGTCTAAAGCACCTGCTGCCCCTTTAGCTGGAACCTCTCTCCTTAAGTACTATAAATATAGTGTATTGCTGATTAAACATTGTGATTACGAAAAGAGATTTTCATGCTGGCAGAATAAAAGAATTGGGCTGAGATGGAAATCAGTCTAAGTAATTCAACTTGTACAATGTCCAGTGGCTCACATTGAAAGCTCACAGATGCTGTGCCAATCCCAGGGACATTGGAAAAATAATTCATGGATGTCATCATTTCTGTGAATAATGTTGTTTTAAACCACTCCTGCTTGATGCAATACTGACAGCAATTTTTTTATATCAACTCTTAAACCTGCCAACCTCTGTGTATTTGATCATTGTCCCAACAGTCACATCGATCTCAAAATTTCACTTTGCAGTGTTTGGAACTTGAATAATGAAGTGGCAGCAAAGTCAGCGATATACGTGTCTCTTCCCAAGTCGTCAGACCATTTAGAGGCACCTGTTGGAACATCTCGGTTTTTTAAATTTTTCACAAAGAGCTGATACGCATCAGGCTGATCAGTATTTTTGTAACCGATCACCAATGTGATAGCTTCCCCTTCTGCTTCCGCTGTACTTCTCGCTCAATCTATTGCAACATGCTTCTGCAAACAGAAAAATACAGAAGCTAACATAACTATAAATTGTGTTTAAAATAGCATTACTAACTGTTTATGTCACTGTCTGTAAGTTTGCTAATCAAGCACGTAGCAGTGGACATCTTCTGAGGGGCACACACTGAGTGACATTGACTTATTGGAACCCGCACCTCAATGTTCTTGTCAAATGACTTACTGACTAAGTGTACAGAACAAAGTATTCCATGGCTTTTCAAGTTCCTCCCTCTGTTCGTAAATGTGGCCAGCACAGCTTCCACTGTGCGTCCATCTGCACAAAGCTTTTTATGTTATCTGCTCAAATGCCTCCAGTTCTTCTTACTATCTGCCCATGTGGATCATGTTCCTCCCACTCTCTGCCATTGTGCCCCAAGCACAGCATGCCATCTAACCTTACGTCCTCAGTTTCTCACCCTGGCCATGCACCCCTAACGGACTCACACTGCTTGACTGTACGCCTAAGGATGCTCACTCTGTCAATTTTTCCATAAGCTGCTCACGCTGCTTGTCTGTACACCTCACCATACTCACTCTCTCCATGTACCTCAAAGCTCCTCACACTGCTTGACTGCATACCTCATGGTGCTCTCTCTGTCCATGTACCCATACGCTGCTCACACTGCTTGTCTGTTTATCTCAGCATGCTCACTCTGTCCATGTACCCCTAACCTGCTCACACTACTTGACTGTACACCTGAGGATGCTCACTCTGTCCATGTACCCCTAAGCTCCTCACACTGCTTGACTGTACACCTGAGGATGCTCACTCTGTCCATGTACCCCTAAGCTCCTCACACTGCTTGACTGTACACCTGAGGATGCTCACTCTGTCCATGTACCCCTAAGCTCCTCACACTGCTTGACTGTACACCTGAGGATGCTCATCCGTCCATGTACCCCTAAGCTCCTCACACTGCTTGACTGTACACCTGAGGATGCTCACTCTGTCCATGTACCCCTAAGCTCCTCACACTGCTTGACTCCATGCCTCACGATGCTTACTCTATCCATATGCTACTAACGTCTAGATACTGTCTGTACATATGCATCAAGCTCTACCCTCTGCTCACAAACCTCAAGCTCCTCGTGTTTGTTCATGAGCCCTAAGCTCCTGCACTGTCAGTCCATGTGCTCTAAGACTGCTGAATTATGTAGCAGAAGGTAAGCCTGCTGCGTCTTTCACCCTGAAGGGAGTCTTACTGTCCCCCAGAAGGGGGAAACGCTCTACCTCCTACTGCCTCTACTGCCCACGAACAGCCCTTCTGTGTAGAACAAACGTACACATATTCCTATTAAGGTCTGGGAAGACGGGACTCTTTCCGGTGGCTCCGGCCACAAAATGTATTTTAATAATAAAGAAACCAGGTCTGCCATTTTCTTGCATGTTGTAATTATCATGGTTGCAAAGGTAGATGGCCCAAAGGTATGTTTTCTCTTTTTCCCAAAGAACATTTTTTATTATAATGATCGTTTGTATGTTT
The DNA here is from genome assembly GCF_031143425.1 of Pleurodeles waltl. NCBI lineage: Eukaryota > Metazoa > Chordata > Amphibia > Caudata > Salamandridae > Pleurodeles > Pleurodeles waltl. The sequence goes on along the minus strand of NC_090446.1, from coordinate 863,316,855 downwards.
TACCACAATGAAAACACAATACTCAGGGAATGGCCAGGAGAAACTGTCTACAAAATATTGGTAGATACCTGCAAATTAGCACAATTGTGGGTGTTCACAAACTTTTACTGGTGCACACACCCTAGAATGCCCATAAACCTGCTCTTCCCTTGGTAACAGAATTGCTTACACGAATATTCTAGCATACTGGCAGATTCTCAGAGTGCGGAATTCGCATCTGGGAAGGGGGGCAGGTCCTGCATGTAGGCCAAGAGAACACTTAATCACTTCTGAATGTATTCTATACTTTTTGCAGGACAAAGTGTTCTCAGATCTGGTGCGGTCTCTGCTCGAGCCGGTGGCCTCTGGGTACAACGTGGCACTGCTGGTGTGTGGCAGCGACAGCCCAGAGAAGAAGGCCTTGCTTCGAGGTGATGGCAGACAGTCCGGCATTGTCCAACAGGTGATGGAAAGAAGGAGAGAGGAGAAACCTTTCTAATTGCTCATTGTTAATTTATTGTGTGACGTCAAGGAGTCTTTGGGGTGATGTACGCGTCTTGTTTGACAGGGAGAGTACTTTGATTGTCCCACCTCGTGTAGCACAACAGAGCCGTTCACAATAGAGGTCTCTGATAACCGATTTGCACAATCACTTTATCTAGAGGTTAATCCCAAAATAAATCAAACACCAGTTAGTGCCTTAGAATGGTAAAAAGAAACTGAGGATGAGTCTTTTTTCATGTCCATTAGTTATTTGCAGGGACCCGCCCAGACCCCGTTCTGCCCTTCGAGAGACACCAGGCTGTGGTAGGCTTAGCAGAAACTTCATTTTTAGGAAAGTGCATTCAGCCTGATGACAAGGTATTGGTTTCCATTATAAGGTGATTCCAGTGGTTGTGAATCAACTGGCATTGAAGAATGGATTTTCCTATGACTGTAGAGTAGTGGTCTTCAAACTTTTTTTATGCCAATCACTTCCTGAGCAGAATGTTCGGGGTCAAGCCCCCTTCAAACCTCCAAAAGGTCAAACTGAGACAAAGATAAGGCTTACTAAATCGTCAGGACATTGGGAATTGCACTGGGACAAAGCCCCATCCAGGTCCTCTCATCAAAGGCCCATCCATACCTTCTCTGGAAATCATCATCTTTACCTATCCTTACAATATCCTATGCTGAGTACTCTGCAAATTTACACCCAGACTTACTATACAGAGCTTTCAACTAGACATCATCTATAAGCCCAGTACAGCCCTCCCTCTGCAAAGCCCGACTCTCCTCATGGCATCACACAGATCCCACCTATAAAAGCAGTACCTAGGCCCCCTTCTATAAAGCACTATTGAAGCATCATTTACCAAGCCTCATCCAGACACTGCTCTGAAAGACATCATTTAGGCCCCTGCTTATACCCCATTCAGAACTCCTTTTTAAAGCACCACCCACTCTGTTAAAAACCCAATGTGAAAACCCTCTGTGAAGTGCCCATCCAAAACACCTCTGCAAAGTACCATTGTGGTGTTTTCTTTAAAGCCACAACCAGCATCTATTTCCAGACTACTATGCAAAGCCACTGCAGAAAGCTATATTGTCACAGCGATGCAAATCTCTCATCACACACCATTTCTGAAATCCAGTCTAAATATTCTGTACAAAAGCTCCACCGTACTCTTTCAGCAAAACTCCATCATGACAAACTCTCGACAACCCCAGGAAGACCCCCACTGCAAGCCCCATCCATATCACAGCTGCAAAGACGCATCCAGGCACAGCTACAAGTTTTCCATCCAGAAAACCTCTCTAACTCACTCTGCAAAGCCTAATTCATGAATCCTCTGTAAAGCCTGATCGAACATCTTTAAAAACAACCAAACCAGGTAACTTTCAAAACAGATTGTATACCCCTTTTGAAAACCACAATTCCATTCAAATCCTAGTAACTCCCTCCTCTAAAAGGTCAGCTCATCTCCCTACTTGAAATCTCACTCCACACAACTTTCTGGAAAGCCCCATCGAATCCCATTTATAAAGTTCAATCGATCTCCTGTTGCTTACCGATCCCAATCCAGTCACAAAATCCCATTTTCTATGTCCTCTTGAAATTCTCAGCAGGCACCTTTTAAAATGCCCTAACCAATCATCTCATTTCAAGCCACAGACGGTGCCACATCCTTACTGTACTTGACTAACCCCTACTTTCAATCACTCCTCCTTGCTGCTCTGAAGCAGTAGAGAAGCTGCCAGAGCACTAGACCAGGGGTCTCCAACTTTTCTGTAATAAGAGCTACCTATGTTCAATGAAATTCATTCAAGCTACTAAAATTAATTGTTTTGTAATATTGACAAAACCAGACATGATTACATTGCTGGCTGCATCATGCAAGATTAACAATAGTGTTCACCTCAGTGGATAAGGCAGGGTTGCTAGCAGTAATTTATAAAACCCTGTATCAATTGGTAATGCCTGTGTATGGGTTATAAATGTCAGCCATAGCGGCAATGCCTCTAGCACCTAGGTAATATCAGTAATACGTCTCCCCAATACTGCATGATTTATCACTCAAATATCAGCTTTAAATATATATTTGAATATCGATTTCTCTCAAAACATCGGCATATCAATTCTGAAAATACATCCATTTTTATCTGGACGATAGGCTTTTAGTTTTTTGGGATAAGTATAATATTGCAACCCAGCAAAAACTTCTAATTTAATAGGCTGGACTGCACAGCTGAGACCTATTAACAGGTAGCTGGAGAACTACCAGTAACTCACGGGCTGCTCGTTGAAAAAGCCTCCACCATAAATAAACAATAGATGAAAAATATTGTAAATAATCTAGGTGGCACAAAGTAACGCCAGACATTGCTAAAGTTAAAATCCAGAAACAATCATTACAAAGTCTTATGTAGTAAAGACTGATACTAACAAACAGCAAACTGATGAGCTAGTGATAGTGTTTCATTGAAAATGGAAGCAAACATGTTTTAGTGAAGGATTAAGGGTTAGGACAGGTTCTCACAGAGAAAAATGCCACACTTCTAAAACCAATATGAAAATTAATTATTTCAGTTTTAATGGGATTACGTTTTGACCAGCTGCTATTTTACATTTTATAGAGTGGAAACAACCATTAGTATAGCACATCCATGAGTGTACGGAGGAAATGACACAGAACTCACACACTGAGATAACATGAGTGACAGAGTGGCAATATTGGAAGTTTGATTTTAAGTTTGTATATTTACTTTAAGTTTCTCCCTCTAAAAAATCGTTAGCTTAATAGCTAGAAACAAACTAATACCAAGTATGCAGCAAGGCAAGCAGAAATACATTAAAACAACACAAGATAAAATTATAATGTTTTAGTGCATAAACTGTCTGTGCTTGGCAACCTCCAGGTGCATTGCTCAATATTGGGAGTACTGGAATAAAATGACAAATGATTTATGTTTTTACTGCCAAGCAGACTGAAAAACTTAATTGCAAAGTGTTTTCTCTGCACAGCCTTCCCGTCCACCCTTGCTCACTCACAAGTTTCCAAGGCTATTCCTGCATCAGGAGCTCCTCTTTAACTCAAGACTGGGCCATTTCGAGTGCAAGCCCAACGTCCTTAAAAAATAAGGAAAGTAAAAAATAGAACTCACGGAACCGGCACGTAGGTGTATTGTGGGGAGTTCTCTCACAACTGAGTGGGACGTGGACTGGCACCCCCATTCAGATGACTCCATGTCCCCTCCCGAGGGCTACATGCCACAAAGCCCGCAGACTGTAGTGTCCTGCTGGATACGTAGCAGCAGCAGCCCATCCCCCGAGGCTGCACTAACACCCACACCCATCCATCCATCATAGGTATCACTAGTCTTGTGACCTTGCCAATAAGAGGTGTCGGGTGCACATCCCCCGTGTCTGTTACACACCCCTTACATATGGTGTTTGTGTCCATCATTTCATTGGTATGTGAGGCTAGGGCCCACATCACAATGGTGACAAGGACGGTAGGAAAACTGTAACCCACCAATAGCTCGCCACCTAATTTTAAACTGCCTGCAGTGGTTGTACACAGTGATGTCCTACGTGATGGAAGACACCTAGAACCTCGACAGAACACCTTGAATCACTTCAGCACTGCCAAGAGGAAGCAGTACTACCGGTGGGAAGCAGGTAAAGAATGTGTCATGGCTCCACAAGGTGATACAGTAGTCATCAGTAAGGCCATAGTGGACCACCAACATAGCAGAATGTGGACCCGTCGAGGGTTATTGAGAACCAGTGCATCTACTCGCAGCTGAGGTCTCGGGGGGGGGAGTTTAGGAAGGTGGCATGGTGATGCAACTAGCAAAGTGCACCCTCATGGTATGAGGCACCTGGACACTGCCAGGCCCATGCTGTAAGAGGAGGTCATGTTGGATCACCTAATCTGCAAGGCACAGGCTGCGCTTTCGCTTGGATATTCTGCATAGCCGGCAGGAGTGACTCCCACCTTCTGTGGTGAGCTCAAGGCAGAAAACCCGTCACATGCGCATGGAGCGCTGTGCACACCACCAATACTACCTGCTGTATGTGCTCACTTGAGATTCTGCAGTGCACCAGCCACCCAGCCTCAACATGGCTCTTCCATATAAATCTGCCAGGTGTGTTACTGCCCCTGCAGGTGGCACAGGCAGCCTCATTGGCATAGACAGTAGGATGGCAGCCATGCGCAAGATAGGAGCAGCAAGAAATGAGCTGTACTTTCTCCGATGTACACCATCACCTGCCCATACCAGGGGTATAGGAAGAGGGTGAGCCCTGCAAAGTGCACACCTACTGCCCAAAACCATAGTGCCCACAGCTGGGGGCCATAAAGAGAAACAAAATAAAGACTGTTGACACAAATTCCATGGGGCAGCAACAATTGAAAGCATCACAGTCCAACTGTCCCTACTGCTACCAACCAGTAGGTAGGAGGATACAGAAGCAAGGACTGAGCAATTCTCCCACATAGAGGCAGAACCGCAGCAAGTGGGGAGCAGACAATCACAGTTTCGCCTTACAAGCGGCCAGCTAAGACCCCAAAGGAGTTCAAGAGGAGAGAGAGGCACAGCCCAGCTAGGTCATGGCCCGAACAGAAACAACTCTGCGTGTGGTGCAACCACAAGAGGGCGGTCAGACACTAATTAACGGCATAGCATGGATGCTGTGTCATTGAAGCGCCACAGCACCAAACAGTCCTCACCAGCCTTACCACAAATTTGCTTGAAGCACAATCCACTAGAGATGAAAAAAGGATTGGAAAAACTGAGCAGCACAAGGGAGAAAAGCACCCTGAATCTACATCTGCATGATGGAGAAGTGGAATCATCTGAGGAAGTCACCCACTGAGTGCCATCCACTAAAGAGACTGAGGGCCAGATGTAGGAAGCCTTTTGCGCCTCGCAAACGGCAAAAAACGCAGTTTGCGAGGTGCAAAAGGCCTTACGCGATGCAGAGTCACATTTTGCGAGTCGGTACCGACTCGCAAAATGTGATTCTGACTCGCAAATAGGAAGGGGTGTTCCCTTCCTATTTGCGACCGCATCGCGATGTTGAGTTGCTTTGTGACCGCGAAAGCAGTTGCAAACCAACTCGCAGTTACCATCCACTTGAAGTGGATGGTAACTCATTCGCAAAAGGGAAGGGGTCCCCAGGGGACCCCTTCCCATTTGTGAATGCCACAAAAAATATTTTTCAGAGCAGGCAGTAGTCCTATGGACCACTGCCTACTCTGAAAAAAACGAAACTGAATGGTTTCAGTATTTTTTTCTTTTTGCAGCTCGTTTTCCTTTAAGGAAAACAGGCTCCAAAAAAAAAAAAAAAACTGCTTTATTTAAAAGCAGTCACAGACATGGTGGCCTGCTGTCTCCAGCAGGCCACCATCCCTGTGAGTGCCTAGACTCGCTATGGGGTCGCAAACTGCGACCCACCTCATAAATATTCATGAGGTGGGTCTTTGCGACCCCATAACGAGTCGCAGAAGGTGTCTGAGACACCTTTCTGCATCTCGTATTGCGAGTTGCAATTTGCGAGTCGCTATGACTCGCAAATTGCAAGTCGCAATTTTTAACTTACCTACATCTGGCCCTTAGGGCCTTATTTATACTTTTTGGTGCAAAAGTGCACTAACGCAGTTTTGCACCAAAACGTTTTGCACCGGCTTGCACCATTTTTTAGCACCAGCTGGGCACCATATTTATGGAATGGTGCAAAGGGTAGCGTAAAAAAAAAACTGACGTTAGGCAGGCTAGAGTCAAAATAAATGACTCTAACCAGGTTAGAGTCGTTTTTTTACGCTAAGGGGCATATTTATACTCTGTTTGCACTGAATTAGCGCCATTTCTTTTACTCTAATTCGGTGCAAAACTAACTCCATATCTATACTTTGGTGCTAGACCCGTCTAGCGCCAAATTTATGGAGTTAAAGTCATTTTTTGGAAGTGGAAACCTACCTTGCCTTAATGAGATGCAAGGTAAGGGTTCCCGTGCAAAAAATGACTATATGGCATTAACGCCATATTTATACTCCCATGCAAAAATGGTGCAAGGGGGGGAGGAGGAGTCAAATAATGGTGCAAAGCTTGCTTTGCCCCACTTTTTAAAGCCTGGGTCAGGGCAGGCAGTAGGGGACCTGTGGGCCTATTACCATGGTGGAACACCATGGAATAAGCCCACAGGTGCCCTCCTCAGGCCCCAGGGGCACCCCCACCCACAACAGAGGGACTGCAGAGGATGGAGGAACCCATCCCAGGTAAGTACAGGTAAGATTGCATTTTATTTTTGAAAGTGCCATAGGGGGGCCTTAAATGGGACCCTATACATGGCACAGGGTGCAATGGCCATGCCCAGGGGACCCTTGTCCTCTGTGCTGGCCATTGGGGTGGTGGGCATGACTCCTGCCTTAGAGGCAGGAGTCATGTGGCATGGTAGGTTTAGCACCATAAAATAACGCTAATCTGGTGAGAGTCATTTTTTTTTTACTCTAACCTGCCTAAAGTCATTTTTGGGTGCTAAACCCTCTTCTATACTGCCAGCCCCAACCGACTAAAGAATTTTTGTTTTTACTCTATCCTATCTTTTGCACCAGCTTGCACCATTCCATAAATATGGTGCCCAGCTGGTGCACAGAAATGGTGCAAGCCGGTGCAAAACATTTTGGTGCAAAACGGAGTTAGTGCAGTTTTGAACCAAAGAGTATAAATAAGGGCCAATATTTTGTACGTTTGTGCCACTTTTGAGTAAAAAAAAATTATGTTAATGCGGTGCAAAAACAAGTATAAATCAGGGCCTTGGTGCTAGACGGGTCTATCACCAAAGTATAAATATGGAGGTAGTTTTGCAGCGAATTAGAGTAAAAAAATGATGCTAATTCGGTGAAAACAGAGTATAAATATGCCCCAGAGTATAAATATGCCCCTAAATATGGCGTTAAGGCCATAGAGTCATTTTTTGCACGAGAACGCCTACCTTGCATCTCATTAAAGCAAAGTAGGTCTCCACTTCCCAAAAATTAAAATTCAAAAATTTGGCGCTAGACGGGTCTAGCACCAAAGTATAAATTTGGAGTTAGTTTTGCACCAAATTAGAGTTAAAAAAATGATGCTAGTTCGGTGCAAACAGAGAACAAATATGCCCCTAAGGACCCAAGAGACACCACCGTGACCATCCACGCTTGCCAGGTAGAAATGGCCCCAGCCAGTGGGATGCTCAAAGAAAGCAAGACCAGACCAGAGGGTGGACAGACGCATGCAATGCTGCAACTGTGGTCCAGACCCCAGGACCCCATTGACCCACACCAGCAAGGCACACTGTGTCCTTACCAACCATGCCTAATGGCAGCAAAACCTAAAGGCACACGCACTGTGCCACCCAGAGAAGAGGAGGCAGAAGCAAGGCTTCCCACAGAGTGGAAGCTCCAAGAAGGTCCTGAAAGAGGAGACATACAACACATGGGCAAATGCCACCCAGCACCAGAGAAAATGAGGAGAATTGGAACAGCGACTGCCCTGACAATTTCAAAGACTAGGCCCACCATCCAAAGCTAGTGACTGGACTACAGAGACAGTTGACCACAGAGAGACCCTGTTGACCGGTTCCAAAGTAGCTGAACACCGCTGCACCCAGAAGATGGAGAGGAGAATTGAGCAATGTGACGTATCAATAACATTATTCGAAGTGAAGGTGCATACTGAAGCACCAAGGAGAAAGAGGAGAAGGAAGTGTGACCAGCCAGTTGACAGTAGGAAATCTGATGAATGACCAAGTCCAGAAGGAGGAAGATCAAGAGTGGCCAACCTGGAAGGCACACTCGAAAAGACTCGAGCTGCTGACGGAGCACATGTATCCACACGAAAAAGCCACTGAGTTGAAAGGAGGACAACTTAGCAACAGTACAGTAGGAAAAAGAAGAGTAAGCCACAAGCATTGCAAGTCGAGTCTCTGCCCCACGCTTCTAACCATTCAGACACAGTAACTGGTGGCTCAGCAACCCAAAACATTCAGGCTAAAGGATGCAGATGCCTCTCCAAAGAAAGGATGCAAGCACCTGTCCACCATCACTCCAAGTTGTTGACAACTGAGGAAGAAATGCCTGGCACAACTACCACCCACAGAGCTTAGAACAACCAGAGTGGAGTCCAACATCATCTTTGTACTTAGGGGCTACCAATGACCATATAAAGAATCACTCACTCAACGACTACCTGCTCGCCCTGCCTGCATTCTGATCCCAGTTAAGAAAAGACATCTTGACCACTACCCGTCTACCCCTGCGGTTGCATGAGTGACTAGGCAGTGTCTCCTTGGTGGTCTTGCAGCAGCCCAGATGTGGCACACAGGCAGCCCCAGCGCAGACCACATGCAGTCCCATGGAATTCCATACAAGAGGCCTCTATAAGCAAGAGATGGACCAGACATTGCCCCACTGATGGATGACAGGATGTAGTGGGCTTCAGATCAGAGACTTCAAGAGGTTGCAGACTGTCTCAGTCCTCAATGAGTCAAGGAACAATGCTCCTGATGAACCTATTTTGAACTGTTGACACCAACCACGAACATCTGGAGCATCAGCAGATCAGACCAGCTCCACATGATGGTCATAACTCCAGCCGGCATGCAGCCAGAAGGTTTTGGATTTCTTTGAACTTGTGTTTATGCCCTGTCTTACACAGGTTAAATTAAGAAGGTGAGCAAAGATGTCCAATTGCCGCCAGTGTCATCAGTCTGTACATTCATTGCTATCCTGCTATTTGACTGTAGAGACCCATAGACTCAGTAGTGTCAAGTGTATTTTGTTTTGTTTCCACAGGTTGGAATTGTTGTCCTTGGGCTTGGATTTTGGAAGGAATTTAGTGTTGTGCTGGACATGTAACGATGCAGCCCCTCCCCTGATGCTGCACTAACACCCACCCCACACCTACCCATCATAGGTATCACCAGTCAGGTTACCCTGCCAATAAAAGGGGTCGGGCACACGTGTCCAGGGCCAGTAACCTATCCCGTACAACTGGAGTCTGTGCTGTCATTTCATTAGTATGTGGGCCTAGTGCCCGCATAATTAAAAAGACCACTGGGAGAGTGAATGGTTTGTTTGCCTTCTATTGTACTTTGGGCTGCACATGCTGGGCCCTGGGAGCCTTATATTTGTTGAAACTTAATCCGAGCAGAACAGGAGAAGCTCCGTTTTAAGGCACATGCTAACATTTTATGCCACATAAAATCCTCTAAGTGAAATATCGATTGTATTGAGCAGTAGAAATAGCGTAGTCTCTATGATTGTCCTGTGACTGAGGCCTGGAGACACACCATCTTCACTTCAGGAAGAGATTAAAGACTGTTTTTGTATCCTGATTAGGTCTTCTTGAACTCATCACATCCTAGAAAGCCTGCCCTAAGAAGATGTTTGTGGATTGATATATGATATAGTGTGAACCTAGTAGAAAGCACCAGAGCGCTGGAGGTGGAGCAGAGTTATACTATACATTAAGGGCACAAGAGAAGTGAGGAGCAAGGTGGGCCCTGGGAAAGAGTTGGCCAAACAAGGATAACAGTAGACTTGGGCAGTAATATGAAAGTTGAACTGGGATACATTTGAGGGGAGATTTTAGGGATGTGGGTTGCCAGAGATGTGAAAGAGGTGAGGTGATGTGGTATAAGCGCAATACAGTTGATTAACACTCTTGGTAGGAAAGAGGACTGCGTTGTGCATAGACGGGCACAGGTAGGGAGACCTAATCACTAGCTCTAACATGAGTAATGAAGTAGGATTAAGTGAGCCAAGGGGATAAGCAAAAACAGTTGAAGGTCCCAAGAACTGTCCTTGGTCCAGAAGGGTGGTGTTAGACCTGACAGCCTTAAAGAGGTCACCAATAACCTTTTGCCTTCCTCCCTCCACTTTTTGGACACTGTTTTTGCTGGTTTTAAGACTCTGCACACTTTACCACTGCTAACCAGTGCTAACATGCATATGCTCTCTCCCTTTAAACATGGTAACATTGGATCACACCCAATTAGACTATTTAATTTACTCATAAGTACCGAGTAGAGTGCACTATGCGTGCCCAGGGCCTGTAGATTAAGTGCTACTAGTGGGCCTGCAGCACTGATTGTGCCACCCACTTAAGTAGCCTCTTAACCTTGTCTCAGGCCTGTGTGTGCAGTTTCACTGCCAATTCGACTTAGCATTTAAAAGTACTTGCCAAGCCTAAAACACCCCTTTTTCTACATATAAGACACCCCTAAGGTATGCTCTAGGTAACCCATAGAGCAGGGTGCTGTGTAGACAAAAGGCAGGACATGTACCTATGTAGTTTACATGCCCTGGTAGTGTAAAACTCTTAAATTCGTTTTTACACTGCTGTGAGGCCCTCATATATTGTTTGAGTGGTAGCTGCTGATTTGAAAGGAGTAGGAAGGTCATATTTAGTATGGCCAGAATGGTGACATTAAATCCTGCTGACTGGTGAAGTTGGATTTAATATTACTATTTTAGAAATTGAGAAAGTGAGCATTTCTCTGCACTTAAATCTTTCTGTGCCTTACAATCCACGTCTGGCTGGGTTTAGTTGACAGCTCCCTGTGCATTCTCTCAGACACACCCAAACACAGGATACTCAGCCTCACCACTTGCATACATCTCCATTTTGAATGGGTCTTCCTGGGCTGGTGCTGAGGTGAAGAAGTGCTCTTCAAGGGCTTGGATAGAGCTTGCCTCCTGTTCCCTGAAGTCTCAGGACCAAAAAGACTTTATCTCTTCAAGAAGGACTACTTGTGCGGCAAAATCCAATGCACAGCCTGCCAGAAACGATGCACAGCCCGCACCGCAGTGAAAATTTCACCGCACACTGAACCGGAACTACGCATCCTGACTTCGCAACGAGAAGATCGCCACATCGCCAGAGTAGCGACCGGAAATTCGACGCTCGGTCCACTGGATCAATGCATAGCCGAGCTGAAACGAAGCAGCCTGACTTCCAGAGAGAAATCGATGCAGCACCTGCCGTGCAGTAGAAAATTTCGACACAACGCCCCCGGATCGACGCAGCTCCTGTGACTTCGGGCCATATGTACGAACACATTTTCCCATTGACACAGAATGGGAAAAACCCTTTGCTACATCTGGCCCTTCATCCTCCATGCACTGCTCCCGGGGCATCTGAAAACCCCACAACCCGAAAAGGATCCACAACTGAGCGCCGGAAATCGACGCACAGCCGTCCCTGCGTGGTAACTAAACGACGCATCATTGTGTGCGGCCCGAGAAATCAACGCACACCCCTTTGTTTCCACGCTTCTCCTCCGGTTCTTTGTGGAGATTTTTCATGCAAACCAGATACTTTGTGCTTCAAAGAGACTTTGTTTGCTGTTAAAAGACTTAAGACACTTTATATCACTTTTCAGTGATATCTCTACATTTACTTATTGCATCTTTGATCGTTTTGACCTGCATTTATCCAGTTAAATATTAAATTGTTTTCTAAACACTGTGTGTTGTATTTGTGTGGTGCTATATGGTGTTATTGTATGATTTATTGCACAAATACTTTACACATTGCCTTCTAAGTTAAGCCTGACTGCTCAGTTCCAAGCTACGAGAGGGTGGGCACAGGATAATTTGGAGTGTGTGTGACTTACCCTGACTAGAGAGAGGGTCCTTGCTTGGACAGGGGGTATTCTGACTGCCGACCAAAGACCCCATTTCTAAGAGGTGGGAAAAATGGAAAGTATTGGAAATTCACACCTCATACCAGATGAAGGCAACAACTGGACTCAGACTGAGATGGAAGCTCATGCAAGAGGGAAGAGTCTCTCAAGGAAAGAGCTGTGTTGGAAATGTGAGACATAAAGCAGGACTCTGGGGCTATGGGGATTTGTAGTTTGCAGAGGTGCACCTGAGAGGGGCAAAAACCAATAAGTTCCTGAGATAGGTTATCTTTTTCTGTAGTCATTGACCGTTTGACCATTAAGGTACGTTACCTACATATGATCCTAATGTATATAGCATAAGAAACACTCAAAGTCACCCGTATTGATTTGAAACCCGGAGTACAGTGAGTCAGGGTTTAACTTTACATGTATAATTGTATCTCAGGGAACCCCTCAATCTGTCAGAACAATTTCCATAAAAAGTTTTCTGTCTACGTATCTTGTTACATCACTACTGTCTTGTAATTGAAAATTCCATTGCTGCTCAATTGTAGTGACCCAGTAGCGTGCAAGTGTGAAAGGCAGGACACAAAGCAGAATTACAGCTGAAAAGACCAACGAACGTTTCAGAAACGTTTTCTTGAAATGAACCATCCTTTGCAAAAATGAGCCATTTATGCCAACGTTCTACCACATGTAAAATATAGCTATTTTTAAAGGAACGTACCTTGAACTACATATGTTTTAAAATAAATTACTAGCTGTGAGTTGATGGATTTAATTTTACACAACAGATTCCATGTGTATGCTACATATTTCTAACAATGTTCATTCATATGTAAGAAACTAAGAATGTTAGCTTTTCTGCGAAAGGGTAATGGTGTGCAAATATATCATCAGGAACACAGTACTCTCTAACCATATGTTAAAAGGATATTGGAAGTCACCTTAGAGTTCCATGACCTTATAAAGGAGCTCACCCTTTGACCGCTTTCCCCATGGAACTCCTCTGTAACTTGCAATCCAAGTGACTTTGTGCTAATAGTTACAATTTTCCCCCACCAAAATGGATTCATTTGAATTTTTGATAACCTTTTTTTCCATTTGACAAAACTTTTGTAAAGTTTTATTGCTCCATATTGGGTCGACCCTGAAGAGTTTTTTGAAGTACCATTGTGGGGGTCAATAGGGTGACACAAACAGTTGTGAATAAGGAAGTAGCCCGAAAATAAATTGACTCCACGTACACTTAGAACTAAGGGCCAGATGTATCAAACATGGACCACTGCCTACTCTTAAAAAATGGAAAGAAAACTTTCATTTTTCATGTTTAAACACATCCTGTTTTCCTTTAAGAAAAACGGGCTGCATTTAAAAAAATAAAAAAAAGATTGCTTTATTGAAAAGCAATCACAGACATGGTGGTCTGCTGAGCCCAGCAGGCCACTATCCCTGTGATTGTAGCCATTAGCGATGGCTCGCAAATTGCAACCTACCTCATGAATATTAATGAGGTAGGTCCAGTTGCGAGCCCTTGCAATTCGCAGGATGAAACTCCTAGAAATTCATACATTCCAGTAGCGATTACTTAATTGTGATTTGCTAAAAATTGCAATTAGGTAATCGCTATTGTGAAGAATGATACATCTGGCCCCATATCTCAAATAGCACTGACTGAACGGGTGAAGCAAGCGAACCTGACAGTATCAGAAGGTTGCTCAGCATGAGAGAATTCGGAAATTCTTCCATTTATCTCCTCCTCTCTATCCTTCTTTCAGTCTTTTGTCCTTCGTTAGCTCCAACCTTTTTTCTATTTTTCCATATAACTTTCCTTCCTTCTTACACTTCTTTCTGTTCTATTTTCCTTTCAATCTTTCTGTTTTTACCAACAGAACTCTTTCTCACTCTATCTTTTTCCATCCTTGCTTCTCTCCATACTTCTTTTTATTCCTTTCTTCCTTTTTATCTATCATCTCCTTTTCCTGCTTGACACCTATTCACTACTCCAGTCATCGGTCCTACATTTGTTCTTTCCATCCATCACTCTATATTTACTCTCCAACAATTCATCCTCTTCAGTTATCATTCTCTCCAACCACCACCATCATCCTTCTCTCCATCCCTTCAACCTCCTCTCCATCTTTCATTTCTGCAGCCACCTATCAGTCCTTCTTTCTGCCCTTTTCCACACCTTTTTTCTCTCATCCTCGTTTGTCTATCCTTCCTTCCCTCTATCCTTCTTTGCCATTTTCCTTTCTTTTTATCCATTCAGCAATCCGTTCATCTCATTATCATCCCCTTTTCCTACCTCCTTTTGTCCATCACTCTGTATTTTATCTCCATCTATCCATTATTCTCTTCACACATCTTCCTCTCCATTCACCCATCTCTGCACCCATCCATCATCCTCTTGTTTGTTCCATCCATCCATCCAATCTTATTTCCACCTTCTCTCCATCCCCTTTTATTCCTCCATCCATCCATCTCTCCATCCATTCAGCCATCTTCACTCCATACGTGTAATTCTCCAGCCCATCTCCTCCCTCCCACTGCAAGAGGTCCTATTATGAGCTTCTCCTTTGGAGACAAGAATCTCTGATCAAAGCCAAAGGACCCACAAATGTTTCAATGAACTACTTAGTGGCAACCATCCCCGATGGAGCTGATAAAGTGGGGCTGTTAATGAAGCCCCTTGTGCTGAAACCCTAAGTTGCTGCCCATAAGTATTTTATCACACCAGTTCCTATAACTGTTGAACTATCAGCAAACCTGGATGAGGTAAGGCTGCGTGGTCCTCCTTATTATCCTTTTGTGTACTGATGAAAATATGTCCAGCAAAGTTTTCAAAGAAGGAAAAACTGGGGACAAAATGTTTTGATATCTTGACTGTTAGGCGACGTTGTCGGATTTGCGACAACTGCCAATCAAAAATAGAAAAATAACTATGTGATTTGACGAAGTAACTTTTTTTTACCATGAATCTGGCGGTGTCTGCGGGACTAGCTGATCTAGGTAGTTGGTAACAACTATACATTTTTGTTGCAGCAGCTATGACATCATACAAGGCTCTGAAGCCCTCACCCTTAAGAAGAAATATTGCTGCAGATGCTTCCTTTGTTGGTTTATTAGAAACAACCGTATCCACCCCAAACAGTGATGTGACAGTCAATGTAACACCTAAACAATGAATAAATAAAAGAAGATAAAAACATAAATATATATGTACGTTGATATATATATATATATATATATATATATATATATATATATATATAAAACTTACTAGTAGTCGCCAGTAGGTAGTTCTAGTTAGGACATAGTTTCCACATTCCCATTGAAAAAGCATTTCTTGACTTGCCTATATCTTTAGCACCGTTTGATGTAGCTTCACAAATTTGTTTCTAAAAAAGTGTTTGGCAGGAAGCGAGATTTTTGTACACAGATTGTGCTTTTTTATTTGGTGTAAATCTGTTCAGTAGTTTACGAAAAATTAAGGGAAACCCAAATTTGTCTATTTAGAGTTGCAACAAATTTGTGAATACTGATTTTGTGCAGAAATCTGATTAGATGCCAACACTTCAACTAGGAAGTGTTGGCAGCAATTTTGAGACTTGGCTGCAGCTGAGTCTTATAAATTAAGAAATAAAAAAGAAAACCTCCTTAGCCTTGATCCAGGGTTCCCCCAGGCACTCCCCAGGACTAAAAAGCAGTTTTGTTAAAAAATAATTGCATCGAAAATTGCAAGGATTCATGAATTTTGCAGTGATTTGTTTAAAAAAAGAATCAAGCACGGTCTCCCGCACTTGCTTTTCATTTAGCCCCAGGGGCATTTATAAAATATAGAAGGGGAGCAGGCCCCCCTCCTAGGGCTTACTAAAGTCCTGGGGACCACCACCTCCCTGGGGCAAGTGTATTATAATACGAGGGGTGGGGCAGGCGGCCCCCAGCACCCTGAGGACCACCACCTCCCCAGCTCAAAGCCTTGTACAAAAATGCGGTGGCCCACGCAGCACCCCTTACTCCGGAGACCACCACTTTCCCAGGGCAATCAACTATTATGTAGATGGGAGGGGTGGCAGCCCCCCGTGCCCTGGGGACTGCCACCTCCCAGGGGAAACCAATATAGACAATTGGGGGAAAAGGCATGTGGCCCCCCCCACACCCTCAGGACTGCCATCTTCCCCGACCATTCAATATATCTCTGAACTTATTGGAGAGTTTTTCTATAGCTGGCTTTTTGTTCTATCGCCCACCATGGTTGGCGTCAAATTTTGTGACTGCACTAGTAGATACTCTACCTAATTTTTTATATTACGTAATTTCCATTTTTTTGTGCTAGGGGATCCTAATCTGCAGTTTGCACTGGGAGAAGATCTGGAAGCTTTTTATTGTGTCCAATTGGTCCACTTACCCACTCACAAAATGGGTCATGCTTAGACCCAATTTTTGCTAGTTGGGCTGGGGTGGTGGTTGAGGCTCCCATCACTCTTTATTGGTCTGACTATTTTGTTATACCTTTTCAGATTCCAATCCCTAGCATCTCAATGAGAGTAAATGTAGGTAGAAAGAACAAGGCATGCAACTGGAGGAGGGTCACTCTGGTGGCTTTTATGGAAGGCCTAGCATCAAATCTCCCGATTCTCTCCGATGAGGCAAATACTCAACTAGATAATTGGATTACGGGTGTGTTGGACCCTCTCGCTCCAATGACATGTCACACGGCGAAACAGCTTACGCCATCAGCCGAATGGTTCAATGAATAACTTTGGACCCAAAGAAAGTCTTGTAAACTCCTCGAGCAATGTTGGTGTTGCAATTATAATCAGCAGTAGCAAGCTACCTATTGGATAGCTTTCAGAGGTTATCATTAGCAGATCAGGAAAACATGTTCTCTTTTTTACAGCAATAAAATCGAGCAAGCACAGAATACTTCACAAGACCTTTTTTTATTGTAAAGGTACTGTCCTCCCAAATAGCCCTTATTTCTAATCTCAATATTTATGACTCATTCCCTGAGGAGGTGACTGGAGCTCCCTGGCTTGATGTATGGTTTAAAGCTAGGCAGATTAAGGCAAGATTATCTGAGTTCAGGGCTCCTGATCTTGATCAAGTAGGTGCTCTATGGGGGCGGGTGAAATCAGGTTCCCCCAATGATCCGGCTCCAGCTAAGATTTTACAAAGAGGCAAGGACTCAATTCTTCCAGGGGTATGTGGCTCTCTCATTTTGTCCTTCACAGGAGGGCAGGTTGCTACGAGTTGGAAACAGCCCACTGTGTCGTGCCCGTTGTTAAAAAAAACCCTCTCTTGATTCTGAAAAACTGGAAAATCTGAGGCCTATCTCTCTGCTTTCTTTTTTTTCCAAGGTGGCTGAAAAGCATGTGAACAATCAATTGATAAAGTTTGTTGAACGACAGGGGTTACTCTATGAATCACAATCAGGCTTTCCTCCTCAGCTAGAGGCTCAGAGTAAAGAATCAGTCCTGTTGTTAGCAGGTGAGCCCCTGAGACAGTTAGCGGATGGGGGGGGAAACTGCTGCACTGTCTATGTTGGACTTAAGTGATGCTTTTGACACCGTTTCAAACATTACGGTGCAGGAACAGCTGTGGATGTATGGAGTTGGGGAGTGGGCTCTGCTGTGGCTAGCTTCCTTCCTCCAGGATCGCACCTTCCAGGTGGTTAAAAACCCAGTTGTTTTTGAGGCAGTGCCACTGCAGCAGGGGGTGCCACAAGGCTCAGCATTGCACCCTACTTTGTTTAACTTGTGTATGCCTACAAATTAACCTGTGTATGCCTACCATCGCTTGTAGGAGGCTGGCCTGGCTTACAGTGGGTACCAGAGGTACTTACACCTTGTGCCAGGTCCAGTTATCCCTTATTAGTGTAGAAGAGGTGTTTCTAGCAGCTTAGGCTGATAGAAGGTAGCTATAGCAGAGCAGCTTAGGCTGAACTAGGCGACATGCAAAGCTCCTACTATACCACTGGTGTCACATGCACAATATCATAAGAAAACACAATACACAGATATACTAAAAATAAAGGTACTTTATTTTTATGACAATATGCCAAAAGTATCTCAGTGAGTACCCTCAGTATGAGGATGCCAAATATACACAAGATATATGTACACAATACCAAAAATATTCAGTAATAGCAAAAGGAAGTAATGCAAGCAGTGTAAAGTTACAGTAGATTGCAATAGGAGCACATAGGTATAGGGGCAACACAAACCATATACTCCAAAAGTGGAATGCGAACCACAAATGGACCCCAAACCTATGTGAGCTTGTAGAGGGTCGCTGGAACTGTAAGAAAACAGTGAGGGTTAGAAAAATAGCCCACCCCAAGACCCTGTAAGGTAGGTGTAAAGTGCACCTACAACCCCCAGAGAGCACAGAACACCAGCAAAGCAACAACGTGGGTTTCTGGACCTGAGTACCTGTAAGACAAGGGGACCAAGTCCAAGAGTTGCGACAGTGTCGAGAGTGGGCAGATGCCCAGAAAATGCAAGCTGAGGATGCAAGGAAGCTACCACCAGGTGGAAGAAGCTTGGTGTTCTGCAAGAACGAAGAGGACTAGGAACTTCCCCTTTAGAGGATGGATGTCCCACGTCGTGAAGAAGCTTGCAGAGGTGTTCCCACGCAGAAAGACCACAAACAAGCCTTGCTAGCTGCAAGGGTCGCGGTTAGGGTTTTTGGATGCTGCTGTGGCCCAGGAGGGACCAGGATGTCGCCACTTGGAGGAGGAGACAGAGGGGGTGCCCAGCAAGACAGGGACCCCTCACAGAAGCAGGTAGCACCCGCAGAAGTACCAGAACAGGCACTTGGAAGAGGAGTGAACCGGAGTCTGACTGAAGTCAGAAAAGGGAGTCCCACGACGCCAGAGGACAACTCAGAAGGTTGTGCACTGCAGGTTAGAGTGTCGGGGACCCAGGCTTGGCTGTGCACAAAGGAAATCCTGGAAGAGTGCACAGGAGCCGGAGCAGCTGCAAATCACGCGGTACCCAGCAATGCAGTCTAGCGTGGGGAGCAAGGACTTACCTCCACCAAACTTGGACTGAAGAGTCACTGGACTGTGGGAGTCACTTGGACAGAGTTGCTGAGTTCCAGGGGCCATGCTCGTCGTGCTGAGAGGGGACCCAGAGGACCGGTGATGCAGTCTTTTGTTGCCTGCGGTTGCAGGGGGAAGATTCCGTCGACCCACCGGAGATTTCTTCAGAGCTCCTGGTGCAAGAAGGAGGCAGGCTACCCCCGGAGCATGCACCACCAGGAAACAGGCGAGAAAGTCGGCAGGATGAAGCGATACAAGGTTGCAGTAGTCATCTTTGCTAATTTGTTGCGGTTTTGCAGGCGTCCTGAGCAGTCAGCGGTCGATCGTTTGGCAGAAGGTGAAGAGGGAGATGCAGAGGAACTCTGGTGAGCTCTTGCATTCAGTATCTGAAGAATTCCCCAAAGCAGAGACCCTAAATAGCCAGAAAAGGAGGTTTGGCTACCTAGGAAGGAGGATAGGCTAGTAAGAAAGGTAAGAGCCTATCAGAAGGAGTCTCTGACGTCACCTGCTGGCCCTGGCCACTCAGAGCAGTCCAGTGTGCCAACACACCTCTGAATACAAGATGGCAGAGGTCTGGGGCACGCTGGAGGAGCTCTGGGCACCTCCCCTGGGAGGTGCATGTCAGGGGAGTGGTCGCTCCCCTTTCCTTTGTCCAGTTTCGTGCCAGAGCAGGGCTGGGGGATTCCTGAACCAGTGTAGACTGGCTTATGCAGAGATGGGCGCCATCTGTGCCCATCAAAGCATTTCCAGAGGCTGGGGCAGGCTACTCCTCCCCAGCCCTGACACCTATTTCCAAAGGGAGAAGGTGTAACACCCTCTCTCTGAGGAAGTCCTTTGTTCTGCCTTCCTGTGCCAGGCCTGGCTGGACCCCACGAGGGCAGAAACCTGTCTGAGGGGTTGGCAGCAGCAGCAGCAGTGAAACCCCGGAAAAGGTAGTTTGGCAGTACCAGGGTTCTGTGCTAGAGACCCGGGGGATCATGGAATTGTCTCCCCAATGCCAGAATGGCATTGGAGAGACAATTCCATGATCTTAGACATGTTACATGGCCATGTTTGGAGTTACCATTGTGACGCTATACATAGGTATGTATAGTGCACACGTGTAATGGTGTCCCCGCACTCACAAAGTCCGGGGAATTTGCCCTGAACAATGTGGGGGCACCTTGGCTAGTGCCAGGGTGCCCACACACTAAGTAACTTTGCACCCAACCATCACCAGGTGAAGGTTAGACATATAGGTGACTTATAAGTTACTTAAGTGCAGTGGTAAATGGCTGTGAAATAACGTGGACGTTATTTCACTCAGGCTGCACTGGTAGGCCTGTGTAAGAATTGTCAGATCTCCCTATGGGTGGCAAAAGAAATGCTGCAGCCCATAGGGATCTCCTGGAACCCCAATACACTGGGTACCTCAGTACCATATACTAGGGAATTATATGGGTGTACCAGTATGCCAATGTGAATTGGTACAATTGGTCACTAGCCTGTTAGTGACAATTTGGAAAGCAGAGTGAGCATAACCACTGAGGTTCTGGTTAGCAGAGCCTCAGTGAGACAGTTAGGCATCACACAGGGAACACATACATATAGGCCACAAACTTATGAGCACTGGGGTCCTGGCTAGCAGGGTCCCAGTGACACATAACAAACATACTGACAACATAGGGTTTTCACTATGAGCACTGGGCCCTGGCTAGCAGGATCCCAGTGAGACAGTGAAAACACCCTGGCATATACTCACAAACAGGCCAAAAGTGTGGGTAGCAAGGCTAGAAGGAGGCTACTTTCTCACATCGCTGATGTCAGAGCGTTATGGATTTAAGACCATATCACACACTTATGACACACAGCTTGTTATCACCCTCTACCAGGATGGTGGAGAATCCACTTCCTTGTTTAAGTCCTGCCTGGTAGATCTTGTAGAATAGATGTCTCAGAGCTGCCTTAAGGTCAACGGTGGCAAGACTGAGGTACTGTTAGTTGGCCCTCTGAATGGTGGCCTGATGTAGTAGGGCCTATACCAGTGCCTCAGTCAAAAATGAAAATTATTGGTATCTGGTTTGATGCAAATTTATCCTTTGATGGCCAGATCTCCTGTTTAGCAGTTTTGGCATTTTTAAAGTGTTGAGAAAAATTTTAGGATTCCTTCTGTGGAATCCAGGAAAGCTGTAGTCCAGACCCTAGTCCTCGCAAGGCTGGACTTCTGCACTGTTTTGTTTCTGGGTGTGTCTCAAGGTAGATTGGCCAAACTCCAGAGAGTACAAAATGTGGTGACAAGCCTCCTGCTGAACATCCCCAGATAGGCTCTTATTGGGATGGCTCTTAGTAGGTTACCCTGGCTCCCTATACATAAGAGAGTTCCCTTTGAAGCGATGTGCTCTGTCACAGAATTTTAAATGGGAAAGGCTCCCACTATTTGCGCTCTTTGGTATAAAGATATGGTCTGAATAGATATCTTAGATCTGCCTGAGTCTCTTGAGTAGTCATCTCCAAGATTACAAGAGCACGTCTAGGTGGACGCTCCTTTGCTTTCTGGTGTCTAAATTCTGGAACTCCCTGCCTACTGACTAATACAGGAAAGTTCTGAGGCTATCTTTTTGCAAGAAACTTGAGACTTGTTTTTTAAGGCAGTTGTAGAGTTTTCTGGTTTAGGTTCTGGAGGTGGCTGCTGTTTCCGTCCCAGCTCGGGAACACTCTGTGTTTGGAGTAACCTTGTGCTTTGCACATTTTGTTTATTATTAGAGACAATGGGGGGTACTATGTGATCCCCCTCACCTCAGGGACCACCACCTCTCCGAAGCTCAGGAGATAGGTGTTTGCTGAGAGCTCCCACCAAGCAAAAGCAAGCATAATTCTGCTTTAAGAAAGCAGGAGCTGTCAAACAGCTTCCACTTGCTGACAGCGGAGTTTTCATCTCTTTCCCTGTATGCAAACATGCAATGAAAGCGATGAAAACATTGTTCCCGCAGCAGGGAGCTGCTATTTAAAGCAGCACCCTATTTGCAGGAGCAATGTCTGCTCCCGCAGGAGACAGGAGACAGCTGAAACTATAGGGGCCTTGAGGCTCCCCCCGCGATCCTCAAAAGAATGAAAAAAAAATGTCAAGGTGGATCTGCAGTTCAACCTTGAAATTTGTCAGATAAAGAGGCTCAAGGAACAATCACATTGACAAAGTTACAGACACACAAGGTCAATGGAGACATTTTCTCGCCGTCCTTTATGCAGCTGTAGTATAGGAGATGCACTATATGTATACCCAGCAAGATAACAAGTAACAGTAAAAAGTCATTCAGTTGGGTAGACATTTTGGACAAAATGGTGGCCTTTTCTTGGATAAATACGCAGGACAGGATTAATTCTGTCACAATACTCATTTCACAGTAATTAAACCTCAACAAGAAGCAGTTACAGATATAAACAAAGCAGGTGCCCAAGTTAAAGGTCCACTTCTGTAAGGTACTAATCATCCTAATTTCTAGCACATAGTCAAGGCAAAGCAAGTGTTTTTTCTCTGCATTTCTACCTTGAAAAGTAAAATGTAATCCTTGATGGAGGTGTTTGCATCCTTGTCTTTTCGAACGCAATATCTCGTGAAGTGACTGTGACAAGTGCTTTCTTTCTTGTCAAGGTTGTGCGTGACGCTGGCTTGGGTGATTATACAGGGTTGGCCGCAGGGCCTTTGCCACAGACTAGGCCCTGCAGCCAACCTCCACCACGCACGTTGTTGGTTGGATTATTGTATAGTAATTCCCTCGCCATGCACTGCTAATTACCTCATATATATCATCACTGATGACCTCTACTATAACATCATTGATAATATCAATGTAACATTTGCTCTGAAGTTGTTGATGAGACAACTGTGCATCGTGGAGGCGTGAGTTACCTTAGGGGACGCGTTATAGTTACTTGAAATAACTCTAACTATAACAGGTGAATTTCTATGGTTTTGTACGTTTAAAATGTGAGCCTAGCTATAGTGTCCCTGTAACCTTTGGTTTTTTAAGTTAAAATGTGTATATATGTTAGATTAGGCATCCTTGGCGTGGTCTCACCTAACGTTTTGCCTCTGCTCCCCAGGTTGTTGATGTTTGCTGGACTCTTTTGATACTCTGGGCACTTTACCACTGCTAACCAGTGCTAACGTGCAAGTGCTTCTATGGAAAATGTATGTGCAAATTGGCTTATTTAAGATTGGCATATTTGACTTACTAGTAAGTCCCTAGTACAGTTCACTAGAGGTGCCCAGGGCATGTAAATCAAATGCTACTAGTGGCCCTGTAGCACTGGTTGTGCCACCCACATAAGTAGCCGTGTAAACATGGTTCATACCTGCAACTGCAGTGTCTGTGTGTGCAGTTTTAAACTGCCAATTCGACTTGACAAGTGTACCCACTTGCCAGGCCTAAACCTTACCTTTTATTACATGTAAGGCACCACTAAGGTAGGCCCTAGGTAGCCCCATGGGCAGGGTGCAGTGCATGTTAAAGGGGGACATGTACTGACGTGTGGTACATGTCCTAACAGTGAAATACTGCTAAATGCAGTCTTCATTGTTGCAAATCTCTCTCTCATAGGTTAACATGGGGGCTTCCTTTAAATATTGTTAAAGTGCAGATTCCCTTTGAGAGCAGATAGAAATATGTGGAGTTTAGGGTTCCTGAACTCACAATTTAAATACATCTTTTAGTGAACTTGGGTTTTAAATTGTTAGTTTGAAAATGCAACTTTTAGAAATTAGGCATTTTCTTGCTTAAACCATTCTGTCACTCTGCCTGTTTGTGGATTCCCTGCCTGGGTCAGTTTGACGGTCAGACTGTTTCCACCTCTCCTCGAGACAGTGACACAAATGGAGCTGGGGTGTAGCCTGCATATCCTGATGAGCCATTGTAGTGCTTTCCTCTTATCTAGTTTTTAAGCACATACATAAAACACCAGAAATGCACTTCTGAGGTCAAAGAAGACTTTTATTGTTGTTAATTCTTCCCCAACCCCAATTTTTATGTATGACGAATTAGTAGCTTTCAAGTCCTCGTTAAGCAAACAAAATATATCAGTTTGCAATATACACAGCAGGTTATATTTATAAGATATTGAATGCAAAGCAAAACAAATACTTCACCGTGTGGGAACTATTTACAGCTTCATCTTTCTAAGGTCTGCAAGCTGATGACCCCTGTCAGCCGCGAGAAAGAGATTCATCTACCCACACGGGATTGCTGGCAGCTGGCGCCAAGCTCCAGCACGAGGTCCGGCAGATTTGAATCTGACTCTCTGCAGCCTGTTACATTCGTTACAAAGGTGTGCCCCCTCCTCTCAGACCTGGGAAACTGAGCAAGCCTTTTGGAGACTGGCCAGGTTTCCAAGACTACTCCTGTTCCCAAGCTCAAGCGAAGAAAACAACACCCATGTACTCTCTCTTATCATGTCGAGTCTACTGTGAGAAAAACATCTTGGTTCTCTGGTGCAAAAACACAGCTTGGAAAAATACAGCTTGGATTCTGAACTGCAATGTCTAACTCCACGTTAAAGGCAATGGGCAGCTAACCTAAATATCAAATGCAATGTCTAGTGTCATGTCAAAGCCAATAAGCAATGTCTAACTCCACGTTAAAGGCAATAGGCAGCTAACCTAAGTATCAAATGCAATGTCTAGTGTCATGTCAAAGCCAATAAGCATCTAAGCTGAATACAAAATGCAATGTCTTATATCATGTCAAAGCCCATAGGCAGCTAAGCTGAATATAAAATGCAATGTATAATATCATGTCAAAGCCAATAGGCAGCTGAGCTGAATATAAAATGCAATGTATAATATCATGTCAAAGCCAATAGGCAGCAAAGCCAATAGGCAGCTGAGCTGATCATGTCAAAGCCAATAGGCAGTTAAGCTGAATACAAAATGCAATATATAATATCATGTCAAAGCCAATAGGCAGAATATCTAATAGCATGTCAAAGTCAATAGGCAGCTAAACTGAATACATCATGTCAAAGCCAATAGGAATGCAATGTCAAAGCCAATAGGCAGCTAGACTGGATACAGCATGTCAAAGCCAATAGGCAGAATACAGAATGTAATGGCTAATGCAATGTCAAAGCCCATAGGCGGCTAAACTGAATACAGAAAGTAATGGCTAATGCCATGTCAAAGCCAATAGGCAGAATGACTAATGCAATGTCAAAGCCCATAGGCGGCTAAACTGAATACAGAAAGTAATGGCTAATGCCATGTCAAAGCCCATAGGCGGCTCAACTGAACAAAACATACCATGTGCTACTGGTGAACATTGAGCAACTAATATGCGCAGTGGTGAAACACAAAGTCATTGGTCAAAACAAAATTTAACAAATGGCAGTACATTCCGCCCTTTGACCAATGAATTTTTGTTTCACATATCTCTTGTTTCAAACAAAAACAAAAACATCAGCACAAAAAAAACATTATCAGCAAGTCACATTTGAATGATCAAAGCAATCCCTGTAAAGCAATAGAAGTGAATTAACACATTAATTTCATAACCTTTCACATCAGATACATCTACATAGAAAAGACTGGGCAATTTTTATACTCTGAATGAGTCTCTAATTCAACAGTGTTAGCAATTTGATGTGGCATGAGTTCTACTCATGTAAAGATGCACGGTCCACCTGAAAGGTTTTCTGGAAGGTAAGCAAAAGTCAGAGTTCCATACGAGAAGGGAAAAAAAAAAAATCACAGCTTAGTTCCAGTGGAAGAATGCAATCAAACAAGTTGAACTTGAACTGAAGGCGCAGTTTGCGCAAAATGGATCCATGGTGCTGGCACTTTACTCAGCCAGGCTCAGGTTGGGGATTCGGTCGCTTCCCCGACCCCACACGCACACACCGGAAGGGGGACCACACAGCACACTCAGGGACAGTGGCGAAACGTGGTAGGATCTGCAAAAGAAACAAGTATGACTTTTCTTGCAAATAACATTTTTCATTTAAACTGCACCCTTCCTCTTTCTTTCCCTGTTTTATAATCAGCAGGACGTTTTTGGGGCCCTTTGGTATAATTTCTGCAGGTCTTGGAGGGTCACTTGGGGCTTCAGCCCACACATCCGCACTGGGGTTTTTATCTGCTGCACCACAGCTTCCCTTTTCTTGCACTGTCAGAAGGGCTGGGGCAGACTCATTCTTTACCAAACCTCCATTCACTGCATTTTTGCCAAGTTGGGCCATTCTGTCTCCAATTTGTATGAATGAATCAGATTCTTTTCTAGGTATCAGCATAATTTCGATTTTTCCTTGGTAATCTGCAGCAATCACTCTCCCTAAAACCTGATCAATTTGCCATTTCTGTTCTGGTAACTTTCCTCTCCCCAACTGCTCTGTGACTGCTTGCATGACAGATTGCTTTTGTGCGTGCTGCACAGTTTTTATCAAAACTAGGGGAATGTGCATCTCTCTCATCTCTGCCCACCTGTAAGTGGCTTTTTCTCTCAGCTGTTCACATTTCTGGGGCACCCACTTAGCCATCCTCACTAAGGCAGAATTCTGGGTGAACACTTCTCTCTCTGAATTTTTCTCATTAACATCTGCAAGGTAACTGAACCAGTTAGGTGCTAAAACATTAGCAATGAACCAAAAATCAGCGTAAAAATGACACATCTCACGTAGCTCTTGCTTTAAAATCTGACACACATTATACAACTCCATTCCTTCTCCTGTGCCAGAAAAAAACATTTCAGTCAATGAATCATTAGTAAAACAAACATGCTTTTTATCTTCAGTAGACACGAATTCAAATAGTGCACACAATTTCATTGGTAACTCTTTTATCTGTGGTACTCTAGCCCTGTCTTGCAAGTACCAGATCCATTGTATGATTCTAGCTAGGGGCACTATTTTCTTTCCTTGTTCTTGAGTTACATGTACATAAGTATTTCCTTCTTGCACTGCGCAGAAACCTAAAGTCTGCATTATTTCATTTGCCAAATCACAAGCGCGCAGCTGCATATAATTTTTCACAGTGACCATATACAAAAGTGTTAGGATTTCACTCAAATGAGAGCTATTCTTTTTCCAAAAATCAAACAAGCTAATGAAACTCGGGGTGTCTTGCTCTAAAATCCTTCGTTTTACTTGTGCATTTTGCAACAGTAACTCGTAAATCACATTCTGGTCTCTTTCGTCCCAACCCTGGCTCACACGAAAACTCAGTGCAGCTCGGAGCTGTCTTAACCCCCTCATTACTGGAATGGGAAAAGAAAGATTCTTCATTTTTATAACTTTCAGCATTATTTTGAATTGTTGTATCCTGGCTAATTTGCTCACGTAAATTCATATTTTCATGTTCCAACTTCCTACATTTCTCCTGCATTTCTCTGTAAGCAGATAAATGTATCCAGACCTTTCTGTCATCATTACTTCCAAAAGACACTTTTTCTACATATGTACAACAGAAATTATTTCTCAAAACACTACAGGCATTTTAGCTACACATGCATTTTCAAAAATGGTCTGCTGTGCTTCTGTAATTCTCCAAACAGAAAACAATTCACAGTTTTTCTTAGCACCATCGGGCAGTTTACCAACACATGCATTCTCAGACATGGTCTGCCGTGCTACTGTGATTCTCCAAAAAAAACAATTTCTGTAATTCTCCAAACAACAAAAACAATTACACTTTTAAAGTGTGCACTTAGAAATCTACCAACTCGTCAACACCCTCTTAATCACCTCTTAATGACCGACACCCCACTCCTGGTACCAATTGTAGTGCTTTCCTCTTATCTAGTTTTTAAGCACATACATAAAACACCAGAAATGCACTTCTGAGGTCAAAGAAGACTTTTATTGTTGTTAATTCTTCCCCAACCCCAATTTTTATGTATGACGAATTAGTAGCTTTCAAGTCCGCGTTAATCAAACAAAATATATCAGTTTGCAATATACACAGCAGGTTATATTTATAAGATATTGAATGCAAAGCAAAACAAATACTTCACCATGTGGGAACTATTTACAACTTCATCTTTCTAAGGTCTGCAAGCTGATGACCCCTGTCAGCCGCGAGAAAGAGATTCATCTACCCACACGGGATTGCTGGCAGCTGGCACCAAGCTCCAGCACGAGGTCCGGCAGATTCGAATCTGACTCTCTGCAGCCTGTTACATTCGTTACAAAGGTGTGCCCCCTCCTCTCAGACCTGGGAAACTGAGCAAGCCTTTTGGAGACTGGCCAGGTCTCCAAGACTACTCCTGTTCCCAAGCTCAAGCGAAGAAAACAACACCCATGTACTCTCTCTTATCATGTCTAGTCTACTGCGAGAAAAACATCTTGGTTCTCTGGTGCAAAAACACAGCTTGGAAAAATACAGCTTGGATTCTCAACTGCAATGTCTAACTCCACGTTAAAGGCAATGGGCAGCTAACCTAAATATCAAATGCAATGTCTAGTGTCATGTCAAAGCCAATAAGCAACGTCTAACTCCACGTTAAAGGCAATAGGCAGCTAACCTAAGTATCAAATGCAATGTCTAGTGTCATGTCCTAGCCAATAAGCATCTAAGCTGAATACAAAATGCAATGTCTTATATCATGTCAAAGCCCATAGGCAGCTAAGCTGAATATAAAATGCAATGTATAATATCATGTCAAAGCCAATAGGCAGCTGAGCTGAATATAAAATGCAATGTATAATATCATGTCAAAGCCAATAGGCAGCAAAGCCAATAGGCAGCTGAGCTGATCATGTCAAAGCCAATAGGCAGTTAAGCTGAATACAAAATGCAATATATAATATCATGTCAAAGCCAATAGGCAGAATATCTAATAGCATGTCAAAGTCAATAGGCAGCTAAACTGAATACATCATGTCAAAGCCAATAGGAATGCAATGTCAAAGCCAATAGGCGGCTAGGCTGGCTACAGCATGTCAAAGCCAATAGGCAGAATACAGAATGTAATGGCTAATGCAATGTCAAAGCCCATAGGCGGCTAAACTGAATACAGAAAGTAATGGCTAATGCCATGTCAAAGCCAATAGGCAGAATGACTAATGCAATGTCAAAGCCCATAGGCGGCTAAACTGAATACAGAAAGTAATGGCTAATGCCATGTCAAAGCCCATAGGCGGCTCAACTGAACAAAACATACCATGTGCTACTGGTGAACATTGAGCAACTAATATGTGCAGTGGTGAAACACAAAGTCATTGGTCAAAACAAAATTTAACAAATGGCAGTACAGCCATATGTGATAGGAAGGGAGGGATGAGTGGTCACTCACACCTGAAAGGGCTGTGCCTGCCCTCACACAATGCAGTCTCCAACCCCCTGGCGTATGTCTGGAGTCGGCCTTGGCAAGGCAGGATCTGGTGAACAATAGAGACTTTCCTTTGAAGTAGGCCTACTTCAAAGGCAGAAAGGGGTATAAATATTGGACCCAAAACCCCTGGAAATCAGATCACTTCTGGAACCAAGAGGAACCTCTGCCAAGGAGAAGAACTGAAGAGCTGAGGAGGAGTGCCGCCCCTGTCTGTGATTGTGCTTTGTTGGGCTATCCTGCAGTTGCTGCTTCTGCCTGTGAAAGGTGACAAAGACTGGACTTTGTGGTATGCTTGTGAAGACTTTTCAAGGGCTTGAGTTCATTTTGCCTCCTGTTTTGAAGTCCATCAAAGACTTCCTCTGCTAACATCTGGACTCTCTGCTGAGACTCCTGCCCTGCCAAATGGTTTCCTATCCAGTCCCTGGGCACTTGAAAGGTGAAGTTGGCAGACAAGAGCTGAAAATCCACGCACAGAACACCGTCTGGGGAAATCTTTGGCGCACCACCTGCAATGCGGCTGATAAACAACGCTCCACCTGCATCGAGGCTGGGAGATCGGCGCATCGCGGCTGGAGAAATGACATGCAACACCCTCATACAGCTGCTGATAACGATGCAAACCCCACAAAGTGCAGTTTTCTAACACCGTGCAACAGGATTTTCCACGCATCGTCCTTGGGCGTCAATATCAACCCGACTCTGCGTGGATCCGAGGTGCCTTGTCCGGAAATCTTGGGAGGGAGAAAAACGACACATCGCCAACCCGAGAAGAAATGACGCACGGCCTCTTTTGCGAGGAAGGAATTGACACACCACTGCTTTCTTCGATGCACGCTCCCCCTTGCGGCTTTATGTTTTACACTAACCAGGTACTTTCTGCAAAATCATTGTTTTCTAGGGAGTAATGGCCAGATGTAGGAAAATCGGATGCAGAATGGTGTCTCAGACACCTTCTGCGACTCGCTATGGGGTCGCAAAGACCCACCTCATCAATATTCATTAAGTGGGTCGCATTTTGCGACCCCATAGCAAGTCCCTGCACTCACAGGGATGGTGGCCTGCTGTGGTCAGCAGACCTCCATGTCTGTGACTGCTTTATAAATAAAGCAGTTTTTTTTTTTCATTTTTCAGCCCGTTTTCCTTAAAGGAAAACGAGTTGCAAAATGAAAAGTAAACCAAAACCATTTGGTTTCGTTTTTTTCAGCGTAGGCAGTGGTCCATAGGACCTCTGAAAAAATATTTTTTTCGACATTCACCCCATGGGGACCCCTTCCCTTTTGCAAATGAGTTACCACCAGTGTGAAACTGGCGGTAACTGCGAGTTGGTTTGCAACTCTGAATTGCGATGCGGTCGCAAATAGGAAGGGAACACCCCTTCTTATTTGCGAGTCGCATTCCCAAATTGCGAGTCGGTACCAACTCGCAATTTGGGAATGAGCATCGCGTTCGGCCGTTTGCATGCCGCAAACTGCGATTTTTGCAGTTTGCGACATGCAAACGGCTTACTACATCTGGCCCTAAGACTCTTAGGTGGTCATTACAACCCTGGCGGATGGTGATAAAGCGGCGGTAAGACCGCCAACAGGCAGACGGAAATCTTTTTGCAATTACGACCGTGGCGGAAACCGCCAACAAAGACAGCCACTTTAACACTCCGACCGGCACAGCGGTACAAACAAACAGCGCGGCGGTCACCGCCAACAGACAGGCGGAGGACAATGTATCGCCCAAACTATTATGACAGGCCAATCCGCCACCTTCTCCGGGGCGGATTCACCGCGGATAAAAACACGGCGGAAACAGGAATTCCGAAGGAAAACGCTCACCTCTACACACCCCAAGAGGAACGAGGACACCATGGACCCGGAACTCCAAATTCTACCTGCGATAGTCTTCCTGCTCCTCTACCAGGAGCACGAACGCCGGCGGCGAAGACCACGGTGAGTACTGCACCTACGACACAGGGGACGGGGGAGGCAAAAAACAGGGACACACACAAGCAACACGCAAACACCCCCACCCCCACCCACTACAACACACACACTAATGCATATTAATACATCCCAATTACACCCCCCAAAGCCCCCGGAAGAATGCAAAGACTATAGAAAATGAGGGTAACCATTGTAATATATTAAAATCAAGTAGGCTGACATATATATATATATGTATATATATATACACCATTTACAAAATATGTACCAAGCATAGTAGTCCAGGTACTGCTTCAATTAAGTCCGTGGAACACTGGGACCACACGGTATGGACGAGGCCCACACAAGATCCCCGACCATGACGGAGAGAACACTGCAGGGGCATCAGACAGCAACTAAACAGGCACCTCAGGGGGAGGGAAAGGGGGGGGCACCTCAGCCGCTTGAGTGCACGACGCCAAATCCACGAGGGGGCCACATGCCCACTGTACAATCCTGGGGAGTGCAAAGCCACAGTATCTCAAGTCTCTACATTGGGTGGGTTGCCCACTGTTCCATCCTGGGGAGTGGAAAGCCACAGTCTCTCAAGTCTCTACAGTGGGTGGCTTGCCCACTGTTCCATCCTGGGGAGTGCAAAGCCACAGTCTCTCAAGTCTCTACAGTGGGTGGGTTGCCCACTGCTCCATCCTGGGGAGTGCAAAGCCACAGTCTCTCAAGTCTCTACAGTGAATGACTTGCCACTGTTCCATCCTGGGGAGTGCAAAGCCACAGTCTCTCAAGTCTCTACAGTGGGTGGGTTGCCCACTGTTCCATCCTGGGGAGTGCAAAGCCACAGTCTCTCAAGTCTCTACAGTGGGTGGCTTGCCCACTGTTTCATCCTGGGGAGTGCAAAGCCGCAGTGTCTCAAGTGGATGACAGTCTCCACTGGTTCTGGAGGGGGCCTTTTGCCCAGAGTGCTTCATCCTGCTAAGGACAGAGGTAGTGGACGACAGTCTCCACTGGTTCTGGAGGGGGCATGGTGCCTAGAGTGCGTCATTCACCCCGTGACAGACTCAGTAGCGTCAGTGTCCTTGCCGCTCATGGGCCAGCGGTGCTTGAGACGCCGGTGCCTTGTTCAGCTGTGCTTGAGATGGCGGTGCCCTGTTCAGCGGTGCTTGAGGCGGCGGTGCCCTGTTCAGCAGTGCTTGAGGCGGCGGTGCCCTGTTCAGCGGTCTTTCATGGCCCAGTGGGGCTTGTGCTGGCGGTCCTTCATGGCCCAGCGGGGCTTGTGCTGGCGGTGGCCTCCTGGGCAGCTGGGCTGGTGCTGGCGGTGGCCTCCTGGGCAGCGGGGATGATGGCTGTCATCTCCGCCGTGCTGCTCTTCCCAGACTTTCTGGGTTTCTTGTGGGCCTTCCCCACCTTGGAAGGTGTCACAGCTGACTCCACACTCACACCGGGACCCCTGGGAGCGGCTTTGGTGGCTGGAGTCTTCCCCCTCTCCCGCCGGGCACTGGCCAACTTCTGATGCTTCACAGGTGGGGGACTGTCTGTGTTGTGGCTCCGTGCCACACTGGCTGCCCTGGTGGCTGGTGCACTCCAGATTCCGGTGACTACAGGAACCACTGGTCCCGGAGATGTTGTGGCTGAGGTGCTAGTTCAGGACCTAGGAGACGGACGGGGTGGGGGAGGTGTTGGAAAGAGGTCAAGGTTGGACAGGAAAAGTCTTTTTGAAACACTTGGACGGGTAGCTGGAGGGGGTTTGGGAGTGGAGGAAAAGGTGGTGGTTGTAGGAGGTGTACGTTTGCTGACTTTGGATGAAGGTGCATGCGCTGGAGGCTGTCGTGAGGTGGGTGGCTGTTGGGTGGGTGTGTGCCTGCGTTTGTGTACCTTGGGAGGGGGCGTCACAGATACAGTGGGAGAGGACACAGGGGACGTGTGAACGGTAGTGGGGGTGGTGACTGTACATGAGCGGGGTGTGGTGGTGGGTGTGCTGGAGAGGGACGTAGTGGCTGTAGAGGTAGTGCATGCAGGTGTGAGTGTAGACGAGACAGGGAGGAAGGAGGGAGACGAGGAGGAGGGGGTCACAGTGGAGGCAGTGGATGTTGGTGTGTCTGCATGTGTGTGATGCTTGCGTGAGTGCCTGTGGGATGTGTGGTGCTTATCTTTGCCTGAGCTTCCCTTGTGTGTTGACGTGTGTGCATGCTGGTCTGTAGGTGTGCTTGGGATAGGCTGAGGTACAGGGGATTGGGTCTGGGTGGAGGAAGTTGGAGGGAGGAGTTTAGACACAGGGACAATGGCTGCCATCAGTGCTGAGGCCAGAGTCTGAAAAGCTCGCTGAAGGGCCGTCTGACCAGAATGAATGCCCTCCAGGAATGCATTGGTTTGTTGCAACTGCCTTTCTACACCCTGGATGGCATTCAAAATGGTAGACTGCCCAACAGTGAGGGACCTGAGGAGGTCAATGGCCTCCTCACTGAGGGCAGCAGGGGTGACAGGGGCAGGGCCTGAGGTGTCTGGGGCGAAGGTGATGCCCACCCTCCCGGGTGAGCGGGCACGGGGTGAAGGCTGAGGGGCTGCTGGGAGGGCGGTGCTGGAAGGGGGGTGGCGGCTGTACCTGTAGATGGGGGGGGGGCACAGATGTTGTCGTCACAAGGGAGCTCCTATCAGAGGACGAGTCTGTGTCACTGGTCTCAGCTCCTGTCCCCACAGTGGAGCTCCCCTCGCCCTCCGTCCCACCGGTGAACTCCGAGTCTGTAGTGTGGCCCTCCATGGCCATGTGGGATGCAGCCCCCTGGTGCTCCGGTGCCACTGCTCCTCCGCCTGATGATGCTAATGCACACAAGAACAGGGAGACCACAAAAAGGGGGGGGGTGACAGAAGAAAAACATGTTGAGTGCATGCATTACCGCTACCGTTGGCGGGCACGACAGACACAGAAGCCCCCTGCACTACGCCACGCACTTGGGGTCCACTCTTCAATCCCTGGGAAATGGCCTACAAGGCAATGGACGACATCTGCACACAGATGACACAGGGGCATGACTAGGTGTACTTGGCACTCTACAGAGGTGGGGTGGGGTGCCACATAGGCTGCCTAATGGAGGGAACTTGCCTACGGAACTCGCCCTAGCCTAGGGAAACCCACAGACCACCTTCCCCACCCAGACCCCTCCACTGCGCGCAAAGTCAGCAGAATGAGAGTGTACTCACCCCCTTGTGGCTGCTGTGATGCCCACAGGCACCCATCCAACTCCGGGTAGGCCATCGCCAGGATCCTGAACATCAGGGGGGTCATGGTGCGACGGGCACCACTCCCACGTTGGGAGGCCATCTCCAGCTGAGCCTCCGCCGTCTTCCTGCTCCAGCGGCGAATGTCCTCCCATCTTTTCCGGCAGTGGGTGCTCCATCTGTGGTAGACCACCAGGGTCCGGACGTCTTTGGCGATGGCACGCCAAATATGTTTTTTCTAGTGGGTGCTGACCTACATGAATTGTACAGAGGAAAGAGAAACTTATTACCAACTGCACTGTCAAAGTGATTGGCCCCCATCCCTACCCTTCCCATGTGGCACATGCATTCACCGTCGTTTCATGCATGCCGCACTCTCCCCCCTTCCTTCTTACATCCAGCCCTCTCCACACAGGCATAGCCCATACATCATGCTCCCAGTGTACTTACCTGTTTGTCTGGAGGACCGTAGAGTAGCGTGTACTGGGGGAGGACCCCGGCCATGAGTTTCTCCAACTCCTCCGATGTGAAGGCAGGGGCCCTTTCCCCAGACACTCGAGCCATTGTCTCTTCCAGACCAAGGTCATAGCAGCACTTGCAGTGTAGGTTCTCTCCTGTCGAAGATCAGGTATCGAGTGATTTAACAGATAGAAAATGGCAGTCATGTCAGCGGCGGTGCGTACCGTCACCGCCGGCGTACATCTTCATTGGCTCCTGGGACCCATAGGGTCCAATGTTAACCAATGCAGCATTGCGCTGCGGTCTTCGACTGCCTACCGCGACGGTGTACAACGCCAGAGCAGTTACCTCACATCCAATTGTCCCACTTTAGAGGTCAGACAGCTGCCATTTCAGGGGCCCAAATGGCTTCATTTTCAACTGCATCACACTCACCTAGGAATAGACTCAACACACATACAAGCCACTTTTTAAGTATGAATGGTGTTCTGTGTAAGCTGTGGGTACGTACCTCTGAGTTGTTTGACTCTGTGCTCGCTGTTGTCCTTCATAGGCACCGTCCGCTGGGACATGTGAGGAGATGGCGGCATCCTCCGGTGTACCGAACGTTGGTGGACCTGTCGACAATGGAGGAAAGACATGTGATTATAACATACAGGCTTGACCATGCCACAATCCAGGAACTGTGTACCCAGTTGGAGCCAGGCCTGATGTCAGCTATCCGCCATCCCACAGGAATCCCCCCTCAAGTGCAGGTGCTGTCATTGCTCCATTTCCTTGCAAGTGGGTCATTTCAAACAACACTGGCCATAGCATCAGGGATGTCCCAGCCTATGTTTTCCAACGTGTTGTCCAGAGTGTTGTCTGCCCTTCTGAAACACATGCGGAGCTACATCGTTTTCCCTCAGGTGGAGGATTTGCCTACAGTGAAAGGTGATTTCTATGCCCTGGGACATATCCCCAACATTATAGGTGCCATTGATGGGACCCATGTGGCTTTGGTCCCCCCCCACAGGAGTGAACAGGTGTACAGAATCCGGAAGAGTTATCATTCGATGAATGTACAGATGGTATGTTTGGCAGACCAGTACATCTCCCATGTGAATGCCATGTTCCCTGGCTCAGTGCATGACGCCTACATCCTGCGGAATAGCAGCATCCCTTATGTGATGGGTCAACTCCAGAGGCACCGTGTGTGGCTATTAGGTGAGCACCTGGAAGCTAGTCAGTGGAAATGGTTGTCTGGGGATATCCCTCCAGGTTAGTGTGTGTCTAACAGTTGTCCCTCACCATTTGCAGGTGACTCTGGTTACCCCAACCTGTCATGGCTACTGACCCCAGTGAGGAATCCCAGGACAAGGGCAGAGGAACTCTACAATGAGGCCCATGGGCGAACTAGGAGGGTGATTAAGTGGACCTTCGGCCTCCTGAAGGCCAGGTTCCGGTGCCTCCATGTGACAGGTGGATCCCTACTCTAGTCTCCAAAGAAAGTGTGCCAGATCATCGTGGCCTGCTGTATGCTTCACAACTTGGCTTTGCAACGACTGGTGCCTTTTCTGCAGGAGGATGGTCCAGATGGCGGTATTGTGGCAGCTGTGGAGCCTGTGGACAGTGAAGACGAGGAAGCAGAGGAAGAAGACAACAGGGACCCAGTGATCCAGCAACATTTCCACTGAGACACAGGTAAGAGTACAGACCTGCCTACTACATGTACTTAAACACTACTGCCTCTCTACTGTCTGTCGTTTTCACCCAGTGTATGGTCACTGAGTTTTCAATTTCCCTTACGATTTCACAGATGTGGGTCCCACTGTGTGACATCTGCTTTGATTCCTCATGGACTAGAGCTGGGTGACATAGGTATGTTGACATTACATTTGATTGAACATTTTGCCACTGTAATTGCTAATACACTACTTCGAAATCACAGACAGACTCCAGATTGTTTTGTGCTTTAAGTGTGTTTATTTAAGTGCTCTATATTGGAGGGGGTAGTAAAATGTTGAGGGGTGATGGTGGAGGAATGTCCATGGCAGAGTCCAGTCTATTAGTCTCACAGGTGCATTGTCCAAAGGGGCATAGGAAGTGGAGCTGGGGCAGTTTAAGTATGGACAGGGTGACAAAGTCAGACAGTAGGATGACAATCAGGGTGGTCTCATTTCTTGGCGGGGGTCTTGGCATCGTTCTCTGTCTTGTTGCTGGATCTCAGGGACCGTTTGCGAGGTGGTTCTCCCTCTGCAGGGGGTGGGGTGCTGGTGTGGTGGTCCTGTGGTGGGGTGTCCTGTCCACTAGCGCCGGCGGAGGTGGTGGGCAGTTCATCGTCCAGGCTAGTGTCAGGGGCCCCTTGTTGTGCCACAGTGTCCCTCCTGGTGTTGAGTACTTCCTTCAGCACCCCTACGATGGTGCCCAGAGTGGAGTTGATGGTTCTGAGTTCCTCCCTGAAGCCCATATACTGTTCCTCCCGCAGGCGCTGGTTCTCCTGAAACTTGGTCAGTACCGTTGCCATCGTCTCCTGGGAGTGGTGGTAGGCTCCCATGATGGAGGAGAGGGCCTCGTGGAGAGTGGGTTCCCTTTGCCTGTCCGACCCCTGTCGCACAGCAGCCCTCCCAGTTCCCCTGTGTTCCTGGGCCTCCGTCCCCTGGACTGTGTGCCCACTACCACTGCCCCCAGGTCCCTATTGTTGTTGGGGTGGGTTAGCCTGGGTTCCCTGTAGTGGTGGACACACAGCTGATTGACGTGTCCTGGGGACGGAGGTATGGGCCCGCTGGGTGGGTGCTGTGCTGGTGTTTCCAGAGGGGGAAGCTCTGTAGTGGCCTGTGACTGTGTGATGGGAACCGACTGTCCCGAGGTCACCGATGGGCCGGGCTTGTCATCTAGATCCAGATGGACAGAGGTGCTGTCATCACTGTGGGCCTCTTCTGTTGGTGGTGTGGACATGTGTGGACCCTCCTGTCCAGTGACGTTGGGTAGGGGTTCTGCAGGGGTATAAAAGTATGGTTAGTACATCTGTGTGTGGCATGGTGTGCAATGGGTGGGTGACCGTGTACCCCAGTGCTTGCATTCCTGTGTGGGGGCCTGTGTGATGATGGTTTAGGTTTTTTTTTGGATATGAGCAGTGGGCATGCTTTAGTGATGGGTGTCCATGCTTTGTTGTTGCATGCAGGGCTTGGTGTTGGGATGGGTGGTTTGTGATGTTGAGACATTTGTGAGGAGTAGGAGTGCTGGGGGTGAGGGTGAGGGTGGGGGTATGTGGGGGTATGTGCTGGCATGCAGGTAGGGAGGGGGATGTAATAGTTAAGATTTGTCTTACCAGAGTCCATTCCTCCACCTACTTCTGCGAGGCCCTCAGGATGCAGAATCGCCAAGACCTGCTCCTCCCATGTTATTAGTTGTGGGGGAGGAGGTGGGAGTCCGCCGCCAGTCCGCTGTACCGCCAGGTGGTGTCTTGAGACACGGAACACACCTTCCCCCTTAGGTCGTTCCACCTCTTCCTGATGTCCTCCCGATTTCTTGGGTGTTGTCCCACTGCGTTGACCCTGTCCACTATTCTTCGCCATAGCTCCATCTTCCTAGCAATGGAGGTGTGCTGCACCTGTGATCCGAATAGTTGTGGCTCTACCTGGACGATTTCCTCCACCATGACCCTGAACTCCTCCTCCGAGAACCTGGGGTGTCTTTGCCGTGCCATGGGGTGGTGTAGGTGATGTGTGGGGTGCAGTGTGGGGTGATGAGTGTGCTGATATGTAGTGGTGTGTTGTGTGAGGTGCGTGGAAGTTCTGTGGGTGATGGTGTTGCATGCCTGTGGATGCTAGTGTTCTTGCTGGTGCTGTCTCTCTCTGGCTTTAATTCGTGAATTGTTGTCGTAAGGGTTTGTGGGTGATGTGGGTGTGTGTTTTATATTGTATTGGGTGTGTGGGAGTGGTGTGTATATGTG
Organism: Pleurodeles waltl; assembly: GCF_031143425.1. Taxonomy (NCBI): domain Eukaryota; kingdom Metazoa; phylum Chordata; class Amphibia; order Caudata; family Salamandridae; genus Pleurodeles; species Pleurodeles waltl. Next base: position 863,277,842 of record NC_090446.1, on the reverse strand, counting down.
TATCAAGTGTGTGTGTTTCGAATTGTCCAATGTGGCTGTGTTTTGGAGATGTGTGTGTATTTTGAGCGCAGCGGTGTGTACCGCCAATGGAATACCACAGTTGAAAGACCGCCACGTGGATTCGTGGGTCGTGATACTGTGGGCATATTTCTGTTGGCGTGATGGTGGAGGTTTTGTTTTCGCCAGTTTATCACTGACCTTTGGTGTGGCGGACTTGTGTGGGTGTCTAGATTTTGGGGGATTCCGAACTGTGGGTCATTATAGCTGTGGCGGAATTCCGCGGCCGCGGCGGTGTGTAGGCGGTCTTCTGCACGGCAGTAAGCGGGATTTACAGCCAATGTTGTAATGATGGCATTATTCTTTTGAAAATTCATATTTTAACTTGTGTCTGGTGGATTTTTGTCATTTTGGTCTTGTTTGATTTAGATAAATATTGCCTATTTTTCTAAACTGGTGTGGTGTCCATTTTGTAGTGCTTTCACTTTATTACTGTGTGTATTGGTACAAATACTTGACACATTGCTTCTGAGATAAGCCTGACTGCTTGTGCCAAGCTACCAAGGGGGTAAGTAGGGAATGTCTTTCTCCATTGCCCTGACTAGAGTGAGGGTCCTTGCTTGGACAGGGGTAACCTGACTGCCGACCACATACACTATTTCTAACAATATATATATATATATATATATATATCTATATATATATATAGATATATATTTATATAGATATATATATATAGACATGCCTACTTAACTGCTCATGTAGCTGAATGACATGATCTCTCTGAGGCCACAACGATTCCATGCCTTCCCAATTTTTAGATCGAAACTCGAAGTGATGAGAAGACCCAAATCAAGACTTTTTCTGCTGTTTCCAAACTTTAAAGAGCCCATAATAATAGTATGTTTTTTAAATGGTGGCCCTAAATACATTAGTGAAAATGACACACAGCAAAAGTCACCTAGTGTACATCAGGCTTCTCTGGTAACAAAAATGATAAGGGTGGAATTTGTTTCTTACTCTGACATTGGATTTGAACATTGCTGTCTTTCAAAACTATTGTGCCCTGGCGAGAGATTTACTTTTTTTATGAAGGATGGGCCATTATGGGGAATATTAGGGACTTCAATGTGTTCCCAGGGCTGAAAGATTTGACCATCTTGTGGAGGTAAACATTTGATCTCTTATGCACCTTATGTCCACTGTATTTGATTGTATGGTCCATGAAACTAAATGTAGCGTGTAGTGAAATATCCGTTTCATAATTATGAAGCAGGTAAGTAACACATACGTTTAAAGTCGAGGCAATTAGTGACCTGCTTTGAAAATGTACAAAAATAAAATTAACAAGTTTGGTGTGATTTGGGAAAATTACGAATCCTTTATGCTATATCACTATAAAAGATAATGATGAATTGTGAATGGATCAAAATTTGATTGTTTCTATAAACAGATAAAGGCCTGTTTATAAATCTGAACACTACAATTCTGAGGACGTTTAGCTAAAAATTTACCTTTTGAGAGATACGTTTAAAATTCCAAGGAACTGTATGGGATGACATAGGATCAAACGTGAACACAAGGTGGATGCAAAGGGTATAAAATCTATCAACCCATGGTTGGGGCTCTAGGCAGCTGGGTTATAGAATTCTACCCCTGCCGAAATTTGGAAAGCACAGGGTCTACCCCTCTGCAAAAGAAAGTCAAGATTTTACTGTTCAAAGAACACTCAGGACCTCATTTGAATGCCCAGGAGTTTCGCTTTGTATCTCTGGCTCCCGACCCCCGGAGTTACTGACAGAAGGAGCATCAGTACCTCCTATGTGGAGGAGGGACCAGAGTTATCGGGTGTTATGAGTGGAATCCAGGCTATCCCCTTAATTCCAGACTAATATGGAATAATACATCTGATTCCCTTTGTCCATTCCAGCAGGCAGACTGTTTGACTGAAATGTACCAGATCTGTGGCATTTCTATGAATCTCCTATGTCTGAAATGGTTGATAAGTCCTGTTGCTGGACCAATTGTAATGTCAGAGGACGTTTGTTGCTCTAACATCCCAACGAGACTGATACATGATCTCTCCAGGACTCTCCCTCCTGCCGTTGCACCTGATGTCTGCACCACGACACCCCTTCTACCTCTCCACATCCCCCGTTTCCCACATTCCAGCACCAGCATCCTCTCCCCCTCTCAACTATCCCCATTAATGCACATCACTCTGTTGCTTTGTCGCTGGGTTCACAATACTTACATACAGTTCATCAAAATTAAAGACAGATGCATATTTGGACCTACGGTGTTATTAGCAGGATAGTAAGTAACCTGTGAGGCAGGTTTTGAGTCTATCAGAAACAGTGGGAGTAGCATGAAATATACCACTTTTAATGAGACAGCCTAGATTGCATTCGCTCATAGCTTACACGCCTTCACCATTTACCTTGCAGGTAATAGAAAACATTTTTCAAGCAACTACATCAAGTGTTGAGGATAAAGAATGTCTCCTAACAGCCAGCTTCATTCAGGTAACCAAAGGAATATAAGACTGAAGGAACGTTATTGTTAGAAATGTAATCCTATAACAAAGTATAAACGATGGATGTCACATGCAAATGTATTTATATGGCAAATGATTCCAAAGTGGCAATAATAATGGGCAAGATGTACCAATCTATTCTGCAATTGCAAGCACTCCATTCACAGAAATTGTGTATTCGCTACCACAAATTAGGTATTGCCAACTTACAAATCACATTATAGGAGTTAGTAAAGCTTTATAGATTCCTAGAATGAGATCCCTAATCGTTACTGATTAGCAATTTGGAAGAGGCAAACTGTTGGCATCACTTCCAAATTGCGAATCAATACCCTAATGTAGGAAGGTGAAATATTATTTGGGGTGGATAAGTGTCCACCTCAAAGGATAAGGCCACTGCTTGCTAAATATCACCTAAATTAAATAAAATAAAAATATGCTCTATCCCTAGTACATGACACAAAGGTGTCAGGCTTAAATCAAAGGCAACATATAAAGTATGCAACCAGTGCAAACATAGGAGATAGGTAGATATTTTATTGTGTATTTTTTTTAAATTACATATATGAATACAGCCACATAAGCTGGCATTGTACAATATTTGTATATTAGCGACTATGTACGATAAAAATAGTACATCAGCAATTAAACAGATAAAAAAAGATAAAAAGGCAATAACAAATCTGTCATTCTGCAGAAGCTACGATTGTTTTGCAAACTCATACACAGTAGAAAAAGTCACACAAAACACAGTTCAATTCTACAACCATTTTTAAAATAGTTAGAAAACATGTATGAGTCTTGAAGTCCAAAGCTACAAAAATCCAATAGGGAATCCAGAGATACACATTTTTTAAAATTTAAGTGAAAACAGTGCACAAAAAGCACCAATGAATCTACAGACTGGGATCTAGAAGTGTTTTGAGGCTGACACGATGGAGCCCTGCTTGGAAACACCAAGTGGTTTATCCTGGTAAAAGGTCTCAAACAGTTTGAAAATGTTTCAACGTCCTAATCCAAAAAGGGACTTTTGTCATTTTCTTGAAGGAAAAGTTGTTTCTCCAAGGGACAAATCTGTAATTGTAGCCACCATTCTGTGACTGCTGGTTTGATAAATGCAGCAGGTTGGTTTTGCTGACCCTCTAAAGCTTTTGAAGGTGTTGCTAGAAAATGTTTCTAAGTCCTAAAACAGAAAGGGATTTTGTCATGTTTTTAGGGATGCTGGAGTCTTTCAGGGAGACAAATTTGAAATTCAATCCAATGCCGTGGAAATGCTGGACTTTTACTTTTCACAGTAGGTCCCCTTGGCTCTGAAGCTCTGGAATAAAAGATTTTAAAAGTTTCAAAACTTTTTTGTGGTGTCCAAGCAACCATATGAGTACACTTCTAACTCCCACAGGACCTGAGGAGGGCACCTAAAGAATGTCAGAGTGACAGGGAGAGGCCATTGGTAAATTCCAATTTAAGTTCCAGTTGCACTGGTCAGCTGAGAATTGTAGGAAAACAGCATTGTGCAGTTAATTGTGTCCCTGTAGCCACACAAGAGATTAGCCAACTGACCCATAGAGTCAACTTCTTAGTCAGAGGTGCAAGGGGACACAGCCACAAGTGGAGAAGTGTGGCTCAATGGTTAGAGCGGCAGACCCTGAAGCAGAGATCTGGCTCAAGACCAGGGTTCAAGTCCCGCTTCGGCAGGTCTTGGGCTCAATTCCCCTTGACCAGATAATTCTCGCCTCGGTGCCTAATCTAATTCATGGGTCCCACTCTGCAACTCTGGGCAATAGCTTGCTTAATCTCCACAACGGCCCCAACAGCGCTTGGATGCCTGGCTTCACCCTGGGGGTGCTCAGGAGTGGGTGCCTCACAGGGAAAAGCCAGGAGGGGTTCCATAGCGGTATGAGTACAGCGCCTTGAGACCCTAACGGGTGAGTAGTGCGCTATACAAGTGCTAATTTGCAATAATTTACAATTTACACAGCTACACTCCTTCGAGCTCCTCACAGGTCACAGACAGCAGGCCTATGCCTCTTAAGTTCTTCCACATGTCCATCCTGAATTGTTCTATGGAAGGCTAGGACAGGCTTTAGCTTTGTCAGGTTTACCCTCCTGAGGGCAGTGCTGAATTACCTACTAGGCAAAGTAGGACCCCACTCCGTTTAGGGGCCCGCAACAACGGATCAAAATCTTATTGATTTGATTTCAAAGAAAATTACAATCAAGCTTTCTTAAATTGTTCCCAAAAGATAGAAAAAAAAGAATCAACTCAAAGAAACAAAAACTTTACATGAAAGACTCTATAGAGAAAATACTATATTAATGCAATGTACCCATTAACAACTTAAAGTACCTAGACCATAGATATCAGATTCACATAACAGTTTGTCTCTTTAAAGCTCATCTTCCTTCGTTTTGTGTAATAAAATTGGTTTATTAAAATTGTTGGTTGGTAAAACTAAAAAAGTATTAGGAGATAATTTGCGAGGGGGCCCCCGAAATTTCGACTGCCTCCACAGAGTTTTATCTGGCACTGCCTGTGAGTGTGGGAGACTCTTGGGCATTCCCTAACCAATGATTTAAAAGTTTCTGAGGGCAACTTTACCCATTTGTTCTACTGCAAAATATTCCCACAGTGCCTCGCACTCTCAAAATCCAAGATGGGTAAACACTTCTTTCCTTATGCATAGCCTGTTTGCCCACCCAAAGGTCTGGATAGGGTAATGAACAGTCCCCTCCTCTGTGGTCACTCAAACCCTTGTTTAGGGGTAGCCTTCCTCCCACTGGGTTTAGTGCCAGCCTGACTAGGGAGACAAAAGTTGGGGCCTTTCCAAGTATCCCCTAAAATTTGCTTGGAACAGGGTAGGTCCCTTCCAAGATAATGAAGTTCCTGGGCCCAACCCCACTCGTATTCCTGTCGGGGGAAGAAAACACCTCCCACCCCCAGGCCATTTGTCCTGCTCTCAGAGCAGTTTTCACATCTCTTTCACATTTAATTTCAGCCAAGGACAGGCTAAGCAGTTGCTGGAGACCTAATGCAAATTAGCCTCCGTCAGCTTCAGGCAGGGTAAAGGTAGCTTTCTAAAAGTTACATTTTCCATATATTTGATACAAAATCTGTCTTTATTATTAGATTGGATTTCTATTACATATAAAAATATGACTTCAATTTTAGTCTGTAGCTGATAAAAGTAATAAGTTATAGATTAAAATGTATATTCTATACTTTGACTTTTCCTATGTGCCAGCTGCAACCTGACAAATTGCAAAGTCGTTTAGGGCCTAGTCACTGGGAAAGCATGCAGTTTCTAATGTCACATATCTTCCACTCTTAAAGATTATGGGGGTGATTCTAACCCTGGCGGTCGGTGATAAAGCGGCGGCCAAACCGCCAACAGGCCGGCGGTCCAAAAAATGGAATTCTGACCCTGGCGGGAACCGCCAACACAGCCCGCCACTTTAACACTCCGACCGCCACGGCGGGACCGACAAACAGCGCGGCGGTCACCGCCAACAGCCAGGCGGCAGACAATGTACCGCCCACACTATCATGACCCACCAATCCGCCACCTTTTCCGGGGCGGGAGCCCCGCCGATAAAAACACGGCGGAAACAGACTACGAATGTGAAAACGCTCACCTCTACGCACTCCACGAGTACGGAGGACAGCATGGAACCCGAATTGAACATCATACCTGCTCTCGTCTACCTGCTCATCTACCACGAGTACGAACTCCGGCGCAGACGTCAACGGTGAGTACAGCACCTACGACACACGGGAGGGGGGAGGACGAAAGGTTACGGGCACACACATATGCAACCCCCCCCCCCAATATGTACACACCAATGCAGAGCAACAAGTCACAGTGACACCAACCAAACCCCCGTAAAAAATGCAATGACATATAAAAATTGTCAATAAATATTTATGTCCAAAATAGCCTCCGATAAGTATTGGTCAACTAGCCAGAATATTTACATTTATAAAGTCAATATACACAGCAGTGGACAACTGCAGAAATCAGACCTGCACATTTTACGTAGTAACGATTTGTCCGTGGGCCAAAGTGTAGCAACACAAGGTCAAAGCCCACACACGAGACCTGAGTCCTTTGGAGAGAACACTGCAGGGGCATCTGATGACAAAACTACAGGCACCTCAGGGGAAAGCGAAGGGGGGGCACCTCAGCCACATGAGTCCACGACGCAAGACCCACGAAGGGGCCACCATGCCCACTGCCATATCCTGGGGAGTGCTTGACAGGAAGGGCCCAGCGGAGCGGTGCTTGAGACGGCGGGGCCCAGCGGAGCGGTGCTTGAGACGGCGGGGCCCAGCGGAGCGGTGCTTAAGACGGCGGGCCCAGCGGAGCGGTGCTTGACAGGAAGGGCCCAGCGGAGCGGTGCTTGAGACGGCGGGGCCCAGCGGAGCGGTGCTTGAGATGAAGGGCCCAGCAGAGCAGTGCTTGACAGGAAGGGCCCAGCGGAGCGGTGCTTGACAGGAAGGGCCCAGCGGAGCGGTGCTTGACAGGTGGGGCCCAGCGGAGCAGTGCTTGACAGGAGGGGCCCAGCGGAGCGGTGCTTGACAGGAAGGGCCCAGCGGAGCGGTGCTTGACAGGAGGGGCCCAGCGGAGCGGTGCTTGAGACGGCGGGGCCCAGCGGAGCGGTGCTTGAGACGGCGGGGCCCAGCAGAGCGGTGCTTGAGACGGCGGGGCCCAGCGGAGCGGTGCTTGAGACGGCGGGGCCCAGCGGAGCGGTGCTTGACAGGAAGGGCCCAGCGGAGCGGTGCTTGAGACGGCGGGGCCCAGCGGAGCGGTGCTTGAGATGAAGGGCCCAGCGGAGCGGTGCTTGACAGGAGGGGCCCAGCGGAGCGGTGCTTGACAGGAGGGGCCCAGCGGAGCGGTGCTTGACAGGAGGGGCCCAGCGGAGCGGTGCTTGACAGGAAGGGCCCAGCGGAGCGGTGCTTGACAGGAGGGGCCCAGCGGAGCGGTGCTTGAGACGGCGGGGCCCACCGGAGCGGTGCTTGAGACGGCGGGGCCCACCGGAGCGGTGCTTGAGACGGCGGGGCCCAGCGGAGCGGTGCTTGAGACGGCGGGGCCCTCTTCAGCGGTGCCTGTCTTCACGGCGGGGCCCTGTTCAGCGGTGCTCTTCTGCACGGCGGGGCCCTGTTCAGCGGTGCCTGTCTTCACGGCGGGGCCCTGTTCAGCGGTGCTCTTCTGCACGGCGGGGCCCTCTTCAGCGGTGCCTGTCTTCACGGCGGGGCCCTGTTCAGCGGTGATCTTGTGCACGGCGGGGCCCTCTTCAGCGGTGCCTGTCTTCACGGCGGGGCCCTCTTCAGCGGTGCTCTTCTGCACGGCGGGGCCCTCTTCAGCGGTGCCTGTCTTCACGGCGGGGCCCTGTTCAGCGGTGCTCTTCTGCACGGCGGGGCCCTCTTCAGCGGTGCCTGTCTTCACGGCGGGGCCATCTTCAGCGGTGCTCTTCTGCACGGCGGGGCCCTCTTCAGCGGTCCTCTTCCAGGAAGTCTAGGGAGCCAGACCTGGGCTGGACACCCTGATCACTCGCCCTCCGAATGTGCAGTGGCAGGCCCCTTCGGGGACGGAGTCCTGGGCCCTTTGCTGTCGTCCCTTGCAGGCGGGATGGGGCTTGCGGGGCCCTCCAGCTCCGCGCTCCTGACCTCTCCGCCCTGCTGCCCTTTCGCTCCTTAGATGGGGCTCTCGGGCCCTTGCCTCCCCTGGCTGTTGTGGCAGGTGAAGTGGCCGTTGTTGGCTCCTTGGGGGCAGCCGTCTCAGTCCTCTCACGGCGGCCCTTCACTTTACGTGTCCTCTTGCCTGGGGGTGGGCTGGATGTCCCCTTGCTGCTCAGTGAAGTGTCACTGCCGTCAAAGGGTGGACTCCAGAAGCCATGCACCACTTGGACCCTCGAAGCTGGGCTGGTGGTGGCTGAGGTGCTCTTGGGACTCTTAACCGATGGAGGGGGTGGGTCAGGGGAGGGAAAGAGGTTAAGATTAGAGAGGTAACATTTCTTAGGGCCAAGGTAAAGGGTAGGAGTAGTGGTGATGGAAGTGGAGGAAGAGGATGTGGTTGTAGGAGAGTCAGGTGTGCTGTCTTTGGGTGCAGGTGACTGAGGCGTAGGCTGTCGTGAGGTGGTTGGCTGTTGTTTGGGTGTCTGCCTGCGTTTATGTGTCTTGGAAGAGGGGGTGACAGACACAGTGGGAGAGGACACAGGGGACGTGTAGATGGCAGTGGGGGTGGTGACTGCACGTGTGAGGACTGTAGTGGAGGGTGTGCTGGTGATGGAAGCACTGGCTGATGGTGGTGTGCATGCAGGTGTGAGTGTAGACGTCACAGGGAGGGAGGAGGGAGACGAGGAGGAGGGGGACACAGAGGTGGTAGTGACTGTTGGAATGTCTGCATCTGGGTGTTGCTGGGGTGAATGCTTGTGTGTCCTGTGGTGCTTGTGTCTGGATGATCTGGCCTTGGGTGTTGAGGTGTGTGCAGGCTGGTCTGATGGTGTGGATGGGATAGGCTGAGGGACAGGAGACAGAGAAAGGGTGGAGGCAGTTAGAAGAGGGAGGCTGGAGACAGGGACAATGGCTGCCGTCAGTGCTGAGGCCAGAGCAGTGAACGATCGTTGATGGGCAGCCTGACCCGAATGAATGCCCTCCAGGTAGGCATTGCTCCGATGCACCTCCCTTTCCACCCCCTGGATGGCATTCAAAAGGGTAGTCTGCCCAACAATGAGCGTCCTCACGAGGTCAATGAGCTCCGCACTGAGGGCAGCAGGGGTAACTGGGGCAGGGGCTGAGGTGCCTGGGCGAAGGAGACGCCCGCCTTCCTGGGCGAGCGGGCACGGAGCGAAGGCTGAGGGGCTGCTGGGAGGGCGGAGCTGGAGCGCTGGGTGGCGGCTGTACCAGTGGAGGTGGGGGGCCCGGATGTTGCCGCCCCCGCTAGGGAGCTCCCAAACGAGGACGTGTCCGTGTCGCTGGTGTCTTCACCGGTCCCCGTTGTGGTGCTCCCCTCGCCCTCCGGATCACTGGTGCCCTCGGTGTCTGTTCCAGTGCCCACCGGGGCATTGTGACTTGCAGCTCCCTCGTGCTCCGACGCCAATTCTCCTCCGCCTGATGATGCTGATGCACAAGAAGACAAAGAATAAGGGTGGGGGGAGAAATAATACAAAGTTGAGTGTATGCCTTGTCAATACCGTTGGCGGAGAGGACAGACACAGGTGCCTCATGCACTAAGCCGCGAAATTGGGGTACACTACTCAGTACTTCTGACTAGGCCAACAGGTCTAGGGACAACAGACGCGCACATGGGTGATGCAGGACCATGGATAGCTGTACTTGGCACCCTACAGAGGTGGGGGGCGGGGGCACAGGGCCATGTCTAAGGGAGGGGACTACACTAGAGAAAGCGCCCTGGCGTAGTGTCACCCACGGCCCTCCTCCCCCACCCAGACGCCTCAACTGCGCTTAAGGATAGCAGAATGCGCAGGTACTCACCCCCTTGTGTCTGCTGTGATGTCCTCAAGCGCCCATCCAAATCAGGGTAGGCCACCACCAGGATCCGGGACATCAGGGGGGTCAGGGTACGACTGGCACCCCTCCTAGGTCGGGAGGCCATCCCCAGCAGTGACTCAGCGGTCTTTCGGGTTCCGCGGCGGATGTCCTCCCACCTCTTGCGGCAGTGTGTGCCCCGTCTGGTGTAGACCCCCAGGGCCCGGACTTCCTTGGCGATGGCACGCCAAATGTCGATTTTCTGATGGGCGCTCACCTGTTAGACATGTACAGGGTGGGAAAGAGAAAACGTGAATTTTCGGCATGTTTGGAGTACATGCCCCCCCCTCCCCAACCTTGCCATGTGGCCCATTCTCTCATCTGTCGTGCGTTGCAGTCCTCATTTTCTCCCCACCCCAACAACTTACATCCACCCCACTCCACACAGCCATAACCCATTCAATGTGCACTCAGTGTACTCACCTGTTGGTCTGGAGGACCGTAGAGTAGCGCATACTGGGGGAGGACCCCATCCACTAGTTTCTCCAACTCTTCAGACGTGAAGGCAGGGGCCCTTTCCCCAGTCGCAGCAGCCATTGTCACTTCCAGACCGAGGTCACAGCAGCACTTGCAGTATAGGTCCTCTCCTGTGGATGATCAGGTATCGAGTGATTAGGCAGATAGAAAATGGCGGTCACGGCCGCGGCGGTGCGTACCGCGGCGGTGCGTACCGCGACCGCCGGCGCACATTGTCATTGGCTCCTGAATCCCATAGGGTTCAATGTTAACCAATGCGGGTTCGTATAGCGGTCTTCGACCGCCTACCGCCACGGTGTGCCACGCCAGCGCATTGACCTCACATCCCATTGTCCCACTTCACCGGTCAGGCAGCCGCCATTTCAAGGGCGCACATGGCTTAATTTCAACTGCGTCACACAGGCCTAGGCCTTGCATTGCCACACATCCAAACATAGCCATCCATACCTTATCGTGTACTGTGCATGCAGTGGTGAACGTACCTGTGACTTGCTTGACTCTGTGCTCCATGTTGTCCTTCCTAAGCACCGTCCGCTGGGACTTGCGAGGAGAAGGATGAATCCTCGCGTGTACCGCCCGCTGGTGGACCTGTCGACAATGGAAGAACGCCACATCATACTACGATACCGGCTTGACCGAGCCACTATACATGAACTGTGTGCCCAGCTGGAGCCAGACCTGATGTCCCCCATCCGCCAACCCACAGGAATTCCCCCTCTAGTGCAGGTTCTGTCAGTCCTCCATTTTTTGGCAAGTGGCTCATTCCAGACAACAGTGGCCATGTCATCTGGAATGTCTCAGCCTATGTTTTCAAAAATCTTGTCTAGAGTGTTGTCTGCCCTGACGAAACACATGCGGCGCTACATTGTATTCCCTGAGGAGGTTGATTTGGCCACTGTGAAGGGTGATTTTTATGCCCTTGGACATATCCCCAACATAATTGGTGCCATTGATGGGACCCATGTGGCTTTAGTACCCCCAAAAGACGATGAGCAGGTGTACAGAAACAGGAAAAGTTACCATTCGATGAACGTCCAGGTGGTCTGTTTGGCTGACCAGTACATCTCCCATGTGAATGCCATGTTCCCTGGGTCAGTGCATGACGCGTATGTGATGCGAAATAGCAGCATCCCTTATGTGATGGAACAGCTACAGAGACAACGTGTGTGGCTAATTGGTGACTCTGGTTACCCCAACCTGCCTTGGCTATTGACCCCAGTGAGGAATCCCCGGACCAGGGCAGAGGAACGGTACAATGAGGCCCATGGGCGAACTAGGAGGGTCATTGAAAGAACCTTTGGCCTCCTGAAGGCCAGGTTTAGGTGCCTACATATGACAGGGGGATCCCTGATGTACTCACCAAAGAAGGTGTGCCAGATCATCGTGGCCTGCTGTATGCTTCACAATCTGGCATTGCGACGTCAGGTGCCCTTCCTGCAGGAGGATGGTCCAGATGGTGGTGTTGAAGCAGCTGTGGAGCCTGCGGAGAGTGAAGAGGAGGAAGACGAAGAGGACGACCCAGACAACAGGGACAGAGTTATCCTACAGTATTTTCAGTAGCACACAGGTAGGAATCTCCCACGCCATTTACCATTTAGTGAATGCCCCCTGCATCTTTACTTTGTGTATTGCCCCCCAGTTCTTTTAACCTGAAGTTTACTTTTCCCTTCCCTTTTCAGTGCTGTATGACCCACTGCGTGACTTCTGCCTGGTTAGCCCATGGACTAATGCTTATTGACATCGGTATGTTGTCCACACATATATAACAGAACATTATTGATAAGTAATGTGTTATACATTTGTAAATAATACAGGCTGACTCCAGAATGATTTATGTGCAATGAGTGATTTATTTTTAGTGCTATATTTTGGTACATGATATTAAACGGTGAAGGGTGAGGGTGGAGTTATGTCCATGGCAGAGTCCAGTTCTCGGTCGCACAGGTGCATTGTTCATATGGCAGTGGAAGGATGGAGCAGGGGCAGTTCAAGGTTGGACAGGGTGACACTGTGGGACAGTGGAATGACATCCGGGGGGATATTAGACTGGCGGGGGTCCTGGCATCCTACTCTGTCTTCCTTTGAGATCTCAGGTTCCTCTTGCGGGGTGGTTGTTCTTCAGCAGGAGGTGGGGTTCTGGTGGCCCGTCGTTCTGTGGGGGCCTCCTGACCACTAGCGCCGGCGGAGGTGGTAGGCTGTTCCTGGCTAGTGACAGGGGCCCTTTGCGGTGCCACATGGTCCCGCAATGTGGTTTCAATGCGGTTTAGGGCCTGGACTATGGTTCCCATTGCGGTAGCGATGGCCCGGAGTTCATTGCTGAACCCCATGTTCCGTTCCTCCCGCTGTGCCTGGATCTCGGTGAACCTGGCCAGTACCGTCGCCATCGTCTCCTGGGAGTGATGATACGCTCCCATGATGGTGGTGAGGGCCTCTTGGAGAGTCGGTTCCCTGGGCCTGTCCTCCCCCCCCTGTCGCACAGCAGCCCTCCCAGTTGCCCTGTTTCCCCGGGCCTCTGTCCCCTGGACGGTGTGCCCACTACCACTGCCCCCAGGTCCCTGTTGTTGTTGGGGTGTTGGGTCAGCCTGGGTGCCCTGTAGTGGCGGACACACCGCTGATTGACGCGTCCGCGGGACAGAGGCATGGGCCCGCTGGGTGGGAGCTGTGCTGGTGTTCCCAGGGGGGTTTGGGTCTGCTGTGGCCTGTGTGTGGGGAACCGACTGTCCAGAGGTCCCCGATGGTCCGGGCTGGTCGTCAGGTTCTAGGTCGACAGAGCTGCTGTCCTCGCTGGGGGCCTGTTCTGGGGGTGGGATGGACATCTCTGGACCCTCCGTGGCGGTGTGTTGTCGTTCGGGCCCTGCAGGGGTAAAGGAGTATGGTTATTGTTTCTGTGTGTGCCATGGCGTGCATTTTGGGTGCCCTTGTCCCCCAGTGCTGGCATTCCCTTGTGGGAGGTGTTGTGAGGGTTTGGGGGGGTGTATGGGTATGTGCAATGGTCATGCTTTGGTGGTGGCTGTCTATGGTTTGTGTTGGCATTCAGGGGTTGGTGTTGTTTAGGGTGGGTTGTGCTGGTGAGACATTGGCAGGGAGGTTATGTGCTGGGGGTGAGATTGGGGGTGAGGGGGGGGGTTGGCATGCTGGTGTTTGGGGGGGGGGGGGTGAAGTGGTTGAGATTCTACTTACCAGAGTCCATTCCTCCTTGTACTCCAGCGAGGCCATCAGGATGCAGGATGTTTACCACCTCTTGCTCCCATGCTGTGAATTGGGGTGGGGTGGGTGGGGGTCCGCCGCCAGACTTCTGCACAGCGATGTTGTGCCTGGAGATCATCGAGCGCACCTTCCCCCGTAGGTCGTTCCATCGCTTTCTTATATCTTCCCGATTTCTGGGATGCTGTCCCACAGCGTTGATCCTGTCTACGATCCTTTGCCATAGTTCAGCCTTCCTTGCTATGGTGGTGTGCTGCACCTGTGTGCCGAAGAGCTGGGGCTCAACCCTCATGATTTCCTCAACCATGACCCGGAGTTCTTGGTCCGAAAACCTTGGGTGTCTTTGGGGTGCCATGGGGTGGTGTGGATGAGGTGTGGGGTGGTGTTTGTGGTGATGTGCGTGGTGATATGTGGTGATGTGTGCGTAGATGTGGTGTGGGTGATGAAGTTGTGTTCCTGTGTGTGTTGGGGTTTTCTAATGCTGTGCTCGCTATCGCTATCTCTCGCTCTCGCTCTCGCCTTCGCTCCGATTTCCAACTAGTGGGGGTTTGTGGGTGATGTGGGTGTGTGTTTTATAGTTGATTGGATGTGTGGGAGCGTTGTTTGTATGTGTGTCAGGTGTGCGTATTTCAAATTGTCCAATGTGGCAGTGTTTAGGAGCTGTGTGTGTATTTTGAGCGCGGCGGTGTGTACCGCCAATGGAATACCGCGGTTGAAAGACCGCCGCGTGGATTCGTGGGTCAGAATGGCATGGGCGTGTTTGTGTTGGCGTGACGGTGGAGGTTTGGTCATCTCCAGTTTTCCGCGGCCCGCTGATGTGGCGGCCTTCCTTGGATGTCGAATTTTTGGCAGTTTCACAGTTGGTGGTCAGAATGACCGTGGCGGTCGACCGCGGCCGCGGCGGTAGTATGGCGGACTTCTGACCGGCGGTAAGGGCCTTTTACCGCCGAGGTCAGAATGACCCCCTATGTATCCTACCTTGTGCGCAGCAAGCTGTGTTGAAGGGTCAATTATTTAATATTTATAATTAGGTTTCCTACCTGTCAAAAGGGTGGTTTTGACAGGTCTATGGGATAGGGATTAACTGTACTGCTGTCAGGCTGCACAGGGTAGGTCTAAAGGTGTGTTTCACTGGCAGTGTAGTGGATGGCACTATTGGTTCTGCAGTCCACAAGTGGCATTTAACTTTCTATGCAGTGGCTATACTGTACTATATAAAATGCTTTATAGTAAAGTTACATGTGCCAATCTGATTTGAACGCAATTCTGACAAGTTTTAAGGGTCAGAGCACAGAAACAAGCTGTTGGATAACAGTGATCAAGTGTTAGACTTAAAGATTACCAGCAGATGAGTCCCAAAACAATGAAAAACTAGGATGTATCAGTGGTGGGTCACCTGAATTCCAGTTAAAAACTATTGAAAACTTACTGAGCACCACTTTAGAGGCCTTACTTTTTTTCTGATTTGTGTAATTTTTGTCTGAGGAGTAGACAGTAGTCCATGTGAAAACTGCCCAGTGCTTAACTAGTTAAAAAAGAATAAGTGCTTGTAACCAAGCATTTCAAAGGAGGCCACTGCAGCTTGCACCACCCACAGCCCCAGACAGTGTTTCCAAATATCAGTGCCATCAATACCTACAAACCATCACTCTCAAATACATGTGGCAATTTCAACAATTCCATCTGATCCGAAGCTATGAGAATGTCCAGGGCAACCTGGTATTTTTTTAATGTATTGTTACACCCACTTTCGCAGTGCTCTCTTAAACAATAGACAACAGTGCCCCAATGCGGTAGACTGTCATAAATAAGTGGCAAGAAATAAGGCCCATATCCATACTTTTTTAGCGCCACATTTGCGTCATCTTTTGATGCAAAAGCGGCGCAAAAACAAAATACTTTTTTGCGTTAAAAAGTGGTGCAAATGCGGCGCTAAAAAAGTATAAATATGGGCCTAAGTGCTGAGGCCTTATTACTTTCCAGAGAAACTTTAAAAAAGAAAACTAATTTTTTTTTAAAAAGCAGCCCTGTTTACTTTGTGGAAATTAGGCTGCTTTAAAAAAACAACTTTATTTAAACACAGTCACAGGCAGTATGTTATGTTGACCCTTGCATGCCACCATCCATGTGATTGTATCCAACTGGAGTGAGTCACAGTTTGAGATCTACTTAATGAATGTTAACTAGGTAGGTAGGATTACAACCCACTATGATGTGGAATGCCACACAAAATCCAATTCTGATTGTTATTCGCAACCAGTTTTTGAGACCTCCACAATGATTCATCTGGTCCAAAATGATAAATCAATAGGTGTAACACTTTTAGTCCAGTTGTAGTCTAGTTGATTTCTGCCCAATGTATGACTGACTCAGCCTCAGTCTGGCTGGCCTGTTAGGAATCCTCCCAGTCTCTCCATAGGTCCATCCAACTCTGATAGTGCCTTAAGAAACAGGAGGTTATAATTATAACAGAAATAAAAAAATCTTTCTCCTTTACTGATTGTTGGAATATTTTAGTTTTTTCCAGATGGAAAGGTGCAAGATGTGTTTCATCCAAGAAACCAGGAGCTGAAGGCAGTGAATACCTCAATTTTTGGAATGTGAGTATGATTCCGCTTTGAACCCCATAACACTGCATATAAAACGGCTCTTCTTCCACCCAATATACTTTGTTCCAGGCGCGGCCCATCCTTTAGGGTGGAGGGGCCATGCCCCTCCACCTTTTGCCCCTCATAAAGAGTGCGAGTCAGGCTGAACAAAGGTCAGCCTGACAGACACTCTTCATGTTCAGGTTAGGCAGCCAGGAGCAGACATGGGCGATTTGCGCAGACTCCTGGCTGCCTGAGCTGACCTTTGCTGGGCTGAAGAGGTCACAGCTTCTGTGGGCGTGACCTCCTTGGCTCAGCAAAGGTGCCTCAAGGCCCGGGTGATGAGGGAAGCGTCACCCATTGACTTTGACCTGGGCACTTCAGGTTTAAACCCTGAAGTGCCAAGGGCGAGTGTTAATCAGTGACACCTCGTCACAGAGTGATCTGATCATGAGCTCATGAAGTTTTCATTAGCCTATGATATGGGATATTGTTAGGCCTTTTCTGCTGATCCCTGAAGCCTGGATTCAAGCAGCTTGAATTGCTAACTAGGACACAGAGAGGAGCACCATCTTATGCCAGCTTTTTAAGGGGGCCCACCTTGGTGCTACAACACATTTATTTATAGATTTGTTTAAAAGAATGCCATTGTCTTCATTAATGATGATGTAAGCTAGGACAATTAACTCCACAAAATGGCACCAGGTGCTCATTTGCTGTGTTTTCCCTTATCCTACAGGATAGGCTTGAAGACTTTGCAATAGGCTTTCCTCCTGTGAAGGGCCCCTTGTTAATCTGAAGGGCAACGTCGTGCAAGGGCTTCTAACATGCTAGTATCTTGCTCAAGTAGAACAACAAATATTTCTCTATACAGCCTGTCACAACCCAGAGGAGATTGTTCCAAACAGGATTCTCTGGCAAAGTCATGCTGCCTTCATTGAAACCATACCTTTTCACAACTGTGCTCAGTTCGTAACCTTTCTGTAAGTATTGAATCGATCCAGTCCCGAAGTTGATCACATACAGGAAATCGAATTTGACACTTAGAAATGTTTTCATCAAAAAGTTGGGCTAGTTGTATTGCGGTCACTTTGGGTCATTTTAGGTGACCAACTCCAGTAGGAAGCCAGTCAGGGGGATCAGCAAGGTCCTCAGAAAATGTTACCTCCACAGATGAAGCAGTCTCCAGGTAGTTCGAGGCACTCTATCCAATTTCCAATGGTTTCCTATGGAAATGTCCCTGATGCAAGGTATGAAGGATGCTCAAGATGCTCAAAGATGCCATGGAGGTGATGCGATCAACAAGGGTCTTCCTATATTCCTCTATCCCTCAGTTCACAAATGGGGTAAGATGGTCCTGGTCACAGGGTCGAAATTCCTCAAACTCCTCTCTGTGCTGGTAGAAGTCAGAGTTAACCTTTATCTAGTAGTCCTCATCATCTAAGTGTACGGACCTGAAAAGGCCATCTGCATTGACATCATAAGCCCCAGGTCTGTGTTCTACTGTAAAGTCCATAGCCTGTAGGGAAATGGGCCACCTCAATAATTTGAGGTTCCCTTTTCTTATATCAGTGGCCTGTGGTCAGTTTGAACTCTGAAGTGAGTCCCAAACAAGTACAGTCTCAGTTTCTTCAGGGACCAAACCACAGCAAAGGTTTCCATCTCAATGTGACTCCAAGACTTCACTGGGGAGACGTCCCGTGTTAATGAAAGCTACTGGCTAATCCTGGCCGAAATCATTTAGATGTGACAACACTGCCCTTACCTCATATTCAGAAGCACCTGTCTGAACAATGAATTTCTTACTGATGTCAGGTGCCTTCAGGACAGGTGCTGAGCACAGAGCTTCTTTGAGGGTATCAAAACCTTTTGACACTGCTCAGTCCATATGACTTTTCTGGTTGCTTCTTGGAGGCAAGTTCAGTTAGTGGTGCCATTATGGTACCATAACCGTTAACAAATCTCCTGTAGTTCCTAGTCAGACCAATAAAGACGGGGGTCTGAGACCTAGGATCTTCACACACCAAAATTGTCTGGATCTTGGGTTGAAGAGGTTGTGCATGGCCTTCACCTACTTGGTGGCCCAAGTACACTACAGAACCCTGTCCTATCTGGCATGTGCATGCCTTGATAGATAGGCCTGCCTGCTGCAAGGCCTGAAGCACTTCTTTGAGGTGGACCAAATGATCCTCCTAGGTGTGGCTAACTACAGCTATATCATTAAGATAAGCTGCACTGAAACTCTCCAGACCTGAAAGAACTCAATTCGCCAACCTCTGTAAGGTGGCAGGTGCATTTTTCAACCCAAAGGTCATCACTTAAAATTGAAAGTGGCCTTCAGGTGTGGAAAAAGTTGATCTCTCCTTAGCTGGGGTGAGAGCTATCTGTTAATAACCTGATGTCAGGACAAACATACTCAGATATTTCGCAGCATCCAACCTATCAATGAGCTCATCAGCTCTTGGAATAGGGAAGCATCAGAACGTCATCTCAGGCTTCCCTCCTTTAGGACTGTGTTTGGGCACCAGTACCACCTGGCTGGCCCATTGACTACTGGGGCGCTCAATCACCCCCAACTCCAACCTCTTGGCAACCTCAGCCTTGGTGCTGGCCTTGACCTGGTCAGATAACCTGTGTGTTTTGTTCTTGACAGGCAAGCTGTCACCAGTGTCCACATCATGGATACAACATGTTGTCAGACCTGGGGGTCACAGATAACAGTCCATCAAACCACCACCTCAATAACTGATAGCAACAACTTTGTTGCTGCTCTGTCAAGGTGAAGTAGACAATTACTTCTTCCCCACTTCTGTCTTGGGCATTGGAGGATAAGAGGTCTAGAATGGGGGACACTCTTTTCCTTTTCTCCTCCATCAGTCACCATCAGCATTGTGATGTCTGACCTGTCATTGTGCAACTTGAGCCTACTCACACTAATGACCCAGTGCGGGCTCCAGGGTGCCCAAGTCTACAAAGCAGGTGACTTTCCCATTTTTCTCTATGATGGGGATGGCCCAGTCCTCTTGTCCTTCAGTACTCTGGGTGCCACAGGCTCCAAGATCCACATTAACTGTCCAGGTTGGTGCTCGACCCTGGAGGACTACTGGTCATACCAGTGCTTTGCAAGTTCCTGGCGGGCCATCAGGTTCTTATTCACCTTCTTCATATAACCTGCCTTCCTAGAGAGAAGGCCATTCACAAAGACTGCTATTTCGTTCTTTGGTTCCTTGAGGGGTCTGTCTCAACCCTCCCTAACTAAGCTTAGTGGAGCCTTTATACGGTGTCTAAGGAGCAGTGCAAAGGAACTAACACCATCTCCTTCTTGAGGGACCTCCCCGTAGGTGAATAGCAGGCATGGGAGAAGGAAATCCCATCTCCTCCTGAGTTTCTCAGGTAGCCCCAAGATTATGCCTTTTTTGGTCTTGTTGAATCGTTCAACTATCTCATTACCTTGAGGATGGTAGGGGGTGGTGAGCTTGTAAGTCACACCACATTCATTCCACATACCCTTCAGATAGGCTGACATAAAATGTGTGCCTCTATCTGAGATTACCTCCTTAGGGGAGCCAAACCTGGTGAAAATACCCAGGAGGGTTCTAGCCACTGCAGGGGCAATGAATATCCTAAACGAAATAGTCTCTGAATATCTGGTGGCATGGTCAACTACCACCAAGGTAAACCTATTCCCTGAGGTTGTTGGGGCTGTCTAGGGGCCCAACAATGCCAAACCCATCCATCTCAAAGGGAGTCCCCACCACTGGAAGTGGTATCAGAGGAGCCTTTGGCATGCCCCCACCTTGCCACTGGCCTGGCAGTTGACACGA
Source organism: Pleurodeles waltl (assembly GCF_031143425.1). Taxonomy (NCBI): domain Eukaryota; kingdom Metazoa; phylum Chordata; class Amphibia; order Caudata; family Salamandridae; genus Pleurodeles; species Pleurodeles waltl. The sequence goes on along the minus strand of NC_090446.1, from coordinate 863,257,670 downwards.
GTTCTAAAACTGCTTGAGCTTCTCAGATATCTGGATTCAGTAAAAGTGATTGACCAGCATCTCCCAGGTCTTGGTGTGTCCCAGGTGTCCAGCAAAGGTGACATCATAGGACATGTTAAGGAGGAACTTCCTGTCCTGCTTGGCATCACCAACCTTCTGGTTGCCCCCGGTTTGGAATCCCTTGCCTCACTGTACAGGAGACCTTCCTCTTAGTATACCTTATGGGTACCACTGGTATCCTTTCGCTCCGGGTCACCCAGGGCAGCAGAGTCCTTTTCAGGTAGCAGGCCTTCTCCTGAGGGTTGGGCTACTTCTGGCCCTGTGGACCTTTGGAAGGAGGATTGTCAACCTTACTGCCCAGTCTCCTTGCTCTATGAGCGTGGGCATTTGTTTCAAGCTCCAGGACTCCTGGACTCTCCCTCTGGGCCCTCTGTGCTCTGGAGATTACACATACCAATTCAGGAAGACCCCGCATTGCTGCATTGGTTCTTATTTCCCTCTCTTCTCAAGCAGAGGTTTTAAGCTCATTGCCCAGCAGACACTACTGGGATGGCAGAGGACACAGTGACTTTCTTTGGGCCAGTAACTTCTCCCCACTCAAAGTCAACAACAGCCATATGGTGTGACTTTGTTACATTGCCAGCATTACAAATTGTGTGCACTTCCTCATTTAAGATCTGGTCTGAGAAAACCAGTTTGGCCATCACCATGGCTACCCTGGCACCTGTATCCCTCCGAGCCTTCACCTCCACCCCATTGTTTCTGGCCACGGTTGACCTTCAAAACTCTTCCTGCTCACTCGTTTTATAATGCTGAACTGTAATTTCACAATGTAATGTTACATGTACTCACCTCGTGCTGACTGTGCGATTTCTGTTGATTTCCAATGTTAAATTCATTATAAAAAGCTCTGTTTCTGGGGGTGAGCCAGATAATTTTTACTAACTTACTACAAAATGTAATTCCCAAACTTACTGGTGGAAAGATTTCCTCTCCTATATTTTCTAAGGGGAGACTGCCACACATGTAAGTTAATTAATTGGAAGTAAATGTGGGCAGGACAGGGGAAGCGGTTGAAAAATGGGGAATACATTCTACAAAATAGAAGAGGTTTAGATGGGGTAAGGAGTGGTTTAGGGAAGGACATATATTCATCTACAAATGAGTAAGACTGTTGCTATGTACACACTACATTTCTAAAGTTACTAGCAGTTAAAAGGCTTCAAAACAATCATAAATGCAGTCCAGCCCAACCATGGAGTAATTTTATCTCTAAACATTGCCATTCTCAAGTACTGCAAAACATTCTGATAGAAATGAATGGAGGGAGGGACTTAAAATCACACCCCATAGGAAATAATTTTAAAATAATTAAATTATTTTGACTTCTACAGTGAATATATATGTGTGTTTATATATTTGTTTTAGTGTAAAAACGTTAAAACGTTTTTAAACTATAAATTAATTAAAACATAACTTTTACTTAAATTCACTAAATATTATTTTTAACAGGGTTTATTGAGTTTTTTTAGCTTCCACATTCCAAAGCACAATACACCAAAACATCAGAAGCATTAGGGTATTGCCCCTGTATACAGTTATAAAGCGGTGTCAACAAATTATTATAGAGACAATGCAATGTCACCTTATCAACAGCAAATAATGGTGCCGTACTAATGTGTAACATTACAAAATCCTAAGTTTTTATATCGTAATATTAAAAAAAGGAAAAACAAAATAGGTTATAACAACAACAGTAGACGTGTTTTTTTAGTGTGAGCAATACAGATGAGGACAGGCCGTGGTGTGGGATTAATGAAAAAATGTATGATGGTATATTCACCCAGTGGCAAGAAAGCTCACCCCATGTCGAACCTGCAATGTGAGCACCACACTGTTATGTTGGGTTCATGGCTTGTGTGAATGAGTATAGGCAAGGCTGTCTAGGGTGGTTTGACATCATCCCTAATGCAGTCTTTGACAGAGAAGATCAGCTCATCCCCTGAGGCAACTGCACTGACCTCCTGGTCAGTGTTTTCTGCCCTCCCCAGCTCCTCTGGCTGCTGCTGCCTCTGCCTTTTGCTGGGACAAACTGAGAGTCTTCTGACTCTCAGTTCGAGGCCCTCCTCCACCCGCAGGCTCGTCCTGCACGTCATCCCTGGTGGTCTAGTGGCCATCATAAGTAATCATTTATTTCTCTCTGTCGCTCTTTCAGTCTTGCTTTTTCTGCCTTTTTCTCTTGTTTTTCCCTTTTATTCATTTTTTCCTTTCTCCCCTCTTTCCTCTGCCCCCCTCCCCCTGCAAAGAACCTTTTTCTGCCCTCCCGCTTCTCAGCTGACCACTCCCCTCCGCCCTTCTCCTTCTTAATGGCAGCCGCAGCACTGTGAGAGGGCAACTGCACTGACCTCCTGGTCAGCGTCTGCTGCCCTTCCCAGCTCCTCTGGCTGCTTCTGCCTCTGCCTTTTGCTAGATGATCTGAGAGTCTCCTGACAAGACTGAGCTCATCATCTTCGGAAACGCCACCTCAGCTTGGAGCGACTCCCAGTGGCCCACATCCCTCAGCGCCCTCCCTGCACCGACTGAGCACATCCACAACTTAGGAATCATCCTCAACTCCTCCCTATCCATGATCCGCCAGGTAAACTCTGTTGACTCCTCCTGCTGGCACACACTCCGCAAACTTCAGAATATCTTCAGATGGATCCCAGCAGACTGTCGCAGGACAGTCACCCACACCATAGTCACTAGCAAGCTCGACTACGGCAGCGCCCTCTATGCGGGCACCTCAACTAGGAACATCAAAAAACTACAACTCATCCAGAACGCTGCCACCAGACTCATTCTGGACATCCCTCACCTCGTCTCCCAACACCTGAGGATCCTCCACTGGCTACCGGTCGAGAAGAGAATCACCTTCAAGCTTCTCACCCACACATACAAGGTCATACACAATGGAGGACCAGCCTACCTGAACCTCCGCGTCTCCTTCCACACTTCACCAGATCCCTCCGCTCCACCCAGATGGCCCTGGCCACCATCCCTCACATCCGCAAAATCACTGCCGGAGAATGAACCTTCACCTACACTGCAGCATACAGCTGGAACAACCTCCCCCTGCACGTCAGACAAAAGCCTGTTGCTCACCATCTTCAGGAAGAACCTCAAGATATGGCTCTTCAGATGAGGCCCTCCCTTCCCTCCCAGGCCCTGAGACCGTCATGGGTGATTAGCCGCGCTTTACAAATATTGATTGAGGATGCTTTAGGGCGTTCACATAGGATCCTCGCCTCCATTCGCTTCAGGGCAATTGATTCCACTTCAGTCTATCAAATTATACTAAATATGAATCTAATATTAACATGCTAGTGAGCATTGTATTTTTAAAAAATGTTGTTTAAAAATATTTGTACATTAAATTAGTATATATTAAGTGTTAAATTATCTGTAAAGCATTTAATTTGATGAGCTAATGTGCTGTAACATTTTATTTGATTAATTTGAGGTTAATAATAATTATTTTAATGTAAGTTACATTTTTGTATTACATTAAAATATTTTTATTTTTTTTAGGAAATAATAACGCTTTTTTTTGCTTGGTTTAATTTTTTTACTTATACCATACCATATATTGATGAGATCTACATCTACAAGTAACTTTACACTGCAAATTCAGTTTTAGATGGCTCTACTATAGATGAATGTGGAGGAGACATGCAAGTCTACACTTAGGTGTAAATCTACACTTGGAAATTTACCTTTATGAATAGGACCCTATGTGTGTAACAAGTGTTGAGTAAGACTGCTTGTCATGCCTAGCTGGAACTTGTGACATGGTACTAGGCACATACTGGGCAGGGCGACAGGCTGTGTCCTAGTGGTGCAGAGGTCAGGATACTGAGGCCAGGTCACGACTGAAGGCCTCCATTTCCAGCAACTGCTACAAACAGCTAAAACTTGTTCTAGCAGGTGCTTAGGGTAGAAGTAATGGACTCACGGTGTGGCGAATCACTAACATCTGTGTGCAGAACGTATTAAGATTGCTTACAGGCAGTGCACAATGTGTCTGGTCATTTTGGCAGTGGGAGCAGAGTGTGGTTGAAGGTTATGTCCCATTTGCCACTCTGAAACGCAGTGGGAAATACCCAGCAGACATGGCGAAGAGGTAGTAGGCAGTGGGATCAGGGAAACTGGCGCTGGTGATAGAGTTAGAAGGCACTTATTGCTCCTGAAGGCTCTATTATATGACTGTTGGGCACAGCAACAGCCTGAGGGAGGGGGGCATTGAGACATAGTTGCAGAGCATGGCCCTAGGTGATGCACTGTGTCCGTGCGGTCTCTGGGAGTAGGTGCAGCATGTGCAGGGCATGTCTGAAGATCATGCACTCTCCCTGCTAGATATGACCACGGTGCACTGGAGCCATTGATGGTGGAACTTGGGGATCAAGTAGCAAGCACTGTTTTTGTTGAAGCCCATGCTCTGTGCTCACTGGTCGCAACAATTCCCGGCAGCTACCAATGGAAGAGGTTTCTGGCTCAGGGTGTTGCCAAAGCCTATACCTTTTTTTATTATGAGCAATATCTGCTCTACCTATGCTCTGTCTGTGCTCTTCCTGTGCCCAGCAGGCACTTGTGGAGGATCAGCAAACACAGGGCAAGGAGAAATACTACGTCCTGTGGCCTACAACCCATAAATGCACTGAGAAAATATTAAATTAGCAGTCTTTTAAGAACAATGACTAACCAACTTTAAAAACATAAAACATCCCCTACAATAAAACAGATGAAGGAACAATATAGATATGACTTATATCCTAAAGGAATACTGTGATTCTCTAGTTATGTATAGCTATGCAGACATAATTGCGAGTTAATTGAACTGCTTCTGGCTTTCTACATGAAAGACATCGCACATGACATTGTCAATGGCGTCACATATTACATCTCCCCACTTCACTGTAAGCAGAAGTTCATTGTAAAATTGTACAATGGATGTCTTTTTTCCACTCTCAGGGTTGTTGATGGAACAGCAGAAGTAGTTCTATCCGGTCCAGACGAGACTTACGATTTGTACCTGCAAGGATTGGAGACTGCCCAGGAGCCCTACTACAGGTATATTCTAAATACTGCATGTCTGGCAACAGGCATCTTTCTAGAAGGTTAAATCCTTAGACAGCCTCAGGAACAACCCACCAATCAACGATAAAAGGGCTGGAGTACCTGTTTTCCATCTTATCTTCAGAGAATTGTGTTCTCAGGCATCATCACCCACTATCACCCACTGTCTAAGATCAGTCACTTTCTGGTGCTCTTTAAAACGAACTATTTATGAACCAGAGCGTGAAGTGATCTGAATGGAGTATTGATTTTCTCTTGCAGTAGTTATGTGTACCATGAGTAGATTTAGTTATGGGTATATTTAGTTACATTTTCCTCTAGTCAGGTGTGGACTGGGATACAACCAGCAGCATAGAAAGGATACTACCACAGGGTATGACTGCAACCCAGTTTCCATATTCATACTATGTCGACTTCCACAACTTAGTGCCAGTGTGAATACTAATATGCCTAGATTGTTTAGTGGAGAAAAATAATTATTTTAGTCCTATTGTTTACAAAGGTGACAGTGGCGCTGTGAGTCCCGTAGCCCAGTCAGTGACAAGCACAACTCAATTTTACCAATACTTTTACCATTAGTAAGATATATTCTGGCTTTAGTATATTGTATTGTTTCTGCTGAGGAAACACTTTGACTGGTGGGAAGAAGGTAAGGTGGTAATTTCATGCTGTGATGCAGCCTTAAATAATCTGTGAAGTGCCAGGCCTGAAAGCGTTGATGAAGCAGTGCAACCAAGCATTAGTTTGTAACTCTTTTACCCATGACAGCCCTCAGTATTAATGTCAGGCATTTCTTATCTGCTTTCCATTTCCATCCGGCATCCCAGTCTAAGTGCAGTGTTGTGGCTGAACCCTCCACACAATCTGATCCTCCTCATTGCTTCTCTTCCACCAAAAGGAACAGTTGATTTTGTTGCAGGGTACCGACTGAGCTGAGCCTCCCATCAAGCTCTAATTAACTTTTCCTGAAGGGCAGGGGACGGGGGTGTAAATTGTGGTTCATTTGGATCCGAAGTTCCCATATACATTGCTTTTGCAAGGGGCTCAAGGTGACAGGCGGTACCAGATATTACGATGATATAATTCATTGTAAGAAGAAGCTTTTGCAGTGAAAATGCATGAGTGGATGTTTCTTGTTTGCTGAGGTAGAGGCTTCATGTCTACCGAAATGGGAAGTGGATTACTGAAAATCACAGTGGATATGCCACCCACCAAAAATAGGGTTTGTACTTAGTTTATGTCTCACCTGTGCCGAGAACTGTGCCCATGCTGAGAGCTTTCCATAGTTTGAATATGTCCAGGTGAAGGAGTGCTCCTCACAATCCCAGGAAGCATGTTGTTGGACACCACACTCAGCATGTGGTTAAGCCTCCATGCTGCCTGGACCACCCCAGCATCTACACGCATGTGTTTGCCCATTGGTGTGTTCTGTGAGCTGCATCGAGCACCGGGCATGCAAGTGGCAACTAGGACTCCGGAATTCATCACTGTGCAAAGGACGTCATACTCGGTTTTATCTTTTTGTTCACACATATACATGGGTCACACGAAAGGGGTGTGGTGAAACCTGAAAATCTCCCCTTTCCAGGAGGACAATAATAAAATAAAGACTCATGACACAGGGTAAGAAGATAATTGCTGTCTCACCAGTTCCTACATTAGAAGCTACTACAAAGGCCATTCTGTCATGCCCATGTCTTTACATCTGCGATAGGTGATAATGAAATCTAGGGGTCCCCAGAGTTGCAGCAGTCAGATTTCTAACACGCCGATGTAAGGACTGACTTCAATTTACCAACACTGAATTAGAACGCTAGTTGGACTGCAACCCTAACATGAGCTGCCTGACCAATCCTGTGTAGGCATGGTTTTCTTGATACTATCAGTCCTGTTAAATGACTTCGGTGACACAGTGGCAATCCAATCTTTCGTTTATGAATAACGCACTTAAAGATAGCACTAAGGAATGGGGGCATGTAACTTAAAATGTTTATTTTAAAATCCTCAGTCTGTTGCATAAAACATGAATGATAGCCACACAGAATACAAAAATCAACGCAAAAAACAAAGCTGGTCAACGTAAAGATGAACATTTCTAACATTTTAGTGAGTTTATGACTTTCTAACACCCTAAAACTATTTTGTGAGCGCTATGCTAAGTCTTGGCTAAAGCAATTAAGGGTAAATCTACCTTTTGAGTTTTAGAGTTTCATAGGATGGACAGCACATCATTCCCTTAAATAGCTGTTTTCAGTTATTCTTTATCAGAACTGCTGAAGAATCAAAAATATGCACTCTTAGTGAAGGATACCTTCTGCATAGCTTCTGAAATCAACTTTCTGACTGAGAGCAGATAGCTTGTGTAAAACCTACACCTGTGCAGCACATTATGGACAAAATAAACAACAGCCTTTCTTTAAGATCTAAAGTCTTCGGGTGAATACAAACGTGACCTAATCAAGGTTGTACTGCATGCTTACAAGAGGAACCTGCAATATACATTAGGGAAATTGAATCTAACAACACACATTGCGTATGACTGATAATGGTATTCGGTCCTTAAAAAAGATAAGAACGTGTTGGAAATAACGTATTCTACAATTCTGTTCTAAAGGATGATCTAGATTACCTCCATCAAGAACAGCTGCAAGTAGAGCTGTTGCCAACGTACAACAGAACCTCCAAATACTAAAATAACACAGAGCTCTCAAGCATGTTTTACATGATTCCTTCATTTTTGCACAATGCACCCTTAACACACTAACTATGTGTAATACACTTCACTTGGTTAATACATATTTTTATCTCATTGCCAGTTTAACTTCTATTATGTTGGCTGTTGGCTGCCTCACACCGGGATCTATGGGTAGCTATGCAAACACTACTCTTTCCTACAGCATGGGTGGGGTTTACCATACTAGTTTGTTTGTCTAATTGATGAGATTCATGTACTCATAAGTGGCCCTTCTTGTGCAAATCCCTTAGGCATTTGTTGCTTTGTAATGAGTTCACGATTCCCTCCCATTGTGCATTTTCCAAACCTCGTCAGCTCAGAGCGAGTCCAAAATCCTGCAGCTCACAAAAACATTCTTTGATGGCTAACAGATCATGTCTTGAGTGCTTTATTGAGTCTTCTTCTGATCTTAGGACAGGAGAATTAATTTCAATCTAAGTCCTTTCCTTGGAGTCCGTCCACGTGGAGTTGGGCGTGGAATATAGTTGACGAACCTCGCTCAACTCTCAACCTCAAAAGGCCTATTCAGTTTCTACTTGGCCTACCACTAGGGTGACCCGATGCCCTAGATGTTCTGGGACACCTTTTTTTGCAATCTGTAACTCTGGCCTATTTTTAGTTTCTAACTTCAAAAGATATCAGGATCATCCAGAGAGGATCGGGGAAGCATGCATTTGTAGATTTAAAATGCAGTACACAATTACATTTCCAATGGCTCTTTCATGTTAGGTCCCCACCATAGAGGTTAACAGTTTGTAAGACTCCTCTGCTAAGCTGCAGCTTCTCATTCAGGTGGCACATCAGGGTGTAAAACAGGGCACATCAACATCTGGAGAGACCATCAGCTAATGTCCGGGTTCAACAGCCTTCTTCTATGCTTTATCAAGCATATGGTAGGGAGATTAATTATGTAAAGAAAATATTTTGCACTATGTTTGTTTCACATGTATCAGAGATTGCCACCATTTTGATGCAATATCACAGTTGAAAAGGAGCCCTACATGTTTTCCTTTTAAAGCCATAAAGCAGGAAATGTAAATAAGTATTTTTATGGATCCATGTGCACCTCTCTACCACCTGCCCCTCTTCCTTACTGGCTAATAAGGATGCTTTTCGAATGTTGGTTTTAACCTCTGAAGTTGTAAGGAATTGTCGGGGGTTGCTGGCTAGACACGTGGAACAGAAGACAAAGAGGACAGAATACTGGTATAGAGGTGCCCAAGATCACACAGAGAGTCAGAGGAAAGAAGGGATCCAACAGAGAAGCTCTATTCAATGGAATAAGAGAGAGAAAGCACAGAAAGAACAGGCATTCAAGAGGCAATGTGGTATAAATGGTGACAGAGATGTTATAGTTAGGAAATAGAATTTTAAAAAACCATAGAAATTCACTGAAAAAAACAAAGGGTGCATGGACATTATTGTTAGGTTCTGAATTTACTCATACAAAACCGTAGAAAATCAGCAGTCATAGTTACCTGAGCTAATTATATCTTGCGCTCCCATAGTGCTCTGCTTATGACCTCACATATTACATCACTCATGACATAGTCAGTGACATCACTCATGACATCACGGATGACATCACGGATGACATCATTCACTCAAACAGTCATACACCCACTCATTTGCTGATACAAAATCTTGTATTCTCACACACACACACATCTACTCACATACTTATTCAGAGATCGATAAAAGTAGTGATATACAGACATTCATTCAAACAGCCACTGACACACCCACTCACTCACCCATACACTACTAACTGAGGTATTCACATGAATATAACATCCTTGTAACCTTTGTTTTGAATTTCAGTGAATTTCTACATTTGTTTATTCTATTTCCTAACTATAAGGTCCCTGTAACCTTTGGTTTGAGCCCAATCCCCTATAAGCACCCAACCTTGCAATTTAAAATAAAAAAATGTATTTCCTTTAAAAGATTATATTTTATTTTTTACTTTAAAAAAACGAAAATGAAGCCAGCTGGACTTGAACTCCAATAGCTCAGTTTGAAGCTCACAGACCTTCAAACTGAGCTATGAGGATTTATTATTTTGTATTCTTTTTTTCTAGCCCTTTATGGGCTTTCCTATTATGTACCTAAAAAAAAAGAATTAAAAGCCCTTTATGTGCTATCTGGCACCACGGGGAAAGCCTTAGGGGCTCCCCTGCAGTCCCTATATATATTATTATATACATTTATTTCTTAGTTTTTTTTAAAATAAAACACCCTTAATGGGCTATGTGGGACTGCAAGGGAGCCCTCAACACCTTATGGGCTACCTGCCACTGCGGGGGGAAGCCTTAAGGCAGTGCCAATGCTTCAGCAAGCACGGAGGTCCGTGCTTTATGAAGTATTTCATCTCTGTCCCCTGCACGCATGCAGAGGACAGAGACAAAACGTTGGATTTTGACAGGGGGACCTGCTTTAAAGGTCCCGCTGTCAAAGCCTGAAGTGTTTGCTGTGGCTTGGCTTTGCTGCAGCGCTGCAGCCCAGCCACAGTAAACAGCTATGCCCAGGAGGTGGGCACTCGCGGGACATAGCAGGAGCCGGTCTGGGGGAAGGGGGGCAGTCCCCAGGGCCATCAGGACATAGCCCCGGGTGTGGTAGTCTTTAAGCATAGGATTGAGAGCGAAACACGTGTCAGGGGTTGCTTTTACTCATTCCAGGTTGGCTTGGATGGTATTTTACCAGTCCGAAGCTGTAATACTGTGCCTGGAGTGGTAAATAGCTTTTGTCATTTTGCAGCTCAGCAAGGATGACACTGTGTCAATCCTATGTTTAAAGACTTTGCTGTACAAATGGCAGGGGACTTTGTCCCTATCTAGCTCAGCGTGGATAGCACTGTGATGAACCTATGCTTAAAATATTTGCTAGATAAACAGACATTTGAGGTGAGCAAATCTAGAGTGTCACTGGTGTTGCAGGATGCTCCTTACTGGAGCTGCTCTCCAGCTACCTAGTGTTCTCTTTTCTTTTTTGCATAATTTATGCATCACTCTAGCCCTGGAAGGGTTTTGACTTATTCTGGGTGCTCCCTTGTGTCTGGAAAAAAACAAAACCGCTCTGAAGAGCTCTAATGAGAGCAGAACACGTGTCAGGGTTTGCTTTTACTCATTCGAGGTTGACTTGGAAGGTATATTACCAGTCCAGAGCTGTAATACTGTACCTGGAGTGGTAAATGGCTTTAATTATTTTGTAGCTTGGCAAGGGTTTTGTTTTGATATATAGATAGATTTAGATACATAAATACAACTGCATAAACAATAAAGGGAATGTGGGGTAAAGCACTCAGGAGCTCTACATGGTAAGACTGAAGCTCAGTAAGTTCCTCACCCACTATTGTTACAGATTCTGACTGCTAACACTTATATATTGGATATACTTGCAAAGGCAGGATCTATGGAGCTGACCCCTATGGTGATGTTATAAAAGTAACTGATAGATAGTACTTACACCACCTAGGTTGGCAGCTGAGTCCATGTATCCTGGCGATCAAACAGGAGCATCCAAGGCGGTAACAGCAAGGGTGTAGAACTAAATACAACCATGATAGACAAGGAGCTACCAAGGAGGAGTACTTAACAGGCAAGAAGGGAAAGCACTTGGCTGAAACCAATTAAAAAACATACAAGGGAACTAGAAGTAAGACAGTAGGAAAACAGCAAATAAGGAACTGTAACAAAGAAATGGAAGGAAAGGCAAAGACTGGGAAAAGGAAAATACAGAAGGGGAGGCTTCAAAGCAGCACAAGGAAGGCTGGTGCAGGAATCATGGAAACAAGGACACCAGGAAACAACGGAGGCAGAAATAGTACAAGGAACAAGGAATAGCTGAGGCTCAGGAGTCAAGAAGCGCTGCAAGGAGATCTAATTCAGGAACAAGGATTTGCTAAGGCTCAGAAGGCAAGGTAGCACTGCGGGGAGTGCTAGTTCAGAAATAAGGATTTGCTACAGGTCAGGAACAAGGAATAACTGCAGCTCATGAACAGGAACAAGGAAACACTATGGCTCAAAAACTCAGGAAATAAGAATAACAAATGCTCAGGAAATAAAGGAGGAATAACTAAGGTTCTGGAACAGAAAAAAGGAAACATTATGGCTCAGAAACGTCAGTAAACAAGGGTCATCTCACCTGAACACAGCTACAATGAACAACACTGGGCTGAAGGGAGCTGAGTCTTAAAAGGGCTCACAGTAATCACATGCATCAGGCGTGAACAGGTTAGCAGCAGCCAGCCACAGGTGTTCTGAATTCCTCCACCCATCCTTGGGCTGCAGATGTGGAGATGAAACAGTGAGCAGGGAATTCTAGATAATGGAGTTCTAAGCATGAGCAAACTGGCTTCCACAAAACCCGGCATAGATTGGGAATGGATGGTAATTTGCAAATAGCGTCCAAATTGATGGAAGTCAGGATATGCACGCAAGGGAAGGTCTGGAAGCTTAGAAGAGCATTTGAAAGACCCACAATTAGGCCTCCTGGTGATGTACGCAATCATGAGGATGTTGTTTTTCATTGCTAAAAAAGAAATGTGCTTTCATTTTCTTCTTTCCCTCACTCATTCTCATTATCAGTTATTCCTACATACTTTTCAGCTCCTAAATCCCTTTTTGTACCCTTTCATTGACTTTGTTTTTTCAAATAACTTTTAATTAGTTCAAGTACTCAAATTCCTCTTTCCAGCAGTTCAACCTCATCCCATGTCAAAGATGTGCATGAAGGGAAATATTCCTACACCTCATTGCGATTTGAATACCCCAGTTAAAATATTAATTGTGGACATTTAACACACACCTGCCTCCTGCTCTCTTCTTCAGACCAGACAAACGGCATAGATTTGCTGAATGAAGATTTTCTAACTAGGGCATGATATATATATATATATATATATATATATATATATATATATATATATATATATATATTTAGAAGGCTACTCCCTTCTCAGTTATTGCATGCCAGATCATGTCCTGTTTTGCCTTGAAATACCAAGAAGGACCAAGGCTAATACATTTATTTTACCATGTGATCTAAGCATTTTCCTACTCTACCTGGTCATAAGGGTGAAGCTTGTTATCCAATTATTCTATGCATACTGTTAGCTATAGGGATTATGGTGACAGCAAACCGAATTGTTGCATGAAGAAGTAGCTAAGGTAGCTCCATCAGCTGCAGAAAGCCTTGGGTCATTGACATGTGCAGTTCACAATGGGAATTACTTTTATTTTACATTGTTGGGCTAAGTTTTTATTTGAGGACCTCCAAGCGCTGAGGTTTACCAAGCATCTGAAAATGTCTTTTTAATTTTTGAAGCAGTGCAGGGACGGTGTTCCTGACAGGCATTTATGACAATTGCAGAAAGCTCTTTACCTTTGTATTTTATGCAGCGTACAATGTTATACTGTATTTGTCATCCTTTGGGGAGAAAACGACTGCAGCTCAATAAGTTATTAAGAACAGAAGTAAAATACCTAGGTGGACCAGACCTAAGAGGGATGCAAAATAAAGAGCGGTTGAGCAAGCACCAGAAGGCCAGGTCCAGAAGGACCAGACAAAGGAGAGCCCTAAGTAAGAAGATCATGAGTACATGGACCTGGGGCTGATGGTGCAGGAGGGAGGTCTGAATGCCAAGATCAGCAAAGGGGATCAAGGACTATATAAATGGCTTTGAGAGTCAGCTAAGGATGGTCCAAAAAATACATTAAAAAAGATAACTGAGGGGCTTCAAGAGTCATAAGAGATGGCACTGAAATGTAGTCAGTGTTCTCAGGATTGACGAGGGGGCTCTGACAAAAAGAAAGTTCCAGATGGTTTGAGTGCCTTCTGAAAGTGTGCTGACAAAGAGAGCTGGAAACATTCTTAAATTGACATAACTATAATCAGTTTTTGCAAATAGTAGCATATGAGCTTTAGGGGTAAAACTTGTAGAACTAAACTGAGTATTTACAGAATGATCTGACAATCTCTGAGGGTCAGAAGAGGGCTCTAAACTGTTATACAGAGAGAGATGGATGGACCAGATAAGCTTTTAGAACCTGGCAAAGGGGAGAGTCTGGAGGATTCTGAGGACCCGTGTGGTCCAGCAAGATAATTTGGAGAACCAATGGCACTAGCTTAGTGACTATAGACTCAGCAAGTGGTGGCAGCATATGTCTTTTGCACATTATTTTTTTTTAAACTCTTTTTATTAATTTTTTCAGCTGGTGCATACCAGATCTAAAAAATACATACAGAAACGCACTGTACTTAGGCACCAAAGGTAGCAAAAACGGAACAACTGTCAACCCCTCCGTCTCCCCCAAAACCCCACAGACATTCTGACATATCCTTAAAAAGTTCTTTATGTAGTTTCCGTTCTCCTGCGCATGAGTCCCATTCCCACCTCCTCCCGTCCTTTCCTGGATTACAGACCTCTGTGAGCCCCAGAGGAATCCCAGACTTTGGGGGTCATTATGAACATGGCGGTAAACAATGTCGCCCGCCGTGAACATAATACCCCCATTGGCGGTGAACAGAAACCCGCCATATAAAGATGCCAAAAACAGAATCCGCCAACATTTCTGCTATCACCAGCCACCGCCAGGGCCTTGTCGGCGAAAAAGCTGCACATCCCACCCTGCCACCGCCGAGCACACAAATCCCCGCCCTCCAAATAATGATGCACAAATCACCACGGCGGTCAGTGGATGCCGAACGACCAATGGCGGTACAAACCGCCACAGCCAGCAATGGGGCCCAACAGCAAGAAATGCACGCATTGGCAAGTCTGAAACCCACACACCTGACGTACATCCACCACACTATAAAACATGCGCAGACACACCCCACAATCCTTTGCATCGCCAATAGGAGAAGCCAGACTGACAACACTACAAGCAGACGCTGAATGCAACAGCACACAACTCACACCTCCAACCACACAACAGCACCCTCACCAATATCCACACAACACACCTCCCACAACACACACCATGGCACCCCCTAAGCACCCACGCTTCACAGAAAGGGAGCTAAGAACAATGGTGGACGAGATACTCAAGGTCGAGCCACAAATATTCGGGGCACAGGTCCAGCACACACCTATCGCCAGGAAGATGGAGTTATGGTAGACAGTAGTCCACAAGGTCAATGCAGTGGGAAACCATCCACGCACAAGGGACGACATCCGCAAGAGATGGAACGACCTGCGTGGGAAGGTGAGGTCCATGGCATCCAGGCACAACATTGTGGTCCAGAAGACAGGGGGAGGACCCCCACCAACACCCGACTACACTGACTGGGAGGAAAAGGTACTGGCCATCCTGCACCCTGAGGGCCTCACTGGACTAACTGGAGGAATGGACTCGGGTACGTCATCTACAATTACCCCATATCCACCACACCTGTAATGCATGCACCTGCACACCCCTCAAACTACCACCAGTACCACTACCCCACTCAGGCCACAATCACTACATCCAGTCACCCTGCATGCCCACAAACCCACCAACAGGCCCACATCCCCCCTCTGTGCACAGCCACCTACCCTTGCAAGGAATCACCATGGCACTACACCTCCCACAATGCACCTTCACATCCCATGCTAAATGCAATGACAACCCCACAATAGGTCCCTGCATGGCCCAACAGTGGAAAGCCTGCACAAAATAGTCCTGCCCTGTGCACCCCATCCGATTCTGTAAATGTAACATACATGTCCATTCCCCCCCCACAGGCACCACCACCCATGCCACCCTGACGGAAAGGAGTTCCAGCACCCCACATGGAGACAGAGGCACCACTCAGGACACCTGTGAGGGTAGTATGGACAGTGAGGAATACCCTGGCCCATCACACAGCCCTGGACAGTCACCATCCAGCAGCCCCACCCAGGACACCACTGAAACCCCTACCACCCAGCCACCAACATCAGCTCTGGCCAAATGACCCCACTCCAGTGTATCCAGGCCACAGACTGGTGGAACACAAGGACAGAGGCCACAGTCACCACTGACCAACAGGCAGGATGACGATGGCCCCAGTACAAGTGGTTCCGCCAAACCTGTGCAGGGGACACAGGCATAGGGGGCGAGGCCCAGTGCAGGGCATCAGTGGCCCAGGGGGGGAGGCCAAAGGATGGATGCTGCAGCCCAGGAGGTGATCTCTGAGGTCCTGGGAGCATACCACCATGCCCAGGACAGGATGGGCCAGATCGTGGCTACCCTGGAGCAGAATCAAAGGCTGCAGATAGCACACCACCAAGAGACCATGGAGCAGTGGAAACAGCTCAATGCCACCATGGCCGCCATTGCAGGGGCACTGCTGCACCACTTCCCAACCCAGCCTGAGACCCCCACAAACCAGGAAGCCCTTACCACAGACCACGATACAGACCAGCCATCAACATCAGCAGCAGCAACTGGACTGGGTCAACTATCTAAGGACACACAGGAGACCAGCACCTCTACCCGTACAGTCCAACAACAGGCACTCAAACGGTCCCTCAGGTGTCAGTAGCCAAAGCATGTTGGGGTAGCCAGAATCCCCTGTAAAAGTGGGAAAAACATGACTGTAACTAACTACCCTCAGTTGCAGACAGCCTGGCTGTCAGAAACGTGCAGTAAAATTGTTAGCCACACTCACCTATGATCCATCCTCTGTCCCCTTGTAGTTGCTCCATCATGTCTGGCACACTGCTGTTCCTCAGCACAAATGAATCATGGACTGGTCCAGGGAACATGGCATTCACATGTGAGATGTACTGGTCTGCAGTACACACCAATTGAATGTTCATAGAGTGAAAGTTCTTCCTGTTTCTGTACACCTGTTCACTTACTCTTGCGGGGATGAGAGCTCTGTGAGTGCCATTGATGGCACCTATCACATGGGGAATGTTTGCAAAAGCATAAAAGTATGACTTGATGGCAGGTAGTTCAGCACTTTGGGGAAACCTCACAAATGACTGCAGGTGTTGTACAAATGCATCCAGGAATCTGGACAGGATGAGGCAAAACACTGGCTGTGAAAAGCCTGCACCCATGACCACAGTCACCTGAAACAAGCCTGTGGCCAGAAAATGGAGTACAGAGAGCACTTGCACTTCGGTAGAAATGGCATACTGATTCCGATTAGCCGGTCTCATTGCTGGATCCAGTAATGCACAAAGTTCATGAATAGTAGCACAAGTGAGTCTGTAATTGATAATGATGTGACGTTCCACCATGGTCTCCAAATCAACAAGTGGTCTGTTCACAGATGGGGCCCTCTGTCGCCACATGGGTCCGTACCTAGGAGGAGTAGAGGACACATGTGAGATACACAAATTCATTTGCACAACATGTTGTGTACAGAACACTGCTGTCATACAAGTAGGTGACACATAAGCATTGTAGGATGTTAAACTGTAGTGACATGTCCTAACTGATAAATCTGGACTGTTGTGGTGAGTAAATTTTCTTTTGACCATGCGTTTGAGGGCTGGGGTCCATAGGGCCAGCATGGGGCCAATGACCAAATAATAACTGCGTAGCTGTTTGCAAAATGTCAGCCCCCTGTCATCCAGATATGTAGCAGTGGAAGTGACCTCATACCGCTAGCAGTTGGCCTAATGGCATAAGGCGGTGTTCACCGCCGTGCAATAATTCATTGGTTAACATGGTTGTCAATGGGAAATATGGGCCTATCTTGATCTCCGCCGGCAGTGACGGTGCACACCATCGTGGAGCGTACGCTATTTCATCACCCCAGCTTCACTTGACTCCTGGATTCCGTGCATGCAGGTACTCCACTGAGTGTGCTGCTGTGTCCTGACTCTGGTCCTGGAAATGGCACAAGCGACAGGGGAAAGGGCCCCGGCCTTCACCACGGAGGAGCTGTACAAGCTGGTGGACCGGATCCTACCCCTGTATGCCAAGCTACATGGTCAACCGGAGGTGCAGGTGAATAGGCGGATTGGGGTGCATAGATGTGTGTGATGGTGGTGGATGCCTGTAAACATGTGTGCATGATTTGTAACTGCACAGCCATTTAAAGCATGACAATCTGCGTGAGTGAGGTGCTGTAATGCTGTTTTAAGTGTCTGTCCCATAGGGGATGTACAGCCAGCGGTATCACATGTGCTTATTTTGACCTCAGTGTTTCTTTCCTGTGTGTCTACTACAGGTCAGTGCCCATCAGAAGAGGGGGCTCTGCACGCCATCGCCAGGGCGGTGCGGACCCTGGGGGTCTACATCCGGCAGTGCACCCACTGCAGGGAGTGGTGGGAGGACCTACGGCGCTGGGCGAGGAAGACCTGCGAGGCCCAGCTGGGGAAGACCTGTGAGGCCCAGCTGCGAGGCCAATGAGGAAGGGGTGCCCCTCGGGCCCTGACCCCCCCTAATGCGCTGCATTCTGGCACTGGCATATCCAGACTTGGATGGCCACTTGAAGGCTGCACAGCAGACACAAGGGGGTGAGTACCAAGACCATTGTATGCCTCCTTGATGGATGTCTGAGGGTGCTGTAATATGGATGCTGTCTAGTGGCAGGGTCTCTGACTGATGTCATTCAGCATAATGGCCCCCAAGGGCAGTTAGATGATAAGGGGCAGGTCTGCAGTTCTCCAGGGCCTTCTGTAATGTTGGAGATGGATGTATACCAGGGTTGTGGCCACTAGTCAGGGGCATAGCCATGAGTATAGCTGTATGTGCTGCATGTCGGTATATTTGCTGGGTGGGATTATGTGTGAACCAGTTATGTACATCCATTCAGCTATTTACGGATTTTTCTCCTGTTTTGTCTCCCCACCCCTGTACTCTTCTTTTGTCTGTGTACATCGGCATCATCTGGCGAGGGAGCAGTGGCACCGGCGAGTGGGGATGCAGTGGCCCACGGTTCCAAGGAGGCAGAGTCGAGCGACGCCAAGGGGACCAGTGGGTTGGAGGGCGAAGGGAGTACCACGGGGGAGGCAACTACCACTGGAGGTAGTGACTCTGATACCTACTCCGATGGGACCTCCCTGGTGGTGGCGGACCCTAGTGGGCCCACCCATTCTTTGTCATCTTCTGCCACCCCCCATACCTTCACCGCCCTCCCAGTTGCACCCCACCCAGTTGCCCGTGCCTACTCACCCAGAAGGGTGGGCGTCTTCTTCGCCCCAGGCACCTCATCCCCTGACCCAGTCAGCCCTGCTGCCCTCACAGAGGAGGCTTTTGACCTCCTAAGGACCATCTCTGTAGGGCAGACAACCATTGTGAATGCCATCCAGGGGCTAGCATCCCAGATGCAGCAAACCAATGCATACCTGGATAGCATTCACGTTGCCGTGTCTGGCCTACAGAGATCTTTTCAGGCTCTGGCCTCCTCTTTGACGGCAGGCAGTGTTCCTGGTCTTTCCGTCCCCCCTCCCAGCACCTCTACCCCTTCCAGCACCCCACTCCCTTCACCCATCCCAAGCACACGTTCAGACACTCAAACGTTCCCAGACACCCACCCAACACACATCCACCACACCTCAGCATACTGTACAGTCACATGTGTCCACGTCACGCACACCTACACCTGTTACGACCACTCTATCTACCTCCACTCCTATACCTTCCTCCAGGTCCACCCCGACTGCCCCTAAGAAACTTTTCCTATCCTGTGTAGACCTTTTTGAACCCACTGGCCCACCCCGTCTCATCCCTAAACGTGCACACCTCCTTGCCCTGTCCACTCCTCCCATGTCCAAGTACGCCCATCCTCCCTTCACATTACTGTGCACCTTCCCTTGTGAGCAAGAGGCCCCATTCTGGCCAAGGTATATCTGCTGCCCCCCAGTCCAAGCCCGCTCCCCCACCTTCCAAGGCTAAACCCAAACCCCCTCTACCTCCCAAACGTAAGCCCAAGCCCCGCTCCCAGATGTAAGTCCCCTCCCCTGCCACCCCCTGCCCCTATTCCCTGAGGTGCCTGGCTGCCCTATTGATGCCCCTTTATGGTGGAGTGCCATGCGCACATGTGGGAGTCAAGTTGGCCATTTGGGCCCATCCGCCTTTTTGCTATGGACTGGCCATTGGCCTAATGTGGACAATCTGTTGCTCCTGGAGCTTTATTAAAGTTTGTGTTGCCAGTGTTGGCACACTCTGGATCCGTGGTTTCTCGTTTCATTGTGGCGGGGTGTTGTGCACATGTGGGTACTTTGGGCAGGTTGTCTTTGGCTTATGTTCGGTAAGTACCTCTTGCTCAGGTGTGTATGGCTTGTGATGTTGTGAGAGGTGGTGGGTGCTTTGCAGGGTGGGTGGAGGGGGCAGGTATGTAACTGTGCCCTTTCTTCCCTTGTTTAGTAGGTTGAGGTACTTACCGTCGTCGTCTTTGCCGGCGGTCTCGGTCGTGGAGGTATATGGCAAGGAGCAGCACTGGCATGATTTGCAACTCTCTCTCCATGTCTGCTTCGGTGTGTTGTGTGAGCCTCCGCTGAGTGTTTCCTTTATTTGGTTCATTTCCACCACGCTTTGCCTGGCGGTGGTTCCCCGCCCCCGGAAATGGCGGCGGTGTAGTGCTTCATTAGTTGTTCGGCGGGTAGGGCCTTTCCGTCGGACTGTGGGCAGCCTCTTCTGTCGTTTTCGACACTCCTCTGCTGGGCGTGGGTGTTTTTCAGGCTCCCTGTTTTTCATATGCTTAATTATTTGGCGGCCCAGACCGCCTGACTGTTGGCGGTAGTTTCCGCCACCGCCGGCGGTGCGGTTTTTCCCGCCGTGTTCATAATGAGGGCCTTTGTCTCTTTACAGAGATAGTGAATGATGCGTCAACCAAGCACTCCATATCCTTTCAAACTTTCTCGGACAGCCACTGTTTGTGTATGTTACCTTTTCTGCCATCATGAAGCCATCGATCCCTCCCCTCCACGTCTCTACTGTAGGTCCAGTTTCACTGTTAACTGTTCTGTCAACAATCTACCTGCCAGTGGGGCATATTCTGGTATTTACATCCCAGAGTGGCCCTCCGCCCTCCAAGCATGCCTCAGTCGAGCATAGTAGAGGAACTGCATCTCGCTGAGCCCATAGGCGTCCCTCAGTGCTTCAAAGGCATAAGATTCCCCCTCTCCAACACATCTCCTGTATTGGAGATTCATATGTGACCCCACGCCTCAAATCCAGTCAGGTTTCCAATTTCTAACAGCCAGCCACCTTCCCCCAGGGGGGTCATCCTGGTGGGTCTGCGCATCCAACCCAGCACCTTGGTTGCCCTAGCCAAGGCTCCAAGAGCCACCTGTGTAGCGGGCAGTAGCTGCCACACTTCCCTACCCCCAGACACAGTCTCCCCTCCCACTGCATTCTCTCCAACCTAAAAGTAGGGTGGTCACTGGGGGCAAACTTCCAGTCATTAATAATGTTGATCAGATGCGCAACCCAATAATATGCTTCCACGTCCGGCAGCAACAGGCCCCCACTGTATTGATTACATTGCAGGATTTTGAGCGCAATGCCTGGGTGTCTCTTTTCCCATAAAAAGGCCCGCACATCCTGCTCTAGGGTGGGGAAAGCCCCCTGTGGGATCCGGTAATACATGTTTTGTAGGGCATATAATACATTTGGTAGGGGGGTCATTTTAAACATGGCCATCCTACCCGTCAGGGTAAGTGTGAGGCTCCCCCAACGCTCCATATCGGCCCTGTACATTTTAGTCACCCTCCCTAAATTCCAGGCATGACAGAGGTACGCCATGTGTCAGAAAGATGCCAAGGTATTTGAATATTTTAGTTGACCTGGAAGGGAGTGGAGAACCGTGTCCTCCTGGGGGAGCATAGCAATAACTTATCCCAGTTAATCTGGTACCCAGAAACGCTCCTGTACTCGCAAAAATCTGGAAGAGTCAAGTCAGAGAATCTAGGGGTTTCGCTATGTAGAGGAGGATATCATCTGCTTATAAGGAGATACGTTTTTCCTCCATTCCCTCTTCTGTCAGCTTGAACCCATATATCTGGGGTTGGATGAGAATCTTACATGCTAGTGGTTCTATGGTGAGGGAAAATAGCAAGGGGGGCAAGGGACAACCCTGTCTGGTGCCTCTTGCGATAGGAAACTCGGTTGAGAGAGTCCCGTTCACCCTGACCACTGCCACCGGATTACAGTAGAGAAGCCACACCCATTCCCCATACCTGGGGCCCACCCCAAACCTCTCTAAAGTACATTTCAGGTAAAGGCCACTGTACCACATCAAATGCTTTTTCAGCATCTAGGGACAAAAATATGTGTGGGTCCGAGCTGCGCATCCAGTTATGTGTACACCTCAGGTTACACCTCGTGGACCGTCCCGGCATGAAGCCAGATTGGTCCCTGTGAACTAAAGGGGTAACAACTCCCTGAAGGCGTGTTGCTAGTACCATGGCCAGCATTTTTACCTCTACATTAAGGAGGGATATCAGCATATAGGATGCACAGGACTTTCTAGGTCAGCCTCTTTATGAATAACCACTATTTCTGCCATCCTTAAATCCGAGGGGAGTGTGCACTGGCTTTTTGTTTCCTGGAACATCGGCAGGAGATAGGGGCTACCAGATCACTCAGGTTTTTTAAATGCTCCGCTGGGAACCCATTAGGGTTTGGAGCGTTCTGTGAGCGCAGCCCTGCTATGGCCGATTTAACCTCTTCTAAGGTAACATACCCTTCTAAGGCCAGCCAGTCCTCGGCATCCAAGGTGGGGGCCACAATGCCTTGTATGTATTCCCTTATGTGGTGTGGCTCTTGCAGCTGGCGGGCCTGGTAAAAAGTCCGATAGTAGTCGGCGAAGGCCCCCGCAATTTCTGTATTCAAGGAAGCCCAATCCCCCTGCTGGGTCTCCATCTCATCCACCCACCTCGCATCATTTCTTTCCTACCCAGTTTCTCTACCTTATCACCCGTTTCATTGAGCCTATACCTGGCATTGCGCAGTCGAGCTCTGCTTTCTGACTCTGCCACTGCTCTATGTTCTGCTCTAGTTAGGTCCAAGCGACGAAGAGCGGGAGGAGCTGGAACCTGTGCCAGGGCCCCCTCCGTCTCTAGGAGTTGCTCCTTGTATTTTTCCAGCATTTCAGATGGCTTTTTCCTCTTCCATGCCACTAAGTTCTGCGCACTGTCCCTTATCATTGTCTTATACGCCTCCCAGAGTATCACCGAGGACTCAATTGACCCTAGATTTTCCCCGAAGTATAGTTCTGTGTCTACTCGGAGCCCATGCACCACCTCATGGTTCTGCAGGTCCCAAACCCCGAGCTGCTATTTTTGGGAAATCCCTTCTGACTTCTCAATCTGTAGCATCATGGGGGAGTGGTCCGACAAACCCCGGGCCAGATAGTCCACCTGGCGGACCACCTCCAAATCCCCCTGTGGAGGCAAAAATGTAATCCAGCCTATAAAATACTTTAGGAGCCCCAGAAAAGTAGGAGTATTTCCTGTCCGTGGGGTAGGCGCGTCACCAAAGATCCAATGTTTCTGCAAATTAATACAATGGAGTATTTGAGCCCTGTCCCCCAGATAACCCTAAGCGATCTAGCTCCATATCCATGACGTCATTAAAGTCACCTCCCACCTCGTGGGTCGAGTAGTCCACTGCAAAAAAAATCTCTGCAAGCTTATCCAAACCAGGAGCCTGAAGTCTAGGTGGGGCATATACACTTATAAACAGTACTTTCAGTCTACCCCAAAGTCCCTGTACCCCCCACGTACCTTCCAGCTGGGTCCATCCACTGTCTTGAGATATGGAAGTGCGGGGATTTACGGATTAAAACCACCACCCCCCTGGAGCCAGATGTGTAGCCTGTGTGTGCCGAAGTAACAAAGGGCCCTCTGCCCAAAAATTTACACCTGGTGCCTTTGAGATGAGTCTCCTGTAAAAGCACATCATCTGGGTATATTCTCTTTATGTACTGAGACACCAGAACTCATTTAATGCTGTCCCCAAGTCCGTTTATATTCCACAATAGCACAGGAAAGGCCCGCATATTGACTCGGGGGGACCCATGTCATTTGTGGGAGCCATTGTACTCTAAGAGGGTCCTCAGTGAGCCGGGGGAGGGACCCCCGTTCCTTACTCCTGAGCGTGTGGGCGAGACCTAGTATGCCTACGTGTCTGTGGTGTATCCAAAGTCAACATAAACAGGCAAAAAACAACCCCCAACAAAGACTGCTTCACCCCCACCCCGCCCCACCTCCCATGGTCCCCCATGAGGATGAAACACCTTGCTACCACTCACCATGGTGTGGCGTGTCCCCATGGTGTGTCTCCATCTCCTCTCTGCTGCCTCCATTTCCTTCTCCTGGGTCGCGACCAGTCTCGCCATCCTGAGGCCAGAGGAGGCCAGGGTCTTCTGCTCGACTCATTCCCACATCTCCCAGACAGTTGAGGGCGTTCCTCTAGCCACTCCCATGCATCCTCCAGGATTGAAAGAAAAGCATTTTCTCTTGGTAGATTACTTTTAGTTTCGTGTCAAACGTGAGTCGAACGTGCGCCGCTGCCTCTGAACCTCCCTGGTGTAAGCGGGAAAGATTAGGATTTTAAAGTTCTCATACTGCACCTCACCCACCTTACGGACCTCTGTCAGAATCACGTCTCTGTCCTGACTATTTAGGAAACAGGAGATCATAGGCCTCGGCGGCAGCCCCTAAAGCCCAGTGGGCATGTTCAATCACAAAGCAGGATGAAAACTTCTCTGTCAGCAAGACACTTTTCAGCCATGTTTCCAGGAACCAGCCCGCATTGTTCCCTTCCGTTCCTTCCGGGAAACCCACGAATCTCAGATTGTTCCTGTGGGCCCGGTTTTCTGCGTCCTCTAGCCGCCACATAATATCTTTGTTAAGGATAGATCTTGGCCATTTCCTTGCTGAGATTCTGGACCATGCCTTCCAGATCTGATATCCGCATTTCCGTTGAGGTGACCCTTTCTGCCACGTTCTGGAGGGATACCTCTGAGCGATCTTCTCCCACTCGTCCCTCCACAGCCTCCCTCGAGGATTGAATTGCCGACAGAAGGGCAGCGTTATCATGTACAGCTGGGGGGCGGGTCCACAACCGGAGGCGGGGGGGGCACCACCCTCGTATACCGGTCCCTACACCCCTGTCTGGGTGGCTTGGGTTCCTTATCTCGTGCTGTCCTAGTATTTATGGCCTATGACCTCCTCCCCTGACGGTCCTCCACGAATACCTGGACCCCGGCCCACTCCTTCATGGTGCGCTCCCCCCAGCGAAGTCCCGGGGGAGGCGTTACATCCCCTATAGCCGCCAATGGGGTCCCCATGTTGCTTACAAGCAGGAGCCAGGCAAGCCTCCCCTCCAACAGTTCAGTCTTTCCAGGCAACAGGCAGGGATCAGGGGGGGCAGACTTTTCAGTCCCCCACCAAAATACTTCCACTACCGGATTCTGTTGCTAGTCACTTGTTGCCTCCATGGGTCTGCCACTCCTCCACGGGCCAATCATGGGTCACAAGGGCCAAGTTCGTTATGACGCCTTGGTCCATTGGTGCCAGTCTGCATCTCACTGTTGCAGCCCCTCGACCGGGGGTCCGTGGGTGGCATGGGGGGACCACCACACCCTCCTCCCTCATCGCTCGGTATCGCTGTCGACCCCCGTGTATAACCTCAGACTTCTTGCCCCCCCTCGCATGGGTAGGGTGAGGGTTAAAGTGTGGCCCCACCACTGCGTGTATCCACCTGGGACCCCTCTGGCACCCCCTCCGCCTTTTCTGGTGTGACCTCGCCAGTGAAACTCTAGGCCATGCCCACGGCACCCACCGGATCATGGTACTCCTCGTGGCATCGTCGGGCTCTGTTGCCCCTGTCGATCTCCCCTCCCCCTTTCCAGGTGTGGGAGGATGCTGGGGCGGATGAAGAGAGAGGCCGAGGGCCAATCGGAGCCCTCGCCGCTTGGGAGGCCCATCCGCCAACTCCTGGGCTATGTTTGGTGCCCTCGGACCGGCCCGCTGTCAGGGTGGTGCAGGCCTCATCGGCCGGCCCCTTCTGAGGTGGCTTGGGGGGCCTCTGCACGTCCGCTCCCGCTGCTACTAACCCAGTGGGAGCACCACCACACCTCTATTTCCTCTCAGGTGGCCTACTAGGCACCGGGGCAGCTGGAGAGATGGCAGAGGGCCAATCAAGCACGACGGGCAACTCCTGGGCCTCCTTTGGCACCCTTGGACCAGTCCCGCAGTCAGGGCGGTGCAGGCCTTGTCTGGAGGCCGCTTGTTAGGTGGCTCCGGGACCTCTGCACGGTCGTCCCAGCGGCAGCACCACCTCACCTCTATCTCCACTCAGGGGCCAGCTGGGAGACAAGCGGATCTCCTGACAGGATACTTTTCGGGGCCGGGAGGGCGCTCACTCAAGGCACGTCCGTCCTCGGTGCCATCTTTGCTCCGCCCCCATTTTTCTTGTGTTTTGCACATTATTAGACTTAACTAGACCTTTTTGTGTCAAAGGGAGTGCAGTCTACTGCCCTCACTGATAAAGTTCTACTTTATTGTAACTGTAGACCATTGAGATGACATTCTATGTGTGTGTTGAGTGCCTGTATGTATGATGCATGAGCAGTAGTTTTTTTGGATGTCCCTTTTTTAGCCTGGCACAAGATGGAGGTCGGATGCAATGCATCACCTTGCACAAATGCTGTGTCTGAGCTACAGCCAGAAAAATATGTTTGAAAGAGAAACACCCCAGGTTGGTCATGAAACCTTAGACGTGGATCCATTTCCCTTCTCTGGAAAATGAGTATAAAAGTGGAACTGTGGAATGATCAATCCATAGGACACAAGAATGGGGATAACAAAGAGTTTCTGCTTATTCACAGGTTTGTATTTCTCACAATATTTGTAATAAATTCAATGAATAAAATTACTCTTTCTGTCTCTTTTGTTCTTCATATTTCTACCAAAAGTAATAGAGGTTAAACTTTTGGGGTCCAAACTGCGTATTAATATATTACTGGAAGGACCTGTCACAGTAAGGTCTGATTTGAAAGGCAAGTATCCAATATCACTTAGAATGGGTACAATTGTCCAGTCATCAGATCACCACCAAACAGAAAAGCAGAAGAGGGGAGCACAACCAGAGGACATCGGTCACTGTCCAGTTCATGGGGGTACGCATGATAATAGCCAGAATAACAAACTGGATACAGCATTTCCAAGCCATTAATAGTACTTTTGACCCATTCACATAGCTTACGTTTTCTGATCTTGGGTAGGCAATGAAATAATCAATGAAATAACCACACTCCTTTTCTCCCTCAACTTTACCTTCTTGTGATGATTATTCCAACATTTTAAATGTTTCTTTAGGTTTCCCCAATACATTCTTTGTTATGCCACAAATACCACAACACCTGCATAGAGGTGGAAGAATCACTTTGCAGTTGGTTTATGGGACATATAAAGTGGCCTATTGAAAATAAACTAAACTGTAGTGCAGCTATGTGGCTATACATGTTGACTGTAGTCTGAATACGAGTTGTATGAAATCAGTGCTACAGAGCTTGTTAAAAATCTATAACGCATTTAACAAGAGGTAATCAATACATATAGGCCTGGAATATCTACTGCCTTAACAGGTTTGTAAAAGCAATGCATAGAGGCTGCATTTTAAGAATTACATATTTAGAAATCAGAATATGCAGGATATATCCTCGGTCCACTGCCCTTAATGCCTGTTACTCAACTTGAATTAGGCTAGAAAGATGATATAATTACCAATTGTACAGTCATTTAGTCTATGATTAATTCAAACATTCCTTCCGTCACTTTTTGTATACTTTAGTGTGTCATCCTAAGTGGGGTGGGTATGCCCAGGCACCGGTCCTGTACACACTGTGACAATGGAGCCAAGCTATACCTGGTTGATGAACCCTGCTTGTGTTCCGGTTGAGGTAGGACCTGGCCTGGCAGTTTGAGCTGGATTGCTCCCATTGGGACAGGGTTAAGGCTGATTTGCATATGGCTTGGTCCAAAATGAAGTGGCATGGTGTGCAAAATAACAATGGATGGGGATGCAGTGCCAAATAATTCAAGAATTCCAGTCATCATTTATTTTATACCTTCCTATGAAGGAATCAGACAAAACATTTACTGACATTCTGCTATGTACATGGGGGCATATTTACAAGAAAGTGGCTAATCGGTCCCAATGCGCCACTTTTCTTGCATTGCCCCTGCCCCACATAATGACACCATGGTTGCACCTATTTATTTAAAATATGGCACAACATGGCGGTTGTTAGGACAAGAGATCAAAAGTTTTGTCCGTATTGTGGCACTTTGCTGCACTAGCATCAAAAATGTATTAAAATGGGTGCGTCATTTTAACACCTGTTCTGAGGAGGAATTAAAAATGATGGAAAAAATGGTGCAGTGAAGTATTGCAAATTTCACTGTGCCATTTTTTCGGGCATCCCTGCGTCGGAACACCAGCCTTGCATACATTATGCCTGGCTCAGGCATAATGTGGAGCAGGGTTTACAAAGTGGTGCAATACAAGCATTGCACCACTTTGTAAATACGGCGCAGGAGAAATGCCTCCTTAATGCTGCCTTAGCATAAAATAAATGATGCTAGGGCAGCGCAAGGTGGCGCTAGGGGCTTGTAAATATGCCCCATAGTTTTTATTCAAATATATATATATATATATATATATATATATATATATATATATATATATCAGAAAAAGAGGTGTTCATAATATGAAGCTTTGACTTTGTGAGTAAAAGCAAGTACATAACTCTTAAAGAGTAAACAGTTTCGCATAATCTTGCAAAGTATCTAATCATCTTCATTATTTGCCACCTGTGCAGATACACATAAAGGAGCAGAATCTTTATGGATTAAGTGACAGCTCCATAATGGGCCTCTCAAGCTGCTGTGTCCTGACCCTTGGTACATCGGGGTGCATTCTGTAACAAATTAACTTGGCAACATTCAAATATTCCTTTTAATGGCTAATTCGACCTTTATATAGTGCTGTTCATGTTCAAATTGAAATTTAGCTAGTTTTAGCACTAACTTGCTTAAAGAGATGGGTGGTAATTGTATTCCCGCTTTGCAGTTCTACCTAGTGTTACGTGCCTATTGAAATCTGTGCTAGGAGTAAGCATTCATAATTTAAGCTTCATTAGAAAGCAGTAGTGTAAATATTTATGTTTCTTTGATATTTGGCTAATCACCATCCAAATATTATATATTCTCTGCTATTAAACCAGCAGCTGGATAAAAAGCGATTGCTATTTTAATGGATCTTATCAATCAGCACATAAGATCTGCTACTCAGTCAGCAACCGGGTTAACTATGAATTTATTTGCTATTTGCCTGACCGGTGGTAAATTTGTACATAATGTCTGCTATTTCACCAGTGGCCGAGTAAATAGTAAAGTTTCCTGGCAATTTCCATAGGGGCTGGACAAATAGCAAATAACTTGTATTTAGCCCCAGGCCGGGTAAATAATAATGCTTGTTTGCTGTTTGCATGACTGTCAGCTAAACAGTTCATAATCTCTGATAGTTAGCCACCAGTTAGGTAAATAATGAAGTTTCTGTTTTGTTTGCATGACAGCATAACCTCTACTATCTAGCCAGCAACCGGTTATATAGCAGAGAAAGTTAACTATTTATTTACCCAGCGGCTGTCTAAATAGCAGCCACCTATTATTCATTGCCTATGTGGCCTTGTTTTAATCTATTGTTTATATGCCATGCCCATGTCGTTTTTTTATATTATGAACTATCAGTATTTCATTTATGTATACATTTTCTGTATTACAATAGTTTTGCTTGCTGATGATGTTTGCGTATTGTTAACCCTGTTTCTCTGCTGGCTGTAACATTGAAAAATTTGAGAATAGGTTATTTTTTCCAAACTATGCAAACTACGTGTTTGCACGTACATGTTTCTATTGGAAAGCGGTAGCCCAACTAGGAGGCAAGAAAGTGCTGGTGGAATCTAAGGAGTAGGGAGTAAAACGAATCTGTAATTTGTAAACATCTTTCAGAAATGTCCATTTTTGGTTTAATTACACATATAAAGCGACCGCACCTGAAAATTATTAAATTATTCAGGACTTTTCCGGCCTTTTGCTTTGAGCCATTGATGCTAATAGTGTATTTTCCATGCGTGAATTTGCCTATCAGTTAATTGTGCTTTAATTCTAGGTGGAATCTCTTGAGATAGAACTGCATCTTTTTTTCTAATGAAACTATCTAAATCAAATTTCACTAAGAACAGTGGATTTGGTTTTGGCGCACATCTGATATCTAACAACAACATTTTTCCCTATCATGCAGCACTCTATTTTCAATAACATTTGAACAGAAGAAGGCTGCCAGCCATACAGCAGTGAAACGCTCCTTGGTGCAGATCTTTGACCTAAAGGGAGGAGACCCTCAATCTCAAAAGAGTCCGTAAGTAGTGTATGCATGTTACACACACATCCCGAAGGGAACTCCAGCAGGTATTAGTAAATCAGTAAGAAATCACACGCATCAGACACATTGCACTATCCTCTGTCAGCCTCACGTCTCACTTAGCTTGCAGGTAGAATAAATGGTTGCTTCGTTCCTGGCTTACTGCAGCCATATCATAAGATCCCACATATCCTGGATACCACATACAAATTAGCGAGTATTGATAGTGCTAACACGTCCCTTTCTGATTAATTTATTCACTCTGGGACTCGTTTTAGGCCAATGAATCTTTTGACCCTGATTGAAGACACCTTAGGACGAGATAACTGATCAACATGTCAATCAATATGTCAATAACATCATCAATAAGACTCAGGAACCACCATGACCTTGCAGTCATGAATAACCACACCAGTTTAGTACTATTATATGAAGTTTATTCCCTATTGATTACAATTCTACTAGCAAGTTTATTAGTCTCAGAACCATGAAACACATTAGCATTGTCATAATATGGCAACTCGAATAAGATTTCAATAAGGCAAAGATCACAAACATTAGACCATAGCACGACGTCAACATAGGTTAACCTTAGCAGAGTATCATTAGCGCATCATTCAACAAAGCATTGAACCAGTCATTTGTCTGTTTGCGTCCGATTCAGTGAACCCCCTAACTAACCTCAAATTAGCACTGGCATGTTGGGCTTCATGCAAAACAATTTGATAACATGAATTTGGAAAAAAACATCTAACTAGGGTCCCTGTCAAAAGAAGCAGTTGGTACCTAGAAAGGAAAGGCAATCAGACAATTACACTTCATTATCATATTAGTTACCCTCCGTAATGGGTCAGTATTCAGATTCCGTCTTCGTCCTCAATACATCAGTTGATTCGCCATCAGTCAGGGAAACACAGCAAGACGGGTAAAAGGGGACACTTCCCTCATAAGGAGGAAAAGTATATAACGGGCAAGGCAAGGCAAGGATGGTTTGAAGAACCAAACAGCAAAGTCTCTATGCAGAGTGACAAAGTGTCTGGGTCATAACAAGTTCGCAATAGCATCTCTCCTAATGGCTCCTCGTGTCAAAGGTTTTTATCCCTTTTCTGTTGTACAGTCCCCTAATTCTTGATTGGTGAGGGTTGGCACCCCACTATCTCCATCCAATAGTTTTTCAATGATCTCATCAAAATTGTCACCCCATAACAGTTCTCACGTAGTTTATTGGTTCTTATGATTGACATCTCCAGTGGGCAGAATGTCCGGTATGATTTCATACTCTCATGGTCCTCTCGCATCTTCAGTCAGTAGGTCCATTGTCTGTACCGGTTCAGGCGACCTTGTACCTGTTATTAGTCTACAGTGTTGCATTTAGCAAAAATGTTTCTCCTAGCAAGTCGAATTTCATGAGAACGGATCTACTACGGTTACATTCATCCTTTAGCTTTGGAAAAGTATGAGTACATGTCCTCCAGCAAGTCAGCACACTGCACGTTAGAAAAACACATTTAATATGAAAACCGGGCAGCTAGGCCCCGACTCATGCTAACTAAAGCCTATTGATTTATTAGCAAAACCTTAACATACAACTTTTAATATTAGTGTAAAATCATACTTTAACATCTCATTTTCATTATTATTAGTCAGTTTCATTAGTCATGGTATACATTGGTTGCCACTCCCCGTGGGCACATTTCAAGCACGTTTTTAGCAAAAGTACATTAATACAATTTCTATGTGGCATTATTATACATTAGTTCATAAACATTTCATGTTAATATTGAATATAAATGCTACGCTCTCTCAATAGTTTGGAGGAAGCCCACTGAAAGTCTAGGAAAAAAGGACAGGAAACCCTACGTATAGAAGTGTTTAGATGGATAATCTGAAGGAAAATATAATTTAATACATATCTCTGAAGTATCCAATACTTCAGGAATAAATGAGATGTCAGGAGGACAAGCATTTATTCAGCAGAAAAACATCTTACATAGGGTTAGGAGCGTGATAGGGGAACGGGATGGGTCGAGGGAAATAGAAAATATTCCATCATAGAAATTGTCCTAGGCTGGCTGGTAGATTTGTGGCTGGGTGGTATGTTAGGCAAGCCTGGCATGTGATTGTCTCTAGTTAAGCCCTACCATTGGTTTAAAGACAATGACCTGTTGAACCATCTCACAGTTTTCCGGACCCATTGAACTTTCTCACTGTTGCAACTGGGAACATATTCTCAGCAACATCACGCTTAGCTGAATAAGAAATTGCAGAACTACAGTTCTCACGTAAACATTCCTACATCACACTAACATCTTTGCCTTGAATGAAATACTGACCTTGGAAAATTCTCATAGACACTCAAGACCACAGACACATTTCTTCCCATCGAATACAATCCTCACGTTAAATAATAAACTCAAACCTCAAGCTTGTTGGCATTTTTAGATTTCATTCATATGACTAAAAAGAATATTGTGAAGAAATTAAAACAACAGTAGTGACTGCAATCTCTGATTGACTTCATACAGAAAAGCCTACAACTCCCCAATTCAGCCCAAACGCGCTCTTTAAAACAAGAGCTTAGATCAAGCTTGCATCAAATCCAAGGCCCCTTTCTTTTCTATCAAACACAGTACATGCAGTACAAAATCACGGCCCATTCTTCACTCCCAAAAAAGAAAAACATTTTAAAAAACGCAAATCACATACTTGGCCTTCTTCAAAAAGAAGCTAACTGTTGTTTCACCACCTATGCCCTGTAATACCACATGTCTGACAATATTTAAAACGCCATGGTCCCAGTTCTGGAGCCTAACATTCACAAACAATAAGTATTCCAGCAGGTCCTTGGTATGATGATGCCTTCTTGAGCTTTAAGCCCTATTGTGGCATAATTCATCGGGTGGCCCCTTTAAAAAAATTAACTTGACTCACTTTTCCTGTCTCTCTTGTCTCATTTCTTTTTCATAAATCACTCTATCCCTGCCACATTCTTAATAATAAATTCTCAAAATTCTCTAAATTTGGTGGGCAGAATACCAATCCCATGGCCATGGCGATGATGCTAACATCACCTGCCAAAGTCAAAATCAGGCCCATAGTCTTTCAGGTATACAGGTATTTTGATCCTTTTTACACTATTCTTCCCTACCAAAGTTGTACAATACTCTTCCTTCGCCATAGCAGTAACCTCTGTTCACCACTTTGTAGTCCCATTTACCCACTGTATCTTTCCGCCTAACACAACATCTCAAACCACAGCACACTGAAATATGGCTCATATTCCAAATATTATCATCATTTGTGTTTCCCACACCTCAGGACAGCCACCACGGGTAGCAGTTGAGAGAATCATGACTATTACTTTGTTCCCACAGATGTATTTATTTCCACCTTCACTGAAAAACCTTCTGCGTGATCATCACATCTTTCCTCTTTTTTCAATTGCGCACTTCATTGACCTCATTTGATCCCTGCTGATACTATGATGAACTTCTTGTGCCAACCCACCCATCCATCAATGCACCAATTTGCTGCTGGGAGTTTATCCCTATATTGGTTCAAAAGGAATTCCGCCCATTGTCTGATGTGGAACAATCCAGTAAGCTCCAAATCTTCTCTGTAGTTTGGCCTTCGAATCTAGTTCACGATTGCTAAATGAATACTCTTCTTAATCATTATGTTCAAATGCTCAACCATGACATTGCACTCTGGATGATATCGAGCACATTTCTACTGATGCAACACACATGCACTTCGATTTTTCTCTCTCACATAATCCTCCACTTCTCTAGACTAAGGGGGTCATTCTGACCCTGGCGGTCACCGACTGCCAGGGCCAACGACCGCGGAAGCACCGCCAACAGGCTGGCGGTGCTTCCATGGGCATTCTGACCGCGGCGGTACAGCCGCGGTCAGAAACGGGAAACCGGCGGTGTCCCGCTGCCCCAGGGAATCCTCCACGGCGGCACTGCTTGCAGCACCGCCATGGGGATTCCGACCCCCTTACCGCCATCCTGTTCCTGGCGGTTTTCACAGCCAGGAACAGGATGGCGGTAACGGGTGTCGTGGGGCCCCTGGGGGCCCCTGCAGTGCCCATGCCAATGGCATGGGCACTGCAGGGGCCCCCTAACAGGGCCCCACATTGATTTTCAGTGTCTGCCAAGCAGACACTGAAAATCGCGACGGGTGCCACTGCACCATTCGCACGCCTTCAACTCCGCCGGCACCATTCGGAGCCGGCTTCCTCGTTGAAGGCGCTTTCCCGCTGGGCCGGCGGGCGGCCTTCTGGCGGTCGCCCGCCAGCCCAGCGGGAAAGCCAGAATGGCCGCTGTGGTCATTTGACCGCGGTGCGGTCATTCGGCGACTCCCACCGGGCGTGCAGTTACCGCCGCCGGTGGGAGTCGGAATGACCCCCTAAATTTGTACCCTATCAGAATTGAACCTCTCTCTGAAAAAAGTTTTCTACAAACTGTATAACGAATCCTCATGAAGTTTGATCTAGTAATAGTCTGAGGTTAGATCAAGTGTAGTGAAGATTAGAAATAAATGCATCCCAGTTACATTCAGTAGGAGAAAATTGTCCACTGCTGCCTCTGTACTGACAGCCCTCAGGCTAATGCAAAAATAAATCTTTGTACTGGTGGTTTTTGCCACTACTTCTGACTTCAATAGGTATAATGATACTTAAGATGTAAAGTGTGTATAGTTCAGATTTAGTGCATCAAATACACTTACAGACAACACCCTAACCTTTGACACCACCGGTTTGGCCTCCTTACTTGACTTGATTTTATGTACATAGATCTTCAAACATCCTAGCCTGTGGTAAAAAATAACAGGTAGTCGTTTTTCAAAATACTCACAAGTTCCTTTAGTTTATTGTACTTGAACCTGTGGAGTGGAATTATGGTTGATGAGCATTTCCATCTCCCAATGGTGGGGCCATCCAATTATGGTGTCACCTTTGAAACAGACAACACCTTACCTACTATTCCCTACCTTTAATTTTCAAGTATGCTGCAAAAATCCCTTCATCCAGATTTCCTGTCTCACATAATGTAAAAGTGTCTTTACTAGAATGATTGCAGAGCTAACATTCCTCCTAGCGAACAGTCAGGAGATTCGATTGTCGTTACAACCAGACGGTCATTGTGAGTGCTCCAACAAAGATACACTTGGTTCCTTCCTCGATGTTTAAGAAGCATTTATTTACCACACATAGGGGGTCATTCTGACCTGCCAACAACCGCGGAAGCACCGCCAACAGGCTGGCGGTGCTTCCATGGGCATTCTGTCCCGCCGGTTTCCCGCTGCCCCAGGGAATCCTCCACGGCGGCGCTGCTTGCAGCGCCGCCATGGGGATTCCGACCCCCTTACCGCCATCCTGTTCCTGGCGGTTTTCACCGCCAGGAACAGGATGGCGGTAACGGGTGTCGTGGGGCCCCTAGGGGGCCCCTGCATTGCCCATGCCATTGGCATGGGCACTGCAGGGGCCCCCTAACAGGGCCCCACATTGATTTTCAGTGTCTGCCAAGCAGACACTGAAAATCGCGACGGGTGCCACTGCACCCGTCGCACGCCTTCAACTCCGCCGGCTCCATTCGGAGCCGGCTTCCTCGTTGAAGGTGCTTTCCCGCTGGGCCGGCGGGCGGACTTCTGGCGGTCGCCCGCCAGCCCAGCGGGAAAGCCAGAATTTGACCGCGGTGAGGTCATTCGGCGGCTCCCGCCGGGCGTGCGGTTACCGCCGCCGGCGGGAGTCGGAATGACCCCCATAATCATTGGGTCTGATACCCATCTTGTTCAGCTTCACATCCCCTTAAATTGTTGATTAAACAAATATCTGGAGTTAACTGTCAACTTGGAACATGAATTGAACATCATTTGGATGGCCATCTCTCCTGTGTACCGTGGGAATACCTTCACTATTACACCCAACTTGTATTACAGCCTCATCACACACCTTGTTTATCTCTTTACTTTTCTTTCCTTGTATAGGGCTGTGACTGAATTTGTTGTGATTTCCTCTTTTTCCACATCTATTGCACATCACTTTAATGGCAAGGAAATCTCTGCCGTTGACCATGTGATCCATCAGTCCATGCCTAAAACACAAATCCTTAAATTTCACAGCACTCCTCACTTTACACTCTGACTTCATCGCGCCCACACCATTGCTTCCCATAGCTGATAAGGCCCACAAACATAGAATATTCGCACCCCACTGAAGTTGTGAAAGTATTATATTGATTACAAACTTCTGTTAACATTTGTCCTTTGTTTTATTCAACATATAGCTTTAATTTCCCAGCAGTGAAGACATAGTTCCATTATGGTCTGCAGGAGTTTTGAGATCTTTAAATGCTCTACATTCCTTTGTTTTGAAAGATATCCCACAAGCCCCAGATAGCAGACAAGCCAGTTGCCACAATTAACATTCTATTTTTGTCGTCCTCAAAGAATGCATTTCTCAAGTATTTTTGGATCTACTTTGACAGCTTCTGGTTCAGTGTATTTTCAATTTTACTTCTATGAAGTATCATTTATGCGGATTCAGACATTCAGCTTGACAAACAGCTTTGTACATGTATCAGCAGGAAAAACATAGTTTTTCACTGGTATCCTAATTGGTCCTGTTCATTGGAATGAAATACAGTGTTGTACCAGTGGCATAATAAAGTATCAATATCCTCATTCTGTGGTCTAAATTTGGAGCACCCTCCACCAATCACATAAAGGCTGCTAAAATAGCTCCTAAATCTAAAATATAGCAGCCCAAGTATTCATTGTCAAAGAAGTACACTTCAGTCATTCAAGGAGTTAGATTTTGTCTCAAGCAGCCAAATAGTTTGAAAGATACGCTACCCTTGTGTCAAAAGTGAACCTCAACTTGGTCTGTACAAATGTATAAGGAGACACCTTATATGAACGACATCAAGGATCAGAAATACAAATGTTGTTGTGTCCAGTAATTCTAAATATTGGTGCTAGCTCCAAGGATAAAGTAGGTGTAGTAATGGAAGGGGGCATAGCATTTCATCTACTTCCCATGTGCAGTTCAAAATGGAAGTAAATAAAAATGGTCTACAGATAACTGACCTTAACATGGCCCTAAAATGTGTTCCCGTAGGGTTCACCCTACATTTGGCACACATTTCTGATTTCTTGAAATGGGCAAATATTTGAGTTGTCTGAAACTGTCACAGATTTTGTTAAGTATTCTAATACATAGCCATTTACACGTACAGCAAATGTAACAAGTCCACATTTCCACATTCTGGTTCGTAACCCATGAAT
The DNA here is from genome assembly GCF_031143425.1 of Pleurodeles waltl. Lineage (NCBI taxonomy): Eukaryota > Metazoa > Chordata > Amphibia > Caudata > Salamandridae > Pleurodeles > Pleurodeles waltl. The sequence continues at coordinate 863,220,164 of NC_090446.1, read as the reverse complement.
GTGTTTGCACTGTTTCACTATCTTCCCATTTGAAACCCCCTTTCCCTGCACTCCCAATAATTCTGGTGGTGTTCCGTGACGTTTTCCACCCTGAGTTGTTCGTGTCCTTGACCTACCTAAATCACTTCCCATTATTTTGTTGGGGAACACGCTTCATAAGATTGGGAATACCCACATACATGTGAATCTATTGTATTCACCAACTTCTATAGGTCTGAAATGCCCACAACGCGCTCCAAGGAACACATTTTGCCACACTTAAAGAGGTGGCATGCTGTCAGAATTTGTATTAGTAAATACGTTTATATTGGCAAAATCAATCCATCAGGACTGCCTCAACGCTGCTTCAATTTGGGACAGAGGTGAACCCTCACCTCCTTAGAGCACTTTAAATCACAATGCATTAACTATCCACAACCCTGCTTCCTCTTCTCTTACTTATTCACTTTATGCTTGTCTTTGATCATGTACAATGGTCCTCTGTCTTTTGGCTAGGTTTGTGCTATAGAAATACCATATTTGTACGTATATGCATACAGACATACATACATACATACAGAGTGGGACAAAAGGAATCCCTGCTGGGTGCTCTTGCTTATAGGTACCACATCTGAAAATTGGTTATTAACTTTCACATTGGCTGAAGACTCAGGCCATCATTTCGACTTCAGCGGTCGCTTGCAAAGACCGCCGTCGAAGCGGGCGCCAAAAGACTGCCAGTGTTGGTGGTCCAAAGACTGCCATATTATGTGTCACCTATGGATTTCCACCCATAAATAGGCAGAAATCTGACACCATGGCCTGACAGACTGAGGGTGAGAGGCAGTTCCACCACCAGCACTGCCTTGCCGGAAGGAACGCCCGCCATATTACAAGCAGTAATATGGCATGGTGGTCATTGCACAGCGGTGTGGCATTGGGTGTGCATGAATGCAGAGGGTGGGTGTGGGGGTGTGCATGAATGCGGAGGTTGGATGTGTGTGTGTATGAATGCAGAGGTTAGGGGTGGGGGTGTGTATGAATGTGGAGGGGGTGAGTATGCGAGCGAGTGGGGGTGCATGTCTGATTGTGTGCGAGTGAGAGGGGATGTGTGTCTGATTGTGTGCAAGTGAGTAGGGGTGCGTGTCTGATTGTGTGTGGTTGGGTGGGGGTGTCTGTATGTATGCGTGCGGTTGGGTGGGGCTGTCTATATTTATGCATGTGGTGGGGGGTGTCTGTATGTATGCATGCGATTGGGTGGGGTGTTTTTGCATGTATGCGTGCGGTTGAGTGGAGGTGTCTGGATGTATGCATGCAGTTGGGTGGGAGTGTTTGGATGTATGCATATGGTCGGGTGGGGGTGTGTCTCAGGAAGTGTATGGGCGAGTGGGGGTGTGTGTCTGCAAGCAAATACGTGGATTTGTGAGGATGTGTGTGCCGGCGACAGGAATGGGGATTCCTGTCACCGGGTGCGTTACCACCAGGGTTTTTTCTTGGTGGGGCACCCGCCATAAAAAGCCTGGCGGTTTGCTGCCTCGTAATATGGCCGGCGGTCTTAGGCATGCCGCCGGCCCGGAGGAGCTTGCAGATGGCTGCGCCGGTGCGACCACACTAGCGGGATTGCGGTGTTGTGGCGGTTTGGCTTGGCCAAACCGCCGAACTCGTAATGCGCGGTCTTTAGGGCAGTAAGACCGCCACCGCGAGTGTAGCAGTCTTAAGACTGCCACACTCATAATGAGGGCATCAGTGTATAATGGGTTTGCTAGGTTTAAAACATATTTCCCTTAGTCCATGTGGTTGAGAACTTCCTGCATAAATGACCATTTCAGTGCATCACATGCCTGTTATACATCAAGTAAGACAGCTGCTGCTGGTAAACCCTGGTCTACTCCATGCAAGATGGCCATTAAAGCCAGGATTTTTCCTAAGATTTTCTCAACTCTTAATAATGATAGTGGCCTACACTGGTAAGGATCACTCCCCAGGTTGAAAAGTACAGTGATTATGGCCTCCAGCATCAACAAAGGAAGCCTGCCATTAGCAAGAGCCTTGTTACATACTTCTAGCAGTGTGGGAGTTATAGTATTACAGAACTCCTGTTAGAACTCCACAAGGAGGTCATCACCCACGAGGTTTTACCACTATTGAGACCAGCTATCACAGTTTTAACGTCCTTGAGTGTGTAGGAGTAATTGAGTATCTTGCGTACCTCTCAATCAACTAAGGGTACAAAAGCGTCATTTAAGGACCCAGCTATGTCCCTTGATGAGAGGCATGACCAAGATGCATACAATCATTTGTAGTACTGGCCAAAGATTCGCAAAATATCAAATGATATAGTTGTAACTGAACCGTCAGCTCTGGAAATGCCTGGTACCTTAGTAAAACTAGAGCTGGCCTTCACAATCCATTCCAGCATTTTGCCAGGCCGATCACCCTCTTCAAAATCCCTGGCTTTGCAGTTTGCCAGTTCCCTAACTCCTTCATAGTGTTTAGTAATTTGGACAAGATGCTATTACCCCAGCTGAAGAGATACACAGTTTCATGACAGGCTTATATTCAACTGACCAAATTGTGTGTGTAAAGATCTGAAAACACCGACCTCTTTAGATATGCACATTCCCCAGATATATATCATGAATGCTCCCCACAGTGTTTCCACCTCAGACACAGAGCCCTCATTAAACCTAAAATATTCACAAATACTGGATCTGACCTCAGATCGAAATACTGAATCATGAAGTTTAGCAGAGTTCAGGCTCAAGTATTTACACTGCTGCACAGGGGAAGGTATATCCAAAGTGAGCACCTCCTTAGAGTGACCTGCAAGAGCCCTGAGCTGAATATTAACATCTCAGACCCTTTCCATATAGCATTGTGAGACAAACCACAGATGGATGCAGGAACGCGTATCATGTGCTGTTGAATAGTATGTGAATTCTGATACTGCTGGATACTAAGTACTAATTTACACAATTATACAATACCATAATATGGACCAACACATTGCTAGCCTTTGGGAGCGATGTACGGGTATCCAACAACTTCCTTTTTTTTAAATGTATTTATTAATTTGCAAATAATAAAACACAGAACAAATCACACAACTTTCCATAATTAATTGAATGGTACATCATCAGTATACCAGGGGAAAAAGGGCATGGGTAAATAAATGACACCGCCAGCAGATATACAGTATAGATCTAGGCATCTACAATATCAACAGTCAAGGATGTGGGATATTCCACAATGGTAAATGAGTGGCCAGGCGTGGTATTTAATAGAAATTGAGAGGAAACGGTATTCAGTGAGAAACCATCTTGTGAGTTGGTAGTGTGGGTCAATATATAATCTCGTAGAGGTTGCCATATATCTTTAGGTCATGAAACAGGGGGCTGTAGGGTAGCATACGCTTCACTAGTGGTGTCGGAATAGATCAAGCTATTAATCCACGCTTTTACTGTGGGTTTTATTCCACTGCCCCACTGTAAGGCTAGTTCCTGTTTAGCTATTTCCTGTTTGGCACAATGGCTGTGTATCTACGCACTGATGGAGGGACATTGGCCATGTGACCTAATAATGCCAGTAAAGGGTCCGGATCAAAGCCAGTCTCTGTCATCAGTGATAGGCATGCAGATATGTCACCCCAGTAGTTTTGTATAAGAGGGTGGGTGTTTGCAACTGCTATTAAATCAAACGTGTATGGTGCTCCTGTACCCCATAATACTGTTTTTACAGCAACAGTTCAGTTGACATTAAAGGGACATCATCCAATAGAAATCGATCACACAGCTCCAAGCTGCAACATTTGCATTTCTTCCCAGGTCTGTCAAGAGAACAGCGTCCATCCATGTAGCATCACACGAGATTGAAACAAATGTTTAAATTGGTAGTCCACAGCCCATAATCTTCCTTACTAACGGTCAAGTTTGTACAACCCTCTATGTGTAAAAACAATAAAAGTCTATTACCACATCTAGGGCCAGATGTAGCAAAGGGTTTTTCCCATTCTGTGTCAATGGGAAAATGTTTTCGTACATATGGCCGCTAGTCTTTTCATGGGAAAGAAGTCTGAAAGAAAGTTCATGTTATGGAAATGACTGAGCATTTTCTGCACGATCATGAAAAACAGGGCCTAGTAGGCCTTACTTAGGCTATTACAAATGAATTACTACAGCACATTAATACATCAAATAAAACACATTTTAATACTCCAGCTGTTAATTCTCCATTAATAATTCTTCATTAGCATTCAGATTTCAGTAACTTGAAACTAAACAACTCGGTTAATACATTTCAGTCAGTATAACATGGAACTACATTTTTCTATTTATGCACATGTAGTTAAGTCATTAATCGCTAGAAATTCAATATTGTTTCAATGCATATGCCTAAACTATATCATGATATCAGTTTAATCCTTCAAGCGTTTAGTTAAACTTTAATACCACCAGGGTTTCTAACATTAGTCTTAACAAATGCACATTTAAAAAGGCTTCCTAATGCATCTTTCTACAATCAAACCATTAGTACTTTGGCTAACATAATGCATAAACTGTCACATATAGATGACTTCTGTGACATGAGGGCCAGCACTAAAGCTTCTGCTACATCAGGGCCATAAACTACTACAAGTAGCTGTGATTAAAACCAAACCACCACTATGACTACCCATCCCTGTGTGTCCCTAAACCATTCCTGCCAAGTAAAAGTTACTGATTTTCGTATGTGTCGCTTCCTCCCTAGAATAAATTGAATTTAAGGAAAAGTACATATGATGACTCCTGGTTGCTACAAAGGTAGGCTGTGATGCTGGCAATATATGTGTCTCCTCAAGTAAAGCCACATCTACTGTATGGTGATCTAAGTACATGAGCACTTGATGAGCTTTACTAGGGTTGCTAATACCTCCTTTATTTCAATTTACCATTGTTGGTATAGTAGCAATAACAAATCTTGTTCTGTGATGTCATATGATTCCCAATGTACCACAATAAATCCTCACTGTGCACTTTATACAGATGTAGTGTGCCCTCCCAGTGCCATTCAAACAATCACAAAATCTGTGTTTCAAATCCCATAACCAGCCCAACCCCTCCCACCAACCAGGCCTACCCCAAACCTCAGTGATAAACCCCACCCCACCCAAATGAAGAACAAAGAAAGAACCATCACAGTGACTCACTTCACTGCCTTCCTCGCAAACTGTAATAACACAAACATAGATCGTTGAAACCTAAGACAACATGTGGGACCTCCCAAGTGGAAAAACACTATGGGGGTCATTCTGACCTTGGCGGTCTTTTCGCAAGACCGCCGAGTTACCGCCGCGGTGAAGACCGACGACCGCGGCGGTATGCCGCTGTGCGCATTCTGACCGCTGGGAGCGTTCCGCCGGAAAACCGCCAGCAGCCACACTGGCGGTCGGCGGGAAAGTGGAGACTGGTCAACCTCCACCGCCACGCCAGCAGAACACCGCCCACAGAATTACGACCCACATTTCTGTGTGGCGGTCTTCTGTTGGCGGTCTTCTGTTGGCGGTCACCTCCCCATGGCTCCTGTCACCTCCCGGAGGACCAACGCACAAGGTAAGTTGATCGTCCGTGAGGGGAGGGGGTGGGGGGGTGTTGTGTGATGTGTGCGTGCATGGGGGTGTGCGTGTGAGTGTGTAGAGGGGGTGTGTGAGTGCGTGCATGCGGGCGGGGAGTGCTGCTGTGCCTATGGGCAATGTGTGTAGTTCGGCGGCATGTATGTGTGCGGGTATGTGTCCCAGTTGTGTATGTGTGTGTGTAGGGGGTGTGTATATGTGCATGTTGGGTGTGTGTGCATGTCGGGGTGCGTGTATGTGCATGTCGGGGTGGGGGTGGGGAGGGGGTTCGTACCACCTCTGGGGGGTGGCAGGGGGGTGGAGGGTGTGGGGGGAGGACTCGGGGGGGCAGTGGGGGGTGGGGGAGACCCCTATCAGTGCCAGGGAAGGAATTCCCTGGCCCCGATAGTGCCTACCGCCATGGTTCGCATGGCGGTTCCCGACCGCCAGAAACCGCAGCGGTAAGCAGGGTCATGATACCGTTGGCGGTCTTGGGTCGACCGCCGGACCGGAGTGCGCAGACTCCAGCCCGTCGGTCATGACCGCCGTGGCTGTCGGAGTGGGGAAGTGGCGGTCGGTCGCGGCGGTGACCGCCGCGGTCAGAATGCCATTTTTAATACCGCCGGTCTGTTCGCGGTCCGACCGCCGCCTCTCCGCCGACCGCCAAGGTCAGAATGAGGGCCTATATTACTCACTATGCCTAGGTCAGCCACAGGGAGAATCTTGTATCATATGTACCACGACTGAGTTCATGCATACAGACAATCTTTTAAATCATACACCTCCTTGCCACTATCACTTAGGAACCTGTTGATAGGCAGCCAAACAATACTGAAATGTTATGAACTCAATGTGGATAAGCAATATTAGAAGCCTCAGTAGCAGTGCATTCAACTTGTCAATCAGCCATATCTCGAGGACTCCCTGCACATTAAGATACTTTCATGCATAATACATGTACATCCTAGCAACTAAAAGAACATAGCCCAGTAATGGGCGCCTGGCGATTACCTAAAGAACATCACATGAACCAGTAGGTTTGGTTCACTAGTCTCCTTATGTAGATGTTGGACTGCGGGAACCCGATCTTGCTCCATGTTGAGGTTCAAGTATGTTTAAAAAAACTGCAATGCTGATTCATTAGGACTTTAAAAAAAAAAACGTTTCTGTTATGCTTCGCTCTTTATTTGATGGGATATATCATGGAATGCCTGACTGATCTCTTATGCAGCATCCCCTTATCTCCAGAAAACATCTGGCTTTCGGGACCAGCAATGTGAATTCCGGATAGAATGCTATGTTAGATCCATTGTACTGGAGGTCTGAAATCACTGTATTTAGTTGGAGCACCGTGTCTCTGTCCCTATAGTTGAACAGGCGTGCAAACATTGGCCATGGACTCTGCCCTAGGCACAAGTGATCTGTGTGCACATTCCACAATGAATACCTGGGACAAGGCTTCATGACCAAACAGTGGTTCCAGCATGCAGTTAAGAAGCTTCTCCATATTAGAAGCTTCAACCTCTGACATGCCCATGATATAGATGTTATTATGGTGTGAGCACCCTCAAAATAGTAATTCTTCAGTTTCACAGTTTCAATCTCTTGCACCATGTTGGCTAAGGTGTCTGCAGATTGACAAGCAGGGTCTTCTACATCTGATATCCTCATTTCAGCCTCACATGTCTTGTTTATTGAGGCATTCTCAAAGTAATCCATTCTTGTTATCAGAGTGTCTATTTTCCCATTTATAGACCACAGGCACTCTTTCATTTCTTTCAGCATAGCTGCAAACTTCAGGACAAAAGGCATAATTTATCTATTGGTGACAGGTTTAACACTGTCGGGGCAGTGGAGTATGTTACTCTGTTGACCTGATGGAGTCCCTCCAGCCAAATTTATAGATGGCTTTTCTAAAACATTGGCAGGAACCACCTCCATGGGGGTTCCTGTTAATGCTGGTTTAAATTTGACGCATGGCACTGTTAGCATGACAGAGCCGTCCTTCAAACATATTTGTTTTTTATTTTCCATAAGAATATCTTGAAGCAGTATTTTCTTTTTTTTTTTTAAATGCCCCTTCACCATGGGAATTATCTCCCATGATGAAGATGGCACTTTTAGTTGCTTACTGTCCCTTACAGCCAGGGTTGCCTGGCAGTGATAGGCAGTGAAAAACGGCTAAATGTCCAGCCATCTAAATTAGGTTGGCAGTGGTATAGCCAATTCTTTGACAGTCCTTACACCTTTGGGACGTTGCATATGTGTGGCTATGGCAGAGACGAGCAATCTCTACCATGGCCAATCTAGCGTCTGCCCACATCTAAATTCGGCAGATGGACTATTATATTGGCAGGTAAGCATACGCCTCTTCCGTGATGATGAAATATGGTTACCGATAATATACAAATCAGGCCATAAGCATTTTCAGGCCACAAGGAAGAACCACCAGGCTGATAGCTCTGATACTGTCATTTTGGAGGGTTGGGGATCGCAGCTTCCTGCAGGTAGCCATTTTGTGCTGCACTCACTTGAAATGTTCAGCAGAAAATGCACTTTGCAGCTGAAGTGCTATGACAGTTCTATTTTGGCTGCAATTGTCACTTAATTTCAAACAAGCAGGTGCACTAAATAATAGTAAACATGGGCATGGACATAGATACAATCAATAAGGATAAATAAGTCAGGATGTTTGGACGTGGTGGGGCATTTTGGACTTCTGGGCTATAATTACCTATTTTACCAGCAATTCATTTTTTTTCATTGTTAGCAATTCTTAATGGAATACTCCTAAATGTATTATTTGTTCTCAATCATATAGTCCAAAAGTTGAGCTAAGCTATTTTAACTGCAATTGACCCTTCAGTAATGTATTTCCAATTCTGCCCGTTTATTCTTTGCAGTGCACCTCCCCTTCTGAGGATCCTACAAAATCAGGACCAAGGCGGCAGTGATGACGTGCTCCTTTCTATTTTAAAGCAGACCTTGAAAGGAAACACCCTCTGCCTCCTGTTGTACTGCCTCAAAATGGAAGGTACTGATTTGTTCTATTCATGATGACCAGGGCTTTAAGTAGGGCGGGTCTTGTCAGGTCTCAAACCCTGCAGTAACTAATGACTGGTTTGCAAACAGACCTTTACTCGGTCTTGCATTCACATCCTTAACTTTCGATTCCTCAGAAATTACTGTAAGCCCTTAAGGTAATCCATGTCAGCGATGAAGTCCCTACTTACTTTCACATGTTTTAATTTATCTTGAATTCTCTAAGAATATTTGCTTTTTCCAGATGATGTATTTTTTTAGTTTTTTTTTATGTCAGACTTTAAAATGCAGCCTGTCTCTAGACTTTATATTACCAACCTAAAAAGGAAGTTTCCGGAATAGTACAGAGGTGTCGTTGGCAATACCCACACTGATTGTCAGGAGTCAGCGTTTGACTGGACAATAGTAGTAGTAGTCCACCTAAGAAACAATTTAGTTGCAGTTTATGGACGGTGCAGTGAACATGACATGCTTTGGTGTCCCATATTGTCCCACACCCGCACCACCCCTCTGCCTTGGCTCCCCACGATTTACTAACCACAGAGCCAACATGCGCACTAGCAGTGACCTGTGCCCGCCACGCCAGTTGCTGATAATCCCACCCTCAAGACTTGGCTGTGGCTCCTACAAGTACAATAAAATGATAATAAAGCAGTTTTATTAATTGCTTTATTAACATTTTGTTTTACGCTTTGAACTGTTGGTTCAAGCAGTAGGGCGATGCTCTTCTGCCATAACGGAGTTGCCGCCCCTGCACCTAGCACCCCTATCTGCTACTTAGGTGTGCAACTTTTTTCTGAACCTTTGAGGCCCCAGCAGGAAGATGGAAAGTCTGATCAACTGCTCCTTTGTCTTGCAATCTCTGAAAGCTACATTAATTGAATAGACTTTTTAAATGATGTGCACCAGAAAAAATCATCAACATGGAATTTCAGAAAGTGGTAAGGTGGAGTGTTGCTATAAGTGGAGCTGCAACATTCATGTTCTGAACCAGCAAAATTTAAATCCATTATAGCAAAATTGTGACATTTGTGATGGAATAGCCCATCTGCCAAACTCTAAGGGCCTGATTTAGAGTTTGGCAGATGGGTTATTCTGTCACTAACGTGACAGATATCCCGTCCTCCCTATTACGATCTCCATAGGCGATAATGTGATTGTAATACAGCGGACGGTATATAGTTACCCCCTCCGCAAACTCTGAATCAGGCCCTAATTATGAGGCTATGGTTGCTATGTCAGCTTGCCTGAAAAACACAATAGCGAGTATGGATGAGTACCATATTGCACCACTACAAGTCCAATCTATTTGATCTGGAAATAAAGGTGATCCATGTAATTTGGGACCAGATGTAGGACGGTATGTTTTGTGACTTGCAATTTGCAATTCATTTGCGAGTCCCAAACCCAAAGGTACAACAGTGTCAATGACAATATTTGGGATTCCCAATTGGGTCGCAAATGACTTACCTCATCAATATTCATGAGGTAGGTCCCAATTTGCGACCCCACTGGGAATGGCTGCACTTCCATGGATGGTGGTCTGCTGGGGACAGCAGAACAACATGTCTGTGACTGCTTTTTAAATAAAGCTGTTTTTTTATTGAAATGAAGCCTGTTTTCCTTAAAGGAAAATAAAGGAAAACGGGACCACTACCAACTCTGATAAAATATTTTCACTTCCATTCACAAAGGGGAAGTAGAGTTGGAACAATAACACAATTCTAATATTTTAGGTAGATGAGGAGAGGGGCTAGCAAGTCACAGACATGCACCCCCATGTGGAAACTAAGACAATGAGAAAGCATTCATTTCTCCTGTATGGAATGGGAGGCTGCCAGAGTCAGTGGCCCTCTGACAGAGCTTCACATTTTGGAGACAGGATGGTAATGGGGTCTGGGCAATGAAGGATCGTGATTTCACTGAGTGAGAAATGAGTCCATACAGAAGAGGATGTAGAGCAGAGACAGCTCCTTTTAATTATATCTGAGATTGTTGCTCTTCTGACCAAATGCGGAAGTGATAAAGTGTGCTGAGACATACTTTACATCCTCACCACATCTACATACACCACACCTACTAATGTATATACATCGCACCCATGTACGTCTACAACACATGAACAAAAAAGCACCAGGCTCGCACATTTATAAATATCCGTATATGTATGTAATATAAAATACATAAATTTTCTTCCATCTTTTCATCCATATCTTGTATCTGTTTGTTTCGTTTCTGTGAATTACTCTGTCCCTTTGCCTATATATCTGAGGATGTTATGCATTTATTTGTCTGTTTGTTTGTATGCATGCCACGTATTAGTATGCATTTGGATCTGTATTCGTCTATTTACCTGTCTGCCGCTCTGTAAATATGTCTGTCACTATATATGTACGTGCCTGTCTCTCAATGCATGAATGCATCTTTATATGCACGCATGTCTGTATCAATGAAAATATCTGGATATTTACAGGCCTATCTGTCAACCTGTATATGTATTTGTCTGTATGTTTTACTTTCTATATATTTTGTCTTTGTATGTACATATGTTTCTGCGTGAAGCTTTCTGCCTACCTTTGCAGTGTACTTTCTGCATACTTCTGTGTATTGACGTGGCTGTCCATCTCTGTTTATTCTACCTGTTATGGGAGCTCTTTGTTCACACTCAGCATCTTTTCAATCAACACTAGTATATTCACTGACTTCCACAACCAGTAAATCCTACCTTCTGCTGATTAACCTGTTGTTCTTCCTGTTATTCATGCACATCCATCACGCTCCTGTTGTGAGAAGAACTGAAGGGGCCGTCTATCATCGCCGCAGTTGTATTGCATCCCCCACTCGCCTGGGTGAAGGAAGGGAAATATTCTTGACCCCCCCCCCCCCGTCTCTATAGCCAATAACCTCCCAGTTTTTATGATTACCCTGTCCTGTGATTATGGGTAGTTTCATAATTTTCACAACTTTTGGTGGCTGAACAAAGTGTGACTTTGTAGCTGTGTGCCATCTACTGTGGATAATTCCTGACCGGGACATGACCTAGGTATCACCCAGAGGGAAGCAGGCACAACAGTGACTACACACATTCCTAGTTTGCCAGCATTTTACACAGGCCCCACAGATTCCAAATATGAAGAATTTTTTTTGGCATGTGCCGTATTTAGCTCCAGCTTGACAGCTCTGCTGCCTGCTAAACCTTTTGTTACCCATTCTTTAAAATATACATAAAGTAAGATTTGACTCCGGCCTTCTATCTCTCACCTCATGCGTATCGCTCTTTAGTGTATCATTCGACCTCTTATGGAGTCCTTGGCGAGTTGTGTGTTTCTGATAGAATGTGAGCCCTGACGGCAGACACTTAACGGACTGGCCAGTCCAGTGCTCTAAATGGGCAGGTACGGTCCAGGACTGAGTAACTGCACTTCTCCAATTTGAAATGAAGAGTACCTGCACTTCTCAGCAGTCCTACGATATTTTTAATAGGAGAGTACTGGCACTTCTCAACAACAAAGGGGTATTCTAAATAGTGAGTATCTGCATTTCTATATTTCCATTGAAAGAACTGTGGTGGGTAGCCCATACAATTTCTGGTAACATGATGGTCTTTATGGGTCACTGTCTCCAAGACAATCCTCACAGTCTGATAATGCTATATTTGAAAACATCCATTCCTTTTTTATAATCGTCATGGCAGAGCTTGTAGGTCTGCTTATTCTCTTATAAAAGCACTGCCCTTAGCTTTAGCTCTCAGTGATGGGTGTCTACAGCACCTCAGATGCTTGTTTACGATTAAAAGAGGCTATGGTGATGACAGCCAAAAGCATAACTCTGGTGGCTTGAAGAGCTTCCTTGCGGCAAGTTTTACACCTTCACTCAATGTTTCTGTGTACAAGCTCTCTGGTAATTTAGAAAACTTTGGCAGCATTGGTTGTATCTTCCTATATTATCAGGATGCTCCTTACTGCTGGCATCCTGTGCTGGTTTGTTGACATATGGATGTCTTGCACCTTCGTTGGATCTTCAGTGTGATGTCTGCAGCCTTAATGCCCCCATTTCAGATCTGTTATCTGTAAAGATGTAACTGAACAACTTCAGGTTTAACCTCAAGCACTCACACATACAAGTAATAAAGCTCAGCCTTTTATACTGACATAACTCCAGATTTCAAGGAGGTGGTGATATACCTGAAGTTTGTAATTAGCGTTTGACGTCAGACATGCCGGTCAAGATTAGGGAACCAGGTTGCAGCAGTGAGGTTAGCCATGATGATGCCATCTAGCTGTGGCATGAAGCATCTCTAACTTCTGTGGGCTATCACTGGGTGGCCAGAGATCCTCCCAAATCCCCACTTTGAAAGGTTGCTTGGCTGTCTATGTGACCTCAGAGTCTGACACATGCTGGTAAACAACTTTTTCATTGATATTCAACCATCCCAATTTGTGGAGCTTGTTATCTAATTTGGAATGCATGTGGAATGTTATCCATCTGTGTCATAGAAGGACCAAAAATTTGAAACCTGCCTATGTAGTTTAAAGATAGTCTAGACTGTGTGTAGGAGTACAAATTCTCAAAAATGTTTTCTACACTGAATTGTGACGTCAAATGTAAATATTATAGGAATGGCACATGTGCCAATGTGTGCATTTAATGAGGTCAAAATGTGAAGGCCGGCATTCAGCTTCTAAGTTGCTTTAGGATGATCTTGTTGATGATGGGTCCAGTATCTATGAAGAGAACCTAGCATGTGAGATTACAGTTTATCCATACCCACACCTTAAAAGTAGTGTAATAGAGACTTGAAATTCAATGTGTTCTAACTAATGTCGGATGACAACCCTACTCACTCACCTGAACTTTGGTCTCTTGCCTTTGCGAAACTCAAAAGTCCTTCATTTCTTTCATAGTGAGCCTTTCACACTAGTGGTACACGTGTCCTAAGCCAGAGTCTCAGGTGACAAATTGCCCTGCACTACCAAAACCCTCTGCTCTTGTCTTAAACTTGTTTTGCCTTGCTCAACCTTGAGCATGATTTCTGTATTTATACATTCCACCAACTTCACATTCTACTTGTTAGAAGAGGTGAAGCCAAATGTCACCTCAGTGAGACCAACTCAGGTGTTTACTAGTTCTTGAACCTTCCTGTGGTGAAATATGCTGGTCATTGATGACCAGAGTTTGAATAATCTCCATACAAAGCCAGGCTAAGCCTGGCTTCCTGGATTGCATGCATGGAATACATTAGTGGACTCACCTGGTTCTTGTTGAAACAAATTTAAAAACATATTCATATGTATTCAGAGATGTATTTGTAGAATTAATTGTACAAATATCGGGTAATGTGTGATTATGAAATGTCGGAGGTAGGATTAAATTAATTTGCATTAGGATCAGTGTTTAACTTGTAAAATAATAAGTGCTGGTGCCCAAAGCTCTGCTCAGAAGCCAGCAGTTGGTGCAATTAAATATGGATGCGCCAAATGTGTAGAATTCAATCCACCTTGTGCCTCCTCAATGCACCACTAAATACACCCTGCCCCTTTATCTTACTGTTAGAGATTCCTGTTCTTCCCCTTTGTGACTTATTTTCGTCTTTCTCTTCCCCCTTCGTCCCCTTTGTATGTTTTACTCTCAATTGCTCTTGGTCGATGTCTGATCAGGAAAAATAAAAGGTAATCCTCAAAAATGAGTGCCAGCGGGCCACACCAACTACCAGTGCGAATCAAGCGTTCAGGAGCATCATAAATGACAAGTAGGTGCAAGATAGGAAAGACACCACTGAGAATAGCTTTGGAGCAGTCACTGTAAATAAGTTTTACACTGGGGACATTTTCATCAATGCCAGCTTGCGACAACTGCTCTGCAATTGAGAAAATGATGTATTTGAATGAGATGGTCCAACCGAGTGGTAGGCAGAGAGGGAATCTACCACTTTTTTGTGGACATCACTTTCCCATCCACCTCCAAATGAGGGCAAAAGTAGATTGTAGATGGGAATAGTACAAAACAGAGCAGGTGCTTTTAGGTGGAATACAACATGAGAAACCAGATACATCTGTGACGTGGCAACTAAACGCCAGGGCCTAATTCACAAAGACATGTATAAATGTACAAGTACAGCTGAAAAAACTGACTTGCACGTGTGTCAGGAATTCACAAAATAATTTCTGTCAACACATAAATGTCTTTACTACTGCAGATTTCTCTGGCATAAGTGCAAGAAAATGAGCAGGAATACGTCTCAATGTAATCAGTGAAAAGTAGGCGTAATATGAAATGGTTAATCTTGCAAATTTGGGAAAGCCTGTAATCATCTACTTTTGGGAACATTCCCAAATTAAAATATTGCCATTTTCCACTCTGTAGCTAGTTGGTGATTTTCTCCAGCAAAAGGGTTGGAACACTCCTCTTCTAGGATGAGAAGAGGGCTGGCCTTCAGATTTGTTAGGGGTCTTGGGCAACAGCTTTCTTGTTGGGGAAAACTTGTTTTCACAATGTGGGTTTACAGTGGATAGCACTGAAGAAGGGACACACAGGAGGAATACTGAATTAGGTGGGTGGTTAACAGTGAGGAACGGTTCTGGAGTGAGGCGTATTGGGAGGGCTGTACTAATGAAGGGACTAACAGCTGCAAGTGGGGTGGAGTGTGGTGGAGATGGGAGTAGGAATTCTTCAGGCATAATCTGTCATGTTGGTGGCTATCCTAAAATGGTGTGAACGGGATTCAATTTTTGTGTGTACATGTCTGCATATGTATGTATGACAGTTTATCTGCTGTAAATCAGATTGTTTGTGTGAACTGTGGATGCATTTTCATCCTTCGCAGGAATCAAAAGCACAACAAGGTCGACAGACCTTTGGACCCAGAAACATGTGTGGTAAACCATCACAATTACTTCAGCACCACTCCAATAATTTAGACAGCATGACCAATGTGGCCACGGAAGGAAAGCTCTAATCAGGAATATAGTTCAAAGCTTTATTACAAACACAAGCTCAAAGTCAAGTAGATAATGCTCAAAACCAAGTTGTGGACATACATAATCACCAAGGGTTGCCCAAGGCACAATATAAATTTAAGCGTACTAACATGAATAAAACTAATCATTCAAGAAGAATGATACAGAGCGTCAGTAGATGCATCTGAGACATGGAAATCATGGGGGGGGGGGTCATATTGCACAATCATTTAGTCAATTCAAATTCAATTAAGTGAATAATCTTTGGCTGGGCACAGGTCAACCCTACAGCTAACCAAATCAGGGAAATACAAGTGTGGGGAGAGACACATGCGGGCAAAATACAGAAATACAAGTAGGACAAAAATAATTTGGACAAGAATAATTCGGGCCACAGGGCACTAACTATAAGAAAACTAGAATAAGCATCTAAAAGGGCATTCCTAAAGGCAAGGGCAAATGGCAGAGAGGAAGATACCTCTCCAAGAGATACAGCATTAAGGGAATCTTCATCAGCAAACATTCTTATCAAACCTATGATTTGTCTAGGGTCAGACCTCTTTACATTGAAGGGGCATCATCCAATTAGAATCAGTCATCAGACTTTGGGGTGCAACAGTACAACATTTTCCCAAGTCTGTCATGGAAACATCTTATTTTCCATGTGACCCCAATGGGTTGTAACATTGGTACATGATTTCAGTCCATGTTCCTGCATTACCGGGCTCTCAAGGCCTGATGGGTACAGTTCTCCTAAAGTTAAACAATAGACTTATTACAATTTTTACAAGGGGTACTTTGCTTCTCATGGTAACAAAATCTGCAAGACAACTTCACGTTATGAAGAAAATAATTCAACACTTTTACATGACTGTAAAATGCAAGCTCGGTAGGCCTCAGTTATGCTGACAGAAGAAAATTTATAAAATGCAATTGATTTATATTTGTTAATAAAACATGTATCATAAGCAAACTTAAAAAGTCATCATTAATAATATTTCATCAGTGTAAGTAAAATATTTCATAAAATGGAAAAGCTTTGTTATTGCATTACATTAAGTATAACAAAGAAGTGCATTTCTCTCACTTGCACATAATTTCAAAGTCTTTAGTCTTTCATGAAACCCTGAAATCTAAATTAGTTTCTACAAACACTACTAGTTTAGAGCCAAAATTACATTTTAAAATCAACTTTAACCTTCTAGCATGTGATTTAACCAAAAAGGCACCCATGTTGAACTGCGAAATACAGGCAAATTGCACATTTAAGATATGTATCATTATAGCTTTCTACATGAGTTTTTCTCTCATTTACGTCCATAAGCTTACACTTGTCACAGTCCAATGATTTCAGTGACACAACAGACAGAGCTAAAAGTTACGTTCTATCAGTCCCTCCTTTGATGGCGAAACACATCATTACAAAAAGGCCAAATTCTCATTACAATGACACAATTCAAAATTTCAATGTCTTATTTCAATAAGGTTTGTGGTAAGTCTACATTTTCTGGAGATTACAACAATAAATGCTTCTCCTTTTCTCCATTTCTATGTCCTCTTTTATCTGCCTATTCTTTGCTTTTTTCTCCTTCAGTATGATGTACAGTTTGTAAAATACAAGTGTACCTATAATACACAAAGCCACAATCAATAGAGGTCTCAAGATGGTTCCTAATATCCTCTTTCCTGTGTCTCTAAACCATTTTCAAATGCCTGAAAAAACACTTCCAATAGCTTCCAATGCACGTGTGGCTGTCAGACCTTTCAGGTCTCTCTTCAGGTCAGTCATGTTTGCAATGTACTTTCTTATCTCCTAACTAATATCAGGTATGTATGTACAACAATGTTGCACAGGTAATGTTTTATAGACTGCGCCCTCCTTCGCGAGTAAGATGTTTAATGCAAGACGATTTTGCAAAACCATTGATCTCACAGCAACCATCTCCATGTCCATTAATCACATAGCTTCTACAGTGTCAGTAGATAGTTTATCTACTATTGTTGACAATTTCCTAATCTTGAGATTATTCAAGATTATTCCCACTGATGGAATTATGGCACCAAATATATCTTCCAGTATCTCTGAAGTACTTGCTCCTCTTTTGACTCTGGGGTTTGATTTCTCATCGCAGAATGGTTCATTAATGCTGTCCACATGACACATTTGTGAAAAAACTGCTCCCAGGTTGCAAGTTTCATATCATCCTTTCGGCAGTTTGTTATAAGTTTTCTAGACACATGTAAAATAAACACGTGATATCGCAGGATCCTGTCCATTTAACATAAGGGTTTATGTATGTTTAAAAACAAAACACAAGTTTACATTCACTAGTTGCTGAATGTGTGTCTGTGTTTGACTATGGTCTATATACTCATAATTTTCCTACATGTTGCCAATCTAAGGCTAAGAATCCTTGACTCTCAGACACTGAATGTGTTGCATATTTTCCCAAATTTTGTAAAACTACTCCCTTTTCTATTTTAGCTTTCATTGCCCTCCTTCTGTCATCAACGTGTCCAATGAACTATTTTTCTACTGAACTAAGTATGCAGGTCAAATTTATTCTTGTGTGCACATGCTGTTCCAAATGTCAAGGTAGGTTCAAAGAACCCCCCCAACCCCCCACCCCCACAATGTCAATGTTTTTTGCTTTAGCAATATTACTCAGGTGCTTCAAGACAGGCACGAAAGAAAACACTGAATCATAGTTTGAATAGAAGTATTGATGATACCACCGCCACGAAAACCATGGCGGTAGGGCTATCAGTGACAGGGAATTCCTTCCCTGTCACCAGTAGAAGGCTCCCTCACTCCCCCCAGAAATCACCTAAACCCCCCACCCCCCTAGAATTACAGCCCCCCCAACCCCCATCCCCTAGAATTGCAGCGCCTCCCCAACCCCCAGCCCCCTAGAATTACAGCGCACCCCTTCCCCCCTAGAATCACAGTGCCCCCCAAACCCCACTCACTCCCCGCAATCATGCACACACGCACGATGCATGCACCCATGCACCACCACTTCCATACACGCATTCACTCACACTTAGCCATGCACTCATTCACTCACACATACTCACACGCATACACACTGACATGCAGATACGCACTCACTGTAACATTCATACACGCATTCACTCACATGCATACAACCACGCATACACCACAACACTCACAGACGCAAACACACACGCACACACACATTCATACACACACCCAGACACCACACACTCACACACAACTCCCCCCACACTCCAACCCCCCTCCCCTGATGGATGACCGACTTACCTGGTCCGGCGAGGAGGCCGTCCAGGCCATATGAATGGCCATAATACAGCTGGCGGCGTCCTTCTGGTGGGGAGGTTCAGGTGGTAGCACCACCCAGGCGCCTCGCCCGCCAGCATTGCTACTGCCAGATTTCCGCCCTAATTGTGGCAGAAATCCGGCAGTGTCCATATTATGAGGGGCGGAAGACCGACCAGCACTGGCAGTCTTCTGGCGCCCATGGCATCGGCGGTCTTGGGAAAAGACCGCCAATGTCATAATGAGGGCCATAGTGTCTCTGTTCATCAAGAGGCAATGCAATTTAAAAGTTCAGTTCCAAAGCAATTATAAGTTCCAAAATGTTCAGCTGGGTTCGAATTGTTAACACAAAAGGCAACAAACTCCTTCCTCCAGTCATCAGTTGTGAAGTAAGTCCATTCGGGAGCAGAGTACCTGAAACTTGGCAGTCTTTTTCTTTTTGATCTCCTTGTCACACGAACTTCAGTTTCACCGTCACTTTGATCTGATTCGTCAGTTACTTCAGCAATAGTAGGAGGCCCTTTTATCACTGTCTCTGGGCTTTTCTCAGGCCACTGATCTCCATGAACATCTCTTTTCTCTTGCACGACTGGGATTTCAACGTTATCTGAGCTAGTAGGAGTCGTCCGGCTCTGTCTCGACCCTTCTGTATCTTCAACTGCTGTTGACACACTCAGATTTTCACTAGACTGTGCATGCTCTGCATTAGCCACTTGTTCTGTCTCCACAGCTTGGCTAACCTGGACCCTTTCTCTCACTGTAACCGACTCTTTGGGAACAGCCACTTGGATCCAATTTGGAAGACCAGCATAATTCACAGCTTTTGTTGTTACTAGAACAATCTGGTACAGGCCTTTCTAACGCGGCTCAAAGCATGACTTTCTTACATGCTTTTTCACTAGCACCCATGTGTCAGGAGTCACGTTGTGACAAAGATCTTGTTGCGATTACGCAGCTGCTTCTCCAACTGGGCGAGACAAAGAGTGAACCACATCAGCTAGTTTGCAATAATCCAGAACCAAGTCATCCGTAATGTTCACAAGAGCATTCACAGGCACTGCTGGCCATCTCGTAGCTCATCCCATGATGATCTCATGTGGCGAAAAGCCTGTCTTTCTGTCGGGTGTGCTGCGCATACTGATCAGGATAAGATACAATGCATCTGGCCATGTCAGTGTTGTAGATGCACATACGTTTGCCAATTGAGGCTTCAGAGTTCCATTTATTTGTGCTCTACCAGACATGAAGCTTCTAATCTGTAACTGCAATCTTTGCTCAACTTGTAATGCGCACAGAATAATTGAAGGATCTCACTATTAAAATCAGTTCCTAAAATCTGATTTCAAAGAAGTCAGAAAAACGAATTGGGATATCAACTCCCTCAATATCAGTTTTTCAACTTTAAGGCTATCATTTATTCTAGTTGGGTAAGCCTCGACCTAATTGGAGAACCCACACACAGCCACTAACAAATATCTCAGCCCATTGGAGACTGGCAATTCAATGAAATCAAGGTGCATGCGGTTGAATGGTCCTCCTGATCTGCCTATATGACTGTGTGCTTTCCTACATTAATCTGCTTATATGTTACACACCTGTGACACACTGCTTCTCCAACTAATCTAAAATCTGTTGTTGTGCCATGGTTGTCTGAATGTTCTAATCAGTGCGTCTCTACCAATGTGAGCCTGTCTATGGTAGTATCTTGCCATCAGGGACAATTAGCAATTTGGCAACACTGCTTTACCCTCACTCGAAACCCAAACATCATCCTCATTCCTCTGGACACATCCTGCTCTAATCCAACTCTGCTTCTTTTCTTCTGTCACTTCATCCTGCAATCTTTTGACTTCTTCCCAAGTATCAATAGCTGTCATATAGAAATTTTGAATTCACAGGTAACTGTAATACTTTCAGCATTTGATAAACTTTGTCACCGTTTCAGATAGGTGATGCAGAAGCATTCACTAAGCTTCTCTGAGACCACATGAAGCCTCTCTGGGTCCACAACTGTCCAAAGTCATGAACAACAGCAAACCCATATTGGCTATCTGTGAGTATGGTCACTTGGAGCTGTTCAGAAACACAGCATGCTCTAGTAAGAGCAATCAATTCAGCAACTTGGATAGAAAAGACTCCTCAAAGCCAAGAAGCTTCTATCACACATGAGACTGTGCAAGCTGTATAACCAGCTCTCAAGGCACCTTCAGAATCTCTTAAACAGGAGCCGTCAACGAAAAGGACATAGTCATTTTCATCCAAGGGGACATCTTGAATATCGGGTCTTGGTTTGGTGCACAGTTCAGTCACATCAAGTCAGTCATGCTCAACCTCATCCCAGCGGTTACCTCCACTTTCCACAGGATCTGGCAAAAGAATAGACACATTCAAAACATTACACCATTTAAAGTTAGCGTTAGAAGAACAGAGAATTACTTGCTTGTAGAGGATCAAATCTGCACTTGTGAGGAATTAGGTCTTTGTGCGGGTAAGCAAATATTCCAATGAATGGGGGATAAAAACATTCAGCAGGTGGCTCATAACAATGCCTTCATACTGCTCTATGCTGATGCTCAATGTGGCCACGGCTCTTAAACAGCTGTGTAAATAGCAGCAACAGGATCAAGTGTGGCTGAAAAATATGACACAAGCTTGTTGCCATTTCCATGTAACTGTGTCAAAACACAGAGAGCACATCCATCCTTCTCACACTAAAACAAAGAAAAACATTTATTGTGATCAGGCATTCCCAATGCTGAGGCTTGACACAAGCTTCCTCTCAACTCAGTGAAGGCTTTCATGCATTCGTCATCAAATGGTACAGAATCAGACACTTCCTTGTGTGTTAATCTATGTAAGGGCGTGGTCAACAGGGAAAAATTCTGAATCCATTGGCCCAGTAGCCAACCATTCCCAAGAACATTCTGACATCCCTTTGAGTAACTGGTAGATTCATGTGCATGATTGCTGAAATTCTCTATTGGGGCACCTTTCTCGCACCTCTCTCTATGTGGTGGCCTAAGTATAGGACTACCTTTTTACAGTACTGCAACTTTGGTGGGGAAATTGTATGTCTTTTTTTCTCCTAAATAAATCAAGAGAGCTATGGTATCTCTACATGCTTCTCGAGTATTTGACGCAACCAAAATGTAATCAATATACTGCACCAAGACTGAATGGTAGGGCTTTTTAAGGGACTACAAGTTCTTCTTTCAAAATCTGATTAAAGATTGATGGTGATTCCGTATACCCCTGAGGTGTATGACACCATGTTAAAATACTACTCCCAAATTTAAATGCAAAAAGGAACTGGCTTTCCTCTTGCAAGGGAATAGAAAAGAACACCTGACATAAGTTGGTGACTGTAAACCACTCTGCTTCACACGGAATCGGAAATAAAATGACTGCTGGGTATTACAGGACAACATGGAGCGACAATCTTGTTCATATTTGTCAAGTCCTGAACTATGCAGTATTTTCCATTGGGCTTCCACAATCCTAATATAATGGAATTACAAGAGCTTCCCAAAATTTCCTTCAGAACACCTTGATCAGACTCTCAATCAAGGGTGTTATACTTGCAACTATCTCGGGTGTCTGGGGGAATATGGGGCCAGATGTAGGAAGATAGCAATTTGCGACTTGCAAATTGCGAGTCCCTGCGACTCGCAATTTGCAAGTCGCAAATTGCTATGCAGTACGGTGTCTCAGACACCGACTGCGACTCGCAATGACCACCTCATGAATATTCATGAGGTGGGTCGCAAATTGCGGCCCCATTGCGAGTATAGGCACTCGCTAACATGGAGGCCTGCTGTAGTCAGCAGGCCTCCATGTTAGCGACCTGCTTTTCAATAAAGCAGTTTTTTTTTTTTTAAATGTAGCACGTTTTCCCTAAGGGAAAACGAGCTGCATTTAAAAAAAAAAAAAAACCTTTTGTTTCGGTTTTTTCAGGGCAGGGAGTGGTCCCTTGGACCACTCCCTGCCCTGAAAAAATATTCTGGGGTCCAGTCTCAAACTGGAAGGGGTCCCATGGGGACCCCTTCCAATTTGCGAGTGGGTTACCATCCACTTGAAGTGGATGGTAACTGCGACTCCATTTGCGACCACGTACGCGGTCGCAAATGGAGTTGCATACCACTGCGACTCGCAAATAGGAAGGGAACACCCCTTCCTATTTGCGATTCGGAAATGCATTTTGCGAGTCGGTCCCGACTCGCAAAATGCATTTCTGCATAGGAAACATGCATTTGCGAGTCGCAAACGGCAAAATTTGCCGTTTGCGACTCGCAAAGTGTTTCCTACATCTGGCCCATGGTATCATAGGATTAATTGCATTTGCCATCACTGTTATTTTGACTGGCTCCTTTTATGAGAGCAATATCCTTTCCTGAAAATCCCAAACCTCAGGAATAACTGTTTCTTGCAAATCTCTTGCAATCATTGCATGTCATCACTGGATACAAAGAAACAAGTAGGTACTATTCTCCAATTTTACAAGGGACATCTTCTTCCTCATCTGTTTGTATTTCTAGTCATTTGGGTGTGCAGCCAACTGAACAGTTTAGCTCACACAACACGTCATGTCCTAACAGATTTACTGGAGATGTATCCCAAATCACAAATTGGTGTTTGTCTTCAAATTTATCTATTTTTACTGGAACATGTCATAACTGAATTTGTCAACTGATTCTTTGCTAATCCTACAACCTGAATTCTTCTTCCTGATAGGGGCAAGTCTGGCACTTCTTTTCTGATAATGGAACGTGTAGATCTGGTGTCAACCAAGAATGGCACATCATGTCCCATAACCTTTGCGTTTACATAGGCACCACGGTGATCTACTTCAAACCATGAGGCTAACATGCAATCTTCATCATCAGAACTATCACTATGAAATGTTACTAGGAATTCCTCATCACTTAAATCGATTAAGGGAAATTGTGAGTCTAGCCGATTCACATTTGCATTTGCCAATTGATTATTTTTTACTTTTGCCATCTAATTCATATTTTGCTGAGGAATAATCACCTGCTACTGTGTCATCGGGGCTTGTGGTACCTGCATTTGTTGTGCTGGGGACACTTGTACATTTGGAATTCGGGGTCTTTGGACTCTCTGAATTTGAAGCTGATTGTTACCTTGAGCCTGAGCAACTCCAGCATTCTGTACCAAATTATTCACATTCTTATAGGGACAGTCCCTCCACCAATTACCATAATTTCCATAAGCATGACATGGACTAATTTTCTTTAATGACTGAACATCGACCACGTTTTCACTCTGATTTACATGAACACCACGTCCTCTACCTCTAGACTGAACCACATTGTTAACCTGCTGTTGCACTCCTTGCATTCCACTTGTATTCACTTCATCTGTGGACTCTGACTTCCTTTACTCGCAGCCTTCAATTTCATCACCATCAACTTATCCCTCAACTTTAGCTGCTTCAATGCAATTTCATCACTACTGCTAGATACTGCTGGATCTCATTAATGGGCTTCTTCTGCCACCAAATTAAATGCTGCAGGATCATTGCACTAATGTCGGCTTCAATCCTTTCACAAACTAAATAAAAAATGACCCATATCTTTTGGCTCGAAGTTTTCAGTACCACTATCCTGCTTGAAAGCTCACAAAAACCTCTAATAATACACGTGCATCAACTCTTTAGTTTCCAAGTGGTACTGTCAAGTTTCTGCCAATCAATGTTTTTCGGAAACACTTTGTTCTTCAGGAATTCAATTACCTTATAATACTTTTTCATCACCTCTTCAGAAGGTGCATCTGTTACTGGATCTCTTGGAGGTTCACGCTCTGGCCAATCAACACTTCTATTGCACTCGGTCCAGAAATCAACTGGAACCACAATATTCAAATCTTCCCACAGACATTTTGAAAGTTTCACAAATCTCTCTGTCTTCTTGCACCACTTTCCTAGCTTTTCTCTCAATTAGTAAATGGCAGTATATTACTCCTACTCTAAGGTACATGCACGTAACTTCCACCCATTATTTCAATTATTGGCATCATTTTTACATTGTCTTCAGCTTGGTTTGCTCCTGCTGGAGACAAATTCTGCTTTGCTTTCTTCTGATCTCTTTTCTTTGCCCATCTGCCTTCCCATTTATCTAATGCTCCCCATGTTTGAATATATGTAATTAATTCCTTAATGTACATTCTCATTCCAGACAAACTCATATTATGAATATCTTTGTTACTGAACTCTTATACATGACTTCTCTTTAGGGGTTTAGATTTTTCTAAATCCACTTTGTAATTCTGATAACTTCACATAAGTCATCTTCTGTGTATGTTTCTAATTGCTCCATGTCTAGCGCTCCCATAATCAATTTGTTAAATTCTAATTTAATTCTGAACACACTCACTGTTCTGTCTCTCTCTGGTATCTCTTCTGATCTAACGTTACCAGTTATTGTAGCTGTTGCTCCTTGTGGGCTCAGATTGTTTAACCAATCAGTTAACTGTTGTGCTGAAAGACCTTGCAAACTTATATTATTTCT
This sequence comes from Pleurodeles waltl, assembly GCF_031143425.1. NCBI lineage: Eukaryota > Metazoa > Chordata > Amphibia > Caudata > Salamandridae > Pleurodeles > Pleurodeles waltl. The sequence continues at coordinate 863,194,772 of NC_090446.1, read as the reverse complement.
CTGGGGCATAGTTTATGGGGTGCTGCAATGTGCACTTGTAATCTGATCTGAGGTGGGCATGTGAGGAAGTGGAGTTCCCTTAGGAATCCTCGCATCAAGAACTGGTCCTTTCGGATTTAACATCTGTTTAGGTTCTGCAATTCGTGTAGGGGTCAAAGGTGAGACAAGAGAAGCTATTCTCTGTATATCTGAATTGTTCAAAAATACTGATCTCTACATACCAATTGGGGATTTTCCTGCAGATGCAACTTACATTTCAGGAACTGCTGAAGCATTTATTGGCAGGCTAGGCATTACTTCCAGGGCTACCTGGTGCATACATGGGAACAACTGGACCTATGGTCACAGGAACTGTTAGTGATCAGGACTCATTACTTTTGTATGACTGTGGAAATGTCTTTTCAGTACTTTGACCTGTTAAAACAGTACTGAACGTCTGTCCTAGTTGATTTGGAGTACATGTGGCATTGTCTGTACTGGTGAATAAATAGGCATAGGCTAATTCTGATTACAGTTCTGCCCCGGTTGTAATCATATTAGGTGTCTTCACCCTCTGATTCACATTAGGACTCACCATTACCTGGTTCACAACTGGACTTTTAATGGACTTTGCTGTATTAACAGTCAGAACTACTGGATAAATCATGGGCACTTCTGTCACTGAATTTGCAGGTGCACTTGGAACTGTCTGAATTGGGGTCTGTGCAACTGGAGCAGTTGGCACATTCGGGACTACATTCTGTACTTCTTCCTCAACTGAATGATGCGGTGGGGGCGATTCATTAGAAGCTGATTTATGAACTCATCTTCAGAATCACTTTCATATATAGCTGTGTCTTTACCCTCATCTTCTGCTGTCTTTTTTGGCCTTTGTCTCTGTTTCTTACGAGTCTTTGGTTTGATACTCCAATCTCCTCCCCCTGTAATAGCTGAAAACATTCCCACTCTCCATCTTTTTTGCTCTGCATCCCATCTAGCTTCCACTAAGTCTTAATTGCTTTCCACGTTCTGTTTTCACAGTTTATTGTTTCTTTCTGTCTTGCAACAAGATCTCAAACAACAAAGGCTTCACATTGTGCAGGTCTTGGAGGAAGCCTTAATGCGCACATTATTCTCCTCAAATTTTCTAAAATTCTCAGATTAAATGTTTTATAACAAGGAAAATAAACCCTCCTTCTCAGTTATTTTGCACCATTGTTCAAGCCATACGCATGCTGAAACTCCTTTTGTTTCTGACACTTCATAAACTGGTCTCGCTCTCTTACTGAAATAAACACATCTCCTCTGAGTGCACATGCCTTGAAAAATGTCGTATTTCCTCAAATTCAGTTAACCACAACAAATTTTCATCAAATCTGGAAGTAAATTCAATCCCACAACTCTTTTCGCAAGCTGTTCTCAACTAATAGCAACACAGTACTGTCCACCAAAACCAGCACAGATTCACACTAACCAACCTATACCAGCGCAGCACCGAAGGTCACACTCACTTCTCTCATTAGCTGCAATCACTTCGCACTTGTCTCTCACACATTCGGTCACTCACCCCTAATGCAAAATTTTGTAAGTAAAAACAAACACCCTGTCTGCACACTACTGGTAGGAACTCAAACACTCTAAAAACTGTACGGGCTACACTTTTGACTATGGCATTCACAATTATGGAACAAGTGAAACTTCACCAGCAAATCTCACTCCCGGTTGATATAGATCCTCCATAGGCCTTCCGGATTCACTAAATACCAACCAACATCTCACACTCATGCAAGGAAAACTACTGCCATTGTCAATGGTGCCTCATGCCAAGTAACTCACTGCAGATAATAAATTAACCAAGTGTCTTCTACACTTGTGCATTATCCCGGAATCTTAGGCCACAACAGACCTGTCAATAACAACATAAACCACAGAAATTTTTTAGAACAAAGTGCTACAATCACTTTGAGTACAACAACACCGTAAAACACTTCACAACATCATACTTCACCATAATCATCAAGCAAAAAAGCACTGCAAGCGCAAATCCCTATTTATACTCACGCAACACGTCACAACACTGGAACTTCATCAATCTCTGGAACGGACCATGGGACGGATTATAGGGTGGGCAGTTCTTGGACTGAGCAATGACATGAGGTCAATCCTAACTCCCTATCACTAAACAAAAATATGGTTCCCCCTCTTATGGGATGAAACCATGACTCTGCTACCAGAACGGTGGAAGAATACTTCACAGGAATCAAATGCACAATGAGGTCAACAAACCATTGGACCCAGAAATATATGTGATGAACCATGAACAATTACTTCAACACCACCCCAATAATTTAGACACCATGACCAATGAGACCACGGAAGGAAAACTCTAATCAGGAATATAGTTCAAAGCTTTATTACAAACAAAAGCTCAAAGTCAAGTAGACAATGCACAAAACCAAGATATAGAGATACATAATCATCAAGGGTTGCCCAAGGTGACAAAATAAATTCAGACATACTACCATCAATAAAACTAAGCATGCAGGAAGAATGATACAGAGCGCCCATAGAATTTTCTGAGACACGGAAATCATGCGGTGCTCGGATTGCACAATCATTTAGTCAATTCAAATTCAATTAGGTCAATAATCTTTGGATGGGCACAGCCAACCCTTCAGCTAACCAAATTAGGGAAATACATGTTTGGGCAGAGACACGTGGGCAAAATGCAAAAATACAAATAGGACAAAAATTATTTGAAAAAGAAGAACTCAGGATACAGGGCACTAACTAAAAGACAAATGAAATAAGCGCCAGCATGGTGGAGTTTCTAATTTAAAAGGGCATTTCAATAGGCAAGGACAAATGGCGGAGAGGAAGATGCCTCTTGAAGGCATACAGCATTCAGGGAATCTTAATTAGCCAAGCACGTGGTCAGCAAGGCATCTGCAAGCCTAAGGAAAGTATCTGTCTCAGACCAACACATGGCAAGGGCTGCTTCTACTCTCAGGCTGCTTTCTTCTGCCGGGGTGTTCTGCTCTCTGAGCAAAGTTCGATAGACCAACACTGTGCTAATCTACCTGAAACACTCAGATTTGTCAAGCGTGTCTGTCCACTTTATGTTGAAGGGGCATCATCCAATTAGAATCAGTCATTAGACTTCAGGTTGCCTCAGTTCAAGATTTACCCAAGTCTATCATGGGAATATTTGTTTATGATTTCAGTCCATGTTCCTGCATTACAGGAACCATCAAGGCCAAATGGGCACAGATCCTCTACCGTTAAACAATAGACTTTTTACAAGTGAGACTTTGCATCTCATGGAAACAAAATCTGCATGACAACTTCACATTATGAAGAAAATAATTCACCACGTTTACATGACTGCAAAATGCGAGCTCTGTAGGCCTCAGTTATGCTAACACAAGAAAATATATAAAATGCAATTGATCTATATTTGTTAATAAAACACATATCAAATGCAAACTTATAAATTTATCATTAATAATATTTCATCAGTATAAATACAACATTTCATTTAAATGGAAAAGCTGTGTTATTACTTTACATTAAGTATAACAGAGAAGTACATTTTTCTCACTTGCACATGATTTAAAAGCCATTAATCTTTCATTAAACACAAGAAATCTAAATTTGTATCTACAGACACTACTAGTATACGCCAATATTACATTTTAAAATCAACTTTAACCTTCTAGCATGTGATTTAATCAAAAAGGAACACATATCCAACTGTGAAATACCAGCAAATTGCACATTTATAATGTATGTCAGTGCAGCTTTCTACGTTAGTTTTTCTCTCATTTACATCCATAAGCTTAAACTTGTCAAAGTCTAATGATTTTAATGACACAAGGGACCGATCTACAATGTCTGCTCTAGAAATAGTTTTGTGACAATCTTTTTATGCCTACTGGTCTGATTGCCTATGTATTTCCCACATTTCTATCTGCCAGGATGTTTGTGTGGGTGTGTGCCTACTAGATTGCATGTATGTATGTCTACCAGTATGATGTTTGTGTGCATACCAGAATATGTGTGTTTGTGTTTTTGAGAATCTGTATTTCTGTATGAGGCTCAGTCTATCTGTCATGACTGTGTCTGCCTGTCTGTATATAGAAGGCTGAGTGCCTATCTGTCTTTACGAATCTGCACTGAGTATTCACACACCTCTCTGAGTCTCCCTTTGTATCTCTGTGTGTGTCTGTGATTGTGAGTGTGTGCCTTGTTGTGTTTATTAGCCAGTGTGTGAGCCTGACTGTGTGTGTTACTGATACATTTTCCTGTGCTTGCACTGGTATGTTTGTCTACCAACGTCAGTTGAGGGCTGGACACTGCATAGCTCTCTAAAATGTCCTTCTTGGTTGCCCTCAAAAAAGTTTAGTCCTCCATGCAGCTAGTGTGCAACCACATGCTCAATCTACATGTGAAAGGTATTAAGTAGCTTCTTAAAAACGTCCAAGATAGGAGAAAAAATGCAAGAGAAAAACAATCCTTGGCAATCTTGGTGATTCTTGTTTACAGATTATGAAAGATGCAAGGGTTGATAAGCAAGGCATAAACATTATACTGAACCAGGTTGGAGAACGAGCCAAACATAAGATATTCCAGACAAGAGAATCTAAATAAATAATCCAGCTGCAAATAAATTTATCAAATGTCAGGGTCAAATGGGATTCAAAGTGGTCAACGAAAGCAATGAAAAATAAGGAAACAAATGTATTGCCATGCATGCATCTCAAAGCAAAGCATCCTTATTTATGGTACAGGAAGGACGTGATATCACAGAAAAGACTTTGGTGCTATCTTGGATTGGGAATTTCAGACAACAACCACCAGGAAGGCTACCATCTTGGAACGTGTTACATCTGAGGCTTAACTGGCACCCAACCGGATACTCCTGGGCCTTCCTGAAGCCCAGGATCCTTCATACTGATTACAAGAACCACATGCTCCTAGAATGAGGACCTGGGTATCTGGGGTGAAGGGAAAGGTAAGGGAGAAACAGTGAAATGCTTGTTGGTGAGAAGCCCCTTTCGCCACCAGTAAAGAAAAGTATATGCGTTCAAGGTATGAACATACTTGGTAACTGGAAAGTTAGCAATCTGAAAATATATGTTTATGGACATGCACTTAGCCAGTGCCAGCTCTAGAGGTGCATTTTAGGCTGGAATACATCGTACCCCCGCCATGCACACTTTTCTCCTCAATAATTTTACTACAAATGTTACACTGATATTATCAAGGATGCTATCAAAGATCCCATTAGTGATATGATAAGTGGGGCAATTAGCAGTGCATGGCAAGGGCACGAGTTATAGGTACATTAGAGCCCGAGTATAACGTCCTTGTAACATTTGTTTTTTTCAAGGGAATTTCTATACTTTTTTTAATTCTATGTCCTTACTATAATGTCCCAGTAACTTTTGTTTTTTTCAGTGAATTTCTAAGGGTTTTTTAATTCTATTTCCTAACTATTCCATCCCTTCCAGTGAAAATATATATAGGTCGATGGGCTGCTTCTGTGGTTTTTGTTGTGCACAGATTCTTGAGTGAGGCACAGTGGGTTTTTTCCAAAGGGACTGGATGTGAATCAGGCCCTGTGTTCAAATTCCCACATGGCTTTGGGGCCAGTAGATTTGTTATTATTTAAATAATTTTTGGAGTTTTCTAATCCTGGTCTGGGTTCACAAAGCAGAGGTCCCCCTGAAGGCAGGTGGCCATAAAGTGCATGCTGGGGTTTGTGAACCTGATGGGTTCTACAAAACCAACAAGAAAAATGTGTCTTTTTACTTTCTGAGAGTCCAGGTAGTACATCTAGTGCAACACCTGGGCCTGGAACGGGGGCGGGGGTAAGAGGATTGTTTCTTAGCACCAATATGCCCTTTTTCATTGTTTGTTGCATGAAAGTGGCATGAACATTATATTGTTTTAAAGGCAGCTGCAACAGAAACTTTCCTCTCATGTCTGGCTTATCACAACATTCAGGTTCATGATTCCGAGTTTGGATGAGGAAAGAAAATACTCCCTTGTCAAATGAGATTTATTTTTCAGATTGTTTGAGTCTGCTGACTGTTAGTAAATCCTGGTTTGCAAACCACTTGTGATTAATTTCCAGTACATACAAAAGACCCTCTCTTAATAACCAGTTGAAGCCGCCAATAACTTTTTGTAAAGCAAATTTATCAAAACTAATGTTCACGTTAATAGCTTAATAGGCAAAAGCATGCCTATGTGTAAGTTTTAGTTTCATGTTATGCTTGGTGGTAATATGATTAACGGTTTCCTATGGGACAAGGGAACTTTCTCATTCACACTGTTTGACTGGAAAGATTTGTGCAGGGCCAAAGTTATAAGAAAATAAAAAAAGTCAGTTTTCAATGCAAACTGACTCTTAATCATAAGCGCAGAGTTGCTATTGACGATAACGACTGTGTAGTTATGGGGATTTTTCACTTTCCTTTGCAATAGTTCTTTGCTTTGCTTACAACTTTCTTACTATTTAACAAATCATTACAGAGCTTGAAATTCACATTGCTTAAGTTCCTCAATTTGTTATGATGGCCATTTCAGGACTGAGACCTGTCTACTGAAAAAAGTGACAAGAAGGCCCAAAGTGAATTCTATCATGAAAGGGAAACATAAATACATGATATATTCATAAAAGCACATAAAGGCAAGGGAAACTATGGTGCTGGTAAATCACAGTTAATTTACTGGCTGAAGCCAAGTCCCAAAATGGCTGCCAACACTTCCTTGTTGAAGTGTTGGCAGCAAATCAGATATCAACACGGAGACAGTTGGATCCGCGGTTCCTCCACGTCCCTAGATACCTATATTTTTTAACCTCTAATATTTCAGAAACTACTGTATGGATTTACACCAAATCACAAAAAGCATGCTTTGTGGACCAAGAGCTAGCGTTATGCCAAATTTGGTGTAATTACATAAGGTGGTTCGGGCTGTACTCGTGTTCAAAATCCCTACGGGAAAATGAATGGGGAAAATGTGTTGAGACCCCCCCTTTTTCTCAGCCCCTGCTTGACGGATCACCCCTAATCTTTCAACACGGCAGCTGAACCAACTGAATTATAGGTTTCAAAAATTCATGAAGATTCGTCAAGCTACCCCAAAGTTATTGCCCAAAAAAACGCTCTTCTTATGGAAACTAGGTCGCAACTACAACTACCTACTGGCAAGCGCACTGGCAAGTAGGTTATATATATATACACCATCCATGTCATTATGTTATTTGTATGAGGTGGTTTTATGAACGATAATTCCAATGTGGCAATTCAATTTAATAATTTTTTATAAATCATGAAAACAATGTGAGAGTTGGTCACATTAGCATAATAATTGTAAAATCTGGTGAACTTGTAAACATTTACAAGAACGATGCGTTCTAAAAACTGATCATGTGGTATATAAAGCAAATTCAATATGGTGACCGCTAGGTTGACAAAGGCAGAAATGCCGAAACGCGTTCCTTTGCATGTTAATAAAATGGACTTTTACATTTCTTTCGTTCGTGGAGTGCCGAATCCTTGTGTACCAATAAAGGGAAGTGATTATATTTAGACGCGGTGGCGCGCGTCCAATATAGGCACCACCGGCGATAAGGCGCGGACAAGTTACGCTACATGGAGTGATCATAAATATATATATATATCTATAGATGTATATATACACATACATATATATATGTATGTGTACGTACATATATATTGACAAAAATATAACATGCACTGCTGTGGTTATCAGGTGTCATCAGTGATGTAATATGTGAGGTCATAATCAGTACATCATAGGGATGCAAGTTATACTTATGTCAGCTATGTCTAAGTAGTACGTTTCAGTGCTTTTTTGGTTTTACAACATTCGTGAATTTTTAAGTTCTTTTAATGGAAGTGATAATATTGGGGCTTTCCTTACGTCTACCGCCACTTCAACCTTTGTTTTTTCAGTGAATTTCTATGATTGTTATAATGTGAATATTACTTTATAATGATATGTTTGTGGCTAACCCCTCACCATGCACGGCCTTTAGCCCAGTGGCCAAAACATTGTCCAACATGATTGAGTTAAATAAACATTTTCATTTTTCCTAAACTTTAACGGTGGGAGACTACACAGTAGGTATATCTCTGTATGGTAGGGAAAAATGTTAAAGTTTTTTTTTTACTCAAAACATTATTACAATAGTTTTACATTAAATGTTAATGTAAATTATTTCCATATATTTATTTTAAAAGTAGAACAAAAGAAAACATGCACCAGCATTATTAAATTTATTTTTAATGTATTCTATGATTTAAGTATTAATATTAAACGAAATTAAATTATATTTATTTCTGAAGTTTAAATTAAGTAATAACTTCTCACAAAAAGAAAACACATTTTTATTGTGCCTTAATAGTTATTCAAGTGAGACATATATATGTATATGTAATTAATTAAAAGTAATTCAATTATACGTTAGTGATATAAACATGTTACATTAGTGTTTGAAAAAATAGGTTGTTAAAATATTATATAATTAGATAATAAATGCAAACTATTTTTAGTGTTTTTTTAATAAATGTATTTACATTTTTAGCTATTTAAAATAATTTAATTTGCCATTATTTCCTAAGAGGTTTTATTTAAAATCCCTTCCACTGTTATTTTCTATCAGCCAGTGTTGCAGGACCAGTAGTTGGCCATATGTGGTGCTAGACTTCCTACTGTTTTTTTGCAGTAGTGTTTTAGGAGTGCAGTCTGTGAATATCATTTTGTAGCACGCTTGGTAGTACTATCGTAGTACTTTCAAAGGAACTACAAAATGAAGTTTGTGAATAAGGCCCTGCATAATGATGATGATGTAGCCATATGCAATGTCAACAGCTACTTATTCTTTCTTTGCATTCTAGATCTCCCTGGAGAGGAGATAGTTTCTGCCCTGTCTGTGGCCAGTCACCTGAGAGAAATGAGCAAGACAGTGTCACCAGTCCAGTGGGACCCCGAAGAATCTGCTCAGAAACTGAGGATGGAGGTGAAAGAACTTAGGTCAAAACTCCTGTGCAGCGACCAACCAGAAGATATCATAGGGCAACTGGGGCAAGCACTGAAGGAACTCCAGGTAATCTAGAAAAGATAGCACAGTGGGTAAATGCACCTGCTGAAGAGCTATGAGCATGAACTGAAAGGTATTCATTCAAGCTGTACGTTAGGGCCTGGGAAGAGATTATATTCATATAATAATTCCCACCATATTCTCTAAATAGTATTGATCAAAATGCATTTTATTCAAGCCTGGCTCACTAAAATGATCCTAGATGGCTTAACCACCCGTTGAAATACAACAGAAAATCACCTGAATTCAGACTCAATACCAACTTCTTTGTTAAAAAACACATCACTAATAAAACCGAGAAAACTTGCTACCACATTTTTTAGCTCTGGAAACAAAAATGAGATCAACACTCTAAGACTAAAGGCTTTATTTAGAGTTTGACAATCGGAATACTGTTTCACAAATGTGGAGCAGTTCATAATATGAGCTGGTGGTTGCAGGTTGGGTCCACCAGGTCTAATATTTGGTGCCTGCACATATTGTTCCTCATTTGACTTGACCAATAGCAGGACAAAGAGGAACACAACAGGTGGAAAGAAAGAGGAAGAGAAAGACAGAACATGCCTAGTGCACAGGCAGTGCAGGGCCCCCCTGTGGCCCCTTGCACCTGTTCACCCCCAGCCTTTTCATGGCAGTATTACTGCCATTAAAAGACTGGTGGAGAACAAGGTTGTAATCTGCAGGGCAACACTGCTCTGGCGGATTACGATCTCCGCCAGCGCCTGCCTGCCGGGATCATTGATCCTAGTGATGCTGGCCGAACCCTGGTGGTCTGACTGCCAGTGTTTTAACGTGGTGATCGGACTGCCACAACAGCGGTGATCCTAACCGCCACAGCAAGTGTGGAGGTCTGAAGAACGCTACACTTGTAATGAGGCCCTTAATCTTTCACAAATTAAGCACCAATATAGATATTATTGCGTCTGCCATAATGCAAGTGTATTATTTCCTGAGCACTTGTAATACAGTGGACTGGATATCCACCACCTTTGTGATGGAGTATCCCATCTGCCAAGCTCTAAATAAGCCCCTTAATCCTCTTGCACCTGTCGAAGTATCATGCCCTTATTCTACAGTCTCCACAAAACTATTCCACTTAAAAGTATCTTGCAGAAGCATGTCTCAGTAAATGTCGAAGATGTTTGACCATATCACCACAACCCTGAAGTAAATGTACGATCACTGCCCCCAAGCCCACATTATTTTCAAGATCTGCTCCACAACATGGAAGGCCACCAGAAACAGCAAGCGGGCAGTGCCACGGGCAAAGCCAAAAAAAACATTGTCAGACTAGAAACTAAAACTGCAACAAAGAGAAAACCAGAAAAGAGACTTTCATCCTTTATGCTACCAGGATCCGTTACATAATCCCAGTCAACATAATTTCCCCAATCTTCCTACATTCAGAAAGGATCTGAAGACATGTCTCTTCAGAAAACACTAAGGGCCTGATTCTAACTTTGGAGGACGGTGTTAAACCGTCCCAAAAGTGGCGGATATACCACCTACCGTATTACGAGTTCCATAGGATATAATGGACTCGTAATACGGTAGGTGGTATATCCGCCACTTTTGGGACGGTTTAACACCGTCCTCCAAAGTTAGAATCAGGCCCTAAATTTCTAAAGAATAGGTCTCTCCCTCTCTAAAATTAGGTCTCATTGTGAAGGATCCCTGATTCGTAATCTTAGGCTCACGCCTTAGTCAGTGGTCAGTGCCTCTCTAGCTAGGTTTGTGATATATACATAAATACCTACATACATTTTAGACACTAAGGTGGTCATTCCGACCTAGGCGGGCGGCGGTTGCCGCCCGCCCGTCGGAATCCGCCTGAATACCGCCCCGCGGTCAATTGACCGCGAGGGGTATTCTGACTTTCCCGCTGGGCCGGCGGGCGATCTGATTCAGATCGCCCGCCGGCCCAGCGGGAAAGCGCCTTCCACAAGGAAGCCGGCTCGGAATCGAGCCGGCGGAGTGGAAGGCGTGCGACGGGTGCAGCAGCACCCGTCGCGCTTTTCAGTGTCTGCATCGCAGACACTGAAAAGCCTAGTTGGGCCCTGTTAGGGGGCCCCTGCCGTGCCCATGCCATGGGCATGGGCACGGCAGGGGCCCCCAGGGGCCCCGCGACCCCCCCTACCGCCATCCTGTTCATGGCGGCTTTCCCGCCATGAACAGGATGGCGGTAGGGGGGGTCAGAATCCCCTCGGCGGCGCAGCGAGCTGCGCCGCCTTGGAGGATTCTAAGGGTCAGTGGAAAACCGGCGGGAGACCGCCGGTTTTCCCGTTCTGACCGCGGCCAAAGCGCCGCGGTCAGAATGACCAAGGGAGCACCGCCGGCCTGTCGGCGGTGCTCCCGCCCCCGTTGGCCCTGGCGGTAGGGAACCGCCAAGGTCAGAATGAGGGCCTAAGAGCCAGCTACGTATATTAATTGTTTTCAACACCCAACAGTTCATACCTGCTGTTGGCAATTAATGGTTATTTATAGAATGAATCCAAAAACATACAAAAAAGATGTGTTGACCTGTTTCAAACCTTTAGTGGCGTTTCAAGCAGACACTTCTTAAAACTTACAGGTATTTGATTTCAGGTTCTTTTACTTGTCAGAAACCGCCAATTTCAGTGTCAGTACATTTCAGCACACTGCAAAATTTCGATATTAATCTACCTCTCCTGGACAGATCACTTTTTCCTGTCAGCCCTAGAACATTTGTCTCTATTTCACTATTTAATACTTCAAGCCACTCCCTTTTCTTGACACCTCCCATCCTACCCAAGTAAGAACCGCTCTTTGACTGTGAGGAAGAAGAAGCACAAATCACTCGTCCTGCCAGACCTGAAGTTTCTTATCTACAGACTACCTATAGAGCAGTGTTTACTGTCAGGCAGGTGGTTCCCCATGAGAACCTACCCTTTTATTAGGTGCCCCCTCATGCTCACGCGCTCCCACGGTTATGGGTCGGGAGAGTGGTGACCCATGCTGACAGTCAGGCCTCGTAGTCCACCATGCCCCTCTATAGCTACGAATCCTATTCTTAAGGAAGATATTTTAGGTTTAGCAGCCCACTGACGTGATTGTTTCCCTCCCTTAAGCCATGGCTGCTCAACCATTGAAGCTTACAGCAAAGTGAGCAGGTACCTGTGAGATGTGCCCCCTCTTTTGGATGCATTGCCGTGCAGTGGTGATGTGTATGGCCTGCAAAGACTGCGGTCTGCTATTAGGAAGGGTCTGTTTCTCCCTGATCCATGTGCATCAATATCCTTAGTTTGGTTGTCACTCTGAAGAGTCGGACAGTCTTCAACAGGAATAGAAGATACCGGGTGATGCCAAACTCAGCAATAAAGTATGAATTGATTTTAAAGTGCAGGGGGAAACATATAGAGAACATAAACAATGACATAATTTTAGAGACAGTGAACAAATCATGGATGTTTTGCAACATTCCATACTTTAAAAGTATAATATGCTTAAATTGGCAGAAGATCAATAGGTGCCAAGAAGGAACCAGTCATAGATGACCGCAAATGGATAAGGAGTGGCAGAATTATTCTGCTGCTAAAGTTAATAGAAATAAAGACTTGTTACTCAACTAAAAAAAGTTTATCTTATGGTCAAGGCATTGAGAAGCCATAAGTTCTTATGTATTTTCAGAAACAGATTTTGTTATTCAGCAGCAGTTTGCGTTAACTTTTCAAACAAACATTGGCAAGGGAATAGGTCTCGCCTATAGAAGAGATATTGGCTTTGGCAATGTGTTTTGCCATGTTGTACATCAGTGTGGCTCATGTTCAGTATGGCTAAAACTTAGTGGCGTAAAGCGTCAGTGTGGAGTGGGGGAGTAGAGTGGACTTGTTTGAATGTCATAGAGTGCAGTAGGAGGATTGGAGTGTTATAGAGTTGAGTAGAGGGGAGTAGGGTTCAGTGTCAGAGAGTGTCATAGAGTGGAGTGGGCTGCGGTTGAATAGGGTGGAGTGGGTTGGATTGGATTTGAGGTAGTGGGGTGGATTGGTTTGGAGTAGAATGGAGTGGATTGAGTGGAGTGGGGCTGTTTGGTGTGGGGTGGATTGGATTGGAGTGGGGTATATTGGATTGGAGTGGGGTGGATTGAAATGGGGTGAGGAGGATGGGATTGGGGTGGATTTGAGTGGGGTAGAATAAATTGGAGTGGGTGGTTTGGATTGAAATGATTGGGTGGATTGAGTTGGGGTGCGGTGAATTGGATTGGAGAGGGTTGATGTGGAATAGATTGGACTGGGGTGGATTAGATTAGACTGGAGTGGGGTGGATTAGATTAGATTGGACGGGAGTTGATTGGATTGAAGTGGGTGGATTGAGGTGGGTGGATTGGATTGGAGTGGTGGATTGGATTGGAGTGGGTGGAATGGATTGGGGTGGGCTGGATGGATTGGAAGTGGGTGGACTGAAGTGGGATGGGGTGGGGTGGACTGGTTTGGGATAGAGTGGGTGGACTGGAGTAGAGATTGAAGTGAGTGGGTAGATTGGATTGGGTGGGGTTGATTGGATTGGAGCGGGGTGGATTGGTTTTGAAGTGGTGTATGTTGGATTGGATTGCGGATGGGATTGGGGTGGATTGCATGGAGGTGGGGTGGATTGGAGTGCGGTGGGGTGGATGATTAGATTGCATTGGAGTGGGGTGGGACTGACTGACCTGGGATGGGGTGGGGTGGATTGGATTGGGCTGGGATGGACTGTAGTGGGGTGGGGTGGGGTGAATTGGGGAGTGGTTTGGAGTGGGGTAGGCTGGATGGATTGGACTGGAGTGTGGTTTACTGAACTGAGATGGGCTGGGCTGGATTGGAGTCGGGTAGATTGGAATGAGGTGGATTGGAGTGGGGTGGATTTGAGTGGAGTGGATTGAAATGAGTGGGTTGGATGGAGGTGGTGTGGATTTATTTGGGGTGGGGTGGGGTGGATTGGACTGGGATGGATTGATAGATTCGACTGGGGTGGATTGCACTGAGGTGGGTTGGATTGGATTGGCATGGGGTGAATTGCACTGGAGTGGGGTTGGGTGGGCTGGACTGGAGTGGGATGGACTAGAGATGGTGGGGCATGCTGGATTGAGTGGGGTGGATTGGATTGAGTAGGGTGGATTGGGGTGTGATGGAGTGGATTTGGGGTGGGGTGGATTTGGATGAGGTGGCTTTGGGTGGGGTAGATTGGATTGGGGTGTGGTGAGGTGGAGTGAAGTGAAGTGAAGTGGATTGGGGTGGGTTGGGTTGGGGGGGATTGGAGTGGATTGGGGTGGATTGGAGTGGATTGGAGTGAACTGTATTGGAGTCGGGCAGAATGTTTTGGAATGGAGTGGGCCAGATTGCAGTGGAGCAGATTGTTTTGGATTGGAGTGGAGTGGATTGGAGTTAAGAAGATTGTTTTGGATTGAAGTGGGCCGGATTGGAGTGGGCCAGGTTGTTTTGGATTGAAGTGGGGCAGTTTGTTTTGGTTTGGAGTGGAACAGATTGTTTTGGATTGGAGTGGGGGAGATTGGAGTGGGGCGGATTGGAGTGGGGGCAGATTGGAGTGGGGAGATTGTTTTGGATTAGACTGCAGTAGATTGTATTGGAGTGGAGTGGGGCAGATTGGAGTGGGCCAGATTGGAGTGGGCTGGATTGGAGTGGGTCAGATTGTTTTGGATTGGAGTGGGCCAGATTGGAGTGGGCAGATTGTTTTGGGTTGGAATGGGACAGATTGTTTTGGATTAGAGTGGGTTGTTTGGGATTGTAGTGGGGCTGGATGGAATGGGGCATGTTGTTTTGGTTAAAGTGTGGCAGATCAGAGGGGGCAGATTGTTTCGGATTGGAGGGAGCAGATTGTTTTGGATTGGAGTGGGGCGAATTGGAGTGGGGCAGATTTTTTGGATTGGAGTAAAGCAGATTGTTTTGGATTAGAGTGGGGCGAATTGGAGTGAGGCAGATTGTTTTTCATTAGGGTGGGTTGAATTGGAGTGGGGCAGATTGCTTTGGAGTGGTGCAGATTGTTTTTGATTAGGGTGGGGCAAATTGGAGTGGGGCAGATTGCTTTGGAGTGGTCCTGATTGTTGTTGATTAGAGTGGGGCAGATTGGAGTGGGCAGATTGTTTTGGATTGGACTGGGGCAAATTGGAGTGGGGCAGATTGCTTTGGAGTGGTATAGATTGTTTTGGATTGGAGTGCTGTGGTGTGAATTGGAGTGGGGTAGATTGCTTTGGAGGGGTGCAGGTTGCTTTTCATTAGAGTTAGGTGAATTGGAGTGGGGCAGATTACTTTGGAGCGGTGCAGATTGTTTTAGATTTGAGTGGGGCGAATTGGAGTGCGGCTCATTGCATTGGAGTGGTGCAGATTGTTGTTGTTTAGAGGGTGGCAAAGTGGGTGGGGCAAATTAGATTGACATGGGTTGGAAGGATTGAAGTGGGTGGGTTGGAGTAGACTGAATTGGGGTGAGGTGGATTGGTGTGGGGTAAGTGGGGTGGATTGGGGTGGATTGTAATGCGGAGGATTGAGTGGGGTGGACTGGGGTGTAATGCATGATTATGGCCCTCATTCTGACCCTGGCGGTTCCCTACCGCCAGGGCCAACGGGGGCAGGAGCACCGCCGACAGGCCGGCGGTGCTCCCTTGGTCATTCTGACCGCGGCGCTTTGGCCGCGGTCAGAACGGGAAAACCGGCGGTCTCCCGCCGGTTTTCCACTGACCCTTAGAATCCTCCAAGGCGGCGCAGCTCGCTGCGCCGCCGAGGGGATTCTGACCCCCCCTACCGCCATCCTGTTCATGGCGGGAAAGCCGCCATGAACAGGATGGCGGTAGGGGGGGTCGCGGGGCCCCCTAACAGGGCCCAACTAGGCTTTTCAGTGTCTGCGATGCAGACACTGAAAAGCGCGACGGGTGCTGCTGCACCCGTCGCACGCCTTCCACTCCGCCGGCTCGATTCCGAGCCGGCTTCCTTGTGGAAGGCGCTTTCCCGCTGGGCCGGCGGGCGATCTGAATCAGATCGCCCGCCGGCCCAGCGGGAAAGTCAGAATACCCCTCGCGGTCAATTGACCGCGGGCGGTATTCAGGCGGATTCCGACGGGCGGGCGGCAACCGCCGCCGCCTAGGTCGGAATGACCACCTATGTGTTTAAGCATAATGTCAACGATCACACATAATAAAGAGACACTGTCACTATGCAATATTTCAAACAAGTTACTTGCCATCTTTTGAGAAGAGCGCCCACAAGCAATAACCAAAGAAAACATGAGTGAAAAGTGAGAAAAGATGACTTGGCAAAATAAAAGAAAGTTAGTTTAAAAAATTTAAACTTTGCAATTTTGGTTGCCCTGCTGGGCAGGTTTCTGCCAATCACAATCCTTCTGTTTGCAGTTCACTGAAAGTTAAAGAGAACAAAATAGTACCACAATCACGCCGGGAGTAGCAGACGGGCACTAATTGAATTGAATCAATCAGTGCTTGATCCCTGCTCCACATAGAGGAACGGAATAGATGCCAGGCATGCCTTAACGAATTATACGGCTGTAAAGAAGAGTGCCATGCAAACCAACAAATGGTGGGCGACAGGAGGGCTCCAAGACCTTTTCTGAACACAATGGAGTCTCGCTAGCGAGACGCATATGCTAGCACATGCATTCGCAGGCACGACCCTAAAAAGAGGATTAAAGCATTTTACAAAGACTCTAAAACAGCTTGTAAATCTGCTGTAAAACGTTAAACAATCGTAGAAAGGGAGCACAGTGGTCTACACACTATGAAAATAGCCAGAGGAAGGGTCATACCTTCAGAGGGAAACTGTATTCTGAAGACTGGGCTTGAAATATCCCTGTATGGTTGAAACACGACAATACGTCTTTTCAGCACAATTGTGAATTTGTCTATTGATGAACAGCATGAATTTACAACTATAGCAACTGAAGAAAGTCATACTAACTTCCCTTTATATCTAAAAAAAAGTTCATATTGTTGGGCAACGATATTATTTCACTAACCATTTGATGTGAATAAGATCCTGCTGATAGAATAAAAGTGCTTTGCTGTTGAAAATAAATAGCATATTAGTGTCTCAAACGTGTTTCCTTCAATGACGGTTACAAAAATTGGCATAAGATTGTTTTGGCTATTGCGGCATATTTGAGCAGAATCTCCTCACTACCCTTGTGGAACACGTACATTTAATTATTAATATCCACCCACAAAGACGTATGGGGGTACCACTGTATCCTAGAATAGGCTGCAGCTGAGTCCTAGTCCACACCAAAAGTCTAACGAATTGTGGTGTGCGCTGCATGAATGTTTTTGAAATTATTTTTTTATGTTAGCAAACGTTAGACTATTGTGTGGGATTTGGTGTCTCATCCATACACCTTTGTATTTGGCAGGTTGTGAAAAACCAACGCTGGGAAAAAAAGAAAACAGCATCAGTGCTATTGAGAGAAAATATAACTCGCCGGCTTCAGGTGAGACCCTCAATGTTGATGGTTTAAGGGAATACAGTATAAGACACTGGAACAAGTACTGAGGAAACGGCGGTGATATGGCAACCCATGGAAACTGATCGCAGGGAAGTCTGCCCCAGAAGTTACTGACACCATCATTCATTGCAGAACACACCTTTGTGGGCTTTGCTTCTTTCGAAGCTGGGTGTCGATTGTGTTCTGTGCGTGCACATATGAATAGCCATGGGAAGCTAATGCTGCCCTGTCTCGCAATTATGAAAACGTAGCACAACCGTTGCTTCCCCTGTGGTCAGGATTTATGAATGCCGTGGTGGAAACAGAGGAAGTTGGGCTCTATGAATTCTGTTTATGTTCCATGATTCCCATTGCGTTGTTTTTCCTTCAGCCAGTAAGATCTAAACAGAAGGCTGTTGAAGAGCTAACAGGGCGTGAACTTTGCTACTTTGATTGCTGGTCTCGTTAAGTACGTTTTTGATTGGGTTCTATGAGTGAACATCAGTAATGGATACTCATGGGTAGCTACTGCTGCCCCGTCCCACTCTTTGGCTTACTTCGCACTGTGCTTGCCATCCCTTGTGTCTGGTGCCATGGAACGCAGCCAATGGCCAGATGAAAAACAGAACTCCAGCGTTTCTTCTTGTTTCATAATTTCGACTGCTTGCCTTTCCCTTAGGCCGATCAGCAGTAATTAGAAGGGAAAAATTATGGGGCAAGAGTCCACCCCATGCCTATAATGTAATCGATGTTCAAATGGCGCACTATGCCACTTTTCCTTATCTGGAAGTACCCTGGTCAGTGTAATTGAAAATATGGTATTAGACTACAGTTTACAGTTCATTTAGAGGGATACTGTAAATATATTTTCCAGTTTCAAGCAGAAAGTTTACAGAGATTTCCTCATCCATAACCTCCATCAAATTTCCTTCTAATCTCCCCATAGTAGTCCACCTCACAACCAAGCTTTCACTGAACAAGTAACACTCCTTGTATATAACAATAGCACACAAGTACACACACACACACACCTACTGTAAGGCACCTAAAACTTGGATGTAGCTTTATGAGGCGGCCAGTTGAGTGAAAGTTAAATCCATAGTCAATAATATTAACGCAAGTATGTTAAGCAAAAAGCACATCCACCAAATCAAATACACATGCAGGCAAGAGATGGTGCCTCCATCCTTTGTGTGCAGGTTGCTTGGGTGCACGTGAGCAAAGAACACACGTCATTACTACCGAACACCTCATAACCACCACATGATGCTGGACTACTCCGAATGCAAGCAACCTGCCTGTGGAGGAGTGGTGTTAACACATTTCTACTGCTGTCACCCTTAAGTATGTGTGAGCAGATGCTAGCTACATTGTCACACATAACGTTTCCTAGCATTTATTGCAAAACCGCAGCGCATCCACAAATCAAAAGGCTCCTATGCTATGCCTGTTAAGGCAATCTTTTTCCAGATTTCTATACAAGGACTATACATTTTGTAATGGATCGCTCAGGTCAAAGGGACGTCTCCTCACTAGAGTGGACACCTGGCTGCACGTAGTCTTCATGCTTGCCACTCACCGTTCTGTAGGCAGTTTACAGATTATTTACATTCACACCTCAAACAACCACCCTCTTTCACTGCCTCCATCAAATATCACTCCCAATCACCATTATGTCGTGGGATGGACCTATCTTTAGTGAAAGAAAGGTTCCATTCTCACAGCCCCAGCCCGTTACGTTCAGTCAAATATCCCACACCATGGCAACAAACTCAGACCAAGTGTGACCTATCTGGATCATGGCAGCGAAGGGGATCAGGCGATAGAGCTTTTACCCGAGTCATGGTGGCATCTTGGTATGGGTTACGAGTCTGCAGTACTTTCTTCTTCCTCACGCGCCAGCGCCTTGAGTTCAGACAGTATTGTATCCTAGCTGTAAGCTAATATGAACTTATGCAGCCCCATATCGTCCTCTCTCCTCAAAGCCACCCCCTTCGCCCACGCCTACACCAGAAGGGATTGCATCCACGCCACTAGTGAGGGGGGCTCAGGGGACTTTTATTTTCTGATGATAAGGCTTTTGTCCATCAGAAGGCCTAAGTCTAGAAACCAGGAGGCCGCCTTATGTTTTTTAGCCCTGGGGAACATCCCAATATATATGCTTCTCATGTTTGTAATGCTGGGTGTGTTGTGCAGGTTGAGAGTCGGGTCAACATGCCCTGTCGGTAAGTGTGTAGGGAGGGGCAGGACCACAGCATGTGAAGTCAGTCCGCCGCAAGCAAAGCTCATCGAGAACAGGCTGAATCAGTGCAGTGGAAATATCGACTAATTTTGGCAGAGTGAGATAGGCCCTGTGTAATATATAAAACTATATAAGGCAAAATCTCGCTTTGCGCAGCACGTTAGTAGGGCTTTCTAATACTGCGGCCCATTCCCTGTCCACATAGGGTCGGACGAGGTCATCTTCCCAGAAGGCACGTAGGGCAGTGTGTGCAGGTGCGGTGTGAGCTTGTAATGAGCTAGCTAGCCAGTGCACTAGGTGTCTTCCTGACACCGGCTGTACAGAGGATTCTGTACAGCCTTACATGGAGTTGATGCAGGGCAGAGAAGAATGAGTGTACCCTAACCATGGCATTTTGTTGGCGTCAAATGTCAGTCAAGCATTAGCTTGTTCTGCGTTTAGTGCGTAAACTGACCCCAGTAAAAGCATGCAACCCTCTAAGTGCCTGCGCACAAACACATAGCAGCCCTCTGTATGTCTGCCACAAAGGGGGTACCCAGTCTAATCCATACCAAGTCCCCCCTGGGGTTTGAGGAGAAAGGAGTTGCAAACAGTTGTCCTTGCCAGCGCCACTGTAGTCTAGTGGCCTCTGGGAGAGAGAGGTCTATTTCCTATAAGAGCGCAAAGTGGATGAAATGTCTTTTAAGGAATGAGTAAATGGAGTATCTATGCGCGTGTGTGCCTCTCACATTCCATGTGAGAATGTCAGTGGGAGCCACTGACAAACAGTGGGAATGTTAAAAATAACATGCTGCTGCAGGGCAGCCACGGGGGCTACCAACAGTCCGCAGTCTGTCCCGGGGGCAGGAAAAGGGAGCCAGACTCCATCTGGCGAATAACAGATGCAGCAAAAAACAAACCTAGGCCGCAAAAAAACAGTAAATAGAAATATCATTTGAGCAGAGGAACAACTGGTATCCACCTAAACTACCAAAGTATGTAGTCCAGCACAACTAAGTTAGAGGAAGAAAGTGCCTACAAAAGAGGCGTGTCTAGGGGAGTCCAACAACAGTAGCCCCAGGTGTAACAGTAGTGTAGGGAATAACAGGATGCTTGACATAGCATGTTGTACAACAGGTACAGTGAGTTATATACAGAGTCTGGATAATAAATGCACTCGGGGGAAGTTGAAAAATCGGGGGCATAGGACCGGTTGGAGGAATGGGAAGGGGCGAGTAGAAAAGGGAGGGAAAGGTAGAAGCGAGTATGACACCCAGCATAAAAGTTGAAAGTTTTAAGTAAATGTCAATTGGACACATAAATCAGTCAGGGAATAAGTAATAGCAACAGAAAACCTCATCATGGGTGTACGTGCAGAGTTCCAGGGCAGTTGGCGACTCAGATTATATCATCTGCCGTCCGCGGTGTCTGCGGTGGCCACTGAGTTTGGCTCCAAGGAACCATTGTTTAGGGAGTCAGCTTTGCTGCCGGAGCAGTCAGGACCTTGTTCAAGGTCAGAGGTTTGGAGACCATCTCTGATCACTGCCGCTGTTTGCAAGGCTCAGAGCCAGTCCTGCATAAACTTTTCTAGGTCAGGGGCATGACCTGACCGTGACGGGGGGTTTCTTACAGCATCCTCTGTCTCAACGGCGGCTGGGTGATGACTCCTGCGTTCTGTTTTTTTTTTTTAATGATGGTGGATGGTGGGCCAATCCCGTTGATTGTAGCCAGTCCCAAGCGGTTTTGAGGGTATCAAAGAACCTCGTTTTCCTCTGAGCCACCACTCACAATCTCGCAGGGAAGAGAGTACTTCAAGTTAATGGTTCACAACTGGTGTTTCACGGATAGGAAGGAGCTCCTTTGTTTCTGCACTGTGGTGGTATATTCGGGGAACATCTTGACTGGCATTTTCTACTGTAATGTCTGGGAGTGCCCTTGCCTCACGTAGTATAGAGTTTCTATCCATGTAGTGGAGCAAGCGAACTAGGAAAGGCCTCGGGTTCGACCCCAGTGGCAGAGTCTGCTCAGGGCCCTGGCAGGCTTGCTGTGAACTGTGAGAGTGCCTCTGATGGGATCAGCTCATGCAACCACTGCTTCATGTAAGAGACTGCGTTGTTACCTCCTGCTCCCTCTGGGAGGCCCACTACACAAATGTTATTTCTCATGGAACGTCCCTTGGCATCTTCTGCTCTACGTTCCAGTATGGTTATGCAGTCAAGCAGTGACTGTACAGAGGTTTCCAACTAGTGAGTCTTCAGGGTGAGATCATTTAAGACATGTTCCAAGGAGTGGGTTGTGTCTGCCAGTTTGTGGTGGTTGGAACTGAACAGAGTGAGGTCAGTGGCCACCTTGTCCATCTTAGGTCCCATCGATGTTCTTGTGTGATCCAGGGATGTACCACGGTTCTCCACCTTTGCAAGGACAGCATCTAGTTCACTGTCAGTTGACGCAGTAGAGCGGAACTTCATGCTATGGATTTGCCATCGGTTCCAGAGCACAGGCGACACCTGGTGCCAAACACTGGGGCAAAAGACCCAGAGTAGTGCAGTTGGATAAGGCGCAGTGGGTTGTAAGGCAGTAGCAGCTGGTTAACGGTTCATTTTACACACCCAACCTGTGTTGGAGAAACAATCTGCTGATGTAAGAGGCTGTGCAACAGAGTTGCATGGGTAAAAACGGTATCCGAGGAGTTGCACTCAAGGGACAGCATTGTTTGTGTCATATGCTCTGGGCAAGGAGGGCCTGGTCAGGTACGCTAGCGGACATCCAAAAAGGAACAGCATTGTGTGTGTCTCCTAGTCGCAGGCAGCAGCAGTGCGTCAGCCCTAGGGTGAGGACTTATGAGGATGAGTGCAGTCCAATAATCAAAAAGAGAGAGAGTGTCTGGCCAGCCCTGGGCGATGCACTGTAGGACGATGCTCATATTTCTGTCCCTGTGTTGTTCTTAGGCCCTGGCAGCGATGTGAAATGATGCAAATGGGCGCGCCGTGATTGTGGATCCTACAGGAATGGCAGGCCGGGGTGCGTTCTCTGCCCAGGCCACCCCCCCTCACATGTACAGTTCAGGTTGTGACTTCACACGGGGCCCCAGCCAGGGGGGGCAGTGGATCACATGTAGATGTGGCTGTTTAAGGATTTGCGGGTCCCAGCGCGGTCATGGTAAGGAAAAATCCAATAGCACTCACAGCAGTGGTTGCGGTGGTGGACTGGGTGAGCTGCAGTTGCTCTGGTCTCTCATCTGCCGGAGCCTCGGAAAGGGGGCGCAGTCGACCCTACTCACAGTGTGAGCGCGTTTGTTACTGTGGATCACCGCATGGTACAGTCACCGCCACAATACCACAGGGGTGCCAATCCAGCCGGCTCCTCCCCCCATGCGGAAGCCTCCCTCGGCATGCCCACTTTCAGTCACTCTCCAGCACTGCCTCGGTGGGTGCCTCAATGGGCGGCGGCCCACTCCCAGGGAACACAGCTTTTGTCTAGGGGGAAGTAGATTTGCTCCCGCTACTCCTTGTGCGTTGACTCCTATGTGCGTCTGTAGGCCCAGGCCGTGGGCATCAGCAGCACAGGCGACCAGTAGTTTTGGTGCCTGGTTCTCCACATGAATTAGGGGTGTCTACAGGGTCTCCAGTTTATGGTGCGTGTAATCTGCTATGTTGTGGCGCCCAGTGCAATGCCTTTTGACAGATAAATGTAGGATAATCGGGGCCTTGTGATGGAGTCCCATTAGAAGTTGTCCGCCATATTTTATCTCCAAGCCACGCCCCATCGGAATTGTAATCATTACAATAGAAGAGGCCAAAAGAAGAGCAAAAAATTACTGAAATATTTTACAAAATGAAGAAATCGAGGGTATTGAAGATCAAAGTTATTAATATTATAAACCACATGTTCCTGTTTGTAGGAGAGACTGGAGAAAAAGAAAAATTGATGAAATCCCAGAACGTGTTGCGAGTGAAGTTTCTTCCTAAAACATCTGGTTAGTGGATGATATGGACACTGGAGAAAAAACAACAGGAGGGTTAAAATAAATGCGGAGGGATAAAACTGCCTCCATGTTTTTAATAAAATCAATACTTTCTTTCACTAAAGGTAATAACATCTCCATTTTATTACAAGACCCGGGGGCACCTGTTATGCTAGTTCAAAGCATAGCAACAATTCTATTAGCAAACATGAGAAACAGGTTTGCAATAGAACGTTCTATAAGTAGAAATGCTGACCAGCCAGCAGATTTAGAAATGTCATCCAGACTCGCTCCAGCCCAAAAGGCTTTAGATGACATAGCACCCATCTTAGACTGGGCTCCAAAATTGAAATGTTAATGCTTACCAAACTCATGATCCATTTAACTCAACGTGCCAAGGTAAGAGACAAAACAGAATTGTGTGTAGTTCTGAGAGAAATATGAAGTTGGGGAGTCGATGATTCTCAAAACTTTAGTTTTGGAAATATAGGCCCTCATTTTAACCTCGGCGGTCTTTTTAAAAGACCGCAGAGGCTACTCCAGGCTGAAGACCGCCAGTGGTGCCGGTCTCCCACCCACTGTATCATGACTGCTGGCAGCCCTCCGCCCTTTTTCGGACGGAGAGCCGCCAGCAGCCATACTGGTGGTCTGCGGTGAAGTGGAGGCTGCCCCACCTCACCGTCATGTCATCAGAACGCTGCCCACCGAATCACGTTCCAGGATTCGGCGTGGCGGTGCTCTGGTGACAGGGTGCTGGCGGCAGAGCAGCCCCCATGGATGCCGTTCCCTCCCAGAGGATCACCGGACCAGGTAAGGTGATCGTCCGTTAGGGGAGGGGGTGTGGGGTGTTGTGTGCGTGCATGGGGGTGTGCGTGTGAGTGTGTAGAGGGGTTGTGTGAGTGTGTGTATGCATGCGGGGGGTGTTGTGTGTATGGGAAATGAGTGCACATATGTCTGCGTGTATGTGTGCGTGTATGTGTATGAGTGGTGTGAGTGTGTATGTAGGGGGTGGGGGGTGTGTGTGGATGGTTCTGTGGGGGTGGGGAGGGGGACATGCCACCTTTGGGGGGTGGTAGGGAGTTGTGGGTGTTGGGGGAGGACCCAGGGGAGGGGGAGGCCCCTATCAGTACCAGGGAACTAATTCCCTGGCACTGATAGTGCCTACCGCCATGGATTTTGTGGCGGTACAAAACCCCACAAAGTCCATGGCAGTATGCGGGGTCCTGATACCGCTGGCGGTCTAGTGACGGCCGCCGGGCTGGAGACTGAAGTTTCCAGCCCAGCGGTCGTTACCACCCTGGCGGTCACAGTGTAGAAGTGGCAGTTTTGCATGGCGGTAACCTCCATGCTTGTAATTCCATTTTTGTTCCGCCGGCCTGTTGGCAGTATTACCGCGACTTATACACCGACTGCCAGGGTTGTAATGAGGGCCATACTCTCTTAAATAACTTCCAACACATAATTTTGGTTGATCAGGAAAATAAGGATAAAACACCGACATTAAGTTAGTTTTAGTTCTTCTACGAGCTTGGGAAAATGAAACCGTAGGAGTATATTGTACAGAAGAAACATCTAAAGCTTTGATATCATAAAGACGTTTTAAAGAAACAAGACATAGAAGGACAGTCACTTTTGCAAACAAAACTTTTAAAGATAAGAACGAGTTATCAGATTGAGTGAGGAAAAACTGTAGAATTGCATTTACATCCCACATTGAATTGTATTTTGGTAGAGGAGGTTTTGAAAATCTTACTCCTTTTAATAGACAACATATCAACGGATGTCAGCCCACAGATTTTCCATCCACTATAATGTGTTCAGCTGAAATCGCTGATCTAAATGTATTAACCATTCTCTAAGCTTTACCTTTTAGAAACGTAGGGGACCTAAGAAAAATGGCTTGAACTGGGGAAGCCAAAAGTCCTATTATCCAAGCTAAGTCTTAGAGTTAGGTTGGATTGACTTAGGGCCTGAGTTATCTCTTTTTTGATAAGAGAAATCTTCTCTTTTGGACGCTGAAGAAGTGAATTGTCCGAATCTATTATGAAACCTAAAAACTCCATATGTAGAGATGGATGCAATTCTGACGTGTCCTTGTTGATGAGAAAGCCTACGTTTTGAAGAAGTGAAGTGAGGTTTGCTGAACACGTTATTAACAAAACCGTGTCCTGATAAAAGAAAATTGTCTACATCAGCCAGTAATCTGAAACCCTGTACTCTCATGTTAGCTGTGATTGATTTGAAAACCTTGGTGAAACACCTAGGAGCTGAAGACAGTCCAAAGGGAAGGCTTTTGAACTGATAAAATGTGCTTTGTCTTTGAAATTTAATGAATTTCTTGAAAGAATGGTGAATCAAAATTAAAAGATATGCGTCCTGGATCATGGCGCATCATCCAGACTTTATCCAGTAAAGAATCTCTGAAATGGAGAATGCTCTCTATTTTGAAATGAGGATACACTACATATTTGTTGAATGACCTTAAATCTATTACTAGTCAAAAGGTTTTGTTTTTCTTCCGAACCAATAATATTGTGCTTATAAAAACTGATAGATGGGAGGAAGATATCTCAACAG
Organism: Pleurodeles waltl; assembly: GCF_031143425.1. NCBI lineage: Eukaryota > Metazoa > Chordata > Amphibia > Caudata > Salamandridae > Pleurodeles > Pleurodeles waltl. Next base: position 863,168,459 of record NC_090446.1, on the reverse strand, counting down.
CTTGTCTGTAAAGAAGGGATTGGATCTCTTGAGACATTAGGACTTCTTGTTCTTTTGAAAAGGAAAGGGGAGTTGGCATTATTTCCTGAACAGGTACAGCATAAAACTCTATATAATAATCCTGTACTGTTTGTAGAACCCAAGGGTCTGAAGTTATCCTGTTCCAAGCAGGGAGAAACAAGCTTGTGTGACCTCCCACTGGAGTATGGCCAGAAAATAGGATGCTTACCTGATTTCTGGGATTCTCTGTTTCTGAAACGGTGTTGTCTGAAGGTTCTTTTCATCTGAGGATATTATTGTGGTTTATAATCTTGCTGCCATCTGAAAGAGTCTCTAGTCTGATTAAATGCACCCCTTGAGGTATAGCGCCTGACAAAGTGGCTCTTGCCTTTGCCGGCCTTACCAAAATCCTGATTGTTAAAAATCTTTTGTAAAGAAGATTGTGCTTTGTCTATTGCAGCAAAAATGGCATCATATTTTCAGAGATCTTCTATAAATTAATCACCTAAAAGCAAACCATTTGCCTTCTGACCCTGTTCTTTGGCTGCCAAATTACTGAATGTGGAATCAATTTTCAAAAGCAAGTTATGCGTCTTTCTTTTACCATGGTCGAATTGGCATTCCCTAAAAGACAGATCACCCTCTGGGCACAGTTAATCAAAGTAATAGGATCTACTTTGGTTTGCTTTTTCCGCCGGGTCTAAGATTCTGGTAAGAGGACGTGTGAGGCCTAATCATCTATCTGGACAATTAGTCCAGGCTCTGTCTTCTCCTTTCTTTGGGTCTTTCCCAAAGTTAGTAAAAAATAAGAGCATATTTGGCATCAATTGCTGGAGTGGCAGAGATGTTATTGGGCAAAGAGGGATGTGGGCATTCAGAATGAAGTCTGTTATGAGAAATCTTGTCTAAAGGTTGTCTCAATTTGTCTCAATTTGTTAGAGAAACATGTTCATAAGGAGACCATCCTGTGGAATTCGGATGATAGATAAGAGTTGGATCAAACATCGTTTGACCTGAAAAATCAAGTAGCGTAACAGCACAGCTATTAGTATTAGTTTTAGATGACTCTCTCAATTCCTTATGAGACGTTTTATGCCTCTTCTCCACAGGCCCAGACGAGATCATTATGTCTGGATCATCCTTACCCTAGTCATTTATCCGTGTCACCCATATCATCACCTGTGTCTCATAGCTGTTCCACATTGATAGGATATTGAAGTCTTTTTGAATTATTACTTGCCTCAGAAAGAGGTTGTAAAGGAGAGTCTTTAGATACATTTAAATCATCTTCCAAACATTTTTGGGCTTAATATCTTTAGAGTCATTGGCCAAAAGCTTTTGCTTGGAGACTTTGATAGTTTTTTAAATATTTGACATGGAATCGAAAACAGCATGTTGTTCAGAATCTTTAATAAAACAATTTAAATTTTCGTTAGAAATTTGAGCCTCCTCATCATCCAAATAAATCTCCATTATTTAACATCAATATAATGAAAAAATAAATAAATGAGGGCAATCAAAATATATATTGAAAACATATAAGAAATATATTAAATGTCTATCACTGTGAAATGCTGAGCCAAAGAAAGTTCAAAGGATGCAGCAAAAGGGGAGTGAACCAAGAAGGTAGGTGGGACTGAAGGCGTGTCGCTGAGGAGTCTAGGCGGGTCTTTGGTGAGAGGCGTCAGGAAAGAAGAAACATAGTCCATGATGGCAGAAGGAAAATGTGTGCAAGCAGAGCACATATACCACAGGCCCAGAATATCGAAAGAAGGGTGCGACCCTGTACAGATATGAAAGACTCTTCTTAGCGTCTTGCAGTACAATGGTTAGCCCACAGGAAAAAAAACATTGGGCGAAAGGAAAAACGCTAAACCCTACGTGACAATACAGTTGTTATGTAAGCAGCAAAATAATCTCAGAGATGTCAATAAATATAGTTATTCATAAAAACACACCTGTATATAACCCAATAGGAAAGCTATGAGTAAATATACTTATCTTGACTGTGAGCAGCAAGAAAAGAGAACTTGTTGCTCCCAGTCAAGACCTTTGTAGGATTGCCTTTGTGTGATTGGTTGTTTATTCTTTATGACAGCATACTGTAATTGTTTTATCTAAGCATGCTGGAAGATGTAATTATCTTGGCTGCTATTGAAATAAATGCAAGAAAAGACAGCTTAGTAGGAGCCTCCGGGTCTTGTAATAAAATTGGTTTAGCACACACTCTCACACCAAGAGAGGGGGATTTGCATGAGACCCCCTCCTCGTTCACTAAATTGATTTTATTTATCATGTGGGCAATGTTCATTAATGAAAAGGCCTGGGGACTTCCTGCCTGGGGTCACAAAGTTTAAGCAGTGTCTGAGTATCATTCTGGGTATCTTTACCAGCACCTTGACATAGGGACACGTGGTGCTGCCTACCGGAATGGAACGGTAGCCATACATGCAACTTAACAATCACCCCATAACATTCATTTTCACAACCACAAAACTCCTATGCATGGGTCACAGACTACCCTGATTCTCCTCTAGCGCACTAAGGTATTGTAATAGATTTGTTTACCTTCCCGTTATGTTTCTCCTCAGTGCCATTTAGCTTTACTGCTGGCTGTTGACTTCGTTACCAGTCTTACTCAGGTCATTCATATGACCTAAATTTGGGACCCAAGATTAATCCTTCTATTTTCTTGTGCCTCAGCTTAGTTATATTCGAATGAAATGGAAGGGCTTAGAATGTACCATGCTTCTGGGTTATGTGCTATAAAATGACATGGACTGGTTGTGTATGTGGGCAGAGTTAAGGTTCCTAGCTACAAGCAGCAAAAATACTATGGCCAGTAATGCCGTCAGTATGAGTATCTCAGAATAGTGCCCGTGTTTACGTAAATAAATACTGATAACCGAGTGTGAGGTATTTTAAAGTGAGGTATTCATCTGGGGATGTAAATATCTCCAATTCCGGGTTTGTGCAGAGAAATGGTGAGCTACATGTTGAATTGTGTTTTCCTCCAAATTCTGTATGTATGGGATTTTCTCAAAAGTTTTCCTTAAAAAAGTTAGCAGGTCTGACTAGCTAAAATCTGTCAGGGGAAAGAAGTAGAGTTGCAATGTTTAATTCAAAACCTGGAATTTTTATCCCTTTAGAATCTTGCATTTTCACAGGATCAAACCAATGGGCGTCCCTTAGGGGTCGCAGCTGCGATCCCTGGCTTGCCCTTTGCTACTCCTGGCACTGTCTTTGGGAGGTGGCAAATTCTGTATCAGGAACACAGTGGCACCTCTTCCTTATGGATGTACATTGGGGCTCCATTCTGTTTTCTGTAAAAAAATTATTACACTAACAGTAAACACAATATATGTCATTCACTGTTTTTTGTTTTTTTTACAGTTTATTCGGTTTTCGCAGAAAACAGAATTAACGGAAAAACACATATCAGACTGTGCTATCGATTGTACTGTAAAACTCCCCTCTCTCCTCTCCCCCTTTCGGTACATCTCCTTACAAGTGCAGTATATATGGGATTCCAGCATGGTAAACATTCAGCTCTTCTTCATTCTTCCTTGTGTTCACCCCGGGCCCCCTCTCCTCTTTTACATAGTCCCCCCCACCAGGTCCATAAGCTTGCTGTGAGCCTCTATATGTCGCTTGCAATGTATCCCATCCACCCCATATCTTCTCATATTTCTTTCCCTTGCCTCTCCATCAGTATACTTCTTTTGCCAGTATCCGGCATTTATCCATACCCTCCTACCATTCATGGCATCCTGGAGGTTTCCTGGATCCCCATTTCCTGGCGATGTCCCTTTTAGCCACCATGTAGCCAATATTGATCAATAACTTATGATTTCTAGCATGATCAGTGTATCCCCAATTCCCAGGAATGCAGTCTCTGGACTTGGTTCTAGGAGAATGCCTGTGATGTCCTCTAAAGTCCAGCCCACCTCCCTCTGGAACGATTCAATTCTGGGGCACCTCCATATTATGTGATAAAATGTGCCTTCTTCCCGCAACTTCAAAGGCATTCCGTACTTGTCGCCCTCCCCACTTTATAAAGTAGGGTACGGGTTATATCATTCACTATGAATCTAATGAAAATGGAGTACAATTAGCTGGGATATGGCAGCTGAGGTAAGTAAAAAATACTTTTAAATGTATGTTTTGTGCATGCTTGTGGGTGAAAGTGCGTTTATGTGCGAAAGAGTGTATGTAAATTTGAAATTGTGTGTATGTTTAAGTATGTGTGTATGAGTGAACGTGGAGGTCAAAGAGCATGTGATGTCACTGACGCTACCCCTGGCATTTCGGTGAATTGACGTCCATGGTCATACCTTCCCTCCACACTCATAATCAAGGACTTCAAGTTGCCAAATTGCTAAATTAAAGACGCAAACTGCAACTTATAAACAAAACAATATTTTGTTTCTATTTCTTGCTTCCATTTTGGGTCTATTCAGGATTCCTGCACAGTGAAGAACAATGAGCCCAAATTACTAAGCTCTTTTGAGGTTGCACAGCCTGGGATTCACAAAATCACTGGCTTTACTAAGTAAGAGCATATCACAATGTACAAAGAACACATTGGGAGTTGCAAATTACTTTCTAACTTGCAAAATGCCATTCGTGACTAATCGTCAGGAGGAGGGTGTGAAAAGTGCCACATTTTTCCTCCTACTGAATCGCAAAGGAATATGTTAGAGGTTTGAGAAACCACTGATCTGCTGCCAATTCACTGAAGGGGATGGTATCCCATTGCAAAAGGGAAGCTCTGCCATTGGGGCAGCTTTCCCTCTGTGAATCTGTGAGTCTGGAAACAGGCTGAGCAGACGGTGGACCCAAGGACCACTTTAAGTACCGTCTGATCTCATTCACTAAATGACAACATGTAATTTTGATAGCAACCCCAATCTCTTTGAGGGATGGGGCATCTTCCGAAAGTTATAATTCAGTAAATGTGGATGCACGGATGGAGATCTTTTGTCTATTGCAGTATTGCATCCATACCTTTGCTGGTAGTTGGGGGGAGTGGCAAAAGTAGCCCTGCCTGAAATATATTAATGAAGCATGCGTTTTTCTGACTCTCATTGAATGGGCATTTTGCGAGCAACTGATTAGAACATCATACACATCACAGAATGAAGGAGAGTGTGTAGACCAGTTAAAATCAAATTCCACATGGATATATCGGGTCTCTGGTTCTTTCATGGACACGAGGCTCACTTGCAGAGATTCAGCTAGCTACTCTAATAGAAATTCTTGGCGCTTAGCTAGAAAACCCTCTAAACACTGTGTGCTTTCCTTTGTAGACTTTAAGAAAATCTCCTCCCAGAAACCATTTTATTTGAAAGATTGTAGCTGGTCAGTGTTACAGAACGTAAGACAGCCACAGCTTTTAAACATATTGTGATAAAAACTCATGCAATGAGATTGGATGCCAAAGAGAACGAAAACTGGAAATGAGCTCTTGGTGATAACTTGTTTACTTGTATGATCCTTGTGTGCTTTCCATAATATTTAAGGGACACCAGCAGTCCACAGCAGCGCCTGCGCCTGAAAGAGCACTGATGGGAAATCAACAACAACTTCCATTGGCAGACAAGGAGAAAGGCAATCAAAGACTTTCGGATGACTTCAGCCAAGATGATGCGGTGAACGGCAAAGGTAATCATGACTAGTGAAGGGCTCATCCACAACATTAAATGCCTTTTAAACTGCTAAAAATGAAAAGATTCCTGAGGACTGGGAAGCTCAGTACACTATTGTCTTTTTTAATTACTATAATACTGTTTTCTAGCTGTTTTCAACCAGAAAAAAACATTGTCTAATTCAACTCACAAGCTGAAGCCAAGCCTTTGTGAATGACTTCTTTCTTCTTTTACGGTTTAGACTCTTTGTAATCTGTGCCATATACTATGTGTAGTTGTAGAAGTGCATTTTTGCAAAACTTTAAAAGGCTATTGTTTCATAACATATACTCCTGCTTACTTCAGAAAATAGGGAAAAGACGGAATTATCACATGGGGTTGCTCCAGGCTGTGATTTCAGTAAATAATTATTCTTTCTAGCTAAGCAATTAACTTCTAAATGATTTTTCCAAATGTAGTAATTGAATCGTCCTGCGATTACCCCTGTGGTTGCAGTAAGATATATCAGGTGAAAACTGGAGAAGATATAACAAAGCAAATGAAAGAGAGGCTCAAAGAAATATGTCACCAGACAGAAAGGTCTAGCACGGTGAGTGCATGCTTTGTGTGCTTAAGAAGAAGACAAAGTACATAGAGATTTTTACTTGCTAATAGGCGAAGTAGGAAATGTGTCAGTCCATTTTTTCCTGCACATTATCTGGCACATTAAACTTTAGGCAGTTTGGGGTCTGCTAACCGTTTCTCATCTACATAAATTGGAATGGCGTAAAGTGCAGTGCTTTAGAACAGAATAACGTAGAATTGAGTAGCGCAAAGTTGAGTATCGTAAAGTGTAGTGGCATACACTGGAGTGGGGTACAGTAGGTTGGGGTAGAATGAAACAGCATAAAGTGAAGCGGTGTAGAGTGGAGTTGCATACAGTGGAATAGCATAGAGTAAACTGACATACAGTGGAGTATTGTACACTGGAATGGCGTATAGTGGAGGGGCGTACAGTCGAATAGCGTACAGTAGAGTGCTGTAGGGTGGACCAGTGTACAGTGGAGTGGTGTACTATGGAGTAGCTTACAGTGGTGTGGCATTCTTGGAATGCCATAGGGTGCAGTCTGTATAGTGGAGTAGCATATAGTTGATTAGCATTGAGTAGTAAGGTGTACAGTGTAGTGGTATACAGTGGAATAGCATACAGCTGAGTAGTGTAGACTGGACTGGTATAGACTGAAGTAGCATACAGTGGAATGTTGTACAGTGCAATAGCAGATAGTGGAGTGGTGTAGAGTGTAATTGTTTGTAATGATATAGTGTACAGTGGAGTGGCGTAAACTGGTGTGGGGTACAGTGAAATAGCATAGAGTGGAGTGATGCAGACTGTAGAGGCATAGAGTGATATATCATAGACTAGCATAGAGTGGAATAGTGTGAAGTGGAGTAGTGTACAGTCAAGTGCCAGTGCAGAGGCATACAGTGGAGAAGCCTACACTGATAGAGCATAGACTGGCATGGCATACAGTGGAATGGCATACAGTGGAATAGTGTAAAGCAGAGTAGCATACAGTCAAGTGCCAGTGCAGTGGCATATAGTGGAGTAGCCTCCATCCAGCAGTGGAGTGGGGTAGAGTGAAATACCATACAGTGGCGTGTCGTAGAGTGGAACCCCATGCAGTCGAGTGACATAGAGTGGAATAGCATAGAGTGAAGTGCCGTTGGGTTTCCTAGCATACAGTGGAGTGGCATACAGTGGAGTGGCATAGACTGGAAGAACAAAGAAGGCATAGTGTACAGTGGAGTGGCATAGAGTGAAGTAGCATACACTGGAGTGGCTTACAGGATAGTGGGGATGGGCAGAATAGCATAGAGTGGAATGCTGTAGAGTGAAGGTGCAATCAGTGGAATAGCGTGGAATGGGTTAGCATACAGTCTATTAGCCTACAGCGAAGTGGCGTTGAGTGTAGTAGCACACACAGGAATGGTATGCAGTGGAATAGCGTACAGTGAAGTGGTGTAGAGTGGAGTAGGGTACAGTGGAGTGAGGTATAGTGGAATAGTGTAAAGTAAAGTGGCGTACAGTACAGTTGCGTACTATGAATAGAATAGAGTGGAGTGACGTATCATGCAGGGTCATGTAGTAGAGTGGTGTAGAGTGGAGTAGCATACAGTGGAATAGCGTAGAGTGGAGCAGCATAGAGTGAAGTTGAGTACAATGGAATAATGCAGAGTGGAATGGCGTAAAGTGGAGTGCAGTGGACTGTTGAATAGTAGGGTGGCAGAGACTGGAATGGTGTAGCGTGGAATAGTGTACAGTGCAGTGGTGCAGAGTTAAGTGGTGTATAGTGGAGTAGCGTACACTGAAGTACCATTCAACGGAAAAGCGTACAGTGGAGTCACATAGAATGGAACAGCATACAATGGAATAGCATAGAGTACAGTGGTGTAGAGTGGAATAGCGTACACTAGAGAAGCTTACAGTGAAGTGGCAGTGCACTGGCATATAGTGGAGTGACATAGACTTGAGTGGTGTACAGTGGACTGGGGCATAATATATTGAAACTATATATAATTTTCCCCACCTATTAGCACTTGAGCGGTAATAGGTGGGGAAAATTATCAAACCTAGTATTTACCTATATCTAAGATCCTAAACCAATACACAGGGAAAGTGGGCTTAAAAACATAACTCACTTCAACTTCGGTAAAAGCTGTCATTAGCCAATCACATAATGAATTTTCATTGCTAGGTATTGCAGTACTTTTGTGAAATACTGCTAAATTACCATGACAACAAATATCACAAAGTTAAAGTAGTTTATAAGTTAGAACCAATCTTACCCTACTTACCTGTAGAACCCCCAAAGGATCATCTACACACCATAATCTATACTCCTGCAAAATTTCATTCAAATCTGTTCTGTCCAGCTGTGTTCACATTACACGCAGGTACAAAGTCTATGGGAAATGCATTGGTTCCCAAATGTGTTTTGCGACCCCCCTTTTATGGGCGAGCACAGAGTGCTCCGTCTATTCTGTAATCTCTCTTTGGGCTTGAAACCATGCCCATGCCACATCAGTCACTTACATTGGTTCGTGGGCTTGCCTTTTAAAATCCGCTCGCTTTCATTTGTGAAATGCATGTATACGTCATGCCTTTTCCGGTGTTTAGCCCACCTACACAGCACCGGTAAAGTACCAGAAACATACTCTATGTTTTCAGCCTGGAGTCCGGACTACTTTATCTGTTTATTTTCCACGCAGCGCAATTGCGCTGCATTTTACATAGCGCCGAGCTGAGGAGGTCATGGCCACGGGAGTTGTTACATCCTCAGCCCAGCAAAGTTCAGCTCCGATAGCCAGGAGCCTGCACATTTAGCACATGTCTAGCACCTTGCTGCCTCATCTCAAAATAAAGAGTGGCTGTCAGGCCGACCTTTGCTCAGCCTGACACAGACTCTTTATGTCCAAAAAGTGGGGGTGCATAGACCCTCTGCCCTAAAGGATGGCCAGCTGCTGAATGCACATATACAGGATACTTTCAGGTAGGGCTTAGCTTTTTAAAACCCTTTGATTTTCATACCAAAAGTGCTGCAGTAGTGACGTAGCCTGGAGCCGATTAAATTCTTCCCCACAGGGTGATACATGATGAAGCCCTGCGTGATGATGTCAGGCCTCTCACGTCACTCATCACAGAGAATTCTTCGTTTTACAGCAGTCCATCTTCAAGGTATACTGGAATATGGAATGCCGAATACTGGGTTTATTTTGGCACAATAAATCGATGTCAATGATTTTGAAACTTCCATAAAGGCCTTGGCACCATGTACTTTATTCAAACATACCTACTCTTTTTACTTGTGAAAAATGAAGGGTTGCTTTGAACAGTTATGTTGGAGGGAGAAGTGGCAGCATATAACATTATTCATATCTATATTTACTTACTAAGATATACACTGGGTAAGCAATTATTTATCATGCATATTTGTATTTTATAGAACTGTTACTGCACTGAAGGGATTTTTACTAAACCGTGCCGCCTTCAGGAAGATTTAAACAGTTTAATATAATTTAAATATAAGCATGTCCTCTATGTCTCTAAATACAATTGCCAAGCTATGCATGAAACATTGCAAAGTGTTTGTATTGCATGTATACCCTGGACTAAAAATGTAAACAGAAGTTGGGACTGAATAGGTGTAGGAGACTGGTGTGTTGTTAGGTCTATTTGCATAGTACACTAATCATCCGTGAGGATATCCAAGGGATTTGCAGGTGGGTAGGTGGCGGTCTGTCAAGATGAAATTATTCGAAAAACCAGATCTTCATCTTCTTGTGGAACTCAAGAAGCGATGATGGAGGCTCTGATGTGCTGAGGGAGATCTTTCCATGTTTTGAGGAACTGAACAAGAAGGTGCAACCTCTGGCTTTGTTTTGGAAGTGAATGCAGCTGTTGAGGTAGCCAGGGCTTATGTTGTGTAGTGCTTTGTATGTGTGCGAGTAAAGAGTTTGAACTGAGTGAGTTTGCGTACAGGGAGACAGTGAAGTTCCTCGAGCTGTGGAGTGATGTGGGTGCAGCTAGGTAGGTCGAGGACGAGTCTTGCTGCAGCATTTATGATGGTTTGAAGACTATTTGGTGATTCCCGCATAAGGTGCATTGGCCTTGTCAAGTCTGCTGATTATCAGGGCTTCTTTGACTGTTTTCGTAGTGCTTTCTGGTAGCCACTTGAAGATTTTTGGCAGCAGCCTCTGGACGTGGAAACAAGTGGAGGTTATAGCATTTACCTGGGCTGTCATGTTGAGCTTGTCGTCTAGAATGATTCCTCTGTTTATGGGATGGGCGCTGGGGGTTGGTGTGGAGGCAAGGTCTGCCAGCCACCAGGCTCTTCAGTCGTGTTTGTTGAGCTTGATACATTTGGATCTCATCCGGATGGCTGCAGTGGTCATGCAGGTGGTGAAGGTAGTTTTAGTCTCAAGAGCCTTGTCTGTCAGCGGCACCTGTGGAGAAAATAATGTTGATCTGATGAGGCCGGCTATTGGGGTCACGAAGATAACAAGCAAGGTCTGATTGACAGATGATCCTTCAGGGAATCCACAGATAAGGTTCTTGGCTTCTGACATGTAGGGTGGCAAGCTGACTTTTTACATTCTTTCTGTGAAGAAGGTTCAGATCCAGTTGAGGCCAGGCCCTTGGATGCCTATTTCGCATATAGTTTTCTGATCAAGATGGAGTGGAAGACCATGTTGAAGGTCCCTGAGAGGTTGAACGGTATAAGGGCTGCTGGTTTCTCATCAATTAAGGGCCATCCTGATGTGGATGGTTGCTGTGATGAGGTCAGTCTCAGTGCTGTGATTGCGTTTAAAACCTTATTGAATGGTTTCTAGGACTTGGGGTACGTCAAGGAAGTGGGTAAGTTGCTTGTTGCCGTTTTTCTCCATGACCTTGGCTGGGTAGGATAGCAGGGAGTAAGGGCTGAATTTTACTAGCTGGTTTGGCTCTGTCAAATGATTCTTTGGTAGTGCATTGTATTGGAGGGAACTCTATATTCTTATGTGTGGCTGTGTGAGGTCAGTGCTGTATTGTTATGACCAAAGCCCTCACAACTTACATCAAGTGGACGAATGTCATGCAAACATGTTTTTTTGCAAAAACTATTCCTGCTGGCATAGTTGTACTCAATTCTCAGACTTTGCAATTCCACCTAAAAAATTGCTGAAAAAGACATGACAGTGTAGCATAAGGTGAAAATGCAGCTGTTGGTCTTAGGCACCCATGTGTGAACAAGAACAGAAAAGGGTTCATATTTATCTTGGTTGGTGGCTTCACAAAGCCAAAGTGATGATGGCTCAGAGGACACGAGTTAGCTAGTACACCGCCACAGTGTCAGAGAATTAAAATAGGAGGGCTTGATACACTTTCCCAGGTGATGAAAGTTTGAGAAGAGAATACCTGTGCACCACCACTCAAGTGCAAGTGTCATGGTGCCATACAGATGACAGAAATATAAGCAATGGAAGATTAGAGAGAAAGGGCACCACCTGGAGGAGGACCTCATACCGTTACTTCAACCCCATTGATCCATCTGACCATTACTTCCCATGATCACTTTGCAACACCATTACTTTGACTGCCATCACTGAGACCTTCCATCACTTCTATGAATGCAACACAACTTAAATTTTAGGGTATGTGCAATTTAGCATGAGCCTTAATTAATTTTGTTAAATTTAGGGTAATTAATGCTTAGGGTTATGCATTGGGCAACATAAGGGTTAGAATATAGCAACTTATGTTGTTGCTTTAATGTGATAGAATGTGATTCAATGTAGTTTACTTTACGATTATTTTTTATGATTATTCATTCAATTAAGTGAAAGTACTTTGATTCAACTTAGACAATCCCCTAGCAACATCATGAATTTGAGCCACAAAAATGGGTGTGCATCCCAAAGCGGGAGGACAAGGAAGACAGACAGGCAGAGAGGAGCTTGAAACCCGATAAGAGAGCAAAAAAATGGAGAACCATCTGTTCAGCAAGATAAGAAGATAGGAGGAAACCAGAAAGCTATGGTGTGTGCCAGAGAACAAATTACACAAACCTGGTCTCCAGGACAGGATGACCGAAATGGATGATGCAGCTAGAGGCATAAAAATGTCTGGAAATTATGAACTTGAGAAAGCTAAAGATAATAGAAGGCTAAGAGGTACCAAGTATACAGTAGATGCTTCCAAAAACAGGGAAGAAACAAGGTAGGTAGAAACTAGCATACAATAGAAGTGTCAAGAAGAAAAATGAGGCAAAAATCACTGACAAGAATGTACTATTGTGAAGGGCAGAAATACCACCACCAAAAAGAAAGAGCCTGCCTCGCAGTGTCTTAAATATTAAAACAGGGCAATAAATAAAAAACATAAATAAAGGAAGAATGTGGTGGCCATTTTGGATTGGGCACGCTTAATGCTTTTCTAGGAGCATGCTGAGAGTTCGGGTTTTATCATACTGAGCTTCTAATGTTCGTGGTGGCCGGGAGCAGCAGGATACCAAGGATGCTTATGGGGAATATGAGGTTAGTCAGGGAGGACTGTAGACATGGAAAGAGAATGAAAGACAGATCAGAAGTGGTGGGCCACTAAAACGGAAGAAATCAAGGCAGGTGTGATATGCCCCATTGGGACTGATGGAGAGTGTAGTAGAGTCAGCGGTAAAGGAGCAGGCAAGTTCTCTGCGATACCATTGGGAAACAGTTAGTTAGCAGACAGGCCTTGCAAGTGACGGGAAAATGCCACTGATCAACCAGAAGAGAGGAGTTGGCGACTCACTAATGGGTGGAGGTGACATAAGGATCGAGGTTGCATATGGGCAAGAATGATTTGGCAGGATTAGGCAGGTGGCCTCCCGATGGTCTGAGATTTTATGTTCCTGGTCCATTGAAAGTGGAATGGGCCAGTTTGACAATTATTTCTTGTGTCATTCCATGGGATTTCAGGGTGACATTTTACATCCCAAAACTTTAAAAATTCACCTACTGCTCTGGTCTTTGGGCCACGTGAATCCCTTTGTTTGCTGAACACCTTTGAAAGCCGTTTCTGTCCACCAAAGTTATGTTTTAGAATATGGTGTTATTCTGAAGGTTTTCTCAGGATTGCCGAAACTATAGAGTGTGTTTCCTAGTGACGATATGCATCGGGAGTAAAGTCACTGTGGCTAGCTGTGTGCATGCACCTCTAGGAACTAATGGCAGGAAACATTGAGATGCAGCGGGCTTCCGTCACTTAGTTCTCATGCCTTCACAGCATGTCTGCACTCAGGCCACCAGTAAGATAGCCCAGATCTGACAGAGGATGTGAGTCACTTCACAGGCTTCGACACCGAAGAACCTGAATTAGCCTTTCGTTCTCTTGTGGTGTGTAGAATAACGTGGGGAGTACGTGGGAGTAACTGCATGTTACTCATATATCAAGTGCGTGGTTTGCTGTGTCTAAAAGACGACATTAAACAGACCGGGGCCAGAGAGGTGCTGACGGACAGTACCTTCTGTTGACCATCCTTGAAGAAGGGAAGACCCAGCACCCACAAAATTACATCGAAGCTCCTCTTCATACAGTTTACTAACTACTGTATTATCTGTGTGGTTATTTCAGAGTGCCGGCTCCCAGCAACTGGATATGGACTTGGCTTTTTCACTGGCACAGGCAAGGAGGCACTGGCTTAAAGAACAGCACCGAACCTTAATCCAGAGAGAACTAATAAAGTTGGAGCAGGAGACACACAGAGACGAGGTGAGAGGAGAAATGTACAATTATTTTTAGGTTGTCATAGATACCAAAATATTTCTAATTTCTTCAAAAGGTTCCGATGGCATATTTTACCTGTCACACAAACTCCCCCAAAACTGATTTGGAATGTACAGAGCTTTGTGTGTTCCTTTAACTCAGGCATCTAATAGGCCTTCACCTTAATATTTTGCTGTGTCCCAACTCAAACTATTTTTGTGAACATGACTTTTTCCCCGTTACAAGTATTTACCTCTCTTGAACAGTCCCCTGTGTTCATTTGCCCTGTTTTCCTCCACAAAAATGCCATTAGCAATGATGCATGTGCTAAAACTCTCTAATCAGAAACCAGTGCTAATACTTACCTTAACATGTTATTTTTGTAAATAATATTTCTTTTGGAAATGCAGGACACGCTGCTGTTCATAATGGCTGAATAAGCACTTAGGGAGTCCCCGGTAAATTCCAATGCTGATGGGGTTTCAGTGGCGAGCATCTCACCACAGTCCCAAGTCGGTCACCCCGGTCCCATACAGGCTTCATCTGAGAAGCAACAGGAATCTCAGGTAGAAATCCAGGACTAAACTTCAGTGAGATCTGGCAGATGTACAGCCTCTATCTACTTCTGGAGGGGTCCCTCACAGACATGCTGTGAAAGCCCGGACTGCAGGTGTATATGGCTTGCGCTCCCAATGCAAGATGCAGGATTATCAGGCAAATCCCAGGAAAGATGGGTAGACTTTTATGGGGGACCAAATGGCAACATGGAGTACCGGGCCCCAGTTGTATCCACTGAGGTCGTTTACCACTGGTGTCAAGGGTGCTCTTATTACTGTCACCCCTAGATTGAAAACCAAGCACGCCCCTTTTAGCACTTGACTCTCCAGGTAGTGATGGCAGAGCAGACCAAGGCTGCCTCAGGGAGATGGAGTGGACTGGAAACTCAGAACTCAGTAATGACTATAACATCCAAGAAATCACTGTCTAGGCAGTATTTTAATTTTAAAAGGAAAAGTACTTTAGTGCACAAAAAGTTATGTACTATATATAAGGTCACAAACAGAGATACAATATATACTTGGCAAAAATAAAACCTAAACATCTCCTAGGTCAGTAATTCTTCGACCTGAGAGACAGAGCACGTCCTCCTTCCATGTGGGGAACTTGAAGGACCCTGCCTGCCAGAGCCAAGAACTTAAGAGAACATGCTGTGTTACCATGAAGATTAATTCACCAAAAGGCCAGGAGTAGCAGAAGTGACATCACTTGGCGCCTGACCTTTACCTTCACTCACAGAAACATGCTTACACATACACACAGATTCCTACACACCCAAACTATCTCTCACCTTCATGCATGAACACAACATTCATTTAAAAGCATTTTTTAATCACCTCTGCTGTCACGTAGGGTCATGTCCTAGCTATCTGTACCCCATTTTTATTACACTAATAATGAATAATATATGATTTTTCCCTATTAGCATATTACAAAAATGGCAAAA
Source organism: Pleurodeles waltl (assembly GCF_031143425.1). Classification (NCBI taxonomy): domain Eukaryota; kingdom Metazoa; phylum Chordata; class Amphibia; order Caudata; family Salamandridae; genus Pleurodeles; species Pleurodeles waltl. The sequence goes on along the minus strand of NC_090446.1, from coordinate 863,153,047 downwards.
CACAAAGAGATTGGAGCCTCAACCAATGTCCGTAAGGTCGAGCTGACCCTGTCTTCCTGGAAATTATTTTGCTACCTCTGAGGCAAGGGATCGCAAATGCACTGCCAGGGATCACAGCTGAGACCGATGGCGCCCTTAAATGACGTCCATGTGTGCTACTCCTGCCGTTCTGAGAGAACCACAAGGACAAATATGCACATTTATGAAGACCTCAAAAGGCCTTATGGTGTGCACATTTGCCCTGATACAGTTTTCTATCCAGGTCCCTTGATAGGGCCGTGGACAGGTCCCTGAAAAATCTCGTTCTTGACATTTTGACTTTAACTTGATTCACATATTCGCACTTATCTCAATTGGACGTGCCCCAGTAAAGAGTCACATCACAGAGTTTGCAAAGCACCTCTTGGGGCATGCAGTCTAGGCAACGCTTCAGCACTCTGCTTGTTGTGCCAGGCTCAGAAGCCAGTTGTTGCTGCTGTTCCCATTGCCTGCAGTCTGGCCCTGGAGCTAGGAAAAGAGCCTGGCCCCATTTTGTGGGAGTAGGGAGACTCATATTGCTAGTTCTGGAGAGGCCCAGGGGCTGCTCTGGAGTTGGTTGTTGCACAATCCCCTCACTCTATCCAAGAAGCCAATTAAAAAAATAGAGCAGTGGTGTTCAGTTCTCCCAGAGGCACCCTTCACCTCACATACCACCTGAAAGTATAAGCTGAATTCCACTTGGGATTTCACGACACGGCAGGTGCCCATCCTTCCAGACGACCCCTGGAGCTCCAGTGTTGCAGTGCACACGTGATTGTGGGAAGCAGTGCACAGATTTGCACCGGGCTTTCACTGCTGTGCTCTTGGGATTGGCTTCACCCACCAAAGCCCCCCTTCAGGGGCCTCCGATTCTCCAGAATGTGTTGTGCTTTGTTCTTTTGCACATTGAGCTACCCTTTTCTAGACAGTGTTTTCCTGCAGGGCACTCTGGCAGTGTTATTTTCAATAGCAAAATTGGCTTTTACCTCATGGTAGATTCAGCTTCTCAAGCTGTTATGACTCAAGTCCCTTGGAGAGCTTCTTAGTCACCAGGCATCTGGCCTGACTTCACAAGACAGGCTTCTCCTCTGAGGGATATAGTCTAGCAACCCCTTTTCTGCAGCAGGCAGCTTCTCCTTTCATCCAGCCAGTCTGCAATGGATTTTGGCCAGGTTGACCCAAGTGGAAGGCAGACAGCAATCAAACATTCTGCCTCTTCTGTCACTCAAGTAATTCCCACCTACTCTGTTGGGTGAGTCCTGGCACACGTCTAAGAGGACACTGGCTCACTGTCATGGGGTTTCTACCCAGTATTTGTGAGCTATACAGACAACAACGTGTATTCCTCCAGTTCTGGGACCATTTTCAATCTTTCCCTGACATTTTGCAAACCCCGCCCGGACTGGCCAAATCACAGTAGGAAAGGTGGGTAAGGCATGGAGTTCTCCAGGAAACTCAAAACAAATGTGCAAACAAGGGAAGCGGCTTCTTCAATCAGCAACCTCTCAATCTGTTGTGGCAACATCTCTCAGGGACGAATGAAGCAGAAACGGGACAGGACTCTCTACACATCTAAGGGCCATAGTCTCTGTCTTTTCTTTCATAGAAGCCTCTTCTAGTACAAAAGACGTCAGAAATATCCCTACAATCTACATCACTGTATGGCAGGCTAAGCCCATCTTTAATCTTGTGTACCATACACACAGTTATGATCCATACTAAATTCCTGTGCCCACACACTAAAGCACTAGACATACACACCACACCCACCATAATCCACATATGCAACATATAGAGTACACATGCACTTTCCATACATGTATGTTGCACCCTGCTCAAAGCCCTTGGCTTTCCTATCCACCGGAGCTAAACTTACAATAAAAGCTGGTCAATACAGGTTGCAGCTCGTGGTCCAATTTAAAGTTTGTAGTTGTGTGAGACTCTATTAGGGAGGTTTACCACACAGCAGAGGTCCTAATACTAAAGGTCCTAAAAGGCTTTCATTATTGTTTCTTGCGAGGTGCATAATTGAGTCCTCCTGCACCCATAATGTTTCCGGTAGTGAACATGCCATTCTGTGCGCATCAAGCAGAGATTTCACCCCAAAAGGTGAGGCTTTAGAGTGCGCAGCACAGCAAGGAGAAGCTCTGAACTCGGTGGGGGGAAAGGGAGAAGAGGTGTCAGGGTTGTGACAATGCTAAGAGAAGCTTCTAAGGGTTGGAACGGTTGTCTCTTCCTAACCTTGCCTGCTCTATACTTAGCTCGGAATTGGGACCACTCGCTTGGGCTTGCAACGACTGCTCTTGCAAAAGCTGTCTGATCTGCAATTTGTAGCTTGTGTGCATGGAATTTAAAAAAAGAAAACGGGACTGGACCAAATAACAACCCAATCGGGATAAGGTAGTTAGAATAAGTGCGATGGGACGCACTATTAACACAGACAATCATAATTTGTAAAACCCATGTCAGTAGACGGGAATATCATTTTTGACTTCTGTTCTGGTCACAACATGGAGTTAGTGCTGCTTGCTGTACTGGAGGATCTCAGGATGGACTGCAACCAGGGACATTCCCCTGTCCTTGCACTGCTAGTTCTTCTGCGTCCTTCAACACAGTGGACAATAATATTTTGCTGGACCGTGTCTAGGAGACTGAGCGGAACGGGCTGGCCTTAAAATGAATGAAACCTTCCCCAATGAGCCACATGCAGCAGCACATCTTTATTCCTTCACCACCAAAAAAGTCATTGTTGTTTCCAGAATGCTGCAAGGGTCATCCATGTCACCCTGTCTTTTCAATATTTATGTCAGACCACTTCGGAAAGAGCTGGGATAAAAGTCTCAAAACGGTAAACGTCTGCTAATGATTCGCAGATATCTGCCTGGAAGATAACTTGCCTTCTTAATCTGCATTTCAGAATATAGTGTGACTTATCTGGAACTGGACAGGAAGTTAAAAGAAAACGCAAACACTTGGGATAGTGCATAGAAGTCTACCATAGCTTTCATGCAAAAAAAAATAGCCATCTAGCATTCCAAACAAGAAAGACAATTGACAATTCAACAGCTCAGAACTTTGACTTCAATTAGTTGGAGCATGTAATGGTTAAATCAATGTATTTTGATGCTACAAGTATACACTTTTTTCTCAATTCAAGTAAATCAAAGCAAGAAAAATAAAAGCTACAAATAGGCCCTAGTGAGCAGGTGACAGGCACTTCCCCTAGGAAGAGTACAGGTCAGCACCGGAGAAGCAATAGCCGACTCCATTCTGTGTCTGACCAGACCTGGCTCCAGTGCAAAATGTGCCATTGGAACTCAGCTAAACCCAATGAATGAGCCCAATACGGGCGAAACTGGTCTTGGGTTTCTTGGGTTTCTGTTTAGAAAAGACCTGGCCTGGCAGTTCGGGTTTCTATTGGAGCAGGTTCAAGACTGATTTGCATCTGGCAGGTCTGAACTGAGGTGGCATGGTGTGCAAAATAATGCTGGACTGGGATGCGGCTCAATAATTACCAGTGGCTGATTCAAGCATCCCATTCATCACTTTGAATAATTCAGTGGGACGCCCAAAGTGGTACGTGTAAGCCCTTACGTAGGTCTCGTGAATAATGTCCCACTAGAACTAAGCTGTAGGTGGCATGGTGTTTTTGTATATTGTTGTATTTAGGTGTTCAACTGATATTAATAAGTTGAAACATTTGCGTTTGTGGTGTTAATATGTGTAACAGTGAAGAAATGCTGCTTCAAAATGTGCTGCATTCCACTGCACAGTTTGTTTTTTCTTACTGCATAAGTTAGTCAATCCTGTCACATAACTGGGTCCTCCACTGCCCCATAATTCCAGTGGGCCTGCCAATTGATCCATTAGACTATAAAGCCAGCCACTCTTGTTGGGTACAGAGTCCTTCCCCCAAGAGCCCAATATGAGTTAAATCGCCAGTGACAGCATTAGGCTGGGTGTTTGCCCGTAAGCCAGCCTCCCCAGAAAGGGTAGAGTGTGTTGGACACCGTAATGGCAGATGGAACAGCTAACCCATTTCTCCACAGCCTTTCTAGCAGTTGGAAGATATCGTACTCGCCCACTTACATATTTTCTTAAGTATGCAGTACTAGTGTGTTATACTTTGCCTCTCTTCCATTCACACATCATATCGTAACTCTGGCCTTGTGGCATGCATTGTCCCAGGCCTTGTCTGAGATTGTGTTGCTAAATTCTGCTTCCCGTCGTTTTCTGCTCCGCATTTCTTCAAACTAATGCTTGAAACATGACAGATTGTAGTATAAGTAAGCTGTCACCCTTATTCATGATCAAATGGCAGGAGGTGTGGCCTGCAGGGCGCATAGATTCATGCTATGGTTCATGAATAGGACGAGACAGTATAGTAAATGTATGCGCCTTACACTGCACCAGAAACAGGCTAAATGCCAGTAAATTGCTCATTGCTTTTTACCTTTTTATAGCCTGGCAACACTGCAGTTGTTAGCGCGTCAGAGCCTTAATAAGTAAACTTACAAGGAGACACTTCTAGGCTGACAAACCTTTGGACCGCGTTTGGAGACTTCCCGGTACGAAGTATTTTCCTCACAAACCATTAACCAAATATATCAATAAATATTCAATAGTGGCAATCACCAATCAATGAACACTCAATAGGAATCGAGAATTTGAACACACCATGACATTTCAGTCATGAATAACCACACCAGTTTAATTTAGTGTTAAGATATTTATTTCCCTATTAGTTACAATCTAATATCATGTCTATTAGTCTCAATAGCAATAAACTCATCAGAAAACACTACCGATTAGTAATCAGAGCACAACATAATCAATGCATCGGCTATATTCATTCAATATTTATGCACATCATTAATATGAATCAACCTAGCAGCGTCTCATTAGTACATGAATCAACAAAGCAAGATCTCAATCATTTGTCTATTTGCACAAGGTATTAGTGAACGCCTTAACTAACCTCGAATTAGCATTAGCATTAGCATTAGCAATAGCATTAGCATTAGCATGTTGGGCTTCATGCAAAACATTTAGTGAACACGAATTTGGAAAACATCTAAACTAAGGCCTCTATCAAAATAGCAGTTGGTACCTAGAAAGAAAAGGCAAACGGAAAATCACAATCTGCATCAGTTACCAATCCAACAGATCAGCAAGCAGCGTGAGTCTTCGTCCTCAGGACATCAGTCAATTCACCATCAGCAGAGATAGGACGGGGCAAAGTCTCAAGATAGCATAGCTAAGGAACGGATTACTTCCCTCAGATGGAGGAGAAGTTAGCATCAGACAAGAATGGGGTAGAGGATGGCTTAAAGTGACAGGACAACTAAACTAATATATGGCAACTAGCAAAGTTGCTCTAGCAAAAGTCTCATAGCAAAAAGAATGGCAAATGGCAAACAGTAAAAGTCAAAGTGGAAGTGGTCCCGTTTTCCTCGGGTCATGCCGTTAAATCAAAACTGTCTAACTATTCCCTAATTCCTCATTGGATAAAGTTTGGTGTATCATTATCTCTGACGAATAATTTGGTAAGCACCTTGCTAGAATTTTCCACAGTTCACAGTTCCCACATCACGGATTGGTCCACGTGATTGACGTCTTCAACGGTTGGAATGTCAGGTAGAAAATGTTACACTGTGCGCTTCAGTCAGTGTCTTCATTGTCTTCTCCTAGTACGGTTAACCTTGCACCTGTTAAAAATTACATTGTTTCATCTAGCAAGAACATCTCCTTGAGCAAGCCGGTTCTCATCAGAAAGAATTGACTACGGCTACACACATATAACTCCTGGAAAAATACAGCTTTGTGTCCTTCAGGAAAAACAGCACACTACACGTTAGAAAATGCAATTCAATATGAGGCCAGGCAGCGAGGCCCACGCCCTCGCTAAGTTAATAAATCAAATTCTTAACACACAACCCTAATTATGATATACCAATACAGATTCAAACATTATTGCATAATTATTCAGAATTAACAAGCCTTTTCATTAGTCTTCGTATACATTGGTGACCACTCCCCATGGGCACATTTCAAACGCGTGCATTATTTTCTATGTTAACACATTTTCTATGCAGCTTCATCACACAACCTATTGCAAGCTTCGTAATTAATATTGCTTTAAAAGGACACACTCCAACACAGTCCTTCAGTTTACTCTTAATTTTGAGTTTTTATTTTTTGGGTTTAAGTGGAACTAATGGAAACTGTCAGGCTGAACATGCAGTCAGTAGGAAAATATGTTTTTTGGGATCTTTGTTTTTCTGCTCCTTGGTTGTGATTACAATGATTGTTGGACGATTCACTGTAAAAAGGAAAGATGAAAGAAACATTTTAAAAGGAGAAATGAATGAAAGAAAGCTAATGACCTGGAATAGGACACAACTTTACACAAACACATTAATACATTTACACCAAACACATGAAATCAGGACTTGATTAATATATTCCCACCTCCCTCCTCATATTACTAATTGTCAATCTCCCCTGTTATTAAGTTGAATTTCAGCCGGTCCCGCATGTAAAGCAACAAGACGAATCATGGGTTGGAACATCTGTCCACAGAGGAAACGTCCCTCTCATTTATGCCAAGCTTGGTGTGTTTGGGGTACTTTTTTGCATAGGTGGTCTGGTTTGCAGGGGACACTTAACATTTACAGAGAGGCTGATGCATCTGGGGTCTCTTCGAGTGAGTGGACCAGTCAATCACAAATTGCTTTGCAGGCCTCAGCCTGTATGGCTATTTGGTCAAACGTTTCCCTTTTTGCCTGAGAACAAATGCATCCCTTTTTTTCCTTGATTGTATGGTTTTCTGCTCGCCTGATCAGTGATCGCGTTTGGTTTTTGGGGAAGACTTCTGTATGGTCACCAATACCTGCAGACCACGCAGTCTCATTGTGACTGTACTAGAACTGGCAGCATCTGAAGTCCTCAGTCACTCAATGAAGCTCTGCACTGTAGTCCCAGTAGTGGTTTTTGGGAAGACAATTTGACAGTCATTGCATTGTTTTCAAAGCCTATAAATGCTTGCGAACTAACATAACGTGGAGGAGCCAGATACAGCTCCTCTGCCTACTGTTGTCAAAGTCTGAGTCTCAGGATTTTTAGAGTCGCTAGTTGGGCACAGAGACTGGGCTGGAGGGCTGGTGACAAGGAGCTGGTCAAAGGACATATGTGGTGTCTTTCCACTTTGAGAAGTGCCTCTGAGGCTTCAAAACCTGAACAACTATTTCGAGGCTCACTATGATCTATGCTTTTTCTGACTTTGAAACGTCCAAAAGCTGTTTAGCGAAACAATTGTGTTGTTGTCTTGCAAAGGTGAGAGTGTTAGTAGAAAAACAAAATGTGGTAATTATTCTATGATAACTATGAGTCAGGGGCAGGAATCTCAAGGGCAGTATGGATGACAAATGTGGCCTTTTACCGAATGCCCTGCAGGGACCAGTAGTCAATGAGGCGACTTGGTAAAATGCTCAGATTTTCAAGCAGAAGGCTCTCATGCTTCCGATTCTGAAGTATGTTGGAAAGGGTGATGAAAATTAGACAGAACGTCAAAATAAATACCATTTCTGTAGTGCAGCCTAGAAGCAACATGCTCGTTAACTATGGCTACACTATGAGAACAAGCTAAAAAGAGCAGAACACAATGCAAAATATGAAGTTGTGAAAGGCATGAGTTAGTGAATGCAGTTGTTTGCCTGGGAAAGAAGAGATTCACGGCCGCTAAGACCCCAAAGTCCTAACTTCCAGCCAAATGTAGTACAGATTTTCATAGATGTCGGCCAAAGCTTGGCATCTGACAATGGGGAATCTGTTCAACATAATTTCACATATGGGGGAATTTAAGTTGAGGAAGTTAGTAGACAATAGTTTAGTTTGAGTGTCTTTAGTTAAGATGTGCTTGGTGCTACATTGAGGTTTTTGGAAGTGCTTGACAATGTGTGCTGTGGCACGGAGGCATACAGGTTAAGGGTGGGGAATGGCACTAGGACTGTTCAGTTGTTGGAGACGTATGTGTACAACTCATTCTTCAAGTGTTTCCTGAACAGTCGGGAACACTGGTGGGTCTCAGGGAAGAGGCTCTGGTGTACCAGAGCAGCCGACCCTGCAACATAACAAGACTTGCTGAAAAAGGATTTGAATAGTCCTACTCATTTCAAACCTTTTGTTGCATGTAAAAATCTATGATGCCACTTTGTGCCAACTATTTGCACTTCTAGTGACTACTGATTTTGGTACATTGCGACTTGCACTTGCTTGCATAATGAGTATGTAAATAGTTACATGTTTCATTTACATAACACAGACCCTTTATTGCTCCACACAGAAGAAAGAAAATTACAGGGAGCATTGGATAGAACAGTGGGCCTTTTGTGCCAATAGGCTGCAAGCATACATCTAGACATTTCCATGGAGCGAGGGAAGTAACCCTATAATCCGTGCCAATTTTTTGCCTGATGCCCTCTTGCATGTCCAAATCTTCAATTGGAAACATGTCCTGATTGGGGCAGATAAAAACTCAGGGCATAGATCAAGACGGCTTCACACCCTCTGCACTATGTTCAGCTACAGCCAAATAAGGCCCTTCCATTGTACCCTGAATTAGAGAGAGCACACAATGTAGGTGACTGATTCCCTCACTCACCCCAACATTCTCAGAGTCAAATGAAGGTGGAGGCCAGGCAACCCAGCAAACAATACACAGGGCTTCTGGTTCCATCTGGTGCTCTTCATCCTGCACTGATGGATTGTAGAGTACAGGCTTCACTAGGAGTCGCCTCTCTCCCCAACTCGTGTATTTCCCAACCTGTCCTAGATGCTGGAATCAGGAGTGCCAGAAGAAGCAGACAATCTTATGCAGGTCCTAAAGTCTCATCAGTCACTTTCAGTACAGGGAACCCCCAGAGCAGACCTTTACACCCATGTACATACTCTCAGGCAGACACCAACTGCCCAACATTGTTAGCGGTTCGAGAAGATGGCACTGCTGTATAGGTCTTGGGTTTCCAGTGCTTTAAAGCATCAGACCTTTCTCTAGCAAGTACACAGCTGAAATTCTCCTCAGTGCCTAGATGTGATTTAGTTCACTGTGTGTGCTGTACAGAAAGCACCACTCTATTGCTGCTCACTAATCTAAACCTTTGTTAATCATATTTATTGTTTAGATGTGGATGTCACAGGAAGAATCATAGTTTTCACTGCTGGGAATGTTGTTGTGAGCATTCAGTTTCGCTCCCTATCCAGCTTTCAAAGCCCTGATACTGGTTTCTATTACAGCTAATCAAATATGTATGTACTTTAGTTGAACAATGTAAAACAAATTGTGACTGGTGTACAGCAATCAGTTTCACCAGTTTCCTACCAGTTCAACATCAGTTTGCAACTTGAGTTAAGAGGCCACACCTAGAGGAAACATTCTGTACACCAATAACAATTGTGAACCACAGCTGTGGTGAACACTGAACCCCAGTCCTCAAACACCCTCTCCTACACAAATTATGGTATAACTTCCCAATGTGGGACTCCTTCCCTCTGAACATCTTGGGGAGGATATCCAGTTTAAACACGAGGTCCCTTTTACCAACTCCATGAACATTTCCACCAACTCATTACCTCTCTTCAAGGAAAAGATGATACAAAATGTTTAATGCTTTTTAACTCCACTAAACTTCATTCATTTAGTCTGATTTAAATAGTACTCCTTTGCCACGTACAAGTACTACTAATACTTGTTTACTGTTAAAAACTTCACTCAAAAACTAGACTGCCACATTGCTCACTCTCTACTACAGCCTCTTGTGGCCACATAGGTGATACATTCACATTTCTTGTACCTATCCATATCTTCAACAGTATGAATTGGACCCATAAAACCTAATCCTAGTGTTCTCATTTTAATTTGGGACATTCTTCTCTTTACGTTTAAAATACCTAAATGCTCCTCTTGGGAGAAACCATTATCTTGTTTCTGAATCCTATTGGAAGAATAATTGCATATTATGCAACAGAAACACTACCCCCACAAATAACCCTTAAATATGTCTCCCAAAAGGCACACTCCTATACTTTCTGCTCTTGTGGAATAGGCCAAGCTTCAAAAAACCACATCCTCGTTTTTGCAAAAACGTGTGCCTTAATCATCCTTCCTTTCAAAATTAGGATATCATTGGGATGAGCTGGGCCTCAGTACAGTCACATTGCAGACTGACTTCTAAGATGGGCACATGCTGTTCTTCAATCCAAGCAAAAATGAACCTTTACATTCTTCACACTCATCAAGTACTTCTGTTGGTAACTGTGTTCTTGCTACAGCATTGATAACCTTTCCATTCTAGATGAAGGTTGTAACATTCCCTCTATTGTTACTAACAGTGCGTAATCACTTCTCACAATAAAATGTGTGCCCACATTAACATCCTGAAATAATCCAGTCCCAGTGGCAGCATCATATGATAACCTTTGAGAAGCTTCTCCAATGTCATGTTGGGGATGTGTCCTCCTCCTTTTATGGTGCTCATTTAAAGAAGGTACCATACCTTCTGAATGATACTGAAGCTTCCCAAACCAAGTAAAACTTACTGTGTGATGTTGACTGGTTGTTTCCTCTTACCATTTGCTATTATTTGGCATCAATTAATCAGGTCTTGCAATTTTGTCCTTGACAATTTTCTCTTTGGTTCTTTGGTGGATCCTGCTATCTTGTTACTTTTCACCTTTAGTTGTGGCTTCAGATTTGGAGTTCTGTTGTGTGACTGGTTCTCTCTGTCTCTAACTGTTACTTGTTCGTACATAATACCTTACAGGATGTTATGCCTTTGGCTGTATCCTCCATTATTTGTGATTCTTTTTGGGTACGCTCCTTAGTTCAAAGTACATTTTATCACTGACTAGAAAAGTGGCTACTGAAAGGGATCACTCTTACTTCCACCACAAGAAGACCAGGTCACAGGATCATTCAATAAATTCCACACTAAGCAAACAATATGTTAAAATATCCTTCTCCACTACAGAATATGTTTGATGTGCATTTGTGATTATACCATACTTTCCCTCTTCAGGTGCTGTGGCATAACAAAAGTTTGTATTACTTGGATCTTGTCTAATCAGAGTTTTCATTGTAAAATCAAATTCCAGCAATGGCAGAGAACTATAAATATAATATTTATGCTTGGCAAAAGCCTTTTGACAGATCACTCCAAACATATTACACATCTACCTTCATCAAAAGATGCGTTGTGTGTGTGTGTGTTGCATGTACACGTGCAAACCTTTTATGAGGAACATTGAACTAATCCCATGAAAGAAACCATTTTTTCTGGGCGCTGGCACCTAATTCACTGCTGCTAGCCCTTTTTTGAATGGCAAGGGGGAATCCATACAAGAGTCCATAGGCTAAATAATATCCCAATATCCCAGCGTTTTCAACTAAAATGTAACTGTGGAATCTCATTCATTTAATATATTTTACGTTCTGTGTTGTTGTCCACAACAACCTTATCCACAAACTACTTCAGTCCTCCGAGTTTACCTTTAAGTACTTCTGGAACTCTTCCACACAACCACACTCATTCCTTTCATGAATAACAAAACCTAACATATATTCAACCCCATAGGGTTTTTCAAACTGACAGTGCTTTATGTTCATGTAGAACTTTCCCAAACTATTTCTCCCCTTGAATTAAAGTTCATACACAGTCAAGTTAAAAGAAAATACATTGTAACTGTGGTACGCATGTTTCATATTTCTCTGCAAACTGTGTATTCCATAACTATTATAGAACTTTGACATATGGTCACCCTGCATACGCTACACTGATAATATTAATTGTACCAAACTCCATCTTGCACTCTGGTGTTCTTTGTTTTTGCTCTACATTCATATTCAAGTATTGCTATTGTTTTCTGCGAAAGTGTTTTCCTCCACATATCCTAGTGTTTCTTCATTTTGTTTAGTATTGCAGGTGCTGTACATTCTCTCTAAATGTCCCTTTATTTCATACCTTTTGCACTCTTGCCTGAAAGCTGGACATTTCTACATATTCACCACACTGTTGCTGTTTTAATAGTGATACCAATTTATATTGTCTTTGTTATAAATTGGGTCTTTGGTTGGCAGTCAGGTTACCCCCTGTCCACGCACAAACCCTCACTCCAGTCAGGGCAAGTCACACACAATCCAAATTATCCTGTGCCCACCCTCTGGTAGCTTGGCACTGAGCAGTGGGGCTTAACTTGGCAATGTGTAAAGTATTTGTGTAATAAATCATACAATAACACCATATAGCACCACAAACATACACCACACAGTCTTTAGAAAAATATGTAATATTTATCTGGATAAATGCAGGTCAAAACGTTTAAAACACAATAAATATATGTTCAGAAATCAATGTAAAAGTGATATGAAGTGCCTGAAGTCTTTTAAAAGCAATCAAAGTCTCTTTCAAGCACAAAGTACCTGGTTTGTGTGAAAAATCTCTGCAAAGAACCACAGAGGAGGAGATGCATGGAAAAAAAGGGGTGTGCGTCGATTTCTCGGGCCGCTCACAGCGATGCGTTGTTTACTTTTCACGCAGGTATGGCTGTGCGTCAATTTCTGGCTCTCGGTCGTGGATCCTCTTCGGGTTGCGGGGTTTTCAGATGCCCCGGGGACGATGCGTGGATTTCCTGCACTGGCAGGATGAAGTTACAGGAGCTGCGTCGTTCCAGTGGGCGTTGCGTCAAATATTCTACTGCACAGCAGGTGCTGCGTCGATTCCTCTCTGGAAGTCGGGCTGTGTCATTCAAAAAGGGCAAGGAACGTATGTGGTTACAGAAAGCTGAGAAGGCAAACTGTTTATCATCACACGGGATGTGTCTGTCACCTAGAGTTCAGAGTAGTCTCACAAATACCCATATAAGGAGAATGTTCTCCATGGTGAGAGCTGCAGCCTCTCGCTGTCGATGGCCAGATGTGAGGCAATCTCATGTGATTTTCTTCTAGCTTTTAGAAGAATTGTTGCCTCAATGTTACCACAATGTCTCTCCTTGCAAGAAACAAAAAGTCTGCAGAGATGGGTCACAGAATATATAGGAGGAAAAGACCAGAGGCAAACAAACCCCCTGAATGCAAGCAGACTTGATGCAGGAGTTCCAGATTCCTGCCTCAAAAATGAGCTCAGGAAGAAACTGGTTCAACAGACCAGCAACAGGCTGAGGGACTAGCACCAATGCCGTAGAAATAAAAACTGCAGAAAACATCAATTGCTTTGCCACACAGGGCAGTCAATTCAAGATGCCTTTATGTGTCCTATAAAATAAAAAAACAAGATGATTATTCAGAAGGCAAAAGTGTCTGAATTGATGAATTGAGAATTTCAGATAGAAGGAACAAGAGGTCGCCATTGTGGGACAGTAAACAGGATTGTAAATGTTAATTGGTAAAGGGAGACTGTGATGCTATTAATTGTGTTTGACCAATGACTTTGTGTTTCACCACTGCGCATATTAGTTGCTCAATGTTCACCAGTAGCACATTGTATGTTTTGTTCAGCCTAGCCGCCTATTGGCTTTGACATGGCATTAGCCATTACTTTCTGTATTCAGTTTAGCCGCCTATTGGCTTTGACATTGCATTAGCCATTATATTTTGTATTCAGCTTAGCTGCCTATTGGCTTTGACATGATATTAGACATTGCATTTTTTATTCAGTTCAGCTGCCTATTGGCTTTGACATGATATTAGACATTACATTTTGTATTGAGCTTAGCTGCCTATTGGTTTTGACATGACATTAGACATTACATTTGATATTTAGGTTAGCTGCCTATTGCCTTTAACGTGGAGTTAGACATTGCAGTTGAGAATCCAAGCTGTATTTTTCCAAGCTGTGTTTTTCCACAAGATGTTCACACCAGACTAGACCTGATAGGAGAGAGTACATTTGGTGTTTTCCTTTCTGCTCAGGCTTGGGAAGAGGAGAAGTCTAGGAGATCTGGCCAGTCTCCAAAGGCTTGCGTAGTTTTCCCGAGTCTGAGAGGAGGGGGCACGCTTTTGTAAGGATGACTCGGGGCTTCAGAGATTGAGATTCGAATCTGCTTGACTTCAGGCTGGAACTTGGCGCCAGTTGCCAGTCTCCCGTTTGGGTAGATAATCTCTTTCTCGCAGTTGACCGGAGTCATCAACTTGCAGACCGCAGAAAGATGAAGCTGACTTAGGCCCTGCCGCCTTGATCAAACGGTGTGCTGCTTTACTCTTCAGAATATCAAAACTATGCACTTCAGGATATTTTAAGGCACAATGTAAAGCAATCACTCTCAAACACCTTCGTAAGTAGAATAATCAAGTTTATTTAAGGGGCAAGTTCTCAGCTAGCAAAACTAAACCACACTAATATATATATATATATACATCAGGAGAATAACATGAGAATAATGATAAAGATATAAGCACTCTGTGAATAATTGCAAGAGTAAGTGCATATAATACGAGCACACACAATATACCTCAATGCTCAATAGCATGAAAATGACTGCAAGAGTAAGTGCATATTACGCGCGCACACACCATATACTTCAATGCTCAATAGCATGAAAATGACTGCAAGAATAAGTACACATTACGCGCGCACACACAATACACTTAATAAATTGAAAAGCTTCACCGAAAAGAGCGTCTGCATCCCTCCGCCGTACACAAAGCTGGGGAACCCAAATCAGCTGACACAGGGAGCCTCTGTTCGGGACAATCAGTCCTCCTGGCGTTGCGTCCAACCCAGAAGAGAGTTCCTAACCCAGCCCATCTAGGCCCCCAACTTTTATAGTATTTACTAACGCCCAGGAGTCTTTTCTAGAAAAAGACCCCCTCCTTTACAAATTGTGCAATCGGCGGTACCTTGTTCACCCTTCGAGACGTCTCCTCAGAACGGGCCAAGTTCCCAGGAGAGGACTCCAAGGTGAAGCTTGCATTCCTCCTTGTGTACAGGCGCATCCCCCTGTTGTTCTAACTGATAGCTCGTGGAATGTAAATAGCGCCCTTCGTACCAGGCAGATGGAGCGAAGTTGAGCAGAAAAACACCCCACCCTTCAGCTTGCCGAAGCTTGTGGAAAAACACAGAACAGTGCCTTACGCACCGAACCAGACTCGACAAAATGGAGTCGTGAACCAAAATGGAAGCGAAGGCCAATGAAAGCAGAGGCCAATGGTCCACACTCTGCACCACTGTTTACCTTGCACGTAGTGCTGCCGCATGCACGTAGTGTATGTAGCAATACATCTCCACCCTTGGACCATTTGGCCAACTTACAACTAAGTATATCCTATAAGCTGAAATGGCAATGCTCTTGGGCGAAACTGAGATAGAAGATTAGGCACACACTGAATACAACAACATAATGAAATTAAAATAACTGTTATGATAATGATTACACCAAAGATATAACGCAGTTGGCCTAAATTAGGCAGCCATCCAAAAGCCCAATCCCACCACCCCTTGTCAACATCTTGCTGCACCCCCTTCACCAACTTATGCAGGGCCTCTATGTGGGAGTTGATTGATATGGAGTGGTCGGATAAATTGAAGCAACATAATCCTTCAAAATCACTGCAGCCATGGTTGTGTTTAAGCAGTAAATAATCAATAGCAGCGCGATTCTGCAAAGCAGCTCTTCTAATTCCCTGTACATCTAATAACAGCTCAGCTAAGGCAGCTGATGTATAGTTAATATTCTTGACTACTAAACATGCAAGTTTATTAATAACTCTGGTATTATATACTGCAAGTCCTGGCACCCCTACGATAGAACTAGCTAAACTAACATATTCTGTTTTGGACAGCAATGAAATTTCAGAATCACAGTCCGTAGGTAATTGAATAGTGTCTCTGGTATAGCGAGGGTGTAGAGCAGTATCCATGGGAAACATGAGAAAGCCTAAGCGTGACCAGGCACAAGGCCCTCCGGTTAGATTGGCTGGAATATAAGTAAAAGAAAGATTACCACAAGAAAAGAGCCAACCTTTAGGCAACTTAACATTTTGAATGTGGCTGGCAGCAGGCACCACATGTTGGCAAAACATTGAATTATTTACATTCAAACAGGTTAGGTCAGTCCGTGAGTGGCACAACGTCCGTTGTGCAGCAGTTAAGTTTTTGTCTCTTTTCTCCAATTTGAGCTGAGCACATTTACCTATTTTCATAGGATCACAGGTCAATGAATAGCACACATCCCCACTTGAGATGTTAAACGTGAGTATAGATGTCATGTTCCTCCACAACCGCCTGCCCACCTCTGGGCAATGACGGCAGTACTCATAGAGTGACAGATGGGAGCGAACGTCACTCACATCCACCATTCCATCCTGGTTTGTATTGTTAAAGATGTGTAATAATACAGCAGCAGGAGTGGGCACTGCCACTAGACAAGTGGTAATCAAATCTTGAACGCTTTGCATGTTACTCATACAGAAGTGAGATATATTCAGCACTTCCTGCGCTAGATGAATCCAAACATTGTTCGGTTGATGCAGCAGCGTTGGCATCTGCGGCTGACGGTTGAATTTTTGGGCTATGAGCCCCTCCCGCTCCCCGGTGGAGTCTCCCGAACGGGCTCCATACACCACACTCATGGCACAGGCACTCCACAGGATGATCTGAAAAGAACAAAGGACAAAACACGTATTATCATTCTCGCAGATAGCATTTGTCAGCGGGAACATGTTCCCATTTGTCTTGACCAGGTCGCATAACTACCAGGACATTGTCTGGTCCAGTGGCGATGACATCGGCGGGTTGAGGAGGGTTATTTGGGGATTCAATCCACACTTTGGCCCCTGGGTTCTTGTCAGTAGATCCGAACCCTCCTTTGCCTCTCACAGTGAGAAGAGCTGGGGCGCTCCCCTTCTTAACAACACCTCCATAAACCGGCATAATGACAATTTGGGCAACGCGATCACCAGGTTGCACCACTAGGTCTGTGTCACCACTGTTCAAGAGAATGACTTTCAACTCGCCTTGGTAGTCTGCATCTATCACGCCTCCTAAAACTTGGATGCCCCTCAAGGCAAGCCCAGATCGAGGGGCGATCAGACCGTAATGCTCAGGGGGAATCTGAATTCCCACCCCAGTTTCAATCAGAGTGATGTCTCTAGGTTTCAATCGATGCATGTGTAAAGCATGTAAGTCAAGTCCTGCAGATTCTGGTGTAGCTCGATATGGGGCCAAAGCTCCTGGAGCTGTTTCCCAATACACAATGGTATTGCTCGTTGTAAACGGATTAATCTGTAAAGCAGGTGTGAGCATTCTCATGAGAGGTGTCTCAGCATTCGTAAGGGGTCGGTTGTTCAAAATTTGCAAAGCATCATACAAATTATCCCTCCACCCCTTCAGTGTCCCATCATTCAGTTTACGCAATTGTTCTTTCAGCAACCCATTCATTCTCTCAATCAGTCCCGCTGCTTGTGGGTAGTAAGGTATGTGAAAAATCCACTCAATATTGCGTTGTGCACAATAGTCCTGCACTAGTCTGCCCTTGAAGTGGCTGGCGTTATCACTTTGAATCTGGAGTGGCACTCCATAGTACAGAATCAACAGATCTAGTGTTTCAGGGTGCTCTGCTGAGTTGCGCGCTTGCAGGGAAAGGCTATGAGATAACCAGAGTAAGTGTCTACCACGGTGCAGGCATACTGACACCCTCTGCTCACTGGCATTGGTCCAATGTAATCAATCTGCCAAATCTGTCCTGGCAATTTACCTCTACCTAGCTGGCCTCTCACCACCTGTGGGACCGGTCTGTGCTGTGCATGCTGACAAATGGGACATTCAATGATCGCTGTTTTAATCAAATCTAGGGGAAGATGCATCCCTCTAATCTCAGCCCACCTGTGAGTAGCCTTTTCTCCAAGATGTCCGCATTTCTGGTGTGCCCATTTAGCCATTCCCACCAAATCAGAACTCTGCGCCTCCACTTCAGCCTCTTGAATCTTGGCTCGATCGTCTGCAAGACAATTGAACCATCGGTCTAATGAATCAGTTGGACAGTGAGCGTCCACATGATAGACAGTCACGGTGCTTTGAGGTAACATTTCCCAGATCTCCTGCCATAACTCCTTCCCCCATACCTCTTTGTTATGGATTTTGTACTGATGTGCATGCCACGTGGGAAGCCAAGTAGCTAACCCATTGGCGGTAGACCAGGAATCTGTATAAATGTGACATTTTCCGGGTAGCTCCTGTTTTAAAGCCTGATACACGGCATAAAGCTCTGCATACTGGCTACTTTTTCCCTGTCCTGTAGTTGTCAAAAGCTTCTTGGTAACAGGATTATAGGACACTGCCTTCCAGTGCCTTTTCGCTCCAACATATTTTGCTGAACCATCTGTGAACCACACATGTTTTTTGTCATCTGCAGACAAGTCTGCGAACGGCTGGCCCCACCCTACTGGGGATTCACACACTGGAGGTACATCATGCAACATTTCGGAATTCTCCACTGGAGCCTGCGCTACCTGCTCATGCAAAACAGCGGTCCCTTTTGGACCCGCTCGTGCCCTGTCCTGGACATACCATTTCCATTTTATAATGCTGGCTTCTTGCGCATGTCCAATTCTATGAGTTTTTGGGGAACTCATCACCCACTGCATGATGGGAATTTCAGGCCTTAAAATCACATTGTGTCTCAGTGTAATTTGCTCAGTATCAACCAGGGCCCAATAGCAGGCCAGCAGCTGCTTCTCAAAGGGAGTATACCGCTCTCCTGCCTCAGGTAACTTCTTTGTCCAAAATCCCAGGGGCACCCTCTTTCTTCCTTGTTTTTGCCATAAACTCCAATTGGCATACTGCCCCTGGACTGTCACATTCAACTCAATGTCTCCCTCTCGAATCGGCCACAAATCCAAAGCATGCTGAATGGCGTCTTTCGCCAATTCAAACGCGCGCTGCTCCTGCTCTCCCCATTCAAACGCATTTTTCTTTCGTGTAACTTTGTACAATGGGGCCAAAATTTGAGACAAATGGGGTATATGTTGTCTCCAATACCCGAATAGTCCAATAAAACTCTGGGCTTCCTTCCGATTTCGCGGTACTGCGAATTCCTTAATCTTTTGTTTCACTTTTGGCAACACTTCTCTGTGTCCCTGATTCCACTGAATGCCCAAAAATGTCACGCTCTGAGACGGTCCCTGCACTTTCTCGGGGTTAATCTCCCACCCTTGATTCTGCAAATGTTCCACCACCCTGTCTAGCTGAATTTGCACCTGTTCTTGCGTCTCTCCCTGCATCATCACGTCATCTATATAGTGGGAAATTTGCACTCCAGGAACCACGGGTACTTCATCCAAATGCTCTGCCACCAGCCGGTGGCAGATAGTGGGGCTATGTAAATACCCCATGGGTAATCTACAGAAGGTGTACTGACGCCCCGCCCATTGGAATGCCAGCTGAGGCTGGCTCTCAGTAGCTATTGGTATCGTAAAGAAGGCATTGGCAATGTCAATGGTTGCATACCAAGTCCCACTGTGTTTCTGTATGTTCTCAATCAAGGTAATGGTGCCTGGGACCGCTGCAGTCAGAGGAGGTGTATGTTTATTCAATTGGCGATAATCAATGCAAATCCTCCAACTGTTATCACTTTTACGAACAGGCCAGAGGGCATTATTCCACGCAGTGGTGATGGGAACTATTACCCCGGCCTCTAGTAAATCATGTATAGTCTGGCTAATCTCCTCATGTCCTCCCGGTATTCTGTACTGTTTCATTTGAATCACTTTAGTAGCTTGGGGAAGTGTTACCGGAGGAATCTTCAACAGCCCCACCCTTGCGGCGGCTATTGATATAAATCTTTTGGAACCAAATTGATAACATCCATCTTCCAAATGTAGGGTCATCCCTTTCAAAATGTCAATTCCAATAATGTATTCGGGAATGGGCACAATCAGGACAGTGTATTCTCTCTTTGGAAGTGCCCCTATTTTCATGGGAACCACTATCTGCACTGCCGGGGTTTCTTTTCCGCCCAATCCCGTAATGGTAAAGTACTGTCCCCTGAATTTTCTTGGATTGCCATGAATCAAGGTGGCCTCCGCTCCGGTGTCAACGAGGGCTCGAACTTTTTGAACATTTCCACGTTTCCAATAAATTTCTACTTTGACATGAGGTCTGTTATCTTTGCGAGCCCATCCCTGCACCGGAGTTTGGCCTGTTTCCTAATCTATTTTCACTCTGCGCACATCAGAGTCTGCCCAAGTCAAATCTGGATACAATTTGCGGTAATTCTCAGGGAACTCCTCCTCCCTGTCTCTGCTTCGCAACCTCTCTGAGCTTACCAGCTCCCTCTCCCACTCTCTTCCTCGAGTTTTCCCAGAACCTGTCAGTTCCCGGTCTCTCTCCCTGCTCCGGGTTCCCTCTGCGCTTCGGTGCTCTTCCTCCCAATTTCCGTCCTCTGGGGATCTCTCTCTACTGTGGGGTTTTCTCCCTCTCTCCCCCTTTTCACTCTCACGCTCCTCCCCTCCTGCTTTTCTCTGGTTCACCACTTTGTTATCCTTCTTGTTCCCTTTCCTACTCCCCTCCTTTTTATCCAAACCGCGTTTGCGGTACATTTCCCACATGTCCTTGGTGCTTATCCCATCAATTTCATTCCTGGTCACCCCATCTCGCATCAAGGCCTGAAACATGTCTCGCCTTGTCACCCTGTTGTTATCAGTACGATTCTCAGACCGTGAATTCCTCTCTGGCTTGGCCCATTCTCCTAAATCACTTAACTCACGCACCGCTTCTACCACCTGAGACAATGGGTTACCTGTCTGATTAATTAACAAAGTCATGATGACATGCTTATATGCAGGAGGAGCAGCCCTAATCAGCCGGTTTCGCACAGACACACTTAAAATTCCATTCATCAAATCATGGGCATTACCCATAAAGATAGCTGTTTTCATCCCTTCTTCCTTCAATCTCTGTACTGCATCTCTCAAAGTATACCAAGGTTTATCATTAGGCGGCCAGTCTGACTCTGTCGGATACTTCTGAGCACACCCTTGCGCCGCTAGCTCTAACAAATTGGTCATGGGACCATTCCCTGGATAGGTTCTAAACTCATTTTGAATAACCGGGTCTGTACTTAACATACAAAGCCTCGGGGCGTCGCCGTGATCCAATTGGACCCCCTGGCCCCCCGTTATCGTGCACCCGCACCAACCACGTAAGCAATGTTTCCCCAGACCTCTGTCGAAATCTGTCTATCACATCACTTAGTTCTTGCTGTGTATAATCCTCCAGGGCATCCAACATCACCCCTCCAGGATTAGCTGGGCTATGCTGTAACTTTCGCCGATATATGGGCTGCGCACGGACAACATTCCTGCGCTCTGTCTTCTCCTGTCTAACATCTTGGCAGTCATCGCCCCCGGACCCATCTGAAAAATCAGATGTATCCCAGATGTTTCCATCCCAAAATTCAGGGTCAAAGGCTAATCCTGCCTGAGAGATAGCTAAATGCACCTTCTTTTTATTAACTTTCCCTCTTCGTTTCTTGTGTTTATATTTAGCTACGCTAACAGCCGTTCTCTCTGCAACCAGTTGGTACATTTCCAACTTATCACTTAATAATTTATTTTGACAAGCTAGCATGGTAGAGGAATTTCGGGCTTCCACTAACTCCTTCTCCAGCTGCTCGTGATCTTTTTGTAACTGTAAACATTTTTCATACAACTTTCGGTACGCAGAAAGCAAGATCCAGCCTCGCCTCCCCAACGCACAAACCTCCCTTCCCTTGTCAATCGAAACTTTCCGTAAACAAATGAGAAGATCTTCAGGTTCCACATTTAACATACACGCATTCCAATTTTCACACAAACCAGCACAACGTGACCATTCCTGAGCTAATAGTTTATACGGAGCGATTTCCCACCCCGGTATCTCTATGTCTGGATTTGCTACCTGAGAACCTGCTTTTGAGCTCGCTTTGATCTTATTAAGCATTTTCCCCTTTTTTTTTTTTTTCGAATCCTGCAAACGACTACGCCAATTTGTGCTGCTTTACTCTTCAGAATATCAAAACTATGCACTTCAGGATATTTTAAGGCACAATGTAAAGCAATCACTCTCAAACACCTTCGTAAGTAGAATAATCAAGTTTATTTAAGGGGCAAGTTCTCAGCTAGCAAAACTAAACCACACTAATATATATATATATACATCAGGAGAATAACATGAGAATAATGATAAAGATATAAGCACTCTGTGAATAATTGCAAGAGTAAGTGCATATAATACGAGCACACACAATATACCTCAATGCTCAATAGCATGAAAATGACTGCAAGAGTAAGTGCATATTACGCGCGCACACACAATATACTTCAATGCTCAATAGCATGAAAATGACTGCAAGAATAAGTACACATTACGCGCGCACACACAATACACTTAATAAATTGAAAAGCTTCACCGAAAAGAGCGTCTGCATCCCTCCGCCGTACACAAAGCTGGGGAACCCAAATCAGCTGACACAGGGAGCCTCTGTTCGGGACAATCAGTCCTCCTGGCGTTGCGTCCAACCCAGAAGAGAGTTCCTAACCCAGCCCATCTAGGCCCCCAACTTTTATAGTATTTACTAACGCCCAGGAGTCTTTTCTAGAAAAAGACCCCCTCCTTTACAAATTGTGCAATCGGCGGTACCTTGTTCACCCTTCGAGACGTCTCCTCAGAACGGGCCAAGTTCCCAGGAGAGGACTCCAAGGTGAAGCTTGCATTCCTCCTTGTGTACAGGCGCATCCCCCTGTTGTTCTAACTGATAGCTCGTGGAATGTAAATAGCGCCCTTCGTACCAGGCAGATGGAGCGAAGTTGAGCAGAAAAACACCCCACCCTTCAGCTTGCCGAAGCTTGTGGAAAAACACAGAACAGTGCCTTACGCACCGAACCAGACTCGACAAAATGGAGTCGTGAACCAAAATGGAAGCGAAGGCCAATGAAAGCAGAGGCCAATGGTCCACACTCTGCACCACTGTTTACCTTGCACGTAGTGCTGCCGCATGCACGTAGTGTATGTAGCAATACAAACGGTGATGCAATTTAATTATTTTGCTTTGCATTGAATATCTTATATATATAACCTGCTGTGTACATTGCAACTGAGAAGTGCTGTGATATATTTTGTTTTCTTGCTGCGACTACTTTTGTGCTTGAAATCTACTAATTTGTCTCTCAAGAACTTGTGGGTGGGGAAGAATTAACAACAATAAAGGTCTTCTTTTAACTCAGAAGTGCATCCCAGAGATGTTCTGTAAGCTCTGATACGAGATAAGTAGGAAGGCAGAACAGGAGGCTACCCCTAAAGAAGAGTGTTTAGGGTTCTGTGGCACACAGCCAAGGCTTAAGTCACTCCTGTGGGCGCGTCCTACCTTATATTTGTTTTGATAATTTATTTTATAAGGAGACACTTAAGGGTAAACAACCATCTACCCTTGTGAGGTTGAATGAACCTTTGGACTCAGATAGGTGTGAGTTTTTGCCTGTGAACAAAACAAAGTCAACAATAAACAAAACAAAACAATGCCATCATTAATCAACATTAGAGTCAGTAATTTAAACACACCACGGCCTATTTGGCCATGAGTCACCACACTAGTTTAGTAAGGTTCAAACATTTATTGCCCTTTAGATTAACAATGCTAAAATCATGTAAACCAAGGGCAAAACCAAATTAGAAAGATACATGAATATCACAGGTTGACCAAACCTTCTAAAGAATCTCAGCTTTGACAGAATATGAATTATTAGGCACTCAAGAATCACCATACAGAATAACAGCAATATCAGATGCACAGTTGAGATTGAATACATTGAGTTAACACAGATGTATTATTCACAATCAGTTATTTTGCGCAGCCAAATTCAGAATATGACATTCTAACTATTACCCTAACTAGATTAAGCATGTTGGACTTCAAACAAAAAGGAAAAGAAGACAAAAATTAATTTGAAAAACATCTATCTATGGCACTAGCAAAAATAGCAGTTGGATTTCTACAAGAGAAAAATATGAAAACCTGCAAGAAAGCTAAATGCACAATTTTTGTTATACCTCTCCTTAATGGGTTCAGCGGACAGCAAAGTCTTCATCAGTTGAGCATCTTCATGGTTAGCATCAGTGGGCAGTGACATATAGGGAAACAGTTCAGTAATGTTTGGCCTTAATGGATCTGAACTCTCAGTGGTCATAGCACATTTTTCACTTGCAGAAATAAAAGTACATCTGAACACAGCAAAGGACAAAGCAAAATCTCCCCCCAAGTCTGAGCTAACATCAAAATATTAAAGTCCCCAAAAAGTAACTAGATACTGTACCATTGGTTTAGACAATAAGGTGGTTTTGGACAGAACCAATTGAAGCTAAAGCATGTTTCTTCATGATGCAATTCTTGTGTTCTTTTTACCCTCACTGGTTCAACTCCTTTCACTACCATCACAAGTTTCTATTTGCAGAAATAAAATGTTTCAAACTACATAAAACTACTGAAAGCCATTGTTTTTTTGTGGAACACTATCTAGGAACTAAACAAAATGTTATAAATGTTACAACACAAGAACATGTCTCTCAGAAGTTAGATCATCACATGGGATGTTTCAGAAAGCACAGAAAACTTTCCACTGCCATCAGCATTTTCTAAGCATCACTGTATTTCACCTGAATTAGCTTAACATAGTACTGTTTAAAAACGCAGTAAAATGTGTAGTGTACAACTTTTCATAAAACTCTATTTATTTTCTGAACGTGTAATTATTATTTTTCATTACTCTCCTTTAGTAAAACATAAAATACATTCAATTAAAGTGATTTATTTTCATTTTCGAAATAGCTGTGTCAGTTATCAGTGTGGCCTAATTTTCATTTCATCCTTGCACTTTTATATGCACGGTTTTCTTTCAGTTAATCACACAATTGTTTTAGTAATTTTCACACTCTAACGCTCTTGGGCTTCACCAGAGAAACTTCTGATCAAAAGTAAGAAACTTTTCTAAATAGTGAATGCAGGGTGTGGAATGCAAAATGGTGCCTGACCAAGAGAGAAAACCCCACCATGTCATGCACCTGGAAGAAAAAACACAACTGCCCCTCGTCTGTGCGGTGAGATGCCAGACTGACACTGTTCCCGTCAGGCAACACCCCTCTGTATGTGGGAGGGGAATCCAGGCTGATCACTTTGCAAGGTACATCTCCCCAATGTCTTCCAGCGTGTGGTGTTCTAACACCAACTTAGGGCTAAACTGGCTAACTGTACGATAGTGAAACAGAACTGATGGCTTCAATATTCAAGACATTTTCTACTTCTGTGTCTGGCCTATAAAAGAAGCAAAAGGCAGCCTGCCGGGATCTTAGCATCCGCTAGAAGTCAGGGCACAAAAAAAGGCAATGAACTTAATTTTGGCGCACTTTGGTCCCAAGTCACACAGCTGAGAGCAGAGGTTTTTGGAAAAACATGGACAATGAGGAGGAAGGTTTATCAAATGCTTAAAATTGGGCTAAACTCAGCATGCCGGTTACACTCCTTTTTGTTTCAACGAAGTGTGTGTTTTTCTCATTTTATGTTTATTGAATGTAATTTTTCATATATCAGTTCCTATTTTAGCATTTTTATTTGTACATAGTTTTATACAAATTTTTGTCTTAATCAACAATGTTGTAAAGAAACCGTCACAATGGCTGGCAACGGCTATTCCACGAAGGTACTACTTATATTTTTGAAGATGAACCGTATTCCTGTATTTTCTCCCCCACTTCCAAAGGAGTCCAACTGACTAGGGCCTCTGAACACATACAGAGATGAGGTGTGCACCACTTATCACAACGAGAACGTCCTTTCCCATTGCGCCATCACTGTTTATTTTTTACTTACATTACACTATACTCACACCCACTGTCACCTCGCCTCCACATGCCTGAACGCATGCATTACTTTTTTGTCTTCTCTTGGCAATAGTTTTCTTACTTGTGACAGGAAAACAATTGCCTGGCTTTCAGTCCTTCTGAAGTCCAGCACACCTACGCCTCACAAACTGATATGCTGCTGCCCACCATCATTCTGTATTTTCTTCTTCCTTGAATACCTGACTCTTTTATGAATCAGTGGTTACCTAGGGGTTCCACTAAGGTAAGTGACCTCACTCATATCCAAATGAAAGATCCTGCACACGATTTTTCTTATTACTATTTTTAGATTAGAACAAAACAATTATAAAAAGAAACCTTGTTCCCGCATATACCTCTGCATTCACCGACAGCGAAACACCAGTAAACCCATCCCCACCCCAGTGTAAAATTATAAATTCTTTACGTTATGGATTAGGAAATACACCGATAGATAAAACTGTTGCTTTTGAAATAGTCACAAGTAGGGAAAGGTGTGGTATTGATTGCAGGGTCGGTCTTTGCCAGGTTGCTTTAAATGTTTCTCAGTATTACATATATGTAGTATATACATAGTGCCTTTACCCATAGGACCTATAGCCACTGGTACTGGCCAACGTCCAGGACAGCATATATGGTGACATCTCTTCCCTTACATCCCTTTTTCCCTCCCTTCTTTATGAAATACTATTGCTGTGCCAGAGCTCCTCCTAAGTTGGCTGACCAGCTTGTGTGTTGGCATCCCGTGGGCTTGCATTCTGATCATTGGAGAATCTAAACAGAAGTGAGCCAATTCCCAGACTGCCAGTCCACTAATGTGTATGGCCCTTTTAGGTGCTAGTTGTGACCCTACATAATATACAGGCCTCATTATTAAGATATGAAAAGTCTGATTTATCTAAAAATTAAACAAATTCCCCTACATAACAGTAGTCAACATGCAGTGGTTACTCTAGCGGCCATGTCTTTTTTGTCATTGTCTTTTTTGCATCATGAAGACCTAGGTATAAATGTTGGAAATAACACTTGTGCCAGTGCTGAAAGAGGGCTGTGGCTAAGACTAACCCTCTCTGCACTGTGTAATCCCATACAGGTACCGGTCTCTGAACAGGAGGCTGTGCTACGCTTGCAAAGGGAAAGGTCAGTCATGGTCCTCCAGCTAGAAGCTCTGAGGAGGGAAAGGAGCGAGGCAGAAAGAGATGTGGGAACACTGTTTCAATACCATAAGCAGGAAACTGGAGCGCAGAAGCGCCATGTTCTGCAGGTATAGTATGCAAGCAAGCTTTACAAATTAGCAAACCGGTACAGCAGATGTTTATGAGTCAAAATCGAACAGTTTTTTATGATCCAAAATATAGTCTAATAAAGAGAATGGAGCATCCTCAGTGTACTCAGTTGAATGTACAATTACATATTGCTTACCTTCCTTGTTGGGTACTTAGTGTGACACAGTGATGTTGAAGAATGCAAAAGGGAGGGGTAGACAAAATTAGGACTTTGCCTTCGAGGGGAAAGGAAGTTGGGAACCTTTGTCCTTTGTGAATATAGGAATTTGTTCTGATCCCTACCCCACATCAATGGGTATCCCACCAAGGAAGGATGGGACTTCAAGAATCAGGGAACTGTTTGCTTTGCTGTCGCTCTAGACTGTTTTAGCAGTGCAGAAACAAAATAGCTGATGCAGTGTCATTCTTCTGCTACAATCCCTGTCCTGGGACATCCATCAGAAGGAAATGGAATGTGCGCAGCTTGGGGCGTCATTCATTGGCATGCTCACATCCTTCACTGGTAGTGGGAAGGTTCCTGCTAACATGCACGTCCTCTATTTTGCTATTTTTTTTATTGTTTTTTTTTTAATAGCTCCAACTTTTCATTTAGTGAAGCTGCTGAAGTCTAAAACACTTAACACCACTATTATTAACATTAATGTTTATAATATTTAAAGTCCCCATCGTTGTTTACATATTTATGACTGGAATGCACTCATAGGAAACTGTGTTCTGGTAAAAATCAAGTTATTGTATAACAAACTTGGCAAAAACTATAGGAAAGTCCTGCTGTGAATTATGAACTTAATTTCGAATAAGACCCTCCCAATTCTACCTCTGTGAAGAACAGCTACAGGCCAATAGTCAACTGCCTCTGACACCATAAATCAATAACTGACTAACGAAAAATATTGGAATAGCTATCCTTCAAGGCAAAGTGTGTGCTTGTGATAACATTTAAAAGGACTTCTCTTGGTAGGTTTTCCAGGCTTATCGAGGGTTGTTGGAGGAACAGATGGATGCGTTAGAAAGACGATACAGAAAACTCCTTGAAGACTCCATCAAGGAAGCCGTTTGCCTGTCCACTCGCAACCAGCAGCTGAAGGCAGAGAACTGCCAGCTCAATGATGGTGAGCACACAAGCAGGGGTCCTGAAGCAAGAAGCAAGCTCGCTATGCTAATTCTTCCCTGGGTAGGGATATTTCAAGGTAAGCAGAAAACATGTCTGAATAAAAAGACAAGTTTAATCTGCAAATGAGGCATTGTAAAACCATTTTCCAACAGTGCAGGAATCTGTCCTACGTCTGTGTTTTTATATGTCCCCTATTTTGACTGCCACTTGTGAACACCCGTCAATACCTTCAATAGATCTTTACACCACCATTGCAGTGGTATTCTAGAAAGAGGGTAATTTGAACAAATTGGTGAGGGGCAAAATAATATTTCAATTCCTATCCTATCTAAAATTTGATTGAATCATTTTTGTCATTTTATTTTTCACAGTTGTCAAGAAGCTTCAAGAGGAAACGACTATAGACAAGCCCCGACCAAAAAATGCTGATCCGCTGACTCATTAAAAACAGGTTGTTGCCTAAGACCACCTCACCTCACGCACCTGATCCTCCCTGCTCAGAAAGTCATGCTTGCGGTGCTCCATCCTCATCATATGGGAAAACCACACAGAATGTGTTTCATATCGTGCCAACATGGCTTCTTATTGTGTCAGATCCCAAACAAAATGCAGCAGAGTGAACAGGGCAAAACAAAAAAGTAGACATCTTCTCTTCTCAGCCTAGACACTGTACAGTTTTGTCCAATGTTGCTGCCTGCAATCAGACCATGACCATTCTGGAATATTGAGGCGAGGGTTCTAAATACACAGATTGATGAACCGTAACGACGAGGAAAGAGACTACTGGAAAACCAGGCCCTAATTGCATTCACAAGCCTGAGGAAACTTGAAGCAAAAAGCTGATACAATGATATATCGGATCTACCAGATTGAGAAACCAGAACTCATGGAACTTTTTGAGAAGGTGGGACACGCCATGACTTTTAAAGCTTTAGGACAGGTCTCCACACCATTATTGTGCGTTAGGAAAGGTCTGTGCACAGATGAGCAAACCACTTATTTGTGAGGAGAGCCACAGCAACTGTTTGAACGGCTCTTTTGTGCCTTTTGCCGCAGTCTGAAGAAGCAACAGCTGAAAAAAATCACGCCTGCTGGCCTGGACTCGCAAAGGAGAGCGTCGGGCGGGTCAGCTTTAAGTAAAGGAAAAGCTTTTAGTAGACCCTTGTCTGCATGTAGTAAAAGGAAACGAAGGGAAAACACACTAGCGAACAGTTGGTTATGCGAGATGCTTTACAAGGCATCCCCGTTGCACTTAGGGTACACACTAAAGTATCCAAAAAAAAGCAATAGATGGAATGCTTCAATTAATTTCAGGCACTGATAATTTCTCAGGAGTGGCGGCAATATAAAACATTTATCTAAAAATAATTATCTATGAGAAGTGGAAAAATTATCAGATGATTGAGAAAGTGTTAAAATCGTGTGATGTGCTGAAACTGGGAACGCTATTAAAATATAAGACTACTGCTTCCTAGTTATATAATTTTGCCTTCTTTTTTATTTCCTTTTTAGTCCTTATTTTATTTTTCGTCTGCCCCACGCCCTTCATTTTCGTTCTCATTTTGCTTCCAGCTGTAAAGGTTTTTGAATGACGCAAGTGAATACGTTTGTAATAATTGTTCTTTTAGACTCAAAAACCATATGAATGAATGCTAATAAAAACGTCAAACTATACAAATTGCTTTATGCATACGAATACAATAGAATCGGACGTGAGACTGCTGTTCCTCACAAGATTCCCTAATGAATCTGATGTATTCTTATTAATTTCAGAAACTGTTTCATCTAATGGTATTTGATTAGGCCGTTTTAATACTGCCAGTTATGAATAGCCAGAAGTGATTTTTTAAACCTATTAATTGCCCGGCTTTTAATGGCCTATAGTCTGCTATGGCGGGCTACAGAGCTATAATGGATGCCATTAGCGTCTGGTATACGATCTAAAAAAAAAAAACAGTCAGTCCTTTGGAGCACTGTGCAACTGGCCCAGAGCTGTATCCGTTTTACCGTTTGAAAGGACATGCCGGTTGTGATAATATCAGCAGAAAACTTTCAAACATGCGCATAGTTAATGCATGGATGTCAAATTAACAGCACAAAAACAGAGGCCCTCATTACAACATTGGCGGTAAAAGCCGCTTACCGCCGTGCAGAAGACCGCCAACATACCGCCGCAACCACGGAATTCCGCCACAGCTATTATGACCCACATCTCTGAATCCGACAAAATTCAGACACCCACACAAGTCCGCCACACCAAAGGTCAGTGATAAACTGGCGAAAACAAAACCTCCACCGTCACGCCAACAGAAATACGCCCAAAATATCACGACACACGAATCCACGCGGCGGTCTGTCAACCGCGGTATTCCATTGGCGGTACACACCGCCGCGCTCAAAATACACACACACTTACAAAACACAGCCACATTGGACAATTCAAAATACACACACCTGATACACATACACACACCACTCCCACACACCCATTACAATATAAAACACACAACCACATCACCCACAAACCCCTATGACCAAAATCACAGAGAGAAAGCCAGAGAGAGACACCAGCATCCATAAACTACCATCCACAGGAACTCAACTCCATCACCCACACAACTTCCACGCACAAAACACCACACACCACTACATATCAGCACACTTATCACCACACACACAACCCCACACATCACCTACACCACCCCATGGCACGGCAAAGACACCCCAGGTTCTCGGAGGAGGAGCTCAGGGTCATGGTGGAGGAAATCGTCCGGGTAGAGCCACAGCTATTTGGAGCACAGGTGCAGCACACCTCAATTGCAAGGAAGATGGAGCTATGGCGAAGAATAGTCGACAGGGTCAACACAGTGGGACAACACCCAAGAAATCGGGACGACATCAGGAAGCGGTGGAACGACCTACGGGGGAAGGTGCGTTCCGTGGTCTCAAGACACCACCTGGCAGTACAGCGGACTGGCGACGGACCCCCACCTCCTCCCCCACAACTAACAACATGGGAGGAGCAGGTCTTGGCGATTCTGCATCCTGAGGGCCTCGCAGGAGTCGGTGGAGGAATGGACTCTGGTAAGTCAAACCTTTAGCTACCATATCCCCCACCCTATCTGCATGCTATCACAGACCCCCACCCTCACCCTCACCCACTCCCCTATCACTCCAACTCCTCACAAATGTCCTAATATCACAAACCACACATCCCAACACCAAGCCCTGCATGCAACACCAACGCATGGACACCCATCACTAAAGCATGCACACTGCACATACCCATACACCCCCCTAAACCATTATCACACAAGCCCCCACACTGGAATGCCAGCACTGGGGTACACGGTCACCCACCCATTGCACACCATGACACACACAGATGCAATAATCATGCTTTTCCACCCCTGCAGGACCACTACCCAGCGTCACCAGACAAGAGGGTCCAGACATCTCCACCCCACCCACAGAAGAAGCCCACAGTGATGACAGCAGCTCTGTCCAACTGGATCCAGATGACCAGCCCGGACCCTCGTGGGCCTCAGGACAGTTGGTTCCCCTCACAGAGGCAAAGGCCACCACAGACCTTCCACCCTCTGGTAAGACCAGCACAGCACCCACCCAGCGGGCCCATACCTCTGTCCCCAGGACACGTCAATCAGCTGTGTGTCCACCACTACAGGGAAACCAGGATAACCCACCACCCCAACAACAACAGGGACCTGGGGGCAGTGGCAGTGGCCACACGGTCCAGGGGACAGAGGCACAGGAACACAGGGGAACTGGGAGGGCTGCTGTGCGACAGGGGGTGGATAGGCCAAGGAACTCACTCTCCACAAGGCCATCTCCTCCATCATGGGAGCCTACCACCACTCCCAGGAGATGATGGCAACAGTCCTGGCCAAGTTTCAGGAGACCCAGCGCATGCAGGAAGAACAGTATTTGGGGTTCAGGGAGGAACTCAGAACTATCAGCTCCACCCTGGGCACCATCGTAGGGGTGCTGAAGGAAATACTCAACACCAGGAGGGACACTGTGGCACTCCAAGGGGCCCCTGACACTAGCATGGACGATGAACTGCCCACCACCTCTGCCGGCGCTAGTGGACAGGAGGAACCGCCACAGAACCACCACACCTGCACCCCACCCCCTGCAGATGGAGAACCACCCCGCAAGCGGTCCCTGAGATCCAGGAACAAGACAGAGCACGATGCCAAGACCCCCGCCAAGAAATGAGACCACCCTGATTGTCAACCCACTGTCCCACTTTGTCACCCTGTCCATATTGGAACTGCCCCAGCTCCACTTCCGATGCCCATATGGGCAATGCACCTATGAGACAAATAGACTGAACTCTGCCATGGACACTCCTCCGCCATCACCCCTCACCATTTAACTCCCCCCACCAATATTTTGTATGTAAATAAACACACCTAAAGCACAAAATGATCTGGAGTCTGTCTGTGATTTAGAAATAGTGTATTTGCAATTAAAGTGACAACATTTCCAGGAAATAGTAATGTCAACATACCAATGTCACACAGCTCTAGTCCATGAGGAATCTAAGCAAATGACACACGTTGGAAACCACACCTGTGAAACCGTAAGGGAAAGTTACAACTCGGTGACCATACACTGGGTGAAATCGACAGACAGGATAGAGGTAGAAGTGTAAAAGTACTTGTAGTAGGAAGGAATGTATTCTCACCTGTGTTTCAATGGAAATATTGCTGGATGGCTGAGTCCCTGTTGTCAATGTCTTCTTCCTCTGCTTCCTCCTCATCACTGTCCACAGGCTCCACAGCTGCCACAACACCGCCATCTGGACCATCCTCCTGCAGAAAAGGCACCTGGCGTCGCAAAGCCAAGTTGTGAAGCATACAGCAGGCCACGATGATCTGACACACCTTCTTTGGTGAGTAGAATAGGGATCCACCTGTCATATGGAGGCACCTAAACCTGGCCTTCAGGAGGCCAAAGGTGCGTTCGATCACCCTCCTAGTCCGTCCATGGGCCTCATTGTAGCGTTCCTCTGCCCTGGTCCTGGGATTCCTCACTGGGGTCAGTAGCCATGACAGGTTGGGGTAACCAGAGTCCCCTAATAGCCACACCCGGTACCTCTGGAGTTGACCCATCACATAAGGGAACATGGCATTCACATGGGAGATGTACTGGTCTGCCAAACATACCATCTGTACATTCATGGAATGATAACTCTTCCGGTTCCTGTACACCTGTTCACTCCTGTGGGGGGGGACCAAAGCTACATGGGTCCCATCAATGGCACCTATGATGTTGGGGATATGTCCCTGGGCATAGAAGTCACCTTTCACTGTAGGCAAGTCCTCCACCTGAGGGAAAACGATGTAGCTCCGCATGTGTTTCAGCAGGGCAGACAACACTCTGGACAACACGTTGGAAAACATAGGCTGGGACATCCCTGATGCCATGGCCACAGTTGTTTGAAATGACCCACTTGCAAGGAAATGGAGCACTGATAGCACCTGCACTTGAGGGGGATTCCAGTGGGATGGCGGATTGCTGACATCAGGTCAGGCTCCAACTGTGTACACAGTTCCTGGATTGTGGCATGGTCAAACCTGTAGGTGATTATCAAATGTCTTTCCTCCATTGTCGACAGGTCCACCAGCGGTCGGTACACCGGAGGATTCCGCCATCTCCTCACATGTCCCAGCGGACGGTGCCTAGGAAGGACAACAGCGAGCACAGAGTCAAACAACTCAGAGGTATGTACCCACAGTCTACACAGAACACCATTCATACACAAAATCTGGCCTGTATGTGTGTTGTGAGACTAGGCCTAGGTATGTGTGACGCAGTTGGTAATTAGGCCATGTGGGCCCCTGAAATGGCGGCTGCCTGACCTGTAAAGTGGGACAATGGGATGTGAGGTAACTGCGCTAGCGTTGTACACCGTCGCGGTAGGCGGTCGAAGACCGCGGCGCAAAGCTGCATTGGTTAACATTGGACCCTATGGGTCCCAGGAGTCAATGACGATGTACGCCGGCGGTGATGGTACGCACCGCCGCGGACGTGACCGCCGCGGACGTGACCGCCATTTTCTAACTGTTTAATCACTCTATACCTGATCTTCGACAGGAGAGGACCTACACTGCAAGTGCTGCTGTGACCTCGGTCTGGAAGAGACAATGGCTTGTGCGTCTGGGGAAAGGGCCCCTGCCTTCACTGGAGAGGAGTTGGAGAAGCTTGTCGACGGGGTCCTCCCCCAGTACACACTACTCTACGGTCCTCCAGACCAACAGGTAAGCACACAGGGAGCATGAGAAGGAAGGGGGCAGAGTTCTGCATGCATGAAAGACTGTGAATGCATGTGCCACATGGCAAGGGTAGGGATGTGGGCCACTCACTTTGACGGTGCAGTTGGTAATGACTTTTCTTCTTCATTACATTACATTTCATGTAGGTCAGCGCCCACCAGAAGAAGGATATTTGGCGTGCCATCGCAAAGGACGTCAGGACCCTGGGGGTCCACCACAGACAGAGCACCCACTGTCGGAAAAGATGGAAGGACATTCGCCCCTGGAGCAAGAAGTCGGCGGAGGCTCAGCTGGGGATGGCCTCCCAACGTGGGAGGGGTGCCCGTCGAATCATGACCCCCCCTGATGTTCAGGATCCTGGCGGTGGCCTACCCGCAGTTGGATGGGCGCTTGAGGGCATCACAGCAGACACAAGGGGGTGAGTACACTATCATTCAGTGGACTTTGCTCGCAGTGAAGGTGTCTGGGTGGGGGAGGAAGGCTGTGGGTTCCCCTGGGCCAGGGCGAGCTCCGTAGGCTAAGCCCATTCGTAAGGCATGGCCCTGTGGCCCCCCACGCCATCTCTGTAGAGTGCCAAGTACAGCTATTCATGCACCTGTCTCATCTATGTGTGCAGATGTCCTCCATAGCCTTGTAGGCCATTTCCCAGGAATTGCATTGTAGAGCCAACAGCACGACATAGTGCAGGGGGCTGCTGTGTCTGTATTGTTCGCAAATGGTAGCGGTAAGCCATGCACTCAACCTGTCTTTCTTCTGTCGTCCCCCCCCTTTTGGTGGTCTCCCTGTTCTTGTGTGTATTAGCATCATCAGGCGGAGGTACAGTGGCACCGGAGCACGAGGGAGCTGCATCCCACATGGGTATGGAGGCCCACACTATGGACTCAGAATACACCAGTGGGACGGAGGGCGAGGGGAGCTCCACGGCGGTCACAGGATCTGCAACCAGCAACACAGACTCATCCTCCGATGGGAGCTCCCTTGTGGTGGCGGCAACATCTGTGCCCCCCACTTCTACAGGTACAGCCGCCACCCCCCCTACCAGCACCACCCTCCCAGCAGCCTCTCAGCGTGTGACCCGTGCCCGCTCACCCAGGAGGGTGGCCATCACCTTCGCCCCAGGCACCTCAGCCCCTGCCCCTGTCACCTCTGCTGCCTTCAGTGAGGAGGCCATTGACCTCCTCAGGTCAATCACTGTTGGGCAGTCTACCATTTTGAATGCCATCCAGGGTGTAGAAAGGGAGTTGCAACACACAAATGCATTCCTGGAGGGCATTCATTCTGGTCAGGCTGCCCTTCATCGAACCGTTCAGACTCTGGCCTCAGCACTGATGGCAGCCATTGTCCCTGTGTCTAGCCTCCCCCCTCCAACTTCCTCCACCCAGACCCAATCCCCTGTACCTCTGCCTATCCCAAGCACACCATCAGACCAGCCTGCACACATCTCAACACACAAGGGAAGCTCAGGCAAGCATAAGCACCACACATCCCACAGGCACTCACCCAAGCATCACACACATTCCGACACACCAACATCCACTGCCTCCACTGTGTCCCCCTCCTCCTCGTCTCCCTCCTCCCTCCCAGTCTCGTCTACACTCACACCTGCATGCACTACCACTACAGCCACTACGTCCCGCACCAGCACACCCACCACCACACCCCGCTCACGTGCACTCACCACCCCCACTACCATTTACACATCCCCTGTGTCCTCTCCCAGTGTGTCTGTGATGCCCCCTCCGAAGATACACAAATGCAGGCACACACCCACCCAACAGCCATCCACCTCACGACAGCCTCCAGCGCATGCACTTGCACCCAAATCCACAAAAGTTACACCTCCTACAACCACCACCTCTTCCTCCACTCCCAAACCCCCTCCAGCTACCCGTCCCAGTGTGGCCAAACAACTTTTCCTGTCCCCCTTAACCTATTTCCCACCACCCCCCCGTCCAACTCATAGGTCTCGTACTAGCACCTCAGCCAAAAAATCTCCGGGACCAGTGGTGCCTGTTGTTACAGGTATGTGGAGTGCACCGGCCACCAGGGCAGCCAGTGTGGCACGGAGCCACAGCACAGCCAGTCCCCCCCTGTGAAGCACCAGAAGTTGGACAGTGCCCGGTGGGAGAGGGGGAAGACTCCAGCCAGCCAAGCCGCTCACAGGGGTCCCGGGGGGAGTGTGAACTCAGCTGTGACTCCTCCCAAGGTGGGGGAAAGGGCAGAAGAAATCTCCAAAGTCTGGGAGGAGCAGCACGGCGGAGAAGACCGCCATCATCCCCGCTGGCCAGGAGGCCACCGCCAGCCCCATCGTAACTGCCCAGGAGGCCTCCGCCAACCCCATCATCACTGCCCAGGAGGCCACCGCCAGCCCCATCGTCACTGCCCAGGAGGCCACCGCCAGCCCCATCGTCACTGCCCAGGAGGCCAACGCCAGCCCCATCGTCACTGCCCAGGAGGCCACCGCCAGCCCCATCGTCGCTGCCCAGGAGGGCCCCGCAAGCCACAGCCCAGCTGGCCAGGAGGGGCCCGCAAGCCACAGCCCAGCTGGCCAGGAGGGCCCCGCAAGCCACAGCCCAGATGATCCATGAAGGACCGCCAGCCACAGCCTGGCTGGGCAATGACGGACCGCCATGGCAAGGACCGCTGAACAGGTCAGAAACTGGCAACTCAAGCACCGCTGAACAGGCCAAGCACCGCTGAACAGGGCAAAGACCGCCATGGAAAGGACCGCTGAAAAGGTCAGAAACTGGCAACTCAAGCACCGCTGAACAGGCCAAGCACCGCTGAACAGGGCAAAGACCACCATGGCAAGCACCGTTGAACAGGGCAAAGACCGCCATGGAAAGCACCGCTAGCCCATTTATGGCAGGGGCAGTGACGCAACTGGGACCGTCACGGGGTGAGTGCAGCACTCTGGGCACCAGTCCCCCTCCAGAACCAGTGGTGACCTGCATCCACTCCGTCTGTCCTGCACAGGATGAAGCACTCTGGGCACTAGTCCTCCTCCAGAACCAGTGGAGACCTGCATCCACTCCGTCTGTCCTGCACAGGATGAAGCACTCTGGGCACCAGTCCCCCTCCAGAACCAGTGGAGACCTGCATCCACTCCGTGTGTCCTGCACAGGATGAAGCACTCTGGGCACCAGTCCCCCTCAAGAACCAGTGGAGACATGCATCCACTTGTGAGACTGTGGCTTTGCACTCCCCAGGATGGTACAGTGGGCAAACCAGCCACTGTAGAGACTTGTGAGACTGTGGCTTTGCACTCCCCGGGATGGTACAGTGGGCAAACCAGCCACTGTAGAGACTTGAGAGACTGTGGCTTTGCACTCCCCGGGATGGTACAGTGGGCAAACCACCCACTGTAGAGACTTGTGAGACTGTGGCTTTGCACTCCCCGGGATGGTACAGTGGGCAAACCACCCACTGTAGAGACTTGAGAGACTGTGGCTTTGCACTCCCCAGGATGGTACAGTGGGCAGCCCACCCACTGTAGAGACTTGTGAGACTGTGGCTTTGCACTCCCCAGGATGGTACAGTGGGCAGCCCACCCACTGTAGAGACTTGAGAGACTGTGGCTTTGCACTCCCCAGGATACATCAATGGGCATAGAGGCCCCTCGTCGATCTGGCGTCGTGCACTCATCCGGATGAGGTGCCCCCCTTCCCTTTCCCCTGAGATGCCTGTTGTATTTCTATCTGATGCCCCTGCAGTGTTCTCTCCGTCATGTTCGGGTATCTTGTGTGGGCCTCGCCCATGCATTTTGGGCCCAGTGGTCCACGGACTATGAATGGTGCAAAACCTGCACTACTAATCGTGGTGTATATTTTGTTTATTGTGTATATATATATGTATATATTTGCTTACTGTATTTTGATATATTACAATGGTTACACTCATTTCCTTTTGTCTTTGCATTCTTCCGGGGGGTTTGGGGGGTGTTACTGTAATGTATAGATAAGCATTGGTGCGTGTGTTGTAGTGGGTGAGGGTGGGGGTTGGGGTGTTGAGTGTGTGTGTCCCTGTGTTTTTGCCTCCCCCCTCCCCTATGTCGTAGGTGCAGTACTCACCGTGGTCTTCGCCGCCGGCGTTGATGCTCCTCATAGAAGAGCAGGAAGACTAGCGCTGGGAGAATATGAAGTTCCGGCTCCATGGTGTCCTCCTTCCTCGTGGAGTGTGTAGAGGTGAGTGTTTTCCCTTCGAAATGGCTGTTTCTGCTGTGTTTTTATCCGCGGTGAATCTGCCCCGGAAAAGGTGGCGGATTGGCCTGTCATAATAGTGTGTGCGTGGTACATTGTCTCCCGCCTGTCTGTTGGCGGTTACCGCTGCAGTGTTTGTTTGTACCACCGTGGCAGACGGAGTGTTAAATTGGCTGTCTTTGTTGGCGGTTTCCGCCACGGTCGTAATTGCAAAACTTTTACCGCCGGCCTGTGGCGGTCTTACTGCCGCTTTAACACCGTCCGCCAGGGTTGTAATGACCACCAGATTCTTGCACCTCCAAAGATTTGCCAGTTTGGTCCAAGAAACACTAGTCATTCTTCTGAAGTTGATCCTTAATCCCACTAACATGTTTATTAATCTGGTGGAACTATTGATTCCAACCTGATCCCAAGATCAAAAGCTCCATGTTATCTTGTTTTTTCCATCTCGGATTGCTCAAAAGATTTTTCCCACTTGTGTCCCTTTACCTTGTATGTTGCTTACAGTCAATGGATGCATAGTGCTATTTAAATGGGTGCTATAAATTAAATTAGAATCAATTTAATTCAGAATAAATGCTGAACACTACTATCAAAATTGAAGACAGTGACCATATTTCTCCTACTTTGGCAGCTATGCAATGGCTTCCTGTGGAAGAGTGAATTACATGTAAGGCACATGTTTGTCCATAAAGCTATAAATGCTGCCTGAAGTTGTTGTCAGGAAAATTAATGATTTATCAACCCCGTCTTGTACTCCAGTTAGACAACACAATGAGTTTGGCTGTTTCCATTTAACAGTGCAACATAACACAAACTACCTTTGGTACAACACAAATGCTGGTCAAGCAGTACCAATATACCACCTTTTGGAAAGATGTGCCTCCTTTAACAGTTAGACTGTGTTGGTAACCAACAATATTAAGTCAATAATTCAGTACCTATGTTTCTCAATGTTTGGGTTTTCACTGTTGAAGCTGACATGGAACAGTGGGTAAGCATGATTTACTGAAAATGAAAGGTCTCCAAGAGACATTTTAGTTTTGGTGAGAGGGTGAATGTGCACCTATTGAACTCCAGGTATAGATAAGTAAACAACAGAAAGTGGCGGGCATGCTTGATTTGCAAATAGCATCAATAAACAGAAGAGTGCTTTGAAAGTAAACAATATAAAGTCCCAACTAAAAGAACAACATGCAAATACTGGCATATTACTACACACCTTTCTCATTTACTACAAAAACATATTGCAAAGCAGCATTACTCCTGTAGAGGCGAAAAGGAGGGAAAGGCTAATTTAAAAGAAAATCTTCTAATTTTTTCCCTATCTTCTTTTTTCTCAAAGGGCTGGTCAGGGTTGGAATGGCCTATATGGCAATCAGGCAGTGCCTGATGGCTTGGTATCACAGTTCAGTGAGTGTGCAAAATTTTTAGACGTTTGTGGGCCTGTATTATGGTTAGGTCGGCCATTTTTTAGTTCTCATCACTAGACAGCACACATGCCCTTTCTTGAGAAGAGACATGTTGTATACAGTTTATGGGCTTCAACCCACCCACAGAATTCCCATTTGCTAACTCCATTGTAGCTCTCCTATTCTTTCTCCTCATTTGTCCATGACATGTATTTGTCATGCCTTTTGCTTGTTTAGCCCTCTCCAAGAGCAGGGACTAAGTACTATATAACTACACTGGTCACCATTTTAACATTTGTTCACGAACTACTATTTTCTTTGATCTGGAATCCCTTGTGACAGGGGCTCGTGGGTTACCGTGCTCTGCTGTAAAAAGGGCTATAAATCCCGTTCTTATCGACTCACATTTGCAGTGCAAAGGGACATCTGTTTTTTGTTTTTCATTCTCTGTGGTCTCTAATTCTGTGTCTTTTAAAATGTGTGCAGTTTTCACTTTACATCTCTAATTGTGTGTCTTTTAAAATGTGTATCGTTTTAACTTTACAGAACATTTCCACTCCTCAACCAGCACAGCATTGTTTATTATGCAGCTGATCACTGCCACAAGCTCTGCATTGGCAACCTTTGGCGTGCAGCACAACTCAAACCAACGCTGCTGCTCACTTGGTAGCACAGTGCAAGCAAGACTGTGTGTGACGAGCCACAGCCTAATTTCTCGATGCATTGCATTCGAGATCAAACATTCGAAGAGCATTCAAAGACGAGTTCAAATGTCAGATGCTGTTTTCGAGTGCCACAAGCTCAATACGTGCTCCAGACTTTCTCTGGAATTCAAACACAGACAGGTTTTTTCTCTCTTGTTCAGTTTGCTGTCTTACAATGTCTTCACTCTCTCTGATTTAAAGGTGTGCTCTTATTCCTGATTCAGTGAGGTTAGTTCTTGTTTTCAACATTTTGCAGCGTTTTAGTGACTTGTTGATTTGAGCTAAAACTTTTTTTGTTAAAATCTGCCAATTAAGCAGCAGATGTGGCAAATTAAGAAATCTATACCAGAGCAATAATTACACAGAAAACACCACGGCCGAAGACTCACTTGCATAATTCCGGTTGCTCTGTATACAAAACACATCCCAAAACCAGTGTGGGAAGCTTGCTGCAGGAAGTGGTGGTTTCTTTTTGAAAAAAATACTCCGATCTTGATAAACTATGCATTTTCAGATTTTCAAGCCAAATGGTTCAGAGGGAGAAGTACCACCCCTTATGTTTAGTCGCTAGCTCTCATTTAGAAAGCACATGTACTGTAAAAGTTTGTGTATTTTAGTGTCCTAACTCTGACAGTATGCACACTGTATATTCATAATTGCATACTGCGTTTGGCTTGAAGATGAGCAAATATTTTGGAGATTGTTTACACAATGGTTCCTTCTTGTCTTTGTGTTAATCACTAATTCTGCAAGCAAAGAGTATGCCAAGCGGATGCCAGCAGATAATGGTAAATCTTTATTGCCAGAAGAGCAGGCCAAATAGTATATCTTCCATCTTGCTGTGTTTCATTTTAGGGAGGGAGATCAAGAAGATCTGATGGGCAGTGTACTTTGGGCTAGAAGAGAACTACCTCCAATCCCAGGGGATGTGGCGTTACTGCAGAGCTGCCAATTTTGGAACTGAGGGACCTGGTTTGAGTCCTAACGTCAGCTCAACATCCTTTTATACTGGGCACATCACTTCATCTCCACAGGCCTAAAAAATGAATGTGGTCTTGTAGAATGTAACTGGTGCTTATGTAATGTGCTGCAATAACTTTGGGTCAAATTCTCACTATAAAACAGCAAAAAAGATCTATGCAGTGCTTTGATTGTATACCTCACAAGGGCTGCTGGCATTACTGATATTGCTACTAAGGTTAAGACTGGTCTAAGTGATCAAAACTCACTCATTTATGTAATCTACATCTCATTACATTGTGTTGTCAATCACCACACAATATTTTCCTGCATACAGGGTCCTATTTCATGTTGTGATTTTCTTTGATGTCCTTGTTGGCTCGGTCATCATGTCATGCGTCTTCTCATTGTGTCATACACAGAAGGAGATGCACTAGAAGGAATCCTTTTGTGTTAATTATGTGATCGTTGATGTGTAAGGTAAAAATCCTGTCCCTGGATCTTGTGATCTGGCATTCTCCCTCTTGTGCATGATCCATAGTTCAGGTTGCTGCTTGTACGCTGATGAAATTGACTTACCCGTTCGTGAAGAATTCTAGGTAGTCTCATCAGAGGGCAACTTGTGCCGAAAAATGCAAGTAAAGTATTTAATTGTGTGGGGCAATCATGGTGGGGCAGCAGTTATCCTCACCAGGGTCAATTATGTTTTTTTCTCTTCTTTCTTTTGGTCACACAATAATGGTGAAATATCTATTATACCTAAATATAGAACGTTTCAACTATAGTTATTGGTGATGTTAAATAGTCTTCCCGAGACCCCTCTGTGGCTCATTGCATCTCTTTGAATCTCCTCCCGCTAAGTGCTTTAGACGTCTCTGTCTGTCTGATCCACTTGACAAAGAAACAATAATTGCTGACTGCATAAATCATTGTTTCCACCTGGACCTTAAGTACTCTCGTGCTGATGTACATGCCTTAACAAATGTTTTTAGGTCAGCCTCTAGACGAGCATGTGCTGTTGGTTGCGAGGCGTATTATGGCTTACAATGAACGTGGACTATGCCCATTGCTTACCACTGACTGGTATTCCTTGTACCTTTAATTTACTGTCTTCTTATTGGGGCCCCTGGATGTCAATCTTGCGTTTGTCCTTCCCAT
This sequence comes from Pleurodeles waltl, assembly GCF_031143425.1. Classification (NCBI taxonomy): domain Eukaryota; kingdom Metazoa; phylum Chordata; class Amphibia; order Caudata; family Salamandridae; genus Pleurodeles; species Pleurodeles waltl. Next base: position 863,109,996 of record NC_090446.1, on the reverse strand, counting down.
GGAGCACACACTCTTTACTATTGCTTTGATTAGCTGATATGGAGCTTCCTTTGCTTGCTTTTCAAAGTACTACTCTTTTCTTTATCCTTGAGCACTCCATGGAGTGTGTGTGGTTTTGCTGCCTCCTTTCTATACTTCTCTCATCCTGGAGCCTATGCTGCTCTCTCTCCCCTTTGCACTGGCCCGGACCCGGTGCTTCTTCTCACCCACATCCTCCATCTTGCTTTCCCACAACCCTGTAGGCTCCACTCCTGCCTTTCCCTTGTAGCTTTGCTGTACATCCCACCTTCCTTTATTTTGCGTATGTGCCCTCTGTTGCTTTTGCTGCCCCCTTTTTTCCATATCAGCCTGCCACCTGCTTTAAAAAAAAAAAAACTTTTAACATTTTCTTTTTAGTTACTGATCCAACTCAGCACTTCACAAATGCATCTGTAAACACACACAAAACACACATGCACAAGCAGCCTGATGACACCCAATTGTGCATTAGCATTGCTATATCACACAACCACGTGTGTCTGTACACACAAACATGCACACATAAAACACAGGCGCCCCCCTCAAAAATAATAAAACACACATTTGAACACAGGCACACATGACAAAACTGCAGGCTCACAAACCTACAGCTAAATAACATTCACATTGACAAATAACATTCACATTGACAACACCAAAAGCTCAGAGCTCAGCCATTGCTGAGACCTATTGTCTTTGTCAATGCTTGTTTTGTGTTGATTTCACTGATATTGCCACAAGAATCACCTGCAGCAAACACATATAAATGCAGTCTCCTATACCCTCCAAAATAACCATGCAGCGCGTCTTTACACGTTCAAAACTGCCCTAGTTTGCAAATGTGGGCCAGTTTTTTTAGGTATATGGTTCGTTAATTGGGGTCACTTTAATTTTGGTGCCCGGGCCCATTTTTTGTCCCAGTCCAACCCTTGGTCTGGTGTTTGGCTTAGCTTCCTGGATTTTTTGCTCAGCAAATGTTGAACCAGTAGTTGCTGAATCCCCTTGTACAATGACCTTACCATGAATGGCTGAGTCGTGCCCAGAGTCCCCCCAAAAGCATTCCCATTGTCATTCTCTCTTGATGCAAAACCAAGTACCATTATTAACCTCTGCAGATGTTTTTCCTGCTCTTATGACTATATTTCCTGAAAACGTAGATGAAACTTAACATGAATCTGCAATTTATTTTTTACCCAGTCACCCACAGAAAGTTTGACATTAATTTTCCTTATCTTGTCAGACATACATGACATGTGTAACACGAGCATTTTTTTTAGCATCGTCATACATTTGTTTTAAGTTGGCAATAGGTTTGCCTAATGCATTGTTGTGTAGCCATTTCAAGCATAGCTCCATGCACGTTAGTTTAACATACTAGGCCGCTGTGCACTTTGCCCTAGATATATTTTATTCAGCTGCGCATTGTTATTTTACAATAACCATTTTTTACGGTCTTGTTTTAATTTCTTCTATCGCACTGTTTAGCTTAGCTCAGCACTGTGTTCTCAAATAATGCATTCTTGATCGTCCTGTGCTCCAGTCAAGGCTACAGTCTGGTACATTGCCGGTAAACGTGGTAGAAGTTTAGTCTCCAGCATTCGTAGAAAACACACATCCTTACGTAGGGACATTTTCTTAGAACATCTGGGTGTTAGTTATAAAAACACTTTCTAGTCCTAGTACACGTCAAGAGGGAGATTCCAGCCAGGGAACCACAACTGTATGCTGAATGCCCCGTTGCAGATGCTGATGCAGATTACAGGCCTTTGCTCAAGTATGAGGGTTGATGTCCTCCCGGGGGAACCTGAAAGGCAGGCTTAGAGCTAAACATGCTGTGCTCGAAATATAACTTAGAGAAAGAATAATCTAGCGGCACTATGATAGCTTTATTCTTGAGCTTCACTCTCATCGTTACTATTTTAATATTATTGTGTTGTGTAGTTCTGGTTATTGCAGCTCACGCTTTGTTATCCAAAATGCAGTCGTTTTATTAAACCAATCCTTAAAACTTATACTGCCTCTACTGTCATTTATATATGAGACCGCACTGTGTATGAGAGAACCGGTTGTGACCTGAGTGACCACGACTTCCCTGAGAAGTACTGAGATGTCATGCGCTCGGCTGCCCAATTGTCTCTAATATTTGGGAGAGATGAGGCACTGCTAGTTAGCTGGAGCAAAACCCGGATTTGGAGTGACAAGCGTCATCTACTGTGGGCCAGACTCAGTCCCCCACATCATGGACGATCTTGTTGCTCAAAATCCAGTAGTCTCATTAAGATAATGAGAGTCTACGTGACATGGCACTGCCAACGTTTGGTCAGGCTCTAATTTTCGGGTCCACCGGAATATCTCAGTCTCAATATATATAATGGCACCTCAGTTCCATATACGGAGACGTCCGTGGTGCTGAGGATTTCCACCACAGCCGCATAGGTAATCCTATTTTAGCTGATGGTTGTTCAAGCTTGAACTTTAAAAGGAAAAAAACCCATATTGGTGTGCCTTCTCTGAACTCTTAGTGCTTGTATGATGGCGAATCCCCAGGTTGTACAAATAGCTCTTAACATGAGACAACCTCTCACAACGCACTTACTAGCACATGGCCTTACGGCCCAGGGAGGTCCAGTCACGTTTGTGGTGGACGCCCACGCAGCCTATAGAACAGAGCTTTTTTTACTCATGGGTCACATTTCCAGCAGTTGATGGGAACACAAATACATTTCATACATATACAGTTGCAAACGCGCCTGGACAATACAGGGCGTACGCATACTTAGAGATACCTATATCTTATCAAGAACATAATAATTGGGGTGATGGCGCCCTACCCCATACAATATTATCAGTAAGGTTAGGTCCACTAAGTAATGACGGTCCTACCTGGCCTTTATTGGCCACATATACACCACATCCTGCGGTTGCGAATTTGGCAGTAGCTGAGTTTAGACGCTTATACATTGAGTTAACAGCAATATACAGACGATTAGTACAGTTTGTGATGCAAACTTTAAATAAACACCCTGCCCGTGCTGCTCCAGCACAACCACATGCAGTAACACCAGGTATAAATCCAGTGACTTTACATTCAATTATGGGTAAGGTCCCGGCCAAACAAGAGGAGACTCCGTTTTGGCTAGCACAAAAAATTAATACGCTGGAGGCAGTATTTCCCCATACGGGACCTCAGGATAAAGATAGAATATTAACTATGTACTTGCCCTTTGGGATGGTCCCTACAGTTGAACACTGTAACACATGGGGCACGGTATTTGCCGTGCTCTATACAACGGCACACGGTACACCGACACTTGCCAAACTACCGGAAGTGCTTAAACAAATTCAAGATGAATACGGGGCTGCTCCGGCCCTAGATTTGGGAATGCAACTGATGGACAATTTTGCCACAGTTTCTTCAATCATCCTAAGTAACCTTAAAGGGGAAGCAGTTGCACTTGCAGTGCGCATGCGGCTCCGTGACGTTCCGCAACAAGATCAGGAACGAGAGCTGCCTAAAATAATAGCGGAAACGTATTCAAGTATCGGTCGAGATAGCCTAGGGGCTAGACCACAAAAACCTCAAATTCAGGGTAAAACTAATAAAGATAATACTAAACAGCTACCTGAGGGTACTAAGAAACGCTAGGAGAAAAAACAACAAGCACCAAAAAAAGAAAGGGGAGAATCTCCACGAGTGGAGACCCCACAGAATAGATATAATCTCCGGAATAGAGAGAATATAAAAACACCTGATAGATCTCAATATACTGATAAACGACAATCTCGTTCCTTTCAGGACTCATCAGAAAAGAGAAATGAGAGAGGTGGGCGATCAGAGCGGAGAACAGAGTACGTGAAACCGAGACAGGAATCACAACGCTCTTTGGAGGTTTCTGTTAAAAAGGAAGAGAAACCTGTACAGCAAAAACAACTATTTAAAAAGAAAAAAGTGGCAGCAGTCTCAGTTCGACATGCCACTCAGGAAGAGGGTTCTCTTGAAGAACAAGAACTGGGCTCTAGCACTGCTAGACAGCGCAGCAGAGGTCACAATAGTTCGCCGGAATCTTCTAGAGCATCTGGAGGTGAAATCAACTGATGTCTTTATGCAAGTAGAAACAGCGGACATGCGTGTCTCCGAACCCGATAGGGTGTATAAAGTAACACTACAACTGGAAGGAGACATTGAACGCACGATACATGCAATCTTTTGGGACCGTGTAGTCAAAGTATATGACATCTTGTTGGCTGAACAAGATTGGCCGCCTGATTTTGTCCGCACCTGCCCATATGGAGAAGAGGTCATTAAACCTTCCTTCTCGCCCTTTGTTCCAGAGGAACTCGCTGAGTCCTATTCCATAGAATGGGCTTTAGCACAAGCACCTGCGTTATATAGAAATCACGTAGGGAGGGATAGGGACTCTCCATACCATGTCATTCCCATTAAAAGTGAACCTCAGCCACAACCGCAGTATCTCATAAAACATGAAGCAAGGGCACCAGTGAGAGAGATACTCACGCAATTAGAATACCAGGGTGTGATTGAACCCTGTGTCTCACCGATGAATAACCCCTTATTCCCTGTAGCTAAGCCGGACCATTCATAGAATAGTCTTAGACTACAGACATTTAAACGGACATACACGTACATATGCTATACAAAACTCACATAGCACTGCACTAATGAGCAACATAGTGCGGAAAAAATACAAAACAACTTTAGATATCTCGAATGGGTTCTTTTACCAGAATATAGCGCCTGAAAGCAGGGATTTAACAAGCTTTAGCGCACTAGGCTCCCAGAAAAAATTCTGTTGTTTGCCCCAGGGGTATAAGAACAGCCCAGGACTGTTTGCAGCTCGTGTGACTGCTATTCTACACGAGATAGACCCTGAAGCATTGTCATATGTGGACGATATATATCTCATGGATGACAAGTTACTACAACATTTAAGATGGGTAGCCCGCATTGTTGTAGGGTTTGCCGAACTCGGCTACAAATTTAACTTTAAAAAGTAAAAAATTGCCTTACTCAGCGTCCTGTTTCTGGGATAAGAGCTGTCGAGTGAAGGGAAGAGCCTAGTGCCACAATTTTTAGAAAAATGTGCACAATTGCAACCACCAAATACGATAAAAAAAATTAAATCTTTGTTAGGCTTTCTATATTTTGGCAGAACATACATTCCTGATTATGCAACATGCATAAAACCTTTATATGACTTAATACGTCCCGATTCCTCAAGTAAATTCTGGACGGTTGAACATACACGCACTCTTCGAGATTTACAGACAGATATGCTAGCAACAAAACATTTACACACAAGGGACAATAAAACACATTTGGTCATCAGGGTAATAGCTGGGGCCATCGGTTTGACTTATGTAACATTTAATGAAGGTGAGACAGTCCAGATGGCATACAAATCACATTTGTATTCAGCTGCCAAACAACGCTTTGCACCCACGGAGAAAATTCTCACTGCTGTGCAGATGGCTATTATTAAAGAAAGACCTCTTGCCCAAGGAAAACGCATTATTGTCATTTCTCCTATTCCAGCCCTAGAGGCTGTTACAAAAGCTAGCGTTCCGAACGCGAAAGCACTTTATCCACAATGGATACAATGGGCTACGTCTCTAACAGCCACTGATGTAGACTACATTTTCAACCCAAAATAACAAACTCAAGAATTTCTACAATATGAAGTAGAATATCCAGTTCCAGCAAACACCTTGCCTATTGATCAATACCATACAGTCATGTACACCGATGGCTCTGCGCAACCAGCGATTGGAACTATACATCAATATTCTGCTGCATGCGCAGTCGTAAGCGGCTATAAGGAGGGGGAGAAATTCTGTCCCCAACATACTCATACACAGACCTTAGGGGATTGTACAGCACAATTGGCTGAGCTAAAAGCTCTACTGATGGCACTAGAACATACGGATCCGACATAGTTCACACTGATTGTTTGTGATTCATATTATTGCGTCCAGTCTTTTAATGAATACCTGCATTACTGGCGTTTGAATGGGTTCAGAGATTCAAAAGGCAACACCATAAAACACAGACTCCTGTGGGGGAAGGTAGCAGACCTGAAAGAGACGCTACCAAAAGTCCATGTTGTGCATACACTTGGACACCAGCACGTTGGAATACACGTTGCTGGAAATACTTTGGCTGATGAAGTCGCAAAGTCAGCAGTGGCGGTTGCCACTGTAGCGACAGTGACTCACTCGAGTTCCAAACCAGACACAGATATTATGGGTGCCATAAAAGCTACGGTTGATGGCATGCCTTATCCTAAAGGATTTCCTAATAAATATCAATACTTGATGGGAGGTATGCTGAACGCTAAGTTAAAATTCCAGGCGTAGGCGTACGCGACATCCCCAATAAAGATGTAAGACCTCAATTGATTAAAGCAGCGCATGAGGGGGTGGCATCTGCACATGCTGGTGTGGCGGCTACAATTTCACTCTTACAGGCCTGTTATTGGTGGCCCGGTCTCTATAAAGAGACTAAGCAGTATGTCCTTTGTTGTGACATCTGTCAACAAATTAAAGTTTCCAGGGCCAAGCGCCCGCCGCAGACACCTCTCTTAATTTCCAATACACCATTACAATGTGTATATTTGTACCATTGCGGTCCATTAACACCTGATAGTGCATACAAATGCATATTAGTCGCAGTTGATTCCTGCTCCAGATTTGTGTGGGTGTGGCCACAGCGCTGGGCTGACGCTCGGACTGTTATTAAAGATTTGCAAGTCTTTGTCGGTACATATGCAGTTGCGGCATTCCATTCGGACCAGGGCCCTGCTTTTGCCTCAAGGGCATTCAGGGACACAATGGCTTCGTTGGGGGTCCAACTCCAGTACTCGTCTCCATTTCATCCTTAGGGAATAGTGTCATGGAGCGATTAAACTGCGATTTAAAGCACTCCTTAACAGCCAGAGTCTTAGGTACGGGTCATAGTTGGCTAACCCACGTATATGGAGTTCAGAGAGCACTAAATAACCTGCCTAGAAGGTCCCTGGGGGGCTCATACTTCATATGAGTGCCTGTTCAGAACACAAATGTTTTCTTGATGGTCCTGGCGTGGAGGCAGCAGAAACACCTTTTGACATAAATGATTGTGTCACTGTTTTACAGGAATTACAGCAGTTCTGTGTAGATAACTCTTCTAAAAGTGCTGCCTCCACAGGAATTAAGGATGTGCCAGTAACATCTACTGGCTGGATTCCCAGGGTTGGGGATCTTGTACGTGAAAAGGTCGCAGTGAAAAGAGAATTTGGCCCTTCTTATCAAGCACCAGCCCCTGTGTTGGGGATACACAGTACCAGAACTGTTATTCTACCACCGTTGCCAGGTGCCAAAGAAAATCGTTTTGTTTCCATTGACAATGTCAAATTACAACATGTGGCCGATTCTGCACAGCCTACCAAGAGGAACGTCCAGTAGTTCCCGAATCCCTCTCACTACTGGAGAAGAAGTTCTGCTTCAAGTTGTTTATACCAACGCTGATACCTCTCCGACCTTGGGGAGGGTGGATGATGATTTTGCATTAGTTCCACTAACAACAAGCAATTTAGAAACATTTGATCAAGTCACTATGACTATGTCAACATCAGGGCAGTGCGCGCTCTACGGGCGACCAGAATGCAAAAACCTAATGATTTCCAGCTAACATAATTTATGCATTGTGCTGATATAATGTTGTTTAACCTTTTGCATTGCAGAGTTTCATCCTGAAGACTTATGTTCATCATGCATATAAATACTGTCCACATGTTTTGTACTGCTGCAGGCTTTCAGACTGTGTCAGGGTGTGGTCCCTTTCCAGGGCCTTCTAGAAGCTTCACTGCAGCATGCCTAGGTGTGGTTAGTGGGCTGGGCTAAAAGTCTATAAAAGGGAGCCAGCCCAGCTCCACGTGCTCACTATTCAGAGGTTCCGATGCAGAGCAGAAGCAACTTCCTGAGCTCCTGTTCCGGAGGCCTACTTGGATTTTCCAAACCTCACCCTTTCACTGCACTTGGTGATTCTTGTTCAGGGCGGTAAGACGGAGGTCGGGCTGGGCCCCCGATCCCGTTCTCGAAGGAGTTCGAGTTCTTGGGCCAAATTATCATGATTAAATCTTTTGACTCTTGGGCGTGTGAAAGTGTGCTGGATGTTTATTGGGCATTTACATGCTGACATTCAAATCGGCAAGACGCGTGATTCCTTACTCGTGTTTAATTCATGTTATTCATTGTGCGTTACCATTTCCAGGCATTCATATGGTGACATTCAAATCGGCAAGACGCGCAATTCTTTCTTCGTGCTTTAACCCTTGATATTCATTGTGCGTTACCATTTCCAGGCATTCATATGGTGACATTCGAATCGGCAAGACGCGCAATTCTTTCCTCGTGCTTTAACCCTTGATCTTCATTGTGCGTTACCATTTCCAGACATTCATATGGTGACATTCAAATCGGCAAGACGCGCGATTCTTCCCTTGTGCTTTAACCCTTGATATTCATTGTGCGTTAACATTCCCAGACATTCATATGGTGACATTCGAATCGGCAAGATGCTCGATTCGTTCCTCGTGTTTTTAAACCTTCATATTCATGGTGCGCTACCATTTCCTGACATTTACATGGTGGCATTTGAATCGGCGAGTCGCCCAATTCATTTCTCGTATGTAACTCATGTTGTTCATTGTGCGCTACCATTTCCTGCCATTTACATGTTGGCATTCGAATCGGCAAAACGCGCGATTCATTTCTTGTGTGTAACTCATGCTGTTAATTGTGCGCTACCATTTTCTGGCATTTACATGGTGGCATTTAAATCGACGAGACGCGCAATTTCATTCTTGTGTGTAATTCATGTTATTCATTGTGCGCTAACTTTTTCTGGCATTTTCATGGTGACATTTGAATCGGCAGGAAGTGCGATTCTTTTCTTGTGTTTAATATCACGGTGTTCATAATGTGCTACCTCTTCATGGCATTTACGAGGTGGTTTTCTAGCCAGCAGATGCGTGATTTATTTCTCGAGTCTAGCTTATGTTATTCTTGGTGCACAATTATTCTATGGTATTTACAACCTTTGTGAAAGTATACAATGTGCACAATTCATGTTTCTTACAGTTTTTGAGAGAATAAAATGCTAGAGTTCTAGATGGGATGTAGTGTGTATATAATAATGTTTTTCTTTCCTTGATTCTCATGCAAAAGATAATGTTTGAATCTGAACATTGCATTTAACCATTTCTTGATTTCCTCTCAGGTGTCCAGTAATCTTGAAGCCTAGTTGTTTAAGTCCATTCATAGGTTATCTATGATTTCAGAACGACAATGCTTAGAGTTATAATCTAGTACTGATTCATATGATATAATCTTGATATTGTGTGTTTTAACCTTTTTGCTTCCTACAGGTCTCCTTCCCAGCTGTTCCCTTCCTAATCCCCTTTTCCCCACTTGGACTCTCTTAGACTCTGTGATAATTCTAATCAGAGTATTGGAGCTGTCTTGTGGTGGAAGTGCTGGGAACGTGCACAGACCCTGAGGATCTGGTGACTCTGACAGACGGATGGTGCTGTCTATAGTGTACCATTACAGGAAACACCAACTCCACCGTTGGCCACGGCTACGCCATTTGCACGAACAGCCTCTGGTTAATTTGCCGACTACAACGACGGTCTATCGGACTCGTTTGCCTCTTTGACAACTGATCTGTCAGGTGCATGTAAGCTATTACATTGGCTTAAAGAAACATATTTCATTTTTCCATGGAACTATGTATGGCTTTCTTTGACTGTCCTCGCCTTTCTGCTTTGGCTTGGTTTTGTCATTACTTTTTTCTTGTTAATACATGGTCATTTTCTTCCTGAGAGATCAGCGGTTGAACAGGTAGAGGAGGTTTTGAAACCACATTTTTCATCACATAAGATTCGAAGGGACTTGTCTTTTGTGAACATTTCTGCAGTACCAATTCCTGATGGGATTGTGTGGGACAAAGTAATGTTTGATATATATGGTCCCACTGAAATTATTCAAGTACTGTATGTGTTAAAATTATCCATGAACGATATAGTCATACCAGGCATTGTATCTGATGATATGGATGTGAAAACAGTTGATTCTATGATGACAGAATTGCAATATTATACTGTCTATGAAAACGAAGATGTTTACCAGTTTAAAGAAAATTATGGTGATATGTTTTGCTATAATTATTATGGGCACTACTTCATACATAGAGGTAGCAGTCCAAAAACGATATTTAATTACACGCAATGGGAACATTGTCCAATTCCCCCGCAAGGGAGTTCAAAAACTTATACTGAAAAGTTTGCGTATTTTTCTGGGCATCGTCAAAAAAATGCTGAGTCATATTATTTTAAGGTAACTCCTACTAAGGATGTACATATGTTATTGACTAACACAAAATTTATATATTCGGACTCCTTTGTTTCCCGGTTATCAATTGAAGTTTATGAATATTGGTCAAAATATGTTGATTTGAAAAGGGTTTTGGGAACAAAAAATTGGCAGACCAAGAGTAGGGAAACATTGTTTAGAGCATGTCTCATCCCTGTTCAAATTATCTTTTTAAATGAACTGGTACAACAAACAAGTTGTTTAGGCTTAGCCACAATTAGATAATTAAACATGCCCAATATACCTGCCCCTGCAAAATTTGATAACTGGCAAAAGTACACAAATGCAACTATAAATGAGCTCAGTGAGTGGGTCCAGAATGGTACGTTTAATGCTTCACTGACACGTCCAGGCGGGTGGTTATTGTGGCCAATAGATACTAACGGGTGTCATCAACATTTTGTCACCTCCTCTGGGGGTTTCCGAACGAGGAGGTCAGACCCTCGCTATATATCACCAGAACATGCTGACATAATTACAACATATAGTGTAGGAAAATTGTGCCAACAGTGGCTAAAATCATCCTCACAAGATGCAGTTAAGACACACCTCAGTCTCCTGTCTAACAACGCTGACTTACAAGATTTCTTGTCAGGCCCAAAGATACCACGTAGGAAGCGTTTCTTGTATGAGGTATACAATGAAATATGGAAACTTTCCCAACAAGAGGCTGCAGCCTAGATAGATCAGGAAAATTTGAAAAAGGCACTAGTTGTTGTGGATAATGGGATTCACACCTAGTCCGACCGGATATATACAATTAACAACACTGTTTCTTCTGCTATAGACATTATACGATCTGATATGCCTTCTTTATATCATGGACAGAGTCAGACCAGGTCCATTATGCAGTTGGGTTGGACAATTCAGACATTGAAGGCGGGTCGTGTTCCGTGGCAGCACATCAGTGTCAGGGAAATATTTTTTTCTTTAATTTGACGCGACAACAACAACTAATGGCTAAAAAGGAAGCGACTTATGTCATGCATAACATTGAAAAGATAGAAAGACTGCCTCTCATCGTGGCCGAGATTCCTTCGGCAGAGTGATTGATACACGGGGTTATTAATCTGCCTATTTCTACATTTGTATTCACTTCTTGTTTGAAACATGTTCCGGTAGGCAGATATGAAAAGTTGGGAGATAGTTACATCCATGAGGTGAGGGAGCTTCCCTTCTCGTACAAATGCCTCAATGGGATGAAGGAGGTCTTTCTTAGCGGTAGTGAATGCAAGGCTTCAGTACGCCATTCGATGATTTGTAATTAGCTGTCCTTGCATGGGGCGTGTAATGCCTCGGTTGCGAACTTGGCTTGCTATCTGAAGGGAGTTCCAGTCCCCTTGATTAAACGCACGTTCCAGGTGCTTTCAAACGACAGCTACATCCTTCTCAATAGAGAAGACTGTTGTGGCATGCGGGCCAGAATAGTTTACATTGTTTCGGTCTCTAAGGTCGTTACATGCTGCGGAACGTGTTGTTTCCCCCCACTAAATTTAGGGAGGTAGCTGATATCTGGCCTCACATTGCTACTTCCAAGGTGAATTTTGACAAGTTAAGTAGACTGAAGGCTTTATTGTTTCAGAAACATGTGGCCCTTACATCTGCACGCGAGACCTATGCACTTCAAGAGGCAAGGTCGTCGGCAGAAATACAGTCCCTGTTAAATACGAACTTTCCAAGACACTTTGGTGAACTCGAGGGGACGTATATTTAATGCGTCCAGCACGGCTGGATTAGCACATTTTTTCAAAGCTGTTGGTATTGGTTTTGTTCACACCTTTTCCTCTACATTCGGTTTGATACCTTCGTCTAGTCACTCAATTTTCGGAAGCATTTTTGGGGGATTTCCAATAACTTTGGCTTTATTAGCCAGCATTTTGCTGTTGCTGTTGTTTTTCCGCAATGGCAGTCCGCCGCAACAAGGACAAATGAAGAAGCTCCCATCAGTGCAGCAGTTTGGAGCAACACTCCTGGAACATTTGGGGTGTGACTGGTCTCTGTCATTCAGACTGGTTTTGGATTGTGTGCAGCCCGTGTTTCGGTGCCGTTGGTGCTCTTTTGAACATGCACTGGAAGTTTGTCTTTCACAGCAACGCCCCTCCGTGATAGATGCTGATCTGTTGATGTTCTCGTTGAGGGTTCATTACCAGACATGAACGCTGCGGCTGCGTTTGCTCAGAGAAGCTGATTACGAGCTACCCTTCCTGGAGGAAGTTACCATTAACTCGTTAATAGGCACTGCCCGGGATGCCGTCTTGGTTGACACTGGGGCTATGGAACACACCTGCTCCTTAGTAGTTTTTGGTGCGGATTTACCGGTTTTGTCATCTGCCGAAGTGGAGGATCTCCTGCTTTCCATGACTGATGCTTGATTTGGAACTGTCCTAAATTTACATTTTCCTTTGAATTCGTCTCTTGGCCGCATGCTTATTTTTTAAATTGCCGAGTAGTATGCTTGTGTGTCCTCTTGACTTGTCAAAATTAAGTAGGGTTTTAGATATATTTTAGGTTAGGGCATTTTAGCTTTGCCTTGAACCACTTTCTACAGACAAGAGGAGGGTGTTGTGTAGCCATTTCAAGTATAGCTCCATGCACGTTAGTTTAACATACTAGGCCGCTGTGCACTTTGCCCTAGATATATTTTATTAAGCTTCGCATTGTTATTTTACAATAACCAGTTTTTATGGTCGTTTTAATTTCTTCTATCGCACTGTTTAGCTTAGCTCAGCACTGTGTTCTCAAATCATGCATTCTTGATCATCCTGTGCTTCAGTCAAGGCTACAGTCTGGTACATTGCCGGTAAACGTGGTAGAAGTTTAGTCTCCAGCATTCGTAGAAAACACACATCCTTACGTAGGGACATTTTCTTAGAACATCTGGGTGTTAGTTATAAAAACACTTTCTAGTCCTAGTACACGTCAAGAGGGAGATTCCAGCCAGGGAACCACAACTGTATGCTGAATTCCCCGTTGCAGATGCTGATGCAGATTACAGGCCTTTGCTCAGGTATGAGGGTTGATGTCCTCCCGGGGGAACCTGAAAGGCAGGCTTAGAGCTTAACATGCTGTGCTCGAAATATAACTTAGAGAGAGAATAATCTAGCGGCACTATGATAGCCTTATTCTTGTGCTTCACGCTCATCGTTACTATTTTAATATTATTGTGTTGTGTAGTTCTGGTTATTGCAGCTCATGCTTCTTATCCAAAATGCAGTCGTTTTATTAAACCTATCCTTAAAAGTTATACTGCCTCTATTGTCATTTATATATGAGACCGCACTGTGTATGAGAGAACCGATTGCGACCTGAGTGACCACGACTTCCCTGAGAAGTACTGAGATGTCATGCGCTCAGCTGCCCAATTGTCTCTAATATTTGGGAGAGATGAGGCACTGCTAGTTAGCCGGAGCAAAACCCGGATTTGGAGTGACAAGCGTCATCTACCATGGGCCAGACTTAGTCCCCCACATCGCGGACGATCTTGTTGCTCAAAATCCAGTAGTCTCATTAAGATAATGAGAGCCTACGCGACACCATGAGAAACTCAGTTCATGCACAGCACCTTTTCCTTATGCATCTGAAATGGAGAAAATCCTGTTGTAGAACGGGGAACACAATGATATGCCAATTTTTCTGAAAAAAATTCTTAACATCTATATGATTGGTAAACTCTGGCCTGAAATGCATCCGCAACTACTCTTAGATCTCTTACTGAGACCATTTATATGCAATGCATAAAGTGCAGTTCTTCCACAAACTATACTCTTTAAAAAATAATAATCATTCAGTTTGACAGATCTGTATTAAACACCATTGTGAGTAATAATAAAAATGAGAACACCTTCCCTCAAAAAACACTCCTTCAGAAACCCAATCCCTCTATCAGTAGTGGGTTAATCAATTCATTGAACGCCTGCCTATTTTGACTAGTAGTAGTCAAGTACGATAAAAGCAAATGTTTTCTTTGTGCCTCTTACCTTACAGGGTCCAAGCAATTTTATCCCAATACCCGGCAGGAAATTCTGACTGAACATCTATAATTTATCTTCCAGACAACTTACTTATCAGAATTTGCACAAACAGCATGAAAAACGGAAATTGGGGATATAAATGTAAGGCCACCAGAATGTTCCTCTTTTCTTCCTTTGGTAAGGCTTTCTCCCAAATGTCCTTAGTGGGCCAGAGAAAGTATACACTTGCAAGTGTTTTTGGGCTGTAATAATACAGTCACTCTTCAACTTTATCCTCCAGAGAAATGCAATCCCTCACTGTTAGAAATGGGGTCTCTAGTTGGCAGTCAGTTTACACCCTGTTCAAGTAAGGACCTTCACTCTAGTCAGGGCAGGGAGATACCCAGCTGAGATGACCCCTGCTCATCCCCTTGGTCGCTTGGCACAAGCAGTCAGGCTTATCTCAGAAGCAATGTGTAAAGCATTTGTACCAACACACACAGTAATACAGTGAAAACACTATAAAAGGACAGCACACCAGTTTTAGAAAAATAGCCAATATTTATATGTGTAAAACAAGACCAAAACAAGAAACATCCAACATACAGTAATAAAGATATGAATTTTGCAAGAATGAACTTAAAAATACAGTTCCTTGAAGTCGATAGCTCCGTCTGGGGCTGCCCCAACGTCGTGAACAACAAATCCAACAGTTCAGGATGACCGCGGGCCAGCTACAGTGTCAGGAAGTTCCACAAACAGTACCTTGGAAAAGTGTGGCGTCGCTGGCGTCAGCAGGCGTTGGTTCCTGAGGTTGGTGCACGGGTCATCGGGCCCTTAAAGTCACATGCGTTGCAGATCAAACTCCAGGCTGATGACGAAGTCATGAGCGCTGGCGTTGATGGCGTCGGGGCTGTGGTGCGAAGCAGGACGATGCGACATGCGGTGCCCACAGGTCACGGTTCAGGCAGCAGTTTGGTGACAGCATCCTGCGGCGTCATTGAGACCAGGGCTGCAGTGTTAAGTAGGGCGGTGTGACATGCGGTGTCTCCAGGTCGCAGTGCAGGCAGCAGCATCATTGCTGCTGAAGCACTGTCGTCGGTAGGCCCAAGGTGAATACGACAAGGGACAGGCTCTGGGCAGCACCCATGGATCACGGTGCAGTCAGAGGCATCTGTTGATGATGCTGGAGTCGATGGCACTGGCGTCGGTGGAGCAGAGCTGCGGGGCTGGGCGGGACGGTGCTTTGTGTAACTCAAGAGCAGTGTCCTCAGTCCACAGTGCAGACAGCGGCGTTAGCATAGAGTGGTGTCGCTGCGGTGTGAGCAATGCGATGCAGAGTGCGGAGCCCAGAGGTCAAGGTGCAAGCAGCGGCCCTGTGACGGCATCAGGTGGGGGCATCGGTGAGACCAGGGTTGAGGTGAGAAGCGGGGCACTGCTCCCTCAGCATAGTCAGATCAGGGTGCAGGCAGCGGCATCGTTGACGGCATTGTGATGGTTTTTCTTCTGTTGCAGCACAAAACACACAGTTCCCAGTGCTGTAGGCAGATGAATCTGAAATCTTTCATATCCCTGAGACTTCCAACAGAAGTCAAACTCTACTTCAAGCCACTGGAGAAACTTCACAAGCAGGATACACAGCAAAGTCCAGTCTGTGTCCTCTTTAAGGCAGACGCAGCAACTGCAGGACAACCCAGCAAAGCACACACAACAAAGGGGCAGTACTCCTTCTCCTCCAGCTCTTCTCCTTGGCAGAGGTTCTTCTTGATCCAGAAGTGTTCTAAAAGTCTGGGATTTTGGGTCCACTACTTGTACTCATTTCTGCCTCTGAAGTAGGCAAACTTCAAAGGAAAGTCTCTGTTGTTCACAAAATCCTGCCTTGTCCAGGCCTGGCCCCAGACACACTCTAGGGATTGGAGTCTGCATTGTGCGAGGACAGGCACAGCCCTTTCAGGTGTGTGAGTGTCAGCTCCTCCTTCCCCACTCTAGCCCAGGAGAATTATCAGGATATGCAGGACACTCCTCTGCTTCCTCTGTGTCACTGACTAGAAGGAATTCACAAACAGCCCAACTGTCAGTCTGGCCCAGACGTGGATTCCACAGGCAGGCAGAGGCACAGAATGGTTAAGCAAGAAAATGACCACTTTCAAAAATAGGCATTTTCAAACTTATAATTAAAAAAACAACTGTACAAAAAGATGTATTTTTAAATTGTGAGTTCAGAAACTCCAAACTCCATATCTCTATCTGCTCCCAATGGGGAATTACACTCGAGGAATTTAAATGCAATTCCTGTGTTAACCTATGGTAGAGATGGGTCTTGCAATAGTGAAACCCGAATTTGGCAGTATTTCACTATCAGGACATATAAATACACGAGTACATGTCCTACCTTTTAAATACATGGCATACTGCTCATGGGGATACCTGGGGCCTACCTTAGGTGTGACTTACATGTAGTAATATGGAAGGCTTGGGCCTGGCAAGTGGGTACACTTGCTAAGTCAAATTGGCAGTGCAAGACTGCACACACAGACACTGCAGTGGCAGGTCTGAGACATGTTTACAGGGCTACTCGTGGGTGGCACAATCAATGCTGCAGGACCACTAGTAGCATTTGATTCACAGGCCCTGGGCACCTTTGGTGCACTTTACTAGGGATTTACCAGTAAATCATATATGATAATCAGGGTTAAACCAATCACCAACACAATTTACATAGGGAGCACTGCACTTTAGCACTGATCAGCAGTGGTAAAGTGCACAGAGACAATAAGCCAACAAAAACAGAGTCCAGCATACCATAACAACAGGAGGTCAGAAGGTAAAAAGAAAGTGTGAAACACAGCAAAAGATGCCAGGTCTAACACTCACTTTTCAAAATACTTGCATTTCAGGAGACAGCATTTTTTCATGAGGTCAAATTTCGAAAGAACACTGAATTTTTGCGAAGTATCAAGCTTCCTCCCATTTTTCTTTTGAAAAGTTGTAATCACCAGAAGCTACTACACACTCTTAATCAAAGATAAATTTTTGTCTTTGGTCATACTTCCAAGGTAATCTAGCCAGGCAGGCTGTAACAATGTTGCAAGAACCAATACTTGTATAATTTAGATAAAATTCCAGTGAGACATGGGCAAGGCTTTCCAATCCCATTGCCATTAAGCAAGGAAATCAATGGTTTATGATCAGGTTTGATAGTGAATTTCTTCCCCCACAACTATGTCTTAAAAAGTTTCATGGCCCATGAAAAAGCCAAAGCGTCTAATTGAATGGTGGGATACCTACTCTTTAGATCAGTAATAGGACTAGATGGAAAAGCTATAGGTTTTGTAATCTTATGGATGTTTTGCATGTTATATATGTTTTGTAACAGTACCACTCACAAACCTTCAACGCTGCCATCGGCATATACCACATCATGACCTATTTGACTAAATGTTGATAACAAAGAAGCTTCAACTATAGATGTTTTTTATTTTTCGAATGCAACCTGTTGTTCTCTAACCCAAATAATGTTTCACCCTTCTTAAGAAGGATTCTATGAGGTGTGGCATTCTGGGCAAGTTTATCTACATGTTTTAGAATAAAATCCACAAAGCTGATCTTTGTTAGTGAGAGCTCTTATGATTTCAACACACTTGATAAGATTTTGTTTCAGATGAATATCTTCCTTATTATCGACATGTCCCAATTATGCTAATCTCTGATTAAAAATTGGCATATTTCCTTTAGGAGTGTCAAACCCCTTTCTTGAAGACTTGTAGGCACTTGAGCTAACTTCTAATTATGCATCAAAAAAGTTTTTTGTAAATAAAGGTCGTCTTGGAAGGCAAACACACCTTCCAAGCCACTGAAAAGAACATGCATCAATATCTGCTGTTCAGTTTCATTGAACTGATAATAAATAAAAAAAAAAAAAACATGCCATCAGGGGTTATATGACAAGATTTATATCATATAACCTTCCTGTATACCAAACCAGCAAGTTGTGAGTCAAAGAGCTGCATTTAACACCTATCTGTACAATGCACTCTTTGTCAAACACTACTACTGCTGCAGTTGGCATGGGTGGCTGATCTAGATTGTGGGTGTGACTTTGAGTACCAAGCTATCTGGAATGCATGGTTATATAAAGGATGTATCATCACAAATGCTGATGATGCTTTGTTTCAAAGCAGCTTAGTTAGCAGTCCCTTGATAGTTGTCTGCAGTTTTCCTCAAATTCAACTTGATGGGAAGCAGACTTGAGATCAAGAGAAGTAAAAAAAACTTTGCTCCATCCAACTGAGGTAGCACATTTAGAATTTTGGGTAGGGCGTGACAATTAACCAAGATTTGTTTCTTGAGCGATATCAACCCTGCACACAATCTTAATGAGCCTGTTTATCTTAGAACCAAATATATAGGAGACACCAACTCTCATGAATCAACTTGCTCAATAACGCCCTCATCCTGCAGTTCTATGAGAAGTAGTGATAGCTCTGTACGAGCGCTAAGGGACACGCCCCTTAATTTATATTTTATTGAAACCGCATATCCTTTCAATTTTATACTGTTAAAGTCCCTTAACTTTGCCTAAGCTTTCTTGTATTTTTTATACTGCATTACAAAAGTTCCAATACCTTTCCCATTCAATATACAAGTAAATCTGAACCAGGATCCAACACCATCCCTAGGTTTCCTTAGTGTTGTCGCCCTACAGCTTGTTGCCCTTTCTTGGAAACATAAATCTTCCCAAGAATAGTGTGAGACAGAAAAGTGGTTGGTGTCACGAAATACCCTGCATTTTAAATGCCCGATTTCCCACATCCAAAAGCCTTCATATAATTTTCCACAAGGTTTCTTTCCACATTTAAAAAAAAAAAAGACTCTGAAACAAGGGTAAAAGGAGATCTAGAGTCAACTAACACAGTGGTTTTAACTCCATTATTCAAAACTTTACAATTAGGTGGCTTGCACAGCTTGGAATCTAATATATCATAATTTTTGACCTGTGAGACACACATTTCCCGAATTACACAAGGATAGATCATCTTCTTCTTCTTGCACAACTATAACAACATTATTCCTATCCATGCTACTTTTTGAGTCTTCAACATCCTCCTGAATAACATTTAAATGTCAAATTTTACCACATTTGTGACAGTCTCTTGCTGGACATATAGGTTTATTAAAATGTAATTTTACAACACATCTAATGCATTTTTCTTTTGAATTATTTTGAAACTAAGGGGGTCATTACAACCCTGGCGGATGGCGGAGAACCGGCAGTAACACCGCCAACAGGCTGGCGGTTTTACCTTGGTGTATTATGACCATGGCGGTTACCGCCATGGTCAACCGCCGGTTCTCCGTCCCGCCAGCCAGGGCGGAGACGACCGCCGGGCTGGAGACCTGGGTCTCCAGCCCGGCGGCCATCAGTATACCGCCGGAGGTATTTGGACCCGGCTTACCGCCGTGGATTTCCAGCAGTTTCAACCGCCATGAAATCCATGGCTGTAAGCACTATCAGTGCCAGGGAATTCCTTCCCTGGCACTGATAGGGGTCCCCCCCACCCCCCACCCCCACTCGACTCCCTCCCCCACACCCCCACCAACCCTGCCACCCCCCAAAGGTGGCAGGGCCCCTTTCCCCACCCCGACCCCCAACATAACATTACTCACACACACCTGACACGCATGCAGGCACCACCAACACACACACGCACACCCCCCGACATACATGCCTACATTCACACACAAAGACACGCACACCCATATTCAAACATACACGCACACATCCATACAGACATACCCACAGCCATACACGCACTCATTCCCATACACACAACACCCCCGCAAGCATACACGCACTCACACACCCCATCTACATACACACACGCACACCCCCATGCACGCACACAACACACAACACCCCGCCCCTCCCCTAACGGACGATCGACTTACCTGGTCCGTCGATCCTCCGGGAGGGGACGGGAGCCATGGGGGCAGCTCTGCCGACACCACACCGCCAACAGAACACCGCCACGGCGAATCACAGGACGTGATTCGCTGGGCGGTGTTTTGTTGGCGTGGCGGTGGAGGTGGAGCAACCTCCACTTCCCCGCCGCCCGCAAGTATGGCTGTTGGCAGCTCTCCGTCGACAGAGAGCAGCCAACAGTCATAATATGCCGAGCAGCAAACCGCCTGCACAGGCGGTCTTCCGCACGGCGGTCCCTCGGCGGTCTTGCAAAATGACCGCCGAGGTCGTAATGACCCCCTTAGTTTTGTTCATTTTGGGTCTCTCGTTATCGTTTATAATGCCATGTTCCAATTGGTTGTCTTAACATTTGTTCAAAAGTTTAAATGATCTTTCTATATCTTATTCTACTTTGATAATGTCTGACAATGAGTGATTTTTGTGTCTGAGGAGCTGCTCTTGTATTAGTTTGCTGTAGCGGTGCATTATTACTTGATAACGAATATACTCCTCAATTATACTCCCAAACTCAAAGTTACCTGTCAACACTCACAATGTAGCAAAGTAGTTCTCAATAGATCGTTCACTTATAAATTGCAGTCTAGAATCAAAAAAAAGGAACTGTTCCTTCACAATATGCAGTTCATCAGTTAAGTGCCATCTTAAACTGCCAAGAGCTTCAGTGAAAACAAGTCTTGCCATTGAACACCCTGCTGAGGAAGATGATCAAAAATGTCCTCTTCCTCTATTAAGTTTAATAATAGTCCTCACAGGATTACATGCATTGCCGTCAATAACAATCAGATAATGGTTAATTCATCTCAACAATTTAATTCATTTCAAAGTGGATTGTGTAATTTTGTTGCATGTTAGCGAAATACCCAGAAGAAACGTAAACACAGGAGCAAAGTACCAAACCAACTAAGTGATATATAGAGGATGTGGGGGCATCAGAAAGACAGTACAGATAATAACTGCACAGTAGTGGTGCTCTTGCAGTCAGAGGCATCTTTTTATCACCATCCGCCTTGTTTAGCCCCCCAGCTAGTTCTCTATGATCGAGACCGTGCTACGAACAGCCATTGCCATTAAATAAAACTCAAGATGTGTAAGAGCACTACTGGGGGTGCTGGCACTGCTGGCTGTGGCAGCTGCTTCCTATACAGTCTTTGCGCCGGCTGCCTGCTGGACTGGCCATGAGAGGACTGCTCTGTGTGCTGCTGGGTTGCATCATTCAAGCCAGGTGGAGGGTGCACCGACTGTCCTGCAGTGAGCTGCTGGGGAATAGAGGAGGCACAGTGGCCCCACTCAGCATACCAGGCGGAGTTCTCCCACTCCTTCAATTGCAGACCTCAGTCCCCAGAGGTAGCTGAGTGACCGCAGTGAAATCAGCAGGGCCACACACAAAGTGGCTGTGGTGCACGGTGGTCGCCATCCCTGCCCTTTGAAGGATCCCACTGGGACTGGCGAGACCTGCTTGTTTCCCCACCGAGGGTACACAATGCCAGGACAGGCGAGGGGGTAGTGTGGGGTTGAGCCAACACTCTAGGTTCGCTCCAGTAAGAGATCGTTATGCCACTGCGATTGCAGACGATGACGCAACATTGAGCTGCTTCACATGGAAGGTGAGAGGCCTGAAAAATTCTCAAAAAGCTTGCCAGGTCCTCACATTACTTGACAGACGCCATATCCATACAACCCTGTTGCAGGAGACACACCTGGCTCCTAGGGTATCTGCCCACTATGCCAGTCGATGAGCTGCAAAATAACATTGCTTCCTCTTAGTACTCCTATGCTGTAGGTATTATTATATTGATAAGAAAGGGCACCAAGTTTCAACTGCAGGGATCCATGATTGATGTTAAGGCCAAATATGGATTCCTGTGGGGATGCCTAGGACCCATGCAGATCACGGTGGTGAACTCTATAGCCCAAACCTAGAGGATCCCAACTTTTATACCTCTCTGTGGTAAATAGTCAATAATACCAACTCACAGTGATTGATATGGGATGGGGGTTATTTGTGGTGTGCAGGGCATTCTGCACAGATGTCCAGCTGCCCTGAGAGGTAGATCAGACACGGCCAACAGACAACATAATGCAGTAACATTAAATATGTGATGCCTAGAGATACAAATATCATCTTAGTAAGGAGGGCACATGGTTTTTGCTGCAAAAAATGGCCTCATCTGGACTACTGGCACATTATACTTGATGTGGGCACCTGGGCGGTTAGTGTCTGGCCCTCACCATCTCCGATTATTCACCCATCCTGCTGCAACTACAATTGCTAATGCACTGATGTTTGGAGGATGTGGAAATTGAATCCGGAGCCTTGGCACATAGCTTTTTCTGTGAGAAGGCCTGCAGGGGAAACCTAAAATATTTTAAGGATAACGTGGGCGTGGTGTAACACTGGAGCACCATATGGTACACCTTCAAGATATCGTTAAGAGGGCTTGGCATCACCAAACAATACGGAGTACGGAAGACACTCCAGCAACATCTAGATAGGCTGGCTGGTGACATTAAACACTTAGAGGATGAACTGGGGGGAACCTACATTACACACTCACTACCTCGAGGCCACTGCTATAGCATAGCTGAGGAACAGCATTACTCCTGCACATATCTGAACTGGACAAAATATGAACTGCCATAATGGGCCTACAGACAGGGTAAGGCTCTGGGATCCGATGATTTTCTGGCTGAATTCTATAAGTTACAGTGACATCCTGGCCCCTTACTTACTAGATATAGATGACAATGCCTGTAAGTGGATAATATTGCCTGCATCTATGCGCAAAGCATCCAAAAGCTCTCCTAAAACAGGGTAAACATATCCATCAGTGTGCATACTATCGGCCGCTCTCACGAATCAACTGATACAAATATTTTTGCAAAACATATTCTAAACCGTCTCATCCTCCTGTTATCAGACTTGGTTAGGACAGATCAGTGTGTCTTCATCAAAGGCTGCTTCAAATCTCAGTCTGTGCACCCTGTCCATGTTCTAATGACCTGGCTTTTACCGCAGACGCCGTGACCGTCTTTCTAGAATGGCACTACCTCTTCACTACCCTCAAATGCACAGGGTTTCTCAGTCCCTTTGCTGGGTCATTCAGTTACTGTATCCTACCCCATGTTCTCGCCTTCGCACTAAGAATGCAAGATCACAGCCCCCTGGCAATTACGTGGGGTACGCATCAGTGGTGCCTGTAATCCCCAATTCGATTTGTCCTATCCCTCAAGCAACTTGCGGCGAAGATCAGACATTATAGCGAGTACACACTTCGCTTTCACCACAGTTAGATATTAATATACTTAAACGTGGTTGACATGTCATTCTACTTATGGAATCGGGACCCATCATAATATCACTGACCAAGTAACGTGCTGGATCACTCTTCTGCTATCTCGAGTAGGATGCATCAGTGTTGTAAAAATGATTATACTACGCTGGCTTCTCTGTCTTCATCACTATCCCTCTTCTCCCTACAGAAATGTTTTCCCCTACTCTAACAACACAGCTGATACACCTGGTGTGGGCGAGTAAAAGTCCAAGAATAAACTGGGACACGTTTTCTCCCCTTCCACTTAGGTGGCTTTGAAGTGCTTGATCATGAATTGTATTAACTACGCACCTAAGGGCATTTGTCATGTTACTGGCATAAGCCCACACCTCACACAGAGCATGCAGCTGTTGAATTGGACATTGTGGAACCTACTTAGATCTCTGATAGGCAAACCGATCACTCAATTGCACAATGCCTGCCATGGCCTTAACAAGAATGGGACCATCCTACGACTCACAGAGCTTGGAGGACTACCCAATTGCCACGCATCACACATTCCTTTACTTTCAACTGCAGGGTGCGAGTTGGCTCATACACCCAGAGTTTCTATCGGAACCACCAGCACTGGAGGACACACTGCTCGGCACCCCTACCACTAAACATTGCTATTCATTCTGTGCCAGGCAACACCTGAGGACTACCCCGTAAGAGATCACTTGGCGAGGGTGGGATACGAAGCAGAGAGGGCTGAAAATATCCCCCACACTATTCTGTTGTACTCAAACGACTTTGGTGTCCTGTAGCGGCAGACCACACATCATTCATTTAAAAACTGTGCATATCAAGCCCATACAGACTTTACTTTGTTTTTCCCGCAAGTCTCTCACTGCTTGTGGTGTAGGGAACTGGAGGCATATTTTTTCACCTGTCTTCGTCCTGCGCTGGACTATCAACTTACTGGATAGACGTAATTAACACACTGAAGCTCATGCTCGGTTGTGACACTCCACTAGATCGCATGGTGGTCCTTTTTGGCTGGGCTGAGAAAATTCTCACCACTCAAAAAACTTCTCGCACTAGTACTACTGCTGCCAAAATGCTTGGTTGCCTGCAACTGGGGCAGGCAACAATGTCCCAAACTCAAACAATGCAAAAACAAGGTGATGGATGCACTGCTTGAATTAATCTCAGTCACTGGCAATCTCTCAGGCCACATCCAGCATTGTGCCAGCCAGCACTAATAACACTACAAGCGGGGGAAAAAAAAGAGGTGTCCCTCCCGCTTAGCACCTCAGCCCCTGGCACAAAACAGGTGGGCTACAGCTTTGTACATCTAAATCGTGGATGTTCATTTTGCGAATACAAAGCATTAGTCTTACCTTGATGTAATCCAGTTCAAGGGTGTTCATTCACTTGTGTACCTTATTTTTCTTATTCATTTAACAGAATGGATATTGATGCCTTTGAAATCCCTCGATTTAGCTTTATTGGCTCCATTTACAAAAGAAAATACACTCTTGTTGAAAGACAGCCTGAAGCCCTTCGGAAGTCACTGGTTGAATCGGTCGAATCTTTTCTCCCAGCATTTAAATGGAGAGGACTGGAAGTACATGAGCAATGGTACAAAGTGTGTGTTTGGACACTGTACTGGATGTGAGTTTCTATCATTTCCCCCCGATGTACATGGAATCAAAAATATTCTAGCTGTCGCAACAAGAATTTTCAATTCTATTAAGGGCACGGAGGCGAGGATTATGCTTCTCTCTATCTTTACTGCAACACACAGCAGCCAATGGAAACAGTGAAAAAACAGAAACTACATTTCCCAGAAACACGACTCGTAATGACCCTCCAATCAGGCTCCATTTTCTCTTATATAGCACAAAGCACGCAAAGTCCGTCCTCTTTCTTTGCACGTCCATGGCAAGAGAACTTGAAACAACCCTTCTTCGTAAGACTGAGTCCTAGAACAACATCTTCCTGAATCAGGAACTTGGAAGAATTTGCACAACGGTGCAGGAACGAATCAACCTCCTCCGACGTTTAGAAGATGGGTCCAACATCTCTCAGGTTGGTTTCTCCTCTATAAAGAAGAAGAATAAAGCAGTAACGTCTTTACTTATCACCCCATAATAGTACAGGGTGGGACAACATACATTTTGAATTTATAGAGGTAAAAGAAAATGTTAATAATCAAATACTCCCGGGCGGGATAATCCTCGTCTCCGTGTCCTTAATAGAATTAAAAATTCTTGTCGCGACAGCTAGAAAATTTTTGATTCTATGTCAGGACTGGAGGCTTCGGATTATGCTATTTTAAAGCTGAGCAATCACATTAGAAGCAACATCAACAATTGGCTTATGATAGAACAATTTAAACGTAGAGTCTGATAACCAATCAGCTGATGTCATATCTTCCAATCTTGATCCTAAATGGAAAGCTTTAGAAGCCATAGCTCCACGAACAGAATAAGCTCCAAATATAGAGATATCTATCCCTGCTTCTTGCAACAACCATCTGACCCATCTCGCAAGAGTTGCTGAGGAGACTGGGCCAAAAGGTTTCTGCAAGGAAATTCACAATTGTCCATTCACATCTCTACGCAATTCTCTCTTAACATCTTCATCAACTTTTAGGCAATTTACCACACATAGGGCCAGATGTATCAAAGGGTTTTACCCATTCTATGTCTATGGGAAAATGTGTTCGTACATATGGCCCATAGTTTGGAATTATCTCTGATAGCTAATACATTTAGAATTAGATTTCGTACGTTGAGAGATGCGAAAAGATACACCCGTAGGGGTAAAAACTCTACCTGTAATGTCCAAGGCTTTGACATCAGAAACTCTTCAGTAAGAAACTAAACAAAGCAACATGGTTAATTTTGCAGACAACTGCTTTCTTGAAAGACCTTCATTCACCGGCCAAGCCACCAAGAATCTTAATATAACGTTGACATCCCAAAGAGATTAATATTTTGGGAGAGAAGGACGAAGCATACGAACGCCGCGCAATAGCTTACAAATCAACGGGTGCTCACCCACAGGCTTACCCTCAATGTGAGGATGTTTAGCCAAAATGGCAGATCTAAAATTATTTACTGTCCTGTATGCTAGTCCTTGCGCTGCAACATGAGACAAGAAATTAGCTATCATTTGCACTGAGGCCCCCAAAGGATCCACACTCCTTTGACCGCACCAATCCAACCATCTCCTCCAGGCGGAGGCATATCGTTTATGCGTACGAGGTGCCAAAGATTGGGAAAGGAAGAATTTAGTGTCTTCTGAAAATTCAGGACCTTGAGAGGGTCCCCTGATATCCTCCAGGCCATGAGTACCAACTGTTCCCCCAGAATCAGAGGGTGCAGATTTCCCATGGGATCCATCAATAGGTCCCACGAAGGGAGGATTTGAACTGTGGCAGCACAACATAAGGTAAGTGCCACTGGAAACCAAGATGGGGCCTTCCAGCACGGGGTTACCAGAATAAATTCTGCTCTCTGACAAATTACTTGCGAGAGAACTCGATGGATCATGGAAAAAGGAGGAAACGCAAAATGAAAAGCATCCAAGCTGAGGGCATTGGGATCCGGTCTCCAACTGAAGAAGAGGGGAAGAGGAGTATTCAGTCGGGAGGCAAACAGATCTATCTTGCACGGACCCCAGAGATGATTCAAGAATTGAAATATCCTGGGGTGTAGACGCCAATCGCTGGCATCTCTCAAGTGCCTGGAATTCCAGTCTGCTACTATATTCACTCTCCCGGGAATATATTCCGCCGATACAGAAATCTGATGGTCTAGACAAAAATGCCAGAAGTCTTTGTCAATCTCTGCCAGCATCCTGGACCGGGTTCCCCCCAGCTTGTTGACGTATCGAACTGCTGAAATATTGTCCATTGTCAGGAGAATACAGCATTTCGATCTGGAGGGGGACAACGTCTTCAGTGCAAATAAACCCGCCAGAAGTTCTAAGCAATTGATATGCATCTGAAGTTCCTCCGGGGACCAATGACCCCCCCCCCCCCGTCTCTATCTGGCCACACCTGGCACCCCAGCACCATCTGATTCTATGATCACTTCTGGAACTGAGGCAAAAATCGCCCTGCCATTCCAAGCGTCCATATGATTTAGCCACCAGTGAAGCTCTGTCCGGGCTTCGTGAGACAGGACAATCAATTCGGAATACGCCAGACCTTTGCGAAGGTGAAGGATCTTCAACCTTTGAAGAGCACGAAAGTGCAGGGGTCCCGGAAAAATGGCTTGAATAGATGATGCTAGGAGGCCCACCAGACGGGAAAGAACCCTCAAGGAAATCGAATGAGCAGACAAAGCTTTCCTCAACTCTTTCTTGATAGACAGTATTTTGGTTAGTGGCAACTTCAACAGAGTTGCTATGGAGTCTATCCTGAACCCTAATAATTCTATATTCAGTACTGGTTGAAGCTGAGATTTTTTTACGTTGATTATGAACCTTAGATCTTGCAGGAGCTGCATAGTCCATGAGAGATGGAGACTTGGCAAGACGCTCCTCTTGGGCCATAATGAGAAGGTCGTCTAGATAGATTATTAAGTGAACCCCTTCTTCTCGTAACCACTGCATCAGAGGTCGCATTACTTTTGTGAAACACCAAGGGGCCGAGGAAAGGCCGAAAGGAAGGGCGGAAATCTTGTAACATCGTTTCTTCCAAAGAAACTGAAGTAATCTGCTATGTGGGGCAAAAATTGGAATGGTCAAATACGCGTCTGAGATCCAGACGGACCATCCAGTCTCCTTCCCGTAAAAGATCCCTGAGAAGATGGATACCCTCCATCTTGAAGTGTCAATAAACTATCCATGAATTTAAATGTCTCAGGTTGAGGACTAAACGAGATCCCCCTCCTTTCTTCTGAACCAGAAATATCGTACTTATAAAACCTCTTGGGCGAGGATATGATTCAATAATCGCCCCTTTTTGGAGAAAAGTCTCTAAATCCTGATCTATGAAAAACATCTTCTGTTGGAAAAAACGGAGAGGAGGCGGGATCTCAGTTTGTTGGGGCTCTGAGTACAACTCTAGATGATAGCCTGAAATTGTGTCTAACACCCATGCGTCTTGCGTAATCAACAGCCAATTTTGAACAAACAGACTCACTCTTCCCCCCAAGACAACATCCTCGTAAGAGATTAGATTTACCTGTTTGAGAGGTATTCTGGTTGTGGTATCCTCCTCTGTGAGGGCTTCTAGGGTTACGACCCCTTGAACCACGACTTCTGTTTGGATAGAAATTGAAGTTGGATTGGCAGTTGGAATCTCCACGGTTTCTTTGATAGGGACGAGCGGTCTGGGAGGAGAAACGGGCTGACGAACGACCTCTGAAACGTCCGGCCCTCTGAAAAAGGCCACTGTCAAACACTTTTTTAAATTGAAGTTTGGGCCTTATCTAGAGCTGAAAAAGTAGCCACGTATTTGGCAAGATCCTTAAACTTGTCGCCGAACAAAAGGCCTTTAGCGGCCGGCCCGCTGAAGCCAATTCTGCAAACTTGGGGTCAATGCGTAATAAAAACAACTTCCTGCGTTCCGTGGACATTGAACAATTAGCATTGCCCAGTAAGCAAATGGCTCTTTGTGACCAAATGCAACAAAGTGTCTGGATCAATAGGTTCCTGTGATTCTTTGGCTTGGACTGCAAGGTCCAGGATCTTGGTTAGAGGACCAGAGATATCTAGAAGTTTATCCTGGCATCCGTGCCAGGCCCGGTCAATACCCTTCTTCGGGTCTTTGGAAAAAGTTCTTCGCCGGAGGGGGAGAAAGGCCCGGATTCTCATAATGGTGTTTTTTTGCATTTGCGTTTACCTTTGCGCTTGTCATACGAGGACTTATCCTCAGAATCAGATGTGGAAGAGACGTCTGAGGAATTACGCCCTGATTGGGTCATTGGATCAGATCCCTGATCAAAAAATGCACCATATTCGTGATCATTTAACACCGAGTTAATGGTGTGCTCAAAGGGGTCCAAATCGGACCGGCCAGGCTCATTTATTTCAACCTCAATTGGGGTGGGGTTCCCCGAGCCTGTGCCAAAACGCCTGCGGCCAAAGTTAAATAGAGGCTGAGAAAAGGGGCGCAAGATCTTCACCAAGGCCTTATTTACAGAGTCTTGCACATGGTAATCAAGGGCCTCAACAAGGCGTTCTTCCATGTGTTGGCCCTCAGAATATTCCCCAAAGTAGTCATCTTGATTTCCATTATGGTGAAATATTTAAATATTAATTAAAGGTCCCAAGAAAAAGTGCTGCAAAAAAGGCCAGCAATGGTGTGGGGGGGGGGGGGGGGGGGGGGGCGGGGGAGAATGAACCCTAGTGCCCAAAGGTCAAACAGACCTTTGCCAGTTATATAAGTCAAAAAGGTGCTCAAATACTCAAAAAAATACTTTGGAAGGGTGAGGGAGGGGATGCCTTGCCTGGCACTATCCCCTCGAGCAAAGCTCTAGAAGTATTGTTACAGCACCCACCGGGCATAAACTGAGGAGCTTGGAATCGGCAGGCTTCCAGCTTCACAGGCTGCCGATCGCGCGCTGGAAAGCTCGAAAGATTCAAGCTTTGCGCAAGCGCGACCGCAGCCAAAGAAAGAGGACTGTCGAGCACAAGCCGCGCTCCCTCAAAGGCCCCCAACCGGCTTAGTCCGAAACAGTCTGAAAGACCGTTTCCACAGTAACGCGGCAAGGCCGCCAACAAGAGAAAACATACCGGTGCTTGAGGGCAATCTCCCGCACCTGAACAAGCCCTGGATAAACACACTATAAATTTAGAAACACTTTAAATATAGCGAACGAGGCACTTATCTCTTGTGCGAAGCAGCAAAGAAAGAGGACGGACTTTGCGTGCTTTGTGCTATGTAAGAGATAATGGAGCCTGATTGGAGGGTCATTACGAGGCTTGTGTTCCTGGGAAATGTAGTTTCTGTTTTTTCATTGTTTCTATTGGCTGCAGTGTGTTGCAGTAAAGATACAGATAAGCATAATCCGAAGCCTCCGGTCCTGACATAGAATCCGAGCCTCGCATACGCTGTTAAAAGGCTGGAGAGGGGCTAGTGCGCCCATTGTCACCAGTCACTAGGCCGGCCGTTGTGTGTTCCGACATTAAGTGGATTCAGGCTCAAAAATGTTTCCATGTGGAGGCAGAAGTGAGTGAATCTTCTCCATTGCGCGGGTACAAACGTCACATTAATGACGCGGCACACTTATACAATAATTGACCTGTGTGAGATGTATATGTTTCACTGTACTTGCGAGTTGTTTATTAACCTGCTCATCGGATGTTATGTTTGTTCTAGCTTTGTAGCTAGAAAAGAAGATGCGGGTAGAACAGCTGAGGCCAAATGTTTTGAAGTGAGAGATACAATGAAAAAAAAAGCAAATGCACTCTCCAACAAGTACATACAGCCACACTTATGGCCAACTGAATAACGAACGTAAGTAAAGTCTATATGTAGCTCCTCCCAGTTTGGCTAATTTACGGGATAAGGTACAGTGAGATCAAGAAATCTTCCAGGATTACAGTTTCGTAAAGTAGGGAACCCATGATTATAACGCAGGTCTTCGGCTCTAAAGCTGCCTACTAGATCACTCAGATAAGTATTTCAACAAGATGCTGCATTATAAACCACACAACAGAAGGTTGCATACCAAAACCTTTAAAGCACTTTATCACTTTATTGATGAATAGGTTGTATGCTTAATTG
Organism: Pleurodeles waltl; assembly: GCF_031143425.1. Classification (NCBI taxonomy): domain Eukaryota; kingdom Metazoa; phylum Chordata; class Amphibia; order Caudata; family Salamandridae; genus Pleurodeles; species Pleurodeles waltl. The sequence goes on along the minus strand of NC_090446.1, from coordinate 863,078,613 downwards.
TATACAAATCTGCCTCGACAAATAATATGGTATCGACAGCAGTGGACAATAAGTTCACACACATATGCAGATATTTAAATACTTGCAATATTCTAGCTAGCAACATAAAATGAATGATGGTCGCATGTTACCCAAACAGCTTGTCACCAAACAGCTTGTCATACATTGACAGAGAACATAAATTCTACAGCAAGGCAGATGGTCCCTGGAAAGACTCCTCTTTTAACACGGGAAGCACAGTCCCAAGCCATTTCTGCACTACACACTTGCACAGGGCTGCACAGCACTGAATCTGTATTATCGCTGCTTTTTTATTGTAAGCGTGATTGTAGGCAATTTTCAAGCAAGTCGATTCAAGGCAAAGACCAATATAAAATAGCACAAACAAATGGGAAAAAAAATCAAAAAAAAAAATCAATGCTTCGAAGATATGCATATATTTTCCGCTGGTTACAATGCATGTAATGCAATTCTCTGCATAGTGCAAACTATAGTCCAGGGGTGCCTTCAGGAATGCATGATCTGGTTGTCGTGTGCGCGGGGGATGTCAGCCAGGGGATGGTGGAAAGCTGAGTACAGCAGGAAAACCCCATGAAAGCAACAATATATAACTCTCCTGTATATAACCAAGCAAAAACTATATATAATGCCTAGTTGGACAATGCACTCTTTGGAAAACACTAAAAGATCTGCAGTTAGAATGAGTTGCGGGGATGGACTGTTGGCGTGCCTTGGAGTACCAAGCTCTCCAAAATGCAGGGTTCTACCAAGGATCTATCAATATATCAAATGATAATGATGATGCTTTGTTTCGAGGCATCTTGGCAAATGTTCCGGTTGGATAGAACAACTGCTTCAGAGGAAAACAGAAAATGAAGGCCCAACCGGAAAAATTATCATAATCACCAACAGGATTCTTTGTTTTCCTTTTATCTGTGGAAAACACCAGCAGCTATACATACATTTTATTCGCTGACATTCTGTATCAGTTCAGTTAAGAATGCCCCTTCCAGATCCAAAGTAAAGCCTTATAGAGAAAGACTGCACTCCTGCACTGGCTTTCTAGAATCCCACACAAAGTCATAACTGCTGAAGAGTGAAAAGGTTCAGTTTTTCAGAGATCTAGCTTTTAACAACTGGTACAGTTTTAATTTGTGAAAAAATGTCAGTCCTTTGTTTTTAATGGAACGTAATAAACATCAACTCCACTGATCACCGACACCAGGATTAAGATGCTACTAAATGATCCATGGCCAGATGACATGGAAGACACGTTTCTATAATCCGGTTGTATCAGTAATCTGCCCAGCATTTGAGGAAGGGCTTTTATCCAGTAACTGATGGCACTGTAATTACATTTGATATTAAAGCAGCAACACGGTGATACCAGGCTCAAAATATTGGCAGCTGCCCTCAAAGGGGAAGGACCCTCAATTGGGTTCCTTGGCAGACCGCAGCAGTCTCTCTGAAAATTAACATTTCTGCCAAAAAACATGAAATTATGCTCTGCAACTTCCTCATCCATTCTAATATCTGTACCTCTCTGCACATTATGGAGGCTGAGGGTGCTGGTATAAATAGTTTATTTCTAGCTCATGAGAGTGAGAAAAGATAACCCACAAACTATGATACAACACCTTTAAAGTAAGTTATTAATCAAGAGTTTTCATAATCACCCTAACTGAGCAATCCTTAATACAGGGAGCTTGGTTTAAGAAATAACAGTGTTCACAGTAAAAGCTTCAACAACATTTGAAGGAAAATGTACTGTCTGGCTTTGGATTTTAAGAAAGGCCACAGAAATGTCTGTATTGAAATTAAGTAGCACTTGATATTTACTCATTCTAGAGGGATAAAAGTGGATAGTTCAACATATGACTGCAAAAGCCGTTACGATACGTTGGTAACACAAGTCAAACATGGTAGCAATACCATCTGACCCCCAAGTGATGTGTAGATGATACAGTCCGTAATGACAATGCCGCTAGAGCTTAAGTTTCCAGTGCTTCCTGGTAAGCATTGTGTCCCACACTTGTCTTCTATCTCGTGAATAATCTGTGACTTAAAGAGTTTGCCTGTATATGAAAGGGCCCTTGAGGTCATTATCTGCCATCAAATATCAAGTGAGTGTCATTAGCACAGCATCAGCTTCTTCATCCATCTTGCGGTTACCCTGAACTGAATACATTTTACCTAACCTTTTGCAACCTAAATAAATACACAAGCATTAAAATATAAACAAATTAAATAGGTATTCCTGGATGAAAAAGGCAGAAAAAAGCACAAAAACATTCAAAATCCAAAAAGAAGAAAATTAATTCAACAATCTCTGAATGCAAGCTGAGGTCTTGACAACAAAGAACAAGAATATGTATATCGGTTGAAATGGAGTACATATTTCAAAGTCCAGCTTACTGTTGGGAGGTTTTTCATGTCATTTTGTCCCATAATAGAGATGAACAGATAAGCCAATACACAGGACAGACATGAAGAACAGTGCCGTGAGATTTAGACTGAAAAGCAAGTAAGAAAGGAGACCATTCACCAGCATGGAACAAGAAATGATGAAGAGTCGGGTAATGTTGCTGCCATGCTTCATGACAGCAGACATGATTAGCCCATTCACAGCCTGGCTCACTACAATCACAACCACCCACACAGAGAAGCCTTCGAAGAATCCACGGCTATGGCCACTCGTCACCTGCATCACCAGGTTCATTGCGATTCCAAAAGAGTAAAGGAACAGGTTCTGCACGTTAAGGGGCAGTGGCTGTGTCTTCAGAATGAGCTCTGTATAAACAGCAGACAGCCCAGAGATCAGACAGTAAAGGAGCATCATCCCCAATCCGGGCAGCGTTATGTGAAGCTGGCTCTCCGAAGCGGGATTCTCTTGGTCCTGAATGCCTCCATATGTGTACATTATACCAGCCATCATGAGCAAAAAGAGTGCCATCCATTTGCGGAGAGAAAGTCTTTTGTTTAGGAAGATGCTGTAGAAGAGGGCAGTACTGCCAATCTTCAAGTTGCTCAACACTTGATATGTGGTTGGGTCCATAAAATGCTGCATGTGGACAACCAAGTTATTGTTGGCACCGTAGAGCAAAGCAGAAATTGCGAAAGGAGCAGCAAGGTGCCAGGATAGGGAGGCCACTGGAGATGTACGGTCCCATATTAGCAGAAGCACAACTGAAGTGAGAAACTTCACCAATTCTATCAACAGCACCACAGAGGAGGAACTGAAGGGAAGTTCTCCATTAATTTTGCATAGGTTTATGAGTGGAGCATGGGAGCCATAAATCATAACAGACAACATAAGCATAATCACCCAGAGAACACTCCGTAACCTGTGACCCACTGGGCGGGGCAGAGAGCTATCAGACTCCACATGGTCAATTACGATCATTCCCAACGTGTCTGAGATTACAGGCAAATCAAGGTGCCTGATATTTTTCATTCAAGATCTAAGCCTTAAAGTCAACTTCCAGCAAGTTCTTTACCTAATTTATTAAGCAGAGTAAGAAAGGAATAGAACATTTTATAGACAATTCAGACCTGCGGTAAAATAACATTTGTTTGGTAAGCATTCAGATAGTTGTGATAATTCTGGCCACACTTAGTCAGTCTTGAACCTTAAGGACTCCAGACTGAAGACCTTGACATTTTATCCAAAGCTGTAATAATACAATGGAGTAAATGCACCAGAGCATTTGCCGAGTGATGAGCAAAAGGGTTTCTTATTTGCAGCTTCACACAGGAGCATATTCCATGAACCTAGGCAACAGAAGTTATGTTTCCAAATGAACACACTGCATCAGAGCAGTCATAGCATTGAGAACCAGAGTGCAAACCTGGCTGCAGCAAACCTACCTTCAAACCTGGTTTTGCAATTCAGTGCTAATTTATACTTTAGGAAAAAGCATCATTAACAACTTGACCTTTGAAAACTAGCTGAAGCAATGTACACTTTCCATTAGGAGATATTTCTGCTGAAATAAAGCCAACTTTTTCTTTATACCCCAACTATTAAAATAGTACAACTATATCTTAAGGGTCGTCAAGTCACAAACAAATTGAGAAAGTCTAATCAGTTCCAGTATTGACCCCCAAACAAATTCTCCAAATTCGTAGTGCGTTATCAAACACCTTTCCAAGCCAACAATAAAACTGCATATAGTTCTCTCATCCAGGAGGTGTGCATCGATTTCCCTGTCCCGATTGCTTAAGGTCTGCAACACTGCTGCAATATCTGGGGTAGAGTTGCTTTGCTAGTCTGGCCGCCCTTTCCTGAAAGAGCTGAGGTAATCACGGATAGTTTGCTCGACGTTCGGAACAGCATAGTTTTGGGCTGCATAGATCCCGGTGCAGGCACCAATAGCAAAACCAAGGACAGCTGAGGTCCGGAGCTTGGCCACCACATAACCTGCGAGGAAGCCCTTCAGAAATGGAGAACTTAGCAATGAACCTTCCTACAAAGAAAAGAAAACAGAAAGGGTCAGGTAACAATCAAACAATATGCCTCGATGAAGAAAAGAAGGAAGCATTTTTGAAGAACTGGTGTCTAGCATTTTGTTCTAGGTTTCATGCGAAAGTGGTAAGGGCTTATCACTCAAATCGTTCACCCTTAAATTGGAGGGGAGATTAAGCACGGAGTTCTTTCAGACTAAGGGCCCGATTTAGAGTTTGGCAAACGAGTCACTCTGTCGCAAACGTCATGGATATCCCATCTGCCGTATTACAATTTCCATAGGATATAATGGAATCGTAATACGAGGGACGGGATATCCATCACGTTTGAGACAGAGTAAGCCCAAACACCAAACTCTAAATCAGGCCCTAAGATCGCCATCACTCATTAGCATATAGTTGAGCTTGCACTCACAAATTCTCATACAAGGTAGATTTTCAAAGAAGAAACATTGTTGATTTTCAAAACGCTAATATATGTAATGAATTAAAATGCATCATGCTCAATGCTTGACTGTATTAGTTGTGTAAAAGCTTTCGTTTGAATTCATGTATATGACAACCTCCGTGATAAAAAAAAAAAAGCTTTGTAGATGGGCAGTCTCATAAATATGGATGAGATTCTAAAACGTTCATTTTATTCTGTTAGACCAAAAAGAAGGGCAGAAAGAGTACTAAAAAGTATTGGCAAATCCATTAGGTCTGGAGTTGGCTGCCAGCCCTTTAGATCTGTCAAAGCTTGTCCTGTCATAGTTTTTGTACAATGTTGTTGTTTGGGGATCTGCTGGGCCTTCTCCAACATATATTAAAAAACACACACTGGCTAAAAGTGAAAGTATTTTTGGTCTCAAAATGAACAAAGTAGCATAGCAGTTCCTGGCACTGAAGGAAACTCCTTTTGTGTTTGGGTGTTATGAAATATCAGAATGCTGTCACTCATGCTGAAAACAGGCAATGACTGAAGTGGAATGACCCATGCTGTATGCTATTGTGGGCAAAAGCAAAATGTGAATGAGACACCAATGGACCAATTGATGACGAAGTATATATCCTTTTAGTAAAATCAAAAGGCCTTGGCTAACCCCAGGCCTACCGATGGAATCTTCCCATTCACTATGGAATACGTACAACAGTAGAGAAAGATTACCCATAACTGATTTAATGAGTTGCAGACTAAGCAGTAGAGCCCAGCTTCTGCCATCCAATCTCAAGCATCTCAGAATAGGCCATCAGTTAAGGGGTCCATTAGAGGGCGTTTTCATTTTGCAGACCATCAACTGGACCAGTATAATAAAAAAAAAAAACATTTGCAATGCAACAGATCTCGCATTACGTCGAGTTAGAGCCATTAGCGTTGTAAACCTAACTAGACTTTTCTTGCCACATTAAATGAAGAAAAAAAAAAAACGAGTGCAATCGCTCTATGCAAATAACAGCGCGATTGCGCGCTGCCAAATAAAAGAGAAAAAGTAGTCCACAAACCATATGGAAAACATGGACCCCCGTATGTTTCCAGGAGTTTATCAGTGCTCTTGAGGGCTAAACACTGGAAAAGGCATGACGTATGCATGCCTTTCACGAATGAAAACAAGCAGATTTTAAAAGGCAAGCCCGCCAGCCAATGAAAGTGACTGACGTAACATGGGCGTGGTTAAAATACCCCTAAAGAGAGATTAGAAGAGGGACGAAGTGCTTGGCGCTCGCCCCTAAAAATCACATGCAGTTCTCCTATCAAACTGCCAATGCCAAGTATGATTCCCTGGCAACAATCAGTCTGGGAAGGATTCACATAGTTTATCTAAAAGGGCAACTGAAAATAAACAAGTTTCTTATGATCATCTCCCCTGGGACCCAACTACCCTCCATTGGTGGTTCTCATCAGCAAATCAAGGCAACTCTAATCTCTCTCGGTATAAACAAAAAATAAGAAAAGACAAAAAGTGTATCCCCTTCGTCCCCAAAAAAAAGAAATAAAGTTAGAATTGAATGTGAGAGTGAAATGCAAATGTTTCAGAAACACTCATTTAGCAATTAAAACTAATATGTAACAACGTAGGGCACCAATGAAAAACAAACAAACAACAATGAAAAGAAACGAGGTATGATCATTTTAGATAGTTTGATACAAAATAGTTTTAAAATGTATCATTCTATAAGGAAGACGTAGGGAGTGAACTCGAGTTTTACATGTATATTCAGCTTTGACAAATTTCTGCAAGCGAAACTCATTTAAATCAATTTGCATTTCACAAAAAATTGCAAAAGTTGATTCATGGAAATAATAAAGACAAGTTAAAACGGTACAATTTTCTTTGCACCACGAGTTGTGCGTGTGCTCACATTATGTTCACTAAACTTGAGGAGAGACCTATCAAGTCAGTGGTGGCAGCAAAACAATATGTGGTTGATAGACAGGGCCCTAAAGTTGAGTACTCTAATGCATGTATAACTGACAGACACGGATTTCTTGAAGAATACCAATGCATACAATATCGCTTCCCTCCCTTTTTACCACAAATACGTAGGTGTTTCCAACTGTGTTTGGACTCTGGATGGAGTAAATCTTTGTGCGTTTTAAAGGTGGAAACTATCTGAAAGAAATAGGCGAAACCCCCCAAATCTTACTGTCTGTTGGGCCTCAGCACGCTGTTCAGAGTGTTTCTGCTCAGAAATGCCCTTAGTTCAGCATCAAACTCTTAATCCTAGAAAGGAGAACTTCCACCATACTGATAGAATGTCAGCATTTGGAAGTGCACTTTCTATACATAAAATTGCACCAGTCATTATGTTATGAATGGGGATGTGTAAGTTACAATCTGAAAATGCTGTTTGAATACCTCTACGTTTAAATTAGGAGTGCAAGGCCTTTTTGTGAATTAGGTTTGATCATACTCTAATATGACAACTTTGCGAGTGGGTCTGCTTAGCCAGACAAGAACTTAGTTGATGTTAGAATATTTTCCTGAAGGAGCAGCCAACGTTTTGCATCAACATTTATAAACAACTCAACGTGAAAGGCTCTCTAGCCCTATGCTGTATGGAAGTACTCATTACAGCCAAAATGGGATATGTACATCTCAGATTCAACATATTATATTTTACAGCCAGTTTTCTCATACTCTTTGCTAAGACCATCACATCAAAATGCTTGTGCGCTATTAGACTAACAACAGATACAAAAACAGCTTTCTTGATTTACGTTGCGGTTAGAAATGAGGTCTCTGGTTAGCAGTCAGTTTGCACTCGGTCCAAGCAGGGACCCTCACTCTAGTCAGGGTAAGGGAGATACACACCTAGGATAAACCCTGCTCACCCCCTTGTAGCTTGCCACAAGCAGTCAGGCTTATCTCAGAGGCAATGTGTAAAGTATTTGTACCAACACACACAGTAACACATTGAAAACACCACAAAAGCACAACACCAGTTTAGACAAATAGCCAATATTTATCTGAGTAAAACAAGACCAAAACGACGAAGGTCCAACATACACAAGCAACAATACAAATTTTCAAAGATTAAACTTCAATATAGCGCTTAGAAACACAATAGCTCCAACTGGGGCTATCGCAATGTCGTTGACGGAGTCGTTCTGAACAATCCAACGCCACTTGCGAGGATAGCGGCGCCAGTGACAGAGTCGCACAGACCCCCAGGTACAGTACCCTTGGTAAACGAGGAAACAAGCCAATGCATGGTATCGGGGAGGTGAGGTGTCGCTGGATCCAATGCAACGTCGGTTCCTTATTGCAGAGCAGGGGAGGTAAAATGGCGCGGTGCAAGGCGTCCGTTCCTGATGATCTGGTGGGGACGATAAATCCAGCAGGTCAAGACGCGTTGGGCGACCTCACGGGGTCGCGGTCACACCAAGGGGCTACAGGCGCTGCAGCAGAGTCGGGTGTCACAGACATCGGTGACTCGGCAATCATCAAGTCGTGGGACGTCAGCAGGGCTGCGGTGACGACGGGGCTGCAATGTCAGTCAGGGTCACCGCACTTCAGCTGGGACCACAGTTTCATGTTGCAGGCAGGGGCGCAGAATCATGCAGTGGCGCCGGCTCTGGAGTCGTCCAGGGTCGGTCTGCCTGGATCTTCTTGTTTCTCATCAGAACTCACTTCCAAGGGCCCAGGAACTGGACTGGCAGCACTTGGCAAGTCAGGGTCCTCAGCGGAAGTACCCTGTTGCTGGCAGGGGAACTCTTTGATGTCCCTGAGACTTCTTAACAGGAGGCAGGCTCAGTCCACGCCTTTGGAGAAACTTCACACGCAGGATTTGAGAAAGCAAAGTCCAGTCCTTTTCCTCTCAAGGCAGACGCAGCAGCAGGCCTGTACAGCGCAGCAACAGGCAGAGTTGCAGGTCCTCCTCAAGCATCAAGCTGATCTCCCTGGCAGAGGTTCCTCTTGATCCAGAAGTAATCTAAAGTTGTGGGGTCAGCAGTCCAATATTTATACTAATTTCAGCCTTTGAAGTAGGCAAACTTCAAAAGGAAAGTCTCTGTAGTGCACAAGACCCTGCCTCTTCCTCGCCCTGCCCCACACACACACACACTCCCTTGGGCAGTGGTTTCCCACCTGTGGTCTGGGGACCCCTGGGGGTCCGCCAAGCCTCTTAAGGGAGTCCAGGACTGCTTAGAAAATTAATTAATGTTAACAGATTAATAAAGTTCATATAAATAAAGTGTCTAAATGTACAATTTAAAATGTAAAAACTTACTGTAAAGGTCAAGGAATTTGAAAACGGAGGATACAAATTTAATTAATATCCTTAGATTGATTTGTGGGAGCAGTGCAGGTGCATCAAACAGAATATAGTATTGAGGATGTGTGGCTTCAATTGAATTTAGAAAAGCTCCGACCTTCCTATCAAAATACAACATTTTATTTTTTCATTGTATTTGCTAGCATAATAAATAAAATGTGTTTTTTGAGTATGTGTTTGATGGAATGCTTGTTTCTGTATTTTGTTGTGTAGTGTTTTGCAGTTCATATCATTGACAATGTTTAGGCCTGGGTACCCGGCTTCCAGTAATGACTCAGTGGGTGTGTCCCCGGGTTCCAGTAATGATAAATTGGGGGCTCCAACAGAAGTCAAATGTTTTGGGAAATACTCCCCTAGGGGGTTGAGGTCTTTTTTGTTTGAGGGCAGGCACAGCCCTTTCAAGTGCAGTTGTCGGCTCCTCTCTCCCACTCTAGATAAGGAAGGCTCGTCAGGATATGCAGGACACACGTCAGCTCCCTTTGTGTCACTGTCTAGAGTGAATTCACAAACAGCCCAACTGTCAGTTTGACCCAGACGTGTGTTCAGCAGCAAAGCAGAGGCACAGAATGGTTAAGCAAGAAAATGTCTACTTTCAAAAAAGGGCATTTTCAAACTGACAATATAAAAACAACTTTACCAAAGTGTATTTTTAAATTGTGAGTTCATAGACCCAAAACTCCTCATCTCTATCTGCTCCCAATGGGAAACAGCACTTAAGATATTGAAAGGCAATCCCCATGTTAAGCTATGGGAGAGATAGGCCTTGCAATAGTAAAATACTGTCAAATTCAGTTTTCACTATCAGGACATATAAAACACAACATTGCATGTCCTACCTTTTAAATACACTGCACCCTGTCAATGGGTCTGCCTTGGGCCTACCTTAAGGGTCCCATATACGTAGTAAAAAGGAAGGTTTGGGCCTGGCAAGTGGGTACACTTGCCAGGTCGAATTGGCTGTGCAAAACTGTGCACACAGACACTGCAGTGGCAAGTCGGAGACATGTTTACAGGGCTACTGATGTGGGTGGCACAATCAGTGCTGCAGATCCACTAGCAGCATTTGATTCACAGGCCCTGGGTACATCTGGTGCACTTTATCGGGGACTTATGAATAAATAAAATATGCCAATCATGGATAAACCAATCACAAAAACAATTTAGTCAGAGAGCATATGCACATTAGCACTGGTTGGCTGGGATAAAGTGCTCAAAGTTCTAAAGCCAACCCAAACGTGAGCAAAAATAGGAGGAAATAGGCAAAATGTTTGGGGATGACCCTGCAAAACGGGTGAGATCCAACAGAACCCACCACCAGCCTAAAGCCAGGAGAGACCAATCAATATATTGATGAACTTCTCTGATTAGGGCAATAGAGCATGGACCCTGGCCCACAACAATAGGGGCACGCTCCAGTTCTACCCCTTCCTGAACCTAGTTGGATCCCTCTGTCTCAGGGCCCACAAATCTAACCCATGGGGAATCTTTCTCCTCAGCTGTGGAGCCCTTCTGTGCAGAACCTAACCTTACTTGGCTCACAGATGAATCCCAGCAGGCAGACAGTAACACCATGGCCAACATAGGGGTGAGGCCCATTCCACCCTTTAGGCTATGACTCCAGTCCCCAAACCAAGAACAACCCTGTCCACAAGAACAGCAACCCCCAGTGGCCACTAACAGTTGTCAGTGCTGACAGCCAGGCCCTAGGCCTTTCAGGGCTCTCCAACCACTGTGACTTTGAAGAGTGTGGCACCAGGTGCCTGGCAACCTTTGTCCACTCTCCCTTCCACCAGGTCATGGATGACAGCCTGACACGGATTCTCCCCTCTAGGGCCCTGTACCACCCCTCCCTGTCCCCCACCCACCACAGAGCGGCGCACCCAGAGTTCAGAATTGTCAGGGTGCTTGCGGAAGCAGTCCTGCACAATTCTCCCACCAGTGTAGGGATGGCACACTGTCTCCCAACCCAGAGGCTGTACCTTTGGATTGAACTGGGGTCAGAAGTGAGTCTCTCCCTCCCCTGTCCCCCGTTCCACAGTTCTGCACCACCCCCACCCATCAAGGAGAGTACACCCAGAAGATAGAATGGTAGGGACATTGTTAGCAATCGCCCATCTCTCAGGGTCAGGTGGGACACCCTGAACCTGGCCCTCCAAACTAGGGTCTGTACCCTGAGGCTGGACATGTGCCTGGCAAGCCAGGACTTCCTGGAGAGTATTCCTAGCCACTCCCACCCACCAGAGAAATACCTTCTTCAGGTGTTGCACAAGAGTCTGTCTGGCACTGGTCTCCCAACCCCTGCCCATCTAGCAGAGAATGAAGCCACCCCAGAACAGAATTGGTATCACAGGCAGGGTTCGAAAAATCCACTCGAACACTCGCACTGGAAAGTCTTATTTGACCAGGTCGAGCTATTTTTAATACTTACTCGTCCCTTCTAGCGAGTTGACAGTGAACAGGTGTTCTATTCAGTTGAAAAGTGGAGGGACAATAAAAGATGCCTTTAAATCGAGTTCTTATGTCACATTTGCCAGAAGAATCCTCGTTCAAACTCTGATCCTTTCCCGCATGGACTATGGGAACTCGCTGTTTCTCAGCTCCCCGGCCTATGTGATAAAGAAGCTGCAGACAGCTCAGAATGCAGCGGCCAGGCTTCTCATTAATCTCCCCAGACATCTATCCGCAAAGCCTGCTCTCTCAACACTTCACTGGCTACCATTAAGCATCGTACCCACTTTAAAGCCCTGTGCATTGTCCACAGAGCCCTTCAGGATAAGGGTCCGATGTTCTTTAGAAAGCGGCTCTATCTCTATGCCCCCTCTCGAAGTTTGAGGTCTTCCTCTTCCCGACATGTCATCATCTTGCGGTCCAAGAGAGCTTGGGGAGCCAATTCCTTTTCCACCAAGGCCGCACGCCTTTGGAACGATCTTCCCTCTGAGCTTCGTCATGAACCCTCAGAGCAGCTTTTTAGGAAAAAACTTAAGACTATTCTTTTCTGTAGGTAATTTTTCTGAATTCTCCTGTTGCTGGCATTAGTCATGTTACGTTAGCGCTGGGATGCCTTAGGGTAACTACGCGCTTTATAAATCCTTAAAACTAAACTAAACTAAGTTCACAGACAGAGGTCAAAAGTCAGTTTTTCTTACAATTAATTTTCCTTCTGAGTGCAGAGTTCCAGGACTTTGTAAGGTGAACTCTGTGACCTGCTGCTTAGAATGTAAAATAAAAGGATATAGGGTGTCAAATTTTTCCTAACACACAACAATTCAAAATACATTTCAGTATTTGTGAGAGACCTATTTTTATATTTCTGTGTGATGAAAAAATATTTGAATAGGGTGAAAACAAATCAGAATACTTTACATGTTGATGTGCAAAGGATATGTTTTCTGAAACCCAATGTTCACAGATTGTTAATACACCATATAGTTTTATCAGTAAAACTACAAGTTAGTGGAGAGGTTTTTGGACATTTCTTGGAAAGTTAACGTGTGTAGATGACAATATGTTACCACATCATGGTTTAGTAATATATTTATTAAAATTGAGTGTTTAAACAAACTGAGAAACACTCCTGCCCTGATGGCAATGTTGTAAGTAGACTAAAAAGTCCTGGGTTATGTGGGCTAGACCTAATGGGTATGTGGGCTACATTCTTGTGATGCATGCAGTAAACTTTAGTCTACTTAATTAAACAAAAGAGGTTTTTTTGGACTGCAGAAATCCTGAGCTCTCATATTTGAAGGTGCAATCATATGTGAGAATTAAGAAAAAGGAGACTCTGTAAACTATTTGCATAGGATCACACAATTTGATACCTGATTACAGTTAGGTCGTGTAGATTATTTAGATTACTTGACCTGCAGGTCTAGTAACATTTTTATGATTTTTCTAGCCCTGACCAGGTGTCATTCCTCGGAAGTCCTGACCTCAGAGCTGACCCCTGACCCTGCAGGTTCTCTACTGGGGTCTTTCCCTCTCACCCTACCATCTGGATTTCTACACCCTCCTTCCAGGAGTGGTGCTGCCAGACACCAGACCTAGTGGAATGCTTGTGACAACCACCCCCACGTCCTCCCTACACTATGAAGTTCCTCCCAGCAGATGGCCTTATGTTACAGGCTAGTGTTCCTTCATGGTGTTCCCTCATGGAACCCTCCAGGCTCTGTGACTTGGTCTCGGGCATCCTGGGCCTCGGCCCACACCCATTCTATCTCCTCTGAGACGGGACAGGGGACCCTTCACCTATCCCACTACACTGGGACCTACCTGGGTCACTTCAAACTTCCCTTAACTCCCTTGGTTTGCCACTCCCTTAAGGAGCACCCCTAAATTCCTCTTCAAATGCTCTGGTACTCACCCAGGGATGTACCTCCAGTGCAAGGTCCCTGGGGGTCAGAGAACTCACACTCCACCTGGTGTTGGCGTAGCTCTGGAAAACAAGGACTGAACATATGCTCTCCAACAATCACATCACACAGCCCCTCAAATGTGTTAACCAAACTACGCTCCACCTCACTATTCAGTGCATTGAAAAAGTACCCCACATCACCCTCCTGAGACTAGCGAGACAGTCCCCGACTGTCCCTGACGCTCAACCCATACTCTTCTGAGGTGTCTCCATACTTCACTAACACAACATCTACCGGGGGGAACCCCTCTCCCTGTCGCTCTCGCGTAGAGCCAGTAGGGCGTCCTTCCCACCACTAGGAATATGACTCCACATGCCAGTTCCCCAATGCACGCCATTGACCCTGCGCACCAATGGAGCTACCTCAGAAAAATTAACCTCCTGGTGTATGCTATCCCCCTCCTTCAAGTGAGGCGCCAAGTCTCTGGGCATGTGCACTTCTCCCACAGTACTGGGTGTAACACTTTTGCTGCCACCGTCTGTGCTGGACCCAGCCCTCCTGGTTCTCAGGTCCTGTACCATCAGACTGAGCTCCTGAGCTAAAAGAGCTTTAGTTTCCGCATGGGCCCATCTAATTTCCTCCAAAGTTGTTTTCTCTCTCCTGCTTTAACCTGAGCTTTAGCTGCTCCAATTTGAGCTTTCTGGCTCTCCGCCTATTCTCCAGCTCCTCCGGAGACAGGCCTGGAGAGGAAACACTGCTGCGAACTCTGAAGGGAGCGCCTCCGCCATTCAGGCTAGCCGCCCGCCTGACCCTTCAAAAAGCGCCAGGTTCAACAGCTGAGATTTATTAAAACTTTCCCTGAGGCAAAAAGCTGGCATACCTACCTGTGATATGAATAGGGACACCTTAAAAGGCAAGCAAATTGTGATTAAATGGCATTACTACAATGGTTTTGCATGAAGAAGCATAATGCTATTATGCAGCCTACAGATGCCGATCCTAACTATGAGCAAGAACCTGTGTCTAAAGTCATAAGGTCACAGACTCAGAGACAATTTGAAGCCTTTATTATGTACAGATTGAGGCTACTTTACTCTGTGCAATAGTTAAAAAGGATTACAGACTTCAATACGGAAGTGACAAGATCATGCAGTGGATTCATTAAAATGTCTTCTCATAGAAGGCAGGGCACAATCAACGAAATATAAGATAGGCAACCCTTACAAGAGAGGATAATTGAAGACCAAAAATGGGCTGACTTTGTGGGCCCATTTTTGGATCCACACAATCTCCTCAGCCCATTTTTCTGTAACTTTATCTCATTTCATTGAATAGCTCTGTATCTCCTGATTATTATTATATATACAAGCTGCTTCAATCAGACTCTGAAATACCTTCAGCTGCATTCCATGGCCCTGGTTAAACCATTCTATTTTACGTCAGCAAATAAAGGCAATGTTTTTCTCAGAACGTCAACAAAATGTCCACTTAAATGCTCGGATGATTGCATCTTGAAACAATGTAGTTTAACATAATCTCTATACAAAGTGTGAGGATTTTAAATGGATGAACACTTATTAATGCACCAGTTTTAAACAACGTGCAGGATTGTTAAAAATAATGACAGGAAAGATTAAACCAACTTCTTACTTCAAGAATCTCATACTTTCATTCTTCCTTAAGGGCACCTTTTCCTATTTTGTTGAGGCTTGATGCAAAATCAGCTATCCACCTCTTAATTAAGGTTATTTTAGCCCCATACAAAAAAAAAAAAAAAAAAAAACATCAATCCATACCTGCCAGCATACTAGCGTCACATGTGCAACCTCCCTAGCTAGGAAAGATCGTAGAAAATGCATTTGTGAACAGCTGAATATGTCAAACAGTTCACCAACTGGGGTTCGGAGTGGGGCTTCGGATCGAAACTGCATTGTTAAAAATCCTGGCTGATATCCATCGAAGGATGGGCAGGGGCTAGCTACAACAGCCTTCTTGTTCTGCTCTATCTTACTGCAGCATTCAACACAAATGAGCAAAATCTAAAGCTCTTCCTTCTCAAATGCCCTTTTGAATTTAAACCCACTGTTCTCATATCACTGACCTCCTTTCTCTCCTACCGTTCTCAAACAGGAACGATGGAAGGCAACATTTCAGAAACAATCCCTATACTCTACGTAGTCATGCAAGGCTTCATTCTGTTCCCTACCGTCAACAGTTGGAACACCTCTCAGAAATGTGCAAAGTGTCTCTACTCCACAATACACAGATGACACTGAAACCTATTTGAGAACTGCAACACTGCTTAACATCCTTATCATCTGAACCGTCTTTCTGAACATTCAAACCTGGGTGAAGGAGAATTTCCTCACCCTCAATCAGAAGAAGACTGAGTCCATCCCCTCCTTTCCTAAATACAAACGTTCTTCAATCCTGCCCTGCTGAAGCACCTAAGTACTGCCAGTTTCTCCCCCTCTTTTTCATCCACTGTCATTTTTTGATATTACACCGGACACTTCATTATTTAGGATACCACACATAAGGAAAATAGTACTGACCCTGCAATTATCTATTTTTATCTTGTACTGTTGTACGTTCATATGCTCGGCATACTCCTGCCACCTATTGCTGGGAGGGAGCATTGGTTTTGTGCACTCTGTGTTTTGTGGCCATTTCCATATTGTCTATGTTAGATAAATATGAAGCACATGCCAGGTTTTCTTGGTGCTGTGTTCACTTTGCTCCAGGACAAACATTCCTCCTCAGTCAGTGGAGTGGAGTGAAACTAACACAGAATGTATGTGCTGTGCATTGTAAAAAGACAGACAGTGGAGCTGGCAGGAACATTTATTTACAGTACCACAAGGTATAAACAATGGGTTAGAAAGTAAGATTTTCCATTTGCAGACTGTTTTGCTGTTGATACGCATGCTTTACCCAGATTCTAAAGTACCTTCCCAAAGCAGTTTTCTAGCGAGTGGATGACTTGCATTAAAAAACAAAAAAGTGCACACGTCTTGATGGTGCATTTTTACTTTATACGGCCCACACTGACAACACTAGTGGTTATTTTTAGTACTCTCACCCACTGGGTTTCACTTCAGTAGTATGCTTCATCATAGAGTCCTCGCCATGGTTGTTACCACCATATTCGGGCGGGCTCAACCTTGTAAGAAAAAGGGAGCTCTTTGAGTGGAAATTTTCTGGAGGGGGTATAGGATCCACTATTCTAAAATTTCCTCAGGGTGCCCGCGCAGGCAAACAGTAGGTGAAACGCTGGTCAGGACCTTTGAAGAAAGTGTGACTACAAGGATGACTTTCCCTTGCTGCCTACTGGGAAAATAGCAGGGATCCAGAAACAGCCAGACTGGGGGAAATAAATACCTCAGAAGGTTGTGTGTGTGGCATGCATGAATGGATGAATGTGGGAAAAATACTGACGGGTCAAACCAGATGCAGTAATTAGGAACAATACCTCTATAAAGATCAGACTACAATAATTAGGGACCTTAGGAGTTCGGTCCTGAAGAAAGCCAAGTGACCTGACTGGGACACATTAAGGCTGAAACTTATAGCCCATATCTAGAAGCATCAACATCTTGTCTTTAATATTGTCTAGGGGTCCAGGAAAATAAAATAAAATTACAAGTAGCTGACGGAAACCTGAGGTAATTTTAGAGTCTTGGATGCCATCGCCCTTCCAGAAAACTTCCACTCAAAAAGCTCCCTTGTACGTACCAGGTTGAGCCTCCTGGATAAGACTGTAATATCCGTGGCAAGGATTCAATGATGAAGCATCCCACATAAAGCAGTTTCAAGCACATCTATTGTGGGAGTGCCTTATCTGTGAAAATACCTGCGGTTCTTTGGGATTCATCTCCCATTTGCAGACTTGTTGATGCGACCTGCTTACAGGTATGCACAATAATCCACCTGGAGCAGGTGCTCAGCTAGGGGCAGGATGTGATTCCAAATAGCCCTTTTGGGCTAGTGCTGACAGCTGAGACAAGTAAGCACACCCTTATTTCTGGACGTCACACATGGCTGTCATGTCTGTCTTTATCAGGATTGTTTGGCCACAGATAAGACTGCAGGTGCCAATTTGATTGACATGAGTTTCAGGTAATTGATGTGACTACTCTACTGTTCCTGCATCTGGATACAGTCAAGCTGTTGAGATGCTCTCCCTACTTCCTAAGTTAGGAGCCTGTGGTAAAGGTCACTTGCAGCCGAGGGTGCAGAAAAGGCCTGCCTCGCAACAAATACGTTTGGTTCCACCACAGTACAGTGTGTAGAGTTTGGGCTGTACCAACACTATACCTTTCCACTGACCCCTAGCCTAAGACCATTGCGTTGTTAGGCACTCTTTAGTAGGGGCACATGCAGTTGTGTGTGTCGCACAATCACTACGAATGAAGTCATCTGTAGGAAGTTGGCTCTGTATGCACTATTTCAAAGTAAGGAATAGTATGCACAGAGTCCAAGGGTTCCCCTTAGAGGTAAGATAGTGGCAAAAAGAGATAATACTAATGCTCTATTTTGTGGTAGTGTGGTCGAGCAGTAGGCTTATCCAAGGAGTAGTGTTAAGCATTTGTTGTACATACACATAGACAATAAATGAGGTACACACACTCAGAGACAAATCCAGCCAATAGGTTTTTATATAGAAAAATATATTTTCTTAGTTTATTTTAAGAACCACAGGTTCAAATTCTACATGTAATATCTCATTCGAAAGGTATTGCAGGTAAGTACTTTAGGAACTTCAAATCATCAAAATTGCATGTATACTTTTCAAGTTATTCACAAATAGCTGTTTTAAAAGTGGACACTTAGTGCAATTTTCACAGTTCCTAGGGGAGGTAAGTATTTGTTAGGTTAACCAGGTAAGTAAGACACTTACAGGGCTTAGTTCTTGGTCCAAGGTAGCCCACCGTTGGGGGTTCAGAGCAACCCCAAAGTCACCACACCAGCAGCTCAGGGCCGGTCAGGTGCAGAGTTCAAAGTGGTGCCCAAAACACATAGGCTAGAATGGAGAGAAGGGGGTGCCCCGGTTCCGGTCTGCTTGCAGGTAAGTACCCGCGTCTTCGGAGGGCAGACCAGGGGGGTTTTGTAGGGCACCGGGGGGGACACAAGCCCACACAGAAATTTCACCCTCAGCGGCGCGGGGGCGGCCGGGTGCAGTGTAGAAACCAGCGTCGGGTTCGCAAGGTTAGTCTATGAGAGATCTCGGGATCTCTTCAGCGCTGCAGGCAGGCAAGGGGGGGATTCCTCGGGGAAACCTCCACTTGGGCAAGGGAGAGGGACTCCTGGGGGTCACTTCTCCAGTGAAAGTCCGGTCCTTCAGGTTCTGGGGGCTGCGGGTGCAGGGTCTCTCCCAGGCGTCGGGACTTTAGGTTCAAAGAGTCGCGGTCAGGGGAAGCCTCGGGATTCCCTCTGCAGGCGGCGCTGTGGGGGCTCAGGGGGGACAGGTTTTGGTACTCACAGTATCAGAGTAGTCCGGGGGTCCCTCCTGAGGTGTTGGATCGCCACCAGCCGAGTCGGGGTCGCCGGGTGCAGTGTTGCAAGTCTCACGCTTCTTGCGGGGAGCTTGCAGGGTTCTTTAAAGCTGCTGGAAACCAAGTTGCAGCTTTTCTTGGAGCAGGTCCGCTGTCCTCGGGAGTTTCTTGTCTTTTCGAAGCAGGGGCAGTCCTCAGAGGAGGTCGAGGTCGCTGGTCCCTTTGGAAGGCGTCGCTGGAGCAGGATCTTTGGAAGGCAGGAGACAGGCCGGTGAGTTTCTGGAGCCAAGGCAGTTGTCGTCTTCTGGTCTTCCGCTGCAGGGGTTTTCAGCTGGGCAGTCCTTCTTCTTGTAGTTGCAGGAATCTAATTTTCTAGGGTTCAGGGTAGCCCTTAAATACTAAATTTAAGGGCGTGTTTAGGTCTGGGGGGTTAGTAGCCAATGGCTACTAGCCCTGAGGGTGGGTACACCCTCTTTGTGCCTCCTCCCAAGGGGAGGGGGTCACAAGCCTAACCCTATTGGGGGAATCCTCCATCTGCAAGATGGAGGATTTCTAAAAGTTAGAGTCACCTCAGCTCAGGACACCTTAGGGGCTGTCCTGACTGGCCAGTGACTCCTCCTTGTTTTTCTCATTATTTTCTCCGGCCTTGCCGCCAAAAGTGGGGCCTGGCCGGAGGGGGCGGGCAACTCCACTAGCTGGAGTGTCCTGCTGGGTTGGCACAAAGGAGGTGAGCCTTTGAGGCTCACCGCCAGGTGTGACAATTCCTGCCTGGGGGAGGTGTTAGCATCTCCACCCAGTGCAGGCTTTGTTACTGGCCTCAGAGTGACAAAGGCACTCTCCCCATGGGGCCAGCAACATGTCTCGGTTTGTGGCAGGCTGCTAAAACTAGTCAGCCTACACAGATAGTCGGTTAAGTTTCAGGGGGCACCTCTAAGGTGCCCTCTGGGGTGTATTTTACAATAAAATGTACACTGGCATCAGTGTGCATTTATTGTGCTGAGAAGTTTGATACCAAACTTCCCAGTTTTCAGTGTAGCCATTATGGTGTTGTGGAGTTCGTGTTTGACAGACTCCCAGACCATATACTCTTATGGCTACCCTGCACTTACAATGTCTAAGGTTTTGTTTAGGCACTGTAGGGGTACCATGCTCATGCACTGGTACCCTCACCCATGGTATAGTGCACCCTGCCTTAGGGCTGTAAGGCCTGCTAGAGGGGTGGCTTACCTATACTGCATAGGCAGTGAGAGGCTGGCATGGCACCCTGAGGGGAGTGCCATGTCGACTTACTCGTTTTGTCCTCACTAGCACACACAAGCTGGCAAGCAGTGTGTCTGTGCTGAGTGAGAGGTCTCTAGGGTGGCATAAGACATGCTGCAGCCCTTAGAGACCTTCCTTGGCATCAGGGCCCTTGGTACTAGAAGTACCAGTTACAAGGGACTTATCTGGATGCCAGGGTCTGCCAATTGTGGATACAAAAGTACAGGTTAGGGAAAGAACACTGGTGCTGGGGCCTGGTTAGCAGGCCTCAGCACACTTTCAATTGTAAACATAGCATCAGCAAAGGCAAAAAGTCAGGGGGCAACCATGCCAAGGAGGCATTTCCTTACACAACCCCCCCCCCAAACGAAAGAGGATGAGACTAACCTTTCCCAAGAGAGTCTTCATTTTCTAAGTGGAAGAACCTGGAAAGGCCATCTGCATTGGCATGGGCAGTCCCAGGTCTGTGTACCACTATAAAGTCCATTCCCTGTAGGGAGATGGACCACCTCAACAGTTTAGGATTTTCACCTTTCATTTGCATCAGCCATTTGAGAGGTCTGTGGTCAGTTTGAACTAGGAAGTGAGTCCCAAAGAGGTATGGTCTCAGCTTCTTCAGGGACCAAACCACAGCAAAGGCCTCCCTCTCAATGGCACTCCAACGCTGCTCCCTGGGGAGTAACCTCCTGCTAATGAAAGCAACAGGCTGGTCAAGGCCATCATCATTTGTTTGGGACAAAACTGCCCCTATCCCATGTTCAGAGGCATCAGTCTGCACAATGAACTGCTTAGAATAATCTGGAGCTTTTAGAACTGGTGCTGAGCACATTGCTTGTTTCAGGGTGTCAAAGGCCTGTTGGCATTCCACAGTCCAGTTCACTTTCTTGGGCATTTTCTTGGAGGTGAGTTCAGTGAGGGCTGTCACAATGGATCCATATCCCTTCACAAACCTCCTGTAATACCCAGTCAAGCCAAGGAATGCCCTGACTTGAGTCTGGGTTTTTTGGAGCTACCCAGTCCAGAATAGTCTGGATCTTGGGTTGGAGTGGCTGAACTTGACCTCCACCTACAAGGTGGCCCAAGTAAACCACAGTTCCCTGCCCTATCTGGCATTTGGATGCCTTGATAGAGAGGCCTGCAGATTGCAGAGCCTTCAAAACCTTCTTCAGGTGGACCAGGTGATCCTGCCAGGTGGAGCTAAAGACAGCAATATCATCAAGATAAGCTGTGCTAAAGGACTCCAAGCCAGCAAGGACTTGATTCACCAACCTTTGGAAGGTGGCAGGGGCATTCTTTAAACCAAAGGGCATAACAGTAAACTGATAATGCCCATCAGGTGTGGAGAATGCTGTTTTCTCTTTTGCTCCAGGTGCCATTTTTATTTGCCAGTACCCTGCTGTCAAGTCAAAGGTACTTAAGAATTTGGCAGCACCTAATTTGTCTATGAGCTCATCAGCTCTTGGAATTGGATGAGCATCTGTCTTGGTGACAGAATTGAGCCCCCTGTAGTCCACACAAAACCTCATCTCTTTCTTTCCATCTTTGGTGTGAGGTTTGGGGACTAAGACCACTGGGCTAGCCCAGGGGCTGTCAGAGCGCTCAATTACTCCCAATTCCAGCATCTTGTGGACTTCCACCTTGATGCTTTCCTTAACATGGTCAGATTGTCTAAAGATGTTGTTCTTGACAGGCATGCTGTCTCCTGTGTCCACATCATGGGTACACAGGTGTGTCTGACCAGGGGTTAAGGAGAAGAGTTCAGGAAACTGTTGTAGGACTCTCCTACAATCAGCTTGCTGTTGGCCAGAGAGGGTGTCTGAGTAGATCACTCCATCTACTGTGCCATCTTTTGGGTCTGATGACAGAAGATCAGGGAGAGGTTCACTCTCTGCCTCCTGATCCTCATCTGTTACCATCAACAGATTGACATCAGCCCTGTCGTGGAAGAGCTTAAGGCGGTTTACATGGATCACCCTCTTGGGGCTCCTGCTTGTGCCCAGGTCCACCAGGTAGGTGACCTGACTCTTCCTTTCTAGTACTGGGTAAGGGCCACTCCATTTGTCCTGGAGTGCCCTGGGAGCCACAGGCTCCAGAACCCAGACTTTCTGCCCTGGTTGGAACTCAACCAGTGCAGCCTTTTGGTCATACCAAAACTTCTGGAGCTGTTGGCTGGCCTCAAGGTTTTTGGTTGCCTTTTCCATGTACTCTGCCATTCTAGAGCGAAGGCCAAGTACATAGTCCACTATGTCCTGTTTAGGCTCATGGAGAGGTCTCTCCCAGCCTTCTTTAACCAGGGCAAGTGGTCCCCTTACAGGATGACCAAACAGAAGTTCAAAGGGTGAGAATCCTACTCCCTTCTGTGGCACCTCTCTGTAAGCGAAAAGCAGACATGGCAAGAGGACATCCCATCTCCTTTTGAGCTTTTCTGGGAGCCCCATGATCATGCCTTTTAATGTCTTGTTGAATCTCTCAACCAAGCCATTAGTTTGTGGATGGTATGGTGTAGTGAATTTATAAGTCACTCCACACTCATTCCACATGTGCTTTAGGTATGCTGACATGAAGTTGGTACCTCTGTCAGACACCACCTCCTTAGGGAAACCCACTCTGGTAAAGATACCAATGAGGGCCTTGGCTACTGCAGGGGCAGTAGTTGACCTAAGGGGAATAGCTTCAGGATACCTGGTAGCATGATCCACTACTACCAGGATATACATATTTCCTGAGGCTGTGGGAGGTTCTAGTGGACCAACTATGTCCACACCCACTCTTTCAAAGGGAACCCCCACCACTGGAAGTGGAATGAGGGGGGCCTTTGGATGCCCACCTGTCTTACCACTGGCTTGACAGGTGGGGCAGGAGAGGCAAAACTCCTTAACCATGTTGGACATATTGGGCCAGTAGAAGTGGTTGACTAACCTCTCCCACGTCTTGGTTTGTCCCAAATGTCCAGCAAGGGGAATGTCATGGGCCAATGTTAGGATGAACTTCCTGAACAGCTGAGGCACTACCACTCTCCTAGTGGCACCAGGTTTGGGGTCTCTGGCCTCAGTGTACAGGAGTCCATCCTCCCAATAGACCCTATGCGTTCCATTTTTCTTGCCTTTGGACTCTTCAGCAGCTTGCTGCCTAAGGCCTTCAAGAGAGGGGCAGGTTTCTTGTCCCTTACACAGCTCCTCCCTTGAGGGTCCCCCTGGGCCTAAGAGCTCAACCTGGTAAGGTTCAAGCTCCAAAGGCTCAGTTCCCTCAGAGGGCAGAACTTCTTCCTGAGAAGAGAGGTTCCCTTTCTTTTGCTGTGTTGCAGTTGGTTTCCCAACTGACTTTCCTGTTCTCTTGGTAGGCTGGGCCATTTTTCCAGACTCCAGCTCTACTTTTTCACCCTGTGCCTTGCACTGTGCTCTTGTTTTCACACACACCAGTTCAGGGATACCCAGCATTGCTGCATGGGTTTTTAGTTCTACCTCAGCCCATGCTGAGGACTCCAGGTCATTTCCAAGCAGACAGTCCACTGGGATATTTGAGGAGACCAACACCTGTTTCAGGCCATTGACCCCTCCCCATTCTAAAGTAACCATTGCCATGGGATGTACTTTTCTCTGATTGTCAGCGTTGGTGACTGTGTAAGTTTTTCCAGTCAGGTATTGGCCAGGGGAAACCAGTTTCTCTGTCACCATGGTGACACTGGCACCTGTATCCCTCAGGCCCTCTATTCTAGTCCCATTAATTAAGAGTTGCTGTCTGTATTTTTGCATGTTAGGCGGCCAGACAGCTAGTGTGGCTAAATCCACCCCACCCTCAGAAACTAGAGTAGCTTCAGTGTGGACCCTGATTTGCTCTGGGCACACTGTTGATCCCACTTGGAGACTAGCCATACCAGTGTTACCTGGATGGGAGTTTGGAGTGGAACCTTTCTTGGGACAGGCCTTGTCTCCAGTTTGGTGTCCATGCTGTTTACAGCTATGACACCAGGCCTTTTTGGGATCAAAGTTTTTACCCTTGTACCCATTGTTTTGTGAAGAGGCTCTGGGCCCACCCTCCTGTGCAGGTTTTTGGGGGCCTGTAGAAGACTCTTTACTATTTTTAGTTTTGGTTGTCTCATCACTCTTCCCCTGGGGAGTCTTTGTGACCCCTTTCTTTTGGTCACCCCCTGTTGAAGTCTTGGACACCCTTGTCTTGACCCAATGGTCCGCCTTCTTTCCCAATTCTTGGGGAGAAATTGGTCCTAGGTCTACCAGATGCTGATGCAGTTTATCATTGAAACAATTACTTAACAGGTGTTCTTTCACAAATAAATTGTACAGCCCATCATAATTACTTACACCACTGCCTTGAATCCAACCATCTAGTGTTTTCACTGAGTAGTCAACAAAGTCAACCCAGGTCTGGCTCGAGGATTTTTGAGCCCCCCTGAACCTAATCCTGTACTCCTCAGTGGAGAATCCAAAGCCCTCAATCAGGGTACCCTTCATGAGGTCATAAGATTCTGCATCTTGTCCAGAGAGTGTGAGGAGTCTATCCCTACACTTTCCTGTGAACATTTCCCAAAGGAGAGCACCCCAGTGAGATCTGTTCACTTTTCTGGTTACACAAGCCCTCTCAAAAGCTGTGAACCATTTGGTGATGTCATCACCATCTTCATATTTAGTTACAATCCCTTTAGGGATTTTCAACATGTCAGGAGAATCTCTGACCCTATTTATGTTGCTGCCACCATTGATGGGTCCTAGGCCCATCTCTTGTCTTTCCCTCTCTATGGCTAGGATCGGTCTTTCCAAAGCCAACCTTTTGGCCATCCTGGCTAACTGGATGTCCTCTTCACTGGGGCTATCCTCAGTGATTTCAGAGGTGTTGGTCTCTCCTGTGAGGGAACCAGCATCTCTGACTATTATTTTTGGAGTCAGGGTTTGAGGGACCCTGTTCTCCTTAGATAGGACTGGTAGGGGGGAATTGTCCTCCAAGTCACTATCCTCTTCCTCTGAGTTGCCACCCTCAGAGGGGTTGGCCTTTTCAAACTCTGCCAAAAGCTCCTGGAGCTGTATTTTGGTAGGTTTGGGGCCCATTGTTATTTTCTTTATTTTACAGAGTGACCTTAGCTCCCTCATCTTAAGATGGAGGTAAGGTGTGGTGTCGAGTTCCACCACAGTCACATCTGTGCTAGACATTTTGCTTCTAAAAGTTGGAATACTTTTTAAGAATCTACAACTGGTTCTAGAATCTAATTCAAACTTTTACAAACTTTTAAACTCTAAAAGAAATGCTAAACAGGGACTTAACACACAAGGCCCTAGCAGGACTTTTAAGAATTTAGAAAACTTTTCAAATTGCAAAAATCAATTTCTAATGACAATTTTGGAATTTGTCGTGTGATCAGGTATTGGCTGAGTAGTCCAGCAAATGCAAAGTCTTGTACCCCACCGCTGATCCACCAATGTAGGAAGTTGGCTCTGTATGCACTATTTCAAAGTAAGGAATAGTATGCACAGAGTCCAAGGGTTCCCCTTAGAGGTAAGATAGTGGCAAAAAGAGATAATACTAATGCTCTATTTTGTGGTAGTGTGGTCGAGCAGTAGGCTTATCCAAGGAGTAGTGTTAAGCATTTGTTGTACATACACATAGACAATAAATGAGGTACACACACTCAGAGACAAATCCAGCCAATAGGTTTTTATATAGAAAAATATCTTTTCTTAGTTTATTTTAAGAACCACAGGTTCAAATTCTACATGTAATATCTCATTCGAAAGGTATTGCAGGTAAGTACTTTAGGAACTTCAAATCATCAAAATTGCATGTATACTTTTCAAGTTATTCACAAATAGCTGTTTTAAAAGTGGACACTGAGTGCAATTTTCACAGTTCCTAGGGGAGGTAAGTATTTGTTAGGTTAACCAGGTAAGTAAGACACTTACAGGGCTTAGTTCTTGGTCCAAGGTAGCCCACCGTTGGGGGTTCAGAGCAACCCCAAAGTCACCACACCAGCAGCTCAGGGCCGGTCAGGTGCAGAGTTCAAAGTGGTGCCCAAAACACATAGGCTAGAATGGAGAGAAGGGGGTGCCCCGGTTCCGGTCTGCTTGCAGGTAAGTACCCGCGTCTTCGGAGGGCAGACCAGGGGGGTTTTGTAGGGCACCGGGGGGGACACAAGCCCACACAGAAATTTCACCCTCAGCGGCGCGGGGGCGGCCGGGTGCAGTGTAGAAACCAGCGTCGGGTTCGCAAGGTTAGTCTATGAGAGATCTCGGGATCTCTTCAGCGCTGCAGGCAGGCAAGGGGGGGATTCCTCGGGGAAACCTCCACTTGGGCAAGGGAGAGGGACTCCTGGGGGTCACTTCTCCAGTGAAAGTCCGGTCCTTCAGGTTCTGGGGGCTGCGGGTGCAGGGTCTCTCCCAGGCGTCGGGACTTTAGGTTCAAAGAGTCGCGGTCAGGGGAAGCCTCGGGATTCCCTCTGCAGGCGGCGCTGTGGGGGCTCAGGGGGGACAGGTTTTGGTACTCACAGTATCAGAGTAGTCCGGGGGTCCCTCCTGAGGTGTTGGATCGCCACCAGCCGAGTCGGGGTCGCCGGGTGCAGTGTTGCAAGTCTCACGCTTCTTGCGGGGAGCTTGCAGGGTTCTTTAAAGCTGCTGGAAACCAAGTTGCAGCTTTTCTTGGAGCAGGTCCGCTGTCCTCGGGAGTTTCTTGTCTTTTCGAAGCAGGGGCAGTCCTCAGAGGAGGTCGAGGTCGCTGGTCCCTTTGGAAGGCGTCGCTGGAGCAGGATCTTTGGAAGGCAGGAGACAGGCCGGTGAGTTTCTGGAGCCAAGGCAGTTGTCGTCTTCTGGTCTTCCGCTGCAGGGGTTTTCAGCTGGGCAGTCCTTCTTCTTGTAGTTGCAGGAATCTAATTTTCTAGGGTTCAGGGTAGCCCTTAAATACTAAATTTAAGGGCGTGTTTAGGTCTGGGGGGTTAGTAGCCAATGGCTACTAGCCCTGAGGGTGGGTACACCCTCTTTGTGCCTCCTCCCAAGGGGAGGGGGTCACAAGCCTAACCCTATTGGGGGAATCCTCCATCTGCAAGATGGAGGATTTCTAAAAGTTAGAGTCACCTCAGCTCAGGACACCTTAGGGGCTGTCCTGACTGGCCAGTGACTCCTCCTTGTTTTTCTCATTATTTTCTCCGGCCTTGCCGCCAAAAGTGGGGCCTGGCCGGAGGGGGCGGGCAACTCCACTAGCTGGAGTGTCCTGCTGGGTTGGCACAAAGGAGGTGAGCCTTTGAGGCTCACCGCCAGGTGTGACAATTCCTGCCTGGGGGAGGTGTTAGCATCTCCACCCAGTGCAGGCTTTGTTACTGGCCTCAGAGTGACAAAGGCACTCTCCCCATGGGGCCAGCAACATGTCTCGGTTTGTGGCAGGCTGCTAAAACTAGTCAGCCTACACAGATAGTCGGTTAAGTTTCAGGGGGCACCTCTAAGGTGCCCTCTGGGGTGTATTTTACAATAAAATGTACACTGGCACCAGTGTGCATTTATTGTGCTGAGAAGTTTGATACCAAACTTCCCAGTTTTCAGTGTAGCCATTATGGTGTTGTGGAGTTCGTGTTTGACAGACTCCCAGACCATATACTCTTATGGCTACCCTGCACTTACAATGTCTAAGGTTTTGTTTAGGCACTGTAGGGGTACCATGCTCATGCACTGGTACCCTCACCCATGGTATAGTGCACCCTGCCTTAGGGCTGTAAGGCCTGCTAGAGGGGTGGCTTACCTATACTGCATAGGCAGTGAGAGGCTGGCATGGCACCCTGAGGGGAGTGCCATGTCGACTTACTCGTTTTGTCCTCACTAGCACACACAAGCTGGCAAGCAGTGTGTCTGTGCTGAGTGAGAGGTCTCTAGGGTGGCATAAGACATGCTGCAGCCCTTAGAGACCTTCCTTGGCATCAGGGCCCTTGGTACTAGAAGTACCAGTTACAAGGGACTTATCTGGATGCCAGGGTCTGCCAATTGTGGATACAAAAGTACAGGTTAGGGAAAGAACACTGGTGCTGGGGCCTGGTTAGCAGGCCTCAGCACACTTTCAATTGTAAACATAGCATCAGCAAAGGCAAAAAGTCAGGGGGCAACCATGCCAAGGAGGCATTTCCTTACATCATCTTTCTCAACATTTTCAATACCATCCTGACCACACAGGACAGTGTCTATAAAAATAAACAAATAAAAAACCAGCACCCTTTGAAATATCAACACTCTCTGTTGGTTTCGGCAAGTTTCCCTATGACACAATTTAACACAGCCCCTAGAAATGGTTGGATCTGCTGCGCCATGAAATGTGACTTTCTCACATTGACTTTGAGTCTTTGCGTATGTAACAGGGACACTGCTGTCTGAGTGTGTGGTAGGCACTGCTCTCTGCTGCTGCTTTTAACCAGCCTAACGTCTAGCTAAGTAAAGACATGAATGGCACTTCTGTGGCAGTAAGCAGCTACTGCCACTAGCCATTTGGTAAATCCACCCTAGGGCTGTAGTGATCTAGAAGGCAAGAACTTTAAATTGGTAGTGTTGACCACTTACCACAAAGTGAAGTTAGTGATGAGGAAGTGGAGGATGTGTGGGGATGTGGAAGTATGCGTCCTTCATGTCTAGGGTTAACAAGTGATATTCTCTGCAGAGCGATGGAGAGACATCCTGCAGGGTGATGGGAGTGCTTTTACAGGATGTAGCAGTTTAGAGGCCTAGAAAGCCCTTAGATTTCCATCTTTTGTTGGGAATGAGGCAGTAGGAGTGGTAGAGCCTCTTGGCCCCGCTGGTGAGAGAGTACCAGCTCGATGGCACCTTTGGTGATGGACGTTTGTATTTCTTTCTGTAACAGTCATAGATGATCTTGATTCATTACGTGGTAACGAAGTGGCACGTTTGCAGTCATGGCTTGTTGCGGAACTCCAACCACTATTCCTGCTGTACCACCAAAAGGACAATTCTTTTAAGGTTACTTCCTCCTACTGCAGAAGGAATAACCTCAATCTTCCCCTGACAGGTGTGTGATGAGGGAAAATAATGGGCGAATCACTGCTTGGAGGTAAAGGCACCATTGCTGGTGCTTCTACCTCTACCATTGCTGCGGGATTCACCTCTACTAAAGGACTAGGGCCTCTAAGTGTTCTAAAAGGACTGTTGCTGTTGCTATTGAGGAGCCAATCATTTTGGGCCTTCTCTTGCATGCTATTTACAGAAGGTAGACCTGGGTGTTTATATTTGCAGAGGCCTGCCGGTCTTAGCAGTCTCCATGTCTTTCCTGATATTCTCAAACATACTGTCAACCACGGTGCGAACAGATGTTCGCAATCAAACAGGACACCAATTAGATACTGTTGAACCTCTGGTCTAAAACCTGAAACTCTGATCCAGCCTTGGTGTCTCAGCAGGATGCTCATATTGATCTCCCAGGAAACAGTATCAGCAGAGTTCAGGGTACACCAAATATTGGCATTAGATATTACTCTGCGTTCCGTGACCAATTTTTCACCCCCTTCTGCAGTGAGCTTCAGAAGTGTTTCAGCAACTTCGCCACATGATAGCGATCACACCTGGACAGCAGTCCAACTAAACTGGTTATCCTCCATTGACTAACTTACTCCACAGACACTTGGTTCCCAGCCACATCAAATTTCTTGCTCTCTGACTGGTGGAGGAGCAGCACCAGATGTCGTGCTTTTAGAAGGTGTTTCAACTAAATTAAAAAGTTGTCCTCTTCCTCCACCATGCAGAGCTTAATACTGTGACGCTGTGTTGCCCTATGGATAACAGGATAGTACACAGTGGTGGAGTGAGGGGAGGATGGTCTCCACAAGGTAGGACTCTAGGTCAGGATCAGCCAAGGAGGTCAATATGGTAATCTTCCCAAAGGGCAAGCCCGTCCGTAGGTGTTACAGGATCACAGGGGCTACCTTAGAGTCAGGCGTGGTCTAAGTAAGTAGACAACTGCGTTAATGGTGGTGGTGTGTGCATCCGAGGAGGTCCTCCTGGTGTATGAAGTGATAGCTTACTTAGACACGATTAAAGGCTGTCTTTCAGGATCCAGCTGTCTTGGAGCCTGGAGCTGGAGTCGGATCCAAATGTCAGGACACTTTGAGATTGATCCTTACTCGGGGGGAGGTTTCAGGGGGTTGAACCTTGAGTTAGCTTCTATGCGCAGTTTCTGTTGTGGCACCTCTGCTCTCACACAATGGGAATTCTTCCTCCTCAAACTCCAAAGCGTATATAAAAAGACCTCTGGACTTCAGGCTCCCTGTGCAAGTTGTATACCTGAAGTCTCATCAGCTTCTTTATCAGTGCCCATGATATCCCTGGGTCTGAAGAGGTCCAGCAACTCGAATGAGTCTTGACACTGCATCTTGTGGTGGGCCCATCAGCATTCACGTCAGTGATGGATGGTCTTCTTGCACTTTAATGCCATTAGCGCTGAGCAGGACAACTTCTTGTGCTCTGGTGAAGCTTGTGAGGACAGGGAAATGTGGTGTTGCATTTAGGACAAAATTAGAAGGACGATTTCTCTATAACCTCCTCCCTCAAATAAGTCTTTTTCGATTAGACTCCAATTTCTTTTCAGGTGCTGAATTCAATCCTACATGGGCACTAATCTGGTAAGGTCTTCTTTTGTTGCAAGAGGTGAATTTTTGACAACTGGCACCAAACTTTCCAGAAAAGATGATGTTGGTCCCGAAGCTGGAACTGAAACTTGGAAACAGAGGGCAGAAAAATAAAATAAAAACAATCTTAGGAGGAGTCTTTTTCCTGAAGCATTCTGGACAAGGGAGGAGTCAGTAAAGATCATGAGAAAACCTTCTTCTAATAAACACAACTTGCAGTGATCCATGCCCTAATTTAAACAGAAGGAGTTTACAGAGCATGTGTATCTACAGCAACTCATATTACAAACACACACTTGACAGAATG
The DNA here is from genome assembly GCF_031143425.1 of Pleurodeles waltl. Taxonomy (NCBI): domain Eukaryota; kingdom Metazoa; phylum Chordata; class Amphibia; order Caudata; family Salamandridae; genus Pleurodeles; species Pleurodeles waltl. The sequence continues at coordinate 863,047,368 of NC_090446.1, read as the reverse complement.
GCTAACTTTCACCTGCATGACTTGGAAAACATAAACAGAAGCTTCCTCCTCCCATTTATTTACAAACTGCTGCTCACACACTAATTCTATCATGTCTGGTTGACACCCTGAAAGCTACTTTGATGCCTCTTAAATATGTACTGCATGGTAAACCATCCCGTCAAGGACATTTGATTACATCACTTCAATCCTAATTGAGCTAAGCAATCTTCCTTTAGAGAACAGAAACAAATTTAAATAGGGATGTCTAATCTACAAAGCAGTCTACTCTCTCCTTCATCAACTTAACATCCACTCAAGTTCTCTGGCAGCAAAAATAACCTTCAGCTATAGAACCTCTCAACTCCCCACCAGTATTTCTCAAGAAACTCCGTTCTCCTCTTGAACTCTCATTCTGCAGAGAACAGGACCAAATCTACCCTTCAGTCTTTCCACTGTCTTATAAAGACTCATGTTTTGAGATTTTATCTGCCTGTTAATTTAACAATATGTTGTTTTTCGTACGAGCTCTCTCCCTTTTACTGTACATTACAATTTGGTTACTCGCTCCTCTTTATCTACTGCGACCACTAAGTAGCAACCTATTCTGATCCCAACACTTAACCCCTCTCCCTCCCTTACCACTCTCCTTCCTACCTCTAATCTTATCTATCTTTCCTTTTTGATTCACCTCGGATCTTGACCATTCCTACCCAGTGTATCCTTTCCTTGTCCTCACTCACTCCCCTTCTTCCCCACACCCTCTAATCTTTTTCCCTCCCATCCCCTTTACTTGACTCTTATCTTCTGCAGCACCTCCTTCCCCCATCCACTTCCCCCCATTTTCACTCCTCTCAATCTCTCCCCTTCACCTTTTCCTTCAGCTCTCTCTCATCCTTCCTCACTCCCTCCCTCACCCTACCCTCCCTTCCATGTGGTTCCCTTCACTCTCACCATCTTTTTTTGTTTCCCCTGCCCACTTTCCTTGCGTGCTGCCCCAATGCTTGATCCTTCCTCTTTTCCCTTTTCGATACTTTTATGCTCTCCTTCTAGTCACCGCTCCACATTCACTCTGTCCTCTCCCCCCTCCACTTTCTCTCTCCCCACCATCATCTTTTCCCTGCCTCCCTGATCTCTTATCATCCCTCGCCCTACCCTCCCTTCCATGCCATCCCTATATTTGCTCCTCTCCACTCTCTACTGTGCTCCACTTCTCCTCATTTTTATTTTCTTCCCAAACAGTCTTCTCACTGTCCCTGTATCCTTTCCCTGTTCCTCCTCTTGTTTTTTCCTCTCCTTGCTCAATGTACAGCCTTTGTGTTGTGGTTACTATGTCAAACTCAACTATACTTCTCGGTGACCATGCACGGCCGTCGGTGACCATAATTTGCCTGACACTGCAACGCAATCAATATGCGTTTTTAATGTTTTTATTAACTATCCATATAAACAAAAATATTCACATCAGTTTGGCAAAGAAGCTTATTGACAGAGCAAATTGTGAACACTTCATCGGTTTAGCTAATAATGCCTGGAAAGAACTTTTGCATGTCCAAAAGGGAGGGCACGAAGGGCTCCCGAAAACCACACACCAATTTAGTTTACAGCTACACAGCATGTAGAGGTTATGCTCGATAGCACTCTAAGGCATAAAGTTGGACGTCAACGGTCTATGGTGGAGGTATAATAGGCTTCTCTGCTATGCACAATACCACATCTGCTATAGCACAATACACTAATCTATATCTTTTGCCTGCTCAAAGGTTAGAATTACTTTCCAAAGAACTTTTACATTTTATTAGTGATTTTTTAACCAATTGTAATTGTTTAGCAAGCTTACACCGAACAAGAAATTATTAGTCACAACGTATATTTTAGTGACTACCTTGTCCTAAGGCCACAGGCCTAGGAGGCTTTGGTTACCTCTTCATGCTCACCAATTTCAACTGTGGCTACACAGTAGTTATACTGCTAGTAGTCTCATAAATCTCCAAAGCACTCTCTCTCTATTTAAAATTAAACACATTTCAATTCTTTCAAACCCGTTCTTTAAAATTCTGTAAAGCACACTATTACACATTTTACCACCATTTAACTGATGAACAAAGAAGGCAGTGTGCATAAAGAAACACAACATACGTTACTGAAGAGGTATTTTATCAATTTCAAGAGACGAATAAATGGATCAGCATTTTGAGCAGAGTTTTAATTCAATAAAATATGGCCTGCGTTGCAAGGAATGCTCCATCACTGCCATCTGCCAAAGATGAGATGGTACAGGGCATAACCACTACATGTGCACTCTAAGGAAAGCAGGATAAACCTTATTACCTGAGTCACTCCAGCCTGCACCTCCTCCTCCACCCGACGCTGCAATCCTTCCAACTGATCCTTAAGGAAAGCCAGATCTTTCAGCTTTGGTGTGGAACCCTGCATAATTAACACAGATCAAATTAAACCACTCACAAAACAGGAGGTGGGAAATAGAAGCTTTACAGAAAAGTCAGTGTGGGACAGATGAGTAGAGAGCTTTTCATCAATATAACATTTAAGAATAAAGAGGTATTTGAGGTTGTAAACTCACAGGAGGTAGGTGTGCAATCTAAAACTACAAAAAGACCCTTTGAATACTGAGGCAGAAATGTGATTGGATCACCCCCATCCTGATGGAATTACGCTGTCTACCTTTGCTGACCCACACCATCTTTAAAACCAGCCACAGCATTTAAAAAGCTATCAGAATTAGCACCCCATCTTATCTCGCAGACAAGCACACCCATCATCTGTGGTGGTTCTCGGCACACCCACAACCAAGACATAATCAGACTGCAGACTGTAAAAAAGCAGTTAAAATAAAAAGGCAGCAAGGCCTTTTCCATCTATGCACTGAGGACCTGGAACAACATTCCCATATCAATTTAGGAAAGTGCTTAATACACACCTCTTTAAAGAAACTATACCACAATGCATTATCAGCATACAAACCAGCAACCTCTCCCCCATCACTTTTAACTTTATCCTTGTCATTGATCCCACGCAACACTCTGCTGCCTTTTGGCTAGGTTTGCGCTATAGAAGTAACACATATATACATAAATCAATCTGGAGCTTTAGGAACGTGGAACTTGAAGGTAGATTTGGAATGCCTTGCCCATCCAGTCTATCCATGTTATCGCCTATTATAACCATACAGACTGCAAAGCTTTCGGATTTACCCAGGCTTTTTTAGTCTTCTTACACCATTTTGTACATTTCAAGCATTTATAACACTCGTGGCATGTTTAACTTCCTCACTTTCACAGGAGCCTCACACACAAAATAAACACAATGCTAAAGGTAATGAGTCACATATAATGTAGAATAAGAGCACAGCCTGAAATTCTGTCCAGTTGCTATACCTTTACCAGTTAATCCAACATCCTCCTGCCTCTCACCTTTACACATTAATTCCTCACACTGGGATCTCCAGATAGGAAACTAAAATGATCACTCGATAATTGGGAAGTCTTCCACATCTCACTTATAAAGCCTGTAACACAAACACGTGCATCTGCCATTTCAGTGGTGTAGCATGTAATAAAATATCTACTTGTCCATGGGACAGGTTGCTTCATAAATCTATTTGTCCTGTAACAAAATCCACTTGTCCCTTAGGTGCCATGTAGTGCGGCAACAAACCATGGCAGCAATCTCATTATATAAGGGCTTTAATAATAGCCTCTCTGATTATGCTGGGGCTCAGACTATAGTAGGGTTTGAATACAAGATAATCCCTTATTTTGCCACCTTTCCACACGTGTACATACTGAGTTTGTAGGTAGCAGTAAGCAATAGTTCCAGGTTTGTAATGCTCTTTTGAGTCTGTGTAAACCTATGGACTTGCATGTTTTAGGGGTTTTACCAGCTCTTCTCTAATTGTTTTCCAGAAAGCTTGGACATTTATTGCGACAGTTGGGGGAAAAACTAATTGCAGGGAAAGTGAACTTGTGCTCAACAGGTTTTCACATGAGCAATTCTAGGTGTACATATTTGCTAGTGCTAAAATGTAGTTCACAAATATTTTCTAGGAATACCATTTCCTGGCCTACTTCTGTAAATTCTTGGCAATTCATGGGTTGTAAATATGCACTAATGCATAAACATATGCCATGGGTGCACTTTTGGGACATCCTTTAAGAATTGGGATCCTAATTAGGTCTGGTATTAACCAATACATTTTGTTTTTATTACAATTCTGTCTCTCTCTCTCTCTGTCTATTACCGTGCTTCACTATGAGTGACAGCATTGTTTTCTTTTACAAGGAGCCTATCGGCACCAAAGTAGTTTTACTTAATATCAGGAACTTCTGTGGCAATGTGTGCTTTTTGAGCTTAAAAATATTTTTGCTTTTGCCAATGTTTGGTATAACAGTGAGGGCCCCGCAGCTCCCACAACAACAAAGTTTTACAAAAACCATGTTAAAACAAGACATGCATTGACAAAACCAAAAGGCTGACAACCAATGTCAAACCTAATGACTTTGACAATGTTATTTTCATGTTTCCCATAATCTTATTGAAAATGGTTACACTGATGTTTCCATTATGGATATATATTTTTTTTAGAAATACTAGCATGCATCAACACATTTTACTAAATGATGCTTCAAAGAAATTGTACCTAAACGTTCACAGCAGCTTAGCAAAACATTTGTTTCCTCATTTATTTTTTTAATGAAAGTTTTGATTTTGAAATCAAAGAATACTCAATATTGCTTTCAAGCTTCTGCAAATATTCACATCTAACCAGAAGCATTGTGGGAGCATTATACGTAGCCTCACATTGTTCAACTTTGCAAACGTGTGAGCACATTTTTACACTGGAACTACTATCAGTAGTGCTGTCTGAGCCTACTATATACTAGGGCGTGAGCTCACCCCAACAATAAAGGCTTTGCATTAATGAACCATAATACAAGTTTGAACAGCATTAACATATGGACACAAATGTTACCTTTGACAATGTGCCCTATAATGTGGTTCAGTAAACTGGCAGCCAAAGGGTTTGCGCTGCAGGAGGTTGGGCCTCCTTGTCCGAAGGAGGAAATAAATATGAAAACTTGTTACCCTTGACCCCAAACAATGTATCTGGCTATAGGAAATCCACACCATTGGCCATTTGGATTTGAGCTTTACTCGCTCCCTTCTTTGCCTCATCATGGATTTTTTCACATCTCCTTTTAAGCTCCTTGTGAAGTATAAATTAATTAGATTTCCAAGAATAGAAAGTGATCAGATTAGAATCTTTATGCTGAAATTCTATCCCCAATTCAGTCTGCTGTGGGGTGCCGTTTTCATTTACAGTACATACTAAAAACCAAGGACATGTAAACTGACTGGGCGATTATACAGCTCATGAAAGAGAGATCCTGCGAGACAGGCAAACCAAAATAATTGCTGCAATATTATAAAAATACCAAAAAAGGTAATGTGTGCCCTCCTCATTTAGTCATGGTTTTTGTCCTTTGTCCCCCAAGCGGGATAACTTTTATCTAGTTCTACATCTTTAGAATCAAAAACAAGACATAAGGTAAAGCAGTGCACACGTACTGCCTTGAAAGAGTGCTTCTATGATTATGAATCAAAAGGAATTAGGAATTTTCAACATGCCCTGCTGAATAAAAAAACATACCTTTATAAAACAGGAGCACAGCACAGCATAGGCAGTGGAAAATAACATACCTGCATGTTCTTGACATCCAGCTACCTATGACTGATGTAGTCTCCTAAAACTCATGACTCATACCTTAATTACTATTAAGTTATAATTGTAATTTTGAATTTTATGTCAAAATCGGAGGCTCCTATTGTGTTTAACTGTCCCGCTTTAATAGCAGCGCAAAGAAAATACATTGAGAAACTAGTTTCAATAAGGTTTAGAACCAAACTGACAAATCAGAAAGAAAAAAGTAATACAGCAGTACACTATGGATAAACCACACATACAATACTCAAGAATACCAAATGCAGTCCTTGTTTCTTGCAGTGAAGATACATTTTGTATTCATGCAGCTTATCAATAATTCCATACTAGTTTTCTCATGTGTATTTTGCTACTAAATCATTGTTATTATTACATTTAATGCTGCATTATTGCTGGCGGAGTGCAAGTGCTTTACTTGCTGACTGAGCAGGACATTCACACAGTTGGTTTTCCTCAGCAAGAACACAGTTCAGCACCATTTCATGTTTCTGCTGTGTGGTGCTGTGGAACATAACTCAGTCCATGATACCTACTCGCCCGTGGGTTCCTGCTCTGCCAGCTGTCAGCCTGAACCCGTGGGCCAATATGTTCCAATCAGGTTAGCTTTGGCATTAGACAAACAAATCAGGTCTAAACTGAGGTCTCAATGTCCCCACCCTAATCCACCTAATGATATTATGGTTAACCTGGTTACAGATGTTAATTTATTTCACAAAATTTGTCAAAGATCCCACAAATGTGGTCGAAAAAGCCTTGTCCACCTGCCATGATAAATTGCTGGCTATTGAAGGACTTCTAACACATATTTTGAACATTACTGATGTGGCTAGACTGGAGGTTTCTTCTATTGATGCAGATTAACTTGTTAAATAGACTCAAAGGTTGAGTTGCCTACTTGGAAAACCCAACGCAGCCATGGCCCAAACCCGCAGAAAATGTCTCATTTGAAAACTAATACAAAATTGGGCAATACGATGGCTGTGTATGCAAGTATTTAGGCGGATGGAAAGTTTTTCAGCGATTCATTCATCTAGAAATGAAGTAAAAAATGAAATTATATTTGCTTTGCTGGACAAGGCTCAACAGTATTTAAAGAGAGTCTTTGTCCAACAAGTTTTTGACAGAGCAAGCAGAGAAAGGAGGCACTTTGACAGTCACTTCCCAGGATTTCAGGTTTTGAGAGGCTTAAACTTTACCTCCTAAGAACTCACGTTTTCCCTGAAAGGGAATGTAAAGAGGAGCGAATGGTGAGCTTAATTTCTGGCTATCTCATTATGATGGGGGAAGGCAGTTAGCAAACTCCCTTCCAAAATGGCCAGTATCACAGCAAATCCTTGTGTATTGGCCCTGGGTTATTTCATGGGGTTTTAGACAATGCCTTTTTTAGAGCGTCTCCCTCAACCTCTAGTTTTTTTCTCAAGATCTGTGAGACCTAGTGGCTCAAGAAGTACAATCTCTTTTTTCTAAAAAAGGCCAACTGAAGAACCATTGCTCAGCATCATATTTCCCAAGCATCATATGTGCCAAGTTAATAAACTCTAACATTTCAACTGTTTTGTCTGCTACCATCTTTTCAAGATGAAGATTATCATTCACCTAGTCTGTCTAGATTTTCACAACCCCCACCTTAAAGTTCTAGTTCATCTGAAGTGCAAAAAATTCATAAAGATTCTGCGGGAAAACCACAGTTATCAGTTTACCTGTCTTGGTTCGTCATTAGTACCGTGGTGCTTTGCTTTGTAGTGTTAGCGTACCTCTCAGGCAATTTCAATTCAGTTGACGATTGGTATTTCTGACATCTCCAGGAATCCAGTGTAAGAGACTTCATCTTTCAATGTTCAGAAAACTCTCTTACAAATGTGGTAAATTCCCTTTCTAACAGACCTATTTGCCTTCTGGCTGAACATGCATCGCCCATCTCTTTTCAGTTAGAGACTAGATACACTGGCAACAGCAACAGATGCTTTCCTTCAGGACTGGTCTCAGTGAATCAACTAACTTTCACTGATTTCATGGTGATCAGCAGGTTGTTAACCCAGATCAGATGCCAGAAATCAATCTTAATATTAGTAGGTCCCTTTTGAAAATCCCAAGTTAGGGATCCAACCCTACGAGAAGTAGCGGTGGATTGCCAAGTCCGCATTCCATCCTTTCCCAGTCTTCTCCTCATGGGCAAATGCACGATCTAGGCCAGAATCAAATGTTTTTTACAGCTTGGAAAATTTCAGGCGGATGTGAAGTGCCTCAGGAATTGACAGAGGTTGCAGAGTACCTATGAAATTTCAGGCCCCCAGAACCTCAAAGGGCTATCATTTAGCTTTGACGGTTTGGGCAATCTGGTGTCTGGGAAGGTCTTCCAATTCATTTTCAGCAGTAGGTATTTAAATTGTTAATTTTTTTGCTACCCTGGCCTGTCAAGTAAAACATTTCAAACAGTTAACACTGCAGTTCAGCTATTCCTGGGAACCATTTACTGATCAACATCTTGTGAACATCCACTGATATGTCATCTACTGAAGAGCGTACATTTTTTTTAAACGTCCTCTTCCCAAGTACAGCCAGTTGTGGGAAGTTACTGTTGCTCCTAATTAGTCTAATTCCTGTCAGATAACACAGAGTTGTCACTGATGATTCTTTCTGCAAAACTGACAATGTTACTGTTTCTAGTTTCAATTAAGCTTTTTGCTGACTTCCAAGTACTTGTACCTCAGCTGGACAGTGTACACCTATTGAAGTTTATTTTAGTATTTGTAGAAAAATAAATACAATACTAGTATCTACTGGTTTAAGAGCTGCCGTTGGGGGCTGCCCAATACAGACAGAGGTCACAGTTGAACCCTGCATGTTTATGCCTTTCTCAGGAAGGATCAGAGAAAGCCAGACAGAGAACGTGAACCTAGACACACATCCCTCTGTAAATGAAAAATGTGCTGAACATTAGGTATGCCTCTTTTGTACAACACTGTTATCCACAAGTTTTGCATAGTTGTATACAGGTAGAAGAAGACATTTACATGCAAATTTCTCCAAATCTGAGGTTGAGAAAATTCTGTATTGCTCCAACTGTATGCATAAAAGTTGAATAAGCAAGTTCAAAAACGTTTTCTTTGAATCAACACTCATGAGCTTTCGAATAAACAAGTAAGCGGGTTTTTGTGGGGACTATTGGCCCACAAACACTTGTACATACATTATCTGCTCTATATCGGTGTCCTAACCCAAACGTATATTAGACGGTGCTGTAACAGGGAATCCCCCCAACCCTGTAATGTGACAATCCGATGATTGTACTCCAGTTGCAAGATAAATAAGGCACACGTCCTAAGTCCTTCTTTCTTGTGTTCGTCATGTATATTAGACTTCTTTATTCTCTGTTGCAACTTCAATTCCAAAGGTAATATCACTTCCACTCCAGCCCACTTCCGCTTCAGCCAACACATGTTTATAGGTCTCAAGACCTCAAACAGTGACATATTCATGTGTTATAAAATACATTTGTAATTTATCATAATGTTACTTTAAACAGCTATATGAAACATAATGAATTTTTGAGGAACAAGATTAGGAACGTGTGATACTCACAGAAACAGCATGGGGTATTTGCAACAATATAGCGCCAAGGTATAGACCAAAAGACTATTATAATACAAGAGGGGATATAAGGATTCTAATAGGGGTGTTTTGACACAGGGAGTGGTTCCACAAGTGTGTGCATGTCAGAATACATTGGTTATGGTTATGGGGCATATGAGGAAGGATATGGGATATATTGTATATATTTTCACTGGACAATAAGAAGGTGTATTTTCTGTGGCACAAATTTATTTTATAACACATGTATATGTCACTATTTGAGGTCTTGAGACCTATTTGGTTTCCACTTGTAAACGGATATGGATGATTTTGACGAGAGAACATCTAGCATGAGACAGATTGGTAATACATTTTATACATGTTATGTATATATGTATTTCACAGCCCCGAGGAAGTCATAGGGTTACAACCCTGCCAAAACGTGTTGGCTGAAGCAGAAAAGGGCTAGAGTGGAAGTGATATTACCGTTGGAATTGAACTTACAACAGAGAATAAAAAAGTCTAATATACATGACGAACACAAGAAAGAAGGACTTAAGACGTGTGCCTTATTTATCTTACTCATGAGCTTTCATTGAGGGTGGGAGTCCGAAGAAAACACTATGAGATTTCCAATATATAAGGAGCTACCCACCAGGAAAAATTAAGCAAAATTGATTTGAACAATTTACTGCATTTTATATAAGAGCTTTCTACTATGTATCGAACTACTTGGGGCTAGAGGAAAGTCTTGGCTCGTTTTGGACTATGCTATACTTTAATAGCAAAGAATGAGCATTTTGAAAGGTTAATTTACAAAACTTGATACAGATTTGTGGTCTGCAAACCTTTTAGGTGTATATGGCCACTGAAGAGATGCGTTTGACAATTATCACCAACACAGGTACCTTAAATTTATTTTTGTTTCTACAAAGCAACAAATGAATTTCAAAAAACTATAATTCAACTTTATAGTCAAAATTCTTCCAGGACTCAACACAAATAGAATAGGATGACTGTATCCACTATTTCTGGAACTACATTAGTGACATTTTACAAAACTTTGTGAGAGATCAGAAGGTCTGTGCTTTAGATTGTAAGGATGTGTCAGTAACTCATGGTTCAAGTGCATGTACTGATTTCTCCCTGCATGATGCATGAGAATGAATGCCTCCTTTCCTGTGAACATCGCTCATTGTTTACCTGCTGCAGTGTGCTGGACTCTGTGCATAACAATCCTCGAAAAAGCTACTGGCCCACTTGCTATGGCGAGTCGGATTTTATCAGGGCAAGTTATTTTTGGGGACTACTAGCCCATTCTAGTAAGCTGACAAAGAACAGATGTTTTATTTACTAAGAAAGTGAGTGAGCAATAAAGATGACTTTGCCCTTGTTTTTATCTTGTGCCGGTTGATCTGTGCTGAAAGACCGAGGTCAACTGTCAGCTTATGTCTTCTTACAATCTGCTGCTTATTTTATTCTGGACATTGCTGTTTACTTTTCATTCTCAGACCGCAAAGTTAAAGGATTTTTTTAATGGAAAGCAGAGGGGTGTTAGTTTTGATGTTTCTAACACATTTAAATCGCCTGTAGATGAACTGTACAAATATTTCAGTAGTTAAGAAAGTATATTTTTGTATAATTCCGTGTGATGGAAACAAAGATTTTAATAGGATGAAAACAAGTCAGAACACTTTACTTGATGATGTGCAAATGACAAACATTTTTGTTGAAACCCAATTTCTACACATTACTGTTTTTAAGTTAGACAGTTTTATCAGAAAAACTGCATGTTAGTATGAAAGTCTGTGGTTGTTTCAATAGAAAATGTGCTGCCTGTAAATGACAGTATGCTACCACACATTACTTAGCAATATATTCATTAAAAGTGAGTTTTAAAAGATAAACTGAGAAACATACCTGTCCCTACCCTATTAGTTAACTAGGAGGGAAGTCAGGGGCCATGTGAACCCAATATGTGGGCTAGATTCTTATTGTACGTGGAGCGCAATTTCAGCATATTAAATTAAACAATAGAGTTTTTGTCTAGCAGAAAAGCTGAACGCACATTTTTGAGGGTACTGTTATTTGTGATAATGGAAAAAAAGGTAACTGTAAAATAAAAAATGTGCCTAGGATCATACGATATGAGACCAGTTTACTGGTCAAGTACATTACTGTTAGGTCGAGTAGATTAATAAAGTCTCTAGACCTGCGGATCTGGTAAGAGTTTTATGAGACATGATACATTAGTATTTCCTTAGAGATATATCTGCATTATGAAACTAGTATTCAAGTGTTTCTTGTCTCGAGCCTTGGTGTTATTTTCGCAGCGTCGGTCAAATCTCTAGATTTGTAAACTTCGCAGTGTTCGTCTCTTCTGTCACGGTGCGAGGGCTTCCCTGTTTTAGAGTAAGTTTTCCCTGCCGCCAGTGAAATTGTTCCCGTGATCAGCTGCTAGTTCTGATCTGTTTAAGTGCTGTACATATTCCCCGTCACAGGAACTAAGTGTTCTTTCGAAGTATTTTGCCCCAGCTTGTCTGTAACCCACCCAAGGCAGATCTCTCCTCTAACATATGTGTGCCCCTGTCCCAGGGTGTGTAACACCATGACCAAATTACTGTGTCGGCTGAGTTTGCAGCAGGAAATTAAAATGTTGGTTGTTCTGAGAAGTGCATGGCTCAAGAAATGAGCCAGTCTTGACTTTGATTAAAGTTGTGTTTTATCGCTATAACTAAGGAGCTGCAAGTCCTAAAATACAAAAGAATGACCAGAAATGGGCCAACTGCTTATATCTGACACGGGACTACCTGAATGTTTTAGAATGCAAACTTAGTGGAGTGAGCGTTTGTCTTCAGGAATTCTAACTAGGGTGGTATTTTTATGAATTAACTTGAATACTTGCCTAGATTTTACCTGCCGATCAGACTGCATATTTATCCTGTATCTCAGGACAAAATGTATCTTTCACTGGATAAGAAGAATGTGGTGCTATCATACCATATGTATCCAACACATAACGGAACTATTTCATTCCTGCTTATAATCAAGCTCAAATTGTACCTATTATATTTTATATAGAATTTGAAAAGCATACTGTAGCCATCTGACCATATCATAATTTTAACTCCAAATATCGGCAGAGAATGCTAACAAGCTAGGCAAGTACGCGAAGTATTTACAAGGCTAATAAAGCACAAACTGAAACCGGGGTATGTGCACATGTATGGCACAACAATATGTTATTCAACTCAGAGAAATACTTCAGTATTTTGTGTAGTGTTGTTTAAAACAAGGAGTGATATTAATGTTCAAGTGACTTTACTTCCCGCGACTTTGCATGCTAAATTGGCGTTATCTCTTTCTGTAAGGTCCTCACTTACTTCAGTTTTAGCGAGAACACTAGTTCATAGACACAGAAAAAATACTGCAATCCCAAATTAAAATAACTGGTGACTTGCGAGGACCGCGAGCCTTTATCCAAACTATACAACGACTACTCTGAAAAGCCTAAAATTAAGAAAGATGGCCTCCATCAGTACTTTAAGGAAACTGTATTAAACAGCAGACTTAAGCCAATGCAGCCTGCCGTACTCTCCTCTCACCTTGTCGTCCGCCATCTTCAACGGCAAATTTTTGTGCGCATGCTCCAAACGGCGATCGAGTTTTGCAACTAGGAAAGATCAGTGAAAGAGCGTGCTGCAGAGCCGGGTTGGACCCTAGGAAGCGTGGCGGCCATGTATGAACGCGAAAGTTTTTTATTTCAGAGATCAAATTGGTGTTAACAGACTAATTCTCAAATCGTAAAGTACAACTTCCATTGTAAGGTGGTTATGCGTTATTTAATTATGTTAATTTCCACACGCTTATTTTGCAAAATAATACTTCTTAACGAAACGTAGGCTTGCGGTCTTAACTGTCCTGAATGGCAAGGACTTATGAATTTTAGGACGGGTGGCAAGACGTATTCGTCCTTAAGCTTCGGTTGTAATACTGCGCGCAATAATGCCTCTCTTTGTAGTGCAGGTTGATGAGTGGTTCCTTTTTATTCAAATACATGTATTGCAAATTTATAACGAGGCGCCGGATATCCGTAGGGCGGTTTGTCAAGGGAGTCTTCCACACTAAGGGCCAGATGTAGCAAGCATTTTGCATGGCGCAAACTGCAAAAATCGCAGTTTGCGCCATGCAAAATACCCATCGCGATGCACATTCACAATTTGCTAGTCGGTACCGATTCCGATGTAACCACAGCATCGAGACCGCCCTCCTCGCCACCACCGCCGTCCTCGCAGCCACGATGACATCAGGAGCCACCTCGACAATGGAGAAACATCATCCCTCATCCTCCTGGACCTGTCAGCCACCTTCAACACTGTCTGCCACCACACTCTGAAAATCTGCCTCCTCGAAGCAGGGATCCAAGACTAGGCCCTCGACTGGACCACATCCTTCCTCTCCGGCAAAACCCAGAGAGTCCGCCTCCCCCGTTCCAATCCAAAGCCTTCAACATAATCTGCGGCGTTCCCCAGGGCTCATCCCTCAGCCCGACGCTGTTCAACATCTACATGGCCCCCCTCGCCCAAGTGGCCCGCCAACACAACCTCAACATCATCTCCTACGCTGACGACACCCAGCTCATCCTCTCCCTCACCAAGGACCCACACACCGGTAAAACCAATCTCCACGAAGGCCTGAAAGCCGTCATCGACTGGATGAAAAGCAGCCAGCTGAAACTAAACTCGGACAAGACAGAGATTCTCATCCTTGGACCCGCCCCCTCTGCCTGGGATGACTCGTGGTGGCCAGCCACGCTAGGCACCCCACCAACACCAACCGACCACCCACGAAACCTCGCTTCATCCTCGACTCTTCCCTCTCCATGTCAAAACAAGTCAACGCTGTCTCTTCCTCCTGCTACAATACCCTCCGCATGCTTCGCAGACTCTACAAGTGGATCCCAACCGAAACAAGAAAAACAGTAACTCAGGCCCTCGTCAGCAGCAGGCTCGACTACGGCAACGCACTCTACGCAGGCATCCCGTCCAAACTTCTGCAACGCATCCAAAACGCCTCCGCCCGACTCATCATCAACATCCCTTGCCACAGCCACATCACCCCCCACCTAAGAGACCTTCACTGGCTCCCCGTCAACAAAAGGATCACCTTCAAACTCCTCACCAACGCGCACAAAGCACTTCACAATGCCGGACCAACCTACCTGAACTGCAGACTCAGCTTCTACACCCCCTCCCGACAACTCCACTCTGCCAACCTCTCCCTCTCCTCCATCCCCCGCATCCGGCGCAGATCCTCCAGCGGCAGATCTTTCTCCTACCTCGCCACCAAAACCTGGAACTCCCTCCCCTCTGGCCTGAGACAGACCCAGGACCTGCTCACCTTCAGAAGGCACCTCAAGACCTGGCTCTTCGAGCAGTAGCAGCACCTCCCTCTGCCCCCCTCCCCCCAGTGCCTTGAAACCCTCACTGGTAAGTAGTGCGCTTTTGAAATATTCTGATTGATTGATTGATTGATCAGATATGAAAAACTGTAATGAAAAATACAAATCCCATGAACCACAGTCCGTATATCACATGGACCAATCCCCAACAAGTCAGCCCCTCAAGAGACCCCTCCACTATCTTAGCCTTCTCTTTCTTTGCTGCTCGGCAGCCAGTTAAGTCCATTTTTTTCGCCTCTGTGTCCTTCGTAGAATTGAAAATTCTTATTGCATCAGCTAGAACTTTTTTTGTTGTTGTATGTATTCTCTCCTTAGTTACCAGTTCCCTGCTGCTCAGCCATTGTGTATTTGAGGTCACAGAATGTTGATGAGTGCCTGGTTAGTGTGAATGGTCAGTTGGTGAGAGTGGGCTGAGCAGCAAAAATGCTGCTCCTGGAGGGGTGTTACCTGTGTTAACGCGTCCCTTTATGATATTTTATTACACATCAGGACTCGTTTTAGGCCAATGAATCTTTTGACCCAGTTGAGAGACACCGTAGGATGAGATAGCTAATCAATATATCAATCAATACATCAATAATGTCATCAATATTTATCACAACAATGCATTTCACTTTAGTCAAAGTCATTAATCAATTCAAAGATGCTACCATGACCTTTCAGCCATGAATAACCACACCTTGGTTAGTGGAATTTTATGAATTTTATTCCCTATTAATTAGAGTCTAATAGCAAATGCGTTAATCTCAACATCAAAAAACATAATAACATAGTCACAATATGGCAACATTGGTAAGCTTTCATTAAAGCAAGAATCGCAAACATCAGAACATAACACGGCGTGAACATAGATCAATTTTAGCAAAGAGTCAATAACACGTCAGTTCAACAAAGCATAGTTTCGGTCGTTTGTCTATTTGCGTCAGTTTGATGAACACCTGCCCTAACCACTGATTAGCATTCGCATGTTGGGCTTCATGCAAAAAAATTTAGAACACCAATTTGGAAAACATCTAGCTAAGGTCTCTGTCAAAAGCAAGCAGTTGGTACCTAGAAAGGAAAAGCAAACAGACAAATTACAAATGCATTGTCATAATTACCCTCCAAGGATTAGTTCAGCGCACAGGTTCAGTCTTCGTCTTCAGGACATCAGTCAAATCGCCATCAGTCAGAACTCAGCTCTGGGGCAGAAGGGCACTTTCCTCATAAGGAGGTAAAGTATAAATGGGCAATTCTAAGGGCGAGGATGGTTTAAGTAAACCACCAAATCACCAAACAGAGTGAAAGAGTTTCTGGATAAAACCAATAGCATTCCCTACCTAATTCTAAATGACTTCCCATGACATGGGTTTTTATCCCTTTTTCGATGTATATTCCCCCAAAATTCTATTGGACATTTGTTATACCCCACTATCTTTAACCTATCAAATAAGCATTATGTAATCCTAATCTTCACCCCATATTGTTTTACAAGTTTTTGATTGGTCTTTGTAATTGACGTCTTCTGAGGTGGCACGTCCGGTGTGATTTCATCCTTCTGTAATTCCTTGCACATCTTTTGGTCAGCAGTTCCATTGTCTTCACCGGTTTGAATGACCTTGTACATTACATTAATCTACATTGTTTCATTTCACTTTTAACATTTAGTCTGTGGACGAGGGGAGATGGTGAGAACGGATCTAACATGGTTACATTCATCTTCCAAGTCGATGAAAAAGAATAAACAGGGTCATGGCCCCTTGTGAGTCAGCACAATGAAAAATAGAAAAATGCATTTAATATGAGAGCCAGGCAGCCAAGCTTCGGCTCATGCTAACTTAAGGCATATGAGGTTTTCAATTCAGATTTAATAACACAAATGTTAGTATAGACTCATTTAAACGTAATTTAAACATTTTGATTATCATTATTAGTTCACGTATACATTAGTGGCCACTCATCGTGGTCACTATTCAAGAGTACGTCTAAGCAAAATTACCATTATTATAATTTCTATGCGGTAGTATCACACCTTAATTCATAAACATTTCATGTTAATATAGATTATATAAACTACGTTCTCTCAGTCCCTCCTCTGATGACGTTCGTCATCACAAACCTTTCCTTTAACCTTTCACTTTAATTTTTCACTTTACGCATAATGCGCATTTCAACGTCTTGTCCCTTGTGTGAACTCTCCCAAATCTCATTAAACATTTTCTCCCTTTCACTTTCCTCGTTCCTCTTGTTTCTCTTTGTCCAATTTCTTTTAATTTTATCATTTATTTTGCATGCTCCCCACAATCCTAATAGACAGGCCAGAACAATTAATAGACCCCCTAAAATTTTTGCAAGTACTCCATTCCAAATATTGCTAAACCAGCTCCCTACTCTGGCAATTCCTTTTCCAAATTTCTCCTACACTCCAGGCTCCTTCAAATCTTTCAAATCTGCACTATCTTTAGTTAGGTTAGTAAGCATACCTCTAATCTTTTTACTATTGTCAGGTATAGATGAGCAGCTATGGGGCTCGTTGAGCATCTTGCAGACTCCGCCAGTCTTTGCTAAAAGGATGTCTAAAGCAAGCCAATTTTGAAGAGTCATAGCTCTTTCCGCAGCAAGTTCAGTATCCATCAGGAGTATAGCCCCTGTAAAATCTGTCAGCATGTTAGCCTCAATAGTAGACAACTTTTGAATCTTTATGGAGTTTAAGATAACCCCTACTGAAGGAATTATGGCTCCAAATATGTCTCCAACGACAGCAGCCGCTGTCTCTCGTTTTTGTCTAACATGTTGTAATTCAGACGTTTTAGGTATTTGCTTTAAGTCATCAATCTGGTAAATCTTTGGGAAACTATTCCCAAATAACATGTCCCATACCATCCCTTAGGGAGACAGTAATAAGCATTAAGTCCACAGATATAATAAATCCCAGGGATCGCTGGTTCCTGTCCATTTAACATGAATGTCCATTTACTCTGAAACAAAAACACATGTCTGCATTCACTCGTTCCCACAAATAAAGTGTCTTGCTCAGATATTGGCCTATATATACAAGGCCTTCCTACATGTAATGCATCTATAGCTAGTTTGCCTTGCGTCTTTATTGCAGTGTAAGCATAATCATTTGCATATGTGCGTTTTTCTAACCCTTTTTCTAATCTTTCTTTTAATGCTTTGTGTCTATCATCGGTGCGATCTAAGAAGCTTTTCTCTACAGGTGTCAATAAGCAGGTCAGATTGTTGCGGTGTGCATAAGCTGTTCCAAATGTAAACGTCGGTTCAAAGAAACCTCTCACTAATTTTATACTATGCTCTTTAGCTAGCTTGTTCAGAAACTCAATCACAGGCACAAAAGAAAACACAACATCCAGATTTGAATAAAAGTATTGCACATGCTCTTGATTATAGAACCTTGTTAATAGCAAGCTACAACTTATCCCGTAGGTTAGTGGAAGGCTATGGTAAGTGACCCCTTCTTGTACTGATGAAGGAATCTTTGTACACACATAACAGTTTTTCACATCCATGGTCTCAACATACTCACTCAGTAAGCGATAGAAGACATCAGTGGAAAGTTCCCCCTTTGAGTTAGTTCCTTCATGCAAGTATTTTGCATCCTGCTCAAACTTTTCCCACAGTGCTAATGTTGTAGTCTCAGGTTTTGAAGCATGGTTAGTCACTTTCTTATCCAACCACGGCATTCCCACAATCACTCCCACAATTATTATTGCACACACAATACCCAATATAAGACTCAATCAACCACACACCTTACTCTTCTTGTTACTACCTCTATTATAAGCCATGTCTGTGAAGAATCAGATAGCAGAACAATAACCAGCTTGAGGACGATATAAAACTCTTTTTTTCTTCTTCTTCCTTGATTCAAAAGTCTTTTTCTCTCTGCGTGTATTTACAGCGTTTCACTCACTCCAGGACCCCTTTGTCATATCAGGTTAGCAGCTTGTCATAATCAGGTTCTCAAAGTCAAATCAGATTATCAGTGTCACATTCAATAATTTATAAGTCTCTTTTCTTTAGTTTTTCAGTTTTCAATTTTTTTAACAAAGTCTTTTCTTTGAGTTACTTCAGGTACCGTAGTATTGGCCTGGTACTTCTCGATCAAAACAGAACGCAAAAAATTATTGTTGCCATTCAGATGTTGTTGCATATGCCCATTCAGGACCTGCATACCTTCTATTTGCGGTTCTTTTCCTTTTCAGTCTGCGTTCGCCTTGCAATTCTCCTTCACTCAGATCTTCTGTTCTTGTGGTGTCGGTTTCTTCTATTATTGTTTCACTTGATACGCTTCTTGCTTTTGCAGCCTGTTTCTCTGGCCATGCGTCTTCTTCCGGTTTGTCTTTTCAGGACGCTGAACAGCACCCTCCTCTTGTAATATGGTGTTTTCTCTCGCTGGACCTGCAACTGGCTCAGGGGATGCCAGTGTACTTTGATCTCTTTCTTCTGGATCTGTAACGGGTTCAAGTTCTAACCCGTATCCGTCTGGCTCTGGGAGAACCTCTCCTTGATTCAGTTCTCCTGCTGCCTCTACTGAGAGAGGCACATTGTCACCTCTCTCGAACTCATTTACTGTTTGAGGGACAAGGCTGTTCTCAGTGGGCTCTCCTGCAGTCTCAGTTCCCTCTTGGCTGTTTTTGGGCCCTAAAACCTCCCTCTATAGAACTGTTGAGCCAGAAACTTAAAGTTCCTCATCAGTTGGACACGTTACCTTCTTTGTGTGACTGGCATGAATCCAGTTTGGAACGCCTGCACATTTCACAGCAGTGGTTGTTGTCAATATTACTTGATATGGCCCCTTCCAGCGCGGCTCCAAACACAACTTTCTTACGTGCTTCTTGACAACCACCCAGTCACCGGCTTGCAGGGTATGACCTGGATCACCGATCGGTGGCAATGTGTTAGCTTCCACCTGGTGAGAAAAAGAGCGAATCACATCAGCCAAGCCTTTGCAGTAGTCCAACACCATATCATCCGTGATATTCACAAGAACATTTGCAGGTACTGCAGGCAGCCTCATAGCTCTACCCATAAGGATCTCGTGTGGTGATAGTCCTGTCTTCTTATCAGTGGTGTTCCTCATTGACATCAGCACTAAGGGCAATGCATCTGGCCATTTCATATTGGTAGCTGTGCACATCATCGCCATTCTCGATTTCAAAGTACCATTCATTTGCTCTACTAATCCTGATGCTTCGGGACAGTAGCTACAATGCAGCTTCTGTTCGATGTCTAATGCAGCACACAAGAGCTTAATCACCTCATTGTCAAAGTGTCTGCCCCTATCCGATTCTATAGAGACCGGAAACCCGAACCTAGGTATTAGATCCCTAAGCAGCAGCTTTGCAACTGTGAGACTGTCATTTCTACATGTGGGGTAAGCTTCAAACCAGTGGCTGAAAACACACACAATCACCAACACATACTTCAATCCTCCGCAAACAGGCATTTCAATGAAATCCATTTGCATCTTGCTAAATGGACCACCAGCTCTCCCTATGTGGCTTAGAGTTACCACAGTCCCTTTTCCGGCATTCATCTGTTGACAGATGATGCACCTGTGACAGGTAACCTCTGCGGCATGTCCAATCGATTTTGAATGACCTGATCATTGCATCTCTTCCAAGATGAGCCTGTCCATGATAGAGCCTAGCAAATTGTGACAGAAGACTATTTGGCAAAACTAGTTTCCCCTCCTCTGAGACTCACAAGTCATCAGCCCTCTGTACACATTGCATTCTTTGCCAAGAGCGTTTTTCTTCTTTGCTAGCACGATCCTGTAGTGTCTTTAGCTCATCTAATGTATCAACCACCCTTAATGCAAGGTTCAAGCATGTGTCATTTTCAGTTTGCGGTAACAATTCCCACTGATCCTTGAACGATATACAGTTCAATGCGCAAAACCTCGCAACTTGATCTGCATAACCGTTTCCCATGGACACAAAGTCTTGTAACTTAACGTGAGCATTGCATTTCACCACGGCAATTTCAAGAGGTAACTGAATCGCATGTAACAAATCCTTGATTTGTTCACCGTTTTTCACAGGAGAACCAGAAGAGGTCATGAAACCTCTCTGCGACCACAATTGGGCAAAATCATGTACAATTCCAAATCCGTATCTGCTGTCAGTATAGATAGTGACCCCAAGATTTTCAGCTGCATGGCATGCTTTAGTAAGGGCAATTAGCTCTGCCACTTGTGCGGAATACACTCTCTCAAGCCAGGAAGCCTTGATGATACCAGCTATGGTACATACTGCGTAACTGGCTCTCAGCATTCCAACTGAATCTCTCAAACAGGATCCATCAACAAACATAATGCAGTCATTTTCTTTTAACTGCATATCTTGAATATCAGGTCGGGGCTTAGTACATAGTTCTGTTACCTTAAGACAGTCATGCTCCACTTCCTCTTCGTTATTAATCTCAGTATTCTCAACAGGAAGTAGAGTTGCCGGGTTCAATACAGTACATCTCTTCAATGAAACATTAGGTGACTCAAATATAACTGTCTCATATCTGGTAAGACAGGCATTTGTCATGTGCTGGGTTTTGGTTTGAGTCAACAAAATCTCAACTGAATGAGGAACCATTACTGTCAAGGGATGTCCCATCACTATGCCTTCACACTGCGTGAGGCTTTGACCAACTGCTGCAACTGCTCGCAAACAACCCGGTAAGGCTGCTGCGACGGGGTCCAAGGTAGCTGAAAAATATGCTACAGGGCGGTTTGCACCTCCATGGACCTGTGTTAAGACAGACAAAGAACAAGCATCACGTTCATGACAAAACAGTAGAAACAGCTTTGTATAATCAGGCATACCCAAAGCTGGTGCCCTGCACATGCACTCTCTCAATTCCATGAATGACTCAAGCTCTTCCTTGGATAAAGCTATAGTATACGGCTCATCCTTGATCTCTTTGCCTGTCAGCTTTATCAATGGTTTTGAGATAATCGAGAAGTTGGGTATCCACTGGCGACAGTAGCCCACCATTCTCAAAAACATCCTGACATCCCTTTTGGTTGTTGGAGGGTTCATTTGCAAAATAGCTGTCACTCTTTCCTTCGATATTCTCCTGGACCCTTTCTCAATCAAGTGACTTAAGTATTTTACCTCTTTCTGACAGTACTGCAACTTCTTTGTGACTCTTTAGGTTCGTTCTTTCCCAAATGATTCAGTAAGGCAATTGTATCATATTTACAGTCATCTTTTGTCCTGGACGCAATCAGCAAATCGTCAATGTACTGTACTAGAGTTGAATTGAAAGGCAGTACTAAGTCCTTTTTCAATATCTGATTGAAGATGGACGGTGATTCAGAAAACCCTTGAGGAATTCTGCACCAACTGTACACTTTGTCTAGGAATTTGAAACTGAATAAAAACTGGCTGTCCTCATGAAGAGGTATCAAAAAGAAAGCTTGTGACAGGTATACAACGGTGAACCATTCGGCATCACACGGGACCTGAAACATAATCACTGCTGGATTGGGCACTATGGGGCAACACTTTACCACAATCTCGTTTATTTTTCTCAAGTCCTGCACAATTCGAACCTTCCCACAAGGCTTTTTCAGACCCATTATCGGTGAATTACAAGGGCTGCTCAACACTTCCTTCAGGACTCCTTGCTTTACAAAGTCTGCAATTATTTGTGCCACTTGGATAAAAACATCTTGTGCCATGTGATATTGTGGCACCTGGGAAACACTGCATTTGGCTTCACTTGTACTTTAACTGGTTCCACACCTTTTATCAGTCCCACTTCTTTTCCTTTCAAATCCCACACTTTCTCTGTCACAGTTCCCTGTAACTCGGCAGGCAAGGCAATCACTGTAAGCATCGGGAATAATGTAATCAAAGGGTAATCTTCATTTGCAGGTCCTGTTTCTAATTCTGTGAACTGACCATCATCCCCTTCATCTTCACTGTTTGTCTGCACCTCAATTCCATCATTGGAACAGGTAATTGAACATTTCGTCTTGCACAGTAAGTCTCTTCCCAGTAGGGATACTGGACTTGAATCGCAGACTACAAACTTATGCAGTCCCTGGAAGTTGCCAATCTCAACTTGTACTGGATCTGTAATTGGATTTGTCAGGTATTGATTTGCTACTCCGACAACCCTTATGGTACGCCCTGAAAGTGGCACTTTCGGAACTTCTGCACTCCTGACCGTGGAGCGTCTAGCTCCGGTATCAACTAAGAATGAAACCTTGTGACCCATCACCTTTCCTTCGACATAGGGTCCCCTCTGATCTACTTCTAGGGACGCTGCAAGCCTGCACTCTTCACTGTCTGAACTATCATTCGACCATTCCTCATTCATTCCATCTTCACCGCGCAATGGGAATTGCTGTACTGTATTATTTTGACTCATCACCTGACCTGTGACCTGCTGAGGAAGCATCACCTGTTGCTGTCCCATCGAAGCCATTGGTAATTGCATTTGCTGTCTAGGTACCATGGGAACCTGCTGTTGTACTTGCTGCATTTGCGCTGGCTGAACACGTGGCATTTGCATTTGCTGCATGGGCTGTAACCCTTGCATCTGAACCATGTTATTTTGGAAGTTCGGGTTTTGATTTCTCAGTTTTGGATCTCTCATATTTTGCATTGCACTGACATTAGTGCTTTGTTGAACGACACCATCTTGCACCACATTTGGGCATTCCCACTTTCAATGCCCCACGCCCCTGCATGCGTGACATGGCGACATCTTTTTCATCCCTTGCGTGTCATTTTGAACCACAACAGTATTTAAGTCTGGACCGCGATTCACAAAACCTCGACCTCGACCTCTTGGTTGAGCCTGAAACACACCATTCCCTTGCGGTTGCTGCTGTATCATCTGTTGAATTCCATTTCCCTGCATACCAGCCTGCGCTGCCCTTATCTGCATCACCATCACTTTCTCCTTTATCTTTTTCTGCTTCAGCTCAATTTCGTCACTACAGTATTTCGCATACTGCAACACCTCATCAATCGGCTTTGCTTGCCAACAAATCAAATGATTCTTAATCATCTGGCTAACTTCTGGTCTCAACCCTTCAACAAATCTGAACACAAGATGGTTCATGTCTTTCGGCTCAATGGTCTCAGTACCACTGTAATGTTTGAATGCCTTCAACAATCTCTCATAGTAAGCATGTATTGATTCCTTAACCTCCTGTAAGGTCCGGTCGATTTTCTGCCAGTCAGTCACCTTCAGTGACACTTTCTGCTTCAAAAACTCAATCACTTTATGAAAGTACTTCATCACCTCCTCAGAGGGTGCTCCGGTCACCTTATCCCTTGCCGGCTCTTTAGTTGGCCAGTCTACCCCTCTCTTGCACTCGAGCCATAAGTCGGGCGGGACAATAATCTCAAACAAGGTATTTAAGTCTTCCCAGAGACACTTTGCAAGCTTCACAAACCTATCTGTTTGTTGGTACCACTCAATCGGTTTCTCCCTCAACCTGGGATAATCATTAGTAAAAGATAGGATGTCTCCTCGGGACCATGGTACATGAATTAAGACCCCACCAGCTGTTTCTCTCATTGGTAGTATCTTTACCGATTCCGTGTCTGGTGTAGCTTTGGCTTTACTAGCTCCTGGGCTGTCATCTTTCTCCTTGTATCTTTTCTTAGCCCATCTGCCTTCCCACTTTTCTAATGCTCCCCAGATTTGTGCACTTTGCAGTATTTCTTTTAAATGCGCTTTCATTCCGGCAGATCTCATATGCTCGAAGTCTTTTGAGTCAAAGTCTAACCTGTAACTTCTTTTCAAATGTTTAGTGTTCTTAATGTCGATATCATATTTGTCTGCCAGGTTCGCTAATTTCTGATGCACTTTGCCTACTTCTTTAGTAATCTTAGGGCACAGGTATCTCAACTCTGCTTCTGTGTATGATTCTAGCCTGTTCACCCGCATTGTTTCTTCCACTAATTCAGCAGCTTCCACACCCAGTCTCACAAGGTTCAGGTAATCATCTCTCTCTGACCTTTCCGGTTCTACTGCTGTTACTGTAGTCTTTTGCGTAGCATAGGTCTTTTCTAACCACTCATTCAACTGTAAAACCTTGCAGTGAAATGTTCCCCGCATGCATCATCGGCGACTGTGAAGCGTTCGTACTTATTGTCTGTGGGGTTAACACCCCTAGCCCTGCCTGTCTTATTGCTTCCAATGGTGCTTCAACTGGGCTAAGGTCTATAAAGGACCTTGGTTTTTCAGCCGCTTGTTCTCCTGGGGCCATTAACTGAGGGGTTTCTATGGACCCTCCTCTTAGCACATCTTGGGCCATTACTCCCTGATCACATACACCAGGCTTACCTTGTGCATACAATGGCACCGGTGGACCAACAGTAATTGGCAATGATATTGCAGCTGGTGTCTGACCTGGTCTCAAACCTCGTGGAGCAGTGACTCCAAAGGTCTGATCTAGTGAAGCCGGGGCAGGTATTAAGGGAGGTCCAGCTGCTGGGTTATATCCCGGTATCAGTTGTGGCTGCGGCTGGGGCAGCAATTGTGGAGTCGACTCAATCTGTACTAACCTCGATTTTGTATATATCGGGTCTGGCAGCACTATCAGATTTGTAGTAGTCTCTAGTACCTGGACGTCTGGATAGATTTTCTGTATCTGCGGTGGAGGTTGCAACTGTATCTGCATGTCTGGCGCAGTGGGTACACTGACACCATTATGTATCAAAGCCGTATAACTAGTCTGTGCTGTATCAGTAACTCCCTTCTCCTGCGTCTGGTTCCCAGGACCCGTACTAGTGCTTGGGACATTATCGCTTACCGCATAGGGTGGCGGGCGATCATGTAATATCCAATCCATAAAGTCTTCATCATCTGAATCATCTTCTTCTTCCCAAGATCTCTTGTGTTCTTTAGGCTTACTAGAGTCGTTGTTTGTTTTACAGGTGGCTTTCTTTCCCTGTGTCTCATCTCCCTGTGTTATTGCTGAGAATAATTTTAACCCATCAACTATTCCCCGTCTCCACATTTTGCTTTCATTATCCCACCTAGCTTCCACATAAGTCTTTTCTGCTCTTTTTATTCTTCTTTGGAATTTTTCTTGTCTCTGTTTAAGGGCCATTAAATCCCAAATCGCTTAAGCCTCATACTGAGCTGGCCTCGGAGGTGGTTTCTGTACACTTAAGATCCACCTTAGATTTTCTAGAACTCTTGTATTGAACGGCCCATGTTCTGGGAACGCCAAACATGCCTCTTTTTCTGTCAATTTGCGCCACTGTTTCATCCATAAACAAGGCGCGACACCTTTTTCCTCCATAACTATGTAAGCTGGAGTTCCCTCAGGCGGTGTAGGCTCCCCTTCACTCGCCACAATGTATGTATCTCCTTTCAGAGCACTCTTAAAAGCCTTGACAAAATTCATTTTTGCGTTTTCTCTTATTTGTATTTAATCAGAAAGTGACTTTAGTTCCCAGGACACTCTTCACCCACCTTTCTCAACCTATTGCCTCTCACGGACGGCAGCCAATCCGTGCGCGACCCCTCTCGACAACTGACCTATCTCAGCGCGGCACCACTGACGTCACACTCACACACTGCAGCTGACAAAGTCTTGCAGCTCGTCCGCCCCTCACTGGATTCACACCAAACTAATGCAAAATTACTGCGAGCACCTTCAACAACAACACAAATTTGCCGGTTTACTACAGGAAGGGTAACACATTTGCTTTAGAACTTTACAGAGATTTCACTTGAAGCCTCGGCCGCTACTCTTTCCTTCTCAGTACCCGCATACGCAAGCAGAATTCGACCCGCAAATCCTACTCTCGACTTGTCCATGGTTCGTCCTAGTGCATTTTAGAACTTGCCAAATCTCCATCGAAGGTTTCATACATACAATTTGACTCAAACTCGACTTGTAACCACGCCCGATTGACCTATTAAACTGCACAAATTACAACATAAACCCAAGTGTCCCCCAGACTTGTCAATATACTCCGGAGTCTTAGACCACAACGGGTCCGTACATAAACAATCAACCACGTGGATAATTTTGAGCACAAAGCGCCACACTCATATGAAGTACGCGGACTTCCCTGCTCTCATACTGCGGAGTACGCCCACTCCTTCTAAAACAACATTACCTGGCCTAAATTCACACAAACTTCACAATTCACCTGCAAAATGCATAAGCTGGGCAAGCGCAAATCCTACACCACACATAGTATGACGCTGAGAACATCCCCAACTCACTTAGGTAGGATCGAGATCCCGGGAAAGTCATGGTGAATTTAGAAACACATCATACCTCCAATTTGCATTATCTCAGAAAAACAATTTAAACAATGATTCTCCGTCCTAGGGCCCCAAAGGGCCAAACCGTCGCTCTGCTACCAGAACTGTTATGATATTTATGATATTTTATTACACATCAGGACTCGTTTTAGGCCAATGAATCTTTTGACCCAGTTGAGAGACACCGTAGGACGAGATAGCTAATCAATATATCAATCAATACATCAATAATGTCATCAATATTTATCACAACAATGCATTTCACTTTAGTCAAAGTCAATTTAAAGATGCTACCATGACCTTTCAGCCATGAATAACCACACCTTGTTTAGTGGAATTTTATGAATTATATTCCCTATTAATTACAATCTAATAGCAAATGCGTTAATCTCAACACCAAGAAACATAATAGCATAGTCACAATATGGCAACTTTGGTAAGCTTTCATTAAAGCAATAATCACAAACATCAGAACAAAACACGGCGTGAACATAGATCAATTTTAGCAAAGAGTCAATAACACGTCAGTTCAACAAAGCATAGTTTCAGTCGTTTGTATATTTGCGTCAGTTTGATGAACACCTGCCCTAACCACTGATTAGCATTCGCATGTTGGGCTTCATGCAAAACAATTTAGAACACCAATTTGGAAAACATCTAGCTAAGGTCTCTGTCAAAAGCAAGCAGTTGGTACCTAGAAAGGAAAAGCAAACAGACAAATTACAAATGCATTGTCATAATTACCCTTCAAGGATTAGGTCAGCTCACAGGTTCAGTCTTCGTCTTCAGGACATCAGTCAAATCGCCATCAGTCAGAACTCAGCTCTGGGGCAGAAGGGCACTTTCCTCATAAGGAGGTAAAGTATAAATGGGCAATTCTAAGGGCGAGGATGGTTTAAGTAAACCACCAAATCACCAAACAGAGTGAAAGAGTTTCTGGATAAAACCAATAGCATTCCCTACCTAATTCTAAATGACTTCCCGTGACATGGATTTTTATCCCTTTTTCGATGTACATTTCCTCAAAATTCTATTGGACATTCGTTATTCCCCACTATCTTTAACCTATCAAATAAGCATTATGTAATCCTAATCTTCACCCCATATTGTTTTGCAGGTTTTTGATTGGTCTTCGTAATTGACGCCTTCTGAGGTGGCACGTCCGGTGTGATTTTATCCTTCTGTAATTCCTTGCACATCTTTTGGTCAGCAGTTCCATTGTCTTCACCAGTTTGAATGACCTTGCACATTACATTAATCTACATTGTTTCATTTCACTTTTAACATTTAGTCTGTGGACGAGGGGAGATGGTGAGAACAGATCTAACATGGTTACATTCATCTTCCAAGTCGAAGAAAAAGAATAAACAGGGTCATGTCCCCTTGTGAGTCAGCACACTGAAAAATAGAAAAATGCATTTAATATGAGAGCCAGGCAGCCAAGCTTCGGCTCATGCTAACTTAAGACCTATGAGGTTTTCAATACAGATTTAATTACGCAAATGTTAGTACAGACTCATTTAAACGTAATTAAAACATTTTGATTATCATTATTAGTTCACGTATACATTGGTGGCCACTCATCGTAGTCACTATTCAAGAGTACGTCTAAGCAAAATTACCATTATTATAATTTCTATGCGGTAGTATCACACCTTAATTCATAAACATTTCATGTTAATATAGATTATAGAAGCTACGCTCTCTCACCTGTAATTAACCCGTTTGCTTGCAGGCCTTTTCCCCCCTCAGGTGCCAAGCCTTTTTTTGCTGTTTGGGGCAGTTCGCCCTTAGGCCCCCATAACGTTTTGTCCACATAAGCTACCCATGCCAAATTTGCATCCTTTTTTTCCAGCATCCTAGGGATTCTAGAGGTACCCAGACTTTGTGGGATCCCCTGAAGGAGACCAAGAAATTAGCCAAAATACAGCGAAAATTTAGTTTTTTTCAACAAAATGGGAAAAAAGGGCTGCAGAAGAAGGCTTTGTTTTTTTCCCTGAAAGTGGCATGAACAAAGAGTTAGCGGTGCTAAAATCACCATCTTCCCAGCTTTCAGGAACAGGCAGACTTGAATCAGAAAACCTTATTTTTCAACACAATTGTGGCATTTTACTGGGACATACCCCATTTCTACTATTTTTTTGTGTGCTTTCAGCCTGCTTCCAGTTAGTGACAGAAATGGATGTGAAACCAATGCTGGATCCCAGAAAGCTAAACATTTCTGAAAAGTAGACACAATTCTGAATTCAGCAAGGGGTAATTTGTGTAGATCGTACAAGGGTTTCCTACAGAAAATAACAGCTGAAATAAATAATATTGAAATCTTTCTCCACGTTTTACTCTGTAACTTTTTCCTGCAATGTCAGATTTTTTTAAAGCAATATACCGTTACGTCTGCTGGACTCTTTTGGGTGCGGGGATATAGAGGGCTTGTAGGTTCATCAAGAACCCTAGGTAGTCGGAGCTAATAAATGAGCTGCACCTTCCAATGGGTTTTCATTCTATACCGGGTATACAGCAATTCATTTGCTGAAATATAAAGAGTGAAAAATAGGTATCAAGAAAACCTTTGTATTTCCAAAATGGGCACAAGATAAGGTGTTGAGAAGCAGTGGTTAGTTGCCCATACTAGCATGTGAATTACAGAGCATTTCTCAAATAGACATATTTTTGACACACTGTCTTACATTTGGAAGGAAAAAATATAGAGAAAGACACATGGCAATAACACTTGTTTTGCTATTCTGTGTTCCCCCAAGTCTCCAGATAACAATGGTACCTCACTTGCGTCGGTAGGCCTAATGCTCGCAACAGGAAATGCAACATGGACACATCACATTTTTACATTTAAATCTGACTTGTTTTTTGAAAAGTGCCTAGCTGTGGATATTGGCCTCTAGCTCAGCCGGCACCTAGGGAACTCAACCAAACCTGCGCATTTTTGAAAACTAGACACCTAGGGGAATCCAAGGTGGGTTGACTTGTGGGGCTCTCACCAGGTTCTGTTACCCAGAATCCTTTGCAAACCTCAAAACTTGGCCAAAAAAAACTCTTTTTCTTCTTATTTTGGTGACAGAAAGTTCTGGAATCTGAGAGGAGACACAAATATCCTTCCCCCCAGCACTCCCCTAAGTCTTCCGATAAAAATGGTACCTCACTTGTGTGGGTAGGCCTACTGCCCGTGACAGGAAATGCCCTAAAAGACAACATGGACACATCACATTTTCTCAAAGAAACCAGAGCTGTTTTTTGCAAAGTGCCTAGCTGTGGTTTTTGGCCTGTAGTTCAGCCGGCACCTAGGGAACCCAACCAAACCTGTGCATTTTTTAAAACTAGACACCGAGGGGGAATCCAAGATGGGGTGACTTGTGGGACTCTCACCAGGTTCTGTTACCCAGAAACCTCATAATTTGGCCAAAAAAACACATTTTCCTCACATTTCAGTGACAGAAAGTTCTGGAATCTGAGGGGAACCACGAATTTACTTCCACCCAGCATTCCCCCAAGTCTACAGATAAAAGTGGTACCTCACTTGTGTGGGTAGGCCTAGTGCCCACGAAAGGAAATGCCCCAAAACACTATCTAGACACATCAAAACTATCAAATACAAAACAACCTGTTTTTGCAGGGGAGGCACCTGCGTTTTTGGTCCTGGGCTCAGCAGCCATCTAGGAAAACCTACCAAACCCAGACAGTTTTGAAACCTAGACACCCGAGGGAGTCCAGCGAGGTATGACTTGCATGGATCCCCCAATGTGTTCTTACCCAGAATCCTCAAGAAACCTCAAATTTAGCTAAAAAATCTAATTTTTCCCACATTTCCCTGTGGGATCATCACGCCGAGACAAATTTCCTACCACCCAACTTTCCCCTCAGTGTCCCAGTAAAAATGATACCTCACTTGTGTAGGTGGGCCAAGTGCCTGTGACAGGGAAGAGCCAAAAACATGTTGAAATTGAGGGGGAACCAAAGTGGGTCCAAAAGGGCAGTTTGAAAAAAAATATTTTTAGGCTGACAAGTGCAGCAGAAATTTATCGGTATAGATGAGACAATGCTGGGTGGTAGGAATTTTGTGGATTTCTGCAGATTCCGGAAGGTTCCATCACACAAATGTGGGAAAAATATGTGATTTCCAGCTAAGTTGGAGATTTGCAGGGCGTTGTGGGTAAGAAAATGGTGTGGGGTGCATGTGAAGCCCACCACCCTGAAATCACCCATATGTTTAGTTTTCAGATGTGTCTAGGTCTTGTGGAGTTTTCTACATGGCAGCATCCCAAAGTCCAAAAAGTGCAGCCCTCGCCATTCCAAGTG
This sequence comes from Pleurodeles waltl, assembly GCF_031143425.1. Taxonomy (NCBI): domain Eukaryota; kingdom Metazoa; phylum Chordata; class Amphibia; order Caudata; family Salamandridae; genus Pleurodeles; species Pleurodeles waltl. The sequence continues at coordinate 863,016,049 of NC_090446.1, read as the reverse complement.
GGAATATTTTGAGAGTAAGCTAAGCTCTCATGGCCCCAATGTAAAACCAAAAGCCTGAATAATCAAATGTCCTCTTGCTTGCCGTGGGATAAGATGTTTTAGTGTGCGGGGGGAGAGCTGAAAGACTGTTAACCCTTCAGTTGGGGTGGGGGCATAACCAGGCCCATACTGGTTGGTAGCCACCACCCAACTATTTTTTTTCTTTAATTCCCTGGCATCTAGTAGACTTTCTGCCCCCTGGGGTGTGGATCGATGGTAATTGCCCCATCTGCCCACTGGTGGGCAGAACAACTTTGGCCCATTTATCTAGGGCGGGGGTATGGCCATACCCCCACCCTCTTATTTTGAAAAACAGATCTTCCCCGGTCTCTGGTGGGCTTTCTGCCCTCCTTGGGGGCAGATGGGCCTTCCAATATTATGCCGTTCTGCCCCCAAAGGGGGCAGATATGGCCAACGGTAATGTGCCCCCATGGGGAGCGACCCTTGGCCAAGGGGCTTACCCCAAACAAAACACACACATATACACACCAATCCCTGGTGCCTAAGTGGTTTCTAGAAATAGGCCGCTCTACCCCCAAGGGGAGCAGAAATGACCTAAAATAATTTTGCCCCCCCACACCCCAGGAGTGCGACCCTTGCCTAAGGGGATGCTCCTACAGCATATAATTGGCGCAAAAAAAAATCCCTGGTGCCTATTTTCTGCCCCCCTTGGGGGCAAATCAACCTAGTAAAAATAGGCCGATCTGCCCCCCCAGGGAGGCAGAAATAGCCTAAAATAAATTTTCCGCCAGGGGAACGACCCTTGCCTAAGGGGTCGCTCCCCATATATAAAAAACAAAGGTAAACATAAACAAAAATATATCCCTGGTGTCTAGGGATTTCTGCCCCCGGGGGCAGATCAGCCTAATTATAATAGGCCGATCTGCCCCCGGGGGTCAGAAAAGGCCTAAAAATATTTTTCCCCCCTGGGGAGCGACCCTTGCCCAAGAGGCCGCTCCCCTATAAAAACAGAAAGTAAATAAAAATATATATATATCCCTGGTTTCTAGAGGTTTCTGCCTTTCTTGGGGGCAGATCGGCCTAATTATAAGATTCTGATCTGCCCCTAGGGGGGTCAGAAACGGCCTTAAAATGTTTTGCCCCCCCCGGAAGCGGCCCTTGCCCAAGGGGCCTCTTCCCTTATGAGTAAGTATAAAACAAACAAAAGCAATTCCCTGGTGTCTAGTGGTTTCTGCCCCCCTCTCCCGGGGGCAGATCGGCCTAATTATGTTAGGCCTGGGGACAAAATGGCCTAAAAATAATTTGCCCCTCCTCCCGGGGGAGCGACCCTAGCCTAAGGGGTCGCTCTTTACATATAATTTAAAAAAAATATAACCCTGGTGTCTAGGCTTTTTTTTTGCCTCCCCTGGGGGCAGATATGGCCTAAAATTATTTTGCCACCTCCCCCCCCTTCCCGGGGAGTGGCCCTTGCCCAAGGGGTCTCTCCCCACATATAAAAACATTTTTTTTTTATCCCTGGTGGCTATGGGTTTTCTGCCACCCCTGGGGGCAGACCGGCCTAATTATATTAGGCAGAAATAGCCTAAAAATAATTTGGCCCCCTGGAGAGTGGCCCTTGCCCAAGGGGCCGCTCCCCTATGTGTCCGTATCAACAAAAAAAATCCCTGGTGTCTAGAGGCATTTCTGCTGCCCGATTGCATTGCGATCGGGCTGCAGAAATGCTTGCAGAGACATAAAAGGAAAGGCCTTTCCTTTCCTTTCATGCCTCTGCCGGCCCCCTCCTCCCCTCTTCTACATCACGCTGGAAGCATGCTTCCAGCGCAATGGGCGGTGACCTCTGATGAGCTAGCGCTTCCCCGAGGGCTGGTACCAGGACGTAATGGTTATGTCTGTGGCGCCTCAGCGCCGCAGCCACGGACGTAACCATTACGTCCATGGCAGGGAAGGGGCTAAGCTGAATAAACCTACATCTTATAATCAACAAAGGATCTATCTTATTTACAACACTCTCGCCGACTGGAGAAAGAATCTGCGCGTGGGAGGAAATTAAAGAGAAACTGAACCTACAGAAGAAACTAAAAGGAAGATTAAGAGAAAAGGAAATTTTATTACAAGACCGGAGGCTCCTATTATGCATTGTTTTTCTTACTTTAATAAAAAGCAGCCAAGAACTACAAATCCCAGAAAACATGCGAGAAAAAATAACCAGATAGCGTCACAATGGAGTGACCAATCTCACGTCGAGTATACACATAGGCATCTTGACTGAGACCAACAAGCCCTGTTTTCTTACTACTCGCAGTCAAAATAAGTACTCTGCTTGGATTACATTCATAACATTATTTTTCTTATTGTGTATATTGTGTAATATTTATTGTTTTAATTCTACTATTTATTCATTATATTCATATGTGCGTTGCTTACAGTCATTTTGTGGTGTTGGTCGTGCGCTCGTGGCATTCCTCGAACATTCTATAATGTTCGTTCTGCCCCTTCTGAGGCATTCCTGCCTATGGAAGCTCGTCGGGTGTTGCTCCTGTCAAGAGCTGCCACCTCTGAGCCACAGCAGCCCTCCTTGTATAGAGCCTCTACGCCCCTCGCTTGTCGGCATAGTGACTGGTGAGGGCTTTCCTTATTACTGCCTTAGCTCTTGTCAGGGACCGCTTCAGGCTATACCCCCCCTTCCTCCTTGCTTTTATTAAAGCCCTCCCTCTGGGTTTTTCCCCTTCAGAATTAACCCTTTTCTGTCAGGTTTTTCTATATAGAAGCTTTTCTGGGTTTTCCTTTCGTTTTGGTTAACCCTTTCACATTTTTTATACGTTTTTTCAGGGTTTTTCATTATAAATCACCGCTTTTGTCTGTAACTATGGGCCAGATGTAGGTAGGTATGATCGCAAGGGGGTCGCAAAGACCCACCTCATTAATATTAATGAGGTGGGTCGCAATTTGCGATCCCCTTGTGATTCCCTGCACTCACAGGGATGGTGGCCTGCTGGAGACAGCAGACCTCAATGTCTGTGACTGCTTTTTTAATAATGCAGTTTTTTATTTTTTTGTATTGCAGCCCGTTTTCCTTAAAGGAAAACGAGTTGCAATACAAAAGAAAAAATGAAACCATGGTTTCATTTTTTCAGAGTAGGCAGTGGTCCATTGGACCACTGCCTGCTCTGAAAAAATAGTTTTTGAGACATTCACAAAGGGGAAGGGGTCCCATTGGGACCCCTTCCCTTTTGCGAATGAGTTAGCACCCACTTGACATGGATGCAAACTGTGAATTGCTTTGCGACTGCGTTCGCGGTCACAAAGCAATTCTGCATCGCGGTGCGAATCGCAAATGTGAAAGGGAACACCCCTTCCTATTTGCTAGTCGCAAAATGGGAATGTGCATCGCGATGCCCGTTTTGCATGGCGCAAACTGTGAATTTCGCAGTTTGCACCATGCAAAACGGTTGCTACATCTGGCCCTATGTCTGGTGATGAGCAGACCCAGTCTCTAAAAGATAATTTGAAATCCTTCATTAAAGACTCTGTCCAGCATGCGGACTCTGTATCCATGCTGGACATTTCAAAGAATTTGAAAGCCTCACTATCAAAAATGTTGCAGAACCCCAAGAATGCTCCTTCTAAAAGAGGGACGAAACGTGCGGTACCCACGCATGTGCCTTCCAAAGGTGTTTCTGTTAAATTTGGGCCTCCTTCTGGAGAAACTAATTCTTCGGGTCTCCCTTCCTTTTCTCTTAATATTCTCCATGTTAGAGACACTGACAGTTATAGGGAATGACAATTTAGATGACGCCTCACAAACAATTAATGATAATGGGCCTTCGGAGAAAAGGTGTAAAATTTCTCCCCTTCTGCTCTCCCCTCATCTGGTGTCTGATGATCTAGTTGATCATTTTGGTGAACCCATGTTTGACCCTATGTCAATTCACCCTAACTCCTCTAAGTAGTTCCCATCTGATCATGTTTCTGATTATGTGTCCTTTTATTTAAAGCATGCGCTTGATAAGTTGTCTTGGAACAAGTTAAAGTCTGAGTGTCCTAGACCTTCCCTTCCCTTTAAGGTGTCTAATACCCCCACAATTGACCCTAACATGTTATAATTTTTTTACCCAGTTTGGGAAAGATCCGAAGAAAGGGGTCGATAGGGACTGGTCTAACTGCCAGAATAGACTTTTGGACCTGGTTGGGCCTTTAACTAGGATATTTGATTTGGCCAAAGAGGCTAAGATGGAGGGCAATCAAGTGGACCCTGAGGTGCTCTCAAACTGGGCTCAGAGAGCAATATGCATGCTGGGCAATGCTAATGCCTGTATTTCCCAGGAGCGACGAAAAAGCCTTCTGCTAAAAATGGATCCCAACTCAGTTCTTTGGCAACCAAAGAGGAAGGCCCTAATGCGGACGGCCTACTCTTTGGAGACTTGTTTATCGAAGAGATGAGTAGATATGTTTCTGAGTTTACTTCTTTGGATAAAGCGCATTCTTTGATGAAGAAAGTTTTTTCCCCACGTGTTTTTGGAAGGGCCGGCAAAGGAAGGGCTTGATTTGCCGGCTGTTATTCTTCAAGAGGGTAATCCCTCGGCAAAGGCTCCTTCAACCAGGGCACCCTGCAAGAATTCTACCAGGGGTACAAACCTCAATTCTATCCAGACGTTTCCATGGAGCCCGTAACTTGATACAGATCCAAATGAGACCAGCTTGCAGGTAAGGACTTCCAATTCTGGCCTGCCTCCCATAGGAGGCAGACTGGGATCTTTGTCTAGATGCTTGGTTATCTCTAACCTCGGATCCTTGGATTATCCAAACCGTTCAAGGTTACTGCATAGAGCTTTATCAGGTTCCTTGTCAGACTTACCTGCCTCAACCTGTTCATTTTTCCCAAAATCAGTTCCTTCTGGTTCAGGAGGAAGTGCAGTCCTTATTGACGAAACAGGCTATAGAAAAGGTTTCCTTCAGGGTTCCTCAGTACCATCTTTCTGGTTCAGAAAAAGAATAACAATCATTGACCAGTTATAGACCTGAAGCTCTTCAACAATTTTGTGGTATATCACTATTTCAAGATGGAGACTATTCTCCATCAAAGAGATCTTCTGCTTCAAAACGACTGGTTGGTTCGTCTGGACCTTCAGTTTCAATTGGGGGGGGGCCTCTTTCGGTTCAAAACTCTCCCTTTTGGTCTTTCATCAGCTCCTTGGTGCTTCACCAAGATCCTCAAACCTGTAGTAGCCTTCCTCAGAGGTCAGGGGATAAGACTCCTAGTCTATCTAGATGATTTCCTCCTCATGGCACAAGACAAGTCTTGCCTGCTGGATCAGCTAATCCTTTGCCGGGACCTTTTGTCAAGGCTGGGATTTTTTATAAATCTTCAAAAGTCGGTTCTAATTCCTTCTCAACGTCTCAAATTTCTAGGTTTCATAGTGAACACTGTCCAATTGGTGCTTCAACTCCCTCAACAGAAGGTGATGCTGATAAAGAAAGAGATACGTCACACCTTAACTATCCCTCTCTGTTCCCTCAGATCCATAGCTCGTTTAGTAGGTCTTCTTCTTTCTTCCTCCACTCAGGCCATCTTTCCAGGGCCCCTTCATTACAGGGCTCTACAGAGCTTGAAGAACCGTCACCTTCAAAAGGGATTAGCTTACTCGGACCCCGTCATTCTGGATTCCGAGTCCAGAGAAGAACTTTGCTGGTGGATGAGTCACTTAGAGGCTTGGAACGGGAGAACGATTTTCTCTGCTGGCCCAGATCTTGTCTTAGAGTCAGATGCAAGTCTGACAGGTTGGGGCGCAAGATATGGGCAACTCTTGATGGGGGTCCATGGTCTGTTCAGGAATCCTCACTGCACGTCAATTGTTTAGAGATGCTTGCAGGTTCCTTCGCCATCCAGTCCTTTATAACAGACAGAGTAAAATGCTCAGTTCTCCTGCAAATGGACAACCTGCCTGCAGTCAGGTCTTTAAACCATCTGGGTGGAACGAGATCCAAACCTCTGGCACTTTTGGCCAAGAGTCTGTGGGTATTCTGTCCTCTAAGGAATATATCGGTCAGGGCAGAATATCTGCCAGGCAAACTGAACGTGGTGGCAGATTCGTTTTCCAAGCATATCTATGACTCAAGCAATTGGAAACTTCATCATTCCTTATTTAGTAATTTTTCTTCTGTCTTCGGTCCCATGTCAATAGACCTCTTTGCTTCCTGAATCAACACTCAACTTCCATCCTTCTTCAGCTGGAGGCTAGATCTGCTAGCTATGGCCACAGATGCTTTCCTTCAGTCATGACCTCATTCTCTCCTCTATGCTTTTCCTCCTTTCCTCTGTATTGCTCGGGTGCTAGCTCAGGCCCACAGACAGCACTCGTCCCTTGTTCTGATCATTCCAGTCTGGCAGTCCCAGTCTTGGTACCCAACTCTATTGGAGCTATCCTCAGATCTTCCAATATTCATCCCTCCTTTTCCTGATTTGCTCTTGGACCCTCAGGGTCTTCCCCACAGTCTGGTCTTAGAAGGCTCCCTGCATCTCATAGCATGGAGAATTTCGGGCTTCCTGGAGAACCCCAGGAATTTCAGAGGAAGCTGTCCAGTTCATCCAGAAATCCTGGGCTCGGGGTACAAGGGTTTACAAATCCGCCTGACTGGTTTGGTGTAGCTGGTGTTTGGACAGGGATTCAGATCCCTTTCCAGCAGATGGAACCTTAGTGGTGAATGTTCTAGCTTCCTTGGCTTCGCAGCGTAAGGCTTATTGTACTGTTAATACTTACAGGTCTGCGATCTCTTCATACATATCAGAATGGATGGAAGGCCTTAATGCATACTCACACTATGGAGAGCACAATAGAGGTCATGCAGCATCTGGGAGCAATCACCTATTAAAGCTGGCATTAAGTGAAACATACAGCTCTGGCAAGACAAGCTCAATTGACTTTGGAAAACAACATGATGCGTCTGTGGCCAACTTCCTCAATTGGGATGTTTTCAATGTGCTACTATGGCCTATAGGGTGTACTTTTAATACTATAATGAAGCACCTGTCATCAGTTTATCAACCTTTGTGGCAGCAGCTACTGTCTAGTCACTATTCATTGAGAAAGGAGTAAGTGGTGGTGGACACACATTGAGACTTTGGGGGTCATTATGACTTTGGCAGATGGAAAAGGCCGTCTGCTGAAATCCCAACGGACAGGTTGCCGGCAGTGCGGCCACCTTCCCTCGTGCCCCATTAAGAGTTTCCCGCTGGGCCAGTGGGCGGACCCAGTGGGAAACGGCCTACAACATTGACGCCGGCTCATAATAGAGCCACGGCAAAGGTGTAGTGTGTAGGATGCACCACCGGGGGGGGTCCTTGCACTGCCCATGCCAAACGCAGGCCCCCCCCTGCACCCTGTCTCCTTCAGCAGTTACATGGCGATGCTGCCGCCATGTAACCACCTGCGGAGAGGGGACTCGTGCCCTGGTGGATTAGAACCACCAGCGCCGACAGTCCCTCCTGTGGAGGAAAACTGGAAGTGCTGATGGTCCGTCCATGGTTTTATCGCCATGGTCTTAATGTGACAGTCGGACCGGCATCGCAACCCTGGCAGTCTTAAGGCCACCATGGTCGTAATGACCCTTTTTTTTGTCTATTATGATCGATTAGCAGCAAACTTAACAGTGAGGAACTTCTTACTTAAAAAACTGACGTGTGTTTTCAATGTACTCACAAGTATACAGCTGACTGTCCATTGTAAGCTACCGATTATAGAGTACAAACTTGTGTGCATATTATCCACAGGAAAGGTGATGCATACATTGGAAAACTTTCAAGTGTTCCTGAGAAACTATAAACATCCAAGTGTTAAAGAGTGGAGAGAGGTTTTAAGTGAAAGGTCCGTCACTCGGGACATTAAGTATTACTGCTGAACCTAATTCTGTGCCGTCTATAATGTGTTTATAATGTCATGCCAGTTTACCCCTGTGTGCTGTTCCTAATTTGCTGCTGTGTTTAAATTTTCTTCCTAAGTTTATTTTGTTTAATGCAAGTCTGGATCAACCGTATGTGTATATTTATAGAATACTCAGTATGTTAGTGTAAATGTGGCCTTGCTGATTTTACTGTCAGAAAGTATGGCCATCTATGCCACGCTGAATAAGTGGATTTGATGCATGTGTAAATTGTTAGAATGCGCAATATTTGTCTGAAAGCTTTAATTTGTATTAACGTTGAGTTGCAGAGTTGTGTACCCTATTGTTGCATTGCAGGGTCATGTACCCTAATGTTGTGTACCCTAGTGTTGCGTTGCGGGGCCATGTACCATAGTGTTGCAGGGTTGTGGACCCTAGTGTTGCGTTGCAGGGTCCTGTGCCCCAGTGTTTCATTGCAGAGTTGAGTACCCTAATGTTGCATTGAGGTACCCTAATGTTTCTAGTGTTGCATTGCAGGGTTGAGTACCCTAGTGTTGCGTTGCATGATTGTGTACCCAAGTGTTGCATTGATGTGTGGTGTTGTGTTGATGAGTATATGTTGCACCCCTTGTTATAGTGTGTTGCAGAAGGGGGTGAGTGTGGTGTTGTGTTGATGAGTATGTTGTTCCTCCTTGTTATAGTGTTTGCAGAAGGGGTGAGTGTAACTGAATTGTGTTATGTGATTATTACTGTATCTGATATTTTATGACTGTTTATCATTTATTTCCACCTTTAGTCCTTTTATTTACTGATTTGTTCAGTTTGAATTTGTGCTACCATCAATTGGTCCTTATATTAAAGGACATTGTTATTTCCATCATTTGTTTTCTCTCAGGAGAGGATATGTATTGTGATTTTAATTGTTGCTATGCATTCTCTCCTTAGTTACCAGTTCCCTGCTACTCAGCCAGTGTGTGTGTGAAGTCACAGAATGTTGATGGGTGCCTGGTTGGTGTGAATATTCAGTTGGTGAGAGTGGGATGAGCAGCACAGATACTGCTCCTGGTGGGGTGTTACTTGCCACCTGTAACTAAGCTGAATAAACCTACATCTTATAACCTACAAAGGATCCATCTTTATTTACAACATTCACTGAGGTCGACAGCCCTTTTGACCCAAAAAGAAGTGTGGTGAACCATACACAAACTTACATCAACACCACTCCAACAATTTAGACACCATGACCAATGTGGCCATGGAAGGAAAACTCCAATCAGGAATAAAGTTCAAAGCTTTATTTTACAACCACAAAGTTAGTGTAGTAAAGACTATGAGTAACTTGTAAAGGTATATAATCACCATTGGCCATTGAAACAAATTAAAATGAGTTAGCATTAACACAATTAGGCATTCAAGAAGAATCAGACATATCATTAATGTAATTATCTGAGATACAGAAACATATTTGATGTCAGTCTGTATCAACATTTGTCAAGTTTAGTTAAGCAGAGTATGCAAATTTTGGCTGGACATAGGTTGTCCATACAGCTGACCAAATTAAGAAATGCATGTGAGGGGACAAACACATGCGGGAAAAGATACAAAAGGAAGACAAAAATAATTTAGAAAAATGGATCTCGAACTACAGAATACTAGCTAGAAAAATAAAGAGGGAGTGTCAGCATGATAGATTCGATTCTAGAAAAAGTCACACGTCAAGGGTCAGTAATAATCAGCTGAGAGAGATAAAGCTCTCCAAGGAACAGCATTCAAGGATTCTTCATCAGCAAAGCATCTAGATCAGCAGCAACGTCCAGTCAGGCATGTCACCAGGAAAGGTGCAGAGAGTGAACTAGGGTCAAGGGGTCTGAAGATCTACAGAGAGACTGCCTTAAACTTTCAAAGCCCATCCCTAATATAATACACTTACATCAAATTGATTTGTTGATTTAGTAGCATCATGTCACGCAAAAGGGGTGAGAGAGCGTAGCTTATATAATCTATATTAACATAAAATGTTTATGGATTAGTGTGTGATAATGCCGCATAGAAACTGTATTAGTAATTTTGCTTGAATATGCACCTGAAATGTGACCACGGGGAGTGGCCGCCAATGTATACGTAGACTAATAATAATGATTAAAATGTTATATAGCAATACATTGAATAAGTTTATGCTAATTGTGTTATTGAATTTGCGCTGAAATACTTATAGGCCTTAAGTTAGCATGAGTCGAAGCTTAGCTGTTTGGCTCTCATATTAAATGTATTTTTCCTATCTTGCAGTGTGCTGACTCACAAAAGGACATGACCCTGTGTGTGTTTTTTCCTTCGAACTAAAAGATGAATGTAACCATGCTAGATCCGTTCTCATACATTCTTCCTTGCTTGTAGGATAATATTAAAACAAAATGAAACAGTGTAGATTAATGTAATGTAATGTAATGTAAGATGTTACAGAAGGATGAAATCATACCGGATTTATTATGGAGACCAATAAAATATCTGTAAAATAATATGGGGTGAAAGAGTTAGGTGACCTAATGTGTTTTCTGATAGGTTAAAGATAGTGGGGTGTAACAAATGTCCAAGAGAATTTTGGGGGAATGTACAACGAAAAAGGGATAAAACCCATGACACGGGGAGCCATTGAGAATTAGGTAGGGGAATGCTATTGATTTTATCCAGAAACTTTGTCACTCTGTTTGGTGACTTACTTGGTTTTACTTAAACCATCCTTGTCCTTAGATTGCCCATTTACACTTTACCTCCTTATGAGGGAAGTGCCCTTTTGCCCAAGAGCTGAGTTCTGACAGATGGCGATTGACTGATGTCCAGAAGACGAAGACTGAACCTGTGTGCTGACCTAATCTTTGGAGGGTAATTATGACAATGCATTTGTAATTTGTCTGTTTGCTTTTCCTTTCTAGGTACCAACTGCTTACTTTTGACAGAGACCATAGCTAGATGTTTTCCAAATTGGTGTTCTAAATTGTTTTGCATGAAGCCCAACATGCGGATGCTAATCAGTGGTTAGGACAGGTGTTCACCAAACTGACGCAAATAGACAAACAACCAAATCTGTGCTTTGTTGAACTGACGCGTTGTTGATACTCTGCTAAATTGATCTATGTTCACGCCGTGTTATGTTCTGATGTTTGTGATTCTCGCTCTAATGAAATCTTACCAAAGTTGCCATATCGTGACTATGCTTTTATGTTTCTTGGTTTTGAGATTGACGCACCTGCTATAAGATTTGTAACCAATAGGGAATAAAACTCATAAAATTCTACTAAACTTGTGTGGTTATTCATGACTGAAAGGTCATGGTAGTGTTTTGAATTTATTAATTAATTTGACTAAAGTGAAATGTATTCTTGTGATAAATATTGATGACATCATAGACGTATTAATTGACATATTGATTAGCTATCTCGTCCCAAGGTGTCTCTCAACTGGGTCAAAAGATTCATTGGCCTAAAAGGAGTCCTGATGTGTAATAAATCATCATAAAGGGACGCGTTAACAGTCCTGGTAGCAGAGCGACGGTTTGGCCCTTCGGGGCCCTAGGACGGAGAATCATTGTTTAAATTGTTTTTTTTTCTGAGATAATGCAAATTGGAGGTATGATGTGTTTCTAAATTCACCATGACTTTCCTGGGATCTCGGAGCCTGCCCAAGTGAGTTGGGAATGTTCTCGGCATTCTAGTATGTGTGGTATAGGATTTGCGCTTGCTCAGCTTATGCATTTTTGCAGGTGAATTGTGAAGTTTGTGTGTATCTAGGCCAGGTAAATGTCGTTTTAGTAGGAGTGGGCGTACTCCGTAGTATGGGAGTAGGGAAGTCGGTGTACTTCATATGAGTGTGGCGCTTTGTGCTCAAAATTATCCACGTGGTTGGGTGTTCATGCATGGACCCATCGTGGTCTAAGACTCCGGAGTATATTGACAAGTGTAGGAGACACTTGGGTTTATGTTGTAATTTGTGCGGTTTAATTAGGTCAATCGTGCGTGGTTGACAAGTCGAGTTTGAGTCAAATTGTATGTGTGAAACCTTCGATGGAGATTTGGCAAGTTCTAAAGTGCAATAGGACAAACCATTGACAAGTCGAGAGTAGGATTTACGGGTCGAAATCTGCTTGCGGGTGCGGAAACTGAGAAGGAGAGAGTAGCGGCCGAGGCTTCAAGTGAAATCTTTGTAAAGTTCTGAAGCAAATGTGTTACCTTTCCTGTAGTAAACCGGCAAATTTGTGTTGTTGTTAAGGTGCTCGCAGTAATTTTTGCATCAGTTTGGTGTGAATTCAGTGAGGGGCAGACAAGTTGCAAGACTTTGTCAGCTGCAGTGTGTGAGTGTGACGTCAGTAGTGCAGCGCTGAGATAGGTCAGTTGTCAAGAGGGGTCGCGCACGGATTGACTGACGTCTGTGAGAGGCAATAGGTTGAGAAAGGTGGGTGAAGAGTATCCTGGGAATTAAAGTCACTTTCTGATTAAATACGACAAGGGAAAAGACGCAAAGATGAATTTTGTCAAAGCTTTTAAGAGTGCTCTGAAAGGAGACGTATACATTATGGCGAGTGATGGGGAGCCTACACCGCCTGAGGGTACTCCAGCTTATATAGTCATGGAGGAAAAAGGTGTCGCACCTTGTTTGTGGATGAAACAGTGGCGCAAATTCACAGAAAAAGAGGGATGTTTGGCGTTCTCGGAGCATGGGACATTCAATACGAGAGTTCTAGAGAATTTAAGGTGGATGTTAAGTGTACAGAAGCCACCTCCGAGGACAGTTCAATACGAGGCTTTAGCAATTTGGGATTTAATGGCTATTAAACAGCGACAAGAAAAAGTTCAAAGGAGAATAAAAAGGGCAGAAAAACTTTAGCTGAGGCTAGATGGGACAACAAGAGTAAAATGTGGAGACGAGGAATAGTTGACGGATTAAAATTGTTCCCAGCAATAACACAGGGAGATGAGACGCAGGGGAAGAAAGCTACCTGTAAGACAGACAAGGACTCTAGTAAGCCTAAAGAGACTAAGAGTTCTTGGGAAGAAGAAGATGATTCAGATAACAAAGAATTTCTAAATCAGTTATTGCATGATCGCCCGCCACTTTATGCGGTAAGCGACAATGTCCCGAGCACTAGCGCGGGTCCTGGGAACCAGACGCAGGAGAAGGGAGTTACTGATACAGTACAGACTAGTGATACGAGTTCGATACAGAATGGTGTCAGTGTACCCACCGCACCAAACATGCAAATACAGTTGCAACCTCCACCGCAGATACAGAGAATCTATCCAGACGTCCCAGTACTAGAGACTACTACAAATCTGATAGTGCTGCCAGACCCGATGTATACAAAATCGAGATTAGTGCAGATTGAGCCAACTCCACAATTGCTGCCCTAGCCGCAGCCACAGCTGATACCGGGATACAACCCAGCAGCAGGACCTCCATTAATACCTGCCCCGGCTTCAGTAGATCAGACATTTGGTGTCGCTTCTCCACGGGGTTTGGGACCAGGTCAGACACAAGCAGCCATTTCATTACCAATTACTGTTGGACCACCAGTACCACTATATGCGCAGGGTAAACCTGAGACAAGTGATCAAGGAATAGGGGCCCAGGAGATGATGAGAGAGGGATTCACAGGAACCCCACGATCAATATCACCAAGGTCACAAACAGCCGAACACCTCAGGTCTTTGCTAAGCCTTAGTCCGATTGGGGCTCCTATTGAGGTGATAAGACAAGCAGGGTGAAGTGTGTTAGCCCCACAGACAAGGAGTGTGGAAACATCACAGACACCAATAATGCAGGCAGGAAATATCTTGTTGCAAGGTTTTTCTGTGCAGCAACTAAACGAGTGGCTGGGAAATAACAAACCTTCACAACCTGCTACAATAACCGCAGAGAGAGATGAATACCTGAACTTTGTGAGACTGGGTGTGGAAGCTGCTGAATTAGTGGACGGAACAATGGGAGTGAACAGATTAGAGTCATACACAGAAGCAGAATCGAGGTATCTGTGTCCTAAGATCACTAAAGAAGTAGGTAAGGTACATCAGAAGTTAGCGAACCTGGCAGACAAATACGATATTGACATTGAAAATACTAAACATTTGAAAAGAAGTTACCGGCTAGACTTCGACTCAAAAGACTTTGAGCATATGAGGTCTGCCGGAATGAAAGCGCATCTAAAGGAAATATTGCAAAGCGCTCAGATCTGGGGAGCTTTAGAAAAGTGGGAAGGTAGATGGGCCAAGAAAAGAGATAAGGAGAAAAGTGACAGTCCAGGATCAAGTAAAGCTAAAACTTCACCAGATGCGGAATCAGTAAAGATGTTACCCATGAGAGAAACAGCTGGGGGGGTTCTAATCCATGTACCGTGGTCCAGGGGAGACATACTATCTTTCACAAATGATTATCCCAGGTTGAGGGAGAAACCGATAGAGTGGTATCAACAGACGGATAGGTTTGCGAAACTTGCGAAGTGTCTCTGGGAAGACTTGAATACTTTGTTTGAGATTACTGTTCTGCCCGACTTATGGCTTGAGTAAAAGATAGGGGTAGACTGGCCGACGCATGAGCCGGCAAGGGATAAGATAACTGGGGAGGAGATGAAATATTATCACAAGGTAATTGAGTTTTTGAAGCAGAAAGTGTCGCTGAAAGTGACTGATTGGCAGAAAATCAACCGGACCTCACAGGAGGTTAAGGAATCTATGTATGCTTACTATGAGAGATTGTTGAAGGCATTCAAACATTACAGTGGTACTGAGACTATTGAGCCGAAAGACATGAACCATCTCGTGTTCAGATTTGTTGAAGGGCTGAGACCCTTGATTTGTTGTCAAGCGAAGCCAATTGATGAGGTGTTGCAGTATGCAAAATACTGCAGTGACGAGATCGAGCTGAAGCAGAAAAAGTTGAAGGAGAAAGTGATGGTGATGCAGATAAGGGCTGCACAGGCAGGGATGCAGGGAAACGGAATCCAGCAGATGATACAGCAGCAACCGCAAGGGAATGGTTTGTTTCAGGCACAACCGAGGGGCCGAGGCCGAGGTTTTGTGAATCGCGGTCCAGATTTGAATACTGTTGTGGTTCAAAATGATGTGCAAGGGATGAAAAAGATGTCACCATGTCACGCGTGCGGGGGGCGTGGGGCGTTGGAAGCGGGAATGCCCAAATGTGGTGCAGGATGGTGTCGTTCAACAAAGCACTAATATCGGTACATTGCAAAATATGAGAGGTCCAAAATTGAGAAATCAAATCCCGAACTTCCAAAATAACATGGTTCAGATGCAAGGGCTACAGCCCATGCAGCAAATGCAAATGCCGCGTGTTCAATCAGCACAAATACAGCAAGTACAACAGCAGGTTCCCATGGTACCTAGACAGCAAATGCAATTACCATTAGTTCCAATGGGACAGCAACAGGTGACGCTTCCTCAGCAGGTCACAGGTCAGGTGACGAGCCAAAATAATACAGTACAGCAATTCCCATTGCGTGGTGAAGATGGAATGAAGAGGAATGGTCGGATGAAAGTTCAGACAGTGAAGAGTGCAGGCTTGCAGCATCCCTAGAGGTAGACCAGAGGGGACCCTATGGAAAGGGAAAGGTGATGGGTCCTAAGGTTTCATTCTTGGTTGATACCGGAGCTACACGCTCTACAGTCAGAAGTGTAGAGGTTCCAAAATTACCACTTTCAGTGCGTACTATAAGAGTGGTCGGAGTAGCAAATCAGTACTTGACAAATCCGATTAGAGATCCGGTGCAGGTTGAGATTGGCAACTTCCAGGGTCTGCATAAGTTTGTGGTCTGCGATTCAAGTCCTGTGTCCCTACTGGGAAGAGACTTACTGTGCAAAACGAAATGTTCAATTACCTGTACCAATGATGGAATTGAGGTGCAGACAAGCAGTGATGATGAAGGGGATGATGGTCAGTTCTCAGAGTCAGAGACAGGAACCGTGAATGAAGATTACCCTTTGATAACATTGTTCCCGATGCTTACAGTGACTGACTTGCCTGCCGAGTTACAGGGAACGGTGACAGAGAAAGTGTAGGATTTGACAGGAAAAGAAGTGGGACTGATAAAAGGAGTAGAACCAGTTCAAGTTCAAGTGAAGCCAAATGCGGTGTTTCCCCAGGTGCCACAATATCACATGGCACAAGATGTCCTTATTCAGGTGTCACAAATAATCGCAGACTTTGTAAAACAAGGAGTCCTGAAGGAAGTATTGAGCAGCCCATGTAATTCACTGATAATGGATCTGAAAAAGCCTTGTGGAAAGGTTCGAATTGTGAAGGATTTGAGAAAAATAAATGAGATTGTGATTAAGTGTTGCCCCATAGTGCCAATCCCAGCAGTGATCATGTTTCAGGTTCCGTGTGATGCTGAATGGTTCACCGTTGTAGATTTGTCACAAGCCTTCTTTTCGGTGCCTCTTCATGAGGACAGCCAGTTTTTATTCAGTTTCAAATTCCTGGACAAAGTGTACAGTTGGTGCAGAATTCCTCAAGGGTTTTCTGAGTCACTGTCCATCTTCAATCAGATATTGAAAAAGGACTTAGAATCCTTAGTACTGCCTTTCAGTTCGACTCTAGTGCAGTACATTGATGACTTGCTGATTGCATCTAGGACAAAAGATGACTGTAGGTATGACACAATTGGCTTACTGAATCACTTAGGAAAGAACGGACATAAAGTGTCGCCAAAGAAGCTGCAGAACTGTCAGAAAGAAGTAAAGTACTTAGGACACTTGATTGAGAGAGGATCCAGGAGAATATCAAAGGAAATGGTGACAGCTATTTTACAAATTAACCCCCCGACAACAAAGAGAGATGTCAGGATGTTTTTGGGAATAGTAGGCTACTGTCGGCAGTGGATACCCAACTTTTCGATTATCTCTAAACCATTGATAAAGCTGACAGGCAAAGAGATTAAGGATGAACCGTGTACCATAGCCTTATCAAAAGAAGAGCTTGGGTCATTCATGGAATTGAGAGAGAGCATGTGCAGGGCACCAGCTTTGGGTATGCCTGATTACACGAAACCTTTTCTACTGTTTTGCCATGAATGTGATGCTTGTTCTTTATCTGTTTTAACACAGGTCCATGGAGGTGCAAACCGCCCTGTAGCATATTTTTCAGCTACCTTGGACCACGTCGCAGCAGCCTTACCGGGTTGTTTGTGCGCAGTTGCAGCAGTTGGTCAAAGCCTCACGCAGTGTGAAGGCATAGTGATGGGACATCCCTTGACGGTAATGGTTCCGCATTCAGTTGAAATTCTGTTGAATCAAACTAAATGCCTGACCTACCCGATATGAGACAATCATTTTGGGGTCGCCTAATGTCTCACTGAAGCGATGTACTGTATTGAACCTGGCAACTCTACTTCCTGCTGAAAGTACCAAGATTAATAATGAAGAGGAAGTGGAGCATGATTGTTTGGAGGTAACAGAACTATGTACCAAGCCCCGATCTGATATTCAAGATACGCAGTTAAAAGAAAATGACTGCATTATGTTTGTTGATGGATCCTGTTTGAGAGACTCATTCGGAATGCTGAGAGCCGGTTACGCTGTATATACCATAGCTGGTATCATTGAAGCTTCCTGACTCGAGAGAGTGTATTCCGCACAAGTGGCAGAGCTAATTGCCCTTACTAAGGCATGCCACGCAGCTGAAAATCTGAGAGTCACTATCTATACTGACAGCAGATATGGATTTGGAATTGTACATGATTTTGGCCAATTGTGGTCACAGAGATGTTTCATGACCTCTTCTGGTTCTCCTGTGAAAAATGGTGAACAGATTAAGGATTTGTTACATGCAATTCAGTTACCTCTTGAAATTGCCGTGGTGAAATGCAATGCTCATGTTAAGTCACAAGACTTTGTGTCCATGGGAAACGGCTATGCAGATCAAGTCGCAAGGTTTTGTGCATTGAACTGTATATCGTTCAAGGATCAGTGGGAATTGTTACCGCAAACTGAAAATGACACGTTTGAACCTTGCATTAAGGGTGGTTGATACACTAGATGAGCTAAAAATACTACAGGGTCGTGCTAGCAGAGGGGAGAAACGCTCCTGGCAGAGAATGCAATGTGTACAAAGAGCTGACGACTTATGGGTCTCAGAGGAGGGAAAATTGTTTTTGCCAAACAGTCTTTTGTCACAATTTGCTAGGATTTATCATGGACAGGCACATCTTGGGAGAGATGCAATGATCAGGTCATTTTAGATTGACTGGTTTAACCCAAAATTCAGACATGCCGCAGAGGTTACTTGGCACAGGTACATCATCTGTCAACAGATGAATGCTGGAAAAGGGACTGTGGTAACTTTGAGCCACATAGGGAGAGCTGGCGGTCCATTTAGCAAGATGCAAATGGATGTAATTGAGATGCCTGTTTTTGGAGGATTGAAGTACGTGTTGGTAATTGTGTGTGTTTTCAGCCACTGGATTGAAGCCTACCCCACACGTAGAAATGACAGTCTCACAGTTGCAAAGCTGCTGCTTAGAGAACTAATACCCACGTTCGGGTTTCTGGTCTCTATAGAATCAGATAGGGGCAGGCACTTCGACCATGAGGTGATTAAGCTCTTGTGTGCTGCATTAGACATTGAACAGAAACTGCATCAGGACTAGTTGAACAAATGAATGGTACCTTGAAGTCGAGAATGGCAAAGATGTGCGCAGCTACCAATATGAAATGGCCAGATGCATTACCCTTAGTGCTGATGTCGATGAGGAACACCCCTGAAGGCAGGACTATCACCCCATGAGATCCTTATGGGTAGAGCTATGAGGCTACCTGCAGTGCCTGCAAATGCTCTTGTGAATATCACGGATGATATGGTGTTAGAATACTGCAAAGGTTTGGCTGATGTGGTTCGCTCTTTTTCTCACCAGGTGGAAGCCAACACATTGCCACCGATCAGTGAATCAGGTCACACCCTGCAAGCCGTTGACTGGGTGGTTGTCAAGAAGCACGTGAGAAAGTCGTGTTTGGAGCCGCGCTGGAAGGGGCCATATCAAGTAATACTGACAACAACCACTGCTGTGAAATGTGCAGGCGTTCCAAATTGGATACATGCCAGTCACACAAAGGAGGTAACGTGTCCAACTGGTGAGGAACTTGAAGTATCCGACTCAGCAAGTCCAGAGAAAGAAGTCTCAGGCCTGAAAATATTCAAGGGGAAACGGAGACTGTAGGAGAGCCTACTGAGAACAGCCTAGTCCCTCAAACAGTAAACGAGTTCGAGAGAGGTGACAGTGTGCCTGTCTCATTAGAGGCAGCAGGGGAACTAAATCGAGGAGAGGTTCTCCCAGAAGTAGACGGATACGGACTAGAGCTTGAACCTGTCACAGATCCAGAAGAAGAAGAAAGGGAAATAGTAGAAAGAGATCAAAGCACACCGGCATCCCCTGAGCCAGTTGCAGGTCCATCACGACAAAACACCATAGCACAAGAGGAGGGTGCTGTTCAGCGTCCTGAAAGGACAAGCAGGAAAAAGATGCATAAGAGAGATAACTGGCCAGAGAAGCAGGCTGCGAAAGAAAGGGCCGTACCAGGTGAAACAATAACGGAAGAAACTGATACATCCCGAAAAGAAGATCTAAGGGAAGGAGAATTGCAAGGCGAACGCAGATTGAAAGAAAGAGAACCGCAAATAGAAGGTACGCAGGTCCTGAATGGGCATATGCAACGACATCTGAATGGCAACAAGAATTCTTAGCGTTCTGTTTTGATCGAGAAGTACCGGGCCAATACTACGGTACCTGAAATAAATCAAAGAAAGAGACCTTGTTAAAACTAAAATTTGAAATTGAAAACTGAAAAGCTAAGAAAAGAGACTTATAAACTACCGAATGCGACACTGATAACCTGAATTGACTTTGAAAAACCCGATTATGACATGCTGCTAACCTGATTTGACAAAAGGGTCCTGGAGTGAGTGAGACGCTATAAATACACGAAGAGAAAAAGAGACTTTTGCATCAAAAGAAAAAAAAAAGAGTTTTATATCGTCCTCAAGTTGATTGTCATCTATCGCCTGCTGAATGAGTATGTTGAAACCATGGATGCGAAAAACTGTTATATGTGCACAAAAATTCCTTCATCAGTGCAAGAAGGGGTCACCTATCATAGTCTTCCTTTAATATACGGGATAAGCTGTAGCTTGCTATTAACAAGATTCTATAATCAGGAGCGTGTGCAATATTTTTATTCAAATCTGGATGTGGTGTTTTCCTTTGTGCCTGTGATTGAGTTTCTGAACAAATTAGCTAAGGAGCATAGTATAAAATTAGTTAGAGGTTTCTTTGAACCAACGCTTACATTTGGGACAGCTTATGCACACCGCAATAATCTGACTTGCTTATTGACACCTGTTGAGAAAAGCTTCTTAGATCACACCGATGATAGACGCAAAGCATTGAAAGAAAGACTAGAAAAGGGGTTGAGAAAGGCACATATGCAAATGCCTATGCTTACACTGCAATAAAGACGCAAGGCAAGCTAGCTATAGATGCTTTACATGTAGGAAGGCTTTGTATATATAGGCCGAAATCTGAACATGACACTTTATTTGTTGGAACGAGTGAATGCAGGAATGTGTTTTTGTTTCAGAGTAAATGGACATTCATGTTAAATGGACAGGATCCAGCGATCCCTGGAATCTATTATATCTGTGGACTTAATGCTTATTACCGTCTCCCTAAGGGATGGTATGGGACATGTTATTTGGGAATAGTTTTCCGA
This sequence comes from Pleurodeles waltl, assembly GCF_031143425.1. Taxonomy (NCBI): domain Eukaryota; kingdom Metazoa; phylum Chordata; class Amphibia; order Caudata; family Salamandridae; genus Pleurodeles; species Pleurodeles waltl. The sequence goes on along the minus strand of NC_090446.1, from coordinate 862,995,404 downwards.
AAGATTTACCAGATTGATGATTTAAAGAATTACCTAAAATGTCTAAATTACAACATGCTAGACAAAAACGAGAGACAGCGGCTGCTGTCATTGGTGACATATGTGGAGCCATAATTCCTTCGGTAGGGGTTATCTTAAACTCCATAAAGATTCAAAAGTTGTCTACTATTGTGGATAACATGCTGACAAATTTTACTGGGGCAATACTCCTGATGGATACTGAACTTGCTGCGGAAAGAGCTATGACTCTTCAAAATCGGCTTGCTTTAGACATTCTTTTAGCAAAGAGCGGCGGAGTCTGCAAGATGCTCAACGAGCTTCATTGTTCCTCATATATACCTGACAATAGTAAAAAGATTAGAGGTATGCTTACTAACCTAACTAAAGATAGTGCAGATTTGAAGGAACCTGGAGTGTGGGAGAAATTAGGAAAAGGAATTGCCAGAGTAGGAAGCTGGTTTAGCAACATTTGGAATGGGGTTCTTGCAAAAATATTAGGGGGTCTATTAATTGTTCTGGCCTGTTTATTAGGATTATGGGGAGCATGCGAAATTAATGATAAAATTAAAAGAGATTGGACAAAGAGGAATAAGAAAAACGAAGAAAGTGAAAGGGAGAAAATGTTTAATGAAATTTGAGAAAGTTCACACAAGGGACAAGATGTTGAAATGCGCATTATGCGCAAGGTGAAAAATTAAAGTGAAAGGTCAAAGGGAAAGGTTTGTGTGATGACGAACGTCATCAGAGGAGGGACTGAGAGCGTAGCTTATATAATCTGTATTAACATAAAATGTTTATGGATTAGTGTGTGATAATGCCGCATAGAAACTTTTAGTAATTTTGCTTGAATATGCACCTGAAAAGTGACCACGGGGAGTGGGCACCAATGTATACGTAGACTAATAATAATGATTAAAATGTTACATAGCAATACATTGAATAAGTTTATGCTAATTGTGTTATTGAATTTGTGCTGAAATCCTTATAGGCCTTAAGTTAGCATGAGTCGAAGCTTAGCTGTTTGGCTCTCATATTAAATGTATTTTTCCTATCTTGCAGTGTGCTGACTCACAAAAGGACATGACCCAGTGTGTGTTTTTTCCTTCGAACTAAAAGATGAATGTAACCATGCTAGATCCGTTCTCATACATTCTTCATTGCTTGTAGGATGATATTAAAACAAAATGAAACAGTGTAGATTAATGTAATGTACAAGGTCATTCAAACCAATGAAGACAATGGAGTTACTGACCAAAAGATGTTACAGAAGGATGAAATCATACCGGATTTATTATGGAGACCAATAAAATATCTGTAAAATAATATGGGGTGAAAGAGTTAGGTGACCTAATGTGTTTTCTGATAGGTTAAAGATAGTGGGGTATAACAAATGTCCATTAGAATTTTGGGGGAATGTACAACGAAAAAGGGATAAAAACCCATGACACGGGGAGCCATTGAGATTTAGTTAGGGAATGCTATTGATTTTATCCAGAAACTTTGTCACTCTGTTTGGTCACTTACTTGGTTTTACTTAAACCATCCTTGTCCTTAGATTGCCCATTTACACTTTACCTCCTTATGAGGGAAGTGCCCTTTTGCCCAAGAGCTGATTTCTGACAGATGGCGATTGACTGATGTCCTGAAGACGAAGACTGAACCCGTGTGCTGACCTAATCTTTGGAGGGTAATTATGACAATGCATTTGTAATTTGTCTGTTTGCTTTTCCTTTCTAGGTACCAACTGCTTACTTTTCACAGAGACCATAGCTAGATGTTTTCCAAATTGGTGATCTAAATTGTTTTGCATGAAGCCCAACATGCGGATGCTAATCAGTGGTTAGGATAGGTGTTCACCAAACTGACGCAAATAGACAAACGACCGAATCTATGCTTTGTTGAACTGACGTGTTGTTGATACTCTGCTAAATTGATCTATGTTCACGCTGTGTTATGTTCTGATGTTTGTGATTCTCGCTCTAATGAAATCTTACTAAAGTTGCCATATCGTGACTATGCTTTTATGTTTCTTGGTTTTGCGATTGACGCACCTGCTATTAGATTTGTAACCAATAGGGAAAAAAACTCATAAAATTCTACTAAACTTGTGTGGTTATTCATGACTGAAAGGTCATGGTAGTGTTTTGAATTTATTAATGACTTTGACTAAAGTGAAATGTATTGTTGTGATAAACATTGATGACATCATATATGTATTGATTGACATATTGATTAGCTATCTCGTCCTAAGGTGTCTCTCAACTGGGTCAAAAGATACATTGGCCTAAAAGGAGTCCTGATGTGTAATAAATCATCATAAAGGGACGCGTTAACAGGGGCATCATCCATTCAAAATGTTAGTCAAACTTCAGGTTGCAACAGTCTTGCCTGAAATCATCTCCTCTTTCTGTGTGACTCCAAACAGATAAAAACATTTTGTATTCCTTTGTAACAGTTTGTTGAGTGGACCATGAGTGGTGTTTTGTTGTTCCTGAACTGGATCTGTCCAACCACCTTAATTGCAAATTTACAATATAAGCAGTAAAGCACATTAGGCTTTTAATTCAAACTAGACAATTTAAAATGAAACCATGAAGGCTTAGAAAAGGAATCAAATTATTACAGAAACAGATTAAATGGTTAAAATCAGTCAGTTAATCATTTAAATCAAGTAATATAATGATTCTCAAAATGCAAGGATTTAGAAAGCAGAAACAAATACAGTTCAGCTCTAAGAAGTAAATCAAAGTTAGAAATCAGAGTATTCTTTTATAATACAAAATACAATAATGCTAATACATGCTACAGTTTAGAAGGTACCCATGATTTGGATCAATCAAGTTAAAGGAATGAAAATACAGTTTCTGAAATCACCATATTCAGCACTTAGGTAATGTTAAAGTAAATGCCACCTGCTTTGCATAACATGTTACGCATTGTTGTATCAATACTGTTATACACAAAGAGTTTTCCATAAATCAGCGGGGAAAATCAGGTCCAAAATGTTGGCATGTCTCAGCTGGCATATGAGTGACATTGTACTGTCAAATGTGTGACATGTCCATTGACACTTTCTCTAGAGTAAAGCTGAGCAATGACTGCTTTTCAGAGAGTTTCCTGTTACTGCTTCTAGACTTATCACACAACCAATATGGGCCTGATTACAACTTTGGAGGAAGGTGTTAATCCGTCCCAAATGTGACGGATATACCACCAGCCGTATTAAGAGTCCATTATATCCTATGGAACTCTTAATACGGCTGGTGGTATATCCGTCTCATTTGGGACGGATTAACACCTCCTCCAAAGTTGTAATCAGGCCCTATATGTCTAAAACAAGTCAGACCTATTGGTGCTTCTAATGTTTGTTAGCACTGTCAGATAAATGAGTACCAATATGATAAATACCAATACTGAAGGGTATGTTATTTATCAGCTGCTATAAATAGCACCTATTATAAGATTGTGGAGAATAACATGCCGTCTTAATGTTTAACGCACTAAATTCCACATGTTATGGTAAATAAATAATTTTTCCTCTGTCAAATTTCGGAAGGTTTGACCTGCCAAAATTTAACAAAGCTTGGGGTATTTAACACAATTGATAATTATTGGATATGTTAAATACCTTTTAACAGGGATTTACGCACAGGATGGAATTTACCTGCCCTCTTCTAATCAGTTTGTATGTCATTGGAAAGGGTAGTGGCCTTCATTGAGCCTTAATCACTCCTGTTCTCCCATTCACACTGCTTACATCTGCAGTCTCTCTGACGCTTTTCTTCTGTCATCTTTCTAAAATCCTCTATCTGTATATGTCACACATCTTTTTCCTCTTCACCACTATCTTTTCACTCTCTCTATCATGTACACATGTTTGGTGCTATCATTATTTTGAAACTGGTGTACCGCTATCACACAAAATGGTAACTACAATTGGGAAATGTAGCCATTGCACTGTTCTGTGCAATCTGCTGGAGGTTATAGTTTGGATGAACATGCAGTCAAACAGCTTTATGACCCAACAATAGGCAATGTGAGAAACTCTGTGAGAAACTCTTACTAAATCCAGTAAAAGTAAAGTTAACAGCTTAACTAGGTCAAGTCTGATTTCCATAGCAATGATAGAGCGTACATTTTAGTGGTTTCCCTCGTGTCACAAAAATCATGAGATTAGGTCCATTTGTTCCCTTGAATGCTTCAGGTAATTCTGGACATAATACCCATTCAATGAATGCTTCAGCAGTTCCCAAAACACCAACTTCATCTGCTGGGATATCATCAATTAATATGGGCAGATCAGTTAATTCAACAGCTCAGAGATGGAGAGATCAACTTCTGTTGGTCCACCATTGACTGTTACACGAATTGCAAATCCAAACTAGAAGTTAAATCAGGCAGGATCAGTTATTGATGTGAGGTTTCCATGGCCACAACAGATCAGATTACGAACGTTCAAGTAGATGTGCTCCAGCGAAATAATATCAGTTTGCAAGGTCTTTCAGCACAACAGTTGATGGATCAGTTAAACATTCTGAGCCAGCAAGGCGCAAGCGGGGCAACAAATGACAATGTTAGATCAGAAGAGACGCTAGAAAGAGGCAGGACATTGAATGTGCCCAAATTGAAATAAGAATTAAATGAATTAATTTTGGGAATGCTAGATGTTGAGCAATTGGAAACGTACACAGAAAATTAATTCTGAATCATGTGTAAGGTTGTTACTCAACTTGCAAGACAGGCTTATGGAAAGTTAGCAGAATTAGCTGAGAAATACGAAGTGGACGTATTTAAACCTTTCAGGAGAAGTTATAGATTAGAGTTCAGCAACCAAGATATTATTAACATGAGATCACCCGGAATGAGAACGCACATTAATGAATTAATTACATACATTCAAACATGGGGAGCATTAGATAAATGGGAAGGCAGATGGGCAAAGAAAAGAGATCAGAAGAAAGCAAAGCAGAATTTTTCTTGGGCTAGAGCAAATCAAGCTGAGGACAATGTAAAAATGATGCCTATGAGAGAAATACCAGGTGGAGGTTATGTACTTGTACCCTGGAATAGGAGTGATATAATGTCATTCAGTAATGATTACCCAAGATTGAGAGAGAAGCCAGTGAAATGGTACAAGTAGACAGAGAGATTTGTGAAACTTTCAAAATGCCTGTGGGAAGATTTTAATACGTTGTTTGACATTGTTGTCCTAGCTGACTTATGGATTGAGTGCAAAAGAAGTGTTGATTGTCTGAGTGTGAAACTTCAAGAGATCCCGTAACAGGTGCGCCATCTGAAGAGGTGATGAAAAATGATCATGAGGTAATTGAATTCCTGAAGGATAAAGTGTCTCTGAAAGATATTGATTGGCAGAAAATTGACAGGACATCACAGGAAACCAAAGAGTCTATTCATGCTTATTCTGAGAGATTATTGCAAGCTTTCAAACAGCACAGCAGTACAGAGAACATAGAGCCAAAGGATATAGGTCATTTTGTGTTTAGGTTTGTGCAAGGAGTGAAGCCAGACATTAGTGCATTTGATTTGTTGGCAGAACAAATATATTGATTAGATTTTGCAGTATGCAAGGTACTGCAATGATTAAATTGAATTGAAGCAGAAAAAGTTGAAGGAAAAGTTGATGGTGATGCAATTGAAGGCTACAAATGCAGGAAGTCAGAGCCCACAGATTATGGTGATAGACGTGGATTGCAAGGTGTGCCACAGCAAATTAGCAATGTGGTTCAGTCTAGAGGTAGAGAATGTGGTGTTCAGGTAGGTCAGAGTGGAAATGTGGTCGACATTCAGTCATTTAAGAAAATGACCTTGTCATGCTTGCAGAAATTAAGGTAATTGGTGGAGGGAATGTCCCTATAATAATGTGATTTTGTACAGAATGCTGGATTCGCTCAGACTCAAGGTAATATCAGGTTCAAATTCAGAGATTCCAAAGACCCCAAATTCTGAATGCACAAGTGTCCCCAGTACAACCGATACAGTTGGCACAAGCCCTGATGACGCAGCAGCAGGTGGTTGTTGCAAAACATGAATTAGAATGCAAATGCAAACCCAAATCAATTGGCAAATGCGAACGTCAACTAGATAGCATCACAATTTCCCTTAAATGATTTGAGTGACAAGGAACTCTCAGAACCATTTCACAGTGATAATTCCGATGATGAGAATTGCATGTTAGCTGCGTCCTTCGAGGTAGACCACTGTGGTCCCCATGTAAATGCCAAAATTATCAGACACAACATGTCATTTTTGGTTGATACTGGAGCTACACCTTCCACTGTCAGAACTGCAGAAGTGCCAGACTTGCCCCTATCAGGAAGGAGAATTCAGGTTGTAGGAGTAGCAAATAAGCAGTTGACAAATCCTGTTACAGAACATGCTCCAGTAAAAATAGGTTCATTTGAAGGTAAGCACCAGGTTGTGGTTTGTGATTCAAGTCCAGTAAATCTGTGACCTGTTGTGTAAGCTAAATTGTTCCATTAGCTACACCCCTAAAGAAATACAAATACACACAAATGAGGAAGAAGATGTCCCTTGTAAAATTGTCGAACAGTACCCACTTGTTTAGCTGTAAACAGTGATGACGTAATGGCTGGTTTGCCTGAAGAAATGCAGGAGACAGTTTTTCCTGAGGTTTGGGATTTTTTCAGGAAAGGATATAGGTCTAATAAAAGGAGCTGTTCCAGTCAAAATAACAGTGAAGCCAAATATAGTGTATCCGAGGATACCATCTAACAGTATGACACACAAGATAGTTGCAGGAAGAACATCCTTGATTGAGAGCTTGATTGAACAAGGTATTTTGAAGGACATTTTGGGAAGCACTTGTAATTCCCCTATTTTAAGATTGCGGAAGCCCAATGGAAAATACCACATAGTTCAGGATTTGAGAAAATTGATTGATATTGTCATTCCATGTTATCCTGTGGTACAGAATCCAGCAGTGATTTTATTTCAGATCCTGTGTGAAGCAGAGTGGTTTGCAGTTATTGATTTGTGTCAGGCGTTCGTTTGCATGAGGAAACCCAATTTCTCTTTGCTTTTAACTTTGGCACTCTTATTTTTACTTGGTGTCGTAGTCCACAGGGGTATAAAGAATCAGCATACATTTTTAAATTTTGAAGAAGAATTTAGATTGCCCTCAAAATGCCCTACAATTTGGTCTCAGTGCAGTATACTGACAACTTTTTGGATGCATCAAATACTCGAGAAGCTTGCAGAGATACCATAGCTCTCTTGAATAATTTCTGAGTAAATGGACATAAATTTCCCCAGCCGATACTTAGGTCACCACATAGAGAATGGTACAAGGAAGGTGTCCAAGAGAGAATTTCAGCAATCATGCAGATGACTCCCCCAATTAACTAGAGGGAAGTCAGAATGTTTCTGGGAATGGCTAGCTACTGATACCATTGAATCCCAAACTTGCTCCCTTTTGTCTAAGCCCTTACAGAGGTTGACACACAAGGATGTGTCTGATCCAGGACCTTTGGATGACAAATGCATGTATGCCTTCACTGAGTGGAAGGTTGTGCCAGGCCCCAGCTCTGGGAATGCTTGATTACAACAAATGTTTTTCTTTGTTTGGCTGTGAGAGGGATGGATTGCTCTTTCTGGTTTGGCACAGTTACATAAAAATGCAAGCAAGCCTATGGCAAATTTGACAGCCACCGTTGATCCTGTAGCTCCAGAGTTTTTTTTCTCCATATATCTCTTAATTCAGTTTCACACAGGCCAGCATGTCGGGATAACCATATACAGTAACAACTAGAAAATGGAGTTACAGAGATAAAGAATATTCTTATTGAGAAGAGAAAATATAAAGATACAACATCTAAATGTGCCACATATCGAGAGATGGTATTCCAGTATAATTTACAGAGGTGGGGAACCATCATTTGATTACAGGATCGAGTGCTCTGTACTGGGTTAGTGTGTATTACCTTCGCCACTAGTTGTTCTCGCCGATGCCACGTGGCTGTGCTGATGTAGCGGGAAGGGCACAGCCTCTGTACCCGAAGCTAATTGGGGTATCTAGGAGGCATCATGTACGTGGAGGTATGGGCAACAGTGGGATACCCCACTGGGAAGCAAGTGGATTCTCCTAAGCTGCTTGGTCCGATCCTTAGATCATAGAAGTAGTGTATCTATCTAGAAGGTGTGGTGGGGGCCTCGGAGTGTTGAGGGTGGGTGTGTATCATTTTTTGCTTCAATGTGCACAATGAAAGCATCCTAAATTTCAGAGGCTACATCTGACAAACCCCTGAATTGTAGGAGACGTAGGTTTTGGGTCCCCGCGCGGGACCACTGAAGCAGGTCTTGTAGCCCCAAACCATATGATAGAAGTCCACGTCTGGTTTCGCGCAGCGGGGGCACACAGGGTCCGATGTGGGGAACATGCGTTTAATGCGGGAAGGGGATAGGTAGGAGTGGTGTATGTAGTTAAATTGGGTGTAGCGGAGCCTAGGATTATGTGAGACACATTTAACGGAGGAAAGCGCTGCTGTCCAAGCTTTCTGTGTCAAGGGGGTGGGGAGTACTGCATCCTAACAGGACTGCGTGAACTCAGGACTCAGGCAGGCCTCCATCAACAACATGGCATATAGCCGTGAAATCACTTTTTTGGTGTCCATTATGGAGAGGGTCAGCGTGAGTATCTGTGACGTCTGAGGTTCGTCATCTCCTGTGTTCCACGTGATTCGTAGTAAATGTCGTATTGTGCAATATGTCAGGAAGGCACCTGTGTGTATCCCAACATTTTCTACTAGTTCTTTAAACATTAACAGTGTAGCTTCTGAATAGAAATCACCCACTCTCTCAAGGCCAACTTCCTGCCATGGAGTCATGTTGTGGTGTGCTAGCATGTCACGGGCTCTATGCAAATGTAACAGTAAAATCAATGGTGAGTATGGCGTATTAGGACCTTTACCGTGAACGTAGTGTAGCCAACATGTTTTAGCAGTATCTAGTATGACGTTACCACGATGTGTGGAGCATGCCCTTACTGATAACCAGGCAAACAATGGTGTCGGGGCGAGTGTGTCCTTCATTACTTTTTGCTCTGCCGTGCATTGTTCCCCTGTCCAGCTAATGGCCCACAGTAGCGGGCGGCAGCGTAGTACAATTCAAGATTGGGCACGTGTTGGAAAATGGGTTATTGTAAAGGGCAGGTAAGTACTTACACTTAGCAATAGGCCACTAACCTCCACCTAGGTCCAGTTAGGTCTCAGTAAATTAAACCTCGCTCAACCCTTGGTAGCTTGGCAACAACCGACAAGGCTTAACATAGGAGACAAAGCGTAAAGCATTTAAATTTCACAAAACAGTAATTTAATAAAACACAGGAAAGTATAAAAATCCAAAATCAATTTATAGAAATAGGAAATATTTTAGCTTTAAAATGACACCAAAACAAATAAAATCGGATGAGGGGAACCAGAGATATGAATTTTTAAATAATTAATGCTTTCTAGCGCATAGAAACGAAAAACACCAATCTGGTCATCTGGTCGCACCTCGACTGGGGCAAAGTCAAAGTTTAAGGCCGACCGCTATGGAGCCCAGCTCGGCTACAGCCCGCAGGAGGCCTCGGTCAAAAGGTTACCTTAGGACTTAGTCGTTTTTCTGGAGATTTTCTTCAGCGAGACGAACCTGCCAGTCCAATCCGACCTCCTGGAACTCTTCTTCGGATATGCGTCGTAGGAACCCTCGGTGGAGATTTTTACCTTTGGACTTAGTCGTTTTTTCGAGGTGAAAATCCTTCGACTGGGGCAAACCTGAATCTTGATCCAGCGTCCTTGGAGACCTCTTCGGATACGCTGTCTGGGAGGTCCCGGTCAACTTCCTACGTTCAGACTTAGGGGGTCATTTCGACCTCAGTGGCCTTTTGACAAGACCGCCGAGGTACCGCCGTGCTGAAGCCCGCCAGTGGTGGCGGTTTTCCGCTCTGCGTATTATGACTGCTGGCAGCCCTCCATCCTTTTCCGGACAGAGAGCCGCCAGCAGCCATACTGGCGGGCGGCGGGGAAGTGGAGGTTGCTCCACCTCCACCGCCACGTCAACAGAACACCGCCCACCGAATCACGTTCTGTGATTCGGTGTGGTGGTGTTCTATTGACGGTGTGGTGGCGGCGGAGCAGCCCCCATGGATCCCGTCCCCTCCCGGAAGATCAACGGACCAGGTAAGTTGATCGTCCGTTAGGGGAGGAGGAAGGGGTGTGTTGTGTGTTGTGTGCGTGCATGGGGGTGTGCGTGTGTGTATGTAGAGGGGGTTTGTGAGTGCGTGTATGCATGCGGGGGTGTTGTGTGTATGGAAATGAGTGCGTGTCTGTCTGTATGTATGTCTGTATGGATGTATGCGTGTATGTCTGAATGTGGGTGTGTGCGTATGACTGTGTGTGTGGCTGTTGGCATGTATGTTGGTGTGTGTGCGGGTATGTGTGTTGGTGGTGCCTGCGTGCGTGTCGGGTGTGAATGTGTAATGTAATGTTGGGGTAGGGGTGGGGAGGTGGGTCCTGCCACCTTTGGGGGTGGCAGGGGTGGTGGGGGGTGTAGGGGAAGGACTCGGGGTTCGAGACCCCTATCAGTGCCAGGGAAGGAATTCCCTGGCACTGATAGTGCTCACCGCCATGGATTTCATGGCGGTTCCAAACACCATGAAATCCATGGTGGTCAGCCGGGTCATGATACCGCCGGCGGTATTGTGACGACCGCCGGGCTGGAGACCCAGGTCTCCAGCCCAGCGATCGTCTCCGCCCTGGCGGTCGGATCGGAGAAGTGGCGGATGACCTGTTGGCAGTAAGACCGCCGCTTCTCCGCCGACCGCCAGGGGCCCCAGGACACCCGTTACCGCCAGCCTCTTCCTGGCGGTGAAAACCGCCAGAAACAGGCTGGCGGTAAGGGGGTCAGAATCCCCATGGCAGCGCTGCTTGCAGTGCTGCCATGGCGGATTTGCCCAGCCGGGGCAAAAACGGCGGGAAACCGCCGGCCCTGGTTTTCTGACCACGGCTTTACTGCCGCGGTCAGAATGGGCTTGGAAGCACCGCCAGCCTGTTGGCGGTGCTTCCGTCATTCGCGACCCTGGCGGTCTTGGACCGCCAGGGTCAGAATGACCCCCTTAGTCTCTTTTTTGGAGATTGTCTTCACCGGGACGAACCTGCAAGTCATGCCGGGTCACGGTTGAGGCAAGCTGGCTAGAGTTGCCGCGGTGGGTCGGTCCCTCTATGGAGCTTTTTTTCAAAAGTTCTCCAAACTTCTGGATCTTCTTCCATATGTTCTTTTAAGGTTCTTTTGAGGTCCACAGTTCACCCCAAGGTTCCAGAAGCTCTGAGATGCTCCTTGGGGGTGTGGGCTACAACTCCCAGAATGCACCCGGCGCAAACTCCTTTTTGGCCACTGGACAGTGGTCAGCTGGTTGGTTTCTTCAGGAGTTGGTGCAGGGGACTCTGGTTAGCATGTTTTCACCTGTAGCAAACAGGCAGTCCCTCCTTGAACCAGTTGAAGTCAGGCAAATTCCTTCTTGTGGTGAAGCCTGTGTGTGCAGCTGGTGCAGTCCTCCAGAGTGCAGTGTCCAGGTGCAGGTCAGGGGTCCAACAGGGCAGTTCTTCTTCTTCTGTAGTTCTTCCTGGTAGGGATCTGGTAGGGAACTGAGGTGTGGGTGCAGGTCTGCCAGTTTTATCCTTGCTCCTGGGGGAAAAACAGGGGGGTCCTGGTTCTCTAATCAGGGACAGGGTCCTTCTCCCTGTGATGATCACTTCCTGGGAAGTGTGGCAAAAATCAATCCCAGGGAGCAACATTCCTCAAAAATCCATCATGGCTGACAGTGATTTTTGGAGGTTACATCTGGCTGAGCCCACCCACAGGTGTGGCTAAAAATCCTAAACACACCCCTCTCCTGCCCTCTCCTAATCGAATCATGGGGGCACCTAATTGTCTGGATGTAAGGGTGTTACTGGGTTGCTCCAAATGTCCTTCCCTGCCTTGGAAGACCAGTTGGCAGCCCTCTCCCTTCCTGCTTCCCCATCTGCTGAGGGAAGATCTCCTCTCCCAGGCACATCTCTTTGTGTTGAGCCAGGCCACTTCACACCTCATCAAGGCAGCCTGGCCAGGCTGCCAGAGGCTGGCCAATCAGAGCAAAGCAGCAAAAACACGGCAGGACTGAAGTTGAAAACTTTTCAGGTAAAGTTTAAAACTCCTTACCTGAACAAATTATATTAAATCCCACAACTGGAAGTTTTGGGATTTATTATAACAATTAATTTGATACCAAACTTGTAGTATCTGTTACTTAAGTGGATTTTTAAAATAAAAATAAAGTCTCCTCATTCTAGCCTATGCAGGCCATTCACTACAATGAGGGCGTATAAAACTATTTTTATAAGGTCCCTGCTTATAGTTACATGGCACCCAGCCCTAGGGGCACATAAGGCACACCTTAGGGGTCTCTTATATGTGGAAATAAGGTAGTTTAAGGCTTTAGAACTACTTTTAATTCCAAAGTCCAATTTGCATGTAACTTCAATTTAAAAGCAGCCAGCAAGGCAGACCTGCCTTTAAAATGACACTGGGCACCTAAGCAGTGCACCTATGGGGGCACCACCTATGCTGGGGTCCCTAAACCTACATGCCCTACCATATACTAGGGACGTATAGGTAGGTTGACTTAGCCAATTATAATTAGCCTAGTTTACATACTGATTGTACACAGAGCACAGGCCCTGGGACTGATTAGCAGTACCCAGGGCCCCATCAGAGTCAGGAAAACTCCTGCAAAAAGTGAAAAATGGGGGCACAATGTCAGAGGGCCTCTGCAATCAGCCCTGTTTTTGCACAGCATGCCTAGTCCCCCATTATCCTGCGTCTATTGTGTCGTGGTCAGTGCCAATCGACGTCTGTCCTTTCCCCATAATAATTCAGTTAGTAGACTCTGCAGGAACTTAAAGAATGAGCGGGGGAGAACAACTGGTAGCGCTGCAAAGTGGTATAATAGTCTAGGAAGAATGAGCATTTTGGATATAGCTACTCTGCCCATGGGCGATAGTGGGAGAGATCCCCAGAAGGGTAGCGATCCCCGTGTGGAGCGAAGAGTCTTCTCTATGTTGCCCTCTTTAGTGTCATCCATCGAGTGATACACTTATATTCCTAAATACTTAAAAGTGGTATGACACCATGGTAAGTAGAACTCTGGTCGGTCCGCTGGAGATCTAGGGGGGACAGGTATTAGGGGGAATATACAGGATTAAGACCAATTTACTCACAGCCCAGAGATTTCGGCGAAGGTATCTAGTGTGTCCATTACCCCCGGCATGGAGACGACATGATCTCACAAGTAAATCAAGGCGTCGTCTGCATACAGTGATATACTATATAGTGTGTGAGAGTGGGCATCCCTGTCTAGTGCCCCTGTATATGGGGAATGGATCAGAAATGATTTGCCCCGTCTTAACTCGAGCTGATGGCCTAGAGAATAATGTAGTGATCCATGTTATATTCCCTTTACCAAATCCCATTTCACCCAACATTTTGATGAGGAAGTCCCAGATCAGTGTATCGAATGCCTTCACAATGTCTAACGATATGGCTAGTCCTCGACGGTACGTCCCTGTGTTACTGTGCAAAATGCGAAACAGTCTCCTGATATTCAGGAATGTTTTTCTGCCCGGAATAAATCTGAATTGATCTTCATAGATCAGTTGTGGAATAAATGGGAGGAGTCTGTTAGCCAATATTTTCCCCAGGACCATGCAATCTGTGTTTAGCAGAGAGAGCGGGTGGTACAACCTGACATCCAGTGAATCCCGGTCCAGCCTTTCGGAAGCACCGCTATGAGGGCCTCGCATAGAGATCCCGGTAGCTGCCCCCTGTTGTGCGCTTCATTGAACATAGTGAGCATGGGCTGCAAGAGGTGGCTCGCCTGTGTCACGTAGTATTCTATCGGCAAACCATTCAGGCCTGGCGCCTTGTTATGGGCCATTTGGGATAGTGTGAGATGTACTTCCTCCATGCATATGGGACCGTCAAGTGCAGCCGACTGCCCCGGCTGTAAGTGCTGCAGGGGGAGAGAATCAAGGAAGGTGGACACACGTCCGGGTGGAGGGGCGGAGGGGGCGCGTTTGGCATTTGGAAGTAGGAAGAGAAAGCTTCATTGATAGCCACCTAGGTGTTAACTATCACGCCTGATTCCATTCTGATTGCCCCATGGGTGAAAGCTGTCGGGCATCCCGGACCAGCCAAGCCAATAAGCGGCCCGATCTGTCACCCTCTGCATATTGTCATGTCATGTAGTGTCTGTAATCGTGTTTGCCCAGTCTGGCGTCAGTCTCACTATGACTGGCCCGCAAGGAGCGAAACTCTTCGGTGCGCATCTCGCCTTTGGCAACAGCGACCTCCACTGTCCGCATTTTAGACTCTAATACAGCCAACCCCTGAAGCAATACCCGACGGACACCCAGAGAGGCAGCCATACAATGGCCGCGTACTTCTACTTTGTGTGCATCCCATTCTGTTGTTCGATGTGCCGTTGTGTTGTTATTGTGCGAAAGGTAGGTGGATAAGCACGTGGCAAGTTCTTCGTGAAAAGTGGGGTCAGACAGTGCCTCTACCTGCAGGCGCCACATAGGTATCCATGTGTTTGCGCTGCCCCATCCCAAGACCTCCCTTAGGGGGCAATGGTCTGACTCAGTGCGTGCGAGGTAACCAGAGCCGTGCACCCTATGCACCATTGTCGACGGTGCTAAAATCAGATCTATTCTAGTGTAAGTGTAAGGTCATGAACGGGGAGTAGAAGGAGTATTCACGCTCTATTAGATGTCCCATTCACCATAAGTCACACAATCCATTCTTCACCCTCCATGTCGCGAACTCATGAGAAATGTGTCTACTTGGTGCATTCGGTAGTGGGGGGAAGGTGCTGTTCAGATTAACATCAGGAGGACAGTTGAAATTGCCACCCATAGGCTCTCCATAGCAGGGTCTCGGAGCAGACTCGTAGTCGTCGTATTCAAGAACCATCTTTGGTTAGTGTTGGGTGCGTATAGTGCCACCAGAGACAATGGCACTCCTTCGAGATAGCCCTCAGTCACTACGTATCTACCATTGGGGTCCACTTGTGTGTGGTCAACTTTATAGGGTATTCGGGGGGCAATCCAAATTGCCCACAGCGGGCGAATGATGAGGACGTGGTTCCAAAGGTTTGGCCTTTCCAGCTAGAGCGTAGCCTCCCGAGGGTGGACTCCGACAAATGTGTTTCCTGTAGCATAGCTATATGCATTAGGTGGTGCCTCAGGTATGCGTGGATACGCTGTCTCTTACATGGTGTGGCCATGCCCCTTACGTTCCATGTGATCGCATTGTAGCGTGGTGCATGTACTTGTGTCTGTGTAGCCATATCTGTGTAATAGTGCAAGTCTGCGCAAGATCCCTAGGGGCCCAACCCACACCCACCTCTCTGAGGATGTAGTACCGCACTTAAGTCTGTGATCCCGCCCCCTTCCTTTCTCTCTAATAGTGAATAGTGGCAATAACAAAACAATCCAAAACAAATATAGAAGAAAAAACGTATATGAGTCTAACAGGAGACCAACATTGTGTTTCACAACACACATCCAAAAACATAACATAGCCTGAGATCAGGCATGGGGATCAACCGGTCCATACGGGATAAGGCACGGGGGAGAAAGCCAAGCAATAGGACCCGTGCTCCCGGCCATCCGGATAGCGACCCGGGTCCCACCACTCCAATGAACTTCCAAGGGGTCCGGAGTCCTGCACAAAGTCTTGACGTTGCTCCTCAGTGGGCCCATGTAATGCGACCTATTTCTGACCAGGAATTTAACAAAGGGATCCACAGGAGCATGGGTTCCTCCGATGTAGGGAGCCAAGCTCAGATATCATTCGCAGAACGCAGAGTGAGCAGTGGGCTGTGAGGAGAGTCCTCAGAGTCAGAGAGGTCCCCCCGTTCAATGTCCGAGTCCAGGGGCTCCCGCAGGGCAGAGAATGGATTAGTCACGAACTGCGTAGCCTCCAGAAGCGCAAAAGATCGTTCCTCACCCACGTGGGCTGGGCTCTCATTTGTGTGTGATGTGTACGCTTCCCTTTGAGGGTCGACCATTGCCCCTCGGCGTCTTCTGGATGTGTGGGTTGGGCAAGCCCTTTGGCATGGAGCCAAGTCCAGGCATCCTCCGACGAGGCGAAGATGTGGATTTTGGAGCCATCCTGTACATGTAGTTTCGCAGACTATAGCAGGGCATACTTGATGTTGTGCTCCCGAAGTCGTTGCTTCACCTGATAGAAGAAGCTACATTTCTTTTGTACTTCAGCTGTAAAGTCTGGGTAGGCAATTATAAGTGCATTTTTTAATTTCCTGTGACCATCTTTGCGAAAAAGCTAGAGCACCAGATCCCTGTCCCAGTAATTGAGCAAGCGGGCTATTAGTGGGCAGGGGTGAGCCCACAGTGACGGAGGCCTATCTGACACTGTGTGCCCGTTCCACTGAGAAGAATTTCGGTATTTTGTCCTGCAGTACCGCGACACCAAGCCACTGCTCCAGGAACAGTTCCTAGTTTGAGCCCTCCGCGTGTTCCGGGAATCCCACCCGGCGGATGTTGTTACGCCGCAACCTCCCCTCTGCATCCTCCGCTCTACGTTTCCGAATGGTTACCTCCCTAGACAAGTGGTCCATTTTCTCTTGAAGCTCCTTCATGGTGGGGTGCAACTCAGCCACTTCTTTCTCTGTTTCCTTGACTCGCTCAGACAATGTGCAATGGTCTGCACGTAGTAAATTAACATCTATTGTCACTGCACCGATCTTCGCCTCAAGAGTGTTCTTGGTATCCAATATGGCCTGTAGTACCGTTTCAAATTGCGATGTATGAATATGGAGTGTGGCATCCATCTGTTGCAGGACCTGGGAAGTCACGTCCGGGCCCACAGGTGGGGCATCTGGCGTGGTCATTGTTGCTGCTGGTGTCTTAGTAGCTTTTGGCTTGCCCATTCAGACTCTAATTGTTGGGGCACTCCCCAGCGGGGTGCCCTTTGAGCGGCGCGCCGGCCAGTGCGTCACAATCAGTGCCTACAGGGTGAGTGCCGGCGACCAGCCCCTGAGGAGGCCACGGATTGCAAGGAGGGTTCCGATCACTGCCGATGCACACCGCTGTACAGGGCTTGATTGAGCCCACTGTCACTGCGGGCCTCCTGGTGTGGTAGTTGTCTTTTGATATCTTGTGTCCCTTGATCTCTGGTACAGTCTAAATGCAGCATACCTCAATCGCAATGCAATGCTACCTCCCCACTGTCGCGGGTCTGGGGTCTTGCTCAGCTAGCCTCCAGGGCCCGGTCCAGTTACCGGGCCCTGTGAGCCAGTCCCATCAGGCTCTCCCGCTCCCAACTCGCCACGACATCAGGGTGAGCCCATCGGCTCTCCTGCCACAGGGTTGAAGCCTGAGGTGCCCCTGGCATGGCTGTGCCCCTTGGGTCACGAATCAGGTGGCGGTCTTTTCCCCTGTCACGGCCTGCAAGTCCCCAGCTTCCCACCTGCCTGGCATGGCATGGCATGGGCTGCGGTTCGATCAGTGCTGCCGAGGCGCGTCTCACAGGTCCCGGCCTTCTGTCCTTGCAGGCGCGGGATCATAGGTACCACTAGCCGCTTCCAGTGCCGGTCCACGCGCTGCTCACTTCCCTCTCGTCTCTGTCTGCTCTCCTCAGGCGGGTTGCCGTCGGGTCCCAGCGGCGGTCTCAAGGGCTGTCACCAGTGCCGACACGCACCTTTGCCATAGGCCGCACAGACTCGGTTCGCTCTGCGCTGCAGTCGAGGTGTCACTCACCCGTCAAATCACCCCCGCCGTAGTCCATTGCATTCCGAAGCGGCTCGGCGTGGCAGGGCCCTCGGCGATCCATCGGGGGAAGCCAGTGATCGCCTGGAAGCAGGAGATTTTTTTGGCCGGGTGTGGAGCTTCCAAATTACACTGCCGCTCCGGTCGCCATCTTAGGCCACGCCCCCTGTAGCTGAAGATTTGTCCGGTTATCTAAGAGCCATGGCAAGTCTTAGCGCCAGCATCAAGCATTGTGAAGTCATTGTAATGGGCCACCCGCTGAGTGTTTTATTCCCCATTCAGTGTAGATTTTGTTAACCCGTACCAAAACTCATGACCTGACCAATGCACATTTGACCTGTTATGAATAGATCATGTTGGGTTCTTCAAATGTCAATATAAAGAGATGCAATGTTTTAACCACTTCGCTGCCAGGCCTTTCCCCCCTCCTGTGCCAAGCCTTTATTTTTTGGCTATTTAGGGGACTTCACGATTAGGCCCTCATAACTTTTTGTCCACATAAGCTATCCACGCCAACTTTGTGTCCTTTTTTCCAACATCCTAGGAATTCTAAAGGTACCCAGAGTTTGTGGGTTCCCCTGGAGGAGACCAAGAAATTAGCCAAAATACAGCTAAAATGTGGGTTTTTTCAGGAAAATAGGAAAAAAGGACTGCAGAAGAAAGAGTATGTTTTCCCTGTAAATGGCATCAACAAAAGGTTTGTAGTGCTAAAATCACCATCTTCCCAGCTTTCAGGAACAGGCAGATTTGAATCAGAAAACCACATTTTTCAACACAATTTTTGCATTTTACTGGGACATACCTCATTTTTACTATTGTTTGTGCTTTTAGCCTCCTTCCAGTTAGTGCAGAAATGGGTGTAAAAGCAATGGTGGATCCCGGCCAGCTACACATTTCTGAAAAGCAGACAAAATTCTGAATTCAGCAAGAGGTCAATTAGGTAGATTCCTACAGAAAATAACAGCTGAAATAAAAAAATATTGAAATTGAGCTGAAAAAACAGCAATTTCTGTCCACGTTTTCTTCTGTAACTTTTTCCTGCTATGGCAGATGTTTGAAAGCAATATACCATTATATCTGCTTGACTCTTCTGGTTACGGGGATATCTAGGGCTTGCAGATTCATCAAAAACCCTAGGTACCCAGAGCCAATAAATGAGCTGCATCTTGCAATGTGTTTTCATTGCATACCGGGTATCCAGCAATTCATTTGGTAAAATATAAAGAGTGAAATATAGGTATCAAGGAAACCTTTGTGTTTCCAAAATGGGCACAAGATAAGGTGTTGAGAAGCAGTGGTTATTTGCACATCTCTGAATTTGGGGGTCCCCATACTAGCATGCGAGTTACAGGGCATTTCTCAAATCCACTTCTTTCTTACACACTGCCTTACATTTGAAAGGAAAATTTTTTGAGAAAGACAAGGGGCAATAGCATTTGTTCTCCTATTCGGTGTTTTCCAATGTCTCCCGATAAAAATAGTACCTCACTTGTGTGGGTGGGCCTAGTGCCTGTGACAAGAAACACCCCCAAAAAAACCATGGACACATCACATTTTTACATTGAAATCTGGCGTGTTTTTTGGAAAGTGCCTAGCTGTAGATTTTGTCCTCTAGCTCAGCCGGCACCTAGGGAAACTTAGCAA
Organism: Pleurodeles waltl; assembly: GCF_031143425.1. Lineage (NCBI taxonomy): Eukaryota > Metazoa > Chordata > Amphibia > Caudata > Salamandridae > Pleurodeles > Pleurodeles waltl. The sequence continues at coordinate 862,975,914 of NC_090446.1, read as the reverse complement.
ACCTGGGCATTTCTGAAAACGAGATGCCTAGGGAAACCCAGGATTGGGTAACTTGTGGCACTCTCACTAGGTTCTGTTACCCAGAATCCTTTGCAAACCTCAAAATTTGGCAAAAAACACTTTTTCCTATTATTTCGGTGCTGCAAAGTTCTAGAATCTGAGGGGAGCCACACACTTCCTTCTACCCAGCATTGCCCCAAGTCTCTCAATAAAAATGATACCTCACTTCCGTGGGTAGGCCTAGTGCCCGCAACAGGAAACGCCCCAAAACACAACATGGACACATCACATTTTCCCAAAGAAAACAGAGCTTTTTTTTGCAAAGTACGTAGGTCTAGATTTTGGCCTCTAGCTCAGCCTGCACCTATGGAAACTTAGCAAACCTATACATTTATTAAAACTAGACAACTAGGGGAATTCAGAATGGGGTGACTTGTGGGGCTCTCACCAGGTTGTGGCACCCACAATCCTTTGCAAACCTCAACATTTGTCTAAAAAAACACTTTCCCCTCCCATTTCAGTGCTGCAATGTTCTGGAATCTGAGAGGAGCCACAAACTTCCTTACACCCAGCTTTTATCTGTTTCCCAATAAAAATGGTACCTCACTTGCGTGGTAGGCATACTGCCCGCAACAGGAAACGCCCCAAAACGCAACATGGACACATCAAATTTTTACATTGAAAGCTGATGTGTTTTTGGGAAAGTGCCTAGCTGTGGATTTTGGCCTCTAGCTCAGCCGACACCTAGGAAAACCTACCAAACCTGTGCATTTTTTAAAACTAGACACCAAGGGGAACCCCAGAGGGGGTAACCTGTGGTGCTCTCACCAGGTACTGTTACCCAGAATCCTTTGCAAACCTCAAAATTTACCAAACAAAAACACTTTTTCCTCACATTTCGGTGAGGGAAAGTTCTGGAATCTGAGGGGATCCACAAATTTCCTTCCACCAAGCATTCCCCAAGTCTCTCAATGAAAATGGTACCTCACTTGTGTAGTTAGACCTAGTGCCCGCGACAGGGAAGGGTCCAAAAATCAACATGGACACATTAAGGCGGTCATTCTGACCGCGGCGGTCGGCGGTCGGCGATCGCCGCCCGCCAAGCGGTTCCCGCCGAAAGACCGCACCGCGGTCGGCGGTCATTCCGGCTTTCCCGCTGGGCCGGCGGGTGACCGCCAGAAGACCGCCGGCCGGCCCGGCGGGAAAGCCCCTTCAACAATGAAGCCGGCTCGGAATGGAGCCGGCGGAGTTGAAGGGGTGCGACGGGTGCAGTGGCACCCGTCGCGATTTTCACTGTCTGCTAAGCAGACAGTGAAAATCCTTGTGGGGCCCTGTTAGGGGGCCCCTGCACTGCCCATGCCAGTGGCATGGGCAGTGCAGGGGCCCCCAGGGGCCCCACTGCACCCGTTCCCGCCATCCTGGTTCCGGCGGTGGACACTGGCAGAAACAGGCTGGCGGTAAGGGGGTTGGAATCCCCATGGCGGTGCTGCAAGCCGCGCCGCCATGGCGGGTTCCCTGGGCCAGCGGGAAACTGGCGGGAAACCGCCGGCTCCCCTTTTCCGACCGCGGCTTTACCGCCGCGGTCAGAATCGCCAAGGAAGCACCGTCAGCCTGTTGGCGGTGCTTCCGCCGCACTCCGCCATGGCGGTCATGGACCGCCAAGGTCAGAATGACCCCCTAAATGTTTCTTATGAAAACTGACCTGTTTTTTGCAAAGCGCCTAGCTGTGGATTTTGGCTTTTAGCTCATATGGCACCTAACCTAGCGGACCTGGGCATTTCTGAAAACTAGACACCTAGGGGAACCCAGGATGGAGTAACTTGTGGCGCTCTCACCAGGTTCTGTTACCCAGAATCCTTTGCAAACCTCAAAATGTTGCAAGAAAACACTTTTTCCTCACATTTGGGTGATGCAAAGTTCTGGAATGTGAGGGGAGCCACAAATTTTCCCATTTTCCCACATCGCCCAATAAAAATGGTACCTCACTTGTGTGGGGAGACCTAGTCCCCGCGACAGGAAATGCCCCAAAATCCTACGTGGACACAGCAAAATGATCAATTTAAAAACTGTTTTTGCAAGGGGGGGCACCTGCGTTTTTGGCCCTGGGCTCAGCAGCCACCTAGGGAAATCTACAAAAACTAGACACCCGAGGGAGTCCAGGATGTGTGACTTGCTTAGATCCCCCAGTGTTTTCTTACCCAGAATCCTCAGCAAACCTCTAATTTAGCAAAAAAAACAATTTTCCCAACATTTCTGTGTGGTATCACCGCACCGGCACACATTTCCTACCACTCAATGTTCCCCTCAGTCTCCTGATAAAAATTATACCTCACTTGTGTAGGTGGGCCAAGTGCCTGTGACAGGGAGAAGCCAAAAACATGTCGAAATTGAGGGGGAACCAAAGCGGGTCAAAAGTGCAGTTTGAAAAAAAACTGTTTAGGCTGACAAGTGGGGCAGAATTGTTATCGGTATAGATGTGACAATGCTGGGTTGTAGGAATGTTGTGGATTCCTGCAGATTTCGGAAGGTTTCATCACAAAAATGTAGGGGAAATGTGTGATTTCAAGCAAAATTGGAGGTTTGCAGGGCGTTGTGGGTAAGAAAATGGTGCGGGGTGCATGTGGAGAACACCACCCTGGACTCACCTAGATGTTTAGTTTTCGGATGTGTCTAGGTTTCATAGATTTTTCTAGCTGGCAGCGTCCCAAAGTCCAAAAAGTGAAGCCCTTACCATTCTAAATGGGACGATTTTGAGAGTTAGCCAAGCTCTCATGGCCGAAATGTAAAATCAAAACCCAAAATAATCAAATGTCCTCTTGCTTGCCATTTGGATAAGATCTTTTAGTGTGGGGTCGAAGAGATGAAAGACTGTTACCCCCTTCAGTTGGGGTGGGGGCATAACCATGCCTATACTGGTTGGAGCCACCACCCCACTAATTTTTGTTGTTGTTGTAAATTCCCTGACATCTAGTAGGCTTTCTGCCCCCCCCCCCCCTCCAGGGAGTGGATTGAGGTTAATTGCCCCATCTGCCCACCAGAACAACTTTTTCCCCATGTATTTGGGGTGGGGGTATAGCCATACACCCACCCTCCTTTTAAAAAATAAATACATCTTCCCTGGTGTCTCGTGGGCTTTCGGCTCTCCTTGGGGCAGATGGGCCTTACAAAAATAGGCTGATGGCCAACAGTAATGTGCCCCCATGGGGAGCGACCTTTGCCCAAGGGGCTGATTCCCCCAAACAAAACACACACCAATCCCTGGTGCCTAAGTGGTTTCTGCCCTCTTTGGGGCCAGACGGACCTAATAGAAATAGGCTTATCTGCCCAAGAGCGTCAGGAATGGCCTAAAATAATTTCCCCCCATGGGAAACAGCCCTTGCCAAGGGGCGCTCCCCTTATGTAAAATAGTTAAAAAAAAGAAAATCCTGGTTTCTAGTGATTTCTGTCCACGTTGGGGGCAGATTGGCCTAATAAAAGTAGGCCGATCTGCTCCCAAGGGGGGCAGAAATGGTCTAAAATAAAATTGCCCCAAGGGGTCGCTCCCCTTCATTGTTTATATTAAAAAAATAAAACTCCCTGTTTTCTACTGGCATTCCTGCAGTACAATCGCTATGCGATTGTGCTGCAGAAATGCTCAGAGAGATATGAAAGTAAAGGAAAAGCCTTTCCTTTCCTTTCATGCCTCTCCGATCTCCCCCATCCCCAGTCAGACGGGAAACAAAAGCGTTTCTCTTCCGATCACGCAGGAAGTTGAGCTTCCAGTGAGATGGGGGTGACCTCTGATGAACGCTGATGTCATCAGACTTCACTGGGGGGGAGCAGCAGGTGAAGTGCGTGCTTTCCCTGCCATCCCTGCCCAGGGGAGGGAGGTAGGTGGCCCATGGGGGGAGCGCTGGCGCTCCCCCCTTGGGCTGAGTGCAGGACAAGCTTGTCTCGTCTTCGGCACACAAGTGCCATAGCGGAGGACAAGACCAGCTTGTCCGTGGCACCCAAGTGGTTAAATGCAACTACTCTTTTGCCAAGTCCAGTTGAAAATGCAGGTGACCACGAAGATGAGGTTGAACATGACTGTCTAGATGTGACTGAACTATGCACCAAACCAAGACCTGATATTCATGATGTCCCCTTAGACGAAAAGGACTATGGGGGTCATTACGACCCTGGCGGAAAGCGGAGAAGCGGCGGTAAGACCGCCAACAGGCTGGCGGTCTTTTTTTGGGAATTATGACCATGGCGGTTACCGCCATGGTCATCCGCTGCTTCTCCGTTCTGCCCGCCAGGGCGGGGACAACCGCTGGGCTGGAGACCAGGGTCTCCAGCTCGACGGTCGTCACTATACCGCCGGCGGTATTTTGACCCGGCTGACCACCATGGATTTCATGCGGATTGGAACCGCCATGAAATCCATGGCGGTAAGCACTATCTGTGCCAGGGAATTCCTTCCCTGGCACTGATAGGGGTCTCCCCCACCCCCACCTTTCCCTGACCCCCTCCCCTACCCCCTCCTTACACCCCCACCACACCTGCCACCCCCCAAAGGTGGCAGGACCCCCCTCCCCGACCCGACCCCCAACATCACATCACTCATCCACACACGACACGCACGCAGGCACCACCAACACACATACACGCATACACACCGACATACATTCCAACATCCACACACACAGTCAGACACGCACACCCACATTCAAACATACACGCACACAACCATATAGACATACCTACAGTCATACACGCACTCATTCCCAACCTCACAACACCACCGCAAGCATACACGCACTCACACACCCCCACTACATACACACACGCACACCCCCATGCACCCACACAACACACAACACCCCCCCACCCCCCTCCCCTAACGGACGATCGACTTTCCTGGTCCGTCGATCCTCCGGGAGGGGACGGGATCCATGGGGTCTGCTCCGCCGACACCACACCGTCAACAGAACACCGCCGCGCCGAATCACAGGACGTTATTCGGTGGGCGGTGTTCTGTTGACGTGGCGGTGGAGGTGGAGCAACCTCCACTTCCCCGCCGCCCGCCAATATGGCTGTTGGCGGCTCTCCGTCCAAAAAAGGACGGAGGGCAGCCAACAGTCATAATACGCCGAGCGACAAACCGCCACCACTAGCGGTCTTCCGCACGGAGGTCCCTCGGCCGTCTTAGCAAAAGACCGCTGAGGTCAAAATGGCCCCCTATGTCTTGTTCGTTGATGGCTCCTGTTGAAGAGATCCTGATGTTACCCTGAGAGAAAATTATGCAGTTTGCACTGTCTCAGGTGTGATAGAACCTTCCTGGCTTTGAGGAGTCGTTTCTGCCCAAGGAGCCAAATTGATTGCTCTTATTAGAGCATGCTGGGTTTCTGAACAGCTTAAAGTAACCATATTCCCTGATAGTCGATATGGGTGTGGTGTCGTTCATGAGTTCGGACAGTAGTGGTCCCAAGTGAGGCTTCATGACCTCTTCTGGATCACCTAACCGAAACAGTATCAAAGTTTACCAATTGCTGGAAGCATTATAGTTATCTTTGAAAATTACAGTTATAAAATGTGCAGCTCAGCAGAAGTCAAGTGATTATATATCCTTGGGCAATACCTTTGCAGATGAAGTAGCGAGGTATTGGGCGCTGCATTGCACTTCCTTTAATGAGGAATTGAACTATGGAAATGATAATGAGACAAGCCAACATTTCTTTGTGACAGCCTTTAATACTTAGGAAGAAGTCAAAAGATTGCAGTAAGAAGTGGCAGAAGAAGAAAATCAGGGTTGGATTAGAGCAGGATGTGAGCATGCTGTTTGGTTGTCACATGATGGGAGAGCAGTGTTACAAAATTGGTTAGTGTCCACGATGGCTAGGTGTTACCAGGGACAGGCTCATATTGGAAGAGATGCAATGATCAGAACATTCAGACAAACATGGCACAACCCCAGATTTAGATTTGTTGCAGAAGCAGTGTGTCACAGATGTGTAACGTGTCAGCAGATGAATGTAGGGAAACACACAGTTGTTACACCCTCACCCACGACAACACACACACTAATACAGCATGATACATTACAGTTACACCCCCCAACCCCTCCGGAAGAATGCAAAGACAAAAGGAAATGAGTGTAACCATTGTAATCTATTAAAATCCAGTACGCAAAAATATATATACACTATAAACAAATATATACACGAAGAATAGAAGTCCAGGTATTGCACCATTTAAGTCCGTGGAACACTGGGCCCACACTGCATGTGCGAGGCCCACACAAGATACCCGAACATGACGGAGAGAACACTGCAGGGGCATCAGATAGAAATAAAACAGGCACCTAAGGGGGAAGGGAAAGGGAGCACCTCAGCCGGTTGAGTGCACCACGCCAAATCCACGAGGGGGCCACATGCCCAATGTTCAACCCTGGGGGGTGCAAAGCCACAGTCTCACAAGTCTCTACAGTGGGTGGTTTGCCCACTGTACAATCCTGGGGAGTGCAAAGCCACAGTCTCACAAGTCTCTACAGTGGGTGGTCTGCCCACTGTACAATCATGGGGAATGCAAAGCCACAGTCTCTCAAGTGGATAACAGTCTCCACTGGTTCTGGAGGGGGCTTGGTGCCCAGAGTGCTTCTTCCTGCCAAGGACAGAGGTAGTGGATGCCTTTCTCCACTGGTTCTGGAGGGGGCTTGGTGCCCAGAGTGCTTCATCCTGCTCGTGGCGGACTCAGTAGCGTCAGTGCTCTTGGCGCTCATGGGCCAGCGGTGCTGGTGGCGGCGGTGTCCTGCTCTGCGGTGCTGGTGGCGGCAGGTGTCCTTGGCAGCGGTGCTTGTGGCGGCAGTGTCCTGTTCAGCGGTGCTGGTGGCGGCAGGTGTCCTTGGCAGCAGTGCTTGTGGCGGCAGTGTCCTGTTCAGGGGTGCTGGTGGCGGCGGTGTCCTGTTCAGCGGTGCTGGTGGCGGCAGGTGTCCTTGGCAGCGGTGCTTGTGGCGGCGGTGTCCTGTTCAGCGGTGCTTGTTGCGGCGGTGTCCTTGGCAGCGGTGCTTGTGGCGGCGGTGTCCTTGGCAGCGACTCAGCTGCTGGTGGTCCTGTCTGGGCCAGCGAGGCTGCTGCTGGCGGTCGCCTCCTGGCCAGCGGGGCTGGTGCTGGCGGTTGCCTCCTGGCCAGCGGGGCTAGTGCTGGTGGTCCTGTCTGGGCCTGCGGGGCTGCTGCTGGCAGTCCTGTCTGGGCCAGCGGGGCTGATGCTGACGGACGCCTCCTGGCCAGCGGGGCTGGTGCTGGCGGTCCTGTCTGGGCCAGCGGGGCTGGTGCTGGCCAGATCCTGGACAGCGGGGCTGATGGCGGTCTTCTCCGCCGTGCCACGCTTCCCAGACTTGCTGGGTTTCTTGTGCCCCTTCCCCACCTTGGAAGGTGTCGCAGCTGACTCCACACTCCCACCTGTACCCCTGGGAGTGGCTTTGGTTGCTGGTGCCTTCCCCCTCTCCCGCCGGGCACTGGCCAACTTTTGATGCTTGACAGGTGGGGGAATGTCTGTGCTGTGGCTCCTTGCCACACTGGCTGCCCTGCTGCCTGGTGCACTCCAGAATCCGGGGACTACTGGCATCACTGGTCCCGCTGCTGTTGTGGTTGAGGTGCTAGGTTGGGACCTGGAGAGTCGGGCCCTAGGAGACTGACGGGGTGGGGGAGGTGAGGAAAAGAGGTCAAGGGTGGCCAGGAAAAGTTTCTTAGGAACACTGGGACGGGTAGCTGGAGGGGTTTGGGAATGGAGGAAGAGGTTGTGGTTGTAAGAGGTGTCCGTTTGGTGACTTTTGGTGAAGGTGCATGCGCTGGAGGCTGTCGTGAGGTGGATGACTGTTGGGTGGGTGTGTGGCTGCGTTTGTGTACCTTGGGAGGTGGCGTCACAGACACACTGGGAGAGGACACAGGGGATGTGTGAATGGTAGTGGGGGTGGTAAGTGCACGTGAGTGGGGAGTGGTGGTGGGTGTGCTGGTGATGGAAGTAGTGGCTGTAGATGTAGTGAATGCAGGTGTGAGTGGAGACGAGACTGGGAGGGATGAGAGAGACGAGGAGGAGGGGGACACAGTGGAGGCAGTGGATGTTGCTATGTCTGCATGTGTGTGATGCTTGCGTGAGTGCCAGTGGGATGTGTGGTGCTTATGTTTGCCTGAGCTTCCTTTGTGTGTTGAGGTGTGTGCATGCTGGTCTGATGGTGTGCTTGGGGTAGGCTGAGGTACAGGGGATTCGGTCTGGGTGGAGGAAGTTGGGGGGGGAGGCTAGAGACAGGGACAATGGCTGCCATCAGTGCTGAGGCCAGAGTCTGAAAAGCTCGCTGAAGGGCTGACTGACCAGAATGAATGCCCCCCAGGAATGCATTGGTTTGTTGCAACTGCCTCTCTACACCCTGGATGGCTTTCAAAATGGTAGACTGCCCAACAGTGAGGGATCTGAGGAGGTCAATGGCCTCCTCACTTGGGGCAGCAGGGGTGACTGGGGCAGGGGCTGAGGTGCCTGGGGCAAAGGAGATGCCCACCCTCCTGGGTGTGCGGGCACAGGGCAAAGGCTGAGGGGCTGTTTGGAGGGCGGGGCTGGAGGGGGGGTGGCGGCTGTACCTGTAGATGCGGGGGGCACAGATGGGGCCGCCACCACAAGGGAGCTCCCATCAGAGGACGAGTCTGTGTCACTGGTGTCAGCCCTGTCCCCGCCGTGGTGCTCCCCTCGCCCTCTGTCCCACTGGTGGCTTCAGATTCCGTTGTCTCGCCCTCCAGTGCCATGTAGGATGAAGCTCCCTCCCTCTCCGGTGCCACTGCTCCTCCGCCTGATGATGCTAATGCACACATGTACAGGGAGACCACAAAAAGGGGGGGGGGGAGACAGAAGAAAGACATGTTCAGTGCATGCATTACCGCTACCTTTGGTGGACACGACAGACACAGAAGCCCCCTGCACTACGCTGTGCACTTGGGGTCCACTATACAATCCCTGGGACATGGCCTACGAGGCTATGGCCGATATCTGCACACATGGATCTCACAGGAGCCTGACTAGGTGTAGTTGGCACTGTACCCAGGTGGGGTGGGGTGCCACAGGGTCTGCCTGAAAAAGGGGACTTAACTAGCACACTCACCCTGGCCTAGGGAAACACACAGCCCACCTCCCCCACCCAGACACCGCCACTGCACGCTGAATCAGCAGAATGAGTGTGTACTCACCCCCTTGTTGCTGCTGTGATGCCCTTAAGCGCCCATCCAACTCCGGGTACGCCACTGCCAGGATCCTGAACATCAGGGAGGTCATGGTGCGACGGGCACCCCTCCCATGTTGGGAGGCCATCCCCAGCTGGGCCTCCGCCGTCTTCTTGCTCCAGCGGCGAATGTCCTCCCATCTCTTCCGGCAGTGGGTGCTCCGTCTGTGATAGACCCCCAGGGTCCGGACGTCCTCGGCGATGGCACGCCTAATATCCTTCTTCTGGTGGGCGCTGACCTACATGAATTGTACAGTGGAAAAAGAGAAGTTATTACCAACTGCACCGTCACAGTCATTGGCCCACATCCCTACCCTTGCCATGTGGCACATGCACTCTCCGTCGTTTCATGCACGCATCATTCTCCCCACCCCTATCTTTCATCCGCACCATTCCACACAGGCATTGCCCATACAGCATGCTCCCAGTGTACTTACCTGTTTGTCTGGAGGACCGTAGAGTAGCGTGTACTGGGGAAGGACCCCATCCACGAGTTTCTCAAACTCCTCTGTGCTGAAGGCAGGGGCCCTTTCCCCAGACGCACGAGCAATTGTCTCTTCCAGACTGAGGTCACAGCAGCACTTGCAGTGTAGGTCCTCTCCTGTCGAAGATCAGGTATCGAGTGATTGAAGTGATAGAATATGGCGGTCACGTCCGCGGCGGTGCGTACCGTCACCGCCGGTGTATATCGTCATTGGCTCCTGGGACCCATAGGGTCCAATGTTAACCAATGCAGAATTGCGCTGCGGTCTTCAACCGCCTTCCGCGATGGTGTACAACGCCAGGGCAGTTACCTCACATCCCATTTTCCCACTTTACAGGTCAGGCAGCCGCCATTTCAGGGGCCCACATGGCTTTATTTTAACTGCGTCACACATACCTAGGCCTTGTCTCAACACTCATACAGGCAATATTTGGGTTATAAATGGATTTCTGAGTAAGCTGTGTTTACGTACCTCTGAGTTGGTTGACTCTGTGTTCGCTGTTGCCCTTCATAAGCACCGTCCGCTGGGACATGTGAGGAGATAGTGGCATCCTCCGGTGTACAGACTGCTGGTGGACATGTAGACAATGGAGGAAAGACATGTGATCATCACCTACAGGCTTGATCGTGCCACAATCCTGGAACTGTGTGCACAATTTGAGCCAGACCTGATGTCAGCTATCCGCCATCCCACAGGAATCCCCCATCAAGTGCAGGTGCTGTCAGTACTCCATTTCCTTGCAAGTGGGTCTTTTCAAACTACAGTGGCCATAGCATCAGGGATGTCCCAGTCTATGTTTTCCAACGTGTTGTCCAGAGTGTTGTCTGCCCTGCTGAAACACATACGGACCTACATCGTTTTCCCTCAGGTGGAGGATTTGCCTACAGTGAAAGGTGACTTCTATGCCCTGGGACATATCCCCAACATCATAGGTGCCATTGATGGGACCCATGTGGCCTTGGTCCCCCCGCGCAGGAGTGAACAGATGTACAGAAACTGGAAGAGTTATCATTCGATGAATGTGCAGATGGTGTGTTTGTCCGACCAGTACATCTCCCATGTTAATGCCAAACTCCCTGGCTCATTGCTTGACGCTTACATCCTGCGGAATAGCAGCATCCCTTATGTGATGGGTCAACTCCAGAGGCACAGTGTGTGGCTATTAGGTGAGCACCTGGAAGCAAGTCAGTGGGAATAGTTGTCTGGGTCTGGGGGGTCTGGGGATATCCCTACAGGTTAGTGTGTGTCTAACAGTTGACCCTCGCCATTTTCAGGTGACTCTGGTTACCCCAACCTGTCATGGCTACTGACCCCAGTGAGGAATCCCAGGACAAGGGCAGAGGAACGCTACAATGAGGCCCATGGGCGAACTAGGAGGATTATAGAGCGGACCTTCGGCCTCCTGAAGGCCAGGTTCCGGTGCCTACATATGACAGGTGGTTCCCTATTTTACTCACCAAAGAAGGTGTGCCAGATCATCGTGGCCTGCTGTATGCTTCACAACTTAGCTTTGCGACGACAGGTGCCTTTTCTGCAGGAGGATGGTCCAGATGGAGGTGTTGTGGCAGCTGTGGAGCCTGTGGACAGTGAAGACGAGGAAGCAGAAGAAGAGGACATCGACAACAGGAACTCTGTGATCCTGCAATATTTCCAGTGAGACACAGGTAAGAAGACAAACCTGCCTACTACATGTACTTTAACACTATTACCTCTATACTGTCTGTCCTTTCACCCAGTGTATGGTCACTGAGTTGTCACTTTCCCTTACAATTTCACACTGTGTGACATCTGCTTTGTTTCCTCATGGACTAGAGCTGTGTGACATAGGTATGTTGACATTACATTTGAAAGAGCATTTTGTCACTGTAATTGCTAATACACTATTTCGAAATCACAGACAGACTCCAGATTGTTTTGTGCTTCAAGGGTGTTTATTTAAGTGCTCAATATTGAAGGGTGCTGTAACATGGTGAGGGGTGATGGTGGAGGAATGTCCATGGCAGAGTCCAGTCTATTAGTCTCACAGGTGCATTGCCCAAAGTGGCATAGGAAGTGGAGCTGGGGCAGTTTGAGGATGGACAGGGTGACAAGGTGGGACAAAAGGATGACATTCAGGGCTGTCTCATTTCTTTTGCGGGGGTCTTGGCATCGTTCTCGGTCTTTGTCCTGGATCTCAGGGACCGTTTGCGGGGTGGTTCTCCATCTGCAGGGGGTGGGGTGCTGGTGTGGTGGTCCTGTGGCGGTGCCTCCTGTCCACTAGCGCCGGCGGAGGTGGTGGGCAGTTCATCGTCCAGGCTAGTGTCAGGGGCCCCTTGTTGTGCCACAGTGTCCCTCCTGGTGTTGAGGACTTCCTTCAGCACCCCTACGATGATGCCCAGGGTGGAATTGATGGATCTGAGTTCCTCCCTGAAGCCCAAATACTGTTCCTCCTGCAGCCGCTGGTTCTCCTGAAACTTGGCCAGTATCGTTGCCATCGTCTCCTGGGAATGATGGTACGCTCCCATGATGTTGGAGAGGGCCTCGTGGAGAGTGGGTTCCCTGGGCCTGTCCTCCCCCTGTCACCCAGCAGCCCTCCCAGTTCCCCTGTTTCCCTGGGCCTCTGTCCCCTGAACGGTGTGCCGACTGCCACTGCCCCCAGGTCCCTGTTGTTGTTGGGGTGGTGGTTTAGCCTGGGTTCCCTGTAGTGGTGGACACACTGCTGATTGACGTGTCCTGGGGACAGAGGTATGGGCCCGCTGGGTGGGTGCTGTGCTGGTGTTTCCAGAGGGGGCAAGCTCTGTGGTGGCCTGTGCCAGTGTGAGGGGAACCGACTGTCCTGAGGTCCCAGATGGGCCAGGCTGGTCGTATAGATCCAGTTGGACAGAGCTGCTGGCATCACTGTGGGCCTCTTCTGTTGGTGGTGTGGACATGTCTGGACCCTCCTGTGCGGTGACGTTGGGTAGGGGTCCTGCAGGGGTGTAAAAGCATGATTATTGCATCTGTATGTGCCGTGGTGTGCAATGGGTGGGTGACCGTGTACCCCAGTGCTTGCATTCCTGTGTGGGACCTTGTGTGATGATGGTTTAGGGGGGTGTATGGGTATATGCAGTGGCCATGCATTGGTGATGGGTGTCCATGCTTTGGTGTTGCATGCAGGGCTTGGTGTTGGGATGTGTGGTTTGTGATATTGGGACGTTTGTGAGGAGTAGGAGTGATGGGGGTGAGAGCAAGGGTGGGGTATGTGATGGCATGCAGGTAGGGTGGGGGATATAGTAGTTAAGGTTTGACTTACCAGAGTCCATTCCTCCAGCTACTCCATCGAGGCCCTCAGGATGCAGAATCGCCAAGACTTGCTCCTCACATGTTGTTAGTTGTGGGAGAGGAGGTGGGGGTCCGCCGCCAGTCCTCTGTACCGCAAGGTGGTGTCTGGATACCACGGAACACACCTTCCCCCGTAGGTCGTTCCACCTATTCCTGATGTCATCCCTATTTCTTGGGTGCTGTCCCACTGCGTTGACCCTGTCCACTATTCTGCGCCATAGCTCCATCTTCCTAGCTATGGAGGTGTGCTACACCTGTGATCCGAATAGCTGTGGCTCTACCCGGATGATTTCCTCCACCATGACCCTGAGCTCCTCCTCAGAGAACCTGGGGTGTCTCCGCCGTGCCATGGGGTGGTGTGGGTGATGTGTGGGGTGGTGTGTGTTGTGATATGTGGGGTGATATTTAGTGGTGTGTTGTGTGGGGTGCGTGGATGTTAATGTGGGTGATGGTGTTGTGTGCCTGTGGATGCTTGTTTGTAGATTGTAGTCTCTCTCTCTGGCCTTGTTTTGGGATTTTGGTCGTAGGGTGATGTGGGTGCGTGTTTTATATTGTATTGGGTGTGTGGGAGTGGTGTGTGTATGTGTATCAGGTGTGTATATTTCAATTTGTCCAATGTGGTAGTGTTTTGCAAGAGTATGTGTATTTTGAGCGCAGCGGTGTGTACCGCCAATGGAATACCGCGGTTAAAAGACCGCTGCGTGGATTCGTGGGTCGTGATAGTGTGGGTGTATTCCTGTTGGCGTGACGGTGGAGGTTTTGTTTTCACCAGTTTATCACTGACCTTTGGTGTGGCAGACTTGTGTGGGTGTCTCAATTTTGGCAGATTCCGAGCTGTCGGTCATAATGGCCGTGGCAGATTTCCACCACCGCGGTGGTGTGTTGGCGGTCTTCTGTATGGCGGTAAGTGGCTTTTACCGCCAATGTTGTAATGACCCCCCATAGTTTGCAAAAAAGCATAAAATGTACAGTAGATTGGATTGAGGTTTTATCGCATGGGCAACAACAGCAGGTGGTTATTCTAGTCCCAACCACTGGGAAGGCTACCAAATAATGAATTAAATTAAGCCTCACCCTCGTTATATAAAACCTATGCTGAGGATTGGTTAAACGTAGCAAATATGTATTCACCCTTGAAATGTTGTCCAGCTGCATAAAATTCAACACGGGAACCATGTTAAGGGCCCTTACTATACGCCCTTCCTCCCTATGAGACAAAAAACGTTTTTTGACCCATTCTTTAGTTTGAATGCAAATCTCTCCAGGAAGGTCGAAAATGGTATTTAAATCAAGATCATAAAAATTATTTTAACATATGCCAACCAGGGGATGGCTTGCCAATTGTTCACTTTTAAGCAGTCTGCTAAACTAAACAGGAAAATGCAGCCTTTGGTGTGGTCAGGAGTAAAGGTGGGCAATGACAATTGCCATATGTGCCTGGGGCACATGGACATATTGGATTAGCCAGTTGGCCTATTTTGTATATAGTTTGGCAGATTTGTATTTCTGCATAATATATATGAGCCAACCACATGGTGGTTTTGATGGTTACATACTTGTCCTGCCTTTCCTTCAACATGGATATGTTGTATTTGTGCAATTTGGTTTGTGTGTGTTATTTGTATGTGATGTGATTGTGTTGCAGTATGAGTTGTGTAGCTAACTTGTACATTATACTTGGTGTGGTGTGTTGTGATGGTGTTGTGTGGCATTGTGTGGTTGTGTGTGCGTCTGTGCGTGGTGAAGACAATGTCATTTGCCTTGTGTGCTGTGTGGACATGGTGTGACATCTGACACATTTTATGGCAGTGTTTTAGTATTGATTGATTGTGTGCAGTTGTAACGTGTTGCAGTCAGTATGTGTTGTCATGTGGAGATGTGCAGTGTGGTTGCGGTTGTGATATTGTTATGTGAGTTTTTAGTGTTGTGTATGATTGTGTTAGACAGTGGCAGTGATGTGTGTGTGGAGGGTGGTGTGTGTATGGCGCATGTATGTTGGCCGTGGTGTGTCTAGTTTGTGTGTCTATGTTGGTGTGTGTGTGTTGGTATGGGTTTTTTGTGTGTGTGGCTGTCCCTAGCCATTCTGACTGTGTGTGTTGTGTCTGCCTGTGTACTAATTACCTTTTTTCCAGTGTGTGCTAGGTGGGTGTGCTTACGGTTGTTGTCTTAGTCGCTGTTGCTGGTTCTGGAGTCGTAGTGCCATCAGGAGCAGTGAGAAGACTTCAAGTTCAGGTTCCATGGCAGCTCCGGATGTGTCTGTGTTTCTGAAGTGTCTCCTTTTATACTGTTAGTTTCTGCCGAGGTTTTGGTGGCAGTCCAACTGCCCCGGAAATCCTGGCGATGTGCAACCCCGTAATATGCTCGGCGGTAACATAGTTCCCACTGGGTGGAGATGCCTGTCACTGTCCGCGGCAGTCTGTCCACACTGGCGGTACTGGCGGTGTATTGGCTGTGTTCCGTTGGGAACACTGCCATGGTTACAAAATGGCGGTTTTCTCTGCCAGCCCGGCAGCGGTGCGACTGCCACCTCCACCGTTGTGGTCCTCGACCGCCAAACTCGTAATGAGGGCCTCAGTGTCTCAGAGTCAAGGATTCTTAGCATTAGATTGGCAACATGTAGGAAAATTATGTGTAGATAGACCATAGTCAAAGACAGACACACATTTTGTAGGAATGTAGACATGTTTTTGCATTTAGAAGCACATGGACCTTTATGTTAAATGAGAAAGACCGAGCCATTCCAGGTGTTTATTTCATGTGTGGGAAAAATGCTTATTACAAGCTGCCGAAATGCTGCATTGGAACATGTTACCTGGGAGTATTGTGTCTGAAAATGTATCACGTGGATAACATTATTGAGGGTTTTTAGAGGGTTGAAACTGATGTCAAACTGTAATTTAGACTCTAAACTAACAGTGCTTATAGAAATGATATCGAATTTCTTGTATTTAATGAAAGATTAATGACTTTAAAAATATGTGCAAGTGAGAGAAATGCTCATCTCTGTTATATTTAATGAAATGCAATAGCAAAACTTTTTCATTTGAAATTAAATGAATTACTCATAATGAAATATTATTAATTATTAATTTACGAGTTTGCATATTATATGTGTTTTAGTGAATGTCTATTAAGTAAATGCAGTTTACATTTTTTTCTTGTGTTAGTATGTGGCCCACAGAGCTTGCGCTTTTCAGTCTTATAAAAGTGTCGATTTTTTTTTTATACCGTGAAGTCTTCTATCAGATTTCGTTCTCCTGAGAAGCAACGTCCTTTTGTAATAAATTCATTGTTTAAACGTGGGAGAAGTGTACCCATTTGTCCTTGGAAATATTACAGCTCAGGAACATGGACTGAGATTTTATACACTTGTTTCAAAACTGTTTACAGTCACACGGCAAGGAGATGTTCCCATGTCAGACTTGAGAAGTTGTCAAACTGTTGCAACTTGGAGTCTGGTGATGAATTATAATTGGATGATGCCTATTCAACTTAATATGAGCTGACACCTTTGGCAAATCAGACGTTTTCTTGTAACTTGATTAATCCGTGGACTTTGGAACTTTAGTCAGTATCAGTCTGGGTCAGTCTGCAGCATTTTCATGAGCAGTCCTGAGCAGACCGTTGCTGGTTGCAGACGTTTTCCTTATGCTTGCTGATCGTGATGTCTTGCTGATGAAGAGTTCCTGAATCCTGCATCCCTTGGAGAGGTATCTTCCTGTCTATCATTTGCCTCTACTCTTGAAATGTCCTTTGTAGATGTAGTAATTCTTTATTTTGCCCTTTCTTAAGCCTCGTGGCTGAGCTTCTGATATGCTGACACTTTCTCTTTTTAGTTATCTTTTGCCTAACTTAGTTAGTGACCTGCAGTCCAAAAAACATTTTTTCCAATTATTTTTTGTTGTTGTACTTTTTGTATTTTGCCTGCATGTGTTTCTCCCCACACATATATTTCCCTAATTTGGTTAGCTGTAGGGTTGACTAGTGCCCAGCCAAAGATTATTGACTCTGCTAAATTTAAATTGACTAATGATTAATTCCGATCTCTGAGTAACTACTGTGTCTCAGATATTCTTTCTGATGTTTTGTATTATTCTTCTTGAATGCTTAGTTTTATTAATGTTAGTTTGCCTGAATTTATTTCGATGCTTTGGACATCCCTTGGTGATTATGTATCTTTATAACTTAGTTTTACGCACTATCTTCATGACTTTGAGCGTGTGGTTGTAATAAAGCTTTTAACGTTATTCCTGATTGGAGTTTTCCTTCAGTGGCCACATTGGTTATGCTGTCTAAATTGTTGGGGTGGTACTGAAATATTGTTGATAATTTACCACACATCTTTCTGGGTCCAAAGGTCCGTCAACCATGTTGTGCATTTGATTCCTGAGAAGGATGAAAAATGTGTCAACAACAACAAGCACCGCTTCTTTATCTAACTTGAACTCTACAGAGCTACAGCACCTGGTGGAACACAAAATATGTATAATTTCACTTAACATTAGTATTTTAGAGTAGTGATGCAGATGCCAACACTAAGATGTCTTATGCATGACTCTTGGCAGTGCTGGTGTGTGTGTGGTCATTGCTTTGCAAAACTGTACAAAAACGTACGGTAATATTAATATACTTTGATACTGCTGTCAAGATTTCCATGTTTGTAGTTTGCCTTTGTGTGCCATTTCACTGCCTTACCATGACACTTTGAGTGACTCGTTATTGTCAGTGGAACACAACAGTCATGTCTGTGTAAAGAGGCAATTTCGAACATTACTTTTGCTGAAATGTTATGGAGTGAAAATGGTCTTAAAATATCTGTAACATTCCTGAAGTGCTGAAACAAAGTATAAAATTAGAAAGGAACAGATACAATGTGTTAGACTTTTCATCCTTGGCGTGGTCTCCCTTAACTTTTTGCCTCTGTTCCCCAGGTTGTTGATGTGTGCTGGACTCTGATTTTACTGTTTTTGTTACTCTGGGCACTTTACCACTACTACCCAGTGCTAAAGTGCAAGTGCTCCTGTTTAAATTGTATGTAAGTGGTTCATCCATGATTGGCATATTTGAATTACTAGTAAGTCCCTAGTAATGTGCACTAGAGGTGCCAGGGCCTGTAAATCAAATGCTACTAGTGGGCCTGCAGCACTGGTTGTGCCACCCACATAAGTAGCTCTGTAATCATGTCTCAGACCTGCCCCTGCAGTGTCTGTATGTGTATTTTTACACTGTAAATTCGACTTGGCAAGTGTACCCACTTGCCAGGCCTAAACCTTCCCTTTACTTACATGTAAGGCACCCCTAAGGTAGGCCCTAGGTAGCCCCAAGGGCAGGGTGCAGTTTATGGATAAGGTAGGACATATAGTAATGTGGTTTATATGTCCTGACAGTGAAATACTGCCAATTTCGTTTTCACTGTTGCAAGGTCTGTCTCTCTCTCATAGGATAATATGGGGGCTACCTTTAAATATGATTAAAGTGTAGATTCCCCTAGAGAGTAGATGGACATGTGGAGTTTGGGATCCCTGAACTCACAATTTAAAAATACATCTTTTAGTAAAGTTGATTTTAAGATTGTGAGTTTGGAAATGCCACTTTTAGAAAGTGAGCATTTTCTTGCTTAAACCATTCTGTGACTCTGCCTTGTTTGTGGATTCCCTGTCTGGGTCAGTTTGACAGTTGGGTTGTTTTTCACCTCACACCAGACAGTGACACAAAGGGAGCTGGGGTGTGATCTGCATTTCCTGATTAGCCATCTCTGCTAGGAGGGAGGGGTGGAGTGGTCACTCTCATCTGAAAGGACTGTGCCTGCCTCTGACAATGCTGTCTCCAGCCCCCTGGTGTGTGTCTGAGGCCTTGCCTGGGCAAGGCAGGATTTCACAAGAAGGTGTGAGTCCCCTTTGAAGGAAGGTGACTTCAAAGACTAAAATGGGTATAAGAAGGGCACCCAAACTTACAAACTTTAGAAACACTTCTGGAATCAAGGGGAACCTCTGCCTGGAGAAGAGCTGATCGCTGAGGAACAAGTGCTGCCCTGCCTGTGACTGTGCTTTGTGGAGCTTTCCTGCAGTGCTGCTTCTGCCTGAGTAAGAGGGCAAAGACTGGACTTTGTGTGCCTTCCATCTTGAAGAAGAAATCTCCAAGGGCTTGATGTAGAGCTTGCCTCCTGTTGTTGAAGTCTCAGGGATAGCAAAGACTTCTTCCTGCCAGCACCTGGAGTCTCTGGAGAGACCCCTACTCTGCTCTGTGGTGCCCTTCCAGTTCCTGGGACCCTGAAAGGAGAGGCTGGCAGCCTAAGGACAAAAATACACGCACCGAGCACCGTGCGGAGAAAAGATCGACGCGAATCCGATCGCGGCTGAGAAAACGACGCGACGCCGGCTCCGCAGCTGAGAAACGACGCCGCAGGAAACGCGACCGGAGAATCGACGCCCGGAGCAGGAGAAACGACGCGCAGCATCGCTGACGAAGGCTGAGAGATCGCAACCAGCGCCGCGGGACTTTCGGACCGTCGCGTGGCTGGCTTTTTCGACGCGCCTCGCCGTGCCGAGCTGTTTTTGACGCATATAACCGTGCAGGGTTACTTTCGACGCACATCGCCCGTGCGGGGTTATTTTTGACGCAAACCAGGTACATTTACACGCTAGCAGCGCTAGTGTGTTGTTACAACTACCTAAAGACTCTTTTTATTTTAAACCTTTAAAAAATCATAACTTGACTTGTGTATGTTGGATTTTTGTCGTTTTGGTCTTGTTTTGTCTAGATAAATATTTCCTATTTTTCTAAACTGGTGTTGTGTCATTTTGTAGTGTTTTCATTAAGTTACTGTGTGTGTTGGTACAAATACTTTACGCCCAGCACTCTGAGGTTAAGCCTACTGCTCTGCCAAGCTACCAAGGGGGTAAGCAGGGGTTAGCTGAGGGTGATTCTCTTTTATCCTAACTAGAGTGAGGGTCCTTGCTTGAACAGGGGGTAACCTGACTGTCAACCAAAGACCCCATTTCTAACATTGGTGACCAGCGGTCGGGATTTGGACTTGTATTTGTACTTGACATACAGTAATTAAGTGTACACTACTGTTTTGATCTCAGACCACTACGTGACCACATACTACTAGTCTTGTGATTTTTGTTTTTTTACTTGGACTGTTTTTCTCTGCATTCAGTTTCTTTTTTTTCGCTGATCCCGGGATTGACTTTGCTGAAACTTCATTTGAGAACTTGCTTTTCTGTTTTTGGAACTGTGCATATTTTTTTTAACCTCTCATCATGTCTCAGTCTGGAGATGCCCTAGCTGAAGCTGCTTTTGACTTGGAGAAATTGGAGAGCTACAAGGTGGCTCAGTTGAAGCAGTTTTGTAGTAATGTTGGCTGTCCCATTAAGAGCTCATCCAAGAAGGATGAGCTGCAAAAGGCGCTGAGGGCCTGGGTGACAGCCAAAGCAGCTGAGGGGCACACAGATGAGGAGCCAGAGGGGGAAGAGGAGTTGCAAGTCACTCACACTGATGTAGTGGGTGGGCCTGCTATGTCTCAGGGGAGAATCTCTAGGGCAAGTAGCAGTGTATCCTCCAAGGGTCTGACACCTGAAGAGTTACAGGACAGACAGGCAGAAAGGGAGTACCAATTGGAGCAGAGAAGGCTAGCCCTTGAGGAGAAGAAGATAACAATGGCTCATGAGCTTAGCTTGAAAGAGATAGATCATAGAAACCAGTCCAGTAGGGATGGTGGCAGCAATTCTACAGTGCAGCCTGAGAGAAGGGTACACATCCCAAAAGACCTTGTGAGGGATTATAAGAGGGAGGATGATATCTACTTGTGGTTCAAGGGTTATGAGTCAGCTCTCCACATGAACCTGGTCCCTGAAGCTCATTGGGGGGCAGCCCTGTGGAAGCATTTTGAGGCAGAGGGGAGGGACACACTGACGGCCTTAGGGGATGCTCAGAGTCTCACCTACCCTGCCATGAAGGAGGCCTTACTTACCAGGTATGGTCTCACCCCTGAGCAGTACAAAGAGAAGTTTAGATCCTACAAGAGAAAGGAATCCCAAACATGGTTGGAATGTGTTGATTCTTGTTGCAGGTCACTGGATGGTTGGGTGAAGGGCAGTAAGGTAAACACGTATGAGGGGCTTTACAATTTAATTGCTTGGGAGCACTTGTACAGTTTATGTTTTCCAGAGCTGCGCCAGCACCTCATTGACAGCAAGCTGACTGACCCCAGGAAGCTTGCACAGGAAGCGGACCGCTGGGAGAGCACCAGGGTCCAAAAGAGGTATGGGGGAGACCACGCCAAGGGTGGGCAGGGTCCCTCTCAGAAGAAAGGGGGGGGTAAGGGCAAACAGGATGAGTTCTCTAAAGGGCCCCAAACTGATTCCCAGGGTAAGGATTCCCAACCCCCCAGTGAAAAGAGGCCATGGTTCTCCAAAGGGAAGCCAATGTCAGGTGGTCCCCTACGTAAGTGCTATTCATGTGACCAGGTGGGTCATGTGAGGGGGGACCCCAAATGCCCCAAAAGTACACCAGCACCCACTGGTGCACCGTCCCAGGGTTTGGCCAGTGTAGCGCTTGGGGAGGAGTTGGTTTCAGGTGGGTGGGAACCAGCAGAAATGACCCTTGTCTCACTAGGGGACAGTGAGATGGTCCAGAGAAACCTAGTGCCTGATAACACTAAGAAGTACAGGCAATGGGTGACCATCAATGGACAGAGGGTGGAGGCTCTGAGAGACACAGGAGCCAGTGTGACTACAGTGAGGAGTCACCTGGTGTCTGAAGAGCAGATTGATCCCCGGGTACTTCACCAAGTAGTTGCAGTAGACAACTCTGAGCGCCTCTGCAGAGTGGCGCAGGTTCCCTTTGAATGGGGGGGGGTCTCAGGTTCCTGGAAAGTAGCTGTGAGTCCAACCATGCCTGTTGATTGTTTGCTAGGCAACGACCTGGAGGATTCCCCTTGGAAGGAGGTGGAACACAGGTCTCACTTGGAGATGTTGGGTCTGCCTGGGTGGGTATGCGTATCCACCCGGTCTATGGCAGCCAATCAGGGTAGTCAAGAGCCCCTGGAGCCTGAAACAGTGGCCCAGGGGACCGCCAAGAAGAGGAAAGGCAGGAGGCGCGGGAAACCCGCCCCAGAAGTTCCCACGGTCCGGGAGGAGGCAGAGCCTGAGGGTGATGCCCCGGAACCTACAGGGGAACAGGTGGCTGAACTGGGGGAGGTCCCTGAGCTGTCGCAGTGGCAGCAGGAAGGGGGACCCACCAGGGAAGTATTCTGCACAGCGCAGAAGGAATGCCCTACTCTTGAGGGACTGCGGCAGCAGGCTGCAGCCCAGGCGGCTGGCGGGGCGCCAGGTACTCACCTGATTTATTGGGAGGATGGCCTCCTGTATAGTGAGCCTAAGGTTCCTGAGCCGGGGTCAGCTCGTATGCTGGTGGTACCCCAGGGCTTCAGGACCTTCCTACTGGGGTTGGCTCATGATGTGCCTTTGGCAGGACATCTAGGGCAGGACAAGACCTATAAGAGGCTTGTCTCCCACTTTTACTGGCCCTTGATGAACAAGCAGTCAGCTGCTTATTGTAGATCTTGTCAGACTTGTCAGGCAAGTGGCAAGAGTGGGGGGAAATGCAAAGCTCCCCTCCAACCTTTACCGGTAGTCAGTACTCCCTTTGAAAGGGTAGGAATTGACATTGTGGGGCCTCTGGATCCCAAGACAGCCATGGGCAACAGGTTCATCCTGGTCTTGGTGGACCATGCCACACGGTACCCAGAAGCTATTCCTCTAAGGACGGTCACCGCCCCCGTGGTGGGACGTGCCTTAATGGGGGTTTTTACCCGCATGGGGTTCCCCAAGGAGGTAGTATCTGATAGGGGTACAAACTTCATATCCACTTATATGAAGTCTCTGTGGAAGGTGTGTGGGGTAACCTACAAGTTCACCACCCCTTACCACCCCCAAAGTAATGGTCTGGTTGAGAGATTCAACCGCACCTTGAAAGGCATGATTCAGGGCCTGTCAGAGCCCTTGAAGCGTAAGTGGGACGTCCTCTTGCCATGCGTTCTGTTCGCTTACAGGGAGGTGCCTCAAAAGGGACTTGGCTTTAGCCCCTTTGAGCTCATCTATGGCCACCCTGTGAGGGGACCGCTCAGTCTGGTGAAGGAGGCTTTGGAGAAAGCTCCTAGTAAACCACCCAGGATGTATTTAGCTACATGCTGGCACTAAGAAACCAGACTGCCCGCTTCAGGAGTCTCGCTCAGGAGAACCTGGAAGCAAGCCAGGAGGACATGAAACGGTGGTACGACCAGAATGCCACTCTGGTTGAGTTTCAGCCTGGACAAAAAGTGTGGGTCATGGCACCAGTGGAGCCTAGGGCTCTCCAAGATAAGTGGACTGGGCCTTTTGAGGTGGTGGAAAGAAAGAGCGAGGTCACCTATCTGGTAGACTTGCAATCCCCCAGGAACCCCTTGAGGGTCCTACATGTCAACCGCCTCAAACCACACTTTGAGCGAACTGAGCTATCCATGCTCCTAGCGACAGATGACGGGGTGGAGGAAGAGAGTGAGCCTCTTCCTGACCTCCTGTCTGCAGGAGAGAAAGATGGGGCTGTGGAGGGAGTGATCCTCTCCCCCTCCCTGACTGAGGAACAGCAGAGGGACTGCCGCCACGTGCTGGGACAGTTCGCCTCACTGTTTTCCCTGATCCCAGGAGTCACACACCTGTGCACACATGATGTGGACACTGGGGACAGTACACCTGTTAAACATAAGGTTTACAGGGTGACTGACAGGGTGAGGGCTTGCATTAAGGAGGAAGTCTCCAAAATGTTAGCCCTAAGGGTTATTGAGCACTCCAGCAGTCCTTGGGCCAGCCCAGTGGTCTTGGTCCCAAAGGCTACTGCTCCTGGTGCCACTCCAGAACTTAGGTTCTGTGTGGACTACCGGGGTCTCAATGCGGTCAGCAAGACTGACGCACACCCCATCCCCCGAGCTGATGAGCTCATTGATCGGTTAGGAGCTGCCAAGTACCTCAGTACGTTTGATTTAACATCTGGGTACTGGCAGATTGCCTTAACTGAAGGGGCAAAGGAGAGGTCAGCATTCTCTACCCCCGATGGGCACTTCCACTTCAATGTGATGCCCTTTGGGATGAAGAATGCCCCTGCCACCTTTCAGAGGTTGGTCAACCAGGTGTTGGCAGGACTGGATGAGTTCAGTGCCGCCTACCTGGATGACATTGCTGTGTTTAGTTCCACATGGGAGGAACACCTGCAACACCTCTGGAGAGTGTTAGAGGCCCTGCAGAAGGCAGGCCTCACTATTAAGGCGAGCAAGTGCCAAATAGGGCAGGGTTCTGTTGTGTACTTAGGACACCAGGTGGGGAGTGGCCAGGTGGCACCCCTACAGCCTAAGATTGACACGATTCTGGCTTGGGAGCCTCCCAAGACCCAGACTGAAGTGAGAGCCTTTTTAGGTCTCACAGGATACTATCGGAGGTTCGTTAAGGGATATGGTACCATTGTTACCCCCTTAACTGAGTTGACTTCTAAGAAGCAACCCAAGAAAGTGATCTGGACAGAGGCTTGCCAGAACGCTTTTGATGCCCTGAAGGCGGCCATGTGCACAGCACCTGTGCTGAAGGCACCTGACTACTCCACGGAGTTTGTTGTACAGACAGACGCCTCAGAGCATGGTATTGGAGCAGTACTCTCACAGCTGAATGAAG
The DNA here is from genome assembly GCF_031143425.1 of Pleurodeles waltl. Classification (NCBI taxonomy): domain Eukaryota; kingdom Metazoa; phylum Chordata; class Amphibia; order Caudata; family Salamandridae; genus Pleurodeles; species Pleurodeles waltl. Next base: position 862,951,198 of record NC_090446.1, on the reverse strand, counting down.
AGGGCCTAGATCAACCCGTAGCCTTCATTAGCAGGAGGTTACTACCCAGGGAACGTAGGTGGAGTGCCATAGAACGTGAAGCGTTTGCTGTGGTCTGGGCACTGAAGAAGCTAAGACCCTACTTGTTTGGGACTCACTTCCGAGTTCAGACCGACCACAGACCCCTCAGATGGTTAATGCAGATGAGGGGTGAGAACCCAAAACTGTTGAGGTGGTCCATTTCCCTACAGGGGATGGACTTTACGGTGGAACATCGACCCGGTACAGAGCACGCCAATGCTGATGGTCTGTCCAGGTTCTTCCGCCTTAGTGATGAGAACTCCCATGAGGTTGGGTAGTTGCTCCCCACTTTTAGCTGGGGGGGACACGTGTTAGACTTTTCATCCTTGGCGTGGTCTCCCTTAACTTTTTGCCTCTGTTCCCCAGGTTGTTGATGTGTGCTGGACTCTGATTTTACTGTTTTTGTTACTCTGGGCACTTTACCACTACTACCCAGTGCTAAAGTGCAAGTGCTCCTGTTTAAATTGTATGTAAGTGGTTCATCCATGATTGGCATATTTGAATTACTAGTAAGTCCCTAGTAATGTGCACTAGAGGTGCCAGGGCCTGTAAATCAAATGCTACTAGTGGGCCTGCAGCACTGGTTGTGCCACCCACATAAGTAGCTCTGTAATCATGTCTCAGACCTGCCCCTGCAGTGTCTGTATGTGTATTTTTACACTGTAAATTCGACTTGGCAAGTGTACCCACTTGCCAGGCCTAAACCTTCCCTTTACTTACATGTAAGGCACCCCTAAGGTAGGCCCTAGGTAGCCCCAAGGGCAGGGTGCAGTTTATGGATAAGGTAGGACATATAGTAATGTGGTTTATATGTCCTGACAGTGAAATACTGCCAATTTCGTTTTCACTGTTGCAAGGTCTGTCTCTCTCTCATAGGATAATATGGGGGCTACCTTTAAATATGATTAAAGTGTAGATTCCCCTAGAGAGTAGATGGACATGTGGAGTTTGGGATCCCTGAACTCACAATTTAAAAATACATCTTTTAGTAAAGTTGATTTTAAGATTGTGAGTTTGGAAATGCCACTTTTAGAAAGTGAGCATTTTCTTGCTTAAACCATTCTGTGACTCTGCCTTGTTTGTGGATTCCCTGTCTGGGTCAGTTTGACAGTTGGGTTGTTTTTCACCTCACACCAGACAGTGACACAAAGGGAGCTGGGGTGTGATCTGCATTTCCTGATTAGCCATCTCTGCTAGGAGGGAGGGGTGGAGTGGTCACTCTCATCTGAAAGGACTGTGCCTGCCTCTGACAATGCTGTCTCCAGCCCCCTGGTGTGTGTCTGAGGCCTTGCCTGGGCAAGGCAGGATTTCACAAGAAGGTGTGAGTCCCCTTTGAAGGAAGGTGACTTCAAAGACTAAAATGGGTATAAGAAGGGCACCCAAACTTACAAACTTTAGAAACACTTCTGGAATCAAGGGGAACCTCTGCCTGGAGAAGAGCTGATCGCTGAGGAACAAGTGCTGCCCTGCCTGTGACTGTGCTTTGTGGAGCTTTCCTGCAGTGCTGCTTCTGCCTGAGTAAGAGGGCAAAGACTGGACTTTGTGTGCCTTCCATCTTGAAGAAGAAATCTCCAAGGGCTTGATGTAGAGCTTGCCTCCTGTTGTTGAAGTCTCAGGGATAGCAAAGACTTCTTCCTGCCAGCACCTGGAGTCTCTGGAGAGACCCCTACTCTGCTCTGTGGTGCCCTTCCAGTTCCTGGGACCCTGAAAGGAGAGGCTGGCAGCCTAAGGACAAAAATACACGCACCGAGCACCGTGCGGAGAAAAGATCGACGCGAATCCGATCGCGGCTGAGAAAACGACGCGACGCCGGCTCCGCAGCTGAGAAACGACGCCGCAGGAAACGCGACCGGAGAATCGACGCCCGGAGCAGGAGAAACGACGCGCAGCATCGCTGACGAAGGCTGAGAGATCGCAACCAGCGCCGCGGGACTTTCGGACCGTCGCGTGGCTGGCTTTTTCGACGCGCCTCGCCGTGCCGAGCTGTTTTCGACGCATATAACCGTGCAGGGTTACTTTCGACGCACATCGCCCGTGCGGGGTTATTTTTGACGCAAACCAGGTACATTTACACGCTAGCAGCGCTAGTGTGTTGTTACAACTACCTAAAGACTCTTTTTATTTTAAACCTTTAAAAAATCATAACTTGACTTGTGTATGTTGGATTTTTGTCGTTTTGGTCTTGTTTTGTCTAGATAAATATTTCCTATTTTTCTAAACTGGTGTTGTGTCATTTTGTAGTGTTTTCATTAAGTTACTGTGTGTGTTGGTACAAATACTTTACGCCCAGCACTCTGAGGTTAAGCCTACTGCTCTGCCAAGCTACCAAGGGGGTAAGCAGGGGTTAGCTGAGGGTGATTCTCTTTTATCCTAACTAGAGTGAGGGTCCTTGCTTGAACAGGGGGTAACCTGACTGTCAACCAAAGACCCCATTTCTAACACAATGCAGATCCCATCAGTGCAGATCTCAGTCCCAATTCACAAGCTCAATGCAGAGACTTGGATCCTTTGGGCCACAGTCAGGAAGAGCATGCATATGTTAAAACTAGGAGCCTTTTCTAATGCAGCTCAGTCTGTCAATATTCCAACACAAGGAAGGAGCAGAGACATAGCTCAAACTAGAAGAACTCAGCAGTCTGCCTCTTTACACCACAGTTAAAGATAACCTGACACAGATTCTACCAGAGGTATTTTCTTCACTATACTATTCCTTTTTTTTAAAGATATCTTTATTGTCATTTTGCATTTGTGATCACATTTACAATTTCTTTTGACTATGTTACATGTACCATATATAACAAAGGTTAAGTGAGCACCAACATTTCGTGACAGGTTTCCACCATGGCAGCTTCTGGGTTAGATGCTTTCCCTTACAAATGTGTCTTCTCACATACATTTACTATAAGATGTGGCAATGAGAAAGTTTCACGGTAATGAGAGTTCAATCTAACTGTCTCAACAGGCCCACACATGTGCGGGGTGTATACTGTCCACTTCACTACTGGTACATGTGGATCGGATATGGTTGATCTTTTTGGTCCCCCTTAGCAAATACAGATTATGGGGAGAGGATTGTAATCATTTGCGTTTATCGTTTAGAGGAGGAAAGGTAATTGACATCTGAAATTGTGAGTACTAAGGGGTCTTTTGGGCATCTTGTCAGTACTGGTATATTCTGACTACTTCCACCTTGGGTAGTACATATATGAATGCAAGGAGGTAGTGTATGCACGCTTGGGGTCTTGGTTGATTTCTTCTCGGATCTGTTTTTTTAACTTCAGTTTGTCTGGGGCCAGATTCAGGCTTCTATCAGGTTATGACCATCTGAGCCACTCACATCACTTGCAATGTCCCGTTGTCCCTCTGACTCCAACCCTTGAGGTGTGTCCCAGCTGTCTAAAACTTCTAGCCATAGTTCAGCCATTGGCTGCTGTCGTACGCCTCATGCGTCCTCCCAACGCAGAATAGGTCCCTCTGCCCCAGCCCAAGTGGAGACGTCTTTATCCCATGTTGCCACTGGAATTCTTGATGTGGACCTCCAGGCCATTGCAATCTTATGTTCAGGTAAACCAAATGCTGGGTCTATGAACCTCATGCATACCTTGTGATTTATAGGGCTTGGGAAGTTCCCCAGCAGGCTGTCTTCCATTGTCCGTGGAGGTTCCCTCCTGATCCTTCTTCACTATACTATTCCTATGGTGAAAGAAAATCACTTGTAGGTTTTTCTCCAGACATTTCACTTACTCCAGAAAATGGAGGATTCTCCATTACCACCCACCCTAACTTCTGAGATTGTTGGACCCTAAGGGAGCTAAGATTGTGTGCATAAGACACAGTTTATCCTGCCTTCTTGTTACATACCAGGAAACCCATGACATCTTTTCTACTTCCTCCCCTCTCTTCTCTCAATACTGTGCGTCCCTCTCTCTTTGGATCATGTCCCCTGTCTCACCTTTGCTTTTCACGCTCTTCTTGCTCTCCTTTCAACTCTACTCCCTCCAGTTTCTCTCCCCATTCAAAATCTACTCCTACATTTCACTAAATCTCTCCCCTAGCATTTTCTCTCACTTGAGACTTTCATCTACTTCATTCTTCCTTCATCTCTTTGCTCCTGCTCTACTTTCAGGCCTCCTCTGCGGTCTTTCCACTCTCACCCTCCTATTGTCACTCCCTTTCCAGCCGCTTGCAATAATTTTTTTTTTACTGTTTCATACTTCCCATCTAATTTTGCCTCTTTCACCTCTTTCTTTACTTTATGTTTCTTTTCCTTCTCCATCACGCTCCTCCCTTTATTTCTCTTCTTATGCTCCTATTTCTCCTCCCTTTGTTTCTCCGTCTCTCATGACTATTCCCCCAACTCCTTTTGATTCTCTCTCCCCATACTTGACCCCTCTCTTTTTTTTAAACAGAGTATATGGCATTTTTAAGCATCTGACCACAATGCATATTTCAATCTCGACTCTACATGTTGGTGAGATTAGTACCATTGTTATGAGTAATGGTCTCCCTTCTTCAGGGTCCTCAGTAGATCAAGTTCATTAGCATTGGCAAGTCATGTAGAGCAGTAGTTCCCAACTTTTCGACTTCTGTGGACCACTACTTTATCATTCCTGGAGCCCGGGGACCCCCACTGAATCACAGAAATCTAGGGACCCCCCCAATGAGTCACTACTGAAAGCTGGGGACCTAATCTGTTAATATTATTTAATTTTCTAAGCAGTTGCGGACTCCCAGAGGATGCTTAGCGGACCCCCAGGGGTCCCCGGACCACAGGTTGGGAACCACTGATGAAGCATTTTAGACATAAGTATTGCGTATCAAGTGTGCTTAGACATGCAACTAACATTCCCCCAAAACTCCTGCCTCCCCTCCATTGTTGTGTCCTGTGGTAGGTCTACTCTGACATCAATGATCCTAGTTGTAATAGTCTTACAGGAAGGTTGGTCTGCAGTGTGTTTGGTGTGTAGTGCAAGATACATAAAAAAACAGGTTGTTTTTCCTGTGTATCAGGTATTGGAATTGAAGAGGCAAACCCCTGCAATGAAAACATTAGGGTCAGTGAAGGGGACACATTAGTTATAATCAGGTGACTTATCCTCCAGGTCCCTCAAGGAGTCCACTAGGGCCTCCCAGGCTCCAGCCACGTTGATGTAGCCCCTTCACCTCTTGGCATCCCGAAGCCACACCTCTGCCTCATAGCTGGCCCATTTGTTAAACTCTCTTCTCCAGCTGCATGTGCGGGGGCCTCTTGGGTTCTTCCAGTTTCGAGCTGCCTCCCTTTTGCTGAGGTTGAAGGCCTGGTCCTGAAAATTATTAGTATCTTTATCCTTAGCTGTGTGGGGAAACCAGCCCAGGAGACAGTACTGTGTTGTGCATGGAACCTCTCATTCTATGATGGTGGTCAATGTCTCTGTGATGACACCCTAGAAGGTGGATAGCTCCGGACATCCCCAAAACATTTCTTAGAATTCCGCTCCTACCTCTTCACACATTGGGCATTTGGCATCTGCCAGTGGATAGTACCTATTTAAGTTTCCTGGAGTAAGATAAGATATGCTGCGTGTAGTACATAGAGGTTATTAAGTTTAAATCTGGCATTCCTAGTCACTTTTGTTGTGCTGTACAAGATGTCTTCTCAGTCACCTATGACCATGGCCATCTCCAGGTCCATCCCCTATCAGACTTTTAGCATAGTCAGGGGGGCTGTAATGTCTCCTTGTAACCATCTATATAGACATGTGACCACCTTATATGTCCCTGCAGCCGTCAGAACATACAGGGAGCAGTTAGCTGCTCCTCTCGGCTCTGCCAGTCCGGGCTTCCACTGCTTATGAATGGCCACGGTGATTGCGCCATACAAAAGAAAGCAGCCCCGTGGTAGGTCATATTGAAGGCGAAACTCCTTGAATGGGAGGAGTGCTTCATGCTCGAAAAGTGTTCCCACTGTGTTCCCCCCGCCTCACACCAGATCTCCAACCCACCTCAAACCCCACCATGGGGTAATTCCTCAAGAAATCCTTATGGTATATCCAGGGAGTATGGGGACCGAATCCGCACCTTACAGAGGCTTCAAACCAGCATAACTTGGAACTCGGCAGTGTCAACTGCGCCAGGGGTTGGAAGTCAAACCAGAGCCTTAGCCGTCCTGGCTATCCCAGGGGCATAGAGAGGTATATCCCTACCTGGCTGGTGTAAATCTACTTTCCATACATTTCACCCCTCTCTTTTTGTATCTCTCCTTCCCTTTCACCTCGACTCCAAGCTTTGCTTCTCTGTCCTGCTATGTCACCATACTTCTTTTGTCTCACCCTCCCCTCTCTTTCTCTCCCTCTTGTGTTTTTCCTCAGTCACCCTCCACCCCTCCTCACTCTGCCTCTCTTTTACCCTCTCCTATATCTTTGTGCTTTTCATCCCATTGCCCTCCATTTCCTCCCTAGTTATCTCTCTTTCTGTGCCCCACTTACTGGGAACTCTGTACTCATTTGTACTGTGAAATGCTCTTTGTTATTTCAAGTAGCCCTGACCAGAGAATAAAATGAGATCCAAATTTAGGAAGCGTCCAAAACTAAGAATGCCCGGAAGTAGAAGCAAGACTGTAACGAGCAGCGAGAGCACAGAACGCTGACTCCGTCTCAGCCGGCTTCGTCGCAACTGCCTCCTGCGGCTCTACTGCCGCCTGCCGTTTGCTGCCTGCTTGTTGCGGTTTTCACGGTCCCATGGTCTCACGGTCCACGGCTCCCCCATTCCATCCTCGCGGCCTCACGGCCTCCAGCTGCCTACTGGAGGCCTCAGGGGGGCCGCGCCATCAGCAAGGGCAAGGGCCAGGCGATTCCTTCGTACAGAGGGCCTTGCGGCTGGCAGGAGGCTGCAAGGAACTGCGTCACGCACCATGCCATAGCCCTCTGCCCAGACCGTAGAGGAATCTACCTGAGGGGAGGAGGAAGATCCTCCCAGTCCACGAGCACAGAGCACAGAGAGAAATGCCAGGAGAAAAGCCGGGGAAAGTGTGAGGAGTCCTGGTCTTCCAACAGCCCCCACTGTCGGTGAGCCCATGCTGGAAAGGGAAACAGCTGGAGTGGCCCGAGTGAAGTAGTGGAGGGGCAACGGCGAGGGTGACAGTGACCCTTGAGACCCAGCCTGACCAGACGAGACTGACGAGACTTGGTGAGTTCTGGCCTACTATCCCTCTTTTCTCCAGTATCCAACGCCGCCTGTTACAGCACATTCCGCCCTGCCATCCACCAGTTTGCTTAGCTGCGCTCAGCTTTGCCCTGCTCTACCCACCCCTCCTTTGGGATAAGACCTGGGAAAGCCCCCTGGAGACCCTTGGGAAACTGAGGAGACTCAAGCATTGTCAAGCAGCTTGTCAGCAGCTCGTTTCCCAGTGAGTACAATCCCACAAAGACTGCACCAGTCTTGCATGGTCACACAGTCCTACGGACCCACAGGCCAGGGGAAGGGTTTCTGCACAATCTCCCAGCCCCCGTCACCCTTGTTCTATAACCTCAAAACCGGCACCACCAGGACCACAAGTGAAGGCAAGGCCAGCAACTAGCATTACCACTACTATTTGGGACAGTCAAAAGTCTAGCACCCGCGCCCAACACCCAACGTCAACGACTACGACGACCTAGCGACTGAGACTGTGGCCTGGCCTCGATATAGGGAACAGGACACAAAATTGGGGAAAACAGCTAGCCGCAAGCAGCAATGAGTAGCCGCAGGTAGCGTGCTCATGCCCCCTCCCACTTTCCCAATGGGGGGTGTGGCGGCACTTATCCCTCTCCAGCATACGTCCAGTGTTGTCCATACAGTCCTATCAAGTGGCGTCCTCCCCGGTCCTGTGTCCTGTGACCTGTGATCTACTAGGCATACCGTGTGCGGGGGCCATAGTAGCATCAATCAGAATGAAGAACCAAGAGGAGAGGTCAGCGAATCAAGCGCTTCGGCAGGCCAGCAACCAGCAGATGAGAACAAAACTGAAATGAATTCCAAGAATGTCCTCAAGCGGAAGGTTTCCAGCTCGAAGAAAATATACATTCACAACTACTTTATAAGAAGCGGGACAAAAGAAGGAGACAATGAGGTCGACACCACCACTCCCCTGGACAACCCCGTTTCAGAGGTTCCACAAGCCCCAGATACCCTGCTATCCCCGATACTGGAGTACGTTGCAGTATCAAGGCCGACACGATCCGAGCACAAACGAGAATATAGACAGGAGCAAGAGTTGGGCTCCACCAGATTTGCATCAAGCTTTGGAATGGACTCTTCAATAATCGAGGAACTGGTGGTATTGGCAGACACTGCCTCGGACGAGTGCTGGAATAACTCCAACGGTGAAAATAATGATAAAGACAACGTTAAAAAGGTGCCTTGTGGGGGAGAAAAAATTAAGTTTGTACCCGGTGAGACCCCTGTATGAGCTAGAGGTATCAGGTCCGGCATCCACCAGAGGGATCATTAATCTGGAACCAGGGAAAATGAAGACGGAATCTCCAAGTGGGACCAACCGTGCTATAGTGGTTGAGATTCACCAGCTGCCTCAACCAGAATTTGAGGTGGTTTAAGCAAATGAATTCACAGACAACGGACGAATTTGCTTCAGCCTGCTACATGGCTTAATGAAAGCCTCACAGGAATGGCCAACCATACTAGAGCAAGATGATTGGCCTCTGCAAGAGATAAACATGGGAGCACCAAGTACAGAGGAAGGGACCAAGGAGGGAAATCCACCCCAAAATGACCCCCACAAGGACAGGGGAGATGTGGTCAAACCGGAGTTCATCATATAGTCCATCAGTGCCTCCCTTTTAGCCGCTGTAAAAGCCTTAACCTGGCAGTCACACAAAATGGAGATCCACTTAGAACTAAGGGCCAGATGTACGAAGCGTTTTGCATGGCGCAAACTGTGAAATTTGCAGTTTGCGCCATGCAAAACGCGCATCGCGATGCACAATCCCATTTTGCGAGTCGGTTCCGACTCGCAAAATGGGAATGCGACTCACAAATAGGAAGGGGTGTTCCCTTCCTATTTGCGATTCGCACCGCGATGCAGAATTGCTTTGTGACCACGAACGCGGTTGCAAAGCAATTCGCAGTTAGCACCCATGTCAAGTGGGTGCTAACTCATTCGCATAAATGTCGAATGTCGCCATAAATATGTCGCCATAAATATTTGGCCATAATGTCGCCATAATGTCGCCATAAATATTTGTGAATGCCGCCATAAATATTTTTGCAGAGCAGGCAGTGGTCCAATAGACCACTGCCTACTCTGAAAAAACTAAACCAAATGGTTTCATTTTTTCTTTTGTATTGCAACTCGTTTTCTTTAAGGAAAACGGGCTGCAATACAAAAAAAAAAAACTGCTTTATTAAAAAAGCAGTCACAGACATGGAGGTCTGCTGTCTCCAGCAGGCCACCATCCCTGTGAGTGCAGGGAATCGCAAGGGGGTCGTAAATTACGACCCACCTAATTAATATTAATGAGGTGGGTCTTTGCGCCCCCCTTGCGATTCGCAGAAGGTGTCTGAGACACCATTCTGCATATGATTTTGCCACTCGGAAATTGCGAGTCGCACCGACTCGCAATTTCCGAGTCACAAATTCATATCTTACTACTTCTGGCCCTAACACACATGCTAGCTCAAAGGATAATAACCTTAGACAGTAAATTGAACTCACTGTGTGGGAAATTTGACAACTGGGACCATAGTGGGAGAGAGGATAAGGTGGCTACGGGGGCACGAAATGATGAAGTAATAGATAAACTGGCGACCCTCCCAGATTTATTAACCAGCATTATCCAGCACTGCAAAACAGCAGTAGGACATTGCAAAAAAAATCTTGTGTGGGAGCAGTGGATTTCCAGCAAGAGAACGCGCCCTTTGAGCTACCTTCAAAAGAGGGTCCAACAGTGCTCACAGAAGGGGAAGAGGGAAGTGGGGAGTCAGAATCAGGCAATATGCAACAAAAAGTGGAACCCCTAGAATTGCAGCCTTCTCTAGCAACCAATACGCCAGTAAACAGTAAAGAAGAAGAAGTCACTAATGTAAACCACAAGCCATGGTGTGAGCATGATTCTAGGGCCAAGCAGCAACCACAACTAACTAGACGGCAGAAAAAGAAGTTGAAAAAACACTTAAAGTCGCAAAGCAAAAAAAAAAAAAAAACAGATACAGCAGCCTGGGGGTCTCTCAGCAGCCATCTGGGCATATTGAGTCCTATCCAATTTTCCGGCAGAGGTAAAATCAATTGTGACACATGAACCCTGTGTTCGGGACCATACTTTTAGAGTAATCGACCAGGCTGGAACAGGAAAGGCAAAGTCTTATAAGGACAAAAAAAAGAATGCTCTACCATAGGACTGAATGAACATACAGCAGCCATGGATTTTACACTCTCTAATGGAAAGGAGCATAAAACAGCAAAGGATAACTGAACTCCAATAGGAGAGCAAGCTGTCTCATTGAACAGTGAGACAGATGTTGTGATGGTCCTAGAACAACCAACCACAGTAGAGGGAGGCGAGGCCACCATAGAAGGGGCTGCCAACAAGAAGCAGCCCCCCTCGACCAGGCAGCCGGTCCCAGTCGAAAGAAGGACCATTGCAGGGGATAAGGAAACAGAAATTCCCTCATACACTAACAATGACGTCCCACACGGTATGAAATATACAGTAGAACGGTCACGAGGAGTCCTGCAACCCGACAGCAATACCAGGAATCACTCATGCAACGCTACAGTAATCATCCAAATGGAAGGGAACAGGAAGGGAGACAGGTGGAATACTTCTGGGATTCTAGCCCAAGCGAAAAAAAGAGCTGACTGGAAGTCCATTGAAGAATTACCTGCATGCACAGACGCAATGGAGATTGCTCAGGGAGACGACTGGAGTAGAGATTATAGACAGACAATATTCGCACACACTGCCCAATCAGAACACCCCATCATCAACAAGCCAGAGGAAGAGCGGGTGTACCACGAGTCTTCAAAAACAAATAACATAATTTGGAATGAAATTGGCAAACAGCCGACAATAATATTCTCCCCCTCATATGCTTCACAGGGCCCTTGGGATATACTAAACAGGTCAAACATCTTGAGGTTATTGCACCACATACCATCATTACTGTCTCTCACATCAGGGGACCTCTTAACAGTAAATTTCAACGATACCCATGGATTTGCCCAGGAGAATCTACAGTAACATTTTGGGCTAACCAGGCCTTCGATTATGATAGACTCCTGGAAGACTGGGAATAAAACTTAGCAAACCAAAAAAGGAGCGTTATCCCCAAGTGCTGACCAGAGAAATGCAAGCCACACGCCCGATTAAAAAACTATTCAGCACTTTGAGAGCCACTCCGGCGGTAGAACCATTGACAATAGACAAGAAGATCTCGGTACAGCTAGTAAAGAACACTGGAAAGCCCCAACCAGAGAGTGCAAGAATGGACTATAGCACCTCGGGTAGGTCGACTTGGGATTGGCTCCCGCAGCTTTGAACACCAATGAAAAAATGCACCTTGAACTATTTTGGTCCCCCACAAAGTAATATAGACAACACAATCAAGGTAATCAGCTGGAATGTGGCTGGGCTAGCCTCTCACATTGCTAGCCCCAACATCAAGGACTTCCTAAAAAATGCAGACATTCTGTGCTTCCAGGAAATCTGGACGAAGGAACTACAAACCATTGCTGGCTACGCAACCACCAATATCATCGCAAAAAAGAAAAACTTGTTTGGTAGACACATGGGTGGTCTCGCAACATATGTCAATTTAGAACGAGCAGTGAAATCAGCCCCGTGGGAGAAATCAACCAATGAGGTTCATGTAATAACCTCATATGGCTTTGCCCTGAATAAAAAAGTAAATCCAATTGTAGTCATAAATTTATACGTAAATCCTAACCAAGAAACTAAACAGTCAAAGGTTAAGTCAATCCTGTCCACACTTAAGGAATATGCATATGAGCACCCGGATCATGAACTTTTAATTGTGGGTGATTTCAATACTCGACAACTTGGGCAGGGTGTGAGTCGCCCTGGAGATTCCTCGAGATCTGCCCTAGAGACCTTTTTTACAGAACTACAACTGAGATCATCACATGATAAGACGACGAGAAAGGATCCTTTGATTCCAACATTAAAAAATATCTCTACATTAGACTATATTTTCCTGAGTCCGGCCCTATGGCAGAGATGTCTAAACTATGAGGTGACCCAAAGATCCGAGAGTGATCACAACCCCGTTACAATAGAAATAACCATGGAAGCAACAAGACTGCCATCCTACATAGCCAGTGGCCAGCAACTTGTAACTAACTTATGCCCATTGACAAAGAGAATCAAATGGAGTGAGAAGGATAAAGCAAAATACGAATCTTGGAAGAAGGCCTCTGGACTCCCAATCTTAGAAGGAGAGTTTAGTAATATTGATAAACAGTGGGCACATATGATAAATACCTTACATACCTCATTAAATGGCCCAGCTGAACAAGGGCCCATGGATAATAACAGAAAAAAGGCACGGCTGCCCAAATCAATAAGGGAATATGTTCAGAGCAAACAAAAGTACAGGCAGCTAGAAAGAATTTACAGAAGGAACAAATCCTAGGCAGTAGAAACTCTCAGGACACAGGCGAGGAAAGATCGCAAGGAAAATATATGGAAACTGAAGCAGAAGGAGATTGAAGATGCTGGATCCACCTACAAGCTTTGGTGCCCCCTAACAAAAGCAGAGAGTTCTGGAATTACATAAATGCTCTATATCATGGGCCAGCAAGCAAGGCTAACGCAGTAGCAGCCAGTGTCTGGGAAAAAACACGTGGGCTCCTTTTATGTGGATCCAGGATGCATTGAAACCTAGGGCACAATGGGGAGGCAACCACTCTCTTCAACACCTGCCTACGTCAATCAGACGTTCCTGGAGCCTGGAAAGGCTCATTGCTGCATCCCATCTTTAAAAAGGGTGATTCTACTCTCCTGGGAAACTGTAGGTTAATAGCTCTATTGGATGTGGACGTCAAGGCCTATGCAAGGGTCCTGCTTCGGGAACTGGAACGTTGGATCACAGAAAATAACATTATACTAATGCATAAAACTGGATTTAGGCCATGCTCATCCACCCTCGATAATGTGCTGGCTCTCGCATATCTAGGACAGAAAACCTTGAAACCAGCTACTCATCCTCTCTTTGCGTGTTTTATCGTGCTTTTGATGGTGTAGTACGCCAATACTCTGGACGAAGTTGGCCTCCTGGTGGATACCAGGGAATTTATTGGCGGCAATAATGGCACTCTACTGTGACACAGGGGCTTGGCCATCTTGCACGATTATAACAAAAAAAAACACTCTGAAGGTTAATGCAGTGAAAACCAAGGTTTTGGTGTTCAGCCACCAGTCACAGGCTGAAGCAAGAAGCATGGAAGCTTGGTGCTTTACGAATAGAGACAGAAGACAAATACAAGTACCTTGGAGTATGGCTATCTAACCCGGTAAAATAGTACACCATGCAACAGCACTAAGAGCGAAGGAAGAGAGAACCATTTACGCTTTAGCTAAACTCTATCTCCGGCTCCAACCACCTACATCTGAATCAATTAGGATAGTTATAAAAGTAAAACTTCTACCCACTATTACCTATGGCCATTTAGCATACCCAGGCAGGATAACAAAAACTCGGGAGAAATGTCAAATTAGAGCATACAAAAGGACCTTTCAAATTCACCAGACATGCAGGGATACATCTAGAATTTAATATAACAAATATGGACATAAATTGTAAAATGGACATTATTAAACTATTTCACGATGTCTCTAGGGCCAATACCAACAGTCTGAGGGGCTCGCTGAAAGTAATCTTTGAAGATGTTTCCAGCAGCTGGGCCATTTATCTCAGGGAGGCTGAGTTTTTTTTTTATCTAGTCCCCATATACTCATCGGATCCCCTAATATCAAAGGCCCTCCTGAAAAAGATATTGAAAGATCATGGCACACAAATCTCCAGAGAAAAGGACATTGCCATAATCAGGGAAATTAGGCGGGTAGAGGGTTTAGCTAAGTCATATAGCGTCGCTAACCTCCAGCCGTATATGAAAGCAACCCTGGGAGCTTGAACTTTTCAAAGTATTTTACATAAGCAATTCCTAACATTACCGGCTTGTGAACTTAGATAAAGTTGGAAATCAATGTGGCGGCACTCCCAGGAATGTATTCTATGTAATTCTCACACAGAATCCATGTCTCATTTAATATGCTGCTGCCCGGGCTTGGCATCAGAGAGATATCGACTCTTAAAACCTCTTTTTCTGAAATATGGCCAAAGGACGTGTAAAGAAGCCATTGAATACATATTTACTGCAGAGATTCCCATGGAGCTGGCCTGGCTTGGAAAATTCTTTACTATTATGAGGAAAAATTTACTGCTAACAGGCGGTTGCCCCTAAAGCAATGTTGTTAACTAAGTGGCTGACGCACCCCCCCAAATGTTGATCATGAGTAGCTTCAAAAAGGGTAATTGAATGCTCCATTGGCACTTACATATGAGATCCAACATAGACCCTGAACATTAGTACACTGCCACAGGGGGTCAAAGCCGAACGGAGGCGGATTACGCATTGTTGGGCACCTGAATCCCCGTTTTAAAGTCTTTTAGTGAATTTTTATACACACCGTTAGGGACTTGTCTTATTTCACATTTCTTGGTATTTTAATTACACTTCTTCTAGGCAACAATTTTACCTGCATGCCCATTTTGTTTTATTTATGTTGTGCTGGCTTGTAAACTCCATATACACTACGGCGGCTCTTCCTGTCACTTTAGCACTTTAAAACTGCAACTAAGTTCTGCGATTTAAGTCCACTCTAGTCTAAGAGAACTTTAGGCAATGGCATGAAGATAGATGGCGCTAAAGACACGGCGTTTTACTATGAAGTGTAAATTTTAGTTTGGTCGTGGTTTTATTGCTTTTTTTTTACTATTGTGTCTTTGCAAAGGTTTTAAATAATCATACAAATAAAGATTATTCATTCATTCATTCAACTAAGAATAAGCACTTGCAGGATCTTAGCCAAACGAGGTATATGAGTTACAAAATTTACCCTTTTACAAACACACCATTTTACAAAGTATCTAAACAGTTCCAAGCTTTAAGTGCTTTCTGCTCTAGGCACTACAAGACACACAGCAGCAAACATCTACTGTCCTCCTTTACGGAGGCTGCCCCTGTGCAGCATCACCTTAAGGGTTTTTGGGGTACCAAGCAAGACATTTTTTGGAGCCCCCTCTTCACGCCCACTTTGAAGCTTATTTACAATTGTATGAGAGTTTGTTAGTTAAATTGACTGGAGTAATGGAGGGGTGGAGGAGGAAAGAAATCCATAAGTGTTAATTGGGAGTATATCCTTAATTTACTCAACCCAAAGGCTTGGGATGAGTAAAGGGGGACAGAGGAGGGAAGAGTATGTGGAAGGGTTAGGGAGAGCATAGTAGCAGGGTGAGAGAAATGCAGGAGAATTTAGTAGGGTTGTGTGGGAGGTCACGGTAGTAGAGTGAGGTTTGGTGAGTTAGATGTGGAAGCGGAGGGAAGAGCTTAGGCAGAGTTATTTAGGAGATGAAAGTAGTAGAAAGGGTTTGGGATGAGTCAGAGTAAGAATGGAGGATAGTTTGATAGAGACATGACATATGATGATGGGTAGATAAGTGTGCTAAGATGAGAGCAGGAATTCATAGATATCTAGTATAACAACCCACCCAGGAGCCATGCAATGACCCACGAACATGCCAAGCACAGAAACAACATATACCACACACACGAATACACACATATATGCACATACAATACATAATTAGAACCATGGGTAAAATATACTTAGTCAAACAGGTTTAAAGAGTGTGTGTGTATTTTATTGTTATGACATAGTAGCAATACATATTTTCTAAAGAAACTATACATAACTAGAAATATACACATAATCTGAAAAAAATATTTATCAACATAGGCATATGCAGTTCATAGTTGTTTGAATATGGTGGTTATGAAGGAAAGAGCCAACTCTTGAGTAGTTTTCTGAAGACAAGAAAGTTATCTGTGGCTCTTATAGTTGGGGGTAATGAATTCCATAGTTTGTCTGCTTGAACGGAGAAGGATGTACCACCTATAGTCTTTTTCTTGTATGGTGGTGTTCTAAGGTGAGTGCCAATCTTGAGCGGAGGTTTCTTTGTTGGATGTATTTGGTTATTTTGTTTCTGATAAAAAGTGGTCCTGTTCCATGTATAGCTTTGTGGGTGATACAAAGCAGCTTGAAAGTGCATCTTCTGGCAACAGGTAACCAGTGTAGTGCTCTCAAGGCAGGGGAGATGTGTGCTTGCGGCTTTACATGTAATAGTAGCCTGGCTGCGGAATTCTGGATACGTTGTAGTTTTTTCATAACAGATAGAGATGATCCACGGTAGAGGCCATTGGCATAATCCAGTTTGGATAATACAAGTGAGATAGTAGCTTGCACGTTGTGTGGAAATCCGAGGTGGGGCAAGATGCGTCGTAAAGTCTTCAAGGTGATGAAGCCTTGTTCGTGCTAATTTGTCCACTTAGGCATTCATAGTTAACTTGGAATCCAATAGTGCCACTAAGGGGAGCCCAAACCATATACTAAAAAAATTTCATGCAAATGCAGGACCCCCACCTAGGTAAGTGGAATGTGTAGGGAGGAGTTGGGGGGTACTAGGAAACCCCACAGGTAAGTACCACAGTGCCCCCTAGCGACCAGGAAGAAAGGAGTAAGTTACTGGATTTTCTCCAAACCACCAAAAAGGAAGGAAAAGATGAAAATGCGACACCCAGACAAGACTGCAAGAAACCGCGGTTAATTCCTGAAAAGGAGGACCTTTGGAAGAAGGGGACCAAGTTCAGAAGTCACAGAAGAGTCCAGGCTGAGCAGGAGCTAATACCCATCCATCTGTGGTTGCAGGAGTTGGTCGGCGGTAGGACGAAGACGCTCAGGAATGCAGCCCTGGTGCAGGTGAAGAGTTCCTGGAGGATGCAGTAGATGTCCCACGCCGGATGGATGATTGTAGTCGGTCAGTGGCGTGGAAAAGCTACCAACAAGCCTTGGCAAAGGCCGAAGTCACGGCGAAGCACAAAGTGGAGCTGCCGGGGACCAGCAAGGTCCAGGAGGACTCAATCCCTGGGGGTAATATGAGGGGGACCCTCAGGAAGACAGACAGTCCACAGAAGAACAGTCAGCCCCCACTGGAAGAGGAACCAGGAGTCAAAGAGGAGCCCACGCAGCACAAATGGAAATAGTCCCACGCCACAGGAGAAGCATACAGGGGACTGTGCATTGCAGGAAGGAGTGCTGGGGGCTGGGGCTTCACAGAGCCTGAAGATCCCTTGGAGGAGATGCCAACAAGCCTTGGTAGCTTTAAGAGACATGGTGTACAGGGGTACTGTCCTGCATGGGAAGGCAAAGGCTTACCTCCACCAAAGTTGGACAGCTGGCAGTGAGGGCAAAGAGGAGTATTCCAGACCATCACCGGTGATGCAGGATCCACGCAGCTCAGGGTGAGAGGGGATCCAAGCAGCCAATTGCCGTTGCAGTTGATGCCTGCGGATGCAGGGGAGTGACTTCTTCACTCCAAGGAAGATTCCTTCTACCTTCTCGTGCAGACTGAAGACTAGCCACCCTCAGAGAATGCAGTGCCGGGGAAATGTTGCAGAAGCTGGTAGGAGCATTGGAAACAATGTTGCAAGCAGAGTTTTCATTGTGGATCGGTTCCTGGAAGGTTCAGATGCTGTTCCAGTGGCTAGAAGTCGAAGTAAAGGTTGCAGAGGAGTCCTGCTGGAATCTTACAAGCCGAACCTGAGGACCCACCGAGAGAGAGAACCTAAATAGCTCTGAAAGGGGGATTGGTCACCTAGCTGGGTGAGCACCTATCAGGAGGGGGCTCTGAGGTCACCTGCCTGACCTGGCCCCTCAGATGCTTCTAGAGGTCCCTGCCAACCTTGGATTCAAGATGGCAGAACCCAGGAGGAGCTCTGGGCACCACACCTGGGGTGGTGATGGACAGGGGAGTGGTCACTGTTCAGGCCCAGGAAGGCAGATTGCTAATACCCATATATTGGATATACATGCAAAGGAAGGGTCTGTGGAGCTGCCCACTATGGTGATGCTATAAAAAGTGATTGAAAGACAATACTCACAGGACAAGAAACACCACCTAGGTTGTCAGCTGAGCCCACTCACTGATCCTGACAATCAAAAAGGGAGACATATGGCGGTAACAGCAAGGGTGTAGAACTAAATACAATCACTGTAGACAAGGAACTAGCAAGGAGAGGTACTTAACAGGAAAGAAGGGAACACAAATGGCACACGTGGCAGAAAGCAAGTAACAAACATGCAAGAGAACTAGAAGCAAGACAGCAGGAAAACAGCAAACTAGGAACTGGAACAAAGAAATGGAAAACAAGCAAGAACTGGGAAAAGAAAATACAGTAGAGGCTTTGAGGGGGCACAGGGAGTGCTGGTGCAGGAATCAAGGAAACAATGAAACACAGCAGGCAGAAGTAGTTCAAGGAACAGGGAATAGCTGAGGCTCAGGAATCAAGTAGCACTGCAGGGAGTGCTAGTTCAGGAACAAGGATTTGCTAAGACCCAGGAACAGGAACCAGGATAGCTACGGCTCAGAAACAGGAACAAGAGATAACTACAGCTCAGGAACAGAAACAAGGAAAAACTATGGCTCATAAACTCAGGAAATAAGAGTAACACAAACTCAGGAACCAAGGGAAGAATAACTAAGGCTCTGGAACATGAACAAGAAATAACTATGGCTCAGAACCATCAGGAAACAAGAATAGCAAAGCTCAGAAAACAAGGGTGGAATAACTAAGGCTCTGGAACAGGTACAAGGAATAAGTATTCCTCAGAAACATCAGGAAACAAGGGTTGGTCTCACCAGAAAATAGCTACAATGATCAACACTGGGCTGAACAGTATTGAGGCTTAAAAGGGATCACAGTAGTCACATGCATCAGGTGTGAGCAAGCTAGAAGCAGCCAGCCACAGGTGTGCTGAATTCCTGCACCTATCCTTGGCCTGCAGGGGTAGAGACAAAGCAGTGAGTAGGGGATTCTAGGTAATGAGTTCCAAGCATGAGCAGACTGGCTTCCACAAAATCCGGCATGGATTGGGAATGGATGGTAATTTGCAAATAGCATCCAAATGGCTGGAAGTCAGGTTATGCATGCATGGGAAGGTCTGTAAGCTGATTAGAGTATTGGAAAGTCCAACAATTTGTCCTCCTAGTGATGGGCACAACAGCGCAGGGAGCAAATTCCGGCAGTAGTAACAAGCATAATTATAATGCAAAATGGAAATACACTGCAATAACACATACCACCAATTATTGAAAGAGCATATAAAACATAAGAAAGGAGTTAAGGGGAAACCAAAGTAGAACAAACATTTAAAAAGATACAAGTAAAATAGCAGATCAAGGGAAGGAATCCACATCTGAAGAAAGAGAGATAACATGTCAACAAAATGACAAGATATGCAGCAGAACCAAAGAACAACATGAATAATGCAGAACAATAAAGCTACTTGAAAAAGTAAAATAAATAAATAAAATCAGAAGGCTCAAGGAAGGAGATGTAGGAATCTTCATGGCATGAGAAGAAACATTCTGAAGAAAAGTCTTTAATTTAACAGGATCATTAAAGGATTTAGTGATCCCATTAAGAATTATTTTGCCTATGCAAGGATGAAGAATGTCATATCTTCTATGCAGTTAGATCATCTGAGGTATCATGACAAGGAAGGAATTATTTCCATCTGGCACTGGTTCCTTTAGGAATATCTCAGGAACTAAATAAATTGTGACTAGACCAAACCAATCTCTGTGTATCTTTAGCTGCTTTCAAGATGTGAAAAAGATCAGTAAACTTCAGAAATAGCATGATAATGCCTCGAGGTTTTAAAGGGTGAGAATTGAGTCTTTCCAGATGATGAGCACAATGTAAATTGATGGGAGGTGAGACAGATATGTTCAACAGTTCTGGGATGAATTTCTTTAAAATTTCTGGAAGATTAGGGCTGTATGTATTATCTGGCAATCCATAAGGGTGTAGGTTGTTGTGAAGGTTCCTATTTTCCAAATTCTATGTGTGGATTTTTAGCTTAAGAATTTCTTGTTCCAGAATGGGAATCCATGTAGCCCTTGGAGCCCACTCTTCTGTCCTGAGTACAAGTGGGGAGCTGATCCAGAGCTTTTCTTCACAGGCTCACTAGTAGGTGCTTCTGTTTTGCACTGTTCCAAAGATCTTCTAAAAAGAGCACTGGGTGCCATGTTTATGCCCAGTGTCAGCCAATGGGTAATGGAAATGCCTGGCAACCCCCTAACCAATGGGGTAAATGTTCACAAAGGTGCACCTACTCGCTTGAACAGAACTTCCTGTGTGTTTTACTGTGAACTGTCCCAAGTGCTCCTCTCTACCTAAAACCAATATAGTAGAAACTGTTCTCCCTTGTGCAGAGCTTTCAGCATAAAATGTGGCATGTGAAATGAGAAAACACCACCAACAAGCCGGATCTGAAGCAGGTTCCCCACCCCCACTGGGATTAGTGTCACTCTGGCTGCTTGGACAATGGTAGAGGCAGGCCTAAAGTGAATTACATATATCTGACAGGAGAGGCCCCTTTGAAGCTTGTACAGTTGGTGGCCACATCCACCTATGCCACCCTGTCAATAGGAGGTCACTTCTTCCATTCAAAGCCCATTTGTAGCCTTTCCTAGGAGCCATTTACCCTTTCTTGCAGGGGGACAGCAGTCCAACAGGAGACAGTTGGGGATTAACTCTGAAAAGGCTACTAGAGGTAGTAGACAGGAAAATACCAATCTTCTATAAGTGGCATTTCCAAAATAGTAGCTTTATATCTGGCTTGAGCATTAGATTAGATTTTAAATTACTTATAATTTGAGATTTTGAATCATGTTTCTAGCTCTTCCCAAATTGAAGGCATGCATAATAGGGTGTTATTAAGTAACCCAGTGCTTTTCTATCTGGGGGTCAGCCTTGCCACAATATAAAACGACTCTGAAGATTCTTCACTGCCAGTCCATGTAAAACAAAAGTACATATGTCCTACTTTTTAAGCACCTTACCCTACCGATATTTAGGGCCTACCATAGGGGTGACCTTTAAGTATTAAAAACTTTTTTGTTAGGTCTGGCAAAAGGTTTATTTTGCCAGGACGAATTTGCAGGTTTTATATGACACACTCGGGCTGCATGGAAAGGCCTGAAGACAAGCTTTGTATTGTCACTTTAGTGGTGGCATAATAAGTGCTCCAGTCTATTAGTGGTATTTAACTTGCAGGCCCTGGGTCCACACAGGACAATTTACTAGGAAGATAGAGATAAGTTAAATATGGCAGTCAGGGATTAGTCAATTCTACATATTTTAAAGAGTCAGAGCCTATACATTAGGCTCTGGTCAGCAACGTTCCAGTGTTCACAGCCCATATACCAGCAATAAAGTTCAGCAAAATGTGAGGGAGGTGATCACGCAAAAATACATTTTGTTTCCACAACTTGACCAAAGTAACTTACAGATATCTCCTGAATCGAGCTGTCGGGTAAAGGTGTCATCTGCAGAAGTTCAGAAAGAGTGTCCTTGTGCTTACTTTGGCATAGTTGACAGTTGCTTAGCATTTTGCCAATGAGCTGGTGTAGGAAAGTACCATCTTGCCTGGCATGTTACCCCCATTTTTCACTGTATATATGTTGTTTTAGTTGTATGTGTCACTGGGACCCTGCCAGCCAGGGCCCCAGTGCTCATAAGTGTGCCTGAATGTGTTACCTTTGTTATGACTAATTGTCTCACTGAGGCTCTGCTAATCAGAACCTCAGTGGTTATGCTCTCTCATTTCTTTCAAATTGTCACTAACAGGCTAGTGACCAATTTTACCAATTTACATTGGCATACATGGAACACCCTTATAATTCCCTAGTATATGGTACTGAGGTACCCAGGGTATTGGGGTTCCAGGAGATCCCTATGGGCTGCAGCATTTCTTTTGCCACCCATAGGGAGCTCTGACAATTCTTACACAGGCCTGCCACTGCAGCCTGATTGAAATAACGTCCACGTTATTTCACAGCCATTTTACACTGCACTTAAGTAACTTATAAGTCACCTTATGTCTAACCTTTACCTGGTCGGGTGCTAAGTTACTCAGTGTGTGGGCACCCTGGCACTAGCCAAGGTGCCCCCACATTGTTCAGGGCCAATTCCCCGGACTTTGTGAGTGCGGGGACACCATTACACGCGTGCACTACATATAGGTCACTACCTATGTGTAGCTTCACAATGGTAACTCCGAATATGGCCATGTAACATGTCTAAGATCATGGAATTGCCCCCGTCTATGCCATCCTGGCATTGTTGGTGCAATCCCATGATCCCACGGGTCTCTAGCACAGACCCTGGCACTGCCAAACTGCCTTTCCCGGGGTTTCACTGCAGCTGCTGCTGCTGCCAACCCCTCAGACAGGTTTCTGCCCTCCTGGGGTCCAGCCAGGCCTGGCCCAGGAAGGCAGAACAAAGGACTTCCTCAGAGAGAGGGTGTTACACCCTCTCCCTTTGGAAAATGGTGTTAGGGCTGGGGAGGAGTAGCCTCCCCCAGCCTCTGGAAATGCTTTCATGGGCACAGATGGTGCCCATTTCTGCATAAGCCAGTCTACACCGGTTCAGGGACCCCTCAGCCCTGCTCTGGCGCGAAACTGGACAAAGGAAAGGGGAGTGACCACTCCCCTGACCTGCACCTCCCCTGGGAGGTGCCCAGAGCTCCTCCAGTGTGCTCCAGACCTCTGCCATCTTGGAAACAGAGGTGCTGCTGGCACACTGGACTGCTCTGAGTGGCCAGTGCCAGCAGGTGACGTCAGAGACTCCTTCTGATAGGCTCCTTCAGGTGTTGCTAGCCTATCCTCTCTCCTAAGTAGCCAAACCCTCTTTTCTGGCTATTTAGGGTCTCTGTCTTTGGGGATTCCTTAGATAACGAATGCAAGAGCTCATCCGAGTTCCTCTGCATCTCTCTCTTCACCTTCTGCCAAGGAATCGACTGCTGACCGCGCTGGAAGCCTGCAAAACTGCAACAAAGTAGCAAAGACGACTACTGCAACTCTGTAACGCTGATCCTGCCGCCTTCTCGACTGCTTTCCTGGTGGTGCATGCTGTGGGGGTAGTCTGCCTCCTCTCTGCACTAGAAGCTCCGAAGAAATCTCCCGTGGGTCGACGGAATCGTCCCCCTGCAACCGCAGGCACCAAAGAACTGCATCACCGGTACCCTGGGTCTCCTCTCAGCACGACGAGCGAGGTCCCTTGAATCCAGCAACTCTGTCCAAGTGACTCCCACAGTCCAGTGACTCTTCAGTCCAAGTTTGGTGGAGGTAAGTCCTTGCCTCCCCACGCCAGACTGCATTGCTGGGAACCGCGACTTTTGCAGCTACTCCGGCCTCCGTGCACTTCCGGCGGAAATCCTTTGTGCACAGTCCAGCCTGGGTCCACGGCACTCTAACCTGCATTGCACGACCTCCTAAGTTGTCCTCCGGCGACGTGGGACTCCTTTGTGCGACTTTAGGTGAGCACCGTTTCACTCCACTTCATAGTGCCTGTTCTGGCACTTCTGCAGGTGCTGCCTGCTTCTGAGAGGGCTCCTTGTCTTGCTCTACGCCCCCTCTGTCCCCAGACGCAATTGGCGACATCCTGGTCCCTCCTGGGCCACAGCAGCATCCAAAAACCCTAACCGCACGATTTGCAGCTAGCAAGGCTTGTTGGTGGTCTTTCTTCAGGAAAATACTTCTGCACGACTCTCCACGGCGTGAGGGATCCGTCCTCCAAAGGGGAAGTTCCTAGCCCTTGTCGTTCCTGCAGAATCTTCAGCTTCTACTGTCCAGTAGCAGCTTCTTTGCACCCACAGCTGGCATTTCCTGGGCACCTGCCCATCTCCGACTTGCTTGTGACTTTTGGACTTGGTCCCCTTGTTCCACAGGTACCCTCGTTTGGAAATCCATTGTTGTTGCATTGCTGATTTGTGTCTTTCCTGCAGAATTCCCCTATCACGACTTCTATGTCCTTTGGGGAACTTTAGTGCACTTTGCACTCACTTTTCAGGGTCTTGGGGTGGGCTATTTTTCTAACCCTAACTGTTTTCTTACAGTCCCAGCGACCCTCTACAAGGTCACATAGGTTTGGGGTCCATTCGTGGTTCGCATTCCACTTTTGGAGTATATGGTTTGTGTTGCCCCTATCCCTATGTGTCCCCATTGCATCCTATTGTAACTATACATTGTTTGCACTGTTTTCTAATACTATTACTGCATATTTTGGTATTGTGTACATATATCTTGTGTATATTTGCTATCCTCATACTGAGGGTACTCACTGAGATACTTTTGGCATATTGTCATAAAAATAAAGTACCTTTATTTTTAGTATATCTGTGTATTGTGTTTTCTTATGATATTGTGCATATGACACTAGTGGTACTGTAGGAGCTTCACTCGTCTCCTAGTTCAGCCTAAGCTGCTCTGCTAAGCTACCATTATCTATCAGCCTAAGCTGCTAGACACCCTATACACTAATAAGGGATAACTGGGCCTGGTGCAAGGTGTAAGTACCCCTTGGTACTCACTACAAGCCAGTCCAGCCTCCTACATTGGTTGTGCAGTGGTGGAATAAGTGCTCTGTAACTACTTACCACTTTTGTCATTGTACTTTTCATAAGAGAAAAATATACAAAACAATTTCAGTGTATGTACACCTAACCAAAAAGTTTTGCATTTCTTTTCTCACTTCTTTTCTAAAGTGCTGAAAAGTACCTCTAACTTTCTAAAAAGTTCTTTAAAAGTTTTTAAAGTTTTTTTTTCTGTCTTTCTAAAAGTTCTGAAAAACTTTTTTCCTTTTTCTATCACTTAAACACTTTCTAAAAATGTCTGGCACAGGCCAAACTGTTGATCTGTCCAAACTTGCTTATGATCACCTTAGCTGGAAAGAAGCAAGGAGTCTCTGCATAGAAAGAGGTTTAAGTGTAAGGAAGAATCCTTCTAGAGAACTGTTAGTGAATATGCTTGTTGAACAGGATAAGGCCACAGCTGGCACTCCTGTTGAAAAGTTAGCTGATAGTTCCCACTCTGACTCTGGGGCTCCCCTAGCTAAAGAAGTGGGAAGGAAACTTCCAAGCCTGCCCCCTAGCAGACAACCTAGCATAGTTGGAACTGATGTTGAGTCACATCATACAGATAGTGTGGTCTCACATCTCAGTAAGAGTATTCCTTCTCATCATAGTAGAAGTGCTGTTTCTGTGAGCCAAGCTGTTAGGGTGCCTTCTGTTAGGGACAGGTCTCCTTCTGTCCTTTCACATCATACTTCTGTTTCTAGACATGTCCCTCCCACCCACCCTGATGACAGATTGTTAGAAAGGGAGCTCAATAAATTGAGAGTGGAACAAACCAGACTGAAGCTCAAGAAGCAACAGCTGGATTTGGATAGACAGTCCTTAGAACTAGAAAAAGAAAGACAGAAGTTGGGTTTAGAAACCCATGGTGGCAGCAGCAGTATTCCCCATAGTCATCCTGCAAAAGAGCATGATTCCAGGAATCTGCACAAGATAGTTCCCCCTTATAAGGAGGGGGATGACATTAACAAGTGGTTTGCTGCACTTGAGAGGGCCTGTGTTGTAAAGGATGTCCCTCAAAGGCAGTGGGCTGCTATCCTATGGCTATAATTTAGTGGAAAGGGTAGGGATAGGCTCCTTACTGTAAAAGAAAGTGATGCCAATAATTTTGCAGTTCTTAAGAATGCACTCCTGGATGGTTATGGCTTAACCACTGAACAGTACAGGATGAAGTTCAGAGAGACCAAAAAGGAGTCTTCACAAGACTGGGTTGATTTTGTTGACCATTCAGTGAAGGCCTTGGAGGGGTGGTTTCATGGCAGTAAAGTTACTGATTATGAGAGCCTGTATAACTTGATCCTGAGAGAGCATATACTTAATAACTGTGTGTCTGATTTGTTGCACCAGTACCTGGTGGACTCTGATCTGACCTCTCCCCAAGAATTGGGAAAGAAGGCAGACAAATGGGTCATAACAAGGGTGAACAGAAAAGTTCATACAGGGGGTGACAAAGATGGCAACAAGAAGAAGGATGGTAAGTCTTCTGACAAGGGTGGGGACAAATCTAAAAATGAGTCTTCATCAGGCCCACAAAAACACTCTGGTGGGGGTGGTGGGCCCAAATCCTCTTCTAATCAAAACAAAGAAAATAAACCATGGTGCTATTTATGTAAAATAAAAGGCCATTGGACAACAGATCCCAGTTGTCCAAAGAAAAGCACCAAGCCTCCTACCACTACAACCCCTACTGCTACACCTAGTGTCCCTACTAATAGCAGTGGTGGTGGGAGCAAACCTACTAATAGCCAATCCAAGGGAGTAGCTGGGCTCACTTTTGGTAACTTAGTTGGGGTTGGTCTTGTTAGGGAGACCACAGAGGCTGTGTTAGTCTCTGAGGGGGCTATTGATTTAGCCACCTTAGTTGCTTGTCCCCTTAACATGGATAAGTACAAGCAACTACCCCTAATAAATGGTGTTGAGGTTCAGGCCTACAGGGACACTGGTGCCAGTGTTACTATGGTAATAGAGAAACTGGTCCACCCTGAACAACACCTACTTGGTCACCAGTACCAAGTAACCGATGCTCACAACAACACACTTAGCCACCCCATGGCTGTTGTAAATCTCAACTGGGGGGGGGGTTACTGGTCCAAAGAAAGTTGTGGTAGCCTCAGATTTACCTGTAGACTGTCTACTAGGAAATGATTTGGAGACATCAGCTTGGTCAGCTGTGGAGTTGGAGGCCCATGCAGCAATGCTGGCCATCCTAGGGCATATTTTTGCTTTAACCAGGGCTCAGGCCAAAAAGCAAAAAGGACAGGGTAACTTGGATCCTGGAACAATGGACCAAGTGCTCCCTAAAGCTAGGGCTAGTAGAAGTAAAGCACTACCTACTATCCCTCCCTCTATAGTGGATTCTACTTCTGAGGAAGAAGAATTTCCACCCTGTGCAGAACCTACACCAGAGGAGCTGGAAGCAGACACTGCTGAGCTTTTGGGTGAAGGGGGGCCTGTCAGGGAGGAGCTGAGTGTGGCACAGCAAACCTGTCCCACACTAGAGGGTCTAAGACAGCAAGCTGTCAAACAAGCTAATGGGGATGTCAGTGACTCTCACAGAGTTTACTGGGAGGACAACCTCTTGTACACTGAAGCAAGGGATCCTAAACCTGGAACTGCCAGGAGGTTAGTGATTCCTCAGGAGTACAGAAAGTTCCACCTAACTCTAGCCCACGACATTCCCCTAGCTGGACATTTGGGACAGACTTGTTCCCTTGTTTCATTGGCCTAGAATGTCAGAGGACACAAAAGAATTTTGCAAGTCCTGTGAAACCTGTCAAGCCAGTGGCAAGACAGGTGGCACTCCAAAGGCACCCCTTATTCCACTGCCTGTGGTTGGGGTTTCCTTTGAAAGGGTAGGGGTTGACATAGTTGGCCCCCTTGACCCTCCTACTGCTTCAGGCAATAGGTTTATCTTGGTGGTAGTGGACCATGCCACAAGATATCCTGAAGCTATTCCTCTAAGGACCACTACAGCACCTGCAGTGGCAAAGGCCCACCTGGGAATATTTTCCAGGGTGGGCTTCCCAAAAGAGGTGGTATCAGACAGGGGAAGCAATTTCATGTCTGCTTACTTAAAGGCCATGTGGAAGGAGTGTGGTGTGACATACAAGTTCACTACACCCTATCATCCACAAACAAATGGACTGGTGGAGAGATTTAATAAAACTCTCAAAGGCATGATTATGGGACTCCCTGAAAAACTCCGCAGGAGAGGGGATATCCTTTTACCATGCCTCCTTTTTGCTTACAGGGAGGTACCCCAAAAAGGAGTGGGCTTCAGCCCCTTTGAACTCCTCTTTGGACACCCAGTAAGAGGTCCTCTAACACTTGTTAAGGAGGGTTGGGAACAACCTTTAAAAGCTCCAAAGCAAGACATAGTGGACTATGTACTTGGCCTCAGATCAAGGATGGCTGAGTACATGAAAAAGGCCAGTAAACACCTTCAGGCCAGCCAAGAGCTCCAAAAGCAATGGCATGACCAGAAGGCTGTTTTGGTTCAGTACCAACCAGGGCAGAAAGTGTGGGTCTTGGAGCCTGTGGCCCCAAGAGCACTCCAAGATAAATGGAGTGGACCCCACACAATTGTTGAAAAAAAGGGTGAAGTCACCTACTTAGTTGACTTAGGCACTGCCAGGAGTCCCCTTAGGGTGCTCCATGTCAATCGCCTGAAACCCTACTATGACAGGGCTGATCTCACCCTGCTCATGGCAACTGATGAGGGACAGGAAGAAGAGAGTGACCCTCTCCCTGATCTCTTCTCTTCCACAGAACAAGATGCTCTAGTGGAAGGTGTAGTTTTGGCTGATTGTCTTACTGCTGAGCAGAAAGACCATTGCATAAATCTCCTGGGTCAGTTTTCTGAACTCTTCTCTACTGTGCCAGGTACCACTTCTTGGTGTGAGCACACTATAGATACTGGAGACAGCTTGCCTGTCAAAAGTAAAATCTATAGGCAGCCTGGCCATGTCAGAGACTGCATAAAGCAAGAGGTGCAGAAAATGTTAGAACTGGGAGTGGTTGAGCACTCTGAAAGTCCATGGGCTTCTCCTGTGGTACTTGTACCAAAACCTCATTCCAAAGATGGAAAGAAGGAAATGCGGTTTTGTGTTGACTACAGAGGTCTCAACCAGGTAACCAAAACTGATGTTCACCCTATACCCAGGGCAGATGAGCTCATAGATACACTGGCATCTGCCAAGTATCTAAGCACTTTTGACTTGACTGCAGGGTATTGGCAGATCAAATTATCAGAAGATGCAAAAGCAAAAACTGCATTTTCAACCATTGGAGGCCATTACCAATTCACAGTAATGCCTTTTGGATTGAAAAATGCCCCTGCCACTTTTCAGAGGTTGGTGAACACAGTCCTGCAATGGCTGGAAGCTTTTAGTGCAGCATATCTGGACGATATAGCTGTCTTTAACTCCAGCTGGGATGATCACCTGGTCCACCTATGGAAAGTTTTGGAGGCCCTGCAAAAGGCAGGCCTCACTATCACGGCTTAAAAGTGCCAGATAGGGCAGGGGAAGGTGGTTTATCTGGGACACCTTGTTGGTGGGGAACAGACTGCACCACTTCAGGGGAAAATCCAAACTATTATAGATTGGGTTCCCCCTACTACTCAGACTCAGGTGAGAGCCTTCCTAGGCCTCACTGGGTATTACAGGAGGTTCATTAAGAACTATGGCTCCATTGCAGCCCCTCTTAATGACCTCACATCCAAGAAAATGCCTAAAAAGGTATTATGGACAGCAAACTGTCAAAAAGCTTTTGAGGAGCTGAAGCAGGCCATGTGCTCTGCACCTGTCCTGAAAAGCCCTTGTTACTCTAAAAAATTCTATGTCCAAACTGATGCATCTGAATTAGGAGTAGGGGCAGTCCTATCACAACTTAATTCTGAGGGCCAGGATCAACCTGTTGCTTTTAGGGTCTACATGAGCCCCCTCGCCAACATCGTACGCAAGCACGACATCATCATCACCTCCTACGCCGACGACACCCAACTTATACTCTCCCTCACCAAGGACCCCGCCAGCACCAAGACCAACCTACAAGAGGGTATGAAGGAAGTCGCAGATTGGATGAGGCTCAGCCGCCTAAAGCTGAACTCTGAAAAATCGGAAGTCCTCATCCTCGGCAACACCCCGTCCGCCTGGGACGACTCCTGGTGGCCCACGGCCCTCGGCACCGCACCGACCCCCACAGACCACGCTTGCAACCTCGGCTTCATCTTGGACCCTCTTCTCACCATGACTAAGCAAGTCAACGCCGTGTCCTCCGCCTGCTTCCTCACCCTCCGCATGCTCCGTAAGATCTTCCGCTGGATCCCCGCCGACATCAGAAAAACCGTGACCCACGCCCTCGTCACGAGCCGCCTGGACTACGGCAACACCCTCTACGCCGGGACCACAGCCAAACTCCAAAATCGCCTGCAACGCATTCAAAACGCCTCGGCCCGCCTCATCCTAGACGTACCCCGCAGCAGCCACATCTCCGCACACCTGAGACACCTGCATTGGCTCCCAGTCAGCAAAAGGATCACCTTCCGACTTCTCACCCACGCACACAAAGCCCTCCACGACAAGGGACCGGAATACCTCAACAGACGCCTCAGCTTCTACGTCCCCACCCGCCACCTGCGCTCCTCTGGCCTCGCACTTGCTGCTGTCCCTCGCATCCGCCGCTCCACGGCGGGTGGGAGATCTTTCTCCTTCCTGGCGGCCAAGACCTGGAACTCCCTCCCCACCAGCCTCAGGACCACCCAGGACCACTCCGCTTTCCGGAGACTCCTAAAGACCTGGCTGTTCGAGCAGCGTTAACCCCCCCTTTTTTCCCCTAGCGCCTTGAGACCCGCACGGGTGAGTAGCGCGCTTTATAAATGTTAATGATTTGATTTGATTTGATTTATTAGTAGGAGGTTGACCCCTAGAGAAAAGCGTTGGTCTGCCATAGAGAGGGAGGCCTTTGCTGTGGTCTGGGCACTGAAGAAGTTGAGGCCATACCTGTTTGGCACTCGCTTCATTTGTCAGACAGACCACAAACCTCTACTTTAGCTAAAACAAATGAAAGGTGAAAATCCTAAATTGTTGAGGTGGTCCATATCCCCACAGGGAATGGACTATACAGTGGAACATAGACCTGGGAGTAGCCACTCCAATGCAGATGGACTCTCCAGATATTTCCACTTAGACAATGAAGACTCATCAGGTCATGGCTAGTCTTATTGTCCTTCGTTTGGGGGGTGGTTGTGTAGGAAAGTACCATCTTGCCTCGCATGTTACCCCCATTTTTCACTGTATATATGTTGTTTTAGTTGTATGTGTCACTGGGACCCTGCCAGCCAGGGCCCCAGTGCTCATAAGTGTGCCTGAATGTGTTACCTGTGTTATGACTAACTGTCTCACTGAGGCTCTGCTAATCAGAACCTCAGTGGTTATGCTCTCTCATTTCTTTCAAATTGTCACTAACAGGCTAGTGACTAATTTTACCAATTTACATTGGCATACTGGAACACCCTTATAATTCCCTAGTATATGGTACTGAGGTACCCAGGGTATTGGGGTTCCAGGAGATCCCTATGGGCTGCAGCATTTCTTTTGCCACCCATAGGGGGCTCTGACAATTCTTACACAGGCCTGCCACTGCAGCCTGAGTGAAATAACGTCCACGTTATTTCACAGCCATTTTACACTGCACTTAAGTAACTTATAAGTCACCTATATGTCTAACCTTTACCTGGTAAAGGTCGGGTGCTAAGTTACTTAGTGTGTGGGCACCCTGGCACTAGCCAAGGTGCCCCCACATTGTTCAGGGCCAATTCCCCGGACTTTGTGAGTGCGGGGACACCATTACACGCGTGCACTATATATAGGTCACTACCTATGTGTAGCTTCACAATGGTAACTCCGAATATGGCCATGTAACATGTCTAAGATCATGGAATTGCCCCCTCTATACCATCCTGGCATTGTTGGTGCAATCCCATGATCCCACGGGTCTCTAGCACAGACCCTGGCACTGCCAAACTGCCTTTCCCGGGGTTTCACTGCAGCTGCTGCTGCTGCCAACCCCTCAGACAGGTTTCTGCCCTCCTGGGGTCCAGCCAGGCCTGGCCCAGGAAGGCAGAACAAAGGACTTCTTCAGAGAGAGGGTGTTACACCCTCTCCCTTTGGAAAATGGTGTTAGGGCTGGGGAGGAGTAGCCTCCCCAGCCTCTGGAAATGCTTTCATGGGCACAGATGGTGCCCATTTCTGCATAAGCCAGTCTACACCGGTTCAGGGACCCCTCAGCCCTGCTCTTGCGCGAAACTGGACAAAGGAAAGGGGAGTGACCACTCCCCTGACCTGCACCTCCCCTGGGAGGTGCCCAGAGCTCCTCCAGTGTGCTCCAGACCTCTGCCATCTTGGAAACAGAGGTGCTGCTGGCACACTGGACTGCTCTGAGTGGCCAGTGCCAGCAGGTGACGTCAGAGACTCCTTCTGATAGGCTCCTTCAGGTGTTGCTAGCCTATCCTCTCTCCTAAGTAGCCAAACCCTCTTTTCTGGCTATTTAGGGTCTCTGTCTTTGGGGATTCCTTAGATAACGAATGCAAGAGCTCATCTGAGTTCCTCTGCATCTCTCTCTTCACCTTCTGCCAAGGAATTGACTGCTGACCGCGCTGGAAGCCTGCAAAACTGCAACAAAGTAGCAAAGACGACTACTGCAACTCTGTAACGCTGATCCTGCCGCCTTCTCGACTCCTTTCCTGGTGGTGCATGCTGTGGGGGTAGTCTGCCTCCTCTCTGCACTAGAAGCTCCGAAGAAATCTCCTGTGGGTCGACGGAATCGTCCCCCTGCAACCGCAGGCACCAAAGAACTGCATCACCGGTACCCTGGGTCTCCTCTCAGCACAACGAGCGAGGTCCCTTGAATCCAGCAACTCTGTCCAAGTGACTCCCACAGTCCAGTGACTCTTCAGTCCAAGTTTGGTGGAGGTAAGTCCTTGCCTCCCTACGCCAGACTGCATTGCTGGGAACCGCGACTTTTGCAGCTACTCCGGCCTCCGTGCACTTCCGGCGGAAATCCTTTGTGCACAGTCCAGCCTGGGTCCACGGCACTCTAACCTGCACTGCACGACCTCCTAAGTTGTCCTCCGGCGACGTGTGACTCCTTTGTGCGACTTCGGGTGAGCACCATTTCACTCCACTTTGTAGTGCCTGTTCTGGCACTTCTGCGGGTGCTGCCTGCTTCTGAATGGGCTCCTTGTCTTGCTCGACGCCTCCTCTGTCCCCAGACGCAATTGGCGACATCCTGGTCCCTCCTGGGCCACAGCAGCATCCAAAAACCCTAACCGCATGATTTGCAGCTAGCAAGGCTTGTTGGCGGTCTTTCTTCAGGAAACACTTCTGCACAACTCTCCATGGCGTGAGGGATCCGTCCTCCAAAGGGGAAGTTCCTAGCCCTTGTCGTTCCTGCAGAATCTTCAGCTTCTACTGTCCAGTAGCAGCTTCTTTGCACCCACAGCTGGCATTTCCTGGGCACCTGCCCATCTCCGACTTGCTTGTGACTTTTGGACTTGGTCCCCTTGTTCCACAGGTACCCTCGTTTGGAAATCCATCGTTGTTGCATTGCTGATTTGTGTCTTTCCTGCAGAATTCCCCTATCACGACTTCTATGTCCTTTGGGGAACTTTAGTGCACTTTGCACTCACTTTTCAGGGTCTTGGGGTGGGCTATTTTTCTAACCCTAACTGTTTTCTTACAGTCCCAGCGACCCTCTACAAGGTCACATAGGTTTGGGGTCCATTTGTGGTTCGCATTCCACTTTTGGAGTATATGGTTTGTGTTGCCCCTATCCCTATGTGTCCCCATTGCATCCTATTGTAACTATACATTGTTTGCACTGTTTTCTAATACTATTACTGCATATTTTGGTATTGTGTACATATATCTTGTGTATATTTGCTATCCTCATACTGAGGGTACTCACTGAGATACTTTTGGCATATTGTCATAAAAATAAAGTACCTTTATTTTTAGTATATCTGTGTATTGTGTTTTCTTATGATATTGTGCATATGACACTAGTGGTACTGTAGGAGCTTCACTCGTCTCCTAGTTCAGCCTAAGCTGCTCTGCTAAGCTACCATTATCTATCAGCCTAAGCTGCTAGACACCTTATACACTAATAAGGGATAACTGGGCCTGGTGCAAGGTGTAAGTACCCCTTGGTACACACTACAAGCCAGTCCAGCCTCCTACAGCTGGTCATAAAAAGGAAACTACACTTTTTGTCAGAGTAATTGCTTCATGGCCACAGTACCTCTGTGTCCTTCATGAGCTGGGTAAATGACAATGTCAAACCAACTCATCATGTACATGATGAAAATCCTTCAATTCCTTCATATCAACATGTCTGTTGGTCGTACTATCATGTTCCATATCTCTCCAAATAGATTTTCCATTAATTCAGTTACATCAAAGAGCATTGGTTCCTTCTCAAGAGCTTGAAGAATGCCACTTCTGCTTATCATTTCTCCATGAGTATATTTGACAATGTAGTATAGCTATACTTCTGAAGTCAAAAGTCTTGATGACTTATGGAGCCAGTGCAAATTGTGGAAGAATCCTGTCAACAGGACACACTCTGCAGGCACAAACGAGTCTCTGGCATGGGCATGTTGTGCAAGTGTGCCTGATAGGTACAGTGATGCTTTGGCTGGCATATGCAGCAGTTTTGACAGACGCTTTGAGGTTCTTGTCTCATCGCATCACAACTATGATGGGATTGCCATCCAGGATAATCTCATTGCAAAGTGGGGGTTTTATGTTTTCCACCTCAGCTATGCTCAGGAAAAGCTCTCAAAATGTCAATGTATCTTACACCATCACCTATCATGCACCATAACCCATTATGCAAACTAACTGGTCTTGCAGAGTAAAGTAACACATTATGGAGTGCTGCCGCCAATAAGGGCTACTATTTTGTCTGCATCAGATCTCATTCCATTACGTGAAAACATGTGGCCAGTTCATACTTTGTATTGTCACTTTAGTGGTGGAACAATAAGTGCAATTATATAAAGTAGCAGAAGTCACAATTGAAGGTATTCAGGGCAAGATTTGCCTGTGTTATTCTCCTGCAGTCTTTCACAAGAGCTTTATGGTATTTCTGTTAGGGCTTGCCAAACACTTCAGCAGCAGGTGAAATATAAAAAACTGAAAGAATCATTTAGAATTTGACAGAAAAGGAGAACCCCCTGTAACTCGGAAAAACCCTAGTTCATACACTAGTTTTAGTATTGGTGAAAGTGCTTTGTTTCTGACTATGGAGCACCAGCTGGCTCAGCTACCAGAAACCTCTGCCCTAACCGCGCATCCGCCACTGTCACAGGTCATGGTAATGATCACCCTGTAATTTTTAGAACGGTGCAGAAGTCATTAGAATTTTTTGTCCTGGAGACCAATCCCACATATGGAAATTACAGATTGGCTCCCACGCACAAGAAGAAATTCTGCATGCCAAGGTCATTAATTAAATGTATTTTCTTTTTCGAGAATAAACTTCCACTTTGGGAATTTAATTAGTAGTTTAGTCTCAGAAAAACAAAAAATATTTTACTAGCGGGTACCTTGAACATGATGCCAACTCAGCAAAGCTTCACTGCCTACAGTGGAGCCAGTGCAACAGAAGCTTCACTGAAGGCAATGAGAGCTCCAGCTTCCTGGCAGGGATCTTTGAATATGGTGGGTGGTCATTTTCCAGGGCAGCAAAAGCCATGGTCTATGCTGGTCTGGCTGGTTGCAGATCATTACCGTGCTCCAGATCTCCTAAATCTCCTAAATCCTTTTGCATTGAATTGGCCCTATGTGAGTTGCAAGCACTGTAATTTATGTCAGTGACTTTTCCAGCTCTAGCTGTTGGTAACCTTTGATGAGATGGAGTTCTGAAAAGATTTACCCACCTTTCAATTGATGTATCATCTCTTAAATTGTTGGTACCAAATGTTTGCTTCTTATAGCCAGATTTGGTAGAAGCATGTCTACAGACATTTGAATTTTACCACCTATCTGTATCTCATGCACTGCAACTATAAAAGGGACCCATGGCATGGGTCCTAGGAGGGGTTCAATGAGTCAAGAGAATACCTAAAGAATCCCAATCTTTACAGATAAACATAAATTTAGGAGGTATACTGTGTCAGAATTGGATTCAACTACAAACATAACAAAGTCACCTTGTCGTTCCTCAAGAGACAATGAGCCACAAAAACAGCCTTGAGCAGGGTAGAGGTCTTCTGGAGCTGTACACTTGTATTTTCAGCTCTGTGGGTTGCATGAAATTATCCTCTCAGCCTACACACATTGCAGACATAAGTGGCAGAAAGACATACACCTGTGTCTTTAAAGACAGGAGCCAAACCACTAGGATTCTTTGTGATTGTCTTTCATACAACCATTTTGCCACATAGTGTCATTATGTTTCTGTGGACATGACATTCACTTTTTTCTGAATGAAGATGAATCACAGCCTACAATGATCTGCGATTCCAAAGCCTCCTTACTGATATATGGATCAAAGCCGCAGTTATGGACATGAGCTTTGAATAATGTGACAAAAACCTTTATGGGTCGTTCCCTCGCTAACATATTTTTTTAGGCCTGAAACATTTCATGAGGCTATTGTTTAGGCCCGTAGGTGTCACTTCATACAATTATGGGACCCATTTAAAGATAGTTGACCCACCACGCTGGCCAGGTGCTGCCAGGTTCCTAGTAGAGGACAGTCTGGAAAATATATCTGTGTGGCTCGGATCAATGAGTCGAAAGTACGTCTGTGGCAGATGCTTTTTCCACACTGAAGAATGACAGAAGTTGCCATGTTTATTCAGCCCACCCAGAATTCCCTTTTGCTTTTGTGCAAAAAATCCTCAAAGTGGTTGTTGTCTGTGGAACAGCAAAGCAAAACGGTACTTGACGTGCAGGGAATTTTCATCCTGCATTTTAGGGATATTTTCACATTTACTTCCTGTGTCTGCCACGCCTGTATGGCAGCCTTGGGAGGGAAAAATTGGGAATAATAGCAATGCTCTAAATCAGATAAGGCTACCCTCACAGTCAGCTGGCGGCTCAGTGGCAGATGAGCCACTTTGTCAGGAGTATCTAATGGCAGAGCCCGCAGTGGCTCTGCCAGCGGAAATCATGCAGTTCCACCACTCGGAACTGCAAGTTTGTCATGGTGAGCCCACTACCAATTTATGGCGGTGCTCTTGTCCAACCAAACTCAAAATGATCCACTACAACTTGAGTATCAGGACGCACCAGGTGAAGCAGGGTGTCTCTGACACCCAAAGCAGCAACCCATTTACCGAAACACCTGATCCATGTATGAAAACACATGATCCAATAATTGCACCCGAGACCCACTCTCCTCAACTCATCGATCTTGAAAGGTGGCAGCACATGCAGTGTCATAGCATCTAATAAAGTACAAGAAACTGCATTATTTGTGGGCCCCAGGCTTGGTCTCATATTACTACTGTTAAAGTTATTTTTAAGTTCATGTTTTGTGTGACAAAGAACATTGAGTATTAATCATTTCTGTGTTGGATTATATATTCAAATGACAAAATAGTATAAATGAGCTTGAGAGAATTTTAAGATATGATTTTGAAGTATGTCTTTTAACACAATTATGCTACATTAGTACCACCATACTAGTTAAAATGGATGTTATTTCTTTCTCTGTCTCTACTCGTGTATTCAACTACAACCCCCCCCCCCAATGGAGTTCCCCTGTACATTGGAGTTCCCCTGCAGTCTCTGCAGAAAGTAAACATGATTGATGTAATGTTTTTGTTGCCTTAACATAATACAATTGGCTATTTTAAAGGAACCATCTAGTGAGCAAGGTAGTTTGTAACTTTCAAGATGTGTTCTGCTGTGATTCTGTGGTCCAGTTCAGTTTCCTGTGGTCATAAATAGCTTTAGCTAAATGTTCCAAGTGATGTTCAGATCATCTCCGACAGAAAGTACCACTAGGAAAGAGGATGTTTACTTAGTAAATGGAATAGTGCTAACATAAAGCCATTGTCATGACTTGCTCTGATTTGCCAAAGAATTGATGCATGGGATCATGGCATGTTGAATCTATGCCTTAGCTAATTTTCTATGCAAGAATTGTGTATATGGACCCTTTGGGTTTGGGGGTAAGCCATATTTTTCCTTGCAGAGTTTCCTGTTCCATTAGGGATGCTGTCCGACCTTTTCTTGATTTTGCTGCACAAAGGTGTAAATAGATTTCAGATTTTTGGCTACTCTGTACCATTTTGCATTTTTGACATTTATGTAATAAACCCTGTAACTTTTCCCCCATCTGGTACTCAGTTATTGAGTACTCCTATTATCTTATTGCTCTGCTAAACTGATGTTAGATGTGGTGTTCTTTTGCGCAAGATCAATCCAGAGTGGAACCTCTTGAGGTAACTTGTGATATTGTAAAGATGTTGGGGTGTCCTTATTATTGGGCTACAGTCCTAAATATAGAGGTATGGGGTTCCACTTGGATATTATCATTAGGCGACATATGTTCTTGCTTCATTTCATACACTGTGCATAATCATAAGAGGACAATCTCACTACAAGTGATGTTGCACTGGCTCCACGCAAGACAAGTTACAGTCAACGGACTACTATATAGATGTATACATGTTTCCAGACACTCCCTCTTTCCAAATATATACTAACGTAAACATAAGCCAAGTTTCAACCTGAATTGATCTTTAATTTGAATTTCTTTCATTTGCTGTATGGTTACAGCAGATTCTCCTTGGCCTTGACACCAGCTTCTGACATCTTGCTCCCGATGTACTCCATCTCCTTTAATAAGAACTTGCACTTTTCTTATTGTGCCGTCATACCCCTGTCCTGTGACATTCGCAGTACATCATTCAGAATCTCATTGCACTCCATTGTGTAATGTCATACTGGTTGCTTAAATTGTCATTGCCAAGGATCCAGTAAACTACTCATCATTTATCTGATTTCAAAGTGCATGTGGTGTTCCACCAGCTAAAAGTAGATGATTTGTACCAGAAAAATAAAAGGGAGCAAAGGGAGGTGGCATCATTTGAGCTCAGCTCCTAAAATGCTCTAGTGATGAAACTGTTGCAAAAATTGTCCTCATTTTGGCCATACTCCAAAGACTAAATGACTACAGGTTAAAAAGATGGCCGAATGGCATATCTTAAGAGCAAGCAATACTTGGTCAGAGAATGTCCTCTGAAATAATGGAGAGACACGTACGGTACCACTAAATTGTGGAGAAAGTTTATTTCAAAGTTAAACCTAGCTAGAGACCCGAGCAGGATCGCAGACTGAGATTTCTCAGTGGATATGACATAGAATATTGAACTAAACTTGAGACAGGACTACAAACACCTAGGAACATCTGAAACTCATGAAACTCATTGCAATGCCATCTCTAGGATACCAGCCCAAAAGCACACAGACCTTTCCATTTGAACCAATTTGGTGTTTTTTATTTGGTTGTGATATAGTCTAACTTTTAGTAGAGCCCCCGTGTCACAAAGGTCATCAGAATGTGACAGTTTATGTTTTATGTTAAGAGAACTATTATGAATTATGTATTAAGTAGTATGTAATTTAGGGGCTCATTATGAGCTATGGCCTTCTGCCAGTCTTTTCATGGCTGGGTCCCGCTATGAAAAGGCTGGCGGAAAGTATGGTTGTAATCAGCCAGGCGGCGCTGAGTTTAGCGTCGCCATGGTGGGTTACAAGCCCGACCGCCATCACCCCGTCGGGATCTATAATCCTGGCGGGGACAGCAGTCATTAGGCAGGTCCACCTGCCAAAGTTGTATTTGGGCGGTCGGACTGCCTGCAATGCGGCGGTCCGACCATCAACAGGAGTGTGGCTGTCCTCGGACCGGCACACTCGTAATGAGGCCCTAAGACATTAGACTAACCTTGCATCTAGAAACTAAACTGAATTTCTAATGATTAATGAATTAAAATGCATGCAAAAATGAGAGAAATGCACTTCTCTGTTGTATTCTATGAAATTTGTTCACAAAGCTTTCCATTCAAATGGAATTTATTATTTATAATAATGAAATATTATTGTTGATAAATTTATAAGTTGCACATTACATGTGTTTTATTAAAATGTATTAATTAAATGCATTTATACAATTAGCTTGTGTTAGCATAAATGATACATGTTGAAGCTTGTAATTTGTGGCTAGAAATGCTGATTTATTTCCTAACACGAACTTTCTTTCAGGTTTTGTTATCATGAGAAGCTTAGCTAGTTAGTTGGCAGTAGACTCTATTGCGTAAGCATAGAAAGAATGTAGCCTAGTGTCCTTGATGGAAAAACATTGTGGAACATGGACTGACTTCGAATACAATTGTTTCAAACTTGCATGGAGTCACACAGATGGAAAATGTTCCCATAACAGACCTGGGAAAGGAGTGAACTGTTTGAGCTTGGAGTCGTGTGATCGATTTCTGTTGGATGATGCCCCTTCATTCTGACATGGACAGATACCTTTGATGAATCAGGGTCCTTTTAGAATTCTTAAATATTGAAGGACGTTTGAATTTAGAGCAGTACCTTGAAGATCCTGGTAACTTGCAGAGAACCCCAGATACCTACAGATGCCTTGCTGACCCTGATGCTTTGCTGATGAAGAATCCCTGAATGCTGTATTCCTTGGAGAGGTATTTCCCTCTCAGTCATTGCCCCTTTGAATTGCCCTTTTATACTTAGTAATGTTGTTTATGTCCCCTTCAGAAGACTCTTGACTGAGCTTCTGATATGCTGACGCTTTTCCTTTTTAGCTAACTTTTGTGTAACTTATTTAGTGTCCTGCAGTCTGAGATAATCTTTTTTCCAAATTATTTTTATCCTCTTTGTGCTTTCTGTCTTCTACCCACATGTGTTTCTCCCCACACATGTTTGTATTTCCCTGATCTGGTTAGCTGTAGGGTTGACCTGTGCCCAGCCAAAATTTATTGACTCTGCTAATTTTAACTGACTGATGATTTCTTTTTTTTAGAGTCTTCATTTATAACAGAAGACAGGAGGATCCGGAAATGTATCCCGACTCTGGTCAGACCCCTAACCTAGGAGTTGACACCAGAGAAGCAGCCTCCATCAGCCTGAGGAGAAGAGGCATGAGGGGGAGAGTAAAAGCAGATCCACACCCTCACCTCCTCTCTGTTGTGTCTTCATGGTTAATCATTGGACTCTTGCCATATTCAAATATCAAAAGTTGTATTCATATTATGCCTCCCCAGTCTAAAAGTAAAAGAAATTAGCACTGTGGAAAACTAGAAAAGCTTCCCACATTCTCTGACATTTGACTGAGCATTTACTACTATCTAGGTCTGAGATTCTCTTCACAGACAATAGCCAATCAGTATAAGTGGGAGGAAATCTTGATATCCACTTAATACATATTTCCAGCCGTGCTATCAACACCAAATCAAAAAAAGAGATGAGCCTGAAGTTTCTTCAACTTATCATGTATGCTCCTCCTAAATCCCTCATATAATCCAAATACAATCATTGGTAGGCTTACCTCAACTCATCTATTTATGATGGATAAAATCGTCTTACCCACTTTTTTCCAGAAGGTTTGAATTTCCAGGCACTGCTACAAAAAATGTATGTCATCCGCACCCTCTAGATCACACTTCGGGCAGTTACGCTTCCTTTGAAATCCTACTCTAGCTAACCTTCTGGGAGTCCAATCGGCCCTATACATAGTGAACAGGTGATTCCTCCTTAAGGGGTTGGATTTCACCACAGACCAAAGTATATTCATAGATGCCTGCCAACAATGAGGAAGGTCGGGTGCCAAGAAGTCAGATTTCCACATCTCTATGGGTAATGGAAGAGAAACATCTGCTTGTATTAATGCCCAGTATCATCTTGAGACTTCATTCTATAATCTCTGAGTGCCTATAGTTTCCCTTACCCAATCCGTGGTGAGCCCTCCCTCAGGTTCTCCTTATACCCAACCTTTAATTTTTATGTATTTGAACCTAGATAGCCTAGCATTTGTCGCATCAGCTAGGGATTCCCATGGAATAACAGAACCCCTTATAACTATTTGTCCCCATTGTACAATTCCTACCTGTATCAATGGAATAGCTATTGCATCTTGTAAACATATCAGTGTACCGGGAGAATCCAAATTGGAGCCAGCTCTCTTAGTACGGGATTCCTAATCTTCTTCTCACTGCAAACCACATCCAACAAATCTACATTATTGAGAACTTTTAATCTTGCTTTTTTGTAATACCTAGGATAGCCAAACTTATAAAGTGTGTACTCTGCTCCCAGAGGTACCCTGTTAATGCCCGCAATTGGGAGGATGCATATTCCTTAGAGAAAAGCAGTCTGATGTTTTTCAATTGAAATGTCCAATAGTAAATCTGAAAATCTAAAAGTGCAACTCTTCCATCTAACTTCTTTTTCCTCAGTTTCTTCCAGGCTATTCTTGGGCTTTTATGTGACCAAATAAAGCTAATTATTCCCTCTGAAGTTTCCGTAGCCAGTCAGGTTTAAAAAATAGGGACAGAGCATTAAAGATTCAGGTAAATTTTGGCAGTATCACCATTTTTATTAAATTTGTTCTACCTAAAATCGAGAGTTGTAGATGCGGCCATTGGTGGAGAAGGCTGTTTCCTTTAAAAGATTTAGAAAGTTCACCTGGGCTATCTCTACCACGTTTTTAACCACTTTTACCCCAAGATAACGAATTTCATCTTTCTCTAAAATATTATCCTGTGGGCCATTCCAGGTCATTAGCTCGGACTTGTCAGTATTGACTAAGGAGCCCGAAATTTTCCCAAACCTTGTTATAGTTTCAAAACGTGCAAGAAAGGAACTTTGAGAACTCAGTGTATAAATCAAGAGATAATCTGCATATAAAGCTTCCTTCAGAACCCAGCTTT
Source organism: Pleurodeles waltl (assembly GCF_031143425.1). NCBI lineage: Eukaryota > Metazoa > Chordata > Amphibia > Caudata > Salamandridae > Pleurodeles > Pleurodeles waltl. The sequence continues at coordinate 862,908,424 of NC_090446.1, read as the reverse complement.
GGTACAGAAAGGGTACTATTCTCTGATCTAATCTAATTCTCATAGCCAGTGGTTCAATATATAAGTTGAAAAGAAGAGGAGAGAGAGGACATCCCTGTCATGTTCCTCATTCAATTTTAAAGTGTGGCGATAAGTTACCATTAACAAGAATCCTGGCTGTGGGTGTTTTGTAAATAGCTGTAATTTTCTTAAGGAAGTTATCTCCTAAGTTGTTGTGTTTTATTACTTCCTGCAAGAAGAGCCAGCTCACTCTATCAAATGCCTTTGCGGCATCAATTGTTATTATGGCAAGAGGGATGTTAGTAGTAGTGACAATGTCAACTGTGGAAACTAAATCATGAATCAAATCCCTTAAATACTGATTTCTCTTAAAGCCTTTCTGATTGTTATGTATCAGGCCACTAATCGCATTGTCCTGGCAAGCACTTGTGCAAAGTTTTATAGTCGTTATTGAGCAATGAGATGGGTCTATACGACTGAAATCTCCTAGCTTCCTTCAGTGGCTTTAATATTAGAGTTATAAACACTTTGTTCCATGAAGTCATAACCGGGGTGATGAAAATCGAATTCATCAGCTGAGTTAGAACTGGTACAAGTTCTTCTTTCAGGAGTTTACATACTTCGGCTGGTATTCTGTCTGGGCCCGGAGTCTTCCCATTTTTCAGCCCAGCAATGATGTTATCTACCTCTCCAGCTTGGAAGCGTTGATTGATATCTGATTCTTGTCTGGTTCTGGCCTAGGAAGAGTATCTGTCCTCAGCCAATTTACAATCTCCTCCACTGAGGCAAAGGTGTCTTCCCTGTATAGGTCTGAAAACAAATTGACAAAAGCTCCTGCAATATCTCAGTCTTCTGAAGACATTCTACCCGACTCATCAATCATTATTCCTTTAATAGTATTCCTGGTGTTATCAGACCTGATTTTCCAAGCTAGTAACCTCCCACAACCTTCGCCATACTCAAAATGCGCTAGTTTCCTAGTTTTCCATTTACTCCTTACTATTGATTCCAAGAGTACCTCAAGAGAATTTTTAACTTCTTGGATTTGGTTCTGTAAATCAACTTGTGTTGTCATGTCCTTAGAGATGTCTATATGGGCCTGTAATTTGCAGAATTTACCCTCCAGAAACTCCACTTTGGCTTTAGTTCTCTTTGCCCTGTAAGCTGCATAACTAATGAATTCCCCATGAATAAAGGTCTTATATGCTTCCCAAACTGTGGTTATCGATGCTGAACCTAGATTGATATAAAAAAAGTCCTTTGAATCCCTTTTTAACATTCATATAATCTCTTCCTCACCCAGGAGAGATCTATCAAGTGTCCATCTGGGATGAGCACGAGGGCCAGTGAGAATGATGTTTAGCTGTACAGCTGAGTGATCTGAAAGATGGCATGGCTGGTGAGAGGCTCCCGCTAGGTTGTTTCGAAGCCTTGTATCTATCAGAAAGAAATCAATTCTAGAGGCGTGACCATACTTTTTGTTACAAAAAGTGAACTCCTTAATCTGCCCCATTCTAGTTCACAAAGGGTCAATCAGTCCAACATTCCTCATTATATTTTGTAATCAATATCTCATCCTGATTGTGCTGACAGTTGGTCTGGGGGTGGACCTATCTAGGGTAGGATTAAGCAAACCATTAAAGTCCCCTCCAACTATTATCAGATTCTTAGCTCTTTCTGACAGCTGCTCATAAAGTTCCATAAGTGGGCCTGGATTATCCATGTTGGGTCCATAATAAGAAACCGGAGTATACGCGACCTTTTCTAATTTGATGTTCGTCATTAACCACCTCCACCCTGGGGTCAGCTCTTACGTCAGTCAAATGACCTTGAACCTTGTTCTTTACAATAATTGCCACCCCTTTCACATTACAGGATTGATTAGTGCAAGCAAACTGAGTAATCTACCTTTGCTACTTGAGAATGTTCATACACTCCTCCTATCTCAAATGTGTCTCTTGCAGGAGAATGAGCTGGCTATCAGATAGTCTTAAAAATGTGAAAATTCTCCTTCTCCTGCAGCTTACTCTAAGTCAATTTACATTCCAGGTAAGAATTTTGAGTTTAGAAGTGACCCCGGACCCCATCATCCTATTCCAATTCAGGCATCTGCTTTCTGTCCAACCAGAGAGTTGTGATAGAATATGAGGACTCTTCTTTTTTTTAAACTTTTCTCCCATATGCTCTCCACACAGTGAAAACTCGTCCAAATCATTTTACTACGTGCCACCCAAGACTACCCTTCTCCCAAGCCTCCATGGGGAACTATCCTATTGACCAGATTGGGTAGTCCATCCTACCCTTGAGCCCCGACACTCCTGAGCCCGCTAGCTCTCCCCTTTTATCTGTTCAATTAGTGCCACGACTTCTTGGGGGTCCCTCATACTATGCATTTTATTTCTCCACATTACTCTCAGGGTATCAGGGAATCTCAGTTACTTAAGCTCCTGCATATACTTTCCTAGCTCCCATCGTCGATCTTGAGTTGCCATGGACATGTCAGATCTTATTGAGAACGTCCAACCTCGTGCTTGAAGCCCCGAACTTTGACAGCTTCTGTAAGGATCTGCTTCTTTACTCAATATGAGACAACACCTCTGGAATCCCTACTGTGCTTTGCAAAATGGAAATAGATCTCATTATGTTAGTCAGTCATATAAACTTATGAATAATTATACAATACTGATACAAATTCATCCCTCAAAATGTCCAACATTTCTATACATTCCACCTCTATTATACTCCAGGCTGCATAAACAGTTTTCAAATGCTGATTCAAGACACATCAGACGATGTGCAAATACTTGGGGTAAATTCTGCTGTGTTATTGTGTATGTTTTTTTTTTCAGGAGTCAATCATAATCATCAAATGTTATATGAGTACATAACATGAATAAATACCTTAACGGTGACAAAATGTGTAAAAGTGAAAATAGGAGATTAAACAAAGGCAGCATATCAAAAACAGAATCGAGCAAACTCATGCATGCAACACCATATATCACATAACAGTTCTTCAGGTCGCACCAAACCAGGCCTATTTTAGTTGTATTAAACCATGAAAAGAAGAAAAAACTACTAATCTGGGTATAATCTTCCTTCCATGTACGAGTCCCCTCAGCAGGATAATAGCTTCCTTTCTAAGTAATACCCCAACGGGGCAGCAATAGCTTACCCACATTCATATCTTTGATAGATGTTTACCCAGCACTCAGTCAACTTTGGGGGTTGTGGAGATATCCACGCCTGAGCTATGCATAAAAAAGCCGAAACAATAATAATCGACATCAACATACTAAAGCTATCAGTATGCATAGTTTTATAGCCCAGCATGATTTCCCTAGAGGACAGCTCAGGATTAGAGCCTGAGTGGTCTATTACTAGCTGAATAACACCTGCCCAAAATCTGTGTAGCACAGGACAGTTTACAAATATATGTACTACATCAGGTGCATGACAACAGCACTTCGGGCACTGAGTCTTAATTGAATTATGGTTAGTTGTTCATTTAGAAAATCTGACGGGGCGTATAGTAAAGCACACAAATAGTCTTGAACTGCTGTAATCTAAGGCTTACCTAATGAACAGATTCTTCGACAATCTCAAAGGCACCCTGAATTTCATCTGGAAAATATCTCAATTGCTAGCACCCTGCTCCACTTGGAAGCACACAGCAGGCTATCATCTTTACTATATGAATTGAATCTCTGATATAACACACTGGTCGAAGCTTTTCTGAGTGCCTCATACAAATAAGACGGAATACCTGATTCATCAATGTTAGATCTGACAGCCTTAGGATGGTCACCCCTAACTTTTTGCCTGCCTCTCTCCACTTTTTAAATATTGTTTTGCTTGTTTTAACACTCTACACACTTTACCACTGCTAACCAGTGCTGAAGTGCATATGCTCTCTCCCTTTAAACATGGTAACATTGGATCATACCCAAGTGGACTATTTAATTTACTTATAAGTCCCTAGTAGAGTGCACTAGATGTGCCTGTAGATTAAATGCTACTAGAGGGCCTGCATCACTGATTGTGCCACCCACTTTAGTAGCCCCTTAACCTTGTCTCAGGCCTGCCATTGAAAGGCCTATGTGTGCAGTTTCACTGCCAATTTGACTTGGCATTTAAAAGTACTTGCCAAGCCCACAACTCCCCTTTTTCTACATATAAGACACCCCTAAGGTATGCCCTAGGTAACCCATAGGGAAGGGTGCTGTGTAGGCAAAAGGCAGGGCATGTACCTGTGTAGTTTACATGCCCTGGTAGTGTAAAACTCCTAAATTCGTTTTTACACTACTGTGAGGCCTGTTCCCTTCATAGGCTAACATTGGGGCTGCCCTCATACATTGTTGAAGTGGTAGCTGCTGATCTGAAAGGAGTAAGAAGGTCATATTTAGTATGGCCAGAATGGTGATACAAAATCCTGCTGACTGGTGAAGTTGGATTTAATATTACTATTTTAGAAATGCCACTTTTAGAACGTGAGCATTTCTCTGCACTTAAATCTTTCTGTGCCTTACAATCCACGTCTGGCTGGGTTTAGTTGACAGCTCCCTTGTGCATTCACTCAGACACACCCCAAACACAGGATACTCAGCCTCACTTGCATACATCTGCATTTTGAATGGGTCTTCCTGGGCTGGGAGGGTGGAGGGCCTGACACTTGCATGTCAAAGGACAGTAGCCTTCCCTCACACAAAGGACTGCTGTACCCCCTACTGGGACCCTGGCAGACAAGATTGAACTGAAAGGGGACCTTGTGCACTTCTAAGCCACTCTTTGAAGTCTCCCCCACTTCAAAGGCACATGGGTATGTAAACAGGGCCTCTGCCCCTACCATCTCAGACACTTCCTGGAGAAGAAACTTGAACCAGAACCTGCATCCTGCCAAGAAGAACTGCCTGGCTGCCCAAAGGACTCACCTGACTGCATTCTGTGAAGGACTGCTGCCTTGCTGTTGCCCTGCAGCCTTGCTGCTCTCTGGCTGAGGTGAAGAAGTGCTCTCCAAGAGCTTGCCTCCTGTTCCCTGAAGTCTCATGACCAAAAAGACTCAAGAAGTATTCCTTTTGCGGCGAAATTAAACACACAGCCTGCCAGAAACAACGCACAGCCTGCACCGCAGTGAAAATTTCACCGCACGTCGAACTGGAAAGAGGCAGCCCGACTTCGCAACGAGAAGATCAACGCAGCTCCAGTGTAGCGACTGGAAATTCGATGCACGGCCCACGGGATCGATGCACAGCCGAGTCGGAACGATGCAGCCCGACTTCCAGAGAAGAATCGACGCAGCACCTGGTGTGCAGTAGAAAATTCAGCGCAACGCCCACCGGATCAACGCAGCTCCTGTGACTTCATCCTGCCAGCACAGAAAATCCACACATCGATCCCTTGGCGTCTGAAAACCCCGCAACCCGAAGAGGATCTACGACCGACCATCAATGCACAGCTGTCCCTGCATCAAACTAAATGACGCATTGCCGTGTGCGGCCCTAGAAATCGACGCACACCCCTTTGTTTCCACGCATCTCCTCCTCTGTGGTTTTTTGTGGTGATTTTTCATGCGAACCAGGTACTTTGTGCTTGAAATAGACTTTGTTTGCTATTAAAAGACTTAAAGACACTTTATATCACTTTTCAGTGATATCTCAAACATATACTTATTGCATTTTAATTGTTTTGACCTGCATTTATCCAGATAAATATTATATATGTTTCTAAACACTGTGTGGTGTATTTTTGTGGTGCTATATTGTGTGATTGTATGATTTATTGCACAAATACTTTACACATTGCCTTCTAAGTTAAGCCTGACTGCTCAGTGCCAAGCTACCAGAGGGTGGGCACCAGATAATTTGAATTGTGTGTGACTTACCCTGACTAGAGGGAGGGTCCTTGCTTTGACAGGGGGTAACCTGACTGCCAACCAAAGACCCCATTTCTAACAATGAAGATTAATTAACTCCTTGCATCCATACAAAAAGTTGTCCCGCAGCTGCAAGTATAAAAAAACAATGAGGAAGCTCATATAAAGCCTGCAGACAGGCAAATGAGCAAGATCCACCACTGCCATACAGATGTATTACAGTCAGCACCCCTAACCTTTACCAGACTTTACCCATTGGGTCAAGGAATATCTCAGGAAATGCTGGGTTTCCCCAAAGTGGCATACATGCGTCCAGGGTGGCAAGTCAGTACTTAGCACAGATCTCTTGACATATATGAGCGATGTCCCTAATGACTTTAAATCTCACTTGAAGTCCCTCCTCTGAAATGAAGGGATATTGTCAATAAGATCTAATGGCTGCAAGCTTAAAATTTCTGCCTATGCTGATAACATTGCTTTTTTCTCAGCAGATCCATGGGCGACATCAAACATATAACCAATGAAGCTAATAGGTTTGGCGCATTTTCTGGCTATAAACTAAACCTGACTAAAACCCATCTTCTGCTGAATTTCAAGCTGGAAAATGCAGTGGGGTTGGTTTCAACTGCCACTTATGTGGGAGTCAGGTATAGCAGTCCGGTCAACAATATCTTTAAATTAAACTATGAGCCTCTACTGCATACTGTCACTGCTAACTTTTGCCTTGGGAGCTGGTTTAGTATACTAGGCAAATGTAACATTATCAAGATGAATATCCTCCCAAAATTCCTGCACTTGTTTCAGGTGGATTGAGGGCGCCATAGGCAGCTTCATACGGGGGTATGGGCAAGCAAGGTGGGCTATTCAGTTTCCGAAACTGCTGTACAGTCAAGAGGGTCTCCAACTACCTGAGTTTAAGCTATACTTTTGGGTGATCAGGAGCCAGAACCGTCTATCGTGGGGTACCAATTGGCTTTAGGGGCCGACGTCAGGTGTTATTGTATATGTGTGGATCTGTTGTGCCGCATTCCTATTGAGTCCAACAGCCCACTTTACCAACCCCCCATGACTTCAATTCTGTTTTAAAACATATATTTTTTGGAGAGCCAGGCAGCAAGCTGCTTCTGGCCTTCTGCAAATGAGATTCCGCTCACAGGTTTCTGGTTTTACCTGCATAAAGGACACCCATGAAAGGAAAGGGGATTCTTGGAGCGTCAAACTGGGTCAGAAAATAGGCATAGGCACTAAAATAAAAGAGGCCCCTTTAACGAATCAGATACCTGAAAAAGTGAACGACGGCTGCAAATCTGGGCAGTTTTGAAAATGCATAAATGTTTTGCAAGATGTGAGAAATTGCATGCATTTGTGCTTACTGCAGGCAATGTTTGCGGTATTAGTAAAATCAACAGTAAAATACGCCGCCCCCGACCATAAACAGGCCCACAAACGGACAAAAAATACCTGCCCAGACACTGACCTGTTAGGCCAGCACTTCTAGCGCCGCCAGAGCGCTTTATAAACCAATCCCGGCTTGGAAGCTTGGATTTGAAGGAACGTTCTATATACGAAATTCCGCCTTTTAGTCCAACTAACCGGTCTGTAGAAAGAAACCTACCCTTATGTTTTCTGAAACAATTGTGCTATCACTCCTCTTAATCAGTGATCTTTTCGACGTCAGTTGCAGAGGCAGGCTCTGTAAGTAATGTGTTCGTTCCATCCGGTATTTAGTCGCCCTTTACTCAATTTACCTGCGCTGCTGAGGACGCCGTGTCATGCGGATAGCAAACATTCAGAGCAAAGTTTTTAATCAGAAAAATAAATAGATTCGCATTTCTCCATGGAAGGTCAAAGAGGGACAAAGGAAACAACATGTATTTACTGTACGAATACCCCACCAGACCTATGCACAGTGGCACGGCACAGCGTGCGTCACACCAAGTGGAAGGAATCCTTTCACCTGAGTTGACTAGGGAGCTCAGGCGGCATCTTTCCATCACAACCCCAGGCTCCCAGTGGAGGAAGCGAATCTGGCAGTGCCAACAGGTCTGCTGCAGACGTGAGGCGAGATCAACTCCCTAGACCCTTTTTTGTCACTCTAATTTTAGATAATATGAGCATAAGGCTGCATCTCTGCTGCTTAGGGATCGTTAACAAGAAAGATGAACCTACACAACAATGCAAGCGCAAACAAAGAGTTGAGGACCAGGAACAAGCAAGAACATTACTTTTATTAATTTACACCTGACTTCTTGAGAGACGGTTAATCAATCTTGTATGCAACTGAGTCTTACAGACACTATTCTTCAAAAGAAGTTAGTGTTGTGGCCTAGGTGCTTGTAGAGCTAAGGCGCGCTAGAGATGCGAACAGCAGACATGCACACAAGTATACTTGGGATGAAAGACCACACGTGATGTTCTCCCCTCTATTTTATAGCTCTGGCCATACCTGGCCAGAGGATGTGGTGGAACTCTTTCCAGGGACAAACAGAACTACTGGTCAACTAGACCGGAGCCCGACAGCTCATTACATCTCTCCCCCACTTGGTCATAAACTTAAATGTTCATCAGGCCAAGAAGCACACAAAGTCCCTGAGCCTCTTGTTTGGCTGCGGATTTGACAGGAGTCCCTGCTGCCGAGGATGAGGGCAGTGAGCGTCCTCCCGGGCTTCTTGGTCATTGTCAGCTCTCCGGGCTCAGCTATTTTGCTTGGGTGCTGGGCTTCCAGATTTGTGGACATTTGTTCCTTGTTCCTCAGGAGGCAGATTCCAGGTGTCGTTCTCAGACCCTGGGTTGTCTTATAGGACATTGGGGACTAGGACAATTTGTAAACAAAATATGTTCTGGGCCATTTTTTCGATTCCTTTCTTAGCAGTGATCATCATACCAGCTACCAAGAGAACTGGCACACTTCGTGTTTGAAAGCTGTCAAGAATTTCCATCCTGGTCTTCTGTCCCTGAGGATCACTTGGTCCCCCGGATCTAGTTGTCTCGTGGCCGCATGTTGTCTCTTGCTAACCCATGCATTGTTTCCTTGTCTCCTCGTCTAAGTCTCCTCAGGCTAGTAGGGCAGAGGCACGCATCTGGGGCAAGTGGATATGGTGTCATGCCTCACTCCATTCAACATGAGCGATCATGGGAGCCGCTGCATGGTACAGTGGGGCTTTCCTCTGTGTTCTCTCAGAAACCGCTGCAAACTCAGTTCAGTGCCAGTGGCATTCAATGTGGAAATCCGGAGGCTCTTATTTTGGGTGCACACGCACGCTCGACTTCACCGTTTGCCTGCGGCCACTGTGGGGAGATGTGTTGATGCTTTATTCCAAACCATTCCAGGATCTCTTTGAATTCCACCCCTTGAAGCGGTGAGGCATTGTCAGTTTTGATTTCTTCGGCGAATCCAAACATTGCAAAAATCTTTTCTAATACCGGTGCCACATATGTGTAGATTCGATTATCTCTAGAAAGGGGTACTTCAAGTATCTGTTCATCATCACCATGGTGATTCTTCCATCTGAGAAACTCCCGAAATCTAGGCTTACTTTGGACTAGGGGGTATCTCACGGATGAGCTTTGAGTGTGCCAGTCAATTGGCATGTCGGACACTGTCTTACAAAGTCATCCACCAGGTCCTCAAGGTGGGGGAGCCATATCTTGTCGTGCATGCGTGACTTCATCTTCATCATACCTTGGTGTCCACCGTGGACTAGCATAGCCACCAGTTGTTGGAGACTGGCTGGGATCGCTAATCGGTGACCTCTCAGTATGAGACCATCTGGGGTCGCTCTATGCTCATTGTGAACTCTCCAGAGCTTCGCAAGCCTCTCTCTGTCCGGGCTCATCCAGTTGTTGACATCTTTGAGGAATCCTTCCTAGGACTCACGTGACAGGGCCATCTTCACTTTCATCAGTACTGTATCAGCGGACGTCACGTCGGAGTTTTCTTTCAGATCATGTGTCTTGTGGCAGGCACCTTGTACCAGGATTTGTACAAATCCATCCTCTGCTTCATCAGTGGATGTGTCCTTCCTTGCTTGATGTGGCAGGTGATGTGACAAGAAGTCAGCCGGGCTCTTGGCACCAGGGCAGGACATCACCTCCATGCGGTAGTGTTGCAGTTGGATATCCCATCGTTCTATGAATGGTGGGGGAGTGAGGTGCTGTGCCCTTGAACAGAAGAGCTATGGGCTGCTGGTCGATGATTATTCTAAATGGCCACAACAGAGATAGAGGTGGAAGTGTCCTCAGGCTCATTTGATCGCTAGGGCTTCCGCTCAATCTGTGCATATCATTTTTCAGTATGTGTCAGCACCTTGCTCGCGAACACCAGTGGGGCACGTTTGCCGAGCTCGATCTCCTGAGTGAGGACGGCTTCGAGGCCTACTGGGTGGCATCCACTATCAGTCCTGTCTTCTTCTTGTGGTCAAAGTACACCATTGTTTTTTTACTCAATAGTGCTTTTTGAGGGCTTGGAATGCCTTTTCTTCTTTGTGGCCTCACGCCCAAGGAGCATCCATCTTTGTGAAGGATCGGAGGGGTTCCGCAATAGTGGGAAGGTTCAGTATGAACCAACCACAGTAGGTGGCCATTCCCATGAAGCTGCGCACTTCACTCACAGTTTTTGGCGCTCAGGCTTGCTTGATCACCTGGAAATTTAATGGGTCGACTTGCACTCTGTCCTGGCTGAAGACAGCCGAAAAAGGAGCATTCTCTTTGGGAAGGGTTAAGCAGTGTACTGCCAGTCGTCAGAACGTCGCTTGAAGATGACAATAGTGTTCCTCAGCAGTTGCGGAATGAATGAGAATGACGTCACTCACATTCATGACACCTGGTACTCCAGAGAGTTTTCCGAATAGCATTCTGGAACACTTCAGCTGCAGACGAGATGGCAAAATTCAGTGACTTGTATCTCCGGAGCCCTATATGTGTCGAGAATGTGGTGATGTATCTACTCTCCTCAGTCCGGCATAACTAATGGTATCCGATATTTAAGTCTAATTTAGAAAACCATTGGGAGCTGTTCAGGTCAGCAATTATGTCATCTATGGTCATCTTTATGCGTCTTTCACGCTTGATCACCTTGTTGGGGAGATGCATGTCAATACATAGGCTTATTTTCCCTGGCTGTTTTGGCTTTTCTGCAATGACCATGGGAGACACCCATGGTGTGAGTCCTCTCACATTTTCTATCACACCTAGGTTTTCTAGCTTGTCTAGTTCTGGTTCTACTAGTGGGCGGAGATGACAAGGGATGCAACTTTGAAAGTTTCTCACACTTTTAGCAAATAACACTAGCCCAAATCCTTGGCCAGATGGCTGCTGAGCACTGTGTCTGCTTCCTTGTTCACAATATGGATAGTGGCTTGTATTTCCTTGTCATCGGATCTAACGTTTACCATCATTCGTCCTTTTAGCTGCCGAGGAGTGTGGCTTCCATATGTGAAAATCTTGGTGTTGGATGGCACTATTGAAGGGTGAGGTTGGAGGTGGCGATATTGCTGGATGCCCATCACATTGATTGAGTCACTGGTGTCAATTAGCCCTTTCACCTGGAACCCTGCGATCTCGACGACCAGGTCGTCTGAGGTCTTCGATGCTTTTTCAGGTAATTCATGAATACCTCCTCCTCATCACGTGATGAGTCCTCAGGTGTGCGCTTCCACCTCAATGCCTGCTGATCTCATTCTGGTAGTTCAGCGTCCTCCAGCGACAGGTGTTTTACCATTCTGGTGACTGTGCACCTTCCTTTCGTGCCTCCTCCACTGGCACCTCCGCGGCAGACAGTCGCATAGTGATTCATTGTCCCACAGTTCGAGCACTGCCATCCTTGTGCGGGGCAGTCCTTGGGGGCATGTTCTTCTCACCTATAGTATGCACAGCACAGCCCTTGTCTTGCTGGGGTTTGCATCTTGAGTCTGCTCTTGGTGTATTATGTCTGCACTGCATCAGCACGTTCCGTTTAGATGGCAGGGCCCTTCATTGGGACTTGACTTATAGCGGCATCCTTCTCAATCGCTCTGGCTGTTGAGAGGTCATGTGATCTGGCCATTATAAGGATGTCATCCAGGCGGATGTTTGGTTGCTTTAGGAAGAGGCCTCTGAGTGTATTGTTGCGACAGCCTTGGATGATCTGTGCTCTTATTTCTTTGGGCTGGTCGTCCGCTGTGCATGTATTTGCTAGCTCTCTCACCCATGCATAGAACTGTTCTATTGATTCTCCCTCTTGTTGGTGCACCTGGCAGAGTTTGAACCTCTCAAATTCTGGGTTTAGTTGTGGGTTAAAGTGAGCATTGAGTGCTCCTTCAGCTGTGTCATAGTCGTCTACTGAACTGGTGTTGGGAAGGTCCCTGAACAGTTTGTATATTTTGTCTCAGCCAAAGTGCAATAACAGAGTCTTCTTGATGGCTTCATCTCATTCTTGGGGGGCAATTAGTTAGTTTTCTAGCCTCCCAACCCATATTTTCCATTGTGGGGAGGCTGTTGCTGGGTCAGCTACCTCACTGAACTGTGGCAATGCTCCTATCATGGCGTGTTGTTGTGGAAGTTGTGCCGGGGCTGCTGGCACTGGTTGGTCATCTGCCATGTTGGCTGTGGCATGGGACACGCACATGGCCAATCAGTACTTAGGTTCCAGTACGCCAGAGTGTTCACTGTCCTACTCCTTGCTGTTGTTTGACCGTGAGAGTGTTTGGCTGTAACAGATTCTAATGGTGTGCACTTTAATGTAGTCAGTGGGTGTACAGGCGTGCAAGTGCATCGGGTGTGGCAGAATGAGCAAGGTCTCCAAATGAGGGGTGCATTCAGTTCACTTACTTGGTTCGGGGATTGTGCACCACACTGTTTATGGTGGCTGTTTTCTCCTTCTGTGTTGAATATTTTGTTTCCTTTAGTCTTTACTTGTTTTTGTTTTGCATTTTTTCCTTCTTTTCTGAGCTAGCGTGCCCATGGCAGTCTCGAGTACTGGGCCAGCAGTGATTTCTGCCATCAAAGCAGGTGAGGCAGACCGGGCCAGCGTGTGCACACAGTGTTAACTCTAGGCCCTCGGGGCAGGGCCTGTGCTCTGGAGCATGGTTACAGGTTCCACTTTGGCCGGGGAGGCCTTGCAGGAACATTGGCAGTGCTGAAGGTGGCTCACTGACCTCATGGTTCAGCACAGGCACACCGGCAGGAGCAGCTGGTTACTCGGGGGCTGGCCGGGGAAAGTCATGGCCCTCATGGCGTCTTGTGGGCAGCAGATGGTGCAGCCTGGGTGCATAGCAGGCTTCTTGGCTACTGTGCTTGGTGCATGCACACTGCAGCTGTGAAGCACATGGGTATAAGATCCTTGTCACCAGTGTTGTGGCCTAAGCGCTGGTAGAGCTAAGGCGTGCTAGCAATGCGAACAGCACAAACACACACACACACACAGAAGTATACTTGGGATGAAAGACCACTTGCGATCTTCTCCCCTTTATTCTATAGCCGCTGGCCATGCCTGGCCAAAAAAATGTGGTTGAGCTCCTTCCGGGGACTACAAGAACAACTGGTCCACTAGACCTGAGGCCAACGGCTCATTACAGTTAGTATTCAATTTTCAAAACATGTTGCCAGCATTTAAAATTGCAGTGTTCTCTGTGGTGATGAGTCCACAGATGGTTAAGTGCTCTGTGGTCATGTTATTGGGAATATATGGCCTCCGTGGCCCATCTGACCAATATAGACAAGGTTGATGCCAAGACTGGATTAAATGGTCTTTGCACTGCACTTCCAAGGGGGTTCGAGAATAGGGTGACCCACCATATGGCTTTACTAGGTGGGTGTGTGTGCCTCACTCAGTGGCTACAGGTCACTGAGCAAGCAAAGGGAAAGAACTTTGACAACATTCTACTACAGAACATGCAGAGTCTGGCAATAACTCAATGCTCTGAGCATAAACAAAGCTAAATAGGACTAAGCCTAAGAAGATCAAGCTATTAAATTCAGGGTCCTGGTGATATCCTCATAAATGCAAAAACAACAAGTGATGGACGGAATGCTGAACATTGTCAAACATTCACCCCCAGTCACAGATCTGGGATTAATCCATCGTTTTTTTGCTGCCCATGCCATTCCAGTTTGGACCCAGCCATATGCAAATCAGTCTTGACCCTGTTCCCCATGGGAACAGTCCAGCCCGAACTGCTAGGCCAGGTCTTCCCTGGACTGGAAACAAGCATCCTGGGACCGGTTTCGAGGTTTCACCCCTCATCAGCCAGGCTAGCTTGAATCCAGTGGCATGGGAAGCACGGGACCCACGTCTGGGCATACCCTTCCCACTTAGGGAGACAAATGCAAAAACAACAAGTGATGGACGGAATGCTGAACATTGTCAAACATTCACCCCCAGTCACAGATCTGGGATTAATCCATCGTTTTTTTGCTGCCCATGCCATTCCAGTTTGGACCCAGCCATATGCAAATCAGTCTTGACCCTGTTCCCCATGGGAACAGTCCAGCCCGAACTGCTAGGCCAGGTCTTCCCTGGACTGGAAACAAGCATCCTGGGACCGGTTTCGGGGTTTCACCCCTCATCAGCCAGGCTAGCTTGAATCCAGTGGCATGGGAAGCACGGGACCCACGTCTGGGCATACCCTTCCCACTTAGGGCGACAAATGCAAAAACAACAAGTGATGGACGGAATGCTGAACATTGTCAAACATTCACCCACAGTCACAGATCTGGGATTAATCCATCGTTTTTTTGCTGCCCATGCCATTCCAGTTTGGACCCAGCCATATGCAAATCAGTCTTGACCCTGTTCCCCATGGGAACAGTCCAGCCCGAACTGCTAGGCCAGGTCTTCCCTGGACTGGAAACAAGCATCCTGGGACCGGTTTCAGGGTTTCACCCCTCATCAGCCAGGCTAGCTTGAATCCAGTGGCATGGGAAGCACGGGACCCACGTCTGGGCATACCCTTCCCACTTAGGGCGACAAATGCAAAAACAACAAGTGATGGACAGAATGCTGAACATTGTCAAACATTCACCCCCAGTCACAGATCTGGGATTAATCCATCGTTTTTTTGCTGTCCATGCCATTCCAGTTTGGACCCAGCCATATGCAAATCAGTCTTGACCCTGTTCCCCATGGGAACAGTCCAGCCCGAACTGCTAGGCCAGGTCTTCCCTGGACTGGAAACAAGCATCCTGGGACCGGTTTCGGGGTTTCACCCCTCATCAGCCAGGCTAGCTTGAATCCAGTGGCATGGGAAGCACGGGACCCACGTCTGGGCATACCCTTCCCACTTAGGGCGACAAATGCAAAAACAACAAGTGATGGACGGATATCCTCATAAAAACAGTCCAGTAAAAAGTCATACAGCCCAAATTGAGGAAAGACTAGAACATTTGCTAGATATCACTACAATAATTTTTAATTCTGTTCTATTCTGAGATGAGGATTATGCTTCACTCTCTTTATTCTAATTTTAACAGCAGCCAATCACAAGTAAAAACAAATAACTACAAATTACATGAACATCATTAACATTCCCTCTCCCTTTCCATCAATTACAGTAAACATTTGCCATCAAAACTGTGAGACACCAGTTTGCTGCCTCTTTCTTTGAAAATTCATAATAATCACTTTCCAACACCCAAACAATCAGTGAACCAAATCTTGCTTGGCTGAAACTGTCTCCTGTCACCTCAGGGAACCTTCAAACTCTGAGCCTAAGATTATTTCTCTTCTGCTCAGAATATGCAACAAAAACCTAATGGTACTATATTGATTGCTCATAAAAATCATACGGTGAGGGTAAAGACCTCAAATATGTACACATTTGTTGGTACAAAAGTACACCTTAATAACTATAATAATCACATCTCATATAATAAGCGTATTAAACATTTCCCTGTATTTGGGTGGGATAATCCATGCCTCTGTGTCCATAATAGAACTGAAAATTCTTGTTGTGATAGCTAGCATATTTTTTATTCTAATTCAGCAATGGAGGCTCAGATTATGCTTGTTCAAAGTTAATGCACTACAATTGAAGCTACATTAGCAATAGGTTTAAAATGGAAATGTTTCAATGTGGAATCTGAAGACCAATAGGCTTCTTTCAATATAGCTTCTATGGGTATGAGTTAGAGGCTGTTGTCCCTCTAGCCGAATATGCTCTAAAACATTGTTCATCAATACTAGCCTCTGCCATGACCCATCTGACTAATATAGAAAAGGTTGCTGCCAAGACTGGTTTAAATGGTCTCCACACTGCACTTTGGGATCGCAGCAAAATTGGCTAGGACATTCCTCATATGTCTTCAAACATTTGTCTGCACATAACGTATCATTATTTGGGAGCACTAGATAGATATTCTGTTCATCTTTATAACATCTTTGTACGTTTGGACATAGAAAACGATATCTACTCCAGGGAGTATATTCAATCTGCTATATCTAGGCCTTGTACACCAGAAACCTTCCTTCAAGATATTACACAGAATCACATAGTGCTGACAGCTGTTTCAATGATAATTCTGAATTATCTGGGCATTGCTCAAAAAGTCTCAATACTGCATTCACATCTCATAAATTCACATACCTTGGTTTTGAAAGTATTAGACATTCAATCCCTTGAATCAATTTACAGACAAGAGGGTGCATTCCAGCCTGTTTACCATCTGTTGGCACATGGTGGAATTTGCAAATCAAAAATGATATACTGACCTTCAAGCTAATCCTTCCCCTGAGTATTGAGATAAGAGATTGATTATCTTGCATTTTAATCAAAGCTGCAGGGAAATCTGTTGAACATGTTATTCAGTAAATGTGATTTGGTATTCTCCTTGGACAAAATTGGGAATTCTAATGGGGTTTAGTTGGCTCCTACTTCCACAGGAAGAGGATGTGACTTCTTTATTGATTTTATCTTTGTTTCATACAGATACACTGGACACAGGTTCCCCCAGGTTACCTTCATAGAGCCCTTTTAACTAAATGTCCACAAGAGCTTGCATGTATTTTAGTGGGGTCTTAAGTGCGAAAATGATCCTAACTGCTTTTGCCAAAGTTGCATGTGTAGTTACTGAATCTCTTAATATTTCTGGGGGAAGTAATAGAAGCAAAAGAATGAGTTGGTTTGATAAGGGATGTTCATCTGCACTTAGAGAACTCAAGCGTACCCTTAGAGTCATACTGAGAGATGGCACTTTGGTATCTCTTTGTCACTGCAAGTATAAAAGTGAGGTCTTACAGTGGAAAAATGAGATTAGGAAAGATACCTGGGAGAACTTGCTTGATCCAAGTTACATGAGGAATAGTGCTAGGTTTTGGGGGATTATTAATCATTCTTTTTTTTCAAGCAGACATCCCAGCTGTAGTGCATCATATTGAGGCTGACAGATGGATTGCCCATTTTTGTGAAGTTTATAACGGGAGATCGGAACATAGATGCAGTGAGACCACACTGGTGTTAGAAGGGGCCTCTTGCTTGTTTTTTTTCTCAAACTGAGGTTAGGAAAAGTATTAGGGGGATGTCAAGAAATAAAACGCCAGGTCCTGATGGAATCCTGCCAGATCTGTTTCTGAGTAACATAGACACGTGTGCCAATCTTGATTAATTTACTAAATGTAGCAGTTAGCGTGGGTCCTCCTTCTTCCTGGTCTTCAGCCCTTATCATTCCAGGTTATAAAAAAGGGGCTAAAGACAGCCCTTCTTGTTATAGACCGGTCTCTCTGCTTGACTCTACTAAAGGAGCAAGGGGGCGCTCTCCTGGATAGGCTTATGCACTGGTCTGATGAGGGTAATATACTGTCTGATCTACAGTATGGGTTTCATCCTGGAATGAAATGAACTATCGAGGGTCCCTGGTATGATCAGTAGCCCATCCAGCGAAATATACTTAAGTACAAGGAAAAAGAAAATTAGCTACAATCAATATTCAACACTATCAAAATAATATACAGAACAAAGGAACAATAAAATACATTCAAAAATGATATTTATTACATGTATATGCACATGAAAACAAGTAAAGATATCTAGATTATACAAATATACAGATATTACACAGGGAAGTAAACAAGTACAAATCAAAATGATCTATAAATACATAAACATATAAAAACACTTATTGACAAAAACAAAGTGCCACACAAGTCAAGACAATGAAATAATAAAACCATAACAGTTGACAAATATACAACTCTAAATTTCATAAATACATTTAAATACAATTGAATATGTAAAAATTCTCTTTTGGCTACAGCCGTAGTACAACTCACAGTGATATCATCCTATTATTCCAATCACAATTGTGTCTCGATCTTGTTTAATAGTAACTCAGAAGAGAAAAGAAATTCTCACACCATAAGTTCGTAAATCATCCATACAAGCAAAAGTAGGAACCAAGCCTACGCGCTTTCGGCGGTAACCCTCTGATTTATGAGGCTGCCTTTATCAGGGCAGTTCCTTTTCAGTGCTTAACAATATAAAATGCTGCAGATTTTATCAATTTTATTGTCCTTCCCAATGGTATACGTCCAGGCACAGATGTAAATGAGTTCTCAAGACACAATGAAAAAACTCAACTTTCTAGTTCCAATGTCGATTTGCAGAAACTCCGCGGTAATCTTTATGGCAAGGAATATATCATGGCATCCCTCATATAACTTTCATACATCATAGCCCTTCCATCTTATAATTAACAGAGATCCTCTGTTCGGGAATTGTGGAAGCCAAATGGTTTGGCTGACTCTGTAACAACGAAGATGTGGACAACGAAAGCGGAACAACGCTTTCGTTAACCACAACTTCGTTATTTTGTGCCTTAACCACACATGTGCTGAACCATGCGTGGTTAAGGCACAGAACAAGGGAGTCGGCTGAGGAGGACAACGCGATGAGTCAGGTAAGGGGGGCTGTTTTGGGGGCTGGGGGGTCGGGTATTTTTAGTTTTAGGGGCAGGGGTGGGGGGTTGGGGTTTTAGTTTTAGGGGCGGGTGGGGGTTGGGGTATTTTTAGTGTTAGGGGTGGGGAGATGGGGGTTTATAGTTTTGGGGCGGGGTCGGGGTTGGGGTTTTAGTTTTAGGGGCGGGGTGGTGGTCAGGGTATTTTTAGTTTTAGGGGTGGGGGGGTTTAGGTTTTAGGGGCGGGTGGGGGCTCAGGGTAGTTTTATGGGCGGGGTGGTTTTAGGTTTAAGGGGTGGGGGTTGGGGTAGTTTGAATTATAGGGATGGGATGGGGGTTGGGGTTGTTTTAGGGGTGGGGATTGGGGTGGTTTTAGGTTTTAGGGGTGGGTTGGGTAATTTTAGGGGCGGGATGGGAAGGTTGGGGGTGTTTAGGTTTTAGGGGTGGGGTGGGGGGCTCGGGGTAGTTTTAGGGGCCGGGTGGTTTTAGGTTTAAGGTGTGGGGGCTGGGGTAGTTTAGGTTTTAGGGATGGGGTTGGGGTTGTTTTAGGGGTGGAGGTTGGGGTGGTTTTAGGTTTTAGGGGTGGGTTGGGGGGTCGCGTAATTTTAGGGGTGGGGTGGGAGGGTTGGGGGGTTTTAGGTTTTAGGGGCAGGGTGGGGGGCTCGGGTAGTTTTAGGGGCGGGGTGTTGAGGTAGTTTAGGTTTTAGGGATGAGGTGGGGGTTGGGGTTGTTTTAGGGGTGGGGGTTGGGGTGGTTTTAGGTTTTAGGGGTGGGTTGGGGGGTCGGGTATTTTGGGGACGGGGTGGGGGGTTGGGTGGTTTTAGGTTTTAGGGGCAGGGTGGGGGGCTCGGGTAGTTTTAGGGGCTGGGTGGTTTTAGGTTTAAGGGGTGGGGGTTGGGGTACTTTAGGTTTCAGGGATGGGGTGGGAGTTGGGGTTGTTTTAGGGGCAGGGTGGGGGTTGCGGTAATTTTAGGGACGAGATGGGGGTTGGGGTAGTTTTAGGGGCAAGAACGGGGGGTTGGCGTGGTTTTAGGGGAGGGGGGTGGGGGGGTTGCGGTAATTTTTAGGGGTGGTGGGCCACAGGGCGACGCATGCTGAAACAATGCATGCCTATCACTAATGCCTTTACCAGGAATGCCTTTACAACGAAAAATCGTTGTTAAGGCATTCGTGGTAAAGGCATTAGTGGTAACAACGCAGTAGTTGTTCCGACCTCGTTGTTCAGGCATGCGTTGTTCCAGCATGCGTTGTTCCGACATACATTTGCTTGTAAGGGATAAGTCCAATTAGCCTTTATGGACTTAACCTCGGTCTTTGATTGGGTTAATTGAGAGAATTGGTGGAGATATGGGGGTCGATAAGAGTATTGTCCTCTTTCTAAGGGATAGTTATGCAGATACTGAGGCTGTAGTTAGATAGTCAAGTACTAGCTGTACAAAGAGCTTTAAAACAATGCAAGGGGTTCAACAAGGCTGCATATTTGCACTCTTATTTACATTATACATATGCAGAAATGAGCACATTTTAGTGAGTGAGGGTATAAATTGCCCCCAGGTTAAGGGCCAGTCCCTACCTGTTTTATTGTATGCAGACAATGCTGTATTAATGGCTTAAACAGCTAAGGGACTGAAAGCGCTCATTACTGCCTTTGTGGAGTTTATGGAGAAATTGGACCTCAGTACTAACTTTAACAAGCCACACGTCCTGGTAGTTGGTCCTAGAAGTACAAAAACCATGGCTTTTAATATTGGACATTGTGTTCTTATTCAACTTAAGGCTTTTCCTTATTTGGGAGTTCTTTTTGATGCTACTTTATGTTGGAAGAATTTGCTCTCAGATACGTTGTCTGCAGCTAACATGTCTAATGTGGCACTTTGGAATTTTGCTTGTAGGCTGGGGAGGAGACCAGTCAGTGCCATGTTACAAGTTTACCGCTCTAAAACAGTGGCAAACATTATGTATGGGAGTGAGATCTGGGGATATGTAAAACATGATATTCTACATGAGTTGGGAAGGGAGGAGCATTTTACTCACCCTGACCCCTGACAGTATTGTAAAGGGGGACTGGGGTTGGGTAATAGATAATTTTTTTAATAAACAGACAATTAGCTAGAGAAATTGATGGTCTTCAAAAGGCCTCAGGGCAGAGGTATCTGTTGTTAAAAACTCACCAACATATAGAGTCCTCCATCACAATAGTAACTTCTCATCATGCTCACTTTTTGTGACCAAGATTTAGATTGAATCTGATACCTCAGTTTCTAGCTTCGCCTTGTGGGTGGCATAATTGTTTATCTTTGGACCCTGAAGTTGCGACCAAAGATCTCCTCAGGATACTATGCACTTTTTTTTATTTTGTAAATATTTTAAAGTTCTAAGAAAAATCTATTTGATCCCCTTTCTTAAGAAGCGTGGTTTTAAACAAGTTGGTCTAGCCCTGTTATTTCTGCAGATGTTGCCAGATGAGAATATATTTCATGTTGCTAGTTTTTTTAAAGCTGCCTTGCGTGTGAGGGATACTATGATGGACTAATTGAGCTCTATAACTATGTATAAAATTGTGGGTAATTTTAATGTAAAAAGTTTATGTATTTTGTTTTTTTTCAGATTTTTAAATGCTTTTAACTTAGTGATTATGAAGTTTTTGTAGTAATATTTATATGGTTGTTTTATTATTATTGAATAAAGTCTGAATTCATTGATTGAGTATCTCTGTCAACTCTGCTTCTAGGTCCCATTCAGTCCACCAAGCCGTCAATACTTTCCGTGCTTAATTATATTGTTTGTGACTGGAAGGTGCCCAGATTTGTTTGATGTAACTTGGAGCCTGCCTCCAAATTCCTGACCCTTGCCAGCATTGCCTGAAATTTTCTGAGCCGTGAGCCCTATTTGATTCTGTGGTACCATTAGGTGTAATGTTCATAAGTGATCTCGCAATATCTTATGGAATATTGGTAGTTATTGGATATCTGCAGAAGTACCAGGAACCATGGTTGCACCTTTCTGATTGGAGTCACTAACACCATGTTTGCGTCTTGGCTGTTTGCTTGAGCTGCTAGTTTCAACATTGTAGCAAATGCTTGAAAAGCATACTTTAAATCCTTTGACCAATAGCTGCAGAAAAGCTTCTTTTGTGTTCTCTAGAGGATTTGGTCACCAACTTATAAAGTCTTCCAACTGCCTGTTCAGTCTGGATGCAAACAGGTCTGGTTTGTTAGGGCCCAACTTGTTTTGAATGAACAGAAACACTTGTGGGTGGAATTGCCAATTGCTCACACCCATCAGGAATCTGGAGTTTCCATCTGCTATTACATTACTCTGCCCTAGAATGTACTCCACTGTCACTGAGGTTC
This sequence comes from Pleurodeles waltl, assembly GCF_031143425.1. Classification (NCBI taxonomy): domain Eukaryota; kingdom Metazoa; phylum Chordata; class Amphibia; order Caudata; family Salamandridae; genus Pleurodeles; species Pleurodeles waltl. The sequence goes on along the minus strand of NC_090446.1, from coordinate 862,886,335 downwards.
TCTGTTTTAGCCAGAAGTGCCCAAAGTCTGTTGGGTGAGACTAGATACTGAATCTAGTCCCACCGCACTTGTTGATGTATCTGACTGCTGAGATATTATCCATCTTAAGCAGCATACAGCAACAGGGTCTTTATGGTGAATGATCCTGCTATTAACTCTAGTAATTTGATTTGGCGTTCAAGCTCTGCTCGAGACCAACAACCTCCTGGGGAGATACTTCCACATCTGTCACCACAGGTTCATCTGCTGGCATCAGATTCTCTTACTACACCCAGTTGCAATCCGAGTATGGCCCTGCCATTCCAAACTTCCATATGTCTCACCCACCAACTCAGCTCCACTTTGGCCTCTTCTGATAGCAAAATCTGACTCATGTAAGTCAGCCCTTTACTTAGGTGCTAGATCTTCAATCCTTGTAAGGATTTTTGGTGTAGTGGTCTTAGAAGCATTTTTGGACTGAGGATGCCAAAAGCCTCACTATTCTGGCTACAAATCTCAATTAAATTGTCTGTTTGCTCAAAACTGACGCCAACTCTCTTTTGCCATTCTTCATCTTGTTTGGGTAATTGCAGCTGGGATCTTACTGAATTGACCTGGAATCCTAGAAATTCTATTGATTGGATTGGTGTCAGTACAGATTGCTTCTGGTTCATAATGAAACCCAGTTCATGTAGTAGATGAATTAACCATGTCAAATGCTGATTTACCTGACTCTGAGTCTGTGCCATGATGATCAGATTATCTAGGTAGACATGCAAATGCACACCTTTCTCCCTCATTCATTCCACTACTGCTTTCATTAGCTTGAGGAAACACAAAGGTATGGAGGAGAGTACAAAAGATGGAACTAGTAATTTGTACCCTTGGTCTCTTCATAGGAATTGTAAACAGTGTCTGAGATGGGCAAATATGGGAATTGATAAGAAGGTATCTTTGAGGTCCAAACAGACCATCCAATCCCCTTCTTGCAAAAGATTTCTTAGTATCTGGATGCCATCCATCTTGAAGTGTCTGTAAATAATCAACTGATTACAATCTCTGATATTCAAGACCAACCTGTGACCCTCACCCTTCTTCTGTACCACAAAATGGTGCTGCAGAATCCCCCGTGGCGAGGAAAGGATGGTTAGTTGCTTGTTTGTGTAGTAGCTCTTCAATTTCCGTACTGATAAAACTCGCATCTTTCTGGGAAAAAGAGAGTTGACTAGGACCTCAGTTTTGGTACGGGGTCTGATGGAAGTCCAATCTGAACCTCTGAATGATGTCTAAGACCCAGGCATTTTTTGTTAATACTGTCCAGTTGTGGATAAACCACCTTACTCTTTCCTCTTGTAGTACTTGTGAAATGGAAATTATGCTTACTGGTAAAGCCTGTATTGGTGGCGAGTTGGAAATGTCCCAGATAGCCACCTCTGGCATACCTGCCTCTTGGAAACTGTGATCTGGTTTGGAAGAAAGCTCTGCTTATGGAGCCTTCCGGCCAGCCTCCTGTTTTGTGGATGCCACAGCCTCTCTGGAGGGCCTTTTTAATATTTGCCTAGCCCTGCCAAAGTGTCTGCCTTAAAAACTTTCATTAAGGATACCTGAGCTTTGTCAAATGCAGTAAAATGCTTTGTCCAGTGCAATGAGAGTACTGATGAACTTGCCAATTTATTTTACAAATCTTTTGCCAAATACAATGTTCTTTTCTGCCCCTGAGATCTGAAGTGGCCAGAATGACTTAACTGATCTGTGTTAGTGTCCGTGCATGAGTCAGACCTCTTGGATGTTTTATCTGAGTTGGCACCTCCAAGACTATGGCCCTCATTACATCTTTGGCAGTAAATGCTGCCTACCGCAGTGCTGACGGACGCCAACATACCGTGACCGCGGCAGTATACCGCTATCGATATTATGACCCACAAAGAGAAATCCGCCACTATACAGACACACACACAAGTCCACCACACGAAAGGTCAGTGATAACTGGCAGTACCAAAACCCGCACTGTTACGCCAACAGGAATACGCCCACAGTATCACGACGCACGAATCACCGCAGGGGTCTTTCAACTGCGGTAAACCATTGGCGGTACACACCACTGCGCCCAAAATACACACACACTAACAAAACTACACAACATTGGACAATTCAAACTACACACACCTGACACACACACCACACCCACACTCCCACACCACTATAAAACACACACCCACATTACCCACAACGCTTTCAATGAAAAAAAAGATTACGAACAGAGAGAGAGACAAGCCAGGAGCACCCACTCAATCTGAGCCACAAAACACCATCACCCATACACCATCCACGCACCTCACAGCACACAATACATCACCCTACCATCACCCCACACATCCTCACACATACCACTCACACCACATCCATGGCACCCCAGTGACACCCCAGGTTTTCAGACGAGGAGCTAAGGGTCATGGTGGAGGAAATCATCCGGGTAGAACCACAGCTATTCGAGTCACAGGTGCAGCAGGCGTCCATTGCTAGGAAGATGCAGCTATGGCGGAGAGTCGTGGACAGGGTCAACGCCGTGGGACAGCACCTCAGAACAAGGGATGACATCAGGAAGAGGTGGAACGACCTACAGGGGAAAGTGCGTTCCGTGGTTGCAAGACACCAGGTAGCAGTACAGAGGACTGGTGGTGGACCCCCACCTCCTCCCCCACAACTAACAACATGGGAGGAGCAAGTCTTGGCGATCATGCATCCTGAGGGCCTCGCAGGAGTAGCAGGAGGACTGGACTCTGGTAAGTCAAATCTTTACTACTATATACTTCACCCTACCTGCATGCCATCACAAACTCCTACCCCTACCCTCACCCCCATCACTCCACCACCTCACATATAAACCACTATCACAACCTACCCATCCCAATACCAAGCCCTGCATGCCACACCAATGCATGCATGGACACCCATCACCACAGCATGCCCATTAGAGAGAATCACCTAGCCCACAAAATCACCATGCACACAAGGCAAAGCTGACAGGGCAATCACAACCATACAGGGAAACACACCCATGCACAAGATGGCACACCCAGACACAATAACACTGCATTTTCATCCCCACAGGACCCCCACCAATGTCACCGGAGAGAAGGTGCCACCAACATCCAGTCCCCCCCACAGAAGAGGCCCCCCGTGATGACAGCAGCTCTGCACGCCTGGATCACGATGACCAACCTGGCCCATCAGGGACCTCTGGACAGTCGGTTACCCTGCCACAGTCCCATACCACCACAGAGCCTCCCCTCTCAGGAAACACAACCACAGCACCCACCCAGAGGGCCCATACCACTGTCCCCAGGACACGTGAATCAGCAGAGTGCTCACCACTACAGGGACCCCAGGCAATCCCACAAACCCAAGAATATCAAGGACCTGGGGTTAGTGGCAGTGGGCACACGGTTCAGGGGACAGAGGCACAGGACAAGAGGGAAGCTGGGAAGACTGCTGTGCGACAGGGCGAGGACAGGCCCAGGGAACCCACTCTTCACGAGGCACTTGCAGGGATCCTGGGAGCATACCACCATTCCCAGGAGACCTTGGGCCAGATACTGGCCAAGTTGCAGGAGACCCAGAGGCTGCAAGAGGGGCAGTACCTGGGGATCAGGGAGGACCTCAAACACATCCACACCATCCTGGTTACCATTGCAGGGGTGCTGGCTGATATGGCCAACACCATGAGGGAGGCAGTGGCACAACAACAGGCCCCTGACACTAACCACACCGATGAACAGCCCTCCACCTCCGCCGGCGCTAGTGGACAGGAGGTCCTGCCACTGGAACAACAGGCTACTAGCACCACACCCCCTGCAGAAGGAGATCACCCTGCAAATGGTCACTGCGATCCAGGCAGAAGCCAGAGAACATTGCCAAGTCCCCCGCCAGGAAATAAGACTCACCTGATTGTCACCCTTGTGTCCCACTCTGTCACCCTGTCCAACTTGAACTGCCATTGCTCCCCTTCCTATGCCCTATTGGACAATGCGCCTGTGATACCAAGAGACTGGACTCTAACTGGACATTCCTCCACCATCACCCCAGCCCATTGAACACACACCTCTACTTATTAGCACTTAAATAAACACCCTTGGAACAAATACCATTCTGGTGTCTGTCAATTGATTGAAATATGTATTAGTACAACACTCTGAAAACATTGTAATTCATATGTACAGTAATATATACATTGGTATGACCTGTAGTGTGCAGCAGTAAACATCCCAGGAGCCAGAGTGGGGCACAGAGATCTAAAATAGAGATGCCAAAGGGTACAGTAATCAGCCATAGACAGAGGGAAATCATGCTGCCATGTACAATGTCCAACAGAAAACTGAAAAGTAAAGTGAAGTTACAGTGTCTTACCTGTGTGTCACAGGAAGTACTGTTGTGTGATATTACTTCTGTTGTCCACATCTTCTTCCGCTGCCTCCTTTTTCTCACTGTCCACAGGCTCCACTGCTGCCACAAGACCATCTTCAAGCTCATCCTCTTGCAGAAAAGGCACCTGGCGTCTCAAGGCCAGGTTGTGCAACATGCAACGATGATCTGGCACACCTTCTTGGGTGAGTAGTACAGGGATCCACCTGTCAGATGGAGGCACCGGAACCTGGCCTTCAGGAGGCCGAAGGTTCTCTCAATAATCCTTCGTGTTCGCCCATGTGCCTCATTGTAACGTTCCTCTGCCCTTGTCCTGGCATTCCTCACTGGGGCAGTAGCCATGAGTGGTTGGGGTAACCAGAGTCACCTGCAAATATCAAGGGACAACTCTTAGACACACCCTAACCCTTAGGGACAACCCCATACCCAGACACCAACATATACTGGGAGGGGACCTTGGGCTCACCTATTAGCCACACCCGGTGCCTCTGGAGTTGAGCCATAACATATGGGATGCTGCTATTCCTCAATAAAAAGGCTTCATGCACAGAGCCAGGATACTTGGCATTCACATGGGAGATGTACTGGTCAGCCAAACACACCATCTGCACATTCATAGAGTGATAGCTTTTTCTATTCCTGAACACCTGTTCATTTCTCTGGGGGGGGGGGGGGAATGCCACATGTGTACCATCAATGGCACCAATGATGTTGGGGATATGTCCCAGGGCATTAAAGTCAGCTTTCACTGTGGCCAAATCCTCCACCTGGGGGAATACGATGTAGCTGTGCATGTGTTTCATCAGGGCAGACAACACTCTGGTCAACACGTTTGAGAACATTGGCTGAGACATCCCTGATGCCCTGGCCACTGTTGTTTGGAAGAAACCACTTGCCAGGAAATGGAGCACTGACAGGACCTGCACTAGAGGGGGGATACCTGTGGGCTGGCTGATAGCTGACATCAGGTCTGGCTCCAATTGGGCACACAGTTCTTGGATTGTGGCCTGATGAAGTCTGTATGTTAGGATAATGTGTCTGTCCTCCATTGTCGCAAGGTCCACCAGGGGTCTGTACACTGGAGGATGTCTCCATCTCATATTCATCCTCAGCGGTTGAAGCCTAGGGAGGAAAACAGTGAGCAGAGGGTCATAATCACATATCTATTGCAATAATGATGCATCTCTTCATATACAGAACCAGTATGTGAATTCGATAGTCAGTTGATGTGCCAATGTCTGCTGTGACGCAGTTAGGTGCCATCACCTGTGCCCCCCTGAAATGGCGGCTGCCTGACATGTGAGGAGGGACAAGTGGAAATGATGTAATTTCGCTGGCGTTGTGCGCCGCTGCGGTATGCAGTCAATGACCGCCGCCCAACTTCGCATTGGTTATCATTGGACCCTATGGGTTTCAGGAGCCAATGGCGATGTACGCCGGCGGTGACAGTACGCACCGCCGCGGACGTGGGAAAAGTGCTGCATGTAAGGTGGTCAATGTATGTGCGTTAGTGGATGAGAGGGATATGGTGGGCCATGAGTGTGACGGTCCGGATTGTATTACTAATTCCTTTTCTGCTGTATTTTTCCTGCAAGTTAGCGCCCATCAGAAAAAGGGTATTTAGCGTGCCATCGCCAAGGAGGTGCGGACCTGGGGGTCTTTGACAGGCAGAGCACGGTGGGAGGAACTGCGCCGCTGGGCAAGGAAGGCGGCAGAGGCCCAGCTGGGGCTGGCATCCCAACGAGGAAGGGGTGCCCTTCATACCCTGACCCCCCTGATGTTCCGCATCCTGGCAGTGGCATATCCGGAGTTGGATGGTCGCTTGAGGGCATCACAGCAGCCACAAGGGGGTGAGTACTAATTCAGATTCATGAGTTGGCTCGTGTTAAGGTTTTACCTGGGTGGGGGATGTGGACTGTGGGTGCTCCTAGGCCAGGGTGAACATGGCAGGGTAGGTCCATTATTTGGCAGGCTCAGAGGCACTCCAACCCCAATGGTGTTAGTGGGCATCTACTACTGTGCAGGGTCCTGTGTGTTACAGGTGTGCAGCTGATGGTGTTATGCCATGTGCCCCATGGGCTGGTGACTAGCCTTGTAACTGATAGTGCATGGTCTAGTGCATAGGTCAGCTCCCTGTGTGTTGTGTACGCCAACGGTAGTGTTGTTGCTGGCATTGACCAAGTGTATCCTCTGTGTCTCCCCCCCTTTTTGTTTTGTCACCCTGTCCTTGTGTGCATTAACATCATCTGGCGGAGGAGCACAGGCAACAGCGACGGAGGGAGCTGCATCCCACATGGTCCTGGAGGCCGAATCCATCAAGGGTGAGGGCACCAGTGGGACAGAGGGTGAGGGGAGGACCATGACGGAGACAGGAGGGGACACTACAGACAGTGACTCCTCCTCCGATGGAAGCTCCCTGGCAGTGGGGGACACCTCTGTGCCCACCCCAACAACAGATACAGCCGCCACCCCCCCTACCAGCACTGCCCTCCCAGCAGCCCCTCAGCGTGTTTCCCATACCCACTCACCCAGGAGGCTGGGCACCTCCTTTGCCCCAGGCACCTCAGGCCCTGCCCAAGTCAGCCCTGCTGCCCTCAGTGAGGAGGCTATTGACCTCCTGAGATCCTAAATGTTGGGCAGTCAACCATTCTGAATGCCATCCAGAGTGTCTAGAGGCATTTGCAACAAACAAATGCATACCTGGAGGGCATTCACTCTGGCGTGGCGGCCCAACAGAGAGCATTTCAGGCTCTGGCCTCTGCACTGATGGCAGCCATTGTCCTTGTCTCTAGCCTCCCCCCTCCAACTTCCTCTAACCAGTCCCAATCCCCTCAACCCCAGCCTATCCCAAGCACACCTTCAGACCAGCATTAACCCAAATCAACACACAGAAGTGGCTCAGGCAAACACAAGCACCACACTTCATCTCACAGGCACTCACACAAGCACCATCCCCATGCAGACACACCAAAATCCACTGCCTCCACTGTGTCCCCCTCTTCCTCGTCGTCCACTTCCCTCCCAGTTGCATCTCCACTCACACCTGCATGCACTACATCCTCATCCCCTACCTCCATCACCAGCACGCCCATCACTACACACCCCTCACTGGCAGTCACCACCGCCACATTCATGCACACGTCCCCTGTGTCCTCTCCCACTGTGTCTGTGACCCCTCTGACCAAAGTACACAAACGCAAGCACACACCCACCCAACAGCCATCCACCTCCCAACAGCATCCAGCTCATGCACCTGCACCCAAACACAGCAAACTGATACCTCCTACAACCACTCCCTCTTCCTCCACTCCCAAATCTTCACTCTCTTCCCGCCCCAATGTCCCTAAGAAGCTCTTCCTAGCAAACATTGACCTCTTCCCCCCGCCCCTCCCCCCGTCCTTCACCTCAGGCCAGGGTGGCCAAAACCAGCCCAGCACCTCAGCGACCAAATCCATGTCCGCTGTGGTGTCTGCAGCTGTCAGAGGCTCAAAGGGGGCACCCGTCAGCCCAGCCAGTGTGCCACCAACCCCTGCCAAAGGCAAGAACATTCCGGCACCTGCCATACAGCAAGGGGAAGGAGCCACAACCATCCAGCAAGCCCACCTCAAAGACTCCAGCTGCCAGACCCAAAGTGACACCACCATCTGCCAAGAGCAGGAAGGGGCACAAAACACCAGGCAAGCCACGTCATCCGTCCAAGCCTGCAGGTGAAAGCCTGGTGGCTACCAGCCCAACCGCCAGGACCGCCACCTGCACCATGGCCAGAACCGCCACCTGCACTGCGGGCAGCACCGCCACCTGCACCGTCTCAAGCACCGCCGCAAGCACCTCCGCAAGCACCTCCGCAAGCTCCGCCGCAAGCACCTCCGCAAGCACCGCCGCAAGCACCACTACTGTCAGCAACCCCAGTGGGCAGCCGTCCGAGGCTGCAGGAGAAGGGCTGGAGCCTCCCCCACCACTGGTAGCACCGGCACCTGCACCGCGGCCAGCACTGCCAGCTGCACCGCCGTAAGCACCGCCACCTGCACCGCTGACAGTAGCACCACTGCCAGCAGCAGCAGCCCCAGTGGGCAGCCGTCCGAGGCTGCAGGAGAAGGGCTGGAGCCTCACCCCACCACTGGCAGCACCACTACCAGCACTGGCACTACCAACACTGTGCAGCCGTAGCCAGCAGATGTACTGTAGCCCTCCCTCCATGGACTATCATGCATCCTGGTCATTGCAAATCTTGTGGCTCTGACACCCAGGTGAGGGACTGTGCCCTGGCACTCCCCATGTGCTGCATCACTGGGCACCAAACCCCCTCCAGAACCAGTGGTGAAAGACATCCACTCACCCTATCCTTGGCAGGATGAAGCACACTGGGCACCAAGCCCGCTCCAGAACCAGTGGAGAAAGGCATCCACTCACTCTATCCTTGCAGGATGAAGCACACTGGGCACCAAGCCCCCTCCAGAACCAGTGGAGAAAGGCATCAACTCACCCTATCCTTGGCAGGATGAAGCACACTGGGCATTAAGCCCCCCCCAGAACCAGTGGAGAAAGGCCTCCACTCACCCTATCCTTTGCAGGATGAAGCACACTGGGCACCAAGCCCCTCCAGAACCAGTAGAGAGAGGCATCCACTCACCCTATCCTTGGCAGGATGAAGCACACTGGGCACCAAGCCCCCTCCAAAACCAGTGGAACATGTCACCCACTTGAGAGACTTTGGCTTTGCACTCCCCAGGACCAAGCAGTGGGCAAACCACCCACTTGAGAGACCGTGGCTTTGCACTCCCCAGGACCAAACAATGGGCATGGACCCCCTCCAGGAGCAGTGGCGTAGTACCATTTTCCGACTTAGGTGCCCTCCCCTTTCCCTTCCCCCTGAGGTGCCTGTGTTTTCGACCTGATGCCCCTGCAGTGTTCTCTCCGTTTTGAGGCGGAGTCAAGTGTGGGCTTGGCCTATGTGTTATGGCCCAGTGGGCCACGGACTATTTTTGTGTGGGCATTGTCTCTCATTTTGTGTATATTGTATATATTGTACATACTGTTTATTTATTTATGAACGTATTTCTCTAAATATCTAATATTACACTCATTTGACTCTGTTCCTTATGTCCATGCGTTATTCCAGAGGATTACTGGGTGTATTTGTAATGTTGTTGCATGTGTTTGTGTGTATGGTGTTGGGGTTGAGGGTGGGGGTGGGGGTGGGGGTGTTGCGTGTGTGTGTCACTCTCTTTTTCCTCCCCCCTCCCTATGTGCTAGGTGCAGTACTCAACGTGGTCGTCATCGCCGGCGTTGGTACTCCTGGTATATGTGAAGATACACCAACATGGGTAACACCTGTAGTTCGGGCTCCTTGAGGTCCTTGTTCTACCTTGAGTGTAGAAAGGTGAGTGGGTTCCTTTCTGTGTACTGTTTCCGCCGTGCTTTTGATGGCATTGGTACCACCCCGGAAAAGCTGGCGGATGGGCGGGTTGTTAGGGGTGGGCCGTACATTGTCTTCCACCTGGCTGTTGGCAGTTACCGCTGCGGTGTTGGTTGCTACTGCCGTGGCGGTCGGAATGTTAAAGTGGCTGTATGTCTTGCCGGTTTCCGCCGTGGTCATGATTCCATTTTTGTTACCGCTGGCCTGTTGGCGGTATTTTTGCCACTTTAACACCAACCGCCAGGGTTATAATGAGGGCTTACATCTGTGTGTCATCTTGTGACATTGTTTCCAACATCTTGGTAGGATGCCAATTATGGTACTTGGCTTTGGCTTTTTGGGGCTTATTCCCCACTGATGACATGGCTGTTGATCCAGAGGGTTGGCTGCCCTCCTGCCTCTTGGTGTACCTATGAAGCTTTTTTGTGAAAGGACGTAGTGCCACTATTGACAGAGGGCCTGATTTAGATCTTGACAGTGCTACCACCAATTTGCTGCGGCAGCTGTCCTAAATACTACGTCAAGCTGACGGTGTTTCTCCCACTGTATTTAGATCCAAGTCTGTGCAGCCACCAACAGCGTTGACAGAGTGCACTCTGCCACGTCAGCTGTGTCCTGCAGCCGACGCAGTGGTCTCTAATACTGCTGATTAGCACTCCATCACTGTCAAGACCACGGGATTCCGGGAACCATATTTAGATAACGCAGTCGTGTTGGTGCTGTATCAGTGGTGGGCCGATGACAGCGGGAGTCCATTGCGAAACCTGTTAAGCATTGTATAATGGCGGTGGCTATTGGTTGGATGCTAGCAGCCCACACCTAATGTATGTTGGGCAGTTGTGAATTCCTGCAAAACACACTATAAAACACACTCCATTTTGGGCCATTCCACTGCAGCAGACTATTTTGATGCAGATTTTGCCACGCAGGAGCTAGTTGTTTCTGTTTTTATCTCCCTCTGTGCTTTTTGTAACTATTACTTTTTAAAATTTTACTTAAACTGGTGACTAAGGGCCACATGTACGCATTTTTGGAATTGCGGTTCCCTAATTGTGATTAAAATGTGAGAAACTCCACTGAGTTTCTTATGCGATTCCCTGTGGGTCGCATATAGACCCGCCTCATAAATATTAACCCCTTCGCTGCCAGGCCTTTTCCCCCTCAGGTGCCAGGGAATTTTTTGACTATTTGGGGCAGTTTGCGCTTAGGACCTCAGAATTGTTTGTCCACCGAAGCTACCCATGCCAAATTTGCGTCCTTTTTCGCCAAAATCCTAGGCATTCTAGAGGTACCCAGAGTTTGTGGATTCCCTTGAAGGAGACCAAGATATTAGCCAAAATACAGCAAAAATTTTGTTTTTTTAAAACATATTGGAAAAAAGGGCTGCAGAAGAAGGCTTGTGGTTTTTCCCCTGAAAATGGCATCAACAAAGGGTTTGTGGTGCTGAAATCACCATCTTCCAGCTTTCAGGAACAGGCAGACTTGAATCAGAAAACAAAATTTTTCAACACAATTTTGGCATTTTACTGGGACATACCCCATTTTTACTAGTTTTTGTGCTTTTAGCCTCCTTCCAGTTAGTGATAGAAATGGGTATGAAACTAATGCTGGATCCCGGAACGCAAAACATTTCTGAAAAGTAGACAAAATTCTGAATTCAGCAAGGGGTCACTTGTGTAGATCCTACAAGGTTTTCCTACAGAAAATAACTGCTGAAATAAATAAATATTGAAATTGAGGTAAAGAAACTGCAATTTTTCTGCATGTTTTACTCTGTAACTTTTTCCTGCAATGTCAGATTTTTTAAAGCAATATTCTGTTATGTCTGCTGGACTCTTCTGGTTGCAGGGATATATAGGGCTTGTAGGTTCATCAAGAACCCCAGGTACCCAGAGCCAATAAATGAGCTGCACTTTCAATGGGTTTTCATTGTATATCAGGGTGGTGCCACGTTTCACAGCCGCCATCTTTGGTGTGTCAGAGGTCTAGTTGTTTTCACTAGACCCTGATAAAGCACTGGATGCTGCGGTTGCACAGTGGACGCGTGCAGCGGGCGCGCCTAAGGCAAGCCCGTCTGCGCCCGTCCGCACCAGGTCGGGTTGAGGGGCCAGTTCCCCTGGTCCGGCCACGAGTAGGAGCTGTGCCTATACGGCGGAAAGTCTTAGGAACATTAGACCTTGTCGACCGGACAATTGCCAGGAGTGCCCCGACCTAAGGGACAACACGTGGTCGTGCTCCTCCTGTAATTGGGCTCCTCAGCATATGGGACCCATAGGTTCCATGGATAATAACGCACAGGTGACTTTTATGCTCGTAAATTGTAGATCATTACCAGCACATTGGATATCAATATTTTGGTGAGCGTTAGTGCTCCCACTGCCTTGTTCCTTACCGAGACATGGCTACACGAGGGTTCGGGACCTGATATAGCTCTGGCCCTGCCTCCAGGGTACCTGATAGCAAGAACAGACAGAACCACATCTAGAAGAGGCGGAATTACGATCATATATAAAAAATAATTCAAGTTTAGCTCCCGTCCCCTGCAGTTAACGGGCTGCGAAAGTATGTTCTTTTCACTTAGTCTGAACCCCACATTTACCTTCACAAGAATTCTGCTTTATCGTCCTCTGGGTTCCTGTGAGACTTTTTTAAACACTTTTGCTGACCAATTAGCCGACTTAATATGTAATAAACCTAATCTTACGATCTTCGGTGATTTTAATATTCAAATAGACAATCCGGATTCAACAGCAACTAGACGTCTGTTGGTGGATATGGAAGCTCTCGGGCTAAGACAACTGGTCATGGGCCAGACACATGAAAAGGGGCATACAATTGACTTAGTCTTCAGTAACCTGACAGTGCTTCGCTCCATGCCCCCCCTTCCTCAGGTTTGGACCGACCATCTATTAATCCCTTTAAAACTAGATATCTCCTTGGCAAAAGGCTCCGCCCAGCCTCCAGTACGGCAAGTTAGGCGGTGGCACAGTCTCAATGCGGATGAATGGATTAAACTCCTAGACAGCCGTAAATTGATGTACTTTAAACATAATCAGATAGAAAGCAAATCCTTTAATGGCTGGATTGCTGACTGTCTGGATATTCTTCTTCCCTACAAGACAGTAACCGGGATCCTTAGGAGAGGTGAGGCCCAGTGGTTAACCCCGCATCTGTCAATACTTAAAAGTAAGTGCAGACGCCTGGAGAAAAAGTGGAGGAAATCTTTAAACCCAGCTGCAAGGGAAGAATACAGGCAATCTATTAGGCATTATCACGCTGAAATAAGACTAGCACAAGGTTCATATTACTCCGGTAGAATTGAACAGGCATCAGGCTACCCCAAGGAGGTTTTCCAGGTGCTCAAGGAGATTCTTCATTCCCCTACACCGTCTGACCCAATTGAAGCCTCAGGAGAACGTAGTAATAATTTAGCTAGGTTTTTCCAACACAAGATCAATGCTATCTATTCCAATCTCCCAAAGGACACGCCCATATTGACGGGCCAAGCTATAACCTCTCAGCAAAGCACAGCCATCCTAACACATTTTTCCCCTTCATCTTTGGAACAGACCGCTTCCTACCTCTCCACATTAAAGTCAGGTTCCCCTCTGGATCCAGCACCCCCTCATGTGTTAGCTCTTGGAGCTCCTGTTATTGTACCTGTCTTAACTGAACTACTGAACTCCTCCCTGCGGAGTGGCTGTGTTCCGGATCTATGGAAACACGCAATAGTGAAGCCCCTTTTAAAAAAAACAAACCTAGAGACTGGAGACCTCAAGAACTATAGGCCCATATCCCTACTTCCTTCAATGTCGAAAGTATTAGACAAATACGTCAATTCCCAAATTTCCACTTTTTTGGAAGAGAACAAATCTTTACATCCCACTTAGATGGGCTTCAGGCCGCTTCACAGTACAGAGTCGGCACTGATAGCGGTCACGGAAGAGGCCAGGAAACGCATGAATCAGGGCTATACGACAGCCATTATACTTCTCGATCTAAGTGCTGCCTTTGATACGGTAGATCAATATCTCTTGATTCAAAGGATAAAGGCAATGGGAATTAAAGGTCCTGCTCCCAAATGGGTCACCTCATTCTTGGAGGATAGATCTTTTCAGGTCTTGGACCGTTCTTACTTTTCGTATCAGTATAAACAGAGCTGTGGGGTCCGACAGGGCTCATCACTTAGTCCTACCCTATTTAAGATATACATGGCCCCCTTGGGAGAACTAGTGGAGTCCTTCGGATTGTCACTAGGAAACCTACCAAACCTGTGCATTTTTTTAAACTAGACACCTAAGGGAATTAAAGATGGGGTGCCTTGTGGGGCTCTCATCAGGTTCTGGTACACGGAATCCTTTGCAAACCTCAATATTTGGCCAAGAAAACACTTTTTCCTCACATTTCGGTGACAGAACGTTCTGGAATCTGAGAGGAGCCCCAAATTTTCTTCCACCCAGCGTTCCCTCAAGTCTCTCGATAAAAATGGTACCTCACTTGTGTGGGTAGGCCTAGCGCCCCCAACAGGAAATTCCCCAAAACACAAAGTGGACACATCACATTTTCCCAAAGAAAACAGAGCTGATTTTTGCAAAGTGCCTAGCTGTGGATTTTGGCCTCTAGCTCAACCGGAACCTAGGGAATCGTACCACACCTGTGCATTTTTGAAAACTAGATACCTAGGGGAAACCAGGATGGGGTGACTTGTGGGGCTCCCACCAGGTTCTGGTACCCAGAACCCTTTGCAAACCTCAAAATTTGGCAAAAAAAACATTTTTTCCTCACATTTCGGTGACAGAAAGTTCTGGACTCTGGGAGGAGCCACAAGTTTCCTACCACCCAAAATTCCCTCAAGTCTCCCGATAAAAATGATACCTCACTTGTGTAGGTGGGCCAAGTGCCTGTGACACGGAAGAGCCAAAAACGTGTTGAAATTGAGGGGGCACCAAAGCGGGTCCAAAAGGGCAGTTTGAAAAAAAAAACATTTTTAGGCTGACAAGTGGGGCAGAATTTTTATCAGTATAGATGAGACAATGATGGGTGGTAGGAATTTTGTGGATTCCTGCAGATTCCAGAAGGTTCCATCACAAAAATGTGGAAAATGTGTGATTTCCAGCAAAGTTGGAGGTTTGCAGGGCATTGTGGGTAAGAAAATGGTGCAGGGTACATGTGAAGCACACCACCCTGGACTCACCCAGATGTTTAGTTTTCAGATGTGTCTAGATCTTGTGGATTTTTCTACATGGCAGCATCCCAAAGTCCAAAAAGTGCATCCCTCACCATTCCAAGGGGGGCGATTTTGAGAGTTAGCCAAGCTTTCATGGCCCAGATGTAAAACCAAGACCCAAAATAATCAAATGACCTCTTGCTTGCCATGGGATAAGATGTTTTAGTTTGCGGTGGGAGAGCTGAAAGGCTGTTACCCCCTTCATTTGGGGTGGGGCATAACCATGCCCATTGTGGTTGGTAGCTACCACCACGCTCTTTATAGTTTTTGTTTCAATTCCCTGGTATCTAGTAGACTTTCTGCCCCCCCGGGGTGTGGTTCGGGGGTAATTGTTCCATCTGCCCTCTGGTGGGCAGAACAAATTTGGCCTTATTTATTTGGGGTGGGTGTAGGGCCATACCCCCACCCTCTTATTTTGAAAAAAAAAAGTCTTCCCTGGCCTCTGATGGGCTTTCTGCCCCCTTGGGGGCAGATGGGCCTTCCAAAAATAGGCCAACAGTAATGTGCCCCCATTGGAAGCAACCCTTGCCCAAGGGGCTGCCCCCCAAACAAAACACACACATACACACACACCAATCCCTGGTGCATTAGTGGTTTCCGCCCCCCAGGGGGCAGATCGGCCTAATAGAAATAGGCCGATCTGCCCCCAAGTGGAGCAGAAATGGCCTAAAATAAATTTACCCCCTCATGAGAGTGACCCTTGCCTAAGGGGTCGCTTCCCTTGCATGAAATTTGCCCAAAAAAAACAAATCCCCTGGGCCTAGTGGTTTCTATCCCCCTTGGGGGAAGATCAGCCTAATAAAAATAGGCCAATCTGCCCCAAAGAGGAGCAGAAATGGCCTAAAATACATTTGCTCCCTCAGGGGAAAGACCCTTTCCTAAGTGGTCACTCCCCTTGTGTGAAATTGACGCAAAAAAAAAAAAAACCTGGTGCCCCTGGGGAGCAGGGCCGTTCCCCTCATTCACAAATAAACAAAACACAAACATTCCCTGGTGTCTAGTGGCATTTGCGATCGGGCAGAAGGAATGCGATCAGACAGCAGAAATGCTGAGTGAGGCATGAAAGGAGAGGAAAGGCCTTTCTTCTCCTTTCATGCCTCTCTTGCCCCCTCCACGTGATCGGAGGAGAAATGCTTTTGCATTTCTCTTCCGATCTTCCAGCGCAGAGGGGTAGGCCTCTGATGACTGTGCGCTGACATCATCAGATGCCACAGGAGGTTGGGGGAGGGCTGGGGTGGAAGAGGAAGCGATTCCCTTTCCATCCCTGCCAAAGGGGAGGGAGTTGCTCAGCCCTCGGGGGAGCACTAGCGCTCCCCCCGAGGGCCCATAGCAGGATGAGCTGGTCTCGTCCTCGGCAGCGGGCAACCGTAGCCGGGGGTGAGACCAGCTCGTTCTGGGCACCTGAGAAGTTAATAAGGTAGGCCGCAATTTGCAACCCGCCGGGAATCGCAAAAATCACAGGTATGGTGGCCTGTTGGTGTCAGCAGACCACCATGTCTGTGATTGCTTTTAAATAAAGCAATCTTTTTTTCAAACGCAGCCCGTTTCCCTTAAAGGAAAACAGGCTGTGTTTAAAAAGAAAACAAATGAAACATTTCAGTTTCATTTTTGAAGAGTAGGCAGTGGTCTGTGGGACCACTGCCTGCTCTTCAAAAACGTTTTCGCATGCATTCACAAAGGGGAAGAGGTCCCTTGGGGCCCCCCTTCCCTTTTGTGAATGGATTAGCACCAACCTGAAATTGGTGCTAACTGCGATTGTTTTGCGACCGCTTTCACGGTCGCAAAACAATCATACATACCATTAAGATTCAGTATTAGGAAAGGACGCCCTGAACACGCCCCTTCCAAATACCGATTCGCAAAACCCAAATTGCGATTTGGTAACAAGTTACCGATTCGCAGTTTGGGCTTTGTACATCCCAAAAAGCATTTTTCGAGTCGCAAGCAGGCTGATTCTGCGAATCTACCAGTTTGCGAGTAGAAAAATGCTTTGTACATATGGCCCCAAGTAGCTTATTTTCCACTCATTCACTATGGCCGGAAGGAGAAATCCATATTTCCCATAGGGAGAATTGCAAGTCATGGTGGACGAAATTATAAGAGTATAGCCACAATTGTTGGGAGTACAGGTACAAAATACTACCATTTCGCAGAAAAGGCAAATGTGGGTCAGAATAGTCAACAGAGTGAATGCTGAAGCTCATAATCTGCGCACACAGGAAGAAATTAGGAAGAGGTGGAACAACCTGCAGGGTAGAGTCCATTCTCTAGCCTCCAGGGATCACCTGCAGGACCAGAGGACTTGACAGGAATCATTAGTGGAGTGGAGACTGGTAAGTTACACCTATGTATGTCTCACTAATCAGAAATGAGTCCTTACCCTTAACTTAGCTGTTCAGAATTTTTTTAGACACTTATCAACACACATATTTCAAACGTCAATTTCAAAAATATCATGTGTTATCCAAATTAGTAGCATCATGGTTTTTACAAGCTATTTAACAATGTGTATTGTCAGATTGTGTGTTGTCCTCCATGGATCACCCCCTTGCATATGCCTTGGACCTGTCCCGTATCTCAATGTAGGTTGTTTAACCTATAAAATAAGGTTCCCAACTCCACCCATATGCACATGAAGGTATGGTGCTTGTAAGTGGTATCTTAACCTAATCACTGTATACACATATGTGTGTACATATTGCAAATGTATATTTTACCCACTGTTTTCACAAGTATTTGCAATAGTGTTTACAGATGACTACAAATACCATGATGCCTGCTGTTGTCTCTGTTCAACAGTAGTGCAATGTGATGTAGCTCAACCTTCCTTTCCTTCCACATATATCCCAAAAAGTCAAAGCTTTAGCTAGTTGACAATCACTATTTCATGGTCTGTATTGAAATGTCATCTGCTGTGTTGTAGCAGTATGTTGTCACCTTCTTGTCACTACATTGAATTGATCTACTTGCTTGCAGATTTTATAGTGTGTGGAGTAGTCAAAGGTTTCTAACCATGTTCTGTGGCATGCTGGTTATAAGTAGTAGTTTTGCACAAATTACTTTGCAGTGTTCATATGATGAGCAATGCCATTAAATACAATAAGTTGTCCCATAGTTTGTTTTTGAGGGTGCTAGGCCTTGAAATGGCACAGCTCTCAAATCTCCTCTCTACTGTGTTGAGTTGCATGTCTGGTACATGGAATGTACATTGTCTTTTTTACATTTTACATTTCTGGACAACTCTACATCATTTTTAATGAAGTGTGTCTCTGTGTACATTAACCTGCATGAGTTAAAAGTGAAAATTCACACAAAGACCGCAACATCCCATTAATATATATATTTTTTTCTCTAGGTTGCTTCATCTGGAGCTGAAGATAGATTTGAGGTATAATACTGACTTCTAATGCCTTTTTATTTTGTAATTTATATTAGGATAAACACCCAAGGCCAGTGGACCACCATCTTCAACTGAAGACACTATCAAAGCCTTCAATGAAGATACCACTCCTGCAAGTCCCGATGATAAGAGGATTCCTAGTCCATCTGGTCTGTCTGAGCAGACAGCCCCATTGAGCCTCACTCGGCCCACACCTACACATCCCACCCCAGCTACTATAGCAACTATGCATATTCCTACCTCGCTTTTGTGTGTCACAAGGATCTCAACTCCCCAGTCCTCCCAAGTCCTGTCTACTATTGAGCAAGCACCATCTCCAGTTGTGGCAGGACCCAGTGGATGGGCCACACTGCCTCAAGGGCACAAGGTAGAGGGGGGAGGCATCATGGGAGGGAATCAGTGGGCCAGGAAAATTAGGCCATTGTCACCCAGACTACCATTGACTGAGTCTTGGGAGCAACACAACAGTCCCAAGACAAAGATCAGGGGCTTTAAGCAGGTACAGAGGGAGCACATTCAAGAGCTACAAAATCGCAACTCAAATTTATGCTCCTTGTCTGGGGTGATGTTTGACATGTAACATCACATTTACAGGGCTTTTCTTGTACCATGTACCCCTGTATGTGATCCTTCAGCATCAGGATATAATACACCTTCTGCAGCCACAGACAGCAGGGAGGCCCTGCCATAGGGGGAAAGTGATCCACTCACCCAGTCCCTGCACCTATCTACCCCCCTCACCCCACCAGGAGGGGATGCTCATCCAGAACACAAGGAGAGGATGGCAAGACCTCCACCACCACTTCCAAGAGATGATAAACCTAATTTCCTCAAGTATGTGTCTACCATTCACTCTGTGGACTATTACATGGACACATTTACTTTTTCTGAGGAGAGATTTATTTTGGACTTTGGACTCCAAACAATTTGTTCTCAACAGATATAGTTTTATCCACCATGATGGAATTATTTTTCCTGTTCTTTACATTCTTGTTGCACATCTATTGCACACATATTTTTGTTAAAAATAAATGCACATATTCAAAAGGGAAAGACGTGTATTTATTGTAGTGATTCTTTTTCTTTGGGTTTTGTACATTATTATTTTTTAAATCTGTCAAACAATATGATACTGAAGCAAATAAGAGCTACCAACTTGGTAATGTGTTTCACATTGCACAAAAAAGGTGGAAAAAGAAACAATGAAATTTGGATGTTATGGCGTCATACATTTCTAGGTAACAAGTTTGTGACATAATCAAATATGCTATTTACCTACAACATGCAGAAGCCAAACATTCTGTGTCACTTAGAAGTTGGCATTCCAGCACCTTGACACCATGGAGGAAAGAAAACATTACATGAGGTCAGCTTAAATAGACAAACTTCTATTGATGTATAATCTCAGCTGGAGCAAGACATTTTCCCCTCACAATAGGAATCCTACATCAATAACACCAATAGTCTACATCATGGCAGTAACAAAATGTGAGGCCACATGACCATTACAGGACACTGTGGCAGTATGTGGTACAGTGTCACAACCACCATTCAGTGGTGTGGTAAATAAAACGTCCTTTCAACTATGAGGAGACACATTGACAGCTTCCTACACTGAACATAAATTGAAGATTTAACCAATGTGAAGGAAGACCATTATGCTATGTCTTAACATACACATGTGTGGTTAGGGCAAGTTCATCAGCACATACTGCCTTGGTGGCAACATCCAACAGAAAACAATTCTGATACAATCCCAAGAACTTCAATCACTGTGCAAGTTATCTCTGTATGAGATTTGCCCATCCCAGATAGGTGTCTATCCCAGGATCAACCCATGTTCACTGTGTACTTTCTAACAGCAACATATCACTGCAAATGTCGTGACTATGAATTGTTCAAATGAAGATGACATGGTGACATGACATGGTGAAGGACCCTAAAGCAGAATAACAAAGGAAAATTAATGATTTCACATTTACAATTTGGCTCTGATGATAAGTTAAGACACATATACTTAGCACAAGAAAGGTTTATCTATGTCAAGAAACACAGTAGTCAATGTACGGATACTCTGATCCACAAACATCTTTGCCTTGGTCTTTCCTGAACTAACCATTCCTATCACATTACCATCACAGACTGACATGTTCCCTATGTCACAAGTTGTTCTGGCAGTGGATGTCACAATATGTAAAGGTATACTTACACTCAGGTGAAGAAGTGGTCATTTCTACACCCTTACCCAGTGGCTCTTCACAGTCTCCATCCTCTGTGATGATTGGTAGGTTCCGTTGCAAGGTAATGTTGTGCAGCATGTATCTGTGATTTTGCACACCTTATCGGGTGAGTAGAGAAGGGTTCCACCTGTCTTGTCCAGACATCTGAATCTGGCATTCAGGAACCCAAAAGCCTACTCCACTGACCTTCATGTTTTTCCAAGGGCCTAATTGAAGCAGACTTTCACGGCATTGTTGGATTCCTCAGCGGTGCCAACAACCATGGTTAGTCAAGATACATTGAGCCCCTGATTACGAGTCTGGCGGTCATGGGACCGCCTGACTCGCGATGGAGGTCAGACCACCTCCAAAGTAGCGGTCCGGCCTCCACATTACGACCCTGACAACTTTGTTTCCGAAACGCGTTGGGAGTTTGGTTGTCCATTAAAAACTTCACTTTAATTGATTGCTGTGACGGAGACTTGTTATTTCCACAAGAGCGGCTTTAGCGCTTTGCCCGGTCGGATTAATGTCTGTTTGTATATATATATATATATATATATATATATATAAATATATCACTTTTGTCAATCCGTGTGTGGTTTCACTGGGGGCAGTGATCGGCCTCCAGGGAAACCACACCCACATATAAAAGTGATCACTATACATATATATATATATATATATATATATATATATATATATATGTGTGTGTGTGTGTGTTTTATATATAAATACCCTGCAGAATACCCTGCGAATGTGAAATGTTGAATAAAAACTCAATTTTTTCTTGCGTTTCTGTCACACAAACTACAGGAATATGCTGGGATCCACAAAATTCCTACCACCCAGTGTTTCCCCACCTGTCCGGATAAAAACGCTACCGTATTTGAGTGCCTATACCTAATTCCTGCGTCAGGAATGGATCACCCTAGGGTCAACAGTTACCCTCATGGAAGAACTGATATCGACTGCTGTGTGATATATTCTTGACACAGGCATTAGGCCTACCCACACAAGTGAGGTACCATTTTTATCGGGAGACTTAGGGGAATGCTGGGTGGAAGGAAATTTGTGGGTCCTCTCAGATTCCAGAACTTTCTATCACCGAAATGTGAGGAAAAATGTTTTTTTTGGCCACATTTTGCAAAGGATTCTGGGTAACAGAACCTGGTTAGAGCCCACAAGTCACCCCATTTTGTATTCCCATAGGTGGCTAGTTTAAAAAAATGTATAGGCTCCCTAGGTTTCCCAAGGTGCCGGCTGAGCTAGAGGCCAAAATCCACAGCTAGGCACTTTGCAAAAAAAAGTTAGTTTTCTTTGGGAAAATGTGATGTGTCCACATTGTGTTTTGGGGCATTTCATGTTGTGGGCACTAGGCCTACCCACACAAGTGAGGTACCATTTTTATCGGGAGACTTGGAGGAATGCTGGGTAGTAGGAGGTTTGTGACTCCTCTCAGATTCCAGAACTTTACAGCACCGAAATGTGAGGGAAAAGTGTTTTTTTTCCTCCAAATTTTGAGGTTTGCAATGGATTCTGGGTAACAGAACCTGGTGAGAGCCCCACAAGTCACCCCATCCTGGATTCCCCTAGGTGTTTCGTTTTAAAAAATGCACTGGTTTGGTAGGTTGCCCTTGGTGCCAGCTGAGCTAGGGACCAAAATCCATAGCTAGGCAAAAAACACGTCAGATTTCAATGTGAAAATGTGATGTGTCCATGTTGCGTTTCCTGTCGTGGGCACTAGGTCTACCCACACAAATGAGGTTCCATTTTTATTTAAAGACTTGGGGGAACACAGAATAGAAGTACAAGTGTTATTGCCCCTTGTTTTTCTCTACATTTTTTCCTTCCAAATGTAAGACAGTGTGTAAAAAAGAATTCTATTTGAGAAATGCCATGTAATTCACATGCTAGTATGGGGACCCCGGAATTCAGAGATGTGGAAATAACCACTGCTTCTCAACACCTTGTCGTGTGCCCATTTTGGAAATACAAAGGTTTCCTTGATACCTATTTTTCACTCTTTATATTTCACCAAATTAATTTCTGTTTATCCGGTATACAATGAAAACCCATTGCAAGGTGAAGCTCATTTATTGGCTCTGGGTACCTAGGGTTCATGATGGACCTACAAGCCTTATATATACCCGCAACCAGAAAAGTCCAGCAGACGTAATGGCATATTGCTTTTAAAAATCTGCCAGAGCTGGAAAAAGTTATAGAAGAAAACGTGAGGAGAAATGGCTCTTTTTTTCACCTCAATTTCAATATTTGTTTTATTTCAGCTTTTACTTTCTGTAGGAAAAACTTTAAGGATCTATACAAATGACCCCTTTCTAAATTCAAAAAGTTGTCTACTTTTCAGAAATGTTTATCCAGTCTTGGATCCAGCATTGGTTTTACACCCATTTCTGTCACTAACTGGAAGGAGGCTGAAAGCACAAAAAATAGTAAAAATGGGGTATGTCCAAGTGAATGCCAAAATTGTGTTAAAAAATGTGGTTTTCTGATTCAAGTCTGCCTGTTCCTGAAAGCTGGGAAGATGGTGATTTTAGCACCGCAAATCCTTTGTTGATGCCATTTTCAGGAAAAAAACACATGCTGCCCTTTTTTCCAATTTTTATGAAAAAAAACCCGAATTTGTTGCTGTATTTTGGCTAATTTCTTGGTCTCCTCCAGGGAAACCCACAAACTCTGGGTACCTTTAGAATCCCTGGGAGGTTGGAAAAAAGGGATGCAAATTTGGCATGGATAGCTCATGTGGACAAAAAGTTATGAAGGCCTAAGCGTGAACTGCCCCAAATAGCCAAAAAAAGGGCTCAGCACTTGGAGGGGGTGGGGCGGGAGGCCCAGCACCTAAGGGATTAATTAAAATAGGAGCACTGGACTGACCCAGAAACCATAGGCAATAAAATCTATAAAAAACAACAACGGTTCCAGGTAAAGGATAACTGTTACAAAGTCAATACATGTGAAAGATACCACAAAAATAAAAATAATAAAGCGCTTACACAAAAAATAAAAAATAAATTGTAAATTTGATTTATGTTAGACAAACCACACAGAAGATGAAATCAAGCCAATCAGAACAAAAAAGCAGAATTTGCTTCAAAATCATTTCGACTCCATTAGTTTCCTATTTTCTGGAACTCAATCATTCTGCGAACTACATCAAATGGCAAATCATTTAACTGATTAAGAGACTTCCAAGTAGTGGTGACACTCAGGCGATTCTTAACCGGGCTGAATGTTGCTGAATCCTGAGGTGTGAAAGCATTATGAAGAGACTAAATACGAGGGAGGAATGTATTTCTGTCACGCGGCTCTGATGTATGTATTTGTCCATACTTTAGAATCTGCATCGAATTCTATTCTGGCATAAAATGTAATTTTGTGATGCCTCCCTGATACATATACATGTCCATACTTTTGCATCTGCAATTAGTCCTCTTACTGCATGAAAGCTTTACATTGAGTGATATACTGTCATTAATCCTTGGTATACTTATTCAGTTAGTGACATTGCCCATAGTATTTTAATATGAATATTCATATCGCCAATCTTAAACAGCAATACAAGTTTATGGACTGGCTAACGTGCATATATGTTTTTCCATTTGTCATACTAAGCCATATACTTTGTCCCTCCACTCTACTAAGATCGAAGTTGAGATGCTTGGTAGCACCGCGCAGTCATGGGTATGGCAAGTCCACCCTTCTGTGTCATGCGATAAAGCAAGTGACAGTGAAGGTGACGTTTTTTTTTCCCATCCCAGATAAACTTATCGATCCCTACCTACAGAGACCAAAACGGATGTTTTGGTGGTGTCAGCGTTAGGGCCTGATAAAGGTAGAGGATCCGGGGGAGGACTGTTATTTTGATGGCAGTTATCCTTCCCTGCCAGGACAATTGCAGCTGGTGCCAGTTATCCAAATCCAACATGACCTAGGAGGAGAGTGCAGCGTAAATCAGCACCACTGACCTGGCAACCAACTGGGCCAGCTTAATGCTGAGGTAAGGGATGCACTCACCTGCCACTTCGAAAGGTGGGCCTCTTGCGCCGGGGCAAGCGAAAGGTTCAGGATTTGGGATCTCTGTATATTAACCTTGAACCCAGACACTTCACCAAATGAGTGGAAGGGACAACAATGGGTCACTGAGGGCAAGGATCACATCATCCACTTAGAGGCTGATCGGCTGGCAGTCTCCTCCAAAAGGGATTTCTGTAATGACAGGTTTAGTCATTTGTCTTTGTTCTAGGAGTTCTATGCATAAGGCAAATAGCAGAGGGCAGAGCAGACACCCCTATTGCATACCTCTCTGGATGGGAAATGGTGGAGACAGCAAGCCATTAACTCTCACCGATGCCAGCGGGGAGCAGTATACACTTCGGACCGAGCTTCGAAATCTCTCTTTGAGGCGGAATTGTTTCAAGGTCTTACAGCTATAGGCCAGTGCACCCTGTCAAGTGCATTTTTTGCTTCTATTGAAAGACGGCAAGCCTCACTCTGGGACCGGTGGATCTTGTCCATGAAATGGATGATTTGTTGCTATTGTCCCCCCACTGGCAGTTAGGGATGAAACCAGCCTGTCAGGGTCGATTAGGCCAAGCTTGAGGGTATTAAGGCTATGAGCAAGGATGCTGGTGAAGAGTTTGGCATCAATATTCAGGAGTGATGTAGGCCTGCAAGACCTGCATAGAGTAGCATCTTTGCTGAGCTTTGGGATAACTGTAATGGAGGCCTCCAGCACAGTGTCTGTGATGGACTTGGTGTTGGTAAACAAATTAAATAGATGGTAACCAACGGGGCCAGGTCTTGACAAAAGACTTTATAGGAATGTGAAGAGTAGCCTTCCGGCCCAGGGGACTTCACCAGCTTTAGGTGTGCAATAGCCGATATTACCTCCTCAATCTGGATAGACCTCTCCAAGTCATCAGAATCATAAGGTGAAAGAAGAGTCAACTGAGTCGAGTTTAGGTACCCAGAAATACCTTCAGCCAGGCCGTCAGAAGCTTTGATTAGTGTGTTATAAAAGTCTTGGAAGACTGCTGTAATTTGAGTATCTCCACGGACCTGAGTTGCCGAGTTGTTAAGTATCATTTTGATAGTGTCTTTGTGAGTTTTAGCCCAGAGTCAGTGGGCTAGCATCCGGCCACATTGATTGATCCCTAGATAAATGTTATGCTTTAGTAGTACCATCATGTATTCTGCCCTATCAAGGTCCAGACACTTGAGGTGCAGACACACTTTTTCCAGTTCCCTCCATAACCTTGGGGCCCCTGTGCATTGGTGTATGGCTTCCAGCTCTAGTGCCTTCTGCTCCAGGCCCTAGCGTTTCTCCTTCCTACGTGGTTATCGGCCACCAAAATAGCTTTCAACTGCCCATGGATTACCAGCTTCAACACCTCCCATAGAGAGGCCACTTGTGCCTCATTAGTGTCCTTCTTCTGGAGAAAGTCAACAATCAACACTTGTAGCGTGTTCTACCCTGGATTGGAGGAGGCTATCCTGAAGCCACCAGTGAGATGGCTGGCTGTGGTGCCCAACTACCTGAAGCACCAGTGAAGGGGGGCAGCCATGATCAGATAGACCTAGCAGCAATGTGGAACTCCTGAAAAAGGGCCTGGATCACGGGGAGGCCCGTTAGTAGTCGATGTGGGCATATGTTTTAAGAGCTGCAGCGTAGTGTGTGTAATCCTGTGTGTTACGGTGGAAGAATCGCCAAACGTCTCCTAAGCCACAGCCATCCAGCCAGTGGATTCCCTGGGATGAAAAGGTACCTGATTGGCCAAAACGTTAATCAGATCAGTCCAGGTCAGTATCCACGACTAAGTTTCCTGGTGTTCATTGGGTGCATATATGGAGGTAAGGGTAATGTGGAGGGTAGGCAAGTAATGCAAATAATTGCCCTTTAATCTCTGCTATCTCAGTCAGGACATCTCCTCTGAATCCTCCAGAGAGAAGGATCGTCAACCGTCCTCTCCTTCTTCACAGGACCTCAGGATTAGTACTGATGCATGAACCATTTAGATTTCATCCTATGTTCACCTTTGGGAAGCAGATGGGTCTCTTGCAAGAGGCATAAATTGAAGCCAGATTGTTCCAGAAAAGACAAGACAGCGGCATGCTTAGTCGGGTTGTTGAGGCCTCGAACATAGAGGTAGGTCACTTTAACTTCCAGGAAAACGGGGAGGATAGAGGCAAAGTACCCACCCTTTAGGGCTACTTCTTAGGCATTGGAAATACAAACATGGGAAGGATGGCTGGGCCCCTGGGCATGTATATAGGTGTATGCGGGCAGTGAGGTGTGTAGGAGTAACAAATAATAACAAATCACCAACAACAGTAGAAACAAAATCATAGCAGTAGCAAGTCTTTTAGTAATGGAAGACTATAAGCCAGGCATGGTCAGGTCAGTAGAGCAAGGCGTGTTCTTCATGGGGTGCACCTGTGATGCTTTCCTTCTGCCGCCGCAGATCATGGTGGGAAGGGCGGATTCCCTAAGAGGGTCGGCAGGTTGTTGCTCCCTAATGTAGGTAGTATTGATGATCAAGCAGCGGACTTGCCAGTTCAAGAAGCTAGACTTTTGCCATAGTGGTGCATGTGTGGGGGCGCACCATGGTAAAGCAGGCATTGAATAGGCAGGAGGGTCTCTAAAATGTGTTGGGCCTCCCACTTCGTCTTGGGTTGATACATTTGTCTCTCCCAGTGAAAAAACAGCCTGAAGGGATTATCCCAGCCATAGAACACCACTTTGGAGTGCGAAAACTCAGTTACCAGTTTAATGCCCTTATGGCGCTGGATGGTGAGCAGCAGGATGTCTTGGAAGATCCTGATATGGTGCCTGCAGACATGGACAGGTTGTGAGGCCCCTGACTTTCTTCATGAGATCTTCTTTGGTCTGGAAATTATGTACCCATGCTAGGATGTCTGGTGGCTTGTTTTTGGGGCCTCCAGGGCGGCCGACCCGTTGTACAAGGTTCAGCTGCAGCACAGAGTCTTCGGCCCAGGCTACGACAGAGCAAAACAGTGCCTGAACATAGCCCTGGATGTCGGAGTCCTCTGAGTCCACAGGTACTTCCCTTAGATGGACGTCATTACAGCGGGATCGGTTCTCAGGGTCTTCTGCCTGGCCCCAGAGCTTGTTGAGTTGTTTGTGGAGAAATATAACCTTGCAGAAGCTCCCTCTACTTACCCCAGTTCATTGTCTTCTAAGGAGGACACTTGCTCACCCACCAAATGTAAGTCTTGTCTCACTTCTCGTAGCTCTTGCGAGATGTCTCTCCCGAGGTGCTGGATATCTGCCTCAAAGGAGTCAAACAGGGATGCCAGAAAGACCCAGGTCACTGGGGTGCTGGTCCTGATTGGGAGTCCCTTCAGCATCCACCTAGGAGGTGCCGCTGCAAGCTCGGCAGGATCCTTGGAGGCAGCCGGTGTACAGCAGGTGAGCATGTCTTGCTCGTGTTTACCTTTTGTTGCTGCCGTGTGTAGTTGGGTTAGGTGTGGGCTATGGGGCACTGTCCTCGACACGGCAGTACTCTGCTCAGCTCACCTTATGGCAGTTTATGGCAGCCCCCCCAACTAAGGATCCATCTATCGGCAGTCCCATCAGAGGGCAATAGACACCGGAGAGAACATACCCACTGTCACTAGGCGAGCTGATAGTGTGGGATCAAGGGGATGGCGGGGGACCACAGAGCACTTCCTAAGCCCGTCTGACCTGCCCCTGGGCAGCACAAACCCGAATGCTCCACTTCCCTCTCACAGGCTCAGTACTCACTGTGTCAGGAGCTTCAGGTGGGTTCTACCTGTGGGGGAGGAAGCTGAACCCCCGGGATCGCTCCAACCATCACCGGCGACACTCACTCAGTGAATAGGAGGGCTCAGCCCCTGGTGTGAACAGCTTGCAAGGCTATCAGCCCAAGAACTCCAAAGGGCTAATGTCACTCTGGTCACTTGGCCCATCCCCCAAGCTCCACACGAGGCCCGAGTGTCGAAAGGTCAGGGGACCAGCTGGGGCCTGCGGTGGTTTCAATATGGTGGGAGAGCACCCTCAAAGATCTCAGGGGTGTTGGGGTTACAGCTGGTGGTGTAGGTGCTGTTCAGACATCGAGCCTCAGTGCTGCAGCCTTAACCACTCTATCTCTGCTGCTTGGGAGGCCGAGGGCTGCTGTCATATAAGGCTCTGTGAAGAGGCACCCAGTCTTGGGTACAGGCAGGCCGCCATCTTGTCTCCCCCGGGGACCCTGCGCCTCATCAGCAAAAACCAGCAGAGCGCCACCCTGTAATGCTGCAGTCTCCTGGGAATGCCCAGGGGGACCCAGTCATGCCTGCAAGTTTGTGAGCTGTCACTGTAGCAGGGGGAGGTGGTGCAGCTCAGGTGGTGGCCCCGTGACTCAAGCGGCCACTATCTTGTCTGTCTCACAGTCAGCCATCCAGGCCATCATGCTGTGATTTGATTCCCACTGGAGCCGGAACAAGCCCAATACTGAGGGCCCAGCAGTCACAGCAGCATAAAGAAAAAGCAGCCAGGCGTTCACATGCTTTGGGACACTGCTAGCTGCAGCTGTAGGTGGTCCGGACTGTGCAGGAGCAGAAAAACCCGTCTTACTCCGCCACCATCTGGGCCATGCCCAAGCCCAGCAACTTTCAAAGTTGAAAACAGACAGATTTTTAAAGCCTTCTTTTATTTTAGAGGATCTTTTTCTAAATGGATTTTGAAAGGGTGGATATTCCATTTTGAGACAAGAGCCACCGAAAATGTCTTCTGCTGATCATAGCATTTTTAATCCAAGAATTTTTAGCCAAAATTTAACAGCAGATCTAAGAACAGGAGGGAATATGCCTGTGGAAATGGTGTGTTACAGGGAAATGTCTAAGCTCATTTTGTCAAATTCCCAAAAGATGATAGGACGATGTTTGCAAAAAGTCTAACCACAGGAAATCACTGGGGGTAGCGTTCCAGCCCATTGTTTTTTTGCCCACTATGCCACTTCAGATTAAACCCAGACATATGCAAACCAGTCTTCAATCTGCTCCAGCAGGAACATTCCAGCCCAAACTGCAAAACAAGACCCTCTCTGAAACGGAACGCAAGCAACCCAAGACCTGTTTTGTCCTGATTGGCGCTCTTCAGTTAGATGTAGCTTGGTTCCAGAAGACCAATGAGCAAGGGACCTACATCTGGACATATCCTTGGACACATACAACATTACATCAAACACACAAAAGGTGATGAGAGGGTGCTTGCAATATGTTTAACCACTGGAAATTGCTCTGGGTAGCATTTCAACCCATCATTCTTTTGTCCATCATTCCACATCAGATTAAACCTAGCCATATGCAAATTCGTCTAGACCCTGCTCCACAAGAAGACCCCAGTCTGAACAGCCAAGCCAGGTCCTTGCTAAATTGGAACACAAGCACCCTAAGACTTGTTTCACCCTGTGGGTTGGAATGCTACACTGAGTGATTACCAGTGGTTAGACGTATTGCAAGCATGCTCACCTCAATGCCCCAATTGCTACACCCCACTTAAGTGCCCCAATCAGGGTGAAACCTGTCTTGGGTTGCTTGTGTGCATTTGAAACAGGACCTGGCTTGGCGGTTCAGGCTGGACTGTTCCTATTGGAGCAGGGTCAACTCTGATTCGAATACGGCTGTGTTTAATCTGAAGTTACATGGTGGACAAAAGAACGATAGGTTGGAATGCTACCTCAAACATTTGCCAGGGTTAGCAAGCGTCCCCCTTTTGTGTGTTTAAGCTTATTTAGTGCATTGTGTACAAGGCATAATCGTTTGGAAATAATTTGTTCCTGAACAGGCAGCCAGTGCAGCGAAGACAAGGCTGGAGAGATATGACTGCATCTTCTGAGGCCTGTAGCAAGTCTCGCCACAGAATTTTGCCCAGGCTGCATCTTTTGCACTGTATAATTAGGCAAGTTCAGGTAGAGTGCACTATAATAATTAAATCGAGAAATAAATGAATTTATTATTTACACTTTAAGTAGAAATGAGACAAGATTAAGGGTTTGTTCAGTGTATGTAGCTGACGAAAAGATGAAACTGACAATGGCTTTAAGCTGGTTAATCATAGTCAGTTTAAATTCACATTTCAGTACCTGATTTTTAACACAGGAAACAAAGTGCTGATTTAGTATCTAAAGCTTGGAACCAGAAAAGATATTCACAAACGGGGAAGGTCTAAAAGGTAGTAGGATTTCAGTCTGTCCCCATTTATCTTCAGTTGGATAAAACACATCCAATTTCCCTTTCGGAAGACAACTGCACAGCCTGGAGGCACTCAAATCTTGGTTGCATATAATTTTTAAACACCATTTTAGTACTGCCTTTATACATAAAGAAAATGAAAATGAAAGAATATATAAAATGGAAGAGAAAGGTAATGTATAAATTACACATGGGGGAGGAGGAGGGAGAATCAATCATTTGAGGGGCCCCAAAAGCCAATGTTTCCATCGAAGAATTGGAAGAAGAGCGACTGACCTCGTGTGGCCCATCCTTAAAGAAATTCTCAAAATATTACAGAGCAATAGTGACAGTGAGATCATTCAGCCTAGATAACAAATTCTGATGATCTGTGGTGGCAAACACTGCTCACGGGTCCAAAAGGATGAGAGTTGTTACAAAACGCTAAACTGTACAGGAGCGTTGCTCATCCCGATATCCAGATACCACAGCCTACATGATCCATTCTGCATGATAACCAGCATACATCGGCTGTAGCAAATGATGAGTCTCCAATTGTTCTGATCATTGAATGAGTGCTGTTTTCTCAAGTAGTTTTGTCATATCTGGTAGCTGGAAGATGGGGGTGGTAGTTCCCCAGAACATCTGGGTGCAAAGATGTTCCTCTTGCAGAGAAACAAGAAAGAGTATGAGGATGCTGCAATAATTTTACTTCTGAATATCGACTCCAAAAATATCATGCTATAAGAATATCGAGGAGAGAATATCAAGGGACAAAATATCAAACAGGAGTCACGTGTAGTGAAGTATAGCTTTCTATTTCTAACTCCACATCTATGTACTTTGAAGATATATGTACCACATTGATACATATATGGGAAGTTAGGTATAGAAAATCTAGACTTCCTTACCTGTTAATATTTTTTTTCAATATTTTATCCTTGATATTCTGTCCCACTGATATTGTGAGTTTGATATTCGTAGGGCTTACCACTACGGAAAGGAGAGATCCCAATCAAAAAGGGATTTGCAAAAAAAATCTTGTATTGCGTAAGATTTGGCATTATAGTTAAAATATTTTCCTCAAAAAATTCTGCAAATTGATTACATTTAGCAACCGAGCTTGGAAGTACAGGCAGCATGATGCTGTCTGAGTGTTTTGATAACAAAAACATTTGCTGAGCTCATGTTAGGATCAGAGAAACGTTTTTGGGTACAAAAGGCAGACTTTCTCAATTTAATTGCACACATGAATAATAGTTATACATCTGCCACTTAAACTTGGAAGAAGGAGTATGGTCTTGCCACAATAGATGTTCAAAAATGAAAAACGTTTTTCTCATGGCACTCACCTCTGGAGAAAACAAGGCATCTTTGTTTCAGAGGTTTCTTATGGTGTGACTTTAATGGGGTCAACTAATCTACAATGGTTGTAAGGTGCTTGGTATATGAAAGAGGCCCTAGATAGCTCGCACATTTAAATGCAGCAGCCGCGTGTTTCAAAAGAGAGCTCTGTGCACCGGCATGTTTTTATCTACAAATTAAGCACTGTCAGTATGGATTGTGTTTGTGATACTAAAAGAATCAAAGTTATAGTTCTTGCAATTAATGAAGTATATCATAGACAACAAGACAGCTTCAGAGAGGTTTCAGCACTGAAAGCTTCACTGTTCATGTATTTGATAACAACCTGTGTACCCTCTACTACGGCTTACATTCTCATAAGAGAGGCCAACACTGGAGACAATAGCGACACACAACCATTTCACCCTTTCCTCTTCCAGGAGTGTTTGCAGTTAGTTAAGCATAGTATAGACTGGAGAGTGGACTCGAGTTGGAAAGAAATCTGAGATAGAACAGTCATTAAACCTTTAACAATGAGTGACACTCCTCATAAACCTTAATACAGCAGGATGAAAAAGTGAAAACAAGCAGTGGCAAAGCCAGTGGGCCTGGGCTTGGCAAGGGGTAGACTGGTTATTTATTCCTGCAAGTATATGTTACAACAAGAAAAAGAAAATATGTTCCTGTCTAAACCTGATGCCCATATACCTCCAAACAATATATATAATTTTAATGGAATAGTGCAAGTGCTTCTTAGTAGAGAAGATTACTTAGAACAGGCATGGAAACTCTTCTTCTTTTTATACTTTTAATGGACTTCACAGGAAATTATGATTTCTACTGGTGCAAAGAAAGGGTTTGGCTTTGGCTTTGAATTACTGCCTCCTGAAGACATAGTTTAAACACACAATTATGTTATGATATATGCTTTATAGAGCCCATAGCTGCCCCAACAACAGGGCTTACCTGCGCTAATCCCCCCAAAAAACCCTGCTACAATAGTGGCTAGAGAACCTAGTGCCCAAACAGAGAGTTCAAGAAGAGAAGAGCCAGGTCTTCAGAATTTTCCTAAAAGACATATGATTCTGATAGCAAGGGAAAGTGTATTCCAGATAACTGGAGCTTTTGCACTAAATGAGTGACCCCTCGCTCTTAACACGCGGGACAATGGCCAGTTTAAGATTGTCTGAGGGCAGAGGCCAAGAGGGTTGGTACAGGGACATCAAACTAGACAAAAGTGGAGCTCCCTGGCAGAAAAAGATTTTATGGGTGGTGCACTAGGTCTTAAACTGCTCATGCTTCTCCACTGGGTGCCAGTGCAGTTTGTGGAGGAGGCCAGGCTGAATTTTGGAAGAGAAAACAGAAGCCTGGCTGCAGCATTTTTAACCCACTGGAGTCTACAGATTACTGACTTTATTGGCTTCTAGATATAAGATGCTGCATTAGTCCAGTCCAGTGCTTTAAATGGAAAAATAGAAGTGTAGGTACTCTGTATCAGAGTACCTGCTTGTTTCTGAGAAGTGCCGGTACTCTCCAATTAAAAGTATTACGTTTTTCTTGAGATATGCCGGTACTCTCCCTCTCAAAATAAAAAAGTGCCGGTACTCAGTACCGGAGAGTACCGGCCCATTTAAAGCACTGTCGGGATAAGATTGCTGCCTGAATAATGATCTGACAAGTGCCGGGATTATAATAGAAACATTTTTAAAAATGATACTTAAAAGAAAAATGCATATGCAAAGTTTAGGCTACCCAGCCCTGCCACCAAAGCACTTCTTTTTAGACAGAAGAGTCTGTGATTAGGTAAAATGTTGACACGTCCATGATAGTCAGCATGGCTAAACTGAGGGACTGACGCAGGAGCCCTGAGCATGTGCAGTGGCTAAGCATTTACAGTAGCTCACTAGAGGAGCGCTAGCAGGGAAGGCATGTCTGACTCCACCCAGCAGCAGATTTTAGAAATGCACCAACTGGATGGGAGCAGACTTTTGTTACCCTGACGATGCTTCTGCAGGCAGGGAAAGACAGATTGCGCGCGCTCAAAGGGAGCAAACAAAAGCAACTGCTCCCTCTGAGGGGAAACAACACTGGCTCCTGAAGGATGCAGGGAGCCGACTGAGGTCGCAGGTCCCTGCTCTTTTAGCCCCCAACTAGTAATCTGTGGGTGCCCAGTGTGGGCACTGGGGTACCACCTCTGACCCTGGGGAATGTGCTCCCTGGGTCCCAAGGAGGTGTCAGGGGGAGGTGCATTGCCCTCCCCTTCCTTAAAAAACAAAAGCCAGAGGGCTGGGCTCTGTGGTCCAAGGAGGCTTGGGAGGAGTGCTGCTCACCCTCCTCCGCTTTATTTATAAGAAAGGCCACGGGGATGGGGTCCCCTGGGCCAAGTAGGCTCAGGGAGGAGGGCCTGCGTGCCATTCCTCCAGCCTTATTTATAAGAAAGGCCCTGGGGATCACGTCCCTGGGGACAAAGAGGCTCAGGGAGCATCCCCCCCATCCCCTTAAATAGTAAAAAAGGTCCAGGAGAATGGCGTTCCCAGAGGCTAAGGAAGGTCGGGAGGGGGCCACGTACCCGTTCCCCTGATTTAAAAATAAAGGCTGCAAAGGATGGGATCCCCAGAGCCGTAAAGGCTTGGAGAGGAGGGCTGTGTCACCCCTCCCAATAACTTTATAAACAAGGATGTTGAGTCGGTACTGGCACACCAAACTGAATAATAAATGAGCAGCAAGAGGCACTTATTTATTATTCACTGTTCCAGCAAGCAGCATCCCCAAAAGACCTGCAGGGGATTTTTTGCTTGGTTTATTTACCTTGGTGGTGCTCTGAGAATACGGAGGGGCACAATCAAGAATTATGTTAATATTGTTGAGGGGTGCAGGAAGTAAAACACCCCTTACAAACATTAAAAACAGTAAATATTACAATATTTTTAAAGCACTCTCCAAGCTGGAGGTTCTGCCCTACAGCTAGGAGTAGTTCTATTGTTGGGTTTTGTGTGGCCTGAAGATGTATAAAAGAAGATGTAAGGCTGTTTTGTGGTTGTTTTTATGATTGCAATTCTTAGACTGAAAAAGGTAAAAAGAAGTGCTCACAGACATGTTTGTTTTATTTTTTTTTAAGTATGTCTTTGACTGTTTATTTCACATTCTTCGCCAACAAAATATAATCATAACAACTATGTAAAAAGCGGGAGATTCGGATAGGTGTTTCAATAAAACTTTCATAATCATTTTTAGTAATGAAAACACTGCTTTGTGTGAATTATTGAAATACACATGTGATTAAAAATATGAGTGTTACATTTTGATGATGCAGAAGGGTGTGTGGCATAGGGTTGGCTGCTTAGAGGCGAGGTGCTCAAGCCTGGCCGTTCAGCCAACCCCCCCACTGTGCCCCTCCAAAGCTCATGCACAGGGCGGTTGGATGCAGGCCCTGCGTCCAACCCTGCAGCCTTGTATGGCACAAGAGTTGGCTTTAAGTATGGTAGTAGATTTTACTGTACGTTAAATTAAAAAAAATAGAAATTAATTGCTAAAAAACAAAGGTTAAAGTGAAATCATGGTTAGGTGAAAATAGCAATTAATACATGTAGTTTAAAAATGTACAAACCCACTGAATTCACCAGTTATAGTTATTTCAAGTAACTATAACGCATGCCTTAAGATAACTGTAACTTGCTTCCTCACCATGCACTGCTAATTACCTCACATATTAAATCACTCACAAAATCTTCTCTGACCTCATAAATAATATCACTGCAACATTTGCAATCAAATTATTGGTGACAAACCGTGCATGGTGGTGGCTAGAATTATAGTTACTTTAGGCCCGAGCTATATTTCCTTGAGATCAATATCACTGTTGAATTTCAGTGGTTTTTTATGTTTAAAACGGCATATTTTAACTGACATTTTCACCCAACTACAACGTCACTTTAACCTTTGTTTTTTTTCTGTGAATATATATATATATATATATATATATATATATATATATATATATATATATATATAGATATAATATAATAGATAGATAGACAGATAGATAGATAGATAGATAGATAGATAGATAGATAGATAGATAGATAGATAGATAGATAGATAGATAGATAGATAGATAGATAGATAGCTTACCTACTGGTGGTCTCCAGTAGGTCATTATAGTAAGGGCCATAGGAAAAGCATTTTTTGTTTGGCTAATAACTGGACCTCTTGATGAATTTTTACGAAATTTTCAAAACTAGATTGCCATGCACTTCAGCTGCTGCCTGGAAAGTTTTGGGGTGATTTGCCAAGTGGGGCTGAGAAAAAGGGGATCTTGAAACATGTTTCCCCCATTCAATTTCCCATATAAATTTTAACCATGACTGCAGCCCGAACCTCTGGATGAAATTACAACAAATTTTGCAGAAAGCTAGATCTTGGTCCAGAAACAGTGTGTTTTGTAATTTGGCTTAAATCTGTAAGTATAAATAGAATATAAGGGGTTACGATAGAGGTATCCTGACCCCATGGGACTGATGGAGGGGTCTGTGAGGGACCCCTCATAGGTGGGAAATTACCCAAAAATGTTTTTGGGAGTACCCAATGATCCGTGGAATCACCACAGCACTTAGTGTGGCCCCCTGGTGACTCTGCAGCCGATTTGTGAATCCAGAGCCCAATAAAAAAACATATAGGGGGCAGGGTAGAGATACATTCCCTGTAAGCCTGGTGAATAGTCCCCTTGGGGAATAAAAAGCAATTTTATTATTAGCACAGTGGATTTGCAGCGCTAATGAAAAAAATGCCAGTCACTCACCTTTTAGAATAATACCCCCTTGGTGGACTAAGGCCCAGTGGTGGCACGGTTACATTTTTTGGGGAGTAGGTGGTACATGGCCCTCCTTCCCAAGCCTCTAAAAGGCACCAGGGTCCCCACCCCTCAGGCTAATATTTATGTAATAACTTATTTAATTCACTGGTTATAGGACTTTCAAGCAACTATAACTCATACTCTAAAGTAACTACCTCTTCCTGCCTCACTGTTGCACTGCTAATTACCAAAATAATTAAATCACTCATCAAATATTCCATGAAATCATTGGTAACATCAGTGCAACATCTAAAATTACATCAGTAATGACAAGACTGTGAATGGTGAGAGTGAACGTTATAGCTACTGTAAGAAGTGAATTGTATAATAGTATATCAATGATGTCATAGAATGTCACAAGTGTTGTAGTATTTGAGGTCATAAGCAGTACAAATATGATAGCAGATGAAAACTGTCCATCCCATGTAACCATAACCATTCTTTACCCAGTGACTTATGCAGGCTCCAGATTTTCCATTCTGTGTTTCAGGACTATTCCTCCTCTGTGGCCATCTAGGGAGCCTGTTTCCAGCCTGCTTGTTGCAGCCATCAGCTTCATACTTCCTCAGTCAGGTGCAGGTCTCACAGCCAGTACCATTATAGTTATTTGCCTGTGCATTGAGCAGTAAAGAGAAGGAGTTATGAAAGGAGATGTTGGTGGAAAGAGGAAGAGGAAGAGGACAGGAAAGAGAGGGGAGAGAAAGACTGGGTAGAGAGAGAAGGGTACTTCGCTCCTAGCATTAAAGGGCTGATGTGACGCAGTGGCCACGGTTGCTTTTGGCTGACATTCTTTTTACGGCTCCCTTCACAATCTGGAACAAGAACTGTTTTTTTTTTTTTTGCAAACTCAGGATACCGCCTGAAATGCACGTTTGTTCGCAATGTATTTATCGGTGGTTCACAACAGCTCTTTGTTTCATTGTTTTTGAAAATGTAAACCCTTCTAAAATGCACCACTCCATGAAGATGTGTTTATTACCTTGTATATGCTGCTTGTTGATTCAAGCATTTTGGCGTAGAAGTCCCCTGGTGACATGGGGGGGGAGGAGACAGAGAGAGTGAGAGAGAGTGAGAGAGAGAGAGAGAGAGAGAGAGAGAGAGAGAGAGAGAGAGAGAGAATGTGTGTGTGCATGCGAGTGCGTTTGCGTGTGCATGTGTTGAGCAAAGTGTAGGTGGCGTGCCGTACATAATTGGTTAATATTCCACGAGAATCCTTTTTTCGACAAAACAAATACAACTTCAGGTGGTGCAATGTTCAGTGACATCACAGAAGTCAAAGGTTGTGTTTGCGTCTGCCATTCACTGGAGATTTAGAAGTAGGCTCCAATGGCTAGACTAATAAGGAGAACCACTTTCAACATTTGAGTCTGAAGGTTTCCAGGCTCAATCTTACAGGATCTTACGCCATTTTGGGATAACAAATGCAACAAATCCCCAAGTTTATACTCTAAACAGCTACCCAGGGCCATTGAAAACGATAAAGTATATAGAAACCCCTTGCCATAACGTGCTGTTTGAAGAGGTGCAGGCAAAAATGCATCTAGTGCAGTTGCGTGCTTACTTCAGCAGCTGCGGTACCACCCTCCCAGATCCACAGGGGCACACTCCCCTCACAGTTGCCACCAGTACTGGTTATGGTTGGCTTCAGAGCAGCCAAATTTTGGCAAAAAGAAAGGGAATGCACATTTAGAACATTTGAGCTAAAGCTTATTCTTGCACAGTAAGGTTGCATTGAGTCGGTAATATTTCAAAGGCACCCCAGAAGATTCCCAAACAATTCTGCGTTATGTTTTCAATGTTGTGTCCTGTTGAATGTTCAATGCACACAAGAACAAGCTAAGTTTTTCTGAGTGTGGGGGCATTTAGGCTAGCACAGTATATGCCTGTGGCACGTTCTGTACGACAGTAAAATGTTTTTCTGAATCCACGTCAAGAGCCGAACAGTTCCTAGCAAGAGAGCTGCTGCTTCCACCCCCGCACAATCATAAAACCACTGCTCAAGTCACTTAATGACTGGTAGCTCCTACTCGTCAAATGCAACCGCAGCGCCCTCTACCCCCACCGTCTGTTCGCTGCTTCGATTTCTGTCAATTCGCACCCGCAAAACCACAAAAATAAATTAAAGAATACATTATAACATCGCCTCGAATAGCAAACGTTCTGCTCAGGAGCACATTGACGGGTATCTTGATATAAAGGTAACTTGCAGGCTATATTTGACTTCAGAAGTATCCTGACGCACGGACATCGCGGCCATGAAACTACGACGATATTATTATGATATTACATATATATGAACCGCTTGCAGCGCGCGCTTTCACCATGGCCTCTGCTATTTTCCGCGGAGTATGTCACCCCTGCTATTGCACCTCCTCGACACCCCGAGCTGCCCCCAGTGCCAGAGAAGCTGCGTCCTGATGCTGAGAGAGAGCGCCTGCGTTATTGGAGACAGGCTGGTGCTGCGCGGATCAGCACTGGACAGCTCCCCTCCGGCTCCTCCCGGATCCCTCCCCCGCTCTTTGCATCTCCCTGCCTCCTACTCCCCGTCCCTGGTCCGGGCTCTCCTGCCTCCCTGGCACATGGGAGCCCCTGCATTGCTGCCTCCCCTTGTACTGCAGCAGGGGGCAGTGGGTGAGTACCTGCAGCTCCTCTCTGCCAGGCTTTCCCTCCACCTCCTGCCATCATACCTGGCCACACTTCACGCCTTCAGGCCTCTCACACGTTGCCGGGCTGTCTTCCCGCCACCCCCTGCCTGCACCCCTGCCTCTTCTCCAGCCCTGTTACTAGGGTTGCTCGTTGCTGCCTGCTGTTGCCGCCTCTTTACGCCTCAGCATCTATTTCCCTCATTGCTTCCTCCATCCTAAACGCGTCTCCTCCGTCCGGCTTCCTCGCCCTGTTGCCTCTCTACCTCCGTTCATCTCCGCACCCGTTGCTCGCTCACTCTCGCCCTCTGCTGGGTTTGCTCACTGTTCCCTGTTGGTTCCCAGCACAGGAGGACCCGCCTCACCCGCTACCCCTGCTGGTGCTGCCAACCTGCGCCCGCTCTCGCCATGCTGGGAAAGGACTACATGCTGGCCATCATTCTCGTCAACTATGACGGTGAGCGACCCCTGAGACCTGCCCCTCCGGTTTCATCTGTACGGGGGTGGGGGGGTTCCCTGACTCCACTCATGAGCAGGGGGCGAGCGCAGCGGGAAGAGTAAGGGGACAGGCAGCGTCTAGCGGGGCAGGGTGCAGTCAGTACAGGTTCCAGACAGCGCAGCGTCTAGGCAGTACAGGTTCCAGACAGGGCAGGGTGCAGTCAGTACAGCAGGACAGGCTGCGACCGGAGCGGGGTCCAGCCACTGCAGGGATCAGCCAGGGCAAGGTCCGCCCGGGGCGGGGGCCCACCGGGGAAGTTTGCAGGCACGAGGGCAGTGTGGTCAAACCAGGGCCCAGTGATGGCAGGTGATGGCAGGTTCGAGCGAAGACACTGTGCACCCAGGAGAGGCGCAAACAGAGTCTGTTCCAGG
Source organism: Pleurodeles waltl (assembly GCF_031143425.1). NCBI lineage: Eukaryota > Metazoa > Chordata > Amphibia > Caudata > Salamandridae > Pleurodeles > Pleurodeles waltl. The sequence continues at coordinate 862,845,749 of NC_090446.1, read as the reverse complement.
CAGCTCATGGTGCAGCCACTACAGGGTCCACTGGGACGGGTGCAGCCAGAGAAGGGCCCTGCCAAGCAATGTGCAGCCAGAGCTGGGTGCAGGGTCCACCCAGAGCCGCAAACTGACGGACGGGGTGCAGACAGCACAGGAAGCAGCCAGAGCAAAGGACAGTTAGGACCGGGTGCTCACAGGACACGATGCAGCCAGAGCACAGGTCAAGATTAGGACACAGGCGGGTATTGGGTTCAGGAGTACGGCACAGGCAGGATCCGTGTGTAGCCAAGTTCGGGGTTTTCACATCAAGGATTAGGCAGTGTCAGGGTTCACTCTGAGGTGGTCTAGGGCAAGAGTAGATCCAGGATCATGTTCCAGGCAGGATGATTGTGCTGCCAGGGTCATTATGCAGCCGGACTCAGGATAACGCCAGGGCTCGGCGAGGGGGCGGCGCCTCTGGGATCGGGAAGAAGCCAGGATGAGGGTGCAGCAAGCACCAGGTACAACTAGCACCAGGGTGTGAGATCACAGGGCAGCTAGGGTGCCTGTACGCAAAGAGGCTGCAGGGTTTATTGTCATTGTGAAGCAAGTATCAGGGTGCAGCGAGGATCGGGGTGCAGCAAGGATCGGGGTGCAGCGAGGACCAGGTGCTGCCAGGATCACTGTGTGAAATCACAGGGCAGCTAGGATACGTCTACACAATGAAGGGGCACGATTTAGCGTCATTGTGCAGCTACGATCAGGCACAGAGGTGCAGCCAGATTCCTGTTGACCCGTGAGTGTGCAGCCAGGTTGCAGGCATTGGCTAGGGTTAGGGTGCAACACTGCAAGGCCAGCGTGAAGAGTCGCGGTGTCGTGTTAGAGTGCAGGGCTGGGTGCATTTGGAGCACGGGGTGGGATCAGGATCAGGGTGATAGCAGCACTATCAGGGCACAGGGACAGGTGTGACAGGGCTGCGTGGTCAGGAGGGAGGATCAGAGTGCAGGGTGGGGCAGGGCTAGGGAGTCCCCTGTTCACGGTGCTCTGTCAGTGAGCGGCTGCATTAAGCCCCTATGTTAATATGTAGGACCAGGGTTCAGAGAGAGTAGAGCGCAGCAGGATCAGGGATCGGGATCCAGCTGAACTTCAGGGTGCAGGCCAGATGGTAAAACAGGCTCAGGGAGGATGAGCGGAGTCCAGCATCAGAATACACTGACCAGCGCTACCAAGTGAACCCGACAGCAATGTGAGTTTCATTTGTTGGGTCGAGCAACATGGAGTTTGGAATCTCAAGTTGAGTCTTTAACTTGAATGTATTCATGCATTTCATTTTCTGTTTATATTTAGGTAATGTGAAGCGGTTTATCAATAAGATTGTCTGCACATTAAATGAATAGCTTAGATTTTGTCGTAATTTGTGATGATCTGCACTGACTTCTGTACATTTCACCACATTTCCTTTGCTACAGTTTATTAATTCAAAAGCTTTAAATGCTGCGTCTCCTTGTAGTTAAAAGCGCGTCTTAGAGCCAGTACTATAATGGCAAATAAAGTACAATGGTGCCCCAGCAACGACAGACAGGTAGGAAATAACAGCAACTCAGAGAACACTCCAGTAACAACATTAAGTACAACACTGATAGGTTGTTATAATATGAGAATACATACCCACAACACAGACAAGAAGCAATACTCAAACTCACCAGTGCTGTGAATGTCCTCATTCAGTGTCCTTCCAGAAAGCACCATAAGCATAAGTAAGAAATAAAACATTATGGGACCAATTCACTAAGACATTTATGAGTAGCTGTAGTAGTACCCCTCTGGTACTCTTGCTTGTAAGTACTATTACACTGTACTTCCACAGGGCAGTGGATGTAGGGCCCGGCCACAGGACATGGCCTGCAGCCAGTCTCATGCTGCACACAGCCGGAGACGGTGCGCGCTGGGTGTGGGGGGTTGGGGGGGTTTTGTAGGATGGGGGTCCCACCTGCGTGGTTTCGGATTCTGGGCCTGACCATAGGTCAAGAGCTGTGGATAACCCCACACTACATTCAGCCAAAAGTCATGTGTAGCAGGGAATGGCTGGCCGTAGGGTGGGGTTTGAGTGGCCACAGGGGTTGAGAACAGCGGTCAGGCCCTGCGGCTAACCCCTCATTGGCAGCAGACGTATTGTAATAAGATAATACTTTATGTTACCAAGGGTAAAGTGGATTTGTAAGTAGGTCTTCTAATGCTGAAAAAGGAACTGCCATTTTTAGAAACCCCCCAAAAAACTATGACATTTCCAATTTATACGTAACTGACATCAGTAGAAGGTGCACCATTATGATCCAATGCTTATGACTGCGCAGGTTCCATTACTGATGGTGCCTGAAATCTACGGAGGTTCAAGGAGGACATGGAGACTCTTGGGGGCAACAAACAGTACAGGAAGGGGACCCGATTCATGTTCTCTCTCCAAATGTAGTTGAGATGTGCTCTTGGGTTCCAGGGATGGGGGTCCCCAAACCTCTTCCAACAGTGGCTTCTCACAGGGAGGTGGGGATCACAGAGGTAAGTAAGGCTTTAGGGAGTGGCTCTCACACATGCCCCCCTCCTCGATTTTTATTTAAAAATAGAAAATGCACAACCCTTCATCCTGGACCACCCCAGAGAGATTTTAATGAAAAGATGCAAACCTTTACAACAGTGCATTAGACTTGCACAAGACCCGGACAAAGCTAAGAGGAACTTTCACACCGGGATGAAAGCCGTTGCCGCCTGGATGGGGGAGAGCTGCCTCAAGACCGAGCTCATCGCCTTTGGAAATCTCCTTGTGGCCCACATCACTCAGCGCACCACCTACTCCAACTGACCACACCCTCAACCTAGGAATCATTTTTGACTCTTCCCTATCAATGACCCGACAGGGAAACGCAGTCTCCTCTTCCTGCTGGCACACCCTCTGCCAACTCTGCAAAATCTTCAAATGGATCCCGGCTGACTGCCACAAAATATTCACCCACGCCTTAGTCACAGGTAAGCTCAACTACAGCAACGCACTCTACGCCGGTACCACAACAAACAACATCAGCAAACTACAACTCATCCAAAACCCCGCCGCCAGACTCGTCCTGAACCTCCCCTGTTAAGAACACGTCTACCAAAAACCTGAGGACCTTCCATTGGCTCCCAGTAGAGAAGCAAATCAACTTCAAACTGCTCACCCACACCTACAAAACCCTTCACGACATCGGACTGGCCTACCTGAACCATCACATCTCATTCCATAACCCCGCCAGACCCCTCCGCTCTGCCTAGCAGGCACTAGCTACCATACCACACATCCGGAAAACCACCACCAGAGGAAGATCTCGCAGCTAAGAGCTGAAACAACCTGCCCATGCACTTCAGCGAAAGTCCATCTCTCACCATCTTCAGGAAGAACCTCAAAACATGGATCTTTGAATAAGGCCCAGACCCACCACCAGCGCCTTGAGACCCTTAAGGGTGAGTAGTTGCGCTTTATAAAAACAAATTGATTGATTGCGATCACGGCAGGGATAGTGTAATGTTATGTTATGTAGATTTGTAGAGCACGCTAATCACCCATGAGGGTATCAAGGCTCTGTATTGTGCTTAAAATGGAGGTATGATGAGATGTGAATGCTCTCAATAAGGGGTACCTGAATATCTATGTGGGATACAACTTCACGATTCAAGAATGTTGCTCACCAGGGCTGCAATGTAAAATGTGAGGGACAGCCGACTGCTTCAGTTTATCATTTCAGTTACAGTGCCATTAGTAAAAAGAATGAACCCAGCATAATTTTCATGTTTTAGCAGAAGATATGGTTCAGTTTATCTCAGGTCACATGGGATGTTCAATTATTCCTCTATTTTAGCTCTCACTGCTTTGCATTCTGGTTTAGTCTTTAATCCCCACAACAAAATCACATCTCCTTTCTGCTTCAATGTCTGGCTGTTGGAGGCCAAACAAAAGCAATTGAAGGTATTATGCATTCTTCACTCTGCTTTCGCAACTCAGACATCCATATTTTTCCACGCCAGCCACTCATTAAGAGCCAAAAGAACAGAGTCATTTGGTGGTTCCAAATTCAGTGAGTCCCTAAACCACAGGGTTTGCAACCACTAAATGGCTTATTAGCATGTTCTAAACACATTTGACTATTTTGTACCTGCTTACCGAATCACAAAATTGGTTTAGGAACTGAATTGCAATATGGAAAGGCTATATTTTGATTGTCCCTTCCAAACAGAGATTCAAAGGCTATGTAGCAGTGGTTGGTGATTGGCGACATTGGTCGAACACCATTGCTAGGTTACCTACTCCTCAAACAAGATTGTTACTCATGCCCTCATGCCTTTGCGAATGTGAAAAAAAAGTTTGTTTATAAGAGAGCAGAAGTCCAAGGGTCCCTCCAAATCTAGAACAAAACTTTTTTTTAAAGTAATTTTTTTTTTTAAATGCCGCCTGAACCTTAAGGAGTGGTCAGAGATTCTTCTGCAGGCAGGTGTGATGAGCAACTGCACCCGCTTGCAGGTAGATGCCTGGGTGGTCCATGGTACCTCTTTTGCACCTCCAGAGGGCTGCCCCCATGCATCACACCTTTTTGTGGTGCACTGTCAGCGCACCTCCTGAATACCTTTTTGCCTCATTTGCATGAGGCTGCGCCCCCATAAAAGTGAAGGAATGCCCTCTCAAGATATCTCTGGCGCAACATCCATGCCAGCGCTATCATTATTACAGAAGAGGCAACTCAAGCGTCAGTGGCCACTTCCATAATACCATAATGCCCTGAGGGTGCACAAAGTGGCCGCAAATGCTCATTGCACCTGGGGGAATTGTGCATATTAAGGTCCCTGGAGGTCACGTTTTTTCACATGCGCACACAGTACAAATATTATTTATGCATGCACTCAAGCATGTTTGTAGTTTTACTTTATTCTTTGTCGCTGTAGATCTACAAGTACCAAAATGCAGAGAAAAAATGACTGGATGACCTAATCACACCTACTTCAGAACAACAAGAAATCTTGTTTAGGGCCACAAGTTTAAAAAACATGAGGTGTAGTCTGCATCACTCCTGTATGATGGAGTGTCAGGACTTGCAGTACCAAGTGATTTGGTAGCCCAGCTGTAGGCACATAGAATAATTGTTGACAATTGGTAATACACTGTAGAACGATCTGGTGAGATAGCATAGTAAGTTAAAGTTCTTACTGCTGACCCCTACCGGGGTCCTAACAGAAAATACACAAAAGAAACTGCACTCTACTGACATCAAACCACACCTCGCCCATACATTGTGCTGTTTTCTGCAAAGTACATTTTTTCTATGCACAACAAATTCAGGGAAAGTGCACATTCCTATAGACCAAGAGTGTTCTTCCCACTTATGTTTTCATTGTGCATTTTTAGTAACCAGAGACCCATCTATTAAGACAGCTTCCAGTCATTCCACTGCATAATTAGCACAGGCAGCTAGTAAGAATTTTGCTTCTAGTGAGCAGGGCTGGCCCTATAACTCGGCACCTTGTGCTGGGGCAGCACAACGATGAGGGGCGAAAAAATCATTGTGTGTAAGTGTTAAAAATGGGGTCTTTGGTTGACAGTCAGGTTACCCCCTGTTCAAGCAAGGACCCTGACTCTAGTCAGGGTAAAGGAGAATCACCCTCAGCTAACCCCTGCTTACCCCCTTGGTAGCTTTGCAGAGCAGTAGGCTTAACTTCAGAGTGCTAGGTGTAAAGTATTTGTACCAACACACACAGTAACTTAATGACAACACTACAAAATGACACAACACAGGTTTATAAAAATAGGAAATATTTATCTAAACAAAACAAGACCAAAGCAGCAAAGATCTACCATACCCAAGTCAAGTTATCAAAAAAATGCAAAAAGAGTCTTTAAGTAGTTTTAAACACACACTAGCACTGCTAGCGTGAAATTGTACGTGGTGCACGTCTAAAATAACCCTGCACGGGTGGGTGTGCGTCAAAAAATAACCCCACACAGGCGGGTGAGTCGGAAATCCAGCTGCACGATGATCCAAAAACCCTGCAGTGCAGGTTGTGATCTCCCAGCCTCCGTCAGCGATGCTGCTCGTCGTTTCTCCTGCTCCGTGCGTCGATTCTTCGGTCGCGTTTCCTGCGAGCGTCGTTTCTCAGCTGCGGAGCAGGCGGCACGTCGTTCTTTCAGCCGCAGATCGAAGTCACGTCAATCTTTTCCCCACACGGCGCTCTGTGCGTGGATTTCCTTGTCTTTAGGCTGCCAGCTTCTCCTTTCAGGGTCCCAGGAACTGGATGGGCACCACAGGGCAGAGTAGGAGCCTCTCCAGAGACTCCAGGTGCTGGCAGGGAGAAGTCTTTGCTGTCCCTGAGACTTCAAACAACAGGAGGCAAGCTCTAGATCAAGCCCTTGGAGATTTCTTCTCAAGATGGAAGACACACAAAGTCTAGTCTTTGCCCTCTTACTCTGGCAGAAGCAGCAACTGCAGGATAGCTCCACAAAGCACAATCACGGGCAGGGCAGCTCTTCTTCCTCAGCTCTTCAGCTCTTCTCCAGGCAGAAGTTCCTCTTGGTTCCAGAAGTGTTTCTAAATTCTGTGATTTTGGGTGCCCTTCTTATAACCAATTTCTCCTTTGAAGTAGGCCTACTTCAAAGTAAAGTCTCTTTTGAATGTGAAATCCTGCCTTGCCCAGGCCAGGCCCCACACACTCACCAGGGGGTCAGAGACTGCATTGTGTGAGGACAGGCACAGCCCTTTCAGGTGTAAGTGACCACTCCTCCCCTCCCTCCTAGCACAGATGGCTCATCAGGAAATGCAGACTACACCCCAGCTCCTTTTGTGTCACTGTCTAGTGTGAGGTGCAACCAGCCCAACTGTCAAACTGACCCAGACAGGGAATCCACAAACAGGCAGAGTCACAGAAATGGTATAAGCAAGAAAATGCTCACTTTCTAAAAGTGGCATTTTCAAACACACAATCTTAAAATCAACTTTACTAAAAGATGTCATTTTAAATTGTGAGCTCAGAGACCCCAAACTCCACATGTCCATCCACTCCCAAAGGGAATCTACACTTTAATCAGATTTAAAGGTAGCCCCCATGTTAACCCATGAGAGGGATAGGCCTTGCAACAGTGAAAAACGAATTTAGCAATATTTCACTGTCAGGACATATAAACCACATTACTATATGTCCTACCTTATCCATACACTGCACCCTGCCCTTGGAGCTACCTAGGGCCTACCTTAGGGGTGTCTGACATGTACGAAAAGGGAAGGTTTAGGCCTGGCAAGTGGATACACTTGCCAAGTCGAATTTCCAGTTAAAACTGCACACACAGACACTGCAGTGGCAGGTCTGAGACATGATTACAGAGCTACTAATGTGGGTGGCACAACCAGTGCTGCAGGCCCACTATTAGCATTCGATTTACAGGCCCTGGGCACCTCTAGTGCACTGTACTAGGGACTTAGTAATAAGTCAAATATGCCAATCATGGATAAACCAATTACATACAATTTACACAGAGAGCATATGCACTTTAGCACTGGTTAGTAGTTGTAAAGTGCTCAGAGTTCAAAAGCCATCAACAACAGGTCAGAAAAAAATAGGAGGCAGGAGGCAAAAAGATTAGGGAAGACCCTGCATAAGCAAAAAAGTCCAACAGTAAAGAAACAATCAACTTGTATGTGAGTGTTATTGCCAATGTGTCAAAATGTATGCATAGTATGCGTGTGGGCTTTTATCACTAAGTAATTAAAATGTGCCACTCTTACTTTTTAAAAAGCTATTGGTTATGTGTGGCATTGTAGCATTCTGCATTCTTAACCCATGACACCAATTAGCTTTAAAAAGCACCACATTTTATTTACCCAGCCACAGTAAAAAGAGCATAATTTAAATCTGCCAAGCAAGGTAAATTATTGTTGTTTTTTAATCTTTTCACTTCCTGTGAATTCAAAGCTCACTTATTTCTTTAAGTGTGAACGAGATATGCATGATTTACAATAGGTTAAAATGGCATTGGGTTTGCTTAGTTACCTGTGTCTTTATAAGTGTGTATGTGTGCCTGGCAGGGCATGCGTGAGGAGAATTACATGGGCATTTTCATCAAGGAGACTAAAAACTTCTATGGCCTGCACTGCCTAGAAGGGCCTCCATAATTAACTTTTCTCATCCAAAGTCCACAATCAGGCCCATTGTTTGACTTGTTCATTTGCACGAGGTGCAGCAGGTGTGCTTTGCACTAGTGAAACATGAGAATGTATGCAGATGTTAGTAAATCCACTCCTGGGGACTTTGATAAAGTGACCCCAGAGGAATACCCACTGCCCATGGGGTGTCCGCGCCGCTTGTAGAAGATTTGTTAATTCTTATTGAAGTATTGTTTAATCCACAGAGGGCAAACAGGAAGCTATAAATTGTTCTTGTATGTGCTGAGCCCATCAACTCACCAAACAGTAAAATCAGGGCAGGTTTTCAGCCTATCCACGATGAATAAGTATGAGGCAAATGTACCACATATTTTTGCTCATTTAGAAAAAAGGACTGCATTTTACTATTTGCTTCGCCTGTAGCTATCTTTGCTTATGGAATTCATTTTAGTTGACTTTCAGACTTAATGTGGGCAGGTCCTCACAGTACTGAAATCCCGTGGTGATTAAAAGTGAGTTGTGTGCAGTACCCTACTGGGCAATGTATTGGCGTCCCTAACTTTAAAAACAAAACATCTTAACAATTTCTCATCAGTGACTATAAAAACCCCTACCGTAATCCATTTAAAGTGACACATTTCACTCGTTGTACTCCATCTTGCATTCACTAAGAACATTTGCTTTTTCCAGATGTTGTATTTCTGTGTCTTCTCATACAATATATGAACCTTGTAAGTCCGTGCTGAGAACTGAGTCACCTCTAAGTGTCTGGATGGGCTTGGGATGTGGGGGGATGTTCGAGCTAATGGTGAAGGCAGTGCGAGTTTCTAACAGAGTATGTCAGTGGGTCATAAAGGTGTTCAGACTGCATTCTCAGCGATGTTCATGTATATTCCAAATCCCATTTTATGAGAACCTGTGATAGAGTTATACACGGCTGTTGAAGAAAGAGTAAGAGAGAAAGAGAATGAGAGAGAGAAAGAGAGAAATGATTAGCGAAATGATTAGCGAAAGGGTGGCGTGACCAAGCAAGAACGTGTCAGGCAGCTGGAAAAAGTCAAAAGAAACTTCTGAAAAGAAAGGAGATAACGTGACATATGCAGAAGGAGGACTCCGAAGAATGAGGGGAGGAAAAAGGGTCTAAGTGTGCGCTATGTAAATAAATAGATAAAAATTAGTTGAGTGACTTGACAAAACACAGAACGCCCTAGTCATGAAAAACCATAAAAGTATGGAAGGCGATCTGTATAGCCACCTCAGCGTACTTTTATGGGTCTTTTCTGTTCATTAACGTTCCCATTAGTATTCCTGGAAAACTGCACCAGGCAGCTCTTTCCTGACATACTAGTTGGAATGTTATGTACCCTTTCACAAGGGCTTCTATTCCCCCATGTGGAGTTCTCTGGTATAAAGAATAGATAGAGGTGGAGTCTTGTGTCCAAATGCTTATTTTTAGGTCTTGCTTTCCAGACCACTTTTAGCTGTCTATAGGCGAAAGCTCTTGTTTGGACGATACCAAAAACTTACAGTGAGCTTACTGCCTGTCCATTGCTTACAATGGGTTTGCTTTATTGTCACTCTTGTTGCTTGCTTCTTATTTGATGACTTGCCTTCCTCTTCTTGTATTTGTTCATCCCCTGGAACATAGCTTCTTCATCATCCTCTTGATTGACTGACGTGTAACCTTCAACTGCTCACATTTAGATAACTACTTTTTAGGGTTGAGTGCACAAGCACTCTAGCCTGGTGTAATCTCTGTGTGGGCTTTTAACCACATCCACAGCACGCCCATCAGTTTTGTTTGTTCGTGGCTTGCCTTTTAAAAATCGCTTGATTTTATTTCTGAAAGACATGCATACTTCATGCCTTTTCGGGTGTTTAGCCCTTCTCGTGCGCACCGGTTTCTACAGAAAACATACGATGCTCCAAGTTTGAGGCATGGTTTCTGAGCTACTTTTTCTTTTTATTTCCTATGCAGTGCGATCTGCTGCACATTTGCTGATACATTTGACCGTGAGCAAACTTCAGTTTCATTTTGGGTGCTCCTTCAAGCTCATGGGGTGGTGCTTTAAATCTGGTCATTTATGTCAAACTGTCTTACTTTTCATTTTTATTTTACTTGGCAATAAAAGTCCGGTTAGGACTTTACACCACTAATAGCTCCAAGTCGATCAAAGGCGTGATCCATTGCATTGCAAATGCTTGTCTATTTCCGTTCCAGCGCTCCAAACGAGTGCATATGCTGTATTTTCTTTCTCTCCTTGTCCTCCTTCTCCTCCACATCACCCCATTCCCCCGATGTGTTGTTCCACCCCAGGGCTCATCTGTTGTGGTCCAGTGGAAACTCTGGAAGCCTTAAAAAGCATGGGCTGCTGTGCGAAGGAAGGTTCAGGGTTAAATATTGAAAGGGATGCTTTTCAAGGTTCAGAAACATACTGCAGGCCTTGTCTATAGATTTTGTTTTCCGAGCTGTCAGTAGCTGGAAAATGCTGCCAGGCCTTTCTTTTCCTGCTCTATGTGATGTTGCAGCCTGTTTTTCGCTTTGCTCTTGCTTGTTTATTGCTGGGCTTTGTCATCGGAGGTACTTTCCTTGATCAGCCAAGCATGTGGCCCTGCCTTCTAAAGCCAGTCTATTCCTTGAATTATATTGGCATGTTAACGCAGACATTTCGTCTATACAATTACTTGGCAAATGAGAGCTTTCCTTGTATTACTCATGAAAAGAAAATATCGCGGTTTAGTCATACTAGTGCTACAGATGGCGTCACCAAACTCGACGATTTGTTTCTTTTTTGTGTATTCCATTTTTAATGCAGCCATCTCGTTATACTTTCCTGCTTTGTGACTATTTATGTATTAAGTGAGATGGCTTTTGATGTAATGTTTGTGTTGATTTTTTTTGTCATATAGCAGACAATAATCGGCTTTTGGGCCTCCTTTTCGAGGTGCTGAAGCCCGGGAGGACAAGGGGTCGATCTGTCTTAAATATACCCGTGTTCGGGGTTTGCTGCGTGTTGTGAGGAGGCGGCTTTACTGTGATATTGAAGCCACGCGTGATCTTGTCTGTCTTCGGGCTGCTGCTGCTTCTAAGCGCGGCCTCTTGCTTTCCTCGTAGGTTCCCTTTACGTCTCTGAGCATTGTTTTAGCCGGTGGTTTGCTTAGATTTGTCCGCAGGGTATGCACCAATGTTTCTGTCCTATCACTTATTTTTAGGTGGGGCGTGGCACGTTGTTTCTGTAGTGCCTTTGCTAGTTTTCAGTGCGCTCTGAATTCTTCTTCTTCCAGTTATCATGTGCACTCATGATGTTAAACTGCGGCCACAACGGAGGCAAGTGGTACAGACTACAACTCTTCCTAAGTGCTCCACCAACATGTAGCATTATTTTGTTAAGATTGCACTGAAACATAAATAACTTTTTAAAACAATGGCTTAAAGTACATCATCCCAGCATACACTAGACGTGTATTAACAAATCAGGCTTTGAAACAGCAAGAAACTGAAACATTGTGACCGGTGACGTAAAACCGTTTTTACGGTTGTTGAAATATGGCCACAACCCAGTTGCGTGGCAGCAGCCTACAGCTCTTCAACAGGGACATGGAAACACTAGCACGATACAAAATCCTGAAGTTAAAACAGCAAATGGACCCATTAGTGTTTTTTTTAACCGACTTGACTATTGCACCGACACCAGGGATCTGTGTGCAGTCACTTGGTTACTGTAGGGTTCATTCAGCATTTCATCCTTGGCAGGATGGTAAATGAGCACCATTAAGTTGTGTAACAGTATACATTTGCTACCTGTCAATACTATCAAGGGATCACCTGGACGGCCAACACTGTCCTCTACAAATGAATATTATGTTTATGTTACTGCTTCATGTTGTGTGTACATTTGCAATAGTTTTTGAATGGAATGTCATTTTAATTTTTATATAAAGTTATTTTTAACAAATAATAAAAGTATGATTAATAGTAAATGCAGTGGTTAATTTGTAAATAAAAATGTGCCGGTGCCCAAAGCTCTCCTCTGAAACAAGCGGCTGCTGCAATTAAATGTGGGAGCACAAACTACTGAGGCAGCCCAATCCTGAAGCCATCTCGGTCCTCTTTAATCTATTTACAACCACTCTGTGCCCCTTCAGCTCATGCTTGCAGCTTTCTGCTTTCTCCCTTTGTGATGCTTTCCTTTCTTCCTCCCTCTTTCCCATATGTGTCTTTTGCTCACAGTAATTGCCTGATGCAGAAAAATAAGTGCCGGCCTTCAAACATAATTGCCAATGCCCCCCACCCGCAACCATTGATTCAAATTAAGCACTGAGTAAATGCCAGCCCTAAGTGTAATGCGAGCATCATAACCTTCATGGAACATGTAGTTTACAACTTTGCTTCCATCAAAAGCTTAGGCCAAGAGGCATTCCAAAGGCTAAGCTCTTCAACAGCTCATGCACACTACTGTTCTCTCCTCTTCCACAAGTCCTGCTCATCTATATTCTCTCAGCAGCATCCATGCATCTATTCAAATAATCCCTCATACCTACTTTATTAACACTGCACAACAGTTGATCGGAGCTTTAATACCATGCTTTTATAATTAAGACAAACCTATTGAGTTTGCCAGAGTGTGCCTTGTGTTTGTCCCTGCACAGAAGCATAGCTTTTCTAACCACCTTTTTGATTTTTGATTGGATGACTTTTATCCTCTCACTGCTCAAATTCTAGGAACTACATTTTAGTTTCTCTTACATCACTGCATGGGAGCGGTTGTGTTTTCTTGCTCTCACTCATGTGCAGTTTTCCCTCAAATAGCCACATCCCAACCCACGTGCTTCTCGTTTTCCCCTTTCCCCACACCAGGTCATCTATTGCTTCCCCCAAACCAACTTTTTTTTTATTTATTTTTTATTTTCACCTCCTGGCCTCAAGCTTGTCCAATGCTCCCCCATCTACTCTCTGCTGCACCCACCAGCACATTGATATCCACCTCCACCTGCCTTCCTTGCCCTTCCACCCCTCCCATAACTGAGCCACTATGTTTTCGCAAAGCACTGTAATGCATCTTTGTTAGACCTGACAGCCTTAGGGTAGTCACCCCTAACTTTTTGCCTGCCTCCCTCCACTTTGTGGACACTGTTTTTGCTGGTTTTTAGACTCTGCGCACTTTACCACTGCTAACCAGTGCTAAAGTGCATATGCTCTCTTCCTTAAAACATGGTAACCTTGAATCATACCTGATTGGACTATTAATTTACTTATAAGTCCCTAGTAAGGTGCACTTTATGTGCATAGGGCTGGTAAATTAAATGCTACTAGTGGGCCAGCAGCACTGGTTGTGCCACCCACTTAAGTAGCCCCTTTTCCTTGTCTCAGGCCTGCCATTGCAAGGCCTGTGTGTGCAGTTTCACTGCTACCTCGACTTGGCATTTAAAAGTACTTGCCAAGCCTAGAACTCCCCTTTTTCTACATATAAGTCACCCTTAATGTGTGCCCTAGGTAACCCCTAGACCAGGGTGCTGTGTAGGTAAAAGGCAGGACATGTACCTGTGTAGTTATATGTCCTGGTAGTGTAAAACTCCTAAATTCGTTTTTACACTACTGTGAGGCCTGCTCCCTTCATAGGCTAACATTGGGGCTGCCCTCATACACTGTTGAAGTGGCAGCTGCTGATCTGAAAGGAGCAGGAAGGTCATATTTAGTATGGCCAGAATGGTAATACAAAATCCTGCTGACTGGTGAAGTCGGATTTAATATTACTATTCTAGAAATGCCACTTTTAGAAAGTAAACATTTCTTTGCACTTAAATCCTTCTGTGCCTTACAATCCACGTCTGGCTGGGCTTGGTTGACAGCTCCTTGTGCATTCACTCAGACACACCCCAAACAGAGGGTACTCAGCCTCACTTGCATACATCTGCATTTTGAATGGGTCTTCTTGGGCTGGGAGGGTGGAGGGCCTGCTCTCACACAAAGGACTGCCACACCCCCTACTGGGACCCTGGCAGACATGATTGAACTGAAAGGGGACCTGGTGCACTTCTTAGCCACTCTTTGAAGTCTCCCCCACTTCAAAGGCACATTTGGGTATAAAACAGGGCCTCTGCCCTACCTCATCAGACACTTGCTGGAGAAGAAACCTGAACCAGAAACTACATCCTGCCAAGAAGAACTGCCTGGCTGCTCGAAGGACTCACCTGTCTGCTTTCCACAAAGGACTGCTGCCTTGCTGTTGGCCTGCTGCCTTGCTGAACTCTTGTCTGGCTGTGAAAGTGCTCTCCAAGGGCTTGGATAGAGCTTGCCTCCTGTTCCCTGAAGTCTCAGGACCAAAAAGACTTCTCTCTTTCACTTGGACGCTCCGTGCGCCGAAAATTTCGACGCACAGCTTGTTCCGCGGCGAGAAAAACGCCGCACACCGACGCGACGCTCTTGGGACGACCGAAATTCTGACGCACGGCTTTGCAAGGACAACGCCGCCCGACCTCCAGAGGAGAAATCGACGCGACGCCTGCTGTGAGATCGTAATTTCGACACGCAGCCCCGCAGAACGACGCGCAGCTGGAAAACAAGCAGGAAAATCCACGCACAGACCCGGGACATCTGGTAATCCCCGTGATCCACGAAAAGAGACTGTCCGCGCGCCGGAAAAACGACGCACGACTTCCCCGCGTGGAAAATAACGACGCAAGTCCGTGTGTGCTGGGGAGAAATCGACGCACACACCCTTTTTCCACGCACCTCTTCTTTTGTGGCCCTCTGAGGAGATTTTTCCACTCCAAACCAGGTACTTGTGCTTGAAAGAGACTTTGTTTACATTCTAAAGACTTAAGACACTATGAGGGTTATTCTAACTTTGGAGGAAGTGTTAATCCGTCCCAAAAGTGACGGAAAAGTGACGGATTTACCACCAGCCGTATTACGAGTCCATTATATCCTATGGAACTCGTAATACGGCTGGTGGTATATCCGTCACTTTACCGTCACTTTTGGGACGGATTAACACTCCTCCAAAGTTAGAATAACCCCCTATATATCACTTTTCAGTGATATCCCTATAATTTCCCATTGCAAACTTGATTCTTTTTGACCTACAATTATCCAGATAAATATTATATATTTTTCTAAACACTGTGTGGTGTATTTTTGTGGTGCTATATGGTGGTATTGTATGATTTATTGCACAAATACTTTACACATTGCCTTCTAAGTTAAGCCTGACTGCTCGTGCCAAGCTACCAGAGGGTGGGCACAGGATAATCTTGGATTGTGTGTGACTTACCCTGACTAGAGTGAGGGCTTTTGCTTGGACAGGGGGTAACCTGACTGCCAACCAAAAACCCCATTTCTAACATTGGTGATCAGCGGTGAGGATAGGACTTGTATTTGTGCAGTGACATACAGTAGCTAAGTATTTCACTACCTACCCACAGTTGAAGGTCAACTTGGTTTTTATCTCTTTTTGCAAATCCGTTTTTTTTCCTGACAATTTTCAAAAACTAAATCCTCACTCAACATGTCTCTGACTGGGTCTCAGACAGGGGACTTTGACCTAGTCCAGTTGGATACATATACGGTCAAACAACTAAGAGGATTCTGCAGGGCATTGAGGGTACCCACCCAAGGGGCCTCCAGAAAGGAGGACTTTCAAGTGGCACTGAGGGCCTGGGCAGAAGCCCATTTAGAGGATTATGAGGAAGAGGAGCCAGAAAATGGCCCCTCAGAGGAATTTTCACTATCTGTGGATGGTGTTACCACTGCTATTGTGCCCCCTTCCAGACCAGGGAGCAGTGTCTCTGTGCAAAGCCTGACCGCAGAGGAAAGGAGAGAAGAAAGGGAGTTCCAATTGCAAATGGCAAAACTGAAAATTGAGGCTCAACAGGAGGAGAGAAGGGCAGAAAGAGAAGCCAAGCAAGCTGAGGCTGAAAGAGCAGCCAAACAAATTGAAGCCGAAAGAGAAACCGAACAGGTGGAGGCTGAGAGAGCTTTGGCTGAAAAGAAACTATTGTTGGCTCATGAACTGAGTCTCAAGGAGCTGGAGATCAAGGCAAGACAGTCTGAATCCAGCAATAATGGTGGCAGCATACTGACAGGACCTGCTGGAGAAAAGAAGGTTCGTATACCCAAAAATGTGGTGCCCAGTTTTGTGGTGGGAGATGACATAGATAAATGGTTAGCTGCTTATGAAGTTGCACTAAGGGCTCATGAGGTTCCTGAAGGGCAATGGGGGGTAGCTATGTGGGGTTATGTACCGCCATTGGGGAGGGATACACTCCTCACATTGGATCAACCTGATCAAAACACATACCCACTTCAGAAAGCCACTTTACTTGCCAAGTTTGGGCTGACCCCTGAGGGATACCGTCAGAGGTTCAGGGACAGCACCAAACAAACCACACAAACATGGGTAGATTTCTTTGACTTCTCCAGTAAGGCACTGAATGGATGGGTGTGGGGCAACAAAGTAGCTGATTATAAAGGTTTATATGACTTGATTCTAAGAGAGCATATGCTTAATACTACTTATACAGAGTTGCGCCAGCACTTAGTGGATAGCAAGCTGACTGATCCCAGGAAGCTTGCTGAGGAGGCGGACCTCTGGGTTAGCACCAGAGTGTCCAAGAAGGTACCTGGGGGGGACTCCCACAAAGGTGGTCAGGGTTCCCAACAGAAGAAAGAGGGGGGAGATAAACTTGCAGATAAGGAACTCTCCAAAGGCCCCCAAAAGAATTCCCAGGGAGGGGGTGGCAACCCTTCCTTTTCCAAATTTGGGAAAAAGCCAGGGACATATGACAGGTCAGGGAAACCTAACCCCAAATGCATGGAGTGTTACCAGTATGGTCACTATAAAGGCGATCCCCAGTGCCCCAAGAGGGCACCGTCCACTACCGGACAGGCACCTGGGTTGACTAGTGTAGCGCTCGGGGGGGAGATGGACCCAGATAGCTTTGGGGAACAGGTAGAGATTTCCCTAGTGTCCCTGGGAGAAGGAGAAATGGTGCCCAAGGTCCACATGCCCAAAAATACTTCCAAGTACCGGCAGTGGGTCACCATTGATGGGCAGAAGGTGGAGGCTCTGCGTGACACAGGAGCCAGTATGACTACTATCAAGAGTCAGCTGGTGTCAACAGAGCAGATAGTACCTAATACATTCCACCAGGTCATAGTCGCTGACAATCGCGAGAGTCACCTACCAGTGGCTCTGGTTCCCTTTGAGTGGTGGGGGGGGTGTCTCTGGTACTCTGAAAGTAGCTGTGAGTCCTGCCATGCCTGTAGATTGTCTGTTAGGCAATGATCTTGAGCATACTGCTTGGAAAGAAGTGGAGCTCAAGTCTCACCTGGAGATGTTAGGGTTACCTCAGTGGGTCTGCATGACCACACGGTCCATGGCTGACCGAGAGGGAAGTCAAGGGCGTCTGGAGCCTGGAACGATGGCCCAGAGAGCTGCCAAGAGGAGGGACCAGAGGCACGGGAAACCGGCCCCAGAAGTTCCCGCAGTGGCTGACGGGGCTCCTGAGGAGGAGGCTCCCGAGCCAACTGGGGAAGACATTGCCACCCTAGGTGACTTACCTGAGCTTGCTGGCTGGCAAGTTCAGGGTGGACCCACCAGGGAGGAATTCTGCAAGGCGCAGAAAGAATGTCCCACTCTAGAAGGTCTGAGGAAACAAGCCTCAGACCAGGCGGCAGGTGACACCTCTGGCGATCACCACCTATATTGGGAGAATGATCTCCTCTACAGTGAGCTTAAGGTTCCGGCCTTTGGGGCAGCACGTACGCTGGTGGTCCCCCAATGTTACCGAACCTTCCTACTGGGTCTGGCTCACGACATTCCCCTGGCAGGACATTTGGGGCAAGGCAAGACCTTTGACAGGCTTGTCACCCACTTTTATTGGCCCAAAATGAGGACACACTCAGATAAATTCT
This sequence comes from Pleurodeles waltl, assembly GCF_031143425.1. Classification (NCBI taxonomy): domain Eukaryota; kingdom Metazoa; phylum Chordata; class Amphibia; order Caudata; family Salamandridae; genus Pleurodeles; species Pleurodeles waltl. The sequence goes on along the minus strand of NC_090446.1, from coordinate 862,827,698 downwards.
GCAGATCTTGTCCTACCTGCCAGGCCAGTGGTAAAGCAGGAAAAAGGGTTAAAAGCCCCCTGATTCCACTTCCTGTCGTTGGCACCCCCTTTGAAAGGGTGGGCATCGACATTGTTGGTCCCTTGGACCCCAAAACTGCCTTAGGCAACAGGTTCATCCTGGTTCTGGTGGACCATGCCACCCGTTACCCAGAGGCCATCCCTCTGAGGACCGTAACTGCACCGGTGGTGACCAGAACTCTGATGGGGATATTTACCCGTGTGGGATTCCCCAAGGAGATAGTGTCTGACAGAGGCACTAACTTCATGTATGCATACATGAAGTCTCTGTGGGATGCGTGTGGTGTAACCTACAAGTTCACCACCCCTTATCACCCCCAGTCTAATGGTCTTGTGGAGAGATTCAACAAGACCCTGAAAGGCATGATTGGTGGCCTCCCTGAGGCCATGAGGCGTAAGTGGGACGTCCTCTTACCATGCCTTCTCTTTGCTTACAGAGAGGTCCCCCAGAGGGGGGTATGGTTCAGTCCCTTTGAGCTTCTCTATGGGTACCCTGTCAGGGGACCCTTAAGCATTGTCAAGGAGGGGTTGGAGAAAGCTCCAAAGGCACCCCCTCAGGATGTGGTCAGCTACATGTTGGCTCTCCGCAACCAGATGACCCGCTTCTGAAAAGAGGCCCAAAGTAACCTTGAGGCCAGTCAAGAGGTAATGAAACACTGGTATGACCAGTAGGCCACCCTGGTAGAGTTTCAACCTGAAGACAAAGTGTGGGTAATGGAGCCAGTAGAGCCTAGAGCTCTCCAGGACCGCTGGTCTGGCCCATTTGAAATCAAGGAGCGGAAAGGGGAGGCCACTTACCTAGTGGACCTCCAAACCCCTAGGAATCCCCTAAGGGTGCTCCATCTGAACCGACTAAAGGCTCATTTTGAGAGGTCGGAGATCAACATTCTTCTGGTCACAGATGAAGGAATGGAAGAGGAGAGTGAACCTCTCCCCGACCTCCTCTCTGCCCAAGAAGGTGATGGGTCAGTAAGCGGGGTCATTCTTTCTGACTCCCTGACTCTAAACCAGAAAGGAGACTGCTATGAGCTGTTGGAGCAGTTCTCCCCCCTGTTCTCCCTTACTCCTGGACTGACCCACCTCTGTGTTCATGATATTGACACCGGTGACAGTCTCCCTGTGAAGAACAAAATTTACAGGTTGTCGGATAAGGTAAAGGCCAGCATCAAGGAGGAGGTCTCCAAGATGTTGACTCTAGGGGTTATCGAGAAATCCAGTAGTCCCTGGGCCAGCCCAGTGGTGTTGGTCCCTAAGGCTACTGCCCCAGGGGCGAAGCCAGAACTCCGGTTCTGTGTGGACTACCGGGGTCTCAACTCAGTCACACGGACTGATGCTCACCCCATCCCACGAGCTGATGAGCTCGTTGACAGGCTGGGCCCTGCCAAGTTCCTGTGTACGTTTGATCTTACTTCAGGGTACTGGCAGATCGCCCTGACTGAGGGGGCTAAGGAAAGATCCGCATTTTCAACCCCTGATGGCCATTACCAGTTCCGGGTGATGCCGTTTGGATTAAAAAATGCCCCCGCTACCTTCCAACGGTTGGTTAACGGGGTCCTAGCTGGCAAGGATGCCTTCTGTGCAGCCTACCAAGATGACATAGCTGTCTACAGTTCCAGCTGGGAGGAACACCTGCTTCACCTCAAGGAGGTGCTTCAGGCCCTGCAACAGGCAGGCCTGACCATCAAGGCTAGTAAGGGCCAGATTGGGCAGGGTTCCGTGGTGTACTTGGGACACCTAGTGGGTGGTGGCAAGGTGCAGCCACTCCAGGCCAAGATTGAAACTATCAAGGCCTGGCAACCACCGCGAACGCAGACTGAGGTGAGAGCCTTTTTAGGCCTCACAGGATACTACCGCAGATTTGTCAAGGGTTATGGTACCATTGTATCACCCTTGACAGAACTCACTTCCAAGAAACAACCTAGGTTGGTGAATTGGACAGAGGCTTGTCAGAAAGCCTTTGACGCCCTGAAGGAAGCCATGTGCATGGCCCCCGTGCTCAAGGCCCCTGACTACTCCCAGGAATTTATCGTGCAGACAGACGCTTCAGAGCATGGCATAGGGGCAGTCCTAGCACATGAGGAGGGCCGAGATCAACCGGTAGTCTTTATTAGCAGAAGGCTATTACCACGGGAAGAGAGGTGGAGTGCTATTGAGAGAGAAGCTTTTGCTGTGGTCTGGGCACTGAAGAAGCTAAGACCCTACCTGTTTGGGACTCACTTCCGGGTTCAGACAGACCACAGGCCCCTCAGATGGCTCATGCAGATGAGGGGTGAGAATCCAAAACTCTTGAGGTGGTCCATTTCCCTACAGGGGATGGACTTTACGGTGGAACATCGCCCAGGGGTTGGCCACGCCAATGCTGATGGTCTCTCCAGGTACTTCCGCCTTAGCAATGAGAGCTCCCAGGAGGTCGGGTAGCTCCCCCCTCTTTCAGCTGGGGGGGACACATGTTAGACCTGACAGCCTTAGGGTAGTCACCCCTAACTTTTTGCCTGCCTCCCTCCACTTTGTGGACACTGTTTTTGCTGGTTTTTAGACTCTGCGCACTTTACCACTGCTAACCAGTGCTAAAGTGCATATGCTCTCTTCCTTAAAACATGGTAACCTTGAATCATACCTGATTGGACTATTAATTTACTTATAAGTCCCTAGTAAGGTGCACTTTATGTGCATAGGGCTGGTAAATTAAATGCTACTAGTGGGCCAGCAGCACTGGTTGTGCCACCCACTTAAGTAGCCCCTTTTCCTTGTCTCAGGCCTGCCATTGCAAGGCCTGTGTGTGCAGTTTCACTGCCACCTCGACTTGGCATTTAAAAGTACTTGCCAAGCCTAGAACTCCCCTTTTTCTACATATAAGTCACCCTTAATGTGTGCCCTAGGTAACCCCTAGAGCAGGGTGCTGTGTAGGTAAAAGGCAGGACATGTACCTGTGTAGTTATATGTCCTGGTAGTGTAAAACTCCTAAATTCGTTTTTACACTACTGTGAGGCCTGCTCCCTTCATAGGCTAACATTGGGGCTGCCCTCATACACTGTTGAAGTGGCAGCTGATGATCTGAAAGGAGCAGGAAGGTCATATTTAGTATGGCCAGAATGGTAATACAAAATCCTGCTGACTGGTGAAGTCGGATTTAATATTACTATTCTAGAAATGCCACTTTTAGAAAGTAAGCATTTCTTTGCACTTAAATCCTTCTGTGCCTTACAATCCACGTCTGGCTGGGCTTGGTTGACAGCTCCTTGTGCATTCACTCAGACACACCCCAAACAGAGGGTACTCAGCCTCACTCGCATACATCTGCATTTTGAATGGGTCTTCCTGGGCTGGGAGGGTGGAGGGCCTGCTCTCACACAAAGGACTGCCACACCCCCTACTGGGACCCTGGCAGACAGGATTGAACTGAAAGGGGACCTGGTGCACTTCTTAGCCACTCTTTGAAGTCTCCCCCACTTCAAAGGCACATTTGGGTATAAAACAGGGCCTCTGCCCTACCTCATCAGACACTTGCTGGAGAAGAAACCTGAACCAGAAACTACATCCTGCCAAGAAGAACTGCCTGGCTGCTCAAAGGACTCACCTGTCTGCTTTCCACAAAGGACTGCTGCCTTGCTGTTGGCCTGCTGCCTTGCTGAACTCTTGTCTGGCTGTGAAAGTGCTCTCCAAGGGCTTGGATAGAGCTTGCCTCCTGTTCCCTGAAGTCTCAGGACCAAAAAGACTTCTCTCTTTCACTTGGACGCTCCGTGTGCCGAAAATTTCGACGCACAGCTTGTTCCGCGGCGAGAAAAACGCCGCACACCGACGCTGATCGACACAACGCTCTTGGGACGACCGAAAATCCGACGCACGGCTTCGCAAGGACAACGCCGCCCGACCTCTAGAGGAGAAATCGACGCAACGCCTGCCGTGAGATCGTAATTTCGACGCGCAGCCCCGCAGAACGATGCGCAGCCGGAAAACAAGCAGGAAAATCCACGCACAGACCCGGGACATCTGGTAATCCCCGCGATCCACGAAAAGAGACCTTTCGCACGCTGGAAAAACGACGCACGACTTCCCCGCGTGGAAAATAACGACGCAAGTCCGTGTGTGCTGGGGAGAAATCGACGCACACACCCTTTTTCCACGCACCTCTTCTTTTGTGGCCCTCTGAGGAGATTTTTCCACTCCAAACCAGGTACTTGTGCTTGAAAGAGACTTTGTTTATATTCTAAAGACTTAAGACACTATGGCCCTCATTCGGACCTTGGCGGGCGGCGGAGGCCGCCCGCCAAAGTCCCGCCGTCAAAATACCGTACCGCGGTCGCAAGACCGCGGCGGGTATTTTGACTTTTCCCCTGGGCTGGCGGGCGGCCGCCGAAAGGCCGCCCGCCAGCCCAGGGGAAAACGACCTTCCCACCATGAAGCCGGCTCGTAATCGAGCCGGCGGAGTGGGAAGGTGCGACTGGTGCTACTGCACCTGTCGCGTATTTCACTGTCTGCTATGCAAACAGTGAAATACTAGCGGGCCCTCTTACGGGGGCCCCGCGACACCCCCTACCGCCATCCTGTTCCTGGCGGGCGAACCGCCAGGAACAAGATGGCGGTAGGGGGTGTCAGAATCCCCCATGGCGGCGCAGCTGGGGATTCAAATGGGCAACGGAAAACCGGCGGGAGACCGCCGGTTTTCCATTTCTGACCGCGGCCAAAGCACCGCGGTCAGAATGCCCAAGGGAGCACCGCCGGCCTGTCGGCGGTGCTCCCGCCCCCGTTGGCCCTGGCGGTGCAACACCGCCAGGGTCATAATGAGGGCCTATATATCACTTTTCAGTGATATCCCTATAATTTCCCTTGCAAACTTGATTCTTTTTGACCTACAATTATCCAGATAAATATTATATATTTTTCTAAACACTGTGTGGTGTATTTTTGTGGTGCTATATGGTGGTATTGTATGATTTATTGCACAAATACTTTACACATTGCCTTCTAAGTTAAGCCTGACTGCTCGTGCCAAGCTACCAGAGGGTGGGCACAGGATAATCTTGGATTGTGTGTGACTTACCCTGACTAGAGTGAGGGCTTTTGCTTGGACAGGGGGTAACCTGACTGCCAACCAAAAACCCCATTTCTAACAATCTTGAAATGTGCTTTGTATTTACTACTACAAGTTTAACTTGCCTTCTTAGAACAGTAAGCAAAAAAATTAAACAAAGTGGCAGCTGCCTCATTCCACATTCAGGCTAATATGCCATCACGTTGGCCTGCAAAACAGTAATGACATGTACACATACTTTTTTCTATTTTTATCTCTATTTTGCTGATGCTGTACAATATTGCTAAAAGCATTTCAATTTGCCAGTACTACACAGCATCAGCAAAGCCAAACTGCTGAAAAGATGGGACCTAGTGGCTTTGCCAATGCTTGTTTTTATCAGTGAGTAAAGCATTGTTTTGCTGTGGACAAAGCCTTTTCACAATTATCCTAGCAAACATAGGGGTGATCTGTACCACTTCCCTTCCTGGAAGGGGCTCATTGAAAGAGGAGTTTGAGAATTTTTATGCCTCCCAAAACATCCACGGCAAACCACACTTTACAACTCCCATATACCACCCTTTGACTGGGAGGTACTACTGTTTACTTCTCTGCAGTCATAGTGGATAAATCTGCACTAATGCATTGACAAAGAAATTTCATTTATCTAGTGCTTACAGGAGCGCTTTACTACAAGTGGCATGCTACCCTGGAGCCCAAAGGTAGTGGTTAGTCCATTAGTTATTGGGTTAGTCTTGTATGTTAAAGGAAACCATCCCATGCATTACAGTTTCTGCGTGGTACATTAGTGACAGGTGTGGTCATTAGAAGGGACTATGGCCCTCATTCGGACCTTGGCGGGCGGCGGAGGCCGCCCGCCAAAGTCCCGCCGTCAAAATACCGTACCGCGGTCGCAAGACCGCGGCGGGTATTTTGACTTTTCCCCTGGGCTGGCGGGCGGCCGCCGAAAGGCCGCCCGCCAGCCCAGGGGAAAACGACCTTCCCACCATGAAGCCGGCTCGTAATCGAGCCGGCGGAGTGGGAAGGTGCGACGGGTGCTACTGCACCCGTCGCGTATTTCACTGTCTGCTATGCAGACAGTGAAATACTAGCGGGCCCTCTTACGGGGGCCCCTGCAGTGCCCATGCCATTGGCATGGGCACTGCAGGGGCCCCCAGGGGCCCCGCGACACCCCCTACCGCCATCCTGTTCCTGGCGGGCGAACCGCCAGGAACAGGATGGCGGTAGGGGGTGTCAGAATCCCCCATGGCGGCGCAGCGAGCTGCGCCGCCATGGGGGATTCAAATGGGCAACGGAAAACCGGCGGGAGACCGCCGGTTTTCCATTTCTGACCGCGGCCAAAGTGCCGCGGTCAGAATGCCCAAGGGAGCACCGCCGGCCTGTCGGCGGTGCTCCCGCCCCCGTTGGCCCTGGCGGTGCAACACCGCCAGGGTCATAATGAAGGCCTATGTCAGAAACTAATGATTTCAAAAACGTTTTAAGACTGATAAGTATGAGAAGCAGAAGTGCATTCAAAATGAATAAAGGAATGAAATAGTAATTGATGAAATAGGTGATAATTTCATGCCGTATTTTAAGGAATATAGTAGGTGGAGTTTTTTGCGACAACAGGCAATCTGTGGATGTAAACCTGTTGGAAGAAACAGTTTTAAATTCTACTCCAAAGAAACGTGGCTTTTTAAAGGCATGGCCCATAATTGTCTCACTGCAAAAAGCCCGTCCAATGTTAGCTGAGATGTCTTTGCTGGGGACCAAGAAGCAGGGCAACATTGAAGCACATCCCAGTATCCATAATTACAGTATGACACGATCACCCAACTGTATGCAATCCTAGCAATACTTTCAACCTATAAACCCCCCAAAAGATTTCTATGTGTACCTACTACAGTAGCATATTCAATAACATAAAGTATTCTTACGGTTCATACAAATCATTTTATTCCATACTTAAACTACACATATAATAAAATCATGCTATGTATAACACCCACCAACTTCAACAAGCATTTGCAATGGAATGGGTCTCCCGTTTGCTTGAGTTAGAGCTATTAGCATTGTAAATTACTAACTGGACTTTTCTTGCCAAATAAATTGAAAATGAAAAGTAAAGCAATTGACATAAGCAAGCCGATTCAAAGTGCCATGGCTGCCATGACATAAGCAAGCTGATTCAAAGTGCCATAGCTGTCATGAGCATGAGCGTGAAGGAAAGACACAAAAGGAAAAAGAAGTTTGCTTGCAGTCAAATGTATCGGCAAACGTGCAATTATCCATGTAACAGGGTTGATGGCCAAGGTGGTAACAAAACTGCTCCAAGGAGAGAGAAACGTAAAGCATTTACTAATGATAACAAAAGATTTTTGAAAGGCAAGCCCATGATAGTGATGGGCGTTCGGTGAGCATGGTTAAAAGCCCACAGATAGATTACAACACGCCAGAGTGATTGCGTGCTCGACCTAAAAATGACCAGGCAGCTGATAAATGAATTGCTTCGCACACCTCAAGAGTACGAAGCCACACAGAACAGACATCCTGTCCGGCAGAATGGATGTGTGTGAGGTCACCTTGATTCTCCAGCATCCACCTTGCATTGTAGTGCATCCATGTGCAATCTATGTGTAACATGCTATTCTCCTTTAACACGATTTGTGTGTATAGCATCCTATCCTCCCTGTACAAGGTGTCTGACTCAGCCTTGGCATATATCCTGAGAAGCAGCTGTTCTGACTAGAGGAATCTTTCAAGAGGCATACCGTTCTGAAACATCCCTTAACTCACCCACATAGCCCTCCACAGCAGGGTGTGGGGCACCACAGTGGCTACATATGACCTCAGTCACAAGGGTCTCATTCCAAACTTAGGGACCAATAACTAGTCAGACTACATGTGGTTCAGTGCTTTAAATGGGCCAGTACTCACAGGTACTGAGTAACGGTACTTCTTATTTTTTCCACTCTGAGTACCGGCACTTCTCTGCTGCCAAGGAGAGTACCGGTACTCATGAACGGTAGGCTCATTAGCTGCTAGTGCTGGTGAGCACTAGGCTGTCAGAGTTGAACCTACCTCTGACAGCTAAGGTGCTTCTGTAGCCCTAAACTGACCCCCGCTGAGCTATTCAGCAGGCATTAAGTGCCTAATGTCCGGGTATTCACCATCACGCTGTGTTTGACAGAACAGGGTCCATTCAGGCCCTGTGCTGTCAATCACATTTACACTATCGTATGCATTTGTGCAAACACAGGAATAGAGGCAGCCCAGTTGAAAGTGACAACTAAGAAAGCCATGGGAGGAAAGAAGTTTACAATGGCATTAATCCCACCTGAGTCTTTTGAACGAGGGTCTGCTTATGTATGTGTGTTTGCCTGCTTGTATGTGCTGTTTTTGTGTGAGAGAAAAGCGAATGAAAGAGGGAGAGAATCGGAAGACTTTAAGGAGGACTGTGTGGAATGCTTTGTGTGTGCGTGCCTGCTTGTTTCTTTCTGTGTGTGCACGTTCAAGAATATATACTATTGTGCAAAACAACAGCAAAAAACAGTATGGTATTAAGAAGCTGCAAATATTACAAAACAAAAGAAACGTTAAAATATAATTGTGTTTAGCTTTCGTTTTGTGTAACGAGTTAACTTGTTTTGTTTATTTAAATACATTTCTCATGGGCCTTTGGGATGTGCTGCAACTGGTATATAAGTCATAAAGTACCCTCATGTCTTGCTCTAAGCCCCGCACCTAGCCCCACCCACCACACTAGTAGTTCATGCTAATGAGTACCGGCACTTATTTTTTCCCATTTTAAGCACTGATGTGGTTGTTCCAGAACCGAGAAGTTAGGGGCAGAGCACTCTCTCCGCATAACCTCATCCACCTCTGTAGTGGTAGGTGGCTCAGTATCACGTAACATTACAGAAATCTGAACATCTTACAATGAGAGGCAAGGAAATCGGCATTAGGTTTTACAAAGAATATACATCGATACGATAGTTCGCCTGGGTTTTATCTCGCTCAATTTCCGTCCAGCTCCAGAATTCTGCAAAGCAAATCCAGTTTTTTCTGTGTGCGTTTGTGGAGATTATAGGTTGAAGCTGTTTATTTTTGTTTCCTTTTTATATAGGTGTATAGGAGATCTGAACAATTATCTAGGCCCACATAACACTAATGTATGATTGTGATAGACATAGACGTGTCTGCCTGTCAGACGCTCAAGCAGTGAGGGTTTGGATTCTGCTCAGAAATGAAGCCGCTCGGAGCAGCTGACCCCGGTAAATGTGCGTTGATGGATGCCGGGTCGACAAAATCCGCTGATAAACCCAGAAATACCAAGACAAGATACTAATCCGGCGGCTGAAAGCTTTTGGTTTCCTAATTAAATTCTGCGGGCTGACATGGGTGAGCAGAGCCCCGGGGCCGGCTTCTCTCGGGGCGATAGGGACATGGTTAGTGCAATTTCTAAGAAAATCCCTGACCACTGAGATCGTGCAAGCTTTCATTGGCTGCTGCAGTGACGTAACACAAAATGATGCCCCTTCCCCCATGCAGAATGTGATGAGGGGCTCCGGAGTCTGCCATATCTCACAGATATGTATTGGTCTTGGGCTCAGATGGGGCACCTAAGGGCAGGGGCGTGGGGAGAGGCGGGCGTTTGCGGGTGCGTAGCTTCGTGGTGTTTAGGGGTGTTACACCGCGCTCCTAATAAACGTATTATCTACTACATTGTTGGGTGCAGGTTCTTCCAGTCGGGTAAGGCGAAGTGTCTTTTGGACTTCACCAGACATTTTTACATACACAGAGTCAAAAACGAAAACACGCTCTCTCTGTTTTTAAAGTCTTCAAACATTATTAGTTTACAGAACATTGTGTTTCCCCTCACTTAATACCATAACAAACAGCATTCCTTTCCCTTTCCACTGCCCCTCTAGCCCCTCCCCTGCGCCATGTTAGTTGTTTAATGTATTTTAACATTATATGCCTGCGTGATTGTTGGAAACTCGGAAGCTCACCCGAAGCCCCCCCCCCTCCCCCCCAATCTCAGGTGCCCCTGCCTGGAGGGTGGGGCATGGGGTACGATCCTGGGTAGATGGGTTAGGTATCTTTGGGGTCTGCATGACATTTGTGAATAAAGCACACTACCAGACAAATTGCTGCCCCTTCTTCTACTGAAATATATTTTCATTTACTTTGTTTTAAATATTGCTATACACCCTCTTTAGCAACTAAAGACCTACATTCGACAGGAAAGGACAATTGCATCATTTGGGTAAGGGTTCCATTTGGATGGGTAGGTATGTGGGTCTGTGTATGTAATTACACTAAAGAGCCCATTAACACATATATTGATCCACACTTGTCGAAGATGTTCGTATTTGATAATGCTGGGGGGGTTAGCACTTTAAGCGTGTACTGGTTCTTTTAACACCACCGGTCCAAGTTCTTCTTTTCGTTTGTACCGTGAGTTTTGAGCTTCCGCCTGTTTCCTAGCCTGGGATAACCTCTCCATCGGAGCAGGGTCCGACCGTGCCTTACCTGTGCATTTCCTGTCTTCAGTGTACACAGAGTCGCGTGCAGGGAGAGTCTAGTGTGTTCGCCCCTTATACAGTTTGCTGCGGAATGAAAGTAAGTGCATGGGTGGAGAAGATGTCCCTGCGGCTGTTCCAGCTATTTCCGTCGCCACCACACTGTTACATTGTGGACTAGTTGCATTTATATTGTGCTTCATTCTGCTGATGAAGTGCTGAACCACGTTAGCGCACACAGTGCAACTAGGGGCGAGCCAGCTGCCGCAACACACCCAAAATAAGCTTCGAGGAATCCAGAAGGCACATGAGCAATGCAGAGGCCTTTTCATCTAATTCTTCACTTGTCTATTTGTTGCTGATTCAAATCAGAGATCAAGTATCAGGCAGTGTCTTCTGACAAACTGTTTTACATGGAGATTGGCATCGACTTTGCCTTTCCTTCATTGCAAAGTGAGAGAATTTTGTTAAGTGAAACAAGTGACAACGGTGTGGGGTGCAGGAAGTGTGAAAGGAAAGACTTCAGGAAGACAAATGTTTTCTAATTCCCAACATAATTTAAATACTTTTAAATAAACAGCAAATATTTCAGAACACGTTGCCAGCAAAGAAAGTACAAATTAAGTATATTTTATGTAATTCCGAAGTGTGACGAAAAGAAAGATTTCAATAGCATCAAAACACACCAACCACTTTACTAGTGTGATATACAAATACGAATCTGATCAGAAATGCGATTTTCACATGTTGTTTGTTCACCGTCTAGGTTTAGCACTAAAGCTGATGCTAATTTAGTTGTAATTTCATGATAGCATTTCAGTGGAAGATGTGCTTTCTGGAAATGTCTGTACCCTGCCACACCACGCTTTAGTCATATTTGGGACAGTGTGTTCCAAAATGCACCACTGGACATACACCACTCTCCCACCACTACTACTGCATAGACAATACTCATTTGCTACACTTGTTTTTAGTGTAACGCTTAGATTTTTTACCATAGTTTTAACTTCACTGACGTACCACTGATGCACCACCACTCTTAAAACCGTTCCAGGGCTCCTGGTTGTGAGTGCGTTGAATTGTAGCGTGTCCTATGTGGAAAGTGCTTTGTGGTTGCATGAGATGATCAGAGTGGTGTTCCTGTCTTGTCATTTGTCATGGCATGTAAGCATGTAGTTAAGCAAGGATGGGTGAAGAGGACGGAATGCTGCATCTTTATATTATAGTTGGATGGCGTTGAGGGGTGTGGCCTATGTGGTAAGTTTGGTGTTCAGCATGATGAGTAGGGGTGTTGCTGCGATTGTTTACCTAGGCGCATGGTATGGATTGACTTAAGTATACTGAGGGATAACTAGACATGTTCTCATGACTACCACTCTTGTGGTAGAATTCAGTTCCAGTTCTTGGGGTGGTGCGGTGGGGATCTGCGTCATCTGATGTGTTGCTTGTGTAAATGACTGAATCTGCTTACTGGAGAGTGTGATCCTGTTTCATTTGTATGGGAAGATCCAAGAATACTTACCTGCTGAAACCCATTCAGGCAGAGAAACTGACACTCATGCCCTCTCCAACACATCTCTATCTAAACTTTTGGTAGACATTTCCATAATTCCAGCTGAGCTGCAACTCAGGAGAATTATTGTAATAACCCCAGAGTATAAACTGCTGAGATTTAGATATTACCGTTGAAATAGAACTAGTTGGAAGCCTCTGGGTACCAAAGCCCAGGCCGTTGAAAATACTTATCTGCTTTGCAGTTAGTGTGGAGCAGGTTGCAATGGAAACCGCTGGTAAAGCGACAAGGGACTCCAAGGAGTGCTATATTCTTTGCTGCACTATATTTCAGGTATGGTGTGTGAAAAACATTGTCTAGATGGAAAATGGTTTTTGAAGCAAAATTAAAGCAAGCCGTCACTGCAGAAATTGAATATGTCTCCCAGTATTAGAGTTAAGAAATAGGCATTGCACCTCAGGTTGGACACTGGTGGCAAAGAATTGGTTTGTCCTGCACTGTACCTTTTGTTAGTGAAAATGGGGCACAAGTCTAGTGGACCTTATGTGCTAGTATCTGAATGTCAGTAGCATGCTGGTTCAGGCATCTTGCATTGTTGATCAGAGTGTCCTGCACCCCTCTAAGTGGTGGCTATTAATGCGATACAGACCACTCTGACGTAATTGTGAATCAGGCTATGAGAAGAGACACAATTTGAGCAACTGGAATCAAATGCAGTAGGGCAAAAAAACACGATTTGGCAGTATTTCCAGGAAGAGAAAGGCCTCTGTGACAGCATCTCTTTGGCTAGCTCTCTTTCAAAAGGCTCCTTGCATGACTGAAAGTAACTACAGTATTTCCTATTTTATCCCCTTTGTTTTATGTCATTGCTCCCAGCCCTGCTTTTGAGATGGATAAATACAAACATGTGAGACAGCACGGGGCCAAGAAAGAGTGAGGCCTCGAGCAACTGCCTTGCCTGCTCCCCGGTGTGATGGACCCAAGAGTAGCCGGACTAGGCCAATGATGGATCAGTTAGCCCTAATGTCTGTATCAAGGGCTGTGAAGGGAGCAGGAGGGACACAAAGTAAACAGTGATAAACACGCCATTGTTATGTTGTTTTCACTGCTTGCCCTGCTCCAAGCCCTTCAACTGCAATTTGGAAGTTGTTGAGAGACTAATATTTGGATATTTGTCAAAGTTTGCAATATGTTACTTTTGCTACCTATAACGTTTTGACGAGTTGTATGCATGGGTGCTGTATGGAAATATGTTATAATTATCAGTGCTTAATTTGGAAAAGAATGAGTGCCAGTTCCCAGGGCTCTGCTCAGAATTCAGCGGCTGGTAAAAATTAAATGTCGGCGTTCCAGATACCGAGGCTGCCTAGTCCTAAATCTACCTCATGCCTCTTTAATCCACCACCAGACACCCCGTGTCCCTTAATCTCACTCTTTCAGGTTCTTGCTTTCTCTCTTTTTTATGTTTTCCCGTCTTTCTCTTCCTCTTTTGTTCCACTTTGTTTGTTTTTCACTCTGTGGCTCTCCGTAAGGGTCTGATGCAGGAAAATAATTGCTGGCCCCCAAAAATCAGTGTCGGTGCCCCCCACTGGCAACCCCTCACTCAAATTGAGAATTGACGATTATCATCCACTATTACAGACATTTTGACAGTGCTAAAGAAAATCTGCCCACAAGGCATTTGAAAGCTTGTAAAAAGCAAAATATATATCTGTGAGTCACAGACTTGTGCAACAAGGGGACTCCGTAGCTCCCAAAATGAGCATACGTTGAACAAGCAGAGGTAAAACATGGATTTATAGGTTTTCGTATACAAATGGTTCAAATTGAGATCATATGATGGCGCTGAATTGCACAGGTGCAGTCATGAGAAAGCACAAGACAATCTTCAATGAAGTAAATCAATGTAAATTCTAGCTGCTGAGCAAGTTAATCAGCAGTACCATGACGCAGTCACTTTTACAGTTCTGTTTCATCGAAACTTGCAAGTAATCCTGTAATTTGTGTGCCATTCTTAATTGGGGTTTCACAGAAGTAAGGAAACCTGTTGCATCCAGAGAAGCATGTAATCATGGGCCTCTCACAAAGTGCACTTAGCAGTTTTTAAATAGCAGGAATGTAGGCACGCTTGGAAACATTCAATTCAGCACCCAAGTGTGCTTGTGGAAAACATCGACTTTTAAGTACTTCGCACAGCATAGCAATTACAGAGCCACTGTCATTTCTAAGGGACAAACATAATAAACAAGACCATAATTGGGTATTGGTCCATCAGGGACATCAGTACTGGGCTTAGTCAAGTGGGTGGTCACCATGAAGTAGTCATATAGTTTCACATCCTGGACATTTGGAAGCCGGGGGTGAGATGTTTAGGATGAGACATTGCACCAAGGTGATATGACAGAAAGAAAAAATCATATTGTGATAGTCTTGCCATGAGTTGATGTTGAATTTTAATGGGTAGCAAAAAGGCAACTACAGCATGGGGCATGTTAAGACTGCTGGTGGAGACCAGGGCGGTATTCTGGGCAGTCACTGCTATGGCTCACAAGTATGATTGAGGCTCTGCTGAAACTGCATCAAGGGCAGAGAAGTAGTTGGCAATTCATTTTTGTGATTGCCGTGATCCCGCACATATGCCCTTCTAGTAAAGCCTTCTTTTTCATGGCCACACTGCATGTATGGTTTGCAATAGTCAGTCAATTCCAGAGCAGGGTTGGAGGTTAATGCTTATTTCAGAGTCACAGAGGCTTACGCTGCATCCTTGATTCATTGCTATAGTTCAGGGGCAGCTTTCATCACAAAATCGCTGAGAGGTTTGACAATTCTTGCATATCCTAATATCCACTCCCTACAGTAACCTGCAATACCCAGTAATGTACATATCTGGGAGATGGTGACCGGTCTTGGCGACCTATGAATGACTTCAAAGTGGTCTGCTGAGAGGTGCCTCTCCCATGCTTAGATGACACGGCCTAGGCTGCGAATGTGAAGGAAGACAGAATTGTAACTTTCCTTTAGCAGTTGTGTGCCCTTTTTTGCTGAATCAGTGAGGACACACAGCGTCTTAACCTTACATTGTTCCCAGGAGTCAACCTTACTTTGGTCGAAGGACTTGGAAGCAACTAGGACACCATCTGCTTATTGAACTAAAGTGGATCATTCTAAGAAGACAAGGGTCTCCAGGCCTTTTTTTGAGTGTTTGGGAGAAGATATAAGGTGATTCGGTAAAACCTTTGGGAAAACTGGAGGTTGCCAGTTGCCCTTCAAAAAATGAGAATGCAAAGAGGTACTGGCTATCTGGATGTACAGTGACTGAGAAGAAAGCAGGACAAAATACCTAGTCAATACCCAATGCATCAATGGAGATGCCCAAGAGAGGTAATAAAGAGATTTCAAAGGTCTTTAATGCAGAACAGCTTTCACTTGTGTCAATAAGACATGAGGTGGGCTTTTCATTAATCAGACTTTGCACTGCTGATTTTGATCTATCAAAATTAAAATGTTTACAGCAAAATCGACTCCTCTGAGTTAGGTATCAGTTTTGGGAGACTTTGGTAAGTTCCGTTCATTCTGGTTGGTGGTGGGCAGTAGGGGGGGAATGTTAGGACAATCCTGGTTCCAATGCTCCAGTGCCCCCCCAATTGAAACATGAGGAACCACTGGCCTGAGCCGAAGCACATTGACCCCCTACCTTGTCTCCACTACCACCATCTAGCTCCATGCCCACCCTAATCATTCTGTCTCCTCATTTCACCCCTACCCCTCCTTTGGAAGTTTGTTGAAACTATTGTATTTGTAAACACATCAAGCTTGATTCATTTGCCTAATTTTTTCTCAGCTATACAGCAATGCAGTAATTTGCAATAGAAACAAATTCAACAAGACCCTTTCTTTGTCACCCAACACAAATTTTGCGAAGCTATTTTTGCATCATGAGCAGCAAACCTTGAACAAAGCCAGCACCAACAGCTTTATGACCACTCTCTGCAGTCTCAGCAAAATCAGAAGAATGATAAATACACCTTTTGTAATGAAGATAATCAGCAAGCATCCGTTCACATTCTATTTACCATTACAACTTTTGGTCCAGTCAGGTTTGACCAGATGCACATCCATAGCAGAATTTACCAGTAGTTCTCTAGTAGCAGTGAGAGCAGCTTCATCACCATGGGCCTGTTGAGGCCAAATACTCTTTGCTAAAAAATGATCCTTGACTTCACTTGGCACACTAAGATGCAACAATTGATTCACATCAGCCTATAAGGGTTATGACTTGAAATACACTTGCAATTCTTCTCGAAATGTCTAGCGCTTGTCAGGAATATTGGGATGCAGTCACTAAATATTCACTAGGTCAGCAGAGGACCAAAGCTTATGGATGGTGACATAGCCCTAAGTTCCAGGGCTTGGGTACTCTGGCAATAGGAGGAGGGCATCTGTGGTGCGAAATAGGACATCTCTCTCCCACTATCTCTCTCTCTCTCTCTTCTGATCATATGACCCAGAGCACCCAGGGTTGTGCTGAGTGCCCTCCTGCCTCCACGCTGAGTGTCACAACAGTAGGGTGCTGAGCAAGAACAAGCTCTAAAGCAAGAATGCGCAGCTGTGGAGTCTGCTTCTTGTCTCACGCATATATCACTGTTCACTCACTCTTCATTGTGAAGAGTGCCGCTGTCTCAGGCTGCTATGCTCACTGTGTCTGCTGCATCCATATGCATGGCATTTGCCCACACTCCTACCATTAGCTGAACAGCTGACACTTTCCTATTTTTTGCCATCACCTATGCTGCACCCCCATGTCATCCGCAAGGCTGGACTGGCCGTACCGGGTATCAGGTGTTTCCCCGGGAGGCTGGAAGGGTGGTGGATGGGGGCATCCTGGGTATCAGGTGTTTCCCCAGCAGGCTAGAAGGATGGGGTGCTTTTGTTACTGGGGGGCTGGTATTGTAGCAGTGCAACAGTTTTAAAAGCACTGCCGGATAAAAGTACAAGGATAACTCTGATGATTAATATGCTTGCTGGAGAACCATCAGGGTTTTGTCTAGTGGCAGTTTTGACTCATGTAAGGTAACCAGGGGGTTATAATGCCTGCTGCAAAGAACGTTTACTATGCAGATCACAGAACAGTATTTTAAGTGCATAGCTCAGTGGGATACTACTTTGGTCACAGAACTCCTTTTGTTACTGTGCATTTCACTAGTTAGAATCATAATCTAGCACAGTGAGCTATGAACTGCCATCAAAGAACTGCCTGCAAACTGCATGGTGCAGGTTAGAAAGTTATGATTTTGTTCCCTGTCTTTGATTATCCTAATTTTTCTAAAAAAGGGTTTGTTTGAGTAGAAATAATTGTTTTTAGTAAAGTCAATCCTAACCACTGTGTTACATTCTGAATCCTGAGTTTGTGCTTCCCAAGACCAAGCACTCTTAAAAAATGGCTATCAGTATGGATAACATTTGAATACTACACCTTGTAGTCCCCTTTTTCAGCATTTTCTATACACTGATATACATACATATGATTCATTGTCTCTGTATGTTTGTGTGATGTACGGTGCTACAAAGCCCTACGCTGGTAAGAGGGGTGCTATAAAACAAATGAAATACATGGGAGGGAGGGGCTGTAGAGAGATGAGAGGCACTGTTAGAGGGTGATGATGAGGGAATCATTGAAGGACCCCAAGAAAGATTACTGTATCCTGGTGCATTGTAAGTTCATCTTTTACTATACTTTAAAAACTAATCCAATTAACTATCTAATGAAAAATGTAATGTAAAATGCGCAGTGCTTGTCATTTTTTCCCCACATTTTCTTGGGGTGGGGGGGGCCACCAGACCCATTGTAGTTGTCAGGCTCCCTCTCTACGCGCCCTATGGGGCTGGTCTGACAAAATTTGGCAGGGCTGCTTTGGGTTCCCAGTCTGGCCCTGCTCATCCGATGGCATGGAAAAACTCAAAACATGTACGGCATCCTTCTCCTTTCCTTCTGCTAACCCTGATTTCCCAGCAGTGGATAAGGAGTAGGTGGAGCATTAGCGGTACAGGCCCTTCCTCTGCCCCTCAAATGCATAATTTGGTATTTCAGTCTCTCATAGGTTTCTTTCGAATCTGCAACTGAGAAGCTTGTTTACATTAGTTGGCTTCCTCTTATCAATTTAGGAAACCACTCATCTGCCCTACTTGAGCTTTAACCTTTCCTCTAAGATTATTGAAGTGCACTCGATCAAAGATAGATTCTTCTGGAAAGTTCTTCTTCCCATCCTTGTTTGTGGGTCTAACCACTATTCTGTATACCTGCACATGCTTTTTCCATGCTGGTGGTAAATCACATGAGTCCTTTCAGCTGTCGCTTTCTCTCGTTTGGACTTTTCTGAATGTATCCTCGTTCACAACCAGGAAAACATTAAGGTGTGTGCTAACCTTGTGCTGAAGCTGACTCCACGAAGGGCCTCAAATAGAAGGGGAAGAGTGGGACTAGCAGCTGTTTCTTATCTTTTCTGTGGACAGAGGCAGTAGAATTCTTTTATGCTTGTCCACTGACCCCCTTGCTCTTAAAGTCCCCCAGTCACAAAGGGTCGAGGGGAGCTGAATCATCATGCCTCTTTCAATTACATATTAATTGACTAGGAACTGAGCTATGAGCTCTAGACACTCCTTTACCTCAGTCCCCATCCTGCAACCTTTCTAGAGCTTCCTGCCTTATCTCGTGGTTTCCACTCACACTTCTGACTTCTAGTATTCTCGGACTCCCTCATACCTACAAAGATGGGTTGTTCCATTGTCACCTTCCCCACCACTTTCTGTTCAGATCCTTAAAGTCAACAAACACACTCGGGCTTCACGTCCCAAATATTTCAGAGGCGTGTTAGTGCGACCTGACCTGATTGGCGGAAGCCAGGCTGTCACCTAATGTTTTGCTGTAGAACACCCCATCTGAAGTTCGGCACCTGGGTTTGTGTGGAGTCCGGTCCGCCCTACTTCAGGCCAAGTACAGGCACTGCCTGTCCAAGTGTACCAAGTCTGCCTCCACAGCACTTTGAGGTCTGCAGATGCTCATTAACAGATGAATATAAATATAGTAGGGGAATCCCCGGCATTCCAAATGAGCATAAACTGAACAAGCAGAAGCAAGACCGAAATTCATGGGCTTTCATAGGCTTTCGTATACACGGCTCCAACGGAGATCATGTGATGAGACGAAGGAGTAACACAGGTGCAGAAGTCATGAGAACATTTGTGGAAAATCTTCAACGGATACAGAAATTCAAACTGTAGCAGCCAAGCAACCTTACCGGAAATCTCTTGCTTTAAATCCTAAACATGAAAACATGGAAATGGGGATTTATTCATGCCATAGACACGCACAACTTGAAGGCAGGGTTGAAATGAAGAGAAGGATGGCTACAGCAGTTACAGTTATACAACATTTTAAAATAGAACAACAACCTGTTCGTTACAATAGAGTTTGAATCAGATGTATCGTTTTGATGGTAGGCCCTGAGTGCAGTGATCTATATCATCAATACAAGCACACACAAGCGATGTTGTAATATTCAAGATTAGTAATACGTTTTATCCTACCAGCAGAGAAGCTCACGTTGTGAGCTAAGGAACTGCAACATCGTATGGCTTTTTTCTATAAGGGCGAACTTGTACCAGTACATTACTGAGACGCCAGCAACTGAAGACTGGCTTTTATGTTTTATGTTTAATGCTTTTCTTATCTGTTATTTTGCTGGAATGTGTTGAAATATCATCATACAAATATTGTTAAAAAAAAACTGTAGAACGTGACAACCCCTTGGTTCTCCATTTGAGGCAGGAACAGAGCTTGGAGTCAACTGTAGAGGTCGAACAGGTTGCATTAGTAGGTCGTCTTATTCTGCCCATTTACCCTTGTCTCCTGCGGGATCCACCAATGTTGCGAAATCCTCCAGGCCCTTAATGCACTGCAGACATCCTATTGGTGCTCCTGTGACGTGTTCTCACCTTTATGGAGTATTTATCCGTCTGTTGATGCTGATGCTTATTTATTGTTGCATTGAAGAAGGTTATATAACAAGACAGTATGTCTTGTATTTATTTATCTCGTTTTTTAGACACAATTTTTTGCGATACTTGTTTACTTGTAAAAATGTTTATCCGGTGTTCCAGTTACTGTCGGATCGGAATGATCTGTGCCGTCAGCGGATTATTCGCCTTCTGTCTGTGTCTCTGTGCTGGATTCCCGGGCCCCGGGGGCTTCAGGAGCACAATGACCTTTGAGTATTTTTAGCATCATAGAGCAGAAGGCGCGATACGGTTACAAGTAATTCTGCATCTGTGCTGTCCAGACTGCCGGGGGAGAGCGTTTCTTTGCCTGACAGAAGTCCGCTGCAGGCTCGAGTAGCCAGGAAGGGCCCTGTGCCAGTAAACACCCCATGCATCCTGCCATCTGACACAATATCAATCGAGTCGTGTTTTGTCACCTGCACAAAGCAAAGGATATTCCGCCAGAAAATAGTCCGCAAAATCTGCCGACGTGGCACGGACATCACGACATAATTGGTTACTGGTGCAGGGACATTTCAATGTTTTGATACAAACGTTATGAGTTTACCAGAAAAGGAGCAACTTAAGGCTCAGCTGAAGTTAGTGGAGCTGGTGATAGAGGCATAGTGCATGCAAGGCTGAACTCTAAGATGTGAGACTCAACCGCAATCAGTGAGACTAGGTATGCATTTAATTGCAGTAGTGTCAGTATGTCAAACTCACCACTTTACCTCGTTTATTTCTTTTCCACGTCTCCTTCGGTTCTACCTTTTACATGCCTCTTAACTATAAAGACTCCTGTAATTTGCATGACTATGTGCCTTAGTCTCTTCCATTAAAACAATATCCCTGCAATCTAACAATAGCATTTCATTCCATCAGCCATTTGTCTACCACATAGCTCTCACAATTATTAACACCTAGTAAATCGAAGGAATTGTTTCCAATAGAGAGCACAAGCCCAGCATCTATAACTTTCCAGTGATAACTATGACCCAGTGGTTGCAGGTGGGGCCCACCGGCACTCGTGTTTTGGGACCACCACTTATGTTTTCCTCAGGAGGCTCTTCCAGAGCATGAGAGAGAACACAAAATAGGAATGAAGGCAGACGATAACGATGGGAAAGTAGTGACACAGGAAGAAAGCAGTGATGAAAAAGAACCTGAATGAGTGAGATCAAGAGGCAGGGAGTCTCTCATACTTGATAAAGAGTCATGAGATGCAATAAAGACCACACCGCCTTGGTATTCGGCACGCTGACCTTCGATCGCACTGCCCGCAGCCATCAGAGCCAAACTTTGGACCTTGAGACTTATTCTTTAACTAATTAAGCACTGTAAGCAATAATAACCAGTGTCCAATGGACTAGCCATTAATTTTGGGTTCACCGTACAGTGTTTCAGCACCTCATCTGAATTAGTAATCACTATAAAATTGCAATTTAAAATAAATGTAATCCATCCTTTGAGTTTGCAACGTGCAGGGCTTTCAGACAGCCTACCTGGCAGTGCATAGCGCTTGCAGACAGTGTGCAGCACTGCCAAAGTGCACAGCTTATAGACATTATGCAGGGCTGGCAATGTGCCTGACTTGCCTTGCAGACACTGTAGGTGGCCACGTCGCCTGCAGGGTGTTACTCCCCTGCTAGCTAGGATGGGCAGTGTGTCCCAAGAGGGTTACTGTAGGTACACTGCCCCCCTCTGTTTATTGCCTCAGTGGTAGCGGTGAGTTTGGTCATATTGTCACTGTATTGTTGTGCCTTTTGTAAGTTTCTTCCATGTCAGTGCTTTATGTTCCTGTGCCATCATATTCCCTTATTCAATGTCTGCATATGGACTGTCCCAGTGCCTGTGTGTGGATTTATCCTGTAGATCCATCTTGTCCTCCAGTGTCCACTGGTTTACCACATGGAAGTCTGTGAAATGTATAGAAATCTCCTCCTCCAATAGGCTCCAGAAAAAGACCCAAATAGGTAGGGGGTATTCAGACTCTGACAAATGCAGGATGTTCCACATCCCAAAAAATCCATTACCCCCTCAGAATCAGATCTAATTCCCACTCCCAACTTCACATACATGCACTAAATAATATTTCTCAAAATATTTACTATACGTTAGTCGAATACACAAAAGGTTTAGTAAAATTACTACAACAATCATTATTTTATTGACAAAGACGAATGCTAGAAATGTAGGCAGAATGAATAACTCAAACACTACATGGATAGCTGTCTGACTAGAAGAATGACATTAGACAAACTAGCATACTAGTGGTGCATACCTATGCTAACCTGAAAAGCTCATGAGTGCCCTTGAGCTACATGCTGCCAGCAGGCAGCATGCAACACCACCCAGCTCCCTGGATAAGGATGTTCTTCTTTGCTCTTTATTAGAATAGCATACCCTTTTCTAGTATCTCTAGTAAGGTGGAAAACTGTACAAAACAGGGCCGCTCTATTTCACATGATATTCGTTAGAATATGTTGTGGGGATTACACACACACACACATATATAGCATTGTTTTCTTAGTTCTTATTTTATTTTCACAATATATGTGTAAAAGCAGCAGTAGTCCATTTGGGGAGATAAAAACCTATTACCAAAAAATACTGTAAGAACAATTGGTGTATAAATATACACAAATGTATATAACATAGTTCTGTTATGTAGGAGTTAAAATGCCCCATTTTCTACATCATAAGGATATTGCAAGTCACTGAGATGTTCCGTGACCATATAGAAACAAGAGGCCACAGGCTGATTGCTTTTAATGGTCATGAAACTCTGAGGTGACTTAAAATAGCCCTAATAATGCAAATTGAAGGGGAATGTTATCCCATTTATTACGAGGGCTTCTTAACCCCTCCTTCTCTAAATACATTACATGTGTGACAAGTAGCACCATATCATGTGTGACACCTTCTGCTGGGACTGATTATTTAGGGTATGAAGGCTTAACCTGATGACAGCGTAACATGTGATATGGGCATCTTGACATCTATGCTAAGGCAGCCTCAAGGCAGCAGCAGCGCTGGCCCATCAAAAAAACAAAAATATTTATTCCAAGGGAGGAGGGAGCCCACTTTTGCTCCTGAACCATTTACCCATGTAAGAAATATTTTTTTTGTTTCTTGCAGAGATAAGTGCTGCTCATTCCTGCAAGCTACTTTAGGTTGTGTTTAAGTGCTAGTGAGCAAAGCTGGAATGTGGGCCCCAAGCACTGTCTAGATGAAACGATAAATTGTTTTACAAACTGCTCCTGCACACCAACTTCGTTCACACCGAGTGAAGGCCACCATTTCCCTGGAGTGATGTGATAGCTCACGTTACCTACAGTAAGGAAATAAAACAAGTATTGGAAAAGCCAACTGGTCATGCCTATGG
The DNA here is from genome assembly GCF_031143425.1 of Pleurodeles waltl. NCBI lineage: Eukaryota > Metazoa > Chordata > Amphibia > Caudata > Salamandridae > Pleurodeles > Pleurodeles waltl. The sequence goes on along the minus strand of NC_090446.1, from coordinate 862,804,168 downwards.
ATGAGCTATTGGCTTAGCCAATGTGTTTTAGCCATGTCGTACACTAGCATTGCTGCTGTTTAGCATGGCTAAAAGTTAGTGGCCTAGAGGAAAATATCATGGAGTGGAATGGCATAGAGTGGAGTGGAGTAGAGTATCGTAGAATGGGGTGGTGTAGAGTGGAGGGTTGTGAAGGGGCATAAATTGGAGTGTGGTGGAGTGTCAGAGAGTGGAGTGTCTATGAATGTTGTAGAGTAAACTGTCAGAGTAGAGTGGTGTAGGCTAGAGTGGAGTGGAGTAGAGTGGAATAGAGTAGAGTGGATTATAGTGGAGTAGAGTGAAGTAGAATGGAGTAGTGCAAAGTGGAGTAGGGTAGAGTGGAGTAGAATGGAGTGTTGTAGAGGGGTGGTGTAGAGGAGCATAGAGTGGAGAGGCATAGAGTAGAGGGACATGCAGTGGAGGAGCGTGCAGTGGACTAGAGTGTCGTGGAGTGGCATAGGGTGTCATAGAGTGGGGTGCTTAGAGTGGCATAAAATGGAGTGGTGTAGAGTGGAGTAGTGGAGTAGAGTGGATAAGAGAGGAGTGGAGTGGATTAAAGTGGGGTGGCATACAGTGGAGTAAAGAGACATGGAATGATGTAGAGGGAGATGCATAGAGTGGAGTAGAGTGTCGTGGAGTGGCATTAAGTGAGGTAGAGTGTTAGAGTAGAAGGTAGAGTGGAGGGGCGTAGAGTGAAGTAGAGTGTTTATAGTGTGGAATAGAATGGCATGGAGTGTCATAGAGTGGGGTGTCATAGAGTGAAATGCTGGAGAGTGGAGTGTTGTAGAGTGGAGTGCCAGAGTTGCCTGGAGTAGAGTGGCATAGAGTGTAGTAGAGTGTCATAAAGTGTAGTGTTGTAGAGTGTAATAGAGTAGTGTGTCATAGAGTGGAGTGGCATAGAGTGAAATGGAGTACAGTGTCATGGCGTGGAGTAGAGTATCATGGAGTGGCATAGAGTGGGAGGGCATAGAGTGGAGTAGAGGTTTGTAGAGTGAAGTGGCACAGAGTGGAGTATGCATGGTGTAATAGTGCATTGCTATTACAGACAACACATTTTCAATTGAGTGACCATTACACTTGCATACGCCTACAGTTTTACTGAGAAAAATATTCAGCGCACAAATGATAATGTGTGAAAATGGCATCCCGTAGTGTAATGATTTGTTTTGATCGTATTAAAATAGCTTTTACCAGCAGACTAAGAATTACAGAAAATGTGCTTCATTTGTGCTTTCCCAATTCTGATATATTCTGAAATATCAGTTCATTTACTGACATTTGCATTTTGTTGTTTGCTAGAAGAAAGCCTATCCTTTCACACCCCCAGATTGTCAGATAAATCCTCTCACTTTGAAGTCAGAGGCAGAAAAGTAAACACCAAGAGCCCTCGGAAGACAGAGCCTCACATTTGACTTTTGTCTTTGAATGTCCAACAAATGTGACAAGATAAGAACAAAATATACAGACCAGTTTACAGAAAGCGGGCACTCATGGAAGAATACAGTAAATAGGCTCTGCTCCACGGGAGGGACCAGCTCAAGACAGACAGCCTAAAACAAATAAAGCCAGCAAACAGAAAGCGAGCAATTGTGAGTTACAAACACCAAGCCAATTCTAGGAAATGGGTAGGATGCATTCCCAGGGATGCTTTTAGAATGTTCCCAAAAAGTCTTAAGCAAACCAGACAGCTGGTAGGCTTCGACCTTATAAAAAGCAGTATAGAGAGCTTAGAGTCTCCCATGTTAAAAGGAGTGAAATCGCCATCTGGTTGTAAGAAATAGATTGTAAATCATACAGGTAACATTTCTAACAGGGCACATTCCTTGTCTGAGTGCCTTCTTGCCTGACTATTCATCATTCTCGGTGTGATTATGTCCCCTTCTCCTTGCCAATCTTTTCCCTTTTTCAGTGGCAGGCTGATCCCACTCCCAGGGACGTTTTTTTTTTTCATCTGTCAGGATTAGAATGTTTTCTGCCCATCTATCAATATCTTCTCTGACCTGCTGTCTATGTGTTCTTTGTCCAGGTGCCCCCACAGTAGGCTATTGAGTGGAGCTCAGGGTAGGGAGAATTGTAAAGAGACAAAAGGCTGAGTGACTATGGGAACAAAAAGGAGCACTGTGCAAAGAGTAAAGGCAAAAGTTGGCCAAAGAAGAGTGACATTAATATCCCAGGATCATGGGCCCTCGTTAACTGATATCCACCAGTCTGTATCATCCTACCAAAGTGGTTTTACAAATATTGCTGTTTTTTCGCTACAGCTTTTCAATGTCTTAAAAACAGAAATCTTTGTTTGAAGAGAAATAAAACTAGACATTGTGCAGCCTCAGGGTTGCCTATTGTAAAAAGCTAACATAACACATTCAATAATAACTTTGGCCCTCATTACTCGGCTGGTGGTCATGAGACTGCCAGCCTCACCATGGCGGTCCTACCACAGCAGAGTGGCGGTAAGGACCGCCACATTAAGATTAACGCGCCAGGCCCACCGGTGCGGTTGTACTGCCGTGGCCAGTCGGGAGCACCTCCAGCCCGACAGCACGTCTCGGCCTGGTGTCCGGATTGCGATGCTGCAAACCACCAGGCTTTCCGTGGCGGTCAGCCCGCCACGAGAACCCTGGCGGTCATGCACCTGGTGACAGGAATCTTCATTCCTGTCTCCAGCACACATACACACATGTCCACACACATCCTCCCCACCCGTCCACACACTCACACAACCCCCGCACCACTTCACGCACGCATGCATACACATACACACCCACTCAGCATACGCATACATGCACTCAGATACACCCACCCACTCACATTCATCAGCACAGACACCCCATTCATGTGCGCACACACACACACACACACACACACATTCACATTCACTGGCCTACACGCACGCATTTAGCATCTCCCTCCGCAAACATGCGCACATGCACCCATACACACAGACCCCCTTCTTCCCCCCTTCGGACGCCAACTTACCTCCTCAGTCGAGGGGTACGCATGGGAGGGGATGGGTCCTGGCGGTCTTCCCTCGCCGCCACCACCACTCCAGCAGGACTCCGGCACGCTGTATTACGGCTTGTAATATGGCAGGCAGAGTATTGCTGGTGTGACAGTACCGGCAAGGGACCCGACTCTGCAGCACAATTGATGGCTGCTTTCTGCCTCAATAATGGTGGAAAGCAGCTAGCACTCGTAATATGGCGGTCGTCTGGCAGGTTGGGCTTTGGCGGTCAGTGAAATTGACCGCCAAAGTTCAAATGAGGGCCTTAGTGCTAAACATCTTTACAAATAATAATATTTTACTTTGGTGAATTAAAAAGCAAATGGCACGTGCAGAAGACATAACCAATGCACATATGTCTGTGTTCATTTCTGTATCTGCATGCTTTAATGAGAAACAAATCCACGCAGATACTTCGAGGCTTTTATTTTTTGCTAAAATATGCATTAATAGGTTAACATAAAAACGCAAACTTTTTCATTCACTTAGTCAGTGGTTCCTAAACCTTTCCCTTCTGTGGACCCCCACTTAATCATTACTGGAACCTGAGAACCCCAACTGAATCATTATTGGAATCCAAGGACCCCAGTGAGTCAGCAGTGGACCAAGGGATCCCGGCCTAGGCATTTTCACTTATTTGAATCACACAACAATACAAAAATAAATTCATCAAACAAATGTACAAATAATGAAATATTTAATTTAATGGCTAAATAAATATTTTTAAAAAATAACATTTAATTGTCATAGAAATAGTACTTTTCTAAATTGAAGGCCATTCATTACCCATACTATACACTTTGTGATGCTCTTGCACAGCTTCCTTGAATTAATCTGAGGATACTAATTTAATTTTTAGCTTTCAATTTCAAATTCCTTCACATACACAGAATGCTTTAACATTTTCAATTGTACATTTTGCTTCTTTATTTATAAACACTTTATTGAAATGTTAATAATGTTTAATTTTTAAAGCAGTCACAGGCCCCCTCAGTAGGCTTTGTGGATCCCCAGAGGTCGCCGAACTACAGGTTAAGCACCACTGCACTAAGCTATTAGCAAATAGCTTTGTGATGAACCCAAAATTATTTCTGTAACACACCGAAGTCAGTTCAGCATTTGTAAATGGATTTATTCAACCAGAGGTTACAGTGTGAATAAATGTACCCCTGTGATTGTGGAATGGGGGTTCCAGGATGGATATGATCTGAAGTATGCAACGACATACAAGTTAAACATTTGTGAATATTCACAAAATCATTTCCTAATCCTTCCACTGTGAAAATGTTGGTAGATTTATTCCAGTCAAGCTCAGAATTAAATCTCTGTCTAGAATGGGAAGGTAGCTCAGAACCTCGAAAGTGCTGATGTTTAGGAGCAGTTCTTAATTTGAGCCAGTAGCTGGAAGTGGGCTCAACCAGCACTTACGTTTGGGGGCTAGCACTTATTTTTCCTCTGAAGTGTTTCACCCAGAGGAAGAAAAATACACAAGGGGGAAGACAGGAGGAAGAGAAAGATGGAAAAACAGTCTTAAAGGGAGAAAACAGAGATGAAAAGGAATCTTAAAGAGTGATGGAGTGCCTGGTGTTGGATTAAAGAGGCATGGAGGGCAATAAAGATTATGCAGCCTTGGTATTCTGCACCCCGACCTTCAACAGCACTGGCTAGGAGCTTCTAAACAAAGCTTAAGGCACCTACGCTTATTATATTGCAAATAACTAATTGAAAGCCAATTGTCTCAAGCTCAACATAGACCAGACAGTAGTAGTGACCTTCAACAAGAAGAACTCCCTATGGGATTCCAAGTGGTAGCCCGCTAAACCCCGACCCACACCCTCACCCAGAACACACATCAGAAACCTTGGAATAAATATCAGCAGCAAACTGGACATGACTGCACAAGTCAGTACGTCATGGTATTCTGTTTCCACATCCTGAAGATACTGAGGAAGATCTTCAGATGGCTCCCAAGTAACACTAGAAAAACTGTCACACCCTAGACACCAGCAAGTTGATGTATGGGAACACCCTCTACGCTAGACCACCATGCATCTTACTAGAAGACTACAAACCATCCAGAACTTAGCAGCCAGAGTTGTCCTCAACCTCCCACGCAGAATTCACTTCACATCACACCTCAGGGAACTCCACTGGCTCCGCCCTAATGGAGGAGCCGCACATGCTTAGATTTAAATCCACTCAGAGGCCTAGATGTTGTGTAAGGTATTCTGACAAAATATTGTTGTAAAAATATTGGGAGATGCAAATATTGTATAAGAAATATTGTGTTGTCAAAATTAATGTGGAACATAATTCAGAAGGTAGGAATATCATTTTAAAGTGCTTTTATGTAGTTTTTTAAATATAGTTTTACATAATATCTTTTGACTATTTAGTTGAGTTGTATTAGTTTTAATGTTATTAGTTGTTATTATTTTAATGTTAATTAAATGTACTTATTTTAGTGTGTTTTTATAAAATGTAGTATATATTTTTTATTTTATGTCAATTTTCTTTGGTGGAAAGTTTAAAAAATATTTTTTATTTATTATAACATATTTATTTTTATAAGTTTTAATTTGCTAATTGTTTAGATATTAAATAGATATATAGATAATGAAAAATCATGTAATATTTTTATATTTGTTAATTGGTCAATTGATTTGGTTAGTTACGGCATTTTTTATAAATCAGATATTGATTAATGGTATTATGTTTAAGCTTAACTGTATAATAACTAATTTTATAATGTTTTTAGAAATAACGTGTATTGCTATTTTTTCTGTTAATAACTTAATTTGTTTTTCTTCTTTTGGGAATTTTTGGGTAAAAGGGTTGGGATGGTTTCAAATCTATTTTTTTATTTTTTTATTGTTGTAATTGTTTAATATAATGTTTATTCTAATTTTTGACTCCTCAATTGTTTTTCATATTTTGTTGCTGATATTTTCAAAAACTATATTTCTTCATGGTATCACCGTATACATCATTGAGAACTACACAAAACGTACATTTTTTTCCTTAAATAGTATCTGAAAATTGCTGTTCACATTACAAAGTCTCAGGTACAAATAAGAAATACATTTTCCCCTTGTTCTTTCAAGGTCTTCAAGCAGAATTCTGGAGGTTCAGCTTAGCACAACTTTTGCATCACAGTTGTGTGAGGTTCACTACATAGAAAAAAGGAATGTCTGAGAACATGAATTCTTCTGATGAGTTATGCTTGTTTTGAAAATGTATTTAATGCATAATATGTTTTAAAGGCACTCTTGTTTTATTAATCTGTATTTGATAATGCTTATTTCAATACCGCTTGCAAACGAGTCCTGAAATTAAGCCTTACATTTTGAGTTTTTCATAAATCAGTTAATGTTAAAATGCTTGATTTTTTGTGACCTTGTCTCCATGTTACCCAGAGAGTGGTTCTGAAAGACAGTGAGAACTAGGCAAAAAAGTTAAACTTAAATAACTCTGTTACGCCTGTTGTCAGCTCACATCCTGTTATTCAAGTATTTGCATTATCTATTTATTTTCTTGCAGACAATGTGTGGTCCGATCAGAATTTGGAACCGGACCCCCTTCTCCCACCTGGATGGAGGACCATTCGAGATACATCTGGAACCTACTATTGGCATGTGCCTACCGGGACCACCCAGTGGCAGCATCCAGGGTGTGGTTCCAGTGCAGGATCCAGTCCTCTTGCGGGCGAGGTTATATTACAGGAGACGGTAAGATTGTCCACTTGGAGGGAGGATAGAAGAGAAGGACAGGTGTACTTATTAATTTTCCCAAAACAGAAAACATTGTCTTATTTTTCAAGGATGAGGCCCATTTGTGGTTTTCCCAGGATCTTCTGGTTTGTTGTGGTAGCTTCAAGCAAAAGGGTCCATTATTTTTCAAAGGTTTGCTACATGTTCCCAGGAGGTACTTAAAGAGTTAGGAGGAGATGAATACATTGGTGAGTGTTTCAAGATCATACGTGGTGTTCTAGTCGAGGATCCGGGCTGTCATCGGTGCAAGCATGTGTCCAGGTTTTACACATGATTGTTCCAAAGAGAAAATGGAAAAACGAACAATTATGGGAAATAAAATACACACAAGATTACTTAGGATAATATACTGTTGAATAATTTATAATCTTGAATTATAAGATAATCATTTTAACAGAAACCCTTATTCACATTGTAGAATACATTGTTATTCACAACATGCCATCTCTTGCTCCCAATATCTGTATGGGATTTGCTAGAAGCAGCTGAATGTGAAATTCTGCAGCCAATAGTTTATAAAGGAAATATAAGTGTGTCAAACAAGACACTTGGCACTTATTTTTCCCAGACGTTGTTTCTGTACACTCCCACGGATCCAATATTAAGGTTAAGATTTAAATACTAACTCTACCTGTTGCAAATGTGCTCAGAAGAGAAAGTTTGGAGTAACCAATATTGCATTTCTAGTTTGGTAATGTTCAATAAAGCAATTTATTAATTGTCACCTCCAAATTAACTCCACTGGAACGTTTAAAGAAAATAACTTTTATTTGAGTCCCACACAATATCCCAACTAACCACCACAGATCGATTTTTACCAATGTTAAAAAAAAGTCACAGCCAGACAACTTGAATTTATGAAATGTTTGTTTCAGAATCATTACGAGAAACCATAATTATAGACTGACAATAATTCCTCATACATTGAATGTTAGTTGTGATGTTAGTTGTCTAGCACTGTAATCTCCACACTCCAGTGTTCAGTGGATATTTAGGGATTAATCTTTATAAATATTGTTGTTTTCTAAAGGCCACCCTCCTGTTAGTCATTTTACTGGAACCTACATAGTTGTACATAATTAGGGGTGAGGTTACCACTGAAGAGTGTATATATAGTAGGAGAACAGAGAAGTTCTATCCTCAAGATCAGTTTATTGACTCAAGAGGTCACTTGATGTTCTTCGTTTGATGACACATGAGACAGTCCTGGTGTGCATTTTCTGCTGCTTTCTCCGGTGGTGGAAAAAGGAATGATACATTGTGGTACATAGATTGAAAATGCATTCCTTCTGTTTTTTTCCTTTTTTCACCTCTTGATTTACAGTTTGATAGTGTCATTCCTTTGTATGTTGTATGGGCTTACTGAGATAGTGATATTGCAGAATATTGTAGGCCAGGAAGGGATGAGTGCTGGCTGATTCAATGGATCTTGTGAGGGCATCTAGCCTTATTTGGTCTTTTATAGTTTAATTAATAAGGGGGTGCATTAGAGGTTCGATGGACCTTTTGACTACACTTAGAGTGATTCCACCATAGCTCATAACTTCAACAAAAATATGCATACCATAAATAATGAACACCATCAATGTTTTGGAGTCAATAATCTCTATGCACCATGACCCATTTGGCCATGAATAACCACACCTCTCAATAAAGTTAAAGTGTTTATTTCCCTAGATTAACAATGCTAATATCATGTAGATTAGTCTCCCAAATGATAAACATATACAAACAACACAGGCTGACCAAAGCGTCTAAAGAAACTCAATTTCGCAAAATAAGGGTTACAGTACAAATCAATAACAATAATAACTGGAAAGCAGATATAGTATACATCTAAATTTAACAGATGAACAGAATCAATTCCTTGTTAATGACAATTGTCAACTAACTAACCTTCCAATTAGAATAGCATGTTTGGGCTTCATGCAAAAATAATTTTTTGTCAAAGTTAATTTGGAAAACATCTAACTAAGGCTCTATCAAATTTAGCAGTTGGTACCTAAAAGAAAGCACAAATATGGCATGAAAGGAATAGCATTTTTTAATGCCTTTCCTCAATGAGTCAGCAAGAGGTGGTTTCGTTATCAGGTGGACATCTGTCTGGTCAGCATCCACAATGGGGCAATAAAAGGGATGACTCAGCCACAGTTGGGCTTTAAGATAACCGAACCAACTTAGGAGACATTCAAGCTAAGGAATCAGCATTAACGCAATTTAACAGAATACATGGAACTGCGGTGCTCCACGAACAGGACTCTATCAAGAACAGGAAGGAATAGCTCAAAAGAAATTGACTCATCCTCCTAGTGCAAGCAGGCTAAATCAAACTCCCATAAAGTATCTTCTCACACCATCATTGGTCAGAAAATCGTACATTTGCAGTAGGATCAATAGGCTATAAGCTATAAATCTAAAATATAGTCTTTCACATGTCGATGATTGGCTCCTCTTCTCCTGTTCCCATCGTCAGATTCGTCAGGTAACTTATTGATGAAATCCTAGTCAGTACGTCCCTTGTTAGCTCCTGGGAATGTCTATTTTTCACGCAACAAGTCTACAAAGTAACGTTTTCTAGTGCAAGACATTCTAACAGGCAGTTCTCATGAGAAATTTTAAGACATTTACAAATCGCTTGGTCAACACAGTGTTGACAATGAACAATATTAATTCTCCACTTTTGCAAGAAATTTATGAACATTTATTTATTTCTGCCATGCAACTTAACATGAGGCCCAGTCAACTAGGCACAAGCCTTGTAACTGATCAATGCCTAATATTATTTAAGTAAAAACATAGTTATTAATAAGTTAAGGCGACCCACTAATACATTTTACTCCACATATGCACATAATTTAGACTATAAACGTAAATTCATCATTACTGGTCGTACAACTCATTGTGGCCACATCAGGGGGCACAATTTCCATGACACACAATTTTCTCTATGTTATCTTAACTCATGTAAATTCTTGACAGTTAATCAGTGCAAATTTATTAGCAATTAATTCAGCTTTCACAATCTTGAAAATGACACAGGTCTGTCGCAACCGTAGCAGCATTGTTGTGATGTGGTTGTATTTCCTTAGTCCTTGGAGTTAGGTGTACAAATTCTGGGTGCTGTTAGTGGAGCCAGTACGCGCTCCAGGGAGCAGGTCATTGCCACTATTCTGGTGTTTACTTTAGGAAGGCTGCAATTTATTTTGAAGAGGAGGGATAGTTGATTTGAAAATGTCTCAGTTTTCATTATTATATTGGTCCTGAAACATAGATTATTTGGAACAATGAACCCTAGCCTTTTACATGTGCAACAAATTGTTTGTAATTTCGGTCAAGTTCGTGCAGGGGGCCACTCCTAGACTGGGCTCGTTTAGAGCTGTTGCCATTCTTTAAGTCGGTCCCAGTTTTAAGTCAGTCCTCAACATACAGGCATGGATATGATTTAGGAAGACTCTTATTTGGCTGAAGTCATTGTTGGTACAGATTTCCATGAACAGTATATCCAGCATACTGGAGTGTTATTCCTAAAGACTTTAGGAGAGATGGATGCTTGAGGTTTTCCTCATGTCACTAGTACCTGCTGTCGTCTACTAAGTATTCATCTGGAAGAGTTGCTGTTGTTTGGAGAGACAGGGGGTTAATAAACCTAGGACAGTGCGGTTCACAAGGTAGGATGACAGGATGTCTATCAGTGCTAGATATTCAAGAGTGTTGAAGATCCTGACAGAACTAGAAAAACCAGGAGGAGGGAGCCAGTGGAGAGAGCCATTATCCCCCTGATATAGCACAGTATTACACTTGACTGATAGCTTATAAAAGGGAATTGGTATTGATTTATTCCAGCCGTTCAATGATTTTTGCTATCATATTTCTGAGGAATGGTAGATGCCTCATTGACTGGTAAGTGGCAAGGCCATACTGATTGATGCTACTCTTTTAAATAATTGGAACTACCTGTAAATTTCTAAGGTCCTCTTTATGACAATGGCAGTAAAACCCACCTACCGCCACGGCGACGGCCGCCAAAATACCGTCACCGCAGCTACCATCCCTCCGATATATTGTGATCACTGCCAGACGTTCGCCACAAGAAGGGCAGAAATCTGGCAGCGATCATACAGGTGGACGGTGGTAAGCTGGAGCTGCTACCACCAGCACCGCCATGCCAGTTGAACACTGCCAGACGTATCATGACCTGTGATACGGCCTGGCGGTGTTCTGATGGCGGGTGCTGCTGGTGTTAACAGCGCCCCTTCCCATTCCCTGCCAGAAGAGCTCCTCGACAAAGGTAAATCAGGCTTCCAACAGGGGAGGAGGGTGGGAGGTGTTGTGTGTGCGTGTCTGGATGTGTGCATGAATGTGTGAGTGTGTGTGTGAATGCATCTGTGTGTGTTGTGTTGTTTGCGTGGTTGTATGCATGTGAGTGAATGCATGTAAGAATGGTGAAGTGAGTGCGTCTCTGCATCTAAGTGTGATTGTGTGTAAGAATGTGTGTGAGCATGCCTGGAAGTATGCATGTTTAAATGTGTGCATGCCAGTGTGTGTATGAATGCATGTATGCCAGTGGGTGTATGAATGTGTGTATGCCAGTGTGAGTGTTTGGGTGTATGCATGGTGCATGTCTGCAGGTGTATGTGTGGGTATGGGGGTGGGGGGTGTGTGTGAGGATCGGAGCGGGTCAGGGTGTGTGTGTGTGGTGATTGGAGGGGGTGGGGGACTGTGAGGATCGGAGGGGGTGGGGGATGTGAGGATAAGAGGGGGTGGGTGTGTGTGAGGATCAGAGGGGGTGGGGGTTGTGTGAGGATCAGAGGAGGTGAGGGCAGTTTGGATGGAGGGAGGTATCAGGTGTGTGTTGGGGGTGGGGGAACCGCTTACTGGTGACAGGGAAGGAACTCTCTGTCACCGGTAGGGCCCACCGCCATGGTTTCCGTGGCATTGCTAATGCCATGAAAACCATGGTGGTAGGCAGGCTCTTAATGCCACCGGCAGTACTATGCCGGCTGCCGGGCTGGAGATTGACATCTCCGGCACAGCGGTTGATACCGCCATGGCGGTATGAGTGAAGGAGTGGCAGGTTGGCTGCAGCCAACCCGCATTTCTCATAATGAGATCCGGAATGCCATCCGATTGCCGGTACTACTGCCACATTTCCACTCACCGCCGAGGTCATAATGACCCCCTAAATCTGTACGAGGTGCTAACCTTGTTGAGCCTTTGAAAGACTTCTTGGGAAAGAAATTTTGTAATGGGAATTAGGAAAAAGTTTTGGGTTTAGGGTAATGTTAGTGAGATCAATGAATGCAAGTCATTTGACGATGTTCCATTTAAGTCTGGTGTTTGAAGATGAGAAGGACAGAAGTTTCTTGCCTGGCATTCACAATTTAGAATGTGAGTTTATATATCGTTTGCTTATGAATAAATATTTCTTAGAGTTGCACTTACTAGAATGTCTGGGTTTGGATTGATGCAGTGTTTGAAGGCTTTAAATTAAGCTCTGAGTCTGCATGATGCATCACAGAGGTCTGTTGTGAAGTAAATGGCGTAGGTTATGGTTGATGGGGTTTCTGCAAGATGAATGTAGGGTTATTTATTTGCAAAGTGTTATTGATAGTCACTTAGTCGCCGTTTAATTTCTTGTTTGAAAATGGTATTTGATTTGATGGTAAATATATGGGTGCATTAGTTTACAGAGGCTTTCCTTTATCAGAATTTAACTTAAAGGAAAACTGGTGTCAATTTTGTCTTGGCTTGCTCACTAAGCGGATGCGGTCAGCTGTGGAGCTTAATTTGGTTGTAAGGACGGTCTGATTGAGGAAGCGTGACTGTTGCCAGGAGGGTTTTATTGACGTTGGACGTTTGGTGGCCTGTGGCAGAAGAGAAAAGCTATTCCGACGTGACCTGACACATGTAGTTGAATCACGGCTGGAATTTCAGAAAGTACAAAATTGCAAAGATGAGGTCAAGACTGTTAATGTGGGTTAGTTCAATAACTTGGTCCCTAGTTCCTTCCTAGAAAAGAACAGGGGGAAGCTTCCTTCATACCTTCCAAAATAGAAATTCTGAGTGGGTTAACACCATTTTTATAAACGTGGCCTGAGTTTGAAAAGGGGAACCAAAGTGATAGGATGAAAAATAACTTTATTGATATCACTTTGGAATATTTACTATATCGTGCATTTGCATTATATTGGTATGTATTCAACAGGCTATAGTTAATTACTGAGCATGGACCTCAATAAGGGACTATTGATTTATGTAGTCAGGCCACGTAGTTCACAGAATTGTCTCTGACATGGCTATGTTTGCTGATGCTTCTGCAACTTTATTTTTTTAGGTCAACATTTGTTACCAAGAGAGATAAACACACAATGAAATAATAATAGTATAAATGTTTATAGATGAATTGTAGGAAGAGTCTAGTCAACGGCCCTTCTTTTAAGTATAGTTAGATCACACCGAAAAGAAGGTGACTGAGGGGGGACACATATCAAGAGATCAGCATCCTCACAGACCTCTTTGAAGCCTAGTGTTGCACATCTTCACAATCTTTCTGAAACCGTCCCCAGCTTCGAAATGGTCTTACTATCACATTATTTATTTCAGCAGGGATCTCACCAAGTGACAGGTGGGCAGGAGGTGAAAGAGAGGCCCTTCCCAGCACCATCTGTGAACAGAAGGTAAAGTGATGACGGACGACACACCTATGAGACACGTTTCCAAATTAACCTTGGCTTGTTCTGCATATGTGTATATATTTAACACGTATTTATTTATTTATTTTTTTGGTGATCACAAAATCATTTTGATCAGAGAAGCTGAACATAAAAATGTTTGTGGTACATAGGACAGCTGTGGGTGGATTGGCATATTAAAAAAATGTGAGAGCTAACAGTAATGATCGTAGGCTCCACCATTTGTAAATGGGCAGTGAAGACAGACTTGTATGAAACTGCTTTGATGTAAAGGCAGCAATATACATGTGTACAAAGTCTGCAACATATTTAGTTGGTTTTGAAATATACAAACATCTTTACTGCTCTAGGTTACTGAACGTAACAAGAGAGCACAGTGCTGGATGGGCTGTAAGAAGTCACTCATTGGATGCTATTTCCTTTTCCAGCAAGTGTCTCTTTAATTTGGCACTAGTATAGATTCAATACACCATAGTCGCATTGTAAAAGCAAGAAGGAGACAGCTTTGTTTTAACTAAAAGTAAATCGTGACAAAGTATTTGCACAGTCAAGCGGTAATTTGATTGACCTTGCCATATATTTCAGTTAGTATACGTAGTTGATCCAAACATGTATTTGGTATTCAGCAGACATGCCTTGTCACCTGATATGAATGCAAAAACAACAGAAGATGGATGGAATGCAGAATTGATCAAACATTCACCCCCAGTCACAGATCTGGGTTTAATCCATCAGTTTTTTTGCTTGCCATGCCATTCCAGCTCAGACCCAGCTGGACTGTTCCCATGAGGAACAGGGTCAAGACTGATTTGCATATGGCTGGGTTCAAACTGGGGTGGCATGGTGAGCAAAAGAATTGATGGATTAAACCCAGATCTGTGACTGGGGGTGAATGTTTGATTGGTTCCGCATTCCGTCCATCATTTCTGTTTTGCTTTGCTTTGTGACCTGATATGGGCACTGGGAAAAGTCACAAGTCGATTCCCATGTCTTCTTCTGTGTCCAGCAAACTTTGTGAGCTCAGCATGATAGAATGCCACTCTGCACCCAATCTCCCTGGACCCAGGTTCCTTAGGGCTCTGCGTACAAGGTATGAATGAAGGCCTGCCTGCAATCAACCCCCTTTCCTATTTGGCATGGTGCAGGAAATTGGCTTTGGATCTTTGCTTAATTCCCCCAAGACACAGACTTCGACTTTCAACCATGTAATCTTCAACCTCTACATGTACCTCCTTGGGGTTCTATGCACAGATAACAGCATCACGATTCACCAATATGCTGATGATACACAACTCTACCCAAATGTCCACTTATAAAGGACTACCAAAGTCTCCTATGCTCCAGACATCCAGAGTCTCAAACACTACCAGCACCTCATCTACACCTGGATGTCTAGCACCTACCTAAAGCTCAAACCAACCAAGACAGATTTCTCCAACAACTTCAAGTAAGAAATAGAACAAGCCTGACTCAATAAAATGAAGCTTGACCACTTCAAACTTTCACCGAATGCCAAATCGCTTGGATTCACCTTGAACCCTAACTTCTCCTTCAAGGAACACATTGTCAAAAAAAAACAAAGATGATCTGGTACCAGGTCTCTCTTTTAAAAAATAAATAAAAGTGTTTCTTCCAGTAAGCAATTTCAGAGCTGCTGGTCAAGCCCTTGTACTGTTGCTTCTGGTGATGGTATCACCCTTTCTCAAAATCCACAGTGGCACCTCATAGGCATCCTACACACTGCAGCACGTCTCATCCAAGGCCAGAAGAAATATAGTCACATAACCTCCTCCTGCTGAAACTCCATTGGCTTTCCTTGATGGCCAGTACCATTTTCAAAACCAGCTACATTATTTTCAAAGCCATCATGACACTCCTACTTATGTAGCGAACAAGCTCACCATCTCTGGCGGCTCTCAACACACCTGTATCAAGGCCACCATCAAATTTCAGACTATGAAGTGTAAAAAAGAAAAAACACAAAACAGCAGGCCTTTTCCAGTCCTTTACCTAGGTTCTGGAACAAATACCTGTATTCATAAGGAACGCTCCAACAGTGCTCCAGTTTAAGAAAGAGTTAAAGACACACCTCCGCAAAGAAGATTACAGTACAATGTAGTAACAATACAGTAACCAGGTATCACATATATCACTTTTTGACTGTATGCTTGCCTTTGACCTCGTGCAGCACTCCACTGTCGTTTTAGTTAGTTTTGGACTATATAAATACCTCATACATACATATAACCACTCAGTCACACTCAGCCCATTGCCTCTAACAGCAGAACACAAACAGCATGGACTTCAGCCCTGCCAAGAGGGCTCAGTGCACAAGGAACAGGCTTCAGTAATACCCTCCTCCCAACCCTCCAGCTGAAGGAATCTTCAGGACTCCAGAGTAGCAGAGTACATTTTGGCTATCCTTTAGGGGGTTTGTGAATGGGGCACCCCCTGTAGGAATGGCCGATGCTAAGTGCACCATGCTCACAAATTTCACAAGCCTCTTGTGTTCTCAGTCTTACCACTGACCACACCTTTGCCCCTCATTCTGAGATCCTGCTGAAATCTGGGCAGTCACCTACCTAGTCAGTCTGTAGGGCCCTAGTAGCATTGCCCAACCCATGCACCAGATTATGCATTCCATGGTTTTATGTAATGGCAGGGATGC
The DNA here is from genome assembly GCF_031143425.1 of Pleurodeles waltl. Taxonomy (NCBI): domain Eukaryota; kingdom Metazoa; phylum Chordata; class Amphibia; order Caudata; family Salamandridae; genus Pleurodeles; species Pleurodeles waltl. Next base: position 862,788,019 of record NC_090446.1, on the reverse strand, counting down.
TTTGGGCATGTGACTATATTCCCCCTTAGCCCAGAAGCCACAAGGGATGCCTTTTGACCATGCAGAGCAGACTTTGAGAACAAAGTACAATGTTTTCCTGCAACCAGCATGGATCTGGGCAGATGCTCTGTGCTTTAGGCACCAGCTGCACATTTTCCCAATAACAGTGCTTCCTGCCCTTTGTCCATTGCACCCCACCACTCACCTTTTCTTTTATTAGCTAGCATTATCAACACGTAAATCAGGTCTGCTAATTGTCACCCGAAAAAGAATCTTAGCCTACTGACCACGAGGTATGCGGACTAACTTCATCAGTCTCATTATCAACTTTATTGCCCTCTTCACCATCAACTCCAGAGACTTTATACTACTGGGTGATCTCAATTTTCACCTAGAAGTTCGAATGCTCCACTGTTCCCCACTCCTCCTCAAAAGCCTGCACAAAATCTTACTCACTCAAATCATATCAGACTCAACTCACATCACAGGACACACACTGGACCCAATCTTCACCACCAGTGACAGGATCATGTACAACTCTATCTCATTGCTCACATGGGCAGACCATTCCATCATCCACTTTCAAATTACCACACTACAAGTCAATGCACCCACCAGCATCAGCCTACTAAGCTGCAGCTGGGGAGAAATCTCAGAAGCAGACTAGCTCAACACCCTCAACATGGACCAACCCAACATCACCAGCAGCCTCAACGTGGACATCAACAGCAACCTCAATGAAGACATCACCAATTTCACTGAATCCTGGACAATAAATTCCACATGACAGCGAAGTAAACACAGTTAGCTCCTCCTGCTTCCATATCCTATGCATGCTTTGCAAGATCTTCAAATGTCTGCCCCAGAACACTGAACATACCGCCACACAGGCACTCATCGCAAGCAGACTTGACTACAGCAATGCACTCCATGCCAGAATATCCAAACAGCTGCAGACTCCAGAACATCCCGTTTACTGCAGCACAACTCATCCTCAACCTCTCCATAGAAATGACATCCCACCACATCTCAGATCCCCATACACAAGTACAACCAATTCAAACTCCTCACATGTGCAGACAAGGCATTGATCAACATCGGACCTCATACCTGAACACCTCATACAGCCAACCAGACACCTACACTCAGCCTCACTCGCACAAAAACCCTGCATCCAGAAAAGTAGAACAAGAGGTCGCTCATTTTCCTACATCACACACAAAATCTGGAACAACCTCTCCCAGCACATCAGAGACTCCTCCTCACTTCTGGAGTTCTGCATGAAGCTGAAGAATTGGCTCTTCAACTAATGGTGTGGGACCCAGTACCTAGGCAAGTTGCTCAAGCACCTTGATACCCTCATGGCTGATTATTGCGCTGCACAAATCCACTTAATGTGACATCTGATTCACAAACCAAACTGTCAGATATCTACATTTTTATTTGCAGTTTTCTATTGAGTGTTTGGAAAATGCTGTACTGATTTACACCACGTAACAATACACAATAGCTCTATAATCATGCAAAATTCATGCAACGTTTGTTCCCAGTTTGTCCACTTTTTTACCACAGTCTTATGGAAAAATTATCACATGGTGATTTATGAGAAGCATCATTTTTGAGGTACCGTTTTAAATTAGTCCCTTCCAACCAATTGCAAGGAAATACAGAATAAAATCTTATGTATGTGTGCTTCTTTCTTGTAAAGGGTCGTGCAGATGCCTCATAGAGGAACAAAGTAGCAATGAAAATAATGTGTTTCCTACGTCCTAAGCATCTGAACCCTTACTGTTGAGTTAATATCACCAGCTGTCCCGGGTGTTTTATAAATGTATGTGTCACACAATAGTTAGAATCTTACTGCGTAAAATGATAGGTAAGTAGCCTTGCTGACATCAATCATCTCTCTGTTGCAGGACTTCTCTTTCCTGGCCTGATGAGGATTTTGTCCAGGGCACCAATGAACCAGGCTCCAGGGTAAGGGCTTTACTAATTATTTACCACTAGCGAAATAATTCCAACGCCAAGATGAGTTAAAATATGTGGGATAAAAGCCATCTACTTTAATGTGCAAAAGACAAGAACAGCAATTGAACTACGATGTGATGAGATGCAGCCAAGGCCTCCGCCTTTCTGACTACCCAAATTGTGCCTGAAATATACCAGTCCCCTCATTGTTTTAGTGATGTATCTGGAAAATATATCTTCCAAATGTTGGTGGTAATTCATTGGAGCCCAAAATGTTGAGCTAAAAAGAGATGTAATGTACTGTTTTCTACGACGTTGAGAAAAACAAAATCTTGGTGTAAATAGTGTTGTAGGCATCTTTAAGCATTAGTAGCTAAGGAGTGCCTAATTCTTCCTTTGTACATGGGATACAGCAGCATGTATCCATTTGTTATTTCACTTGCATTTGTCTCTTGCTTCCCTCTCCATTTTCTTGTCACTTATAGTCAGCAGGTAGACATTTCAGGGGAAGAATTGGGAATCATGTTCGTCAGCCTCAGGGGAAAACAGGTTGTCCCTTGAAAGCTACCATTCCTCCACTTATAGCCATTCACATGGGATCGTAAATAGCAAACTGTCAACGTGATATTCATTAAGTAGGTCATTTTGCAATGCAACCTGTTAGTACATAGGTAACATCTCAGATTGCATATCCACTTGCCAACCATTTGATGTGCACAAACTGCACGTCCCAGATGGCAAATGGCTCTTTTTACATTTGGCCCTGTTTCACAAACAATTTCATGAAGCCTGCTGTAAGGATCTGCTACCTATTAAGTCTGTTCTTTCAGTGTTTTGCAGTGCGCTCACTGGGGTGGGTAGAGATACCCGAGGAAGACTTGGCACCAGGAAAAAGTGGCATCACTGTAAACAACTGTATCCAGCAGCTGACACAAAGTAAAGGCGAGGTCAGAGATCTGAGGGAGGTGAGTAACGTCACCAATAAAAGTAGATTCCATCAATTCTCTCAATACTTATTTTATTTTGATGTTGTAGACAGCAGCTTGTGGTTGCCTCTGAGATGGACGACTATTGCCCTGATTCTGAGTAAGGCAGAATTCCATGCGGAGATTCCCTGCAGCCAGAATTACAGTTACTCACCTGTATCTCCACATGGAATTCCACATATTACAAGCTAAAACCCTTGTAATCAGGACTAAGAGTACAGGCTCGGAACTGCCATGCAGAATTTCACGTTATTCCCTTTTGAGGGCTTTAACACTCATGTATACCACCTGCCCATTTACCAGCTGCCTGGAGCAGGTGGTAAATGGGATCAGTGGCTCCCCTGCATGGTGGAAGGAGTTGGGAGGCTAGTGGGAGGGAAAGAGAAGACTAGTAGTGGTGGGGGAGTCATAGAAAAACTTTGTGCCTGACTTAGAGTTAGGCTGAGGGGTTTCTCTGTCATAAATGTGATGAATATCCCGTCCACCGTATTACGATCCCATTATAGCCAAAGAAGATTGTAATATGGTGGACAGGATATCCGTCACAACTGTGATAGGGTAACCCCTCCGGCAAACTTTAAATCAGGCCCTTAGTCAGGAACAAGGCTTGATTGCTGTGGCAGGTTCCAGCACCAGGAAAACCTTTCTATGCAACTTTCTAAGTGGGAGAGAGCTGCAATATAGTTTTGTGAGCTTAACAATAAGTTAATTTAGGGCTGAAAGTTTAATTTCTTCTTGATGCACATATTAAGAATATATCTCATGTGATGTCATGTTATGTTACATTATGTTATGTTATCCAGCTTGATTATCAATTGCCATAATAGTGTGTTAAGTAGGATCTGTTCAGTCCTGTATAACCCTTACCTGTACGATAGAGCAAAGTATGCAACTGGACAGCCATAAATAAGCAAAAGAGTTTTGCATTTGATTTGAAAACACACAGATAAAAATATGAAATCGAGATATATTGGAAAAACATGCTGAACAAGCATTGACAAAGCCAATAGGTCTGGGGCTGGCTGCAAGCCTTTTAGCAATTCCTGTTTTGTTCTGTCATGGTTTGTGCTACCAGACAACACTAGGAAAATGATCCCCCCAGCCCCCAAAACGATCAGGCTAGATTATGCAAACACCCTGTATGCAGGGATTACCAACCAGCTCACAAGAAGACTACAGACCATCCAAAATGGAGCAGCTAGGCTAGCCCTCAACCTCATACACCAAGTGCACATCACACCACACCTTGGGGAACTTCACTGGCTCCCTATACACAAGTGTGCACACTTTCAACTCCTCACCCACACCTACAAAGCTCTCCACAACATTGGCCATGCCTGCCTGAATAGCTGCATGCACTTCCACCAACCTTGCAGACACCTTTGCTCTGAGGGTTCCTCACCAGCACACACCCCAAGAACACATGAAAGTAGAGCATGGGGTTGCACCTTCTCATTCCGGCCCCTAAAGCCTGGAATTACATACCATAACACATCAGGTCCTCCTCCCCTCTTCCTGCTTTCGTAAGAAGCTGAAGACCTGGCTTTTTGTCCCAGGGCTGGCCTCACACACATGCTACAAAACACCTGGATGCCCTCACTAATAAAGCAAAAATAAAAACACTGACACTAAACAGAACTACCTGATGTGCAGGTGTGCTTCTTGTGAAAGAGCAAAATGCATTCACTCAAAGTGGATGAAGACACAGCTGGCAGAAAGCCCCTTTAAGACATTATATTTTATGTACATTTTATTGAAATCAACGTCAGACCTCCAAACTTGAAAAAAGAAACCCACACTTCACAATCAGTCTGGTCTTAATGCAACTGAGCTGTGATTATTGTCACAATATTTGTCTGTTAGGACATAGTAACATCACAATAACTATCCGATGGGGGTGTGAGTTCCGACAGAATATCTGTAATATAGTGACATGAGTGCTGGCATCCTATCTAGCTCCTGAGTTGTTAATATTTGGGCCAGTTTCTTTCTGATGACAATGTAATTACTAGTAAATCTACTAGTAATAAGGCCTCGTTATTGATACAATAGCTGCATGATGGAAACATGCTTACTGGGACAAACAGTGTTTAAGGTTTAAAGCTGGGTGGGACATATTTCACCTCTATTCAAAATAGTGGCCTTATACTGTATAAAGGCATTTCGAATGCTTTACCACCATTACGTAGGTGCACATTTATTTTTTAAACTCGTTTCACCTTTTCCTTGTGCCAATTACATGTGAAAAATAGTAGTTGTGATTTCTTTACAGACTATACAAATGCCAGTAAGAGAAAAAGATGGGAGCATTCTGAGTAAAAAGTGCACACAAAAAATCGGCAAAAAAATAAAAATGAGGCACTTTTTTAACCACTTTCTTGGCAGGATAAATAAGGGTGAGTGGGTACGCAGCTACAAAGACATTGGGTGGTAGAGTAGGATGAACAATGCATTGACCTCTTTCTTGAAAACTCTGAAGTTTTTGGGGGGCGTGGTCTGGCCACGAGTCGTGATGGCTGCCAGAACGCCGAGCTCCGTGGAGCAGCGGGCCCTCGGCCAGGGATGGCGGCACAGGGCGCGAGTGGGTGCCCCACAGTGATCGTCGGATGGGCGCTGGGGGACACTGATGTCGGGAGACCCCCCCTTGATTGACTCCCAGGGGGGCCCCGATACATCCTACGTCCTACATCCTGCTGGGATTCTGGGAGCCGCGAGGACCTGGCGGCTTGCGCGCAAATAGAGAGCCGCGGCCTTGTGTGACTCGGAGGCCCGGCTTGGAGCGCGCGTCTCCCCAGATGCACTGGGTACCCTGAGGAGGGGCGCAGACAGACAGAGGCGACGGGTTCAGCGAGGGCGGGGGCCCGCACTGTGAGTACAGCTGCATGCGGGTGCCTCCGCTCACCCTGCCTTTCTGTCTTTCAGTTTCCTTGCCGCCTCGCTGATGAGCGGGGGACGCCTGGAGCAGCGCCTGCAGCCCCATTTTTGGAGCGCCTTTAAGCGGGATCTTAACAAGGGCAGGGAGTTGGCGGCCTGATCTATCCCCGCATTGGCACCGCCCGACCCTCCCCAGCCCAGGCGGGGGCCCGGGAGCAAGCTTCAGTGCATTGGTGCGGCTTACCAAGGCCTGGACAAGGTCGCTACAGGCACCAGGGGCAGGGCAGAGCGACACTACCGAGGACTGACCCTTGGCTGGTGGTGCCTGCGACAAGATTGAGAGGGCTGACCTCTGCGGGGTGCGAAGAGGTGTGTGGCGTGTTGGGGCCCGACGAGCCCATTCAGCGAGCTGCTGCTCTTTTGGCTGGGGCAGTACGTTCTACCTTACATATTGCGGACGTGACCAAGGTGGGGCCCCAATCCCACCAACAGGAGGGGATCACATGCAATGCTGCTAACAGCGAGGGGCCCCGTGCTGCCCCCATATTACTTCGGACCATCAAGATGGTGCGCTGACAATATTCGGGGAGTCGCCCTGGCGCTGGTTTAACGGAGGGCCCTCTGGTCAGTCATTTCTCTCCCTGTTGGGCCATAAGCGACAGAGCCCAACGCCGCCCACCCTGCCTTGGACCTTGGACTCTGGGCTTCTGCCTTCGGACTTTTGATTTTGGCCCTCAGACCCCTGATTGTTGGTGCCCCAGTGGATGCTTTTTGGACTTCATCGGGCCCTGCATCCTGCACCTCGAGAGACACCTCACCTCCCTCTTCCTCCCCCTATTCTACTTCGCCCACCGGTCCTCCCTCACCTACCTCGCCGTGGGGTGACACCCTCCTGACAACTGCTTCTACTGGCGAGCTTGAGATGCCTGGCGGTACGACGGTGATCAGGCAACCGGGTAAGCCATCCCGGCAACTACTCTTCTCGTAAGTATTGTACCACCAGAGAGATACACCTGCAGAGGAGCACCCCCTCACTCCACCCAGCAGTATGATGGACACCGCGCAGGGCATGACCATGGATCCCATCCTGCAGGAGATATCAGCGGTGGGTCGCAAACTCGAAAGTATGGACAGTGCCAAGGCCTCGTTGACGGCGGAGACGAAATCCATGCGCTTGGATATCGCAGGCTTTCAGTCGTAAGTTACAGTTCTGGATCAGCGAGTAACATCAGTGGAAACACATATAGCCTCCTGGGTGGAAATAGACCCAGAACTTCTGTACCTCTGTAGCAAACTAATTGACTTGGAGGAAAGGAGCCGCAGGAACAACGTTAGTATCCTAGGGTTCCCGGAAAATATCAAAGGCACGGACATACACTCTTATCTATGGGAGACCCTACCTAAGCTGGCCGGCATTAATTTTGACCCTCCCCTGGAATTTCAAAGGGTGCACAGACTGGGTCCCAAGCGGCGAGATGTCACCAACCGTCCCTGTACAATCATAGCCTGTCTGCTGCGCCACGTGCAGACTTGTCAACTACTACAAGCGGCCCGAGCGCACGGCCCATTCTGGTCGGATGACCTGGAGGTCAGATTAACGGCTGACTTTTCCAAGGAGACCAGCGACCGCAGGAAAGCATTCTTGGCCCTCCGGCCCCGTCTCCGTCAGCTGGTTGTGAAATATGGATTGTTTGAGCCGGCCAGGATGTGGATCACCAAAAATGGGTAGTCACAAGATTTCTATGACCCAGCAGACCTGCGAGTGTTGTTGGAGGGACTTCAGGATCACACCCAGGCCATAGACATGGAGACTCCGATCCGGACTCAGGACATGCAGATTCTGCTCCTGAGTGTCGCCCCTTCGACTCCCATCCTTGAAGCCGGGGGACGGGCCGTCGCGGACTCCCACGCGAGGGGGAGAGACTTGGAGAGACTCACAAAGAGCCATGACGACAGAGGTCAGGTATTGCAGGAGGTGGCAATGCATATGCAGTTCGCTGACAGGGACAACCAACCTTGACCCCTACCTGCGTGCAAGAGGACAAGATCACTTAGTACTCCGAAGACATCTCCCCATCAGCGGACAAGGAGTTCTGCAAGAAGTTGCAGAGGTCTTCCCGCGGGGACGACGATGGGGAGAGATGAGTACCTGCCTTTATTGCATCATAGACACTTTGTTTACAGAGGACCAGTATCTCCTCAGGTACTAAGGCAACAACCCTTGGCTGCCTAGCTCTAATCTAGCTTGTTCTAGTGTGTTTGGTAACGCTTAAGTCATTTTTGATTCTGTTTGTTAGCCAAGTGTCTTACGGTTTACTGTTTTTCACTGATAAACGTTCGTTATTGTACACTCTCCCCACTGTTTGGTGCAATATGACAGAGGGCTTTTTTTTCTCTCTCTCTCTCTCTCTCTCTCTCTCTCTCTCTCTCTCTCTCTCTCTCTCTCTCTCTCTCTCTCTCTCTCTCTCTCTCTCTCTCTCTCTCTCTCTCTCCCTCCCAGGCCCCTCCTCTCCCTACATTCCCCCCTTCCCCCACCCCTTTCCCTTATTTGCGATTAGACTTCTCCCCCTCCCGGGCTGGATTGTTACCCCCCTCCACCTCCCCATTTCTGTGCAGCTCGGTCAACCCATCCATAGATGCGCAGCCGCGTGCTTTCTCACCCAAGCCTCGGCGCTGGGTGCTCTGCCATGTGTACCCTATTTGGGGGGACGCTTCTTCTCATACTCTGCAGGCACTCTTTACACGCGTCGCTTTTCGTCGTTCCGTCTTTCTCACAATACACATGACTTTGCTAGCTTTCCTGCCGAACCCTGTGGTAGCCCCCCTCCACTCCCCCCCATGCACCCGCCCAAACCCCCCTCCTTTTTCCTCCCTCCGCTCTCCTGGTATGACGCCGCTCTGGCTCCTGCGTGCCCTTGCGTACACCTGCTGCTTGTCCTTGCGCTGCCTTCCCCATCCCCCTCCCCCTTCCCAGATATTTGCACCTTGGCGGAGAGAATGGGATCCTGGGACTGGGGTACCCCACGCATGTCGCTCTCCCCAGTCACGGGCCCGCTGGCCGGGAGAATGAGCTCTGTAGACTTAGGTGTAGACCTGCAGGTTACAGATCAGGATCGTCTGAACCTTTGTTACGATCTCTTTATTTCTATTTTCCTCTTTTTGCTTCTCTTTCTCTTCTGTCCTCCTCCACCTACTCCTCCTTTCCTCGCTTTTATTCTCTCCCCCCCTTTTTCTTTTTCTTCTTCCTTTCTCTTACCCCTTCCCCATTTCTGAAGGCAGCAGAAACCTTCCTACCCTCCCCTTGGCCCATTCCTCATGTTGCCTCCCCCTCCTTCCCCCCTTCTTGTTCTTAGTCTCTCTCTCATCCACCCCCCCTTCACTCTCTGTCCTTTTCGCTAGAACTCTATGATGCCAGGCCCGCACACGTCCTCTTCAGAACCGTTACGGATTGTATCTTGGAATGTAAATGGTCTCACACACTCTATAAAACGGAAAAAGGTTCTGTCCTATCTTAACTCCAAGGGGGCTGATATTGCTATACTACAGGAGACACATTTAGACAAAGAGGAGCCTAGTAAACTGCATAGAGACTGGGTGGATACTGCGCTGTTCAGCTGCAGCCCTCCCCGCCCTATACGGGTAGCACCCCCGGAAATGTGGTGTTGCATTGTTGATGTGAAAAACCCTCCCCTTCGTAGTAATTAAGTCATGGACTGACCCAGAGGGACGTTATGTGTTAGCCAAATTGAAGATCGGTGACTCCTCACTGTGTGTGGGCTCCGTGTACGTGCCAATTGGCTCAAAGCGCCTGTTCTTCCTGAAACTCTACCGCCTTCTGACAGAGGTAGGAGCGACTTGCTATGTGATAGGTGGCGACTGGAATCTAGCCAGGAACGCAGTGTTGGACAGGACGGGGCCCTTGGACGTTAGTAATAACACCGACAGAGTCCTACAGTCCGATATATTGTCGGACAGTGGCCTGGTGGATCATTGGAGGCTGAATCACCCGACTGACAGAGAGTACACCTTCCTGTCGCCGGTGCATGGCACCCAATCCCGCCTCGAATACTTCCTTCTGTCACACGACCTAGTGACCCATGTCTACGACGCCCGCATACTTGCATGTGGCCTTTCGGATCACTCTCCAATCACTGTTGCTGTTCAGGTAGGCCTGGTATCCCCGGGCCATAAACCGTGGAGATTTTCTACCTTTTGGTACCGTTCCCCTAAGGAACAAGACACGGCTGAGAGCTCATGCTTCCGCCTTTGCCCAAGACAACCTGGGTACTGTTGAATCCGGGCGTATCTTGTGGGCTGCAGCCAAGGCAACGATCCGGGGGCAGCTTATGCGGAACGCCGCGTTAGCAAATAAAGAAAGAAAAGAGCAGCAAGCTGCACTGGAACTTGACATCCACCGCCTCACACACCAGTATACTGACCGTCCTTACCTTCAAGGGCGTCGGTGTCTGGAACGTGCCCGTATGGCTCTTAATGAGCTATACACCTCTCAGGCCAAGTATGCTCTAGAGCGCCTACAGGGGAGGCACTACGAACAAGGCGAGAAGGCTGGCCGGCTACTTGCAGCTCAGCTTCATCAGAGGACGGCAGCCCTCGCCATTCCAGCCATCCGTACCCACTTGGGAGAGGTGCTCAAACACCTACAGGCGACAGCCAAAGTGTTTACTTCCTTCTACCGGCAGCTTTACATACCGGAGACAGCTTCCAGTCCTACCCAGATTGCGACCTTCCTTGCTGATCTTGATTTACCATCTTTATCAGAAGACGGGCGCAGCCTCCTGGAAGGTGAGATTAGCAGGCTGGAAATAGAGAGGGTTATCTCTGACCTCTCCTACCACAAATCGCCTAGAGAGGACGGTTTCCCTGCGGGTTTTCACAAATGGGTGGGGGAAGAGGCGATTGACATGTTGCATGAGGCTTTGAGCAAAGCATGCAGGGCAAAGGCTTTGGGGGCCATCTCCAACAATGCCACGATAGCGATTATACCAAAACCTGTGAGAGATCCCTTGCTATGTAGCAACTATCGGCCCATCTCCCTTCTTAATGGTGACATCAAAATCTTAGCCAATATTTTAGCAAACCGGCTTCGCAAAGTAATACCGTCCCTGATTCATCATACCCAGGTAATCACCTGCGTACTCTATGCCACACCTTATGGGCCGCCAGGGATCTGCCGGAGGCCGCGCTGGCCTTGTCTTTGGATGCCGAGAAGGTGTTCGATCACATAGAGTGGCCTTATTTGCTTGAGACACTGACACAGTTTGGTTTGGGAGACCGATTTATTTCCATGATACGACTGCTGTATGATCAACCAATGGCATAAGTTAACTCGGGTGGTTTTCTCTCTGACCCCTTTCCCACCTGTAGGGGGATTCGGCAGGGATGCCCTCTCTCACCACTTTTATTCCTCTTGGCAATGGAACCCCTTACCACAGCTATCTGCTCATCCCCCTTAATAAAGGGCCTCACTTTGCCGGACGGCATCTCTTAACTTTATCTATATGCAGATGATGTTCTCCTGACTGTAACAGACCTTGAGCGCTCCCTGCCGGCCTTACTGAAGATTATCGATGGGTTCACTCCCCATCAGGCTATCGTATAAATTGGGAATTGGGATATGAGCGAGGCGCTCCGGCTTTCACGGGTGACCACAAAAAGCCGCACTCCTCGGCTTCCCATTCCAATGGACTCCGAGACGTCTCAAATATCTGGGGGTGTTTGTCAATCAAGGTTTGTTGCACATGGTGGCCTACAACTTAGACACCCTTGTAGCACGAATGAAACTCAACTTTGAAAAGTGGAGTCATCTGGGCCTCTCTATGTGGGGCAGGGTACAGGCGGTCAGGATGGTCACAGTGCCTCGTTTCAAATATGTCTTAGGTCTCTTACCTCGGCAGGTGTCTCTCTCTAACCTGCGGAGTATTGACACTCTCATCAGATCCTTTGTGTGGGGTTCCATGTGGCCGCGCTTGGCACCAGCTAAACTACTAACGCGTCACTCCCACGGGGGAATGGGACTCCCTTCAGTGGAACATTACGCACTCGCATTACACCTCTCCCAATTGGCCCACACACTGCCAGGAGTGCCAGACCCGCCACAATGGGTAGCCCTGGAAAGGGTGTTGCTTTCCCTGGTAGGGGGACTAGGATGGCACTATCGCGATGACCTCTCGGCTTCTGCCACAGCTACTCCGATCCTGAGGGCGACCAGGGAGGCCTGGCGTAGGGCCCACCGCTTGTTTGGGGTCCATCCTCTCCTGCACATCCAGGCCCTCTTATGGAACAATAATGGCCTATGGATAGGCGGGGAGGTGCTAAACTGGCCGCAATGGAGCAGGGTAGGTATCCTAGACGTTGCTCAGGTTCTGGAGGGTGGCACGCTCAAACCCTTCGCTTAGCTGTGAGAAGAATTCATTCTCCATCCGCGGCAGGAATGGAGATACCTGCAACTCAAACACTGCATGCAACAGGGTGTCGACACCATCCACTGGGGGATTCAGACCTCACCTGTGGTGACTTACTTGAAGACGTGGGGACAGCACATAGGCATCATGGCAGGCCTCTACGAGGTCATTACCTGGCAGTTATACTCTCATCCTCTTCTGGACAAGCTGCATTTGCAATGGCAGGTCCGCCTGCAGCGGACGTCTGATATGGAGGACTGGGTAGACATCCTGGAGGCCTTGGACAGGGGTACTCGGGAAGCCCGATTAAAGTTCTGACTCTTCAAGGTACTACACGACTGGTACTGGTCTCCAGCAAAGCTACACAGGACGGGACTTCCGCATGCAAAATGTTGGCGCTGTGCGGAGGTGCACTGTGATCTGATGCATATTTTGATTGACTGTCCGATGGTCCGGCCCTTGTGGACAGCTGTGGGCTCCACTCTGGCTGAGTCAGTGGTACTGCCATCGCCGCTCCCCCCCCTCTCTTATTATATTGCATGATATGACTCCTTTCCCGGCTTTGTCTCGACCGCAAAGACGACTGTTACATACGGTGTTAGTGACTGCAAATATTTGCATCCTTCGTCATTGGCGATCAAAGTCCACCCCAACCCAGGAGGAGTGGATAGTAGCTTTGATCCGTATAGCCGTGCATGAGAGAGTCATTTACAACCTGCAGGATCAGGATCAGGATCAGGCTCAGATATTTAACCAGGTGTGGACCCCCTTTCTCACCGCAGGATTGACGTAGGCTAGCCGATCCTGCCCGTACTTGCTGATGACCGCCCCCCCACTTCTCCCGTGTCCCTCTCACATGTCCCTGACAGCTCCTCAGCTTCTCACTGAGGTTACACTTATATGTACCCAGACCTACGATTCAAGCCGAAGTCTTGCCTATGGCACTTCTGTCCCTCTTGAGCCTTTTGCTCGCAGCCTCCACCTTTTCCTCCTGGATGACAGCTTCACCCTGACATGCTCGCCTTTCATCCCCCTCTCCCCCCTCCTTCTCCCTCCCCCTTCCCCTCCCCCTCTTGTATGTTGGTTTCTCCTCCTCCTTCCTACCCCTCCCCATCCCTATCCCCCCCCTCCTTCAGCACTGATGGCCTCTATCTGGATACACTTTCCTTCTACGGACCCTGCTGGTACCTGTGCACACCACCATCCAGTTCAATATCTTCTCCCATCTCCCTACTCTCCGCTGTCCCACTGTCACCACTATCCTTTCTCTCCCTCTTCTCTCCCTCTCTTTCTCTTTTACCTTTTATTTTCCCTATTCAACAACTGATCTTAGTCTTCTACTCTATCCCTCACAAGACCCCCCTTATAGTTGTGCCCTATTTATTGAGTTATAGTTGTTACACAGGGCACTCATCACTGACCACGTCGGGGGCATGCCTAGACGCAAATGGTCCCAGCTGTTTTGATACTTTGAAATTGTGATATTTTATTACTCTGATACCCTGATATTCTGCTCTTTGGTACGAAGGAACATAACCTGTACTGGAGTTCTGTTGTTAATCGACATTCCAATGTGATTCAGGCATACACCACATTCCAAGTGAGGATGGACGTCCCTGCCATAATGCACCTAGACTGCTCTGTGTCACTATTGTCCTATTTTCCTGTCGCTCCACCCCCCTTTTTTTTCTCTTCTCCCCTTTCCGCTTCCCCGAACTCCCTTCTTCTTTCTCTCTCTCTCTCCCTTTCTTAATTTTCTTAATTTTGGAACTTTTGATTTTTCTCTCTGCAACTGTTCTATTGTGCTTGTTCATCTTTCGCAAATCAGAAGTATGGTTGATTGTGTTTCATTGCTTCATTCGTTTTTTTTTGTTTCTTCCATGACTTATTCCGTGCCATTACTCGCTCATGCTGGGACCTTGTTTCCCCTTTGGTTCTTTATCATTTTGCAGTGTTAATAAAGAATTTCAACACAAAAAAAACCTCTGAAGTTTATTTCATCTCGAAGAAACCAAGACAGCGTTCCATTTTATAAGGCTCAGAAAGTGAAATAATTCACTTCCATGAGGGAGTGAATGTCGTGAGAATCTCCAGGGTTCTTATCTGGCCGTGAGAGATCTTTAGCAGGAAGGTATTTACATAATTTTTAGGGGTACTTCATGGCATTGGCTAGGGCTGAACTGAGGCTAATTGAGACTTTTTAAGATCCACTGTAGTGGTGATATCAAAAGATAAGGGGGGGTCTAAGCAATTATGTTGCCATCAGTCGCAATGTCTGTGGCAAACGTTTGTCGTTTTTGCCGCCAGTAGAAGAGCTTCTTAGGGGACACTTGGTGAAGTGATTCAGAGTCATAATTGAAAATATGGTTTTCTAGGGGGACTTGACTGCCTGGTAAAAGTTAAAATACACTAGCCTTACACTATTACCCTGTGTTTTAGGTTACTTAATTTTTGCAATTTTGCACGACATGCTTTAAGAAAAATTATTTTCAATTCTAAATAGTGGCTGAATAATGAATGCCTCATTATAACAAATAAGCAAAATATTGTAAAGTAGCAAATAGGAAAAAATAATTTCAGTCTTTCCAAAAAGGATTGCCAACATGTGTTCTACAAATTTAGGTTAACTTACTTTTGGGCGGCCATCTAAAAAAATAAAATCAGGCACGTACTCCACATGTCACAATCATATTGTTCATACTGTTAATCATGTTATCAATTGTTATAAAAAATTGTACTCTTATAGAAAAGTAACAATAGTTAAAATTTCATAATGTTATAATTCAAAAACGTATTTCATATTTACATCACTCTATTTGTTCTATAATTATATCGACGATTATGAATAAGCTAATACTGTTTGTTAAAAAATATTTTTTTAGCTCTTTTTACATATATGATAAGTATTTATTAATCTTGTACCATTAAAACACAAAACCTGTTACTTGTTAGTCTTTTTCACAACACTGAAGAACTTTATTTTTTTTAAGCTGTCCACAAATGACTTAGATGAGACCTATGTAAAGTGCATCTTATTAGTGAAATCCTTCGTACGGATTTCCTGGTTTCACAAGCAAGGCCAACATGAAAGGCAAAGCCAACCTGACCTTTATTAGCACATGGAATATTATTGAGGAGCGAATCCCCAGCAATATTTTCTACTAGAGCATGGTGGGGTTGTAGGCTCTTGGACCCTGGGCTCCTCTAACTCACATGCAGGGTTCTACCTCTCTCCTCAGGATTCTAGATCACTTGGAAAGAAAGGGCTCTGACTGCCTCAGGTAGTAGTTACTGCTGTAGACAACATTCAATGTGATCCTGTATTGAAAAAACGCTGTCAAAGACGCTGCCAAAGGTTTTTAAAACACTGATATCATAATACTGCAGTTAAATCATCAGCAAAAGTCCTTACCTGGTGTGTTTCTGATTACCCTCAAAATAAATGCAAGGTATATGGTTGTTTTGGAGCAAAGTACACAAAATATGAGCGGTTCTTCTGTCTACTAAGGGCCAGAATATGGTGATGATCCTTAAGAAGGACACTATGAGCCTGGTGGACCCCCTCGATCACAGTCTGATACATAGCCAACCAATCATCAACATCCGCGTGTGGGGAGTTGGCTGCAATAATGGCAGGTGAGTGGCTCTTCAGTACATCAGGCTACAAAAACAGCTGCAACAGTATGCCTACTTGCCGAAATCCAGCCTTAAAGCCAGTAAGCATTGTAGTTCTTTGGAAATCGCCGAAATTGTTAATAGTTTTGTTTTTTAATTCTCCATGTGAGTCAATAAACAATGTAGATTGTAAGGAGAATGTGTTTTTAAACAGTGTGATATAATGAAGTCTTAAGCTTCTATGCATGATGAGAATATTCTGTGTCTCTCAGTAATGTATTCTTAGAATATCTCTGCCATAGAAAAATACTAATTCTCAAACTCGTTGAAAACACTGCAATTCGTCTTGCACAGATAGATTTCTTGAAGTGTCATATAGAGCTGCATGGACATAAGATGACGAGCCAAGAATCACACAATATAGGGCAACATGTATACAACTTTTTTCTTGTCGCAAACATCCCGATTCGTAGAATTCGTAGAATCGGGCTGTTTGCGACAAGAAAAAAGCATTTTGGTATGTACAGACCCTATTTTGTGATTCGGTAATCTATTTAATGAATCGCAAAATAGGTTTGCGACTCGCAATTAGGGAGGGGCATTCCCTTCCTAATTGTGAGCCACAGTGCGATGTAGAATTGTTTTGTGACCATGAATCTGGTCACAGAACAATCTCAGTTAGCACCAATTTCAAATCTGTGCCAACCCATGTGCAAACATGAAGAGGTCCCCAGGGGACTACTTCCTCTTTGTGAATGGTAGTGAAAATATTTTTTCAGTGCAGGAAGTGGTCCCACTGACCACTGCCAGCTTTGAAAATATGAAAAGATAACTTTTAATATTTGTTTTTTAAATGCATCCCATTTTCCTTTAAGGAAAACGGGCTGCATTAAAAAAAAAAATGCTTTATTTAAAAGAAGTCACAGACATGGTGGTCTGCTGCCCCCAGCAGGCCACTATCCTTGTGAGTGCAGCCATTCCCAGTGAGATTGCAAATTGTGACCTAACTCATGAATATTGATGAGGTTGGTCATTTGCAACCCAATTGGGAATCGCAAACAGTGTAAAGTACACTGTTGTACATTAGATAAATGAGTTGCAAATTACGAGTTGCAAAACTCTGGGTTGTGCATCTGCCCATAGTTTGTTTCAGAACTGTTAGCAGCTCAGCCACCATCCACATTTCAACAATATGTTTCAATGTCTGATTTGTAGAAAGTCAACAGTGCGAGGGTGCTGGTGCACCCTTCTGGCTACAGCATTGCCACCTTCTCGATTACAAGTTGGAGACAAAGCTGTAGCCTCTTTCCCGCTGGGCCGTTTCCACCTGCCGACTTAGCAGGAAACTCTTAATGACTCTGGCAGGGAAGTCCCCATGTAGGCAGCAGCCACCCTTTTGGGAGTTTAGCAGACGTGCTTTTCCGTCCTCCAAACATGAAATGACCCCCATAATATCACAATCAATTATCAGGGTTGTTAAATAAACAATGTTTGAAACAGCCTTAAATTAAACTTTTACCATCGTTTTAGGAAATTATACCAGCATAGCAGAGCCCATGATCCGGAACATGGATGACTTTAGACCTTTGGTAAATATTAATCCAATTTGTTTGCAAGGCCCACAGTATAAATACATTCATAGAGGATCATGATCACTGAAATTACTCGTGCTAATTTAAAATCTTAAACAAAAAAACAAAGAGAAGCTGAAATGAAAATATTATCAATATAAATTTTATGGCTGATGTCTGTAAAAGAGGGTAAAACCCTACGAGGGCACTCGTCCTTACCAATCAAAGGTGAAAGATAAGTTAAGTTCCTATAGTAAGTTGATCAAAGCTTCACCCTGGAAAGAATAATTAAAGTGCAGGGTGCAATCAGTCGAAGAATCCAGAGACTGGTAAAAAAGCTGACAACTGTTGTAACATAGATGGAAATTAAAAGACTAATGGATAAATATTTTTGGACACGCACTTAAAAATCAGCCTCCAGACAGTCAATAACACCAGGGTTATGTTGGTTAAAATTACCATTATAAAACGAACAATTGGCATCTTCTGGTGTTTCTTGAAATGGCCAAAAAACTCTGCGAGCAACTATCAGTCAAGGTTGCATCTCATTTCTGAGAAGTTGCAGTCATAGTAAGCAGCCACCCTATTGACTTTCGGGAAGTAGTGGGTATAGATGGATTAAAAAAACACAGGAGAGTAATCACCCAATAAAAAACTGACTGTGACCATGTCTCTCGGAAACATATAATGTGAAAAGACTTAACAAACGTAATCAATTTCTCATTAACAATTTTTGAATGAATACTTGCAATATTCCAGCATAAATTAGTCAATTTAACCTTCTGGGGAGTACTGTGGGATGGTAAAGTAAGTGCAGTAGGAGACTCATCATTGTCTACTGGTAAGATATTGTTCAAATTAAATGAATCAATTGTATCAAGATCTGTAGCAAATCTGTTACGGACCATCATAATTAGAAATAACTGGCAAAACATGTACAGGGTGAGATGCCCGAAAGGAACTAAACTGAATGCATGGATTTCAAAGCTGTGACCTGTAAGGAAGACGCTCAGATCAATGCCATGTATAGGCTGACGATTTGAGTCTGAGATACTGAAATTACCGCGCATGTTCTTCGGTTGCCGTTGGTACTTTTATTTGTAAAATGTGTTTTCTCCTTGAGCCAGCATGTGATAAAAGTACACAGGACAGATTCCCAAATACACCTATCACCCCATAAACATACGGCAAGATTTGTCTAGCACCAGATGTATGTGAGATTCATGGATAAGACATTTGCATGAATGAGCTCGGCCCAGACAGCCCCCTGTGGGTTTTGGACCCGAAATGCCTAGCCAAGTACAAAAACTGCACGCTTATCTTTCTTCAATAAATCCTGAAATTCTTTAAAATGTGTATTTTGTGTTTTGTTTAATCACACCCTTTCTTCTCCTTTTTTCCCCGCGCTTTTGCCACAAAGAGACAGGTAAGAGTTGATTTTCTATAGAAAGATTATTGAGCGTAGCCAAATCATTGCAGTGTCTCATAGCTACAGTTACTTTACAGAGGCCATCACTCCAGGTGTTGCAGTCATACCGGAAGGAATTATTACTCGTGTACGTTTACCCTGGTGGGTTGCTACTTCGCCTTTTTGTGTTCTGCAGGGCAGAATGAAGGGCGGTGCCATAACACCAAATGCCCCCCCGGTCTGTTCAGAAAAATCAACAATATTGCATCTCTCCCCTCCTGGGTGGCCAGATTTTAGGTAGTGAAACTTTTGGAAGGAAAAATGTCTCGGTCTGTTTGAAGTTTGCACACAATTTTTAATTCCTATTGATTTGCGGCTGGATTACCTACTCAATAATCGCAAGGACCTAATTCTTCCATTTCCCCCAGCGTCCTCCGGTGGCTCGTGATACCTTATCTGTCCTCCTTGCTCTGCTTCTGCATCTCTTACTTTTGTCGTCTTGGATCCTCTCCTGGTGCGGATCCTACAATCCCTGCCAATCCTATCAGCATGGCCCACCCTCTCCACTCTGTTGCCAGAAGGGAGATTACCCAGACTGACCAGTGGCTCTGAAATGTGAGAATGGCTGGAACAGAGTCATCCATATTTCAAGCATGGCCGATTCATCTTTCTTATGAAACAGTCTATAAGAACCTCTCTATTCCCTATACACTAGACTCGCTTTTCTATTTTAAATGCGTTTCACTTTCTAATTAACCACTCCCCCTCCACCTTCTGTCACAATTTATATTTTTCAACCTTTGCTACTTTCCCATTCACAACTGTTCCTTCAGGAGTTTGTTTTTTATATATGATCGACATTTCTATTATTTGTAAGTGCTGTAAATAATTAGTGTTACTATAGCCAAATTTAGTGATACTCAATTTACCACCCTCAAAAGGATGGAAGTGTAAGTCTGCCTTGGCACGTTTTGAACTTGTGACCACCACTTCACCACGTCTCAGCATCCACCCTTTAACCCATTGCTGGCATAACATAGCATCTAACATCTAACATCTTTTCTGAAATGGTGATTAGAAGAATACATCTGACCAACCTTTGCTGCATAGCTTTTAACTGTATTTCTGTTGTTTTCTGAATTTAAAGTGTTTTTTCTTATGTTACAAGTCACTGCTACCACCCTCACAATATAATATAAATGCACTTATATGGTGAATTCAGAAAGCACATGAAGGGAATCAGGAAAGGCATACGGTGCTGAGCAATTACACATCACTTTATAAATCATAAAATAACCGGGAATACACTGCTTATTCTCACATAAGATCCCAGTGTGTACACTTACAGTAACAATATTATGTATTTTTCATTGTAGAGACTTTGCCTTTGTGGCCAATGACAAAGACACCTGTATGCTAAAGTGCCACGTGTTCCGGTGCGATGTGCCCGCCAAGGCGATTGCCAGCGCCTTGCATAGCATGTGCTCTCAGGTACTGGACAGATCAACCTACGAGTGGTATGCTATCTAGTCAGAGCATTATTTCAGCGTGTTCTCAAGCATGCTTGCTATACCTGTGCAAGAACGGGACAGCTCTTTTATAATTCAAAGCAACTTCCTGACACTGAACGAAGGTAAAAAAACTGAACAGCAGGGGGTTCTTTCGGATGAGAGAAGACTACGCATTGTAACTGAACTGCCACTGTCCATTTGGGATAAGAGGAAATATGAGATGTTATAGTAGCAAAAGATATAATGTGAATGTACAGTTGTTGACTGTTTTGGGGTTTGCATCATGTGTGAGAGTTAGGATGTTGACAAGAAATTGGCTGTTTTGGGGTCTGTGGAACCCCTAAGTATGGGTGAAGGGTCGACGTTGGGTGTTTTGGGGTGTGTGATATCTGTGAAAGCAAGAATGTTGACCGAATGTCGACTGGATGTTGACGTTTTTGAGGTCCGTGGAATCTGTGAAAGTACGTTTGTGGACTGGATATTGATATCTTTGGGGCCTGTGTGATGTGTAAAAGTAATGAGGTTGACTTGATGTTAACTGTTTTGGGGTCTGTGGGATCTGTGAAAATAGAGATGTTGACTGGATATTGACTGTTTTGGGATCTGTGGATCTATGAAAGTATTAATGGTGGCTGTTTTGGGGACTGTTGTTTTCAGGGCCCAACACCTTGATGAAAGTGTGACAATAGGGTCTGCCTGACTTTAAGACTCTACGAAGAGATAAACCATTGAGTAAGACATTCTTAAACACCAATTTATCTTGTGATAGGAGAAAAAGAACCGTAAGGCATTAAAGTGGCATTATGTAATGCAGTTTGATATATGTCACAGGCGCACATTTGTTTTCTTAGGAGCCATAACTTCAGGATAGGGATCTTCAAAATGCATTGGTCCTGAAGAAAGCAATCTATCCTGAAAAGGCACTTCGATATGGCTGAAACATTTAGACCCATATGTGGGAGCTCATACAAGCACATCAAAAAACTATTTCTGTTTTTAACCTTACTAAAAGTTCCCCCTAATAAAATCTCAAATAAAGAGGGGATAACTGCAGGTACTTTTAACTTATACTAGATCCCTTGATAACATCTACCTCCGCTATAATTTAAGCATCAAGACATCCCCACATATGTTAGGTATGATGGGTGGGAACTCAATAATGAAGGATACCACTAGTATTACTAGGGGGTCAGTTTTTTTTTACAAAAACTAGGGAACGCTCTCTGACCTTATTGATCAGGGAGACAACGTAAGACAAATGTATATTTACAAGTTCTCTCTGCTGTGATATTTGTGTGTGATGCAGGACCGAAGTGGAGAAACTCAGGATACTTCTCACTCCTGTCTTCCTGCTTAACAGGTAACTTCAACCACCCATGTACGATGGAATGTGATGCCAAATCTCTTAAAGATCCCAAACCTATGGGCTTGTTATGCCAAATGTATAGAGACAACTACAAATCAAATCGTTTATGAGTGAACTCTAATGATTTTTATGAAAAATAGAGTGATATAGAGAAATCTTACTGCAAAGTTATATCACGCTCGACATCTGTGGTTATGTTTATTTATCTGTGGGCAGGTTAATGACTTTATATTGTTATTTTCCACATCATCTTATTGTATATCATATGGTAGGAGTGTGACAAATCTATATACTCACCATTAAAATAATGTTATGAACCGAAACTGAAGACTGAAAGGAGCAATTAAATGAGTGAGTGGGTATGTGAGTGCGACAATGAATAAATGAAATGCTACTATTTTGCCAAGCAATGAGATCACCATCTGGTGTTGCCCCAGATTGCAGTCTTATGTACAAAGACACAACAGATAAACCTCTTACATCATACACAGAGGCCAATTCAGGACATGGGTTTCAAAAGATCAAAACTGTTGAAGTGTTTTCCCTTCATATATTTTCCCTACAGGCACACTTGCGCAGGGTTTCTTAGTGCCTGATTTAATGTTTGGCAGACAGGTTACTCCATTACAAACATAATAGTTACACCATCCGCCTAATTACAAGCGCATTATATCCGAATGGTCTTGCAGTTAGGCGGACAGTATGTCCATCACTTTTGTGACAGAGTAGCTTGTGCCCAATTCTGAATCAAGGCCTTAGAGCCCGATTTAAATCTTGGCAGTATGTATGGTCCCTCACAACAGCTACAAGAGTATACATACCACCACGATGGACTTTTATTGTGGTGGTATGTATACTCTGTAGCTGTTGTGATGGAGAATACGTACTGCCAAGATGTAAATCACGGCAGAAATTACTCAGTTTCTAATGTGAATAAACCCATCAGACAGCCCTGTGGAGTAAGAGCAGTAGGAGGAAGACCTCCAATTCCCCCCACCTAGTTCAGGTGAGTGGAATTAGAGGTCAGTTTCTGTTGCCCATCACTGCCAGGAAAACGCTGGCACTGTTAGATGATCACCGTCACCCTGGGAGAGAACTACCACGATGCAGTGCATTTTGTTTTTTTATTTTCTAAAAGAAAATCTGGCTTCGGGATTTTGTTTTTTAAAATAAAACAGAAAACAGTTTGGTGCATGGCATGGCATGTCATGTTGAAAGAGCCATGCATCAAACTGTAAACATCATTGAGCGCTAACTTGGCGGTCATTTCTAAGTTAGGGAGGCCGCACCTCTGTCAAGCGACGGAGTAATTTACTCCATCTCCCTGATGAAGAAAGGAGCAGCCCACTTATTTATAAATTAGGCCCATAGTCAGCATTAACTTGCTCAGTTCTCATTGTGATTGAATAACATTAGACATGGAGAGTGGATGGGAGTTTGGGGAGACTTCTAAAGGTTCAGGGAGACTTGTGGTGCAAACATGTGTAGCTTTAATAACCACAATATAGCAGAGGGAAACTAAGGTCAAGAGAAACCTAGAAAAAATAAATACCTGTAATGTAGACAACATTAAAACGTAGCCGTTTCTAGAGAAAGTCATCCCATGCTGTATTAAAATCTGGTTACCCCTCGAGCTCTCTAAATTGAGCCGGTAGATACAGTGTCAGAGGGAAGTCACGGGCTGGCAGATTTAACGTGACCTGAGACTCAATATTTCTCTTTTCTGTGCAGATTATTTCCGAGAAGGCAGTGTCGAGTAACAGCATCACTCGATCTGTTACCTTGGAAACCGTCTCGCCGGAGGATTTACCGCTGCAAGGTAACTGTGTGGTGCCAAGTTTTTCCTTCCCGTTTTCTTCCCATTTTTAATTTTGGAAATGGAGAGCATTATCTTTGTATACTTCCCTGTACCACCGTGTCCAGTGACTCAAGATTTTGCACGAAAATGAAATCCGACACCCCTTGCTTGTAAAGTCTGATAAATTGAAATATGTGAGATGTGAGTCTGAATACAAAAGGCATTTAAGTTTACTTATTTGGCAAACCTGCTATGACATTTCTAGCACACATGCCTTATATAAGGTTAATAGTAGTGAATGCTGCAGCGCATCATGGATTACATGAACCAGATGCTGGTAAAGGTTTTGAAGGAAGCAGCTATTTTCTGGGAAAAGACAGTAAAACACCAATTGAGAAAAATCAACAAGATAAATATACACGATAAAATAAACGCAAAATGCACATATTTAAGAAAGCAACAGTCGAGGGTGCTCTGGCAGAATGGCCCATTGTTCATGAGGATAAACTCGGAAAGGGAAGTAGCATCACCTGAGAACGAGGGGTATCTAGATATTCACGGCAAAACCAACAAATAGCTTCCACAGCTCACTTCAAATTTACCTCCCCAACGTTTCCGTTCATGCTTTAAATATCTACCCGAACAATAATTTGAAGTGTGCTTGAAAAGGTGTATATTATGGGGCACTGACATTTTAAATGACATGTCTACATTCTCTTCTTGGTCAAAAAGGCGTTGCTTAGTAGTAGCGGCGCAGCATGTCCAGAAAAACCATTGACAAGGCCAACAGATCTTGCACATGTGAATTCTATTGGCTTTGCCAAAGCGTGTTAATGATTTATTTGATACTTACCCCCTTCAAGGTGCCTGGTATTTGTTGTTCTCTAGAATCCACAATATTGATGAAGTGAACCGGAGGTGGCTTAAATCAATACCTACTTCAATTTGATGATATTGAGGAGCTGATACCTATGTCGAGAACTGTGCTGGTGCCGACAGCAGTGCCAGCAGCCCATCATTTTATACATGTCCAGGAGACAGAGGACTCCTCATGCTCTCAGGCATCATGTCACCCATCGTTCGTTTGGACATCTGTACCAACTGGATTGCATTGGTGTTCTCTTGCTCACAGTTGTCTAGATGGATGTTATATGAGCATCATTTAGTGCCAGGCATGAAGAGTGCCTCTGATACTGAAAAGTTTCGTGCTTGTCAAACATTGGAGTATTCTGTTTGTGCCAAACAGACACCAGGAAATTCACAAAGGGGTGTGGAAAGACCTCGTGATCTGCCCTTTCGCAGATGGTAGTCTTTTCATAAAATGTTATCCGAGGTTTCCAATTCAAGAAAAAGGGCAGTCTTTCCTGATATGTCATTTGCTGTTTCAAACACATATCAGGCATTTCTAATTGATCGGTGCATCACAACCCATTTGTTCCCTTATTTTTCAGAGCATTCTCTTTGCACTCCTGCTACTATTTTGGCCCCTGAATTGTGTTTCTACCTGTTGGTGTTTGTACAAGATCTACTTCTGGATGTGCTTGCTTAGCTCTTTCCTTTTCCCTGATGTTAGAGGGCGTTTGGTGCCTTGCTAGGAACTTCAGTAATGTTGAATCAAGATTTCTGAGGAGGTGTTTATCCTTAGTGTTTTTACTCCTACCTTGGACCATCACAAGGAAACAAATAACACCTTTAAAGTGTACCTTTTTATGACGGGTGGCACTGTGTTTATTGGGAGGAGTCACCTTTTTTTTCAGGCAATCTAAAAGGGAATTCAATAGACCTTCTCTGATTCCACTCATTGACAAGGGCATAGCGTGGATTTAAGCCTTCAGTAAATTTAATTGAATTATAAACAGATGTAAAACCCTTTGGTTCACTGTCAATCGGGGCAGCACCGTCTGAGACCTTTTACCAAGTTGCCTGGTATCGAGTACCAAGAATCAATTGCCAGTTCTTCTCAACCAAATGCATTTGAGGAGTGAAAATTGGCCTTAGTATAAAATAAACATAACCCCAATACATTTTGTCTTGCATTCTCGTCCTTGCCACATTCAACAAGCATACATTTTTGATGCACATTTGCTCACTCTAATCACATTCTTAAAGTGATTTCTTATTCTGTTATACTTGATAAGGTCTGTGTCCCCTCTCGTGCATATAAACTGTCTCAACATTGATGAAGTGTCTGCCATCGCCGTGCCCACTCGTTCCCCACAGATTTCACACCTATCTGGGTGAATCTTCGACCTTCTACTCACCCTGGCTCCCTCTGGCCATAAGGGTCTGTGAGGCCATGGCCCTCTGGCTATTACTGCTCCTACTTACTGACTCAGACCTTAAGGGAGTGACTTCCCCTGTATGACCGGCGTAGTGATGTGTTTGCCATGCCAAGACTTGGATTGTCTAGGCCCCGTTGGCCTTCTGTTGTTTATGTTAGTGATCTGTTCTTTTCCTTTCCTAGGCTGTTTGGCATTCCTGTGACCCATCCTCCATACACCCCTCCCTAATGCACATCCTTTTGCGTTGGCAAGCGAGAATTATGTCAACCTATCCATGCCACCTGGTCATCCCCATTCCTCGTGCTGACACTTGGCCCTTGCTTGGAGACTTGCCTTCCCTCTGCTATATGGATGCCTTGACCCCTTAGATATCCCCACATACCCTTTTGCACATATCACTTTGGCAGCCACGCACAGTCCTCCATCATGGCTACCACCCCAGGAGTTAAACTGCTCTCTATTAATGTGCGGGGTTTCAATGTGCAAACAAGAGGAGGCAGGTATGGCATTACCTTCTCCTGCAAGACACCAAAATCATTTTTTGGAAGAAACTCACCTTTTGCAACAAAATATCATTTGCATGTCGGATCTTAAATTCCCAATCTGCTACTGGGCATACACCACTACTAAGATAGCTGGGTTTGCGATTATGTGCGATTATGTGCAAAGTCTCCTTTTGGCCTAGGGTCCTATGGGCTACCAGTGATGAGAGTGGCAATTTTTTAAAATTAAAAATGCAACGTAGCTCACAACCCTTTACCCTTTTTAAACATATATGCCCCTAACCAAGCACAGAATGCTTACCTCAGGCATCTTTTAAAGGACCAATTGACAAATGGGGGGGGGGGGGTGACTTGGTAATTGGGGGGATTCTAACCTAGTTTGGGATCCTTAACTTTACTGTAGTACTACTTACTTTCAGGGAACTGGTGCAATGTCTGCGGCCCTTAAATCAATCTCACTGACGTGGGCATAGTAGATGCCTGGTGTTTATAGAAACATCAAGGAAGCTGGAACCTTTCCTTCCACTCATGCCCACCAGTCCTACCCCTGTATAGATTATCTTTTCCTTGTTCACTCTTTATTATGGGACCTTGACTACACACACATATCTGACATCTCTCTCTCTGACAATACACACTTAGAACTGACCTGGGTTAAATTGGGGGTGACAGCCCAGTCTTGTTCGCAGTGGTGCCTTCCCCCCACAGTGTTTTGCAATCTTGTTTATGTGAAGGAGATCCGGAAAGACATAATAAATAATTTTGACTCCAACAAACACCTTGATATTTCAGACCACATAACATGGGATGGTTTTAAAGCCACCATCAGAAGCTCTATTACTTCTGTTTCTATCGCCCAGGTACAAGAGGCTAGATTGGTCGAGACGGGCCTGGCATAAGACTTTAAGGCTCTGGAGCGTCTTGATCATTCTACCCCATCTCGGTGCAATAAACTGTGCTTAGTCTTATTACGGGGTCAACTGCGGGCACACAGTACCAATGGGGTGGAGCAGTCCTTGCTTGCCCTAAAACAAAAATACTGTGAGGGAGGCATCATGGTGGCAGCTCCTTTGGCACATAGACTCCGGCAGCATTCATCTCTCTAAGATCCAGATGGGGGCCAGTACCTGGGCTACCTCAGAGGGGGCTAAACAACAAGCGTTCCAGGATTTTTACCACAACCTCTATTGAGGAGAAGATGCACCTCTGGAGGCTATTGAAGCTTACCTGAAGGATTGTTGGTGGGACCCACTCGACCCTCCCTACTATGAACTGCTCAAGACACCTATCATTCTACAGGAGCTTCAGAGCACCCTGAACAGTCTTCCCCTTGTCAAAACCCCTGGCCCAGACAGCCTCCCTGTAACCTTCTACTGCAAATTCCTCCTCCAACTATAGGACCACATTCTGGCTCTTTTCAACACATTTACAGCTGACAAGGGATAAGTCCCACTATGTTGGATGTGGAAATTACTCTCATCCCCAAGTCAGGCAAGGATCTTTCCCTCTGTGAATCCTATCGCACTCTTAAACACAGATGCACAACTCTTTACTAAGATCTTGGTGAACAGACTAGAGCGCTACCTCCCAGGCCTTATTTAACTGAACCAGGTTGGTTTTGTACACAGTAGACAAGGAGCAGACAACATTTGCCATATTGACGACCTAGTGGAAAAATCCCACCGCTGCAACACACTGTCCTGCCTTCTTTCGCTTGACATGGAGAAGGCATTTGATAGGGTCAGTTGGTCCTTTTTAAAAGCGGTACTTAGCAAAATTGGCTTAGGCCCAGTGCTGATTACTAGAACAATAGCATCTTACGCTTTCCTCACATCTGTGATACGTTTCAACGGACGCTCGTCCCAGGCTATTCCCTTAGGGAGAGGTACTAGGCAAGGCTGCCCACTCTCTACCTCACTTTTTGCATAGGCGGTGGAACCTGTGGCAATTACCATTTGCCAGGCAGACAATATAGTCATCATTTCCTTTGGAGGATGGACTCATAAGGTTGCTTTGGTTGCTGGCAGTAGTACGGATGTTACTCTCATTCAAAAAAGTTGCTGGCTTTAAAATGAACATGACTAAGTTTCAAGCATTAAATCTAACAATACCTCAATCCAACCTGCCTGCCGTACAATCCCTCAACCCTCTTCCAATAGGCTCAGCAATATTTTAAATACTTAGGCCAAAACCTTATTCCATCCCTAACAATATGGACAGCGGCCAACTGGCCAGAGTATCAGAAATCCATCTTGGAAGAGCCTCGCTTTTGGAAACCATTGTGGGTCTCCTGGCCGGGTCATTTCAGGGCAGTTAAAATGTCTCTCTTTCTTCCAAACTTCACCTACCCCAATCCCACAAGAAGACATTATGTGTCTCCAACTAGACATACACTCCTTTCTATGGGGTGGAAATCTCCCTCGCTTTTCCAACACAGTGCTGATGCTACCCCGAGACCAGGGAGGGCTTTGCATGTCCTAACTTCCTCAAATACTATTGGGCAGCTCATCTACGCTACATCTCGGAGTGGGTCAACCGAAAGCAGAGTGGATCATTGGGGAGTGGCCTGCCGGTCCCTCTGGGATTTGGCGTGGCATCCCAAGTATGCAAGGCAGTGCCTATATTGCAGTTCCAATAAAAACTGTCTCAGACATCTAGGACAAAGTGACCTAAAGCAAGGCCTCACTACTTTCCCCTTGCCTAATAACCCTCTGGCATGCAACCCCGATTTTACACCAACCCTTCAACCACACTCTTTGAATGTGATACTATCAAAACTTTTGACCAATGTCAGAAGGACTTTTATCTTCCCGAGTCCACCCAATTACAGTATTATCAGCAACATCACTGGGCTTTCCACACACCAACGCTCAGGGTGTGACACGACAATTTACTCCTTTCAAGACTCTGATTTGGTCACTTGACGGTACCAGGTGGCACATCTCTCGTATATACCAAATACTCCAACACTCTACCCCTTTACACCCACATAACAAGATCATACCCCAACATGAAACTGTACAAAGTAATGAACAGATGGTATCTAACACCAACACGACTTCACTCTATCTTTGCCACTTCTTCATCTCTCTGCTGGTATTGCTCTTCAGCTCTGGGAAATTTCTTCCATACATGGTAGTCATGCTCAATTATTGTGACATTCTGGAAAGAAATGTTGAGTCATATTAATGGGACTTTAGGCTTCTCCAACCAGAGTCCTATTCCACTGTGACCCTCGGCCTCCACCCCTTACAACTGTAAGCTATGCCACATGCTGAATGGCATCTAATCAGCCACATGCTGGGAGCTGCCACACAATTATTTGCCTTACACTGGAAGACACTGTAGGAGGCTGGCCTGGCTTGTAGTGGGTACCAGAGGTACTTACACCTTGTGCCAGGTCCAGTTATCCCTTATTAGTGTAGAAGAGGTGTTTCTAGCAGCTTAGACTGATAGAAGGTAGCTATGGCAAAGCAGCTTAGGCTGAACTAGGAGACATGTAAAGCTCCTACTATACCACTGGTGTCATATGCACAATACATAAGAAAACACAATACACAGAATTACTAAAAATAAAGGTAATTTATTTTTATGACAATATGCCAAAAGTATATCAGTGAGTACCCTCAGTATGAGGATAAGTTATATACACAAGATATATGTACACAAACCAAAATTAGGTAAGTAATAGCAAGAAAAGTAATGCAAACAGTGTAGAATCACAATAGGTTGCAATAGGAGCACATAGGTATACAAACCATGTATTCCAAAAGTGGAATGTGAACCATGAATGGACCCCAAACCTATGTGAGCTTGTAGAGGGTCGCTGGGACTGTAAGAAAACAGTGAGGGTTAGAAAAATAGCCCACCCCAAGACCCTGAAAGGTAGGTGTAAAGTGCACCTACTACCCCCAGAGAGCACAGAAGTCGTGATAGGGGGATTCTGCAGGAAGAACAAACACCAGCAATGCCACAACAGTGGATTTCCAGACCTGAGTACCTGTAAGACAAGGGGACCAAGTCCAATAGTCGCGACAGTGTCGAGAGTGGGCAAGAGCGCATGAAATGCCAGCTGAGGGTGCAAGGAAGCTGCCACTGGGTGGAAGAAGCTTGGAGTTCTGCAAGAAAGAAGAAGACTAGGGACTTCTCCTTTGGAAGATGGATGTCCCACGTCGCAATGAAGCTTGCAGAGGTGTTCCCACGCAGAAAGACCGCAAACAAGCCTTGCTAGCTGCAAGGGTCACAGTAGAGATTTTTGGGTGCTGCTGTGGCCCAGTAGGGACCAGGATGTCGCCACTTGTAGAAGGAGACAGAGGGGGCGCCCAGCAACTCAGGGAGCCCTCACAGAAGCAGGCAGCACCCGCAGAAGTACCTGAACAGGCACTTGGAAGGAAACTGAACTGGAGTCCATGCGAAGTCACAAAAGGGATTCCCACGATGCCAGAGGACAACTCAGAAGGTTGTGCACTGCAGGAAGGAGTATCAGGGACACAGGCTTGGCTGTGCATGAAGGAAATCCTGGAAGAGTGCACAGGAGCCGGAGCAGCTGCAAATCACACGGTACCCAGCAATGCAGTCTAGCGTGGGGAGGCAAGGACCTACCTCCACCAAACTTCGACTGAAGAGTCACTGGACTATGGGAGTCACTTGGACAGAGTTGCTGAGTTCCAGGGACCACGCTCGTCAGGATGAGAGGGGACCCAGAGGACCAGTGTTGCAGTCTTTTGGTGCCTGCGTTAGCAGGGGGAAGATTCCATCGACCCACGGGAGATTTGTTTGGAGCTTCTGGTGCAGGGTGAAGGCAGGCTACCCCCAGAGCATGAACCACCTGGAAACAGTCGAGAAAGCCAGCAGGATGAGCCGATACATGGTTGCTAGTAGTCGTCTTGCTACTTTGTTGCAGTTTTGCAGGCGTCCCGAGCAGTCAGCGGTCAATCCTTTGGTAGAAGGTGAAGAGGGAGATGCAGAAGAACTCTGATGAGCTCTTTCATTCGTTATCTAAAGAATTCCCCAAAGCAGAGACCCTAAATAGCCAGAAAAGGAGGTTTGGCTACCTAGGGAGGAGGATTGGCTCCTAAGAGAGTTAAGAGCCTATCAGAAGGAGCCTCTGACGTCACCTGATGGCACTGGCCACTCAGAGCAGTCCAGTGTGCCCCCAACACCTCTGTTTCCAAGATGGCAGAGGTCTGGGACACACTGGAGGAGCTCTGGGCACCTCCCCTGGGAGGTGCAGGCCAGGGGAAGTGGTCACTCCCCTTTCCTTTGTCCAGTTTCGCGCCAGAGCAGGGCTGGGGGATCCCTGAACCGGTGTAGACGGGCTTATGCAGAGATGGGCACCATCTGTGCCCATCAAAGCATTTCCAGAGGCTGGGGGAGGCTACTCCTCCCCAGCCCTCACACCTATTTCCAAAGGGAGAGGGTTTTACACCCTCTCTCAGAGGAAGTCCTTTGTTCTGCCTTCCTGGGCCATTGCTGCCTGGACCCCAGGAGGGCAGAAACCTGTCTGAGGGGTTGGCAGCAGCAGCAGCTGCTGTGGAGACCCCGGAAAGGCAGTTTGGCAGTACCCAGGTACTGTGCTAGAGACCCGAGGGATCATGGAATTGTCCCCTCAATACCAGAATGGTATTGGGGTGACAGTTCCATGATCTTAGACATGTTACATGGCCATGTTCGGAGTTACCATTGTGACACTATACATAGGTAGTGACCTATGTATAGTGCACGCGTGTAATGATGTCCCCGCACTCACAAAGTCCGGGGAATTCGCCCTGAACGATGTGGGAGCACCTTGGCTAGTGCCAGGGTGCCCACACACTAAGTAACTTTGCACCCAACCGTCACCAGGTGAAGGTTAGACATATAGGTGACTTATAAGTTACTTAAGTGCAGTGGTAAATGGCTGTGAAATAACGTGGACGTTATTTCACGCAGGCTGCACTGGCAGGCCTGTGTAAGAATTGTCAGAGCTCCCTATGGGTGGCAAAAGAAATGCTGCAGCCCATAGGGATCTCCTGGAAACCCAATACCCTGGGTACCTCAGTACCATATACTAGGGAACTTAATGGGTGTACCAGTATGCCAATGTGAGTTGGTAAATTTAGTCACTAGACTGTTAGAGACACATTTGGAAAGCAGAGAGAGCATAACCACTTAGGTTCTGGTTAGCAGAGCCTCAGTGAGACAGTTAGACATCACACAGGGAACACATACATACAGGCCACAAACTTATGAGCACTGGGGTCCTGGCTAGCAGGATCCCAGTGACACATAACAACCACACTTACAACATAGGGTTTTCACTATGAGCACTGGGCCCTGGCTAGCAGGACCCCAGTGAGACAGTGAAAACACCCTGACATATACTCACAAACAGGCCAAAAGTGGGGGTAACAAGGCTAGAAAGAGGCTACTTTCTCACACACACCCACAGCCCCACTTACAGCTCACTGGTATATACGCATGTGGCATGTCTTAGCCATAGAATTCCTCTCCCACAAGATAACATGCACGGAAGGCAGAATTGTTTATGTTTGGCAGCCTCTCATACACTACTTTACAGGTTTGGAGCACTTATGTTTCACACCTCCCAGACTCAAAGGACTCCAACTGTTTGATTGGGTGCAACATGGGGTTCCTAATATTCACACTGTCCCTTTCCCAGCCCTACTGGTGCCCCTGCTCTTCCACTGTTTTTCCCAACCCTTCCTACTCTTCCCCCCATACAGACTGCGAGACAGTTAAGCTTTTATTCCACAAAACCCAAGATGTTTCTATTGTTCATCTTTATTCTACCCAGCACCGTTGATTTGTGTGTGTTGTTACAGACAAGCTGCACTGGTATTTCTGAGACATCATTCCAACCTTCAGTGATTCTCCTGCCACATGTGTTCTGTGATATGACTCCACTCTTGCTGGTGGCTTAAGTAATTTGTAATGCACTGGGATGCTAGAAGCTTTCTTAAGCTTCTGTACGATGTTTCGCCGATGCTTTTGTACTATGAAAACCTGCTAATGAAAAGATGTTAAGTAAAATGAAGTACATTTCTAACCTTTTAAATACACCTCACCCTGCCCTTGAGACTCACTAGGGCCCCCCATAGGGGTGACTGACATGTAATAAAAAGGAAGGTTCGGTTACACTTGCCAGTTCAAAATAGCAGCTTACAAACTCACACACAGTCTGAGACATGTTTAAAAGACTGCTTTAGTAGGTCGAACAATGAGTGCTCCAGGCCCTCTAGTAGCATTTAATTTACAGGCCGTGGGCACATATAGTGCACTTTACTAGGGACCTACAAGTAAATTAAATATGCCATTGTGGAGAAGCTAATGTTACCATATTTAGAGTACTAGGCACCTGCACTTTAGCACTGGTCACCAGAATCCTAAAAGCGAGCAAAAACAAGTCAGAGAAACAAGGTCAGAGATCAAAAAATTGGGGGACAACATGCCAAAGATGCCAGATCTAACAGTTGACTACAATAAACCTTTTGAATTTGCCTAGTCCAAGGATTAGCCTCAATTAAAACTGCTCTTGTACTGCCATATCGTAGACCTGAATGCTGTGCATTCCAAGCAAACCTAGGTAAGACTAGTATTGAGATACTGCTTGAAGGATGACTGTTAGAAATTGGCAGGTTTATACACCCCATCAAAATAGGGACCACAATCCTAGTCAGGGTTATTCAGATACACACCTTAAATTAAACTGGCACAGAGCATTCAGGCTTAACCTAAGAGTCAATGTGTAAAGTATTTGTGAAATACAATATTTACAATGATTTAAAAGGACACAGTGACAACACCATAAAACAACTCCACACCAGGTTAGAAAAATAGATAATCTTTATATACTTCGAAAAGGACCAAAATGAAAAAAGTCCAATTACGACTGTGTAGTTACAACCCCGCTGAAATGGTAGAAACTACCTGTGCTTATATTCAGGATTATATGGTAGTCTGCTTGTGCTGAATATGACCCCAACCAGGGATCGACAATGGTATGGTTTACAGATTGGGTTGAGAGAGAAGTGCTCCACAAAGCTTTGGGGGTAAGATATTGTGGTGAAGAAAGAGGGGTGTGCAAGGACTCCAGGTGCCCAAGTGTGCTGGTGCAAGTGTTCTAAGTGTCCTTTATCAAACTGGACACCAGTAGGTTTCAGCACCTACAGCCGCAATGCAGGTGCAGCAGTCTCCCATAGTTGTGGTGCATGGTGGGGATATCCCACTGCCACTAGGTCAGCCTCTGCTTGCAGATCTGTGGAGACGGGGGTTCTCTAGGGGTCCACAGTGTGTCCCTGGGTTGCAAAGAGGGGCATTTCCTGGTTGGGGGATGGCTAAGTTTACACAGACCAGCTGCGGTCCGCACAAGTCGAAGAAATGGCACTACATGCCAGAGACAAATGTGAGTGTAGGAAGATGGCTTTAAGCGCCCAAATTAAGCACAAGAGATAGTTTTGAAGGTTCAAGTCGGACAGGACTCCTTGTGGGCTGAGTCCGGCTATAGTCTCTGGGGTGATGAAGTCTTTGATGTCCCTGAGACTTCTTGAGCAGGGGGAAAACCAACAAGTCTTTGGAGTTACTTGGGTTTGGTGAAGTTGTAGGGGGTAATTTTGCTTCTTCCTCACTGCGGAGGTAACAGCCAGCAGGCCAACACATAGAGCAGGTTGCAAAGTGGCAGTCCTTCCTGACAGCACAGTATTCAACTAGCCAACACAGCAAAGCAAGTTGCAAAGTGGTAGTCGCTCCTGGCAACACAGCTCCTCTTCTTTTCAGTCTCCTCAGGACCCCAATTTGAACTAGTTTGGTCAGGTTTAGGGTCCAGTACTTGTACCCAAAAAGGCCTTCATGTGAGGGAGACTTCAAAGGAGTCATCTGAAGTGCACCAGGGTCTCTTTCATCAGGCCCTTTCCGCCAGGTTATCTGTGGGGGGTAATCAGTCCTTTGTGTGGAGAGAGGGCATTACCTATTGAAGTTTAAGTGTCAAATCCCTCCCCTTCCATCTGCCCAGAAAGAGCCATCAGTAAGCAGATGAATGCAGATGCAGATGCAGCTGAGTGTCCTGTGTTTGTGGTTGTCTAGAGGGAATTCACACAGTGTAGCTGTCACCCAGCCCAAGCCAGGTGTGTATTCAGAGTCAGGCTCAGGCCCAGAATAGTTAAAGTAAGAAAATTGCAACATTTTAAAAGTGGCATTTTTAGACTTACAGTTTAAAATCCGCCTTCACCATGATTGTGATGTTAAATTGTGAGTCCAGAGACCCCAAACTCCACATTTCCATCTTCTCCCAATTGGGAATTACACTTAATTTTTTAAGGCAATCCCAATGTTACCATATGGGAGAGACAGGCCTTGCAGCAGTGGAAACCGAATTAAGAATTTTTCACTACTTGGGCACGGTAAACTAATAAGTACATGTCCATCTTTTTAAATACACTGCACCCTGCCCTGGGGGTTAACCAGGGCCTACCTTAGGGGTGACTTATATGCAATACAAAGGAAAGTTTGGGCCTGGCATTTATGTACACTTACCAGGTTGAAACGGCAGTGTACAACTGCACACACAGGCTCTGCAGTGGCAGGCTTGCGTCATGTTTGAAGGCTACTGTAGTGGGTGGCCCAATCAGTGCTGCAGGCTCACTAATATCATTTGATTTACAGTCCCTGGCTACTCCCAGTGCACTATTCTAGGACCTTTCAAGTACATTAAATATGCCAATTGTGGATAAGCCAGTGTTACCATGTTTTGGAGTACAGAGCACCTGCACTTCAGCACTGGTCACCAGTGTTAAGGTGTACAGAATTTTAAAAGCCAGCAAAAATGTGTCAAAAGAATAGGAGGTCAGAGGACAAAAAGTTATGGGAAACCACACCAATGATGCCAGGTCTAACAGCAACCTTTCTTAGGTTTTGCATCACTACACAATCAAAACTGCATATTTGTCAAGTCCAAAGCCGGGTCTCCTGGCACAAAGCAATTCAAAATGTATTCAAATAAGAATTAAAACAAAAACCATGTCGCAGATGATCGAAGTCATTCATGTTTCAAACAAAAACTGGCAATTCAAACCCTCATCCCAGCTCTGTGGAAAGTTTGGGCAACTATTTAAAGTGTGGGTTGACACATACCTGTAGTTTTCACTGGGAAAATTAAAATCACCATTAGGTTTCTAAGTATTAACTTCATTACTGTTTGTAATTACCATATACAAGCTTGGTTGCTTAGACGGAGTTATTAGCAAGACTTTCTAGCTGATCAGCTTTTCAAGATGTAGTTAAGAAAGTTGAAGGCAAAACGCAAGGAACCTAAAGTATTATAACAAAGGGTGGAGGTGAAATTTAATATCTAATTTGAAAGAGTAAATTGGAAGGTATACATGGTTAACACTAGTTAATGCTGTTACATTACGCACAGCAAGCATTTTGATTATCTGTTGCCACTTAGCTTCGCTAACACTAATCGGATTGTTTTAATGTATGTAGGATAATTCATTAATTCTCAATTTTCTCCTCAGTTGACATTCTTGATGCGGTGAGACAATCCATTCAGAAGTACGATACACTTTATGTTGGCAGTCGGCCAGTTTCCAAGCCAATGGGTAAGTGATATCCAAAGACTGCGCAGTCTTCCTTCTCTTTGTCCACATTTACATGCATTTATTCGCGTATCCTATACTGCTTGCTAAGCAGGGTGCAGATTTTGTAACATTTGTGCGGATCAATGTCTTTTAAAAACGTAGTTAATAATTCAGATGGTTTCTTGATACTTTCCTCGTCTTACAACATGAAGCAATCCTTGACTACCTAATGCTTTTTTTCTCGTTATGTAGAATCGCTATTATTTGCTGTACGTTTACATGGCAGTCTTAGAAGGATATTACTGCAATACAACCATTGCACATTCTGTGGCACATCCTAAGAAAACCATTACTCGTAAAAAAGATTTTTGGGCTTGGGTATCAGCACATTTCTAGGATAATGGTCATTAGAATTGATTATAACTGAACCAATGGTATGCCATGCTATTCAAGGTAGATTGGCAGTAGCTGATGTATATATTATGCCTTGATGGTTTGATTGGTTATTTGCTGTAGATATCTAAACGTCACGTAACTCTGAATGCTCAGTTTTTGGCATCTCGTTTAGTAGATAGTGGTGGATGAAATCCACTGTGCTGCATCATGTTGCATGTTAGCGCAGGTTCAGTTGCTGACTTGGCTCCGGACAACTGATGGCACTACAAAAGATGCTCATTTGACCTAAACATTTGAATACAAAAACACAATTGAGAATACGGGTTCTTGTAAGGGGGGGGCAGGTCAGTAGTGTAACATTTGTAGCACTATGCCCCTCGTAAGCCTCAACTAGAGGTTGGACAACAGTGGATTCTGGTGTGTGGGATAAAGGGGGAATTTCCTTTACGGACTAGGCGGTCTCACACACTCAATGGTGTCATGCTTCATCATATGACCACCTAGCCCCACCCAGGTAGGGCAATGCCACCTGGGCGGACTCAACCTCACTGTTAAAGGAACAGGAGGGAGTGCGTAAATCAATTCTGGTTCTGGCAAAGGGGATCCAGCTAGACTAGGAAATAAAAACACCTAAACAGATACCTGTGTGTATTTTAATAGGAGGTTCTGTTTGGTGTGATTAAAAAGAAGACTGGGACACCAAGTGAGAGCAATGACTCACTGGGTATCCTATCTAAATGGAAAAAGCCAACATGTTTCTGCCCACAACGAGGAGCTGGAGGGTCTCGGGGCATTCATCAGGGCGAAGGATCCCTGCTATACAAGCTAAGTATGCGTAAAGTAATTAATAGTAATCAAGAAATATAATAATAAGTGTCACCCGAACGGGCGGGGGCCTACCTTGCCAAGGGAATACCTGGGGGGACCCTATCACTAGAGGCTACTAGCCTCTGGTGTCCTGGAGAGGGAGCGTCCCCTTATAGTCAGACTTGCATCAAAGGCGGGCGCTCGCTCTGCGCCTAGACCGACCTCTCGACAGGACCGCTTGCATGACATTTGAATGACAGTTTAAATAGAAACTTGCTTGACCTATAACAGTTGGTGGCTAGATGACTAAAAGCTCACTCAGATAGTAATTATTAATAGCAGCATGAATGAAAGTGTGGTTAGTTTGCAATGAGCGTTGACTACAAGAGTAGAAGAGGATTTGACCTACATTAGTTGAACACAACAAGAATGGAAGCTCTGTTGATCTACAGCAGTTGAAGAAAGCATTAATGAAAGCTCATTCGCATTACAATTGATGGCTGCACGAATGGTGGCTCGCTCCACATATCAAGGTTTACTGAAGCATGAAATGAAGGGAAATAGTGTTGATTATATGAATGAATGATTGAAGGAATTAATTAATTAAGTAATTTAAACACTTAACTAGAACACAGCTGCTCCAAGGAGCATCCAAGGAGCATCTGGGCACTGTAAAAGACCTCGTCTGACAAAAAGCTAATTAGAATTTTAACAAGACGTGAAAAATCATGATTTTAGATATTTACTGAAATGCATTTCATTGCTGATGTGACTCAGGTAGACTGGGAATTTATACCATACTCTGGTAGCTAAAACAGAGAAGGATAGACCACATTTCAGACATAGCCTAAACCAGGGAGTTAACATCATAAAAGCCCCTGGGGATCGTAGTGACCTGGTGGGTATATAATGGGCTATCCTTTTAGACATATATTTATAGTCCATAGTGTAAAAGTCCCTATAGGGCAGTAAAGGTGGCTTGAAATGGATCCTTAGGTGAATGGACACCTGAGATATTGAGAAACAGAAGCCCATCTAGGTTTTTTTAAAACCAGGTCAGCTGCTACATTTTCAATAGTCTGAAGCATTCTAATCAGGTAGGTTGG
This sequence comes from Pleurodeles waltl, assembly GCF_031143425.1. NCBI lineage: Eukaryota > Metazoa > Chordata > Amphibia > Caudata > Salamandridae > Pleurodeles > Pleurodeles waltl. The sequence continues at coordinate 862,748,829 of NC_090446.1, read as the reverse complement.
GAGACAGAGATGACGAACCTTGCCATAAATAAGCTTAGCCGTTATCAAGGCATGTAAAACTATTTAGCACATCTCAATTGGAAGAAACAGAATATATTTCTTTATCTTCTGAAGTATGGCATAGCAAGTGCCAGCCACTGCAGATATTTGGGATGGAGGGAGAGTTGATTGTCAAATATTTTTAGCAACCATAGCCGGTCACAGTGGGGGAGGAAACGTGTTAGGTCAGCAATTTTCAACCCAATTGTCTTGGGTGCAGCAGAAAAGTAGAATTTCACTCTTACCTGAATCATATTTGAGATTGTCCTCGCTCATCCACTCCAAGGCTGTGATGAACAGCAACAGCAACAGGTAGGGGTGTATTCTTGGATGGCGATCGTATATTTATTGATTGCAAGGCTCATCTGCACATTATTACATAAGAGATGATCTTGAAGGTGAACACCAAGACAAGGGCTGCCAAAGGGGCGATATAGCTGTAGAGAGCCCCGCTGCACCCTCTGGTTTAGCAGTTTTCTTCCATCCACACAAATTGTTGTTGGTCTTCTAGAAAAGATTTAGTACAACCCTGAACCAGACCACCAACACTTATATCTAACAGCCTTTGAAGTCACACACCGCCAAGCAATTTAACAAAATCAGAACAGCATTACTGATAGAGCAGGCAACTCCAAAGAGTATCTCGTGAGCTACGGGTAGGTCTCCAGCTACCTAGAAGTAGCACTCCTTTTTGCAGTCCTGCATATTAAGAAGCTTTTGCTTTGTGGAATTAATATATGTGTAAAAAATTGAAACACGTGTATTGGAGATGTAAATGTGTGTGTTTTCATGAACCTGTAGGCTGATGTTTAGAAAAAATGGTTGAATTTTCAAAATATATGTTAAGCTGATATTTGTGTGATAAGTCATGCAAAGTCAGAGAAACGTATTTCTGATTTACCACCTATCAGCCAGGGGCACTGTACCTAAGGCTGTTATGTATTACCCATGTAGAAGCATTCCACATTGGCAAAGTCTTTTCTACATTACTGCTGGCAACCATTTCTGAAGAACTCAGGTAATCTGCTCATAATCTTGCAAATGAGGGCCACTAATATAATCTTGTCTGAAGTGGTCACTATTACAACACTAATAATATTAGTGGCTCATGATGATTTTCATTAGATATAAATAGCTCTTACAGCAGAAAAGGTTGAGGACCTCTGGTCTAGAGCAAATTGAATTTAGTCGGACACTTCTAAAAGGGCATCTCCATGCTGAGTCTAGACTGAGTTGGAAGTAGAAAACCTAACATTTCTAAATAATTAGAAAGTTGTACATTGACAAGTGTTCCTAACATTTTCAACCTTGCAGGCCAGCTTCAGGTTTTTCTAGTAGAGGGATTACCTGTTTTCAGGAGCATGGAACCTTTGCAAAGTCGAAGGAGAAATTGAAGCGGCTGTTCAAAACAGGATTCATTACTTCAGCTTTCATATATAGCATGCAGAGCAGACATGGATCATCAGGGGATCAAGATGTACACAATATCATCTGCTAAAACATTGTATTGTATTTTATTGTTACATTTCAATAGCGTCTTCTACTTCTTGTTGAGGTCCAAAGTGCTTTGCCAATAAAGTCAATGATTGTGATTCTGAGTTGCAGGGATGTGAGAAAGGTGCAGGTAGTAGTGTCATCTTAAGTGTGGATTGTTGGTGTTAAGTGTAATGGCTTGATTGAAAGACAGAGCAGTAGTAACCCGTTAGCTTCTATCTGTGTATGAAAATAACTAATTCATCAAGAGATAGATCCACTAGAATCCATCAGTAATAAACAGTACATACTTGCATCCAGCCTTCTATATGATACACAAATTAGGTGGTTCCTAAATGAACATGGCTGCCTTCTTTCTGTTGTGCGTTTCAGGGATAGAGGTGTTAAATGAAACAATTGAGAAACTGACAACTACGACAGACCGGGAGCAGTGGAAGACGGGAGTGATGGAAGTGTCAGACACAGTGGTTGCAGTGCATCCTCCAGAGGTAATCAGAGAGAGATCAGGGAATGTAGTTACTGCAGGATAAAGCAAACTTCCTGGTATCACATGTTTTGTTGTAGAGGGGCAAAGGAGGCCACTGAGCTGATTTAACAATACTTTGCACTGGTGCCAAAAAAGTAAAGGCAAATGTATTTTGCTCTATGTTCTACTTGTAGAATTGGGAATGGGGCAAACACACTTTATTGGAGTCCATAGAAGAGAAAGGTTTTTGGTCCAAGACAAAAGTGGAAACATGCACAGTTACACATTTATTGCGTATACCTCATTATATGTAGATAATAGTTATTTCAACAAAAAATCCTAGTCCATGGTTAACAATAACATAAAGGCTCGTAATATCCATGCCCTACTTTTACTATTTGTGTTATAAGAAATTAACATTTATTGTTAGACCTGTCAGCTCTTGGCGTGGTTTCGCCTGTCTTTTTGGCTTCTGACCTCCTGTTTTTGATCCTGTGCTGAAGGTTTTGCTGTCTTTAGGACTCTGAGCACTTTACCACTGCTGACCAGTGCTAAAGTGCAAGTACTCTGTCTAAATTGCATTGGTGATTGGTTTCTCCATGATTGGCATACTTGATGTACTAGTAAGTCCCAAATATAGTGCACCAGATGTGCCCCGGGCCTGTAAATCAAATGCTACTAGTGGGACTGCTGCACTGATTATGCCATCCACATGAGTAGTCTTGTAAACATCTCAGGCCTGTCGTGGAAGTGTCTGTGAGTGCAGTATTAAAACTGCCATTTCGACCTGGCAAGTGAACCCACTTGCCAGGCCCAAACCTTTCCTTTTGCTATATGTAAGTTACCCCAAAGGTAGGCTCAAGGCAACCCAATGGGCAGGGTTCAGTGCATTTAAAAGGTAGGGCATGGTATGTTTTCCATATCTTGATAGTGAAATGCTACTAAATTTGTTTTTCACTATTGCAAGGCTTATCTCTTTCATAGCTTAAAGTGGGGATTGCCTTGAAATATCTTTCAAGTGTAATTTCCCATTGGGAGCAGGTAGAGATGAGGAGTTTGGGGCCTCTGAACTCAAAATATAAAAATACATATTTTGGTGAAGTTGGTTTTAAAACTGTAAGTTTGAAAGTGTCACTTTTAGAAAATGGGCATTCTCTTGCTTAACCATTCTGTGCCTCTGCCTGTCTGTGACATACACATCTGGGTCAGGATGACAGTTGGGCTGTTTGTGAATTCACTCTAGAAAGTCACACAAAGGCAGTTAATGTGTGCCCTGCATATCCTGATGGGTCTTCCTGGGCTAAAGTGGTGGGAGGAGCTGACACTGGTCTTCCTGGGCTAAAGTGGTGGGAGGAGCTGACACTTACACCTGAATTGAGCTGTGCCTGTCCTTACTCAAAGCAGTCTCCAACCGCATTGAGTTTGTCTGGGGCCAGGGATGGAAACACAGGGTCCTGTGCACTACAAAGACTTTCCTTTGAAGTTTGCCTAATTCAAAGGCAGAAATGAGTATAACTACTAGACCTCTGAAACCACAACTTTAGAATCCTTCTGGACTAAGGATTTTCTACCAGGAAGAAGAGCTAGATGCCGTGGGAGGGACTGTCACACTGCCGGTTGCTTTGTTGTGCTGGCCCGCTCTTACTGCTTCTGTCCTGGGAGTGAAAGGTCTGGACTTTCCTTTCTATATCTTGCTTCCAAAGGTTCTCTAAGGGCTTGGACTGAGCTTGCCTCCTGTTCGAAGTCTCAGGGACATCAAAGTCTTCTGCTGAGAGTCCTGACTTGCCATGTGGTGCCAACTCCAGTCTCTAGGCCCTAGGAAGTGTAAGCTGGCAACCTGAAGAAGAAAATCCACACACTGATGCGTTGCGACAGAAAAATCGTCACAGCACCTGTGCTGCGGCTGAAGAATTTACACAGCGCCTGTCTTGCGGCTGCAGAATTAACACAGCACCAGTTTCACTGTAGTTCCATCAAAACAGCATGTCTGGATTTTCCACCCATTGTCCCCAGGGTGTCAATTTCTCAAGAACCCCGCAGTAAGGAACTAAGACTGCATGTCTCAAAATCAAGGCATCACCTTTCCTGCTGTGAAAGAATCGATGCATCATCTCCCCTGTCAGTAAGGAACCAGTGCATCGCCTCTCCTGCAAGGCAAGAATTGACGCATCACTTCCCCTGAGCAGTAAGAAACCAACCATTGCTTTGCTTTTCAATGCCTCTCCTCTCCTGCGGCCCACATCGTCTTTGTTTTTGACCCATCCCAGGTACTTTGTGCTAAAAAAATACAGTCATTGATTCTTATGGATTAGGACTTATTTCCATTTTTCAAAAGTGATATCTTTACTCGTGTGTGTTGGACTTTTGTGGTTTTGGTCTTGTTTTACTCAGATAAATATGGGCTATTTGCCTAAACTGGTGTGGAATCCTTTTGTAGTGTTTTCACTGTATTACTGTGTATGTGTTTGTGTGCAAATACTTTACACATTGCCTCCGAGATAAGCCTGACTGCTCGTGCCAAGCCACCAAGGGGGTGAGCAGGTGTTATCTTAGCTCTGTGACTCCCTTACCCTCACTAGAGTGAGGGTCCCTACTTAGAGAGGGTGAGAACCACTGCAACTGGAGATGCCATTTCTAACATTAGTGATTAGTGGTGAGGTTTGGACTTGTATTTGTACTTTACATACAGTGATTGGTGTACACTATTTCCATATCACAGACCATTACACCCCAAACGTACTGGTATAATTTTTCTCTTTTTGCAAATTTTGAGGTTGATTCACAATCATGTCTCAGTCTGGTGAGCCATTAGTGGGAGCTGCACAGTTGGTGCTTGAACAGGAGAGGTTGGAGATATTCAGTGCCTCAGCTCAAAATGTTCTGTCCTATTAAAGGCCTCACTAAAAAGAGGGGCTGCCAAAAGCGCTGAGTGTCTGGTTGGCAGCAAAGGAGGCTGATGAGCTCACAGGGGAGGGGAATGCTATTGTGGAGGGAGAGGAGCAAAACCTGCAGGATGATTTTGTGGAGAATCAGGATTTGCCTGGGGGGTAAGGCACCTTCTATGGCAAGCAGCAGTGTTTCCTCAAGAGGTCTGACCACAGAGGAACTGGAGGACAGGCAGGAGGTAGGGTGAGATGGAGCTTCAGTTGGAACTAGCCAGGTTCAAAAGAGAGGCATAGACAATCACCATGGAGGAGAAGAAAATGTTTTAGCTCAAGAGCTGAGCTTGAAGGAGCTGGATCTAAAAAGCAGGTCCAGCTCAGATGGTGGCAGCAGTTCTCCAGTGCGGTCTGTGGGGAAGGTACATATACCCAAGGATATTGTGAAGGATTTTGCTGTGGGGATGACATAGAGCAGTGGTTCAGTGGTTAGGAGGTGGCACTGAGGATAGGATGCACAGGGTCCCTGACAAAGATTGGGGGCAGGCCTGTGAAAGTATTCCTCAATGGAGGGAAGGGACACCTTCTTGGCCTTAGAAGTAGAGGATCTGATGAGGTGCCCTGACATGAAGGATGCCCTGACCAGCAGGCGTGGTCTCACTCAGAGAGTTATAGGGTAAAGCTTAGGGAGAGTACTAAACTTGGGTCTCAAAAGTGGGTGGAGTATGTTGCTTCTTTCTGCAGATCACTGGATGGTTGGGTGAAGGGCAGCGAGGTAACAGATTATCAGGGGCTGTACAATTTGATTTCATGGGAGCACTTGTCTATTCGTTGTTTACCAGAACTGCCCCAGCTCTTGATTGACAGCAAGCTTAATGACCACAGGAAGCTTGCTAAGGTGACAGACTGCTGACTCAGCACCAGGGTCCAAAAGAAGTATGTCGGAGACTCAGCCAAGGGTGGGCAGAGTCCCCAACACAAGAAAGAGGGGAGAGGACAAGGATAAAAGTAAGGAGTTCTCGAAAGGGCACCACACCAGTTCCCAGGGTAAGGATTCCCACCCCCCTGTTAAAAAGAAAGTTTGGTTCCCTTCAGAAAAGCCTGCAGAGAAGGGACTCCTGAAGTGTTTCACCTGTGGCCAGGAAGGGCATATAACAGGGAGTCTGAAGTGTCCCAAGCGGACACAGCCCCACACCAGTGGGCAGACACTAGGGGGAGTGTAGCGCTTGGGGAGGAGTTGGCCCCAGTTAGTGGTAGGGAGCCAGCTGAGTTAACTTTAGTCTTCCTGGGTGAGAGTGAGGTGTCCTGAGAACACTCATACCTAACAACAGTAAAAAGGACAGGCAGTGGGTGACCATCAATGGGAGGTGGGTGGAGGCTCTGAGAGACATAGACCCATTATGGCAACTGTCCACTGTCATCTGGTGTCTCAGGAGCATTTAATCCCTGATGTCTTCCACCAGGTTGTAGCAGTAGACAACAGTGAGCTCCACTGTTTGGTAGCTCAGGGTCCCTTTGAACGGGACGAGAGTCTCAGGTTC